>NC_069697.1:1589721-3989721 GCF_023699985.2 Odocoileus virginianus | reverse complement strand
AGGTGCTTTGTGAGTGACTGAGTCCTTTTTTGATCATTATGCCTTGTAGTCCTAATGATAAAAATTAAGCTTCAGAGAATCTCCAGTGTTTTGCCCAAGATTACACATCTAGTTTGAGTAAGAAGTTGGGTTGAACCTTGTTTCTGTGTTTCCCTAACATAAATAAATACTTGATTATTTCATGAGATAATCTTCAACTGTCAATTTGGGTTCATTAGAGTTTTATATATAGCTGCCAATCATAGTATTTCCAAAGCCATCAGCAAACTATTTCATAAATTTTACTGAACTTAAGAAAGTGTTATTGGGAGAAAACCAAATCAAGACCCATGTGTGTGTGTGTGTGTGTATATATATATATATATATATATATATATATATATATATATATGTGTGTGTGTGTGTGTGTGTATATATATATATATATATATATATGTATGTATATATATATTTGATAATTTACTTTTCAGATACAATTTAAAGATGTTGCATAGATCTTTAGCTGCTCATTCTGCCCCTACTGAGGTCACATTTCCACCTCATACCTCTAAGCCTTTTAAATAGGAATTTTGTCATTCCTGTTTCATTTTTTGGGTCTGATTAGGACAAGACCAAATTAAATTTTGCTCAGTATTGATTCTATGACTTGATTATATTAAAAGTCTCAGGGGACTAAAATTAAATCTGTAGAAGAAGATAATCTTGCTGTTAATAAAAAGCTGCTTAGGTGGTTTTTGCCTTTGATGTGTTACTAGTTTCATTTTCAGATAAAGCTTCTCAGAAGGTTTTTGGGCAAAAAAAAAAAAAGAAAAAGCCTCAAAGTAACTTTGTTGGTTGAAGCCTTGTTATGGTTTCCTCATTTCACAAGGCCCTGTTTCCAGTACTTGAAAAGCCAGATTGATTTTTTTAAAATAAATGTCATGGGGAATTTCATAACCAAGACAAAACCTTGGTTTGGATCTCAAAGCATCAAGCCCTCTTGGTAGGGAAAATCAAGGTAATGTAAAGAGGAGAGAATATAGTCTGTTACTTTGTTTTTGCTTTAGCTAAAAATGTGTGGCTACTTCCTTTTTTCTCCTTGAAGTATATCTGGAAGTATAATCTTCAGTGATAAGGTGAATGATTTTCGGATATACATATGGTTTCCTTCTTATTAAAGGTGGGCAGCAAAGTTGTGCCGGTAACCTTTCCCCCCGCTTTCAATTAAGGTTAGAAGATTCTATTAGTTGAAGATTAGAACTACAGTTTTTTGGCAACACTGTTTTGTTTCTGTTCTATTTACATCTTGAGTTTTGGTAGATGACAGACTTATTCAGACAATAAATTGATAAACTAAGAGATTGGTAAATTTTATATATTCATTACTGAACCCTGTGAGAAAACATAAATAAGTCTCCCACTGACTTTTGTTGACTTCAAATGTAAATCTTTTAAGTAAAGTTCATAGGATCAGATTAATGACAAAATTTGGCCAAATGCAAACATAACTTGAATCAGTGACCTTCCTGAATTATGACTTAAATGGATTTGACATCAATAAAGCCTCCCTGCCATTTAATCTAATCTTTCTAAGAGAGAGAAGTTTCCAGAGGAGTGGGTGAAGCAAAAGTCTTATGAAGTTTGAAGTTTCCATTGAAAATGTCTTGAAGTGATAACTTAATTATATTGCTGGTTTGCTTATAGACTTCAAGCTCCCAAATCAGAGATCTTGTCAATTAAGATCACCACCGTCAGTAGTCAGTGGCAGGGAGTCTCATTTAAAGTTCAGCATCTCAAATTCCTTTTTCCTATTTCTTTATCTTTTTCTTTCACTTTTGATGCTTGGTGCTAGTAAGTTACATAATTTTACTCAGGCAAAAATGACAGGAAACTCATTAAAATGACTAAACTCTAGTCTTGATGTTTGGACACCTGGACCCAAATAAGGATACGGATCAAATAGTTCTTTGAGGGTGGATATGTTAGTTAAGGTTGGATTTGGCTACAAGAAACAGAGAAACCAAAAAATAAATGGAAGGCTTTATTTTTCTGGTTTGCCAAGAAGTCTTGAGGTAGAATGCTTCCCAGGTGGCTTAGTGGTAAAGAATTTGCCTGCCAATGCTGGAGACACAACAGACTTGGGTTCAGTCCCTGGGTCAGGATGATCCCCTGGAGGAGGAAATGGCAACCCAGTCCAGTATTCTTGCTTGGAGAATACCACGGACAGAGGAGCTTGGTGGCCTACTGTCCATGGGGCGGTGGGTGGGTGGGGAGAAATGCTCAGATTCAGCTGAGCCACTGAGCTTATCATTTTGTCTCACAATAAACCTTCAAGATGGGTATTATTTACTGATGAAGATATGAGGTTGAAAGAAATTGTGTTTAGCTAGACATTAATCAGGATTTGAATTCAAGACCCAGTGACCCAAAGCAAGGTCAGAAAACTTTGTAAAGGGCCAGATGGTAAAGATTTTAGGTTGCAAGAGTTATAATGCTCACATGTGATAAAATATTAGTTTTGTTCTCATATTTTTCAACCACTTAAGAACGTATAAGCCATTCTTCACTTGTGGACTGTACAAAAATATGGGCAAGGATGTCAGCTTTGGTTCATGGGTCACTTGCTGATCACTGCTCTAAATCCTGTGTATTTGACTTTGCTGCTATACCTAGCTGCTGTAGATATATCCAACTAGCATTTCCTAGATATCTGTAGTCTCTACCCTCAAAAAGTATGAGGAAGAAATATGTAACCACAGTTCTTGGTGATCTGAAATCAGACCATTAGAGCATTTTTTCTAAACTTTGAAGCCAAACTCCACTTTCTTTAACTACATAGTGCTACATGGTAGGTGTTTATTTTTTGTTTATGCTCCCTAATGACAACATTTTCTCCTTTTTCTTCCTTTTTACTATGCTGTGCTGTCTCTTCAGTCGTGTCTGACTCTTTGTGACCCTATGGATTAGAGCCCGCCAGGCTCCTCTGTCCATGGGATTCTCCAGGCAAGAGTACTAGAGTGGGTTGCCATGCCCTCTTTCAGGGGATCTTCCCAACCCGGGGAATCGACCTGCGCCTCTTTGGTCTCCTGCATTGGCAGGGAGTTTCTTTATCAGTAGCACCATCTGGGAAGCCCCCTTTTTACTATCAGTTCAGTTCAGTGGCAACCCACTCCAGTACTCTTGGCGTGGAAAATTCCATGGATGGAGGAGCCTGGTAGGCTACAGTCCATGGGGTTGCAGAGAGTCGGACACGACTGAGCGACTTCACTTCACAGTTCAGTTCAGTTGCTCAGTCATTTCTGACTTTTTGTGACCCAATGGACTGCAGCACGCCAGGCTTCCCTGTCTATCACCAACTCCTGGAGCTTACTCAAACTCATGTCCATTGAGCTGGTGATGCCATCCAACCATCTCATCCTCTGTCATCTCCTTCAATCTTTCCCAGCCTTCTATCTTTCCCAGCATCAGGGTCTTTTCAAATGAGTCAGTTCTATGCATCAGGTGGCCAGAGTATTGGAGCTTCAGCTTCAACATCAGTCATTCCAATGAACACCCAGCACTGATCTCCTTTAGGATGACTGGTTGGATCTCCTTGCAGTCCAAGGGGCTCTCAAGAGTCTTCTCCAACACCACAGTTCAAAAGCATCAATTCTTCAGCTCTCAGCTTTCTTTACACTCTTATTTCTTTGGGGTTTTACGTTGTCTCTTTCTGTAAATGTTACCTACCTTGAAGTCTTATTGCACGAAGACCTGGTAAGCTATGTAAAAAGCTCTCAACCCAGTGACTTGAAGCTTCTTAACCTTGTCATTTATAATGGTGCTCTGCTTCTCTTCAGCTGCTTGGCAACGTTTAACTTATTAATTCTTCTCCCGTCCTCTTCCTTGCTATGCACCCTCTCAAGTCAGGATCCCCTGCAGTCTTACAAGCCCTCTCATTTTCTATCATCAGTCGGTAAATGTAGCATATGAACTCCTATGTCAGGGTTAGATATAAAGCCTTGCCAACATAAACACAAATTATCTTTTGAAGGAAACCTGCATTAATTGGTTGGGACTCCATCTTTGGGCAGCCATGCTGGCACTGACTTTGTTCTCTTGAGTGATTGTGAGTTTGTTTTCCTTTGTCCTTCTTGCCCCTGACGTTTGGATTTGAGACCAGGTCTGAGTAGGGGAGGGAAAGAATTGTTGCCTGCTTAGTTTTTCTTTGTTTTTACTTTGTTCCACTGCTTCTAAATCAGCCTTTGAAAGAGTGCATGAGAGAACGTGGCTTCATTATAGGCTCCACAGAATACAGATCCCTCAGTTTATATAATCAGCCCTAATCCAGTCTGTGCATTGATAGTTGTTATGGTAACATTTGAGCCAGCGGCTTGTGCAGACATGATGAAGAAGGGAAATTTTCTGGAAAGAGGGAGTTGGAAGACAGGACTGAATCTAATGCTAATTGCCCTGAACTTTGAACTCCAAACTGTTTGGTGATAGTTCTGAAGCTCTCTTTATACTTAGCATGGCATACCAGTGAAAAAGCGTGTTGGAACTTGAAAGGTACTTCTTGACAATAGAGACTGTAAAAACAGAAAAATTGAAAGAAGCGTATTTTAGTTTTTCAAAATGGTTAAAATGTGAAAGAAATCTCACATAGCAGTTGCCGTGTTGTAACTATTGTAGAAAACCAAAGGCTTTTCTATTATCTATTTATATACTGTGTATTTAGCTTTGTAGCACCAGTACCATATGATTTATGAAATGACATCAAATGAAAATAGCTCAGAATTATAAAAGCTCTAAGTGAGTTATCCTCTCTTACTTATTTGGGTGACCAGCTCCCACATTTCATGACTCAAGACACACCATTGCCAGTCAGATGTCTCTTTTAAAATATGATTGCATCTATCTGTGCGGCAGTAGCTCCAGATGGGATTAGGAAATTTAGTCAGTTTGATTTATTGTCACTTATCTTCCACACACCACAAATGCCAGAGAGGAAGAGTCCTAATGCCTGGAATTTGCTCAGGTGTAAAAGCTGTGTGATATGAGAGCCCCTGGACGTCCGTGAGAGCATCAGGCTGGGAGTCTGGAAATGGACAACCTCGAGGACAAGCGTGATGATACTTGGGCAGGAGATCTCAGCGAAGGCTTCCCAGATCTCAGCTGCTTGGTCCCTAACACTCAGTTTTGTCTAAAGAAGATGACCTGTTTAAGATGCCAGTCTTTCAGATGTTTCTGTCTAAATCTTCCACAATTATTTCTCCTGATACAACAAGTGCGGTCGTCGTATGTTTTACCAAATAATTAAATATCAGACTGGACCCCAGGGAGTCATCTACCTCAGGGTGCCCTGTTCTGCCATTTCCCTCATGAGGCTACCCAGTGGAATGAAAGTCAGTGACTTTATCAAGAATCCTGACTAGAGACGCAGATGTGGAGAACGGACATGTAGGCACAGCTGGGGAAGGTGGGGTGGGGTGGATCGGGAGGCGAAGGTTGACACATACACACTGTGCTGTCCTTAGTCGCTCAGTCGTGTCCAACTCTCTGCGGCCCCAGGGACTGCAGCCGGCCAGGCTCCTCCGTCCATGGGATTCTCCAGGCAAGAGTACTGCAGTGGGTTGCCATGTCCTCCAGGGGGTCTCCCCAACCCAGAGACTGAACCCAGGTCTCCCTCACTGCAGGCGGATTCTTTACCATCTGAGCCACCAGGGGAGCCCAAGTGGGTAGCCTATCTCTTTGCAAGGGGATCTTCCCATCCCAGGAGTCGAACCAGGGTCTCTGGCATTGCAGGTGGATTCTTTACCAGCTGAGCTACCAGGGAAGCTAACATATATACACTACCACATGTAAAATAGCCAGCTAGTGGGCAGCTGCTTGGTTCAGTACACAGAGAGCCCAGCTTGGTGATCTGTGACGACCTAGAGGGGTGAGATGGGGGTGGGGTGAAAGGGAGGTCCAAGAGTGAGGGGATATATGTATACATGTAGTTGACTCACTTCGTTGTACAGCAGAATAACACAACATTGTAAAGTGATTATGCTCTAATAAAAAGCTACATCATTCTAATTAGGTTATGTAAAATCATATGCATACTTCAGGAAAAATGGTAGACATCATTGTGACATCACTGAGACATATTTGTATGTTGGAAATCCTTTGTGACCCCTGTCCCATCACATGCTAGTATATCTCCCTCAAAGTGTCTGTTATTCCAAATCACAGTTCCTTTAAATGTATCTCTAAATAGTATGGTTTAGTAGTAACTTTTTGTGAATGCTAAATGAAATCATAGAGCATTTCTTTTGATTTTGCCTCAACATCACATGTTGTAATTCATGCATGTTGGCTGTAGATGGTTTCCCTGCTTCCCCTTTTCCCCACCCTTGCCCCAGTTTTTCGTGATAAATTGAGTTTTCAAATTTATTTTTATTATTATATATTTCTCCTTTAATTTTTGCAAGTTGTATGGTCTTTGTTGTTTTTCTAGTGCCTATCTTCCTATATATAACAAGCATAGTTTTCTTGAGGCCTCTAAATTATTATGCCATATCATAACTTTCTTTACAACTAATCAAATACTTTAGAATTATTTACCTTGAACACTCTAGTTTATTATTGGCTCGGTATTTTAATTCTAGCCTATTTACCCTCTACTCCACACCAACATACAATTAACAATTTTTACAACTAATGTAGGCAATCACTGTTTAAATTTACCCAAGTAGTGATTATGTTATCTTACCATTCTTTTTTACATCTCAAATCTCACATCTGGGATAATTTTTACAGCTAATGTAGACAGTCACTGTTTCAATTTACCCAAATATTTATTATGTTATCTTACCATTCTTTTTTACATCTCAAATCCCACATCTGGGATAATTCTCCTTTGTCCTGAAGATTATAGATGGGAATTTCTTCCAGTGAGGGTCTTTTGGTACTATTGTAGTTGGTTGTTGTTTAGTCGCCGAGTCGTGTCTGACTCTTTGCAGCCCCATGGACTGCAGCACGCCAGGCCTTCCCGTCCCTCACCATCTCCCAGAGTTTGCCCAAGTTCATGTCCATGCATTGGTAATGCTGTCCAGCCGTCTCATCCTCTGATGCCCTATTCTACCTCAATCTTTCCCAGCATCAGGGACTTTTCTAGTGAGTCATCTGTTCACATCAGATGACCAAAATACTGGAGCCTCAGCTTCATCATCAGTCCTTGCAACCAGTGTTCAGGGTTGATTTCCCTTAAGATTGACTGGTTTGATCTCCTGGCTGTCCAAGAGACTTTCAGGAGTCTTCTCCAGCACCACAGTTCGAAGGCATCAATTCTTTGGCACTTTGCCTTCTTTATGGTCCAGCTCTCACAACCAGACGTGACCACTCAGAAGACCATAGCCTTGACTATACGGACTTTTGTCAGCAGAGTAATGTCTCTGCTTTTCAACACACTGTCTAGGTTTGTCACAGCTTTCCTGCCAAGAAGCAGTCATCTTCCGATTTCATGGCTGCAGTCACCATCCTCAGTGATTTTGGAGCCCAAGAAGAGGAAATCTGTCACTACTTCCACCTTTTCCGCTTCTATTTGCCATGCAGTAATGGGGCGCAGATGCCGTGATCTTAGTTTTTTTTAATATTTAACCTTAAGCCAGCTCTTTCACTGTCCTCCTTCACCCTCATTAAGACGCTCTTTAGTTCCTCTTTGCTTTCTGCCATTAGAGTGTTATCATCTGCATACCTGAAACTCTTGTTTATTACTTGTTTGAATATGACTTGAAATCTGCAATACTGGAAATTTTAGAACTGTGTTAACCATTATTTACTCTCAGTAAACCAAGGGATCCATTCTTTTCTGACTGTTGTTCAAAAACCAGCAAATATTTTAATAGTCATTTTTTGAAGATTGTTTTTTTACTCTCACCGATATTATGATCTTCCCGTGCATTTGGGTAATTTTTATTTTACTGTATTTCTTTTTATTTTTCTGCTTTAGTATTCATTGAGCTTTGTGGATATGAGGATTGAATCTTTAACCCTTGTCTTGGAAATATATTCAGCTGTATCTTTTTACTCCCTTTTCTCTTTATTGGCTACTTATTTGACCTACAATTTTACATTAGACTTGCTTCCACTACCTCCATGTCACATTTTCTCTTTTTCATATTTTCCTTGTCTTTAACCTTTTGCGTTATATTCTGAATACTTATTTCAGATGTTTATTGTGGTTCACTAATTTTCTCTTAAACTAATGCATTTAGTTGATCTTGCCAATAAGTTTTTAATTGCATTATTAGATTTTCCATTTCTCTAAATACTATTTTTTTTTCAAGTCTGCTTGATTCTTGGTCGTATTATCAGATATTTTTACTAGGATTTTAATTGCTTTAAATATATTAAATAGGTATATGATAATTCCAGAATCCATTGTCTGTTTTTATTTGAGTATTATTTATTTTTCTGTATATCTATCTGTCTAATCTACTTTCTCTCTCCTTCTCTCCCTCCCTCTTTCCTTCCCTCATCTACCCATCTATATATTACAATCTGCTGGTTCTTGTTTTGACACAAGTTGTGAATTTTGACTGTGAGCTATTCAGTTCTTTTGGAATTTTTACCTGTAGGGACTCTTTGAGGTCTGGTTTGAAACTGAGTTCTTCCAGAGAGAGTTTATAGTCATCTGGCAGGGCCACCACCCAGGACACCTTGACCTTATCCACATGAGGATCTTGGGTTTAAACAGATAGTGTGAATTCCAACTCCAAACCTGGCTTGAAACTCATCTGTGGCTAGAGATTCTCAGGAGAAATTTTAACTTTTCTCTTCACCCACATCCAGCATCTAGACAGTCATGGATCTTTCCCAACAGAAGGATTTATTTCCCCTTTGCTTAATCTTCTGTGCAAAGCTTTCATACTAGTTTCGCTGCATTGTGAGAACCCAAGGCTTTACCAGTTTTGTTCTTTTGTGCAGTAATCACAATGGAAGCTCAAAGTCTTTGGCAAAAAATGTCCAGGTAAAAATCACCTGTGGTATTTGCTCACTTTCCAGAGCTCTTGCTTCCTCTCTTGTATTTTTGCATGAGTTCAGTGATGTGTTCAGAATAACACGTATTACGCAGACATGCACACTGGCACAGACACTTACTTGCAATTTTAATTCCTCAGTAAGGAGCGTCAAGCAGGGTATATGGAGGTGAAAGTGTTAGTCTCTCAGTTCTGGCCGACTCATTGCAAATCCATGTAGCCTGCTAGGCTCCTTAGTCAATGGGATTCTCCAGCCAAGATTCTAGACTGGTTGACATTCTCTTCCGCAGGAGATTTTCCTGAACCGGAGATCGAACCCAGGTCTCTTGCATCATGGGCAGATTCACTACCATCTGAGGCACTGAAGGTATATAATCCACTGTAAAAATGGAACTAGATATTTTGGGTGTTAAGAACTGCAAGTACATAAAGATTGACTTTAACACCTAATTTTACTGTAGGGTTTTGAAGGGAATGTTTTACATCGCTGAGGTTTTATTATATAATGTACATTTTTTTCTTGAAACCAAATGAAGACAGATTTAGTGAATGAAGCATTGTTGATATTCAGATGGACATAATTTATTAAAAGTGAATGTATAAATTATTGATGTATTATTTATATTAAACATAATGATAAAATCTTTTATTAGAATAATGTGATCATGTAATTTTTTTTGCAGTATTTCATGTGCATATACAAAAATATACTTGGCGAGTAAGCCTTTCCAGACTTTTAAAAACTTCTGTTAAAAATCAAAGAACTGTGAGAATTACACATTTTCATTTGTTTAACTTTAGGAATGGTTTGTTTATGATGTCCATAAAAAGGCATTATTTCTTCAGTAATAAAAATAGCTAACTTTTGTTGAGCATCTCTATGTGCTAGAGACTGTTCTAAATTTTTAAAACTTATTTACTCAGTCCTTGTCATGACCCTTTGAGGAAGGTACTTTTTAATACTTGTTTTACATATTAAAAAACTGAGGTCAGAGAGTCTGAGTAGCTCACTCATATTTACACAGTTAGTTGTAGCCATGCCCGATTTAAAACCCAGACAGTACGGCTTCAGAATCCAGTTTTCTTAAATAACAGTGTATTTACTAATTCTAATACATTTACAGTACATATACTCATTCTCTAAGTGACTTGGAAAGTTGAGGATATTTATGTAACAATTTATTCCTTCATTTGAAAATTATTTCTTGAATGCTTACTATATCCCAAGATTTCCCAGACCACATGGGATGTTCCTGCTTTGATGAAGCTCATAGTTTAGTAAATGGATACCCATGCAATCAAGTAACTAGATACCTCAAAATGCATGTACATATTAATGGTGTTTAGAGGAAGGATCCACTCAGTCTGCCTGTGAGAATCAAGGAACTTTTAAGAAGAGTCTTGATATGTAACAGTCATTTACCAAGTGTATACATTGGAGACAGTGGTGACAATAGTTTATAAAGGCATAGCATTATATGCAGAGCAGTATAATATAGAACTCTAAGCTCACTATTACTAGAGAGTATATAGTGTGTTATGAGGGTGTAGTGTAAAAGGAAAAAATTGTTAAGCAGAGGTCACTAAAGTTATTTTTTTAATCATCCACATAATTGAAACTGAATGATTTTCTGATTTTTTGAAAGTAGCACAGGCAATAGAACAAAGCCTATGCAAAAATACATATTTAGCAGAAGTGAGCTCTAGTAGACTCTGAATGGAGGATCAGTGTGTTGGTTTTTATTTGCGCTTGTTGCAGTCAAGTGGTTTCAGGGATCAGGCAGGTAACAAGCAGTGGCTTATAGTAAGATATGAGGGCGCTGTGGTCAATTGAGTCTTTGCCCAACCGAACAATATTTAAATTTAGTGTCTCAATAGCACTGTATCTGCTTATTGCATAAAATAGACATTGTTGCTGAATTATCTCAATAATCTTCAATTGTATGTCTTAGTTAAGATGTCCATGACTTCAGTAAGAAACTGTTGAGTTTTTTCCTGTCCAAATTTAATAAATAAATGCATGTATTTTGATTTATCTTTCTTTAAAAATATTATTAGGTAATTATTATTAGTAGTAATAATCACGATGGTGTGATCACTCACCTAGAGCCAGACATCCTGGAACGTGAATTCAGGTGGGCCTTAGAAGCATCACTACTAACAAAGCTAGTGGAGGTGATGGAATTCCAGCTGAGCCATTTCAAATCCTGAAAGATGATGCTGTGAAAGTACTGCACTCAATATGCCAACAAGTTTGGAAAACTCAGTAGTGGCCACAGGACTGGAAAAGGTCAGTTTTCATTCCAATCCCAAAGAAAGGCAATCCCAAAGAATGCTCAAACTACCGCATAATTGCACTCATCTCACACACTAGTAAAGTAATGCTCAAAATTCTCCAAGCCAGGCTTCAGCAATACGTGAACCAAGAACTTCCAGATGTTCAAGCTGGTTTTAGAAAAGGCAGAGGAACCAGAGATCAAATTGCCAAAAGCCACTGGATCATTGAAAAAGGAAGAGAATTCCAGAAAAACATGTATTTTTGCTTTATTGGCTACACCAAAGCCTTTGACTGTGTGGATCACAATAAACTGTGGAAAATTCTGAAAGGAATGGGAATACCAGACCACATGACCCACCTCTTGAGAAACCTATATGCAGGTCAGGAAGCAACAGTTAGAACTGGACATGGAAAAACAGACTGGTTCCAAATAGGAAAAGGAGTATGTCAAGGCTGTATATTGTCACCCTGCTTATTTAACTTATATGCAGAGTACATCATGAGAAACACTGGGCTGGAAGAAGCACAAGCTGGAATCAAGATTGCCAGGAGAAATATAAATAACCTCAGATATGCAGATGACACCACCCTTATGGCAGAAAGTGAACAGGAACTAAAAAGCCTCTTGATAAAAGTGAAAGAGGAGAGTGAAAAAGTTGGCTTAAAGCTCAACATTCAGAAAACTGAGACCATGGCATCTGGTCCCATCAGTTCATGGGAAATAGATGGGGAAACAGTGGAAACTGTGGCTGACTTTATTTTTCTGGGCTCCAAAATCACTGCAGATGGTGATTGCAGCCATGAAATTGAAAGACGCTTACTCCTTGGAAGGAAAGTTATGACCAACCTAGACAGCATATTAAAAAGCAGAGATATTACTTTGCCAACAAAGGTCCGTCTAATCAAGGCTATGGTTTTTCCAGTGGTCATGTGTGGATGTGAGAGTTGGATTGTGAAGAAAGCTGAGCACCAAAAAGTTGCTGCTTTTGAACTGTGGTGTTGGAGAAGACTCTTGAGAGTCCCTTGGACTGCAAGGAGATCCAACCAGTCTATCCTCAAGGAGATCAGTTCTGGGTGTTTATTGTTGGAAGGACTGATACTGAAGCTGAAACTCCACAATACTTTGGCCACCTCATGCAAAGAGTTGACTCATTGGAAAAGACCCTGATGCTGGGAGGGCTTGGGGGCAGGAGGAGAAGGGGACGACAGAGGATGAGATGGCTGGATGGCATCACCGACTTGATGGGTATGAATTTGAATAAACTCTGGGAGTTGGTGATGGACAGGGAAGCCTGGCGTGCTGCGATTCATGGAGTCGCAAAGAGTTGGACATGACTGAGTGACTGGACTGAACTGAACTGAACTGATTAGTAGTAGTAATTATACTTAACTTTTTGTTTCTTAGCAGATAATTAAAATGCCTTCCAATATTTTAAATTTTGGGACAGAGGTCAAAACATAAGACAAATATTGGCTGTTTAATTCACAAATGTGGGGCACCAATGAAGATTAAGGGCTTCCCCGATGGCTCAGTGGGTAAAGAATCTGCCTGTAATGCAGGAGACACGGGATGCAGCTTCAATCCTTGGGTTGGGAAGATCCCCTGGAGGAGAAAATAGCAACCCACTCCAGCATTTTTGTCTGGGAAATCTCAAGGATAGAGCAGCTTGGTGGTTTACAGTCCAAAGGGTCTCAAACAGTCCAAAGGGTCACAAAGAGTCAGACACGACTGAGGAACTAAGCATATATACATAATGAAGATTAAAAGGTGACTAATAGGAGATTTGAGCTAGAATACCTGTGGAAAGACATGCCACAGATAGTGACTGCTTTTTTCATTTGTATGTGTTAGAAGGATGATAAGGAAAACTTCCACAGTGTGGATTGTGTTCACAATTACAATGGTATAGATGTTTTGGCTTTCACCATATTACAGAATAATTTTTGGAGGGGAGGCAAATACGTGATCTTCAGATGACGAAAAGGTAGTGAGAAATAGTATATAGTCTTGATCTGTGAATGATAATATGTAGATGCAGGATATGCTCATTTTTACACATTAGTAATATAAGGAGTAGAATAAGTGGGGAAACTATAAAATAAAATGCATACTTTACACAAACACACACACACAGAGTTCCTCCAGCTTTTCCACATCATTACCTTTTGTAATGACTGATAAAGGTTTCCTTAAATTGCATCCTTGATTCATTGAGTTATCCAAAATTGGTCATACTTCACTTGTACTTCACATTTTAATATTCTGGTCGACAGTGATAGAATAGTATCAAATTTTCAATTTCCACCAAGAATCTTTTTTTTTCCCCCAGTTAATCAGTTTTCAAAAAGCTTTTCACGTTCATTGACGTCGTGAAATGCCATGAGACATAAGAAGTGGTGTAAGCAATAAACCACTTTAAAACATGTTTGCGTTGGCAGGTGGGAAATCCTGGAACTGTTGAGGTGAAATTGAGGCAAAAAACTGAATTGGCAATGCTGAAATATTCTTTCTTCCCTAGACAGATGTTAAGGAGAATTAAGGGAAAAAAGGATTTCATTATTCTTTGAAGAATTTGACCAAAGTTTGAGGAGAAATGTAAAAATACAGCAGGGAAGCAGAGGGTGGGCCAACTGAGAGAGTGGCATTGAAATGTATACATTCCCGTATGTAAGGCAGCTAGCTAATGGGAAGTTGCTATATAACACAGCGATCTCAACCCCTGTCTCTGACCCCCTGGGATGGGGGTTGGAGAGGTGGGGGGTGGGGGGCGGACATATGGATACTTATGGCTGACTCATGTTGTAGTGTGGCAGAAACAACACAACATTGCAAAGCAATTATCCTCCAATCAAAAATAATTTTAAAAATATTAAGAAGACTATAATACTGTTTGCCATTAAGCTTCCATTATGTTTTTGGTAAAAACAAAGTAAAATCTTTACCTGTAAAATATGGCATAAAACATTTAAGAAATCTTTTAATATGCTAAGTGGAAATACTGAAATCATAGTCACTAAGTTAATCTTTTGATTCCAATGACTATTTTTAACCTTAGAAAGATATATCCAGAAGAAAAAAATGGCCAAAACACTTGTTATAAATTACCCATACAACTGAGACCAGGAAGACCTCCTGACCTATAAGAATGTATAGTTTAAAAGCAAGACAAGGAGGAAGAATATCTCCTGCAAGCTCATTTTAAATGAATAATTGGTACAGATTGTATGTCAGTCATGGAAGAGCTATAAAGTTTTATTCGTGTGGATAGAGTTTATCCTAATTACTTTTTTACTAGCCATGTAAAAGATTGAATTGGGATTTGTTAAATTTAGGTGTAACAATGAGTCGTAGATTTGCATCTTTTTCAGGTGTTTGGGGATGACAGCCATGTCTTTCAATATCTTGTATTCCAGAATACTTAGTGCCCTGTGGATATTATGCACTGTGCTTAGTTGCTCAGTCGTGTCTAACTCTTTGTGATCCCATGGATTATAGCCCGCCAGACTTCTCTGTCCATGGGATTCTCCAGGCAAGAATACTGGAGTTGGTTGCCGTGCCCTCCTCCAGGGGATCTTCCCAACTCAGGGATCGAACCCAGGTCTCCTGCATTGCAGACAGATTCTTTACCATCTGAGCCAACCAGAGAGTATTAAGATGTGCTAATTAAAAAGCAGATGTTACTGAATAATTTTAAAAATAAATAATAGACTCATCAGACAATATATTTGGTGAATCTACCTTTGTACAATAAAACTAATATTGTTTTTTTTGTTTCAGTGACAAGTAAAACTATAATAATTATTAATGCAATGTCAGTCATACAAAAATGGGTATTCACCATGAATTGCAATGATTTCTTAGGCAATTTTTACTCCCACACAATAATTCTTTCTTTACCTTTTGTATCAGTTTTATTATCAGATGAAAAGTATGTCTACATGCATATTAGAAAAAATACTGCTGACACTTTAATTAGTTTTATATGTCTAATTAAAACTCCCATCAAAACATATCGTGCATAATAGGAGTTTTCAAGCTGACTTAACAGGAAATTTTATGGAAGGGTTTTGCCACTATTTTTACAAAGAGAAGCAAAAATCAAGATAAAAAATGCAAGAACTCACTGAGTACTTTTGTTAGAGGTAATAACTGAAAGAGTGAGTGAAATTTGCTCAGTCATGTCTGACTCTTTGCGACTCCATGGGCTGTACAGTCCATGGAATTCTCCAGGCCAGAATATTGGAGTAGGCAGCCTTTCCCTTCTCCAGGGAATCTTCCCAACCCAGGGATCGAACCCAGGTCTCCCACACTGCAGGCTGATTCTTTACCAGCTGAGCCACGAGAGAAGCCCTTGTGGTAATGGAAAAAGAAAGGCATAAAATAAACATAAGAACCCAGGACCAAATGACCGGGGAATTCTGAGCCACAAAGTCAGAGATTTTGACTAGAACCTTCTTGGCCATGTGAAAGTCAAGGAGAGCAGGGGGTCAAGGACAGGCTGTGCTATTCTAGGTGGAGGTATGCAGACATGAGTCTGAAGATAAATCCCTGACAAGTCAATCTACATAAGGAGTAGGTTGCTAGACCCTCATCCAGATGAGTTACCAAACCTCGGGTCTATCTTTGCAATCAGGTGGGATAGCTGAGGGATAGAGCTACGTGTGATAGAAATCCTGGAAGGCAGGTTTTCCTCTGAGAGGGTGGCAGGAGTAGGTAGTAGGTGCCTGTTAACAGAGCTAGGTTTTCAGAGGCAGGCAAATTCTGTGTCTGGGTGGCCAGTAGGATATGAGGTATAGGGCATGACATATGGGAGAATAAGTAGAAAAAGAGTTACTTTCATCATAAATCTCAGCGACTTCAGAGCTTGCTTAGACCAACAGTCATTTTATAGATGAGAGAACCAAAGCCTGTGGAGCCTTTAACCATAGGTTCGTGAGGCCTCCCAATCCCCATTAGATCTTGGATGGCCTGATTTCCAGGATGAATGTTCCTTGAACAGCATTATTATTTCTACAAGCCTCCAGGTCTGACTCCTCACAACGCTGCTGGACTGCTTCCGCCTGGCTCTGTACATCCACTTTGCTAGAGACAGAGTTGATATGAGAATTGAGAATGAGACTAATGTTATTAATCAGGGTTGAAGGACTGGAGCTTTGAAAGTAAAACAAGTGCAGGAGCTTAAGTACTTTATTGCTTTGACACTCTTCCCAAGAGATGGGTGGCGGTGTTCCCATCCTGTGAACGTTGGCAGGGAGGCTGACTTGTGATTGCAGCAAAGTGTCCCTGTGTCCCGGGCTAACTTATAACAGAAAACACTGCTTCTACATAGTTATTTGGAGTTGCTCACTTTTGGAATCTAACTGCCATGCCATGAGAGAAGTCATGCAGTCCAGGAAGGGGCTTGATATCCCTGGCTGAGTCCAAGCTGCCAGTCTGCAGAAGCATCTTGAAATAGACTGTCAAGTCCTTGTTCAGATTTCCAACAGCTGATGCTGTGTGGGGCAGAAGTATCCTGTTCATCTCAAAACTACAGACCCATGAGTAAAATAAGTGACTGTTGTTGTAAGCCACTAAGTTTTGGGGGTGGTTTGTCACGTGGATGCCATGTGCTTGCTTACTTGAGTGAAGGTCTCTATAATCAGAATTTCAAAAACTGTTTAGCATACAAGTTTCATTTTTTCTATCATTTTCTTTTCAAAGCTTAAAGTTGGACTTGTGAATGACAAGTGTACCCAGATAGCATCACAAGAAATTTATATTTGTGGATTTGTGCTTTCTGGAACCACAGTTTTTACTATCTTTTGGTTGTTGTTTTATCTGAAGCCAAACTGCCCTGGGTTCAAATCTTTAGTCTGCCATTTATGTTGAGATCTTGGACAAGTTATTTAACTTTTCTTTGTCTCAATGTACTCGACCTATGAAATTGAGCCAATAACTCTCTTACAAGGCTTTTTGTGGCAGTTGCACAAAAAGTAAACTTTTGTGGAAGTTTATTTAAGGATTAGACATTCAGCTTCCAGAGTCTGACCTGGATTTTCAGACATTGACACTTAGAAAGTCTGCAGCATTAGGCATGTCACACAGTCCATCTAAGACTGAACTTTCTCATTTATAAATGAGGACAGTGTAAGTACCTAGTACAGCATTATAATTTTGTAAAGATAAAAGAGCTAATTCATGTAAATTGTATAGCACAGTATGTATCATAGTTAATACTCAAAACATGTTAGCTGTTATTTATTATTATTGGAATTAAATCATACGATCCTTCAAACAGCTATTTTCTCCTCAGGTGTATAGAAATATGTTCTAAAGAGCACTGTCCTTCTCCCAGCTCCTTCTCAGGGCCTCGTAGCTCACTCAGTCCATAATAAAACATTTACATTAGTTAACAGCCTTACTCAGACAGAAAAAGTAAGAAGTTAGATTCAAATTATGAATGACTTTGATAATTGAATAAACTTTAGACAGTGGAGTGCTCAAATGGGAAATCATTGATTCAGTCTGAATAAAGGTGAAGAAGGGCTAGTAGTCATACTTGCTGAAAAGCTACTTATTAGTCAATAATACAATACATGCTATTAGTAAAAATGCCGGTACATGAGAAGGTTTAAAATTAATGTGCCAAACAGCTATTGTCACTGTGACTATTGATATAACAGCTGTTTGCTAGCCATATTTTATACTGGTTACTATTTAAGCTCATTCTAAAATAATTTAATCCTCAAGACAATGGAGGGTTATGTAGTTGTGTGAAGGAGATAACCAGTTTTCATGTACATTTCATGCTCAAAGATGGGCAAAGATATTTAGTACAAGTTTTACCGGGAGTAGCGTAGGTTGTATGCACAAAAAAACATTTTCCCTCAGTGAGAGGCTACTGGAAGGCTAATGGAAGAGTTGGATGAATTTTTTTGTTCACTTTTTAAAAAGTATAGATTTATTTTTTATTTTTGAAGTGACATTATATAGTGTTCTAGAGGAGGTAAACAATCCGTTAATTTTTTTTCTTATCTTTCTGGGTCTATAACATAAATCACTCCATTTTTAAAACAATGATAGATTATGTATCTCTACTTCTAACTTTTATTTCACTTGAGTTTGTGACTAGTCATTTGCCTAAGGCTTTTATTTTTCTTTTTTGCTTGTTAAGCAGCAGATATCTCTTTCTGTTGACCTACCTCTTGGTCTTTCCACTTATTCTTGAGCAGATATATATCTCAAATGTTTCCACTGACATGTACTCCAGACGGAATTTTAAAAAGTGATGAAATTTGAATCAATCAAATATACTGCATTATAGGATTATCAAGAGAGGAATGCATTGATAGACTTAGTCCAAATCTACTTTTATTATCTTTTTTTTACTATTTTTGTTAATTTTTTTTTTACTATTTTACTATTTTAGTGTTATAATTGTTATGCTAATATGACTCTTTATAGTTTCCCAAATAATTGTAATATATCTTTGTTAGATTATGATAATGACAGTCCCTGATGAATCACACCCCTGGTGTCTACATCTTTGTACAGTCACCTCCTGTGACTTCTATGCTTGGCCATGTGACTTGCTTTAACCAACTCTATATTCATCAGTGTGATGCAAGCAGAGGCTTGATGTTTGCTCATTGTGACTTGCTCCCTTGGAACATGCTGGAGAAGTTATACAAAGAACAAAAGTACCAAGAACAGAAGTCCCAGTGAACCACCAGGCATGTGAATGAGTCCACTATGGACCATGTACACCCACTAGATCCCCTCAGGCAAGAACATGGGGGAGGTGATTAGAAGACTCTTCAGCTAAATCCATCCCAAAGAAGAATACGAAGTCAACAGATTGTTTTTGTTTGGATTCCTGAATTTCAGGGTGATCTGTTATACAGCAATAGGTGACTGATACACATATTGCTATTTGAAGCATGTGGGTATATCAACCTTGGGAACCAATTAGGGAATATTTTGTTGTCTCAGTTTTACACATGTAGTTTTACACATATAGAATCTATAGGGTTGCTACTAGGTTTTCTTCTATAATATTTTATTAATTCTTTCAGCACATTTAGAAGAAAAGTCTAATATGTTATCATAAAGTTGTTTAAAAATTTTATAAAATTCTAAGACAAAATATAAGTCATATTTCCAAAGTCAAAATTATTTTCTTTTATATTTTAAAAAGTAGCTATAATGTATTTCTGCTAAAACATCTTTTCCTTGGTATGGAGAAGAGTTGTATTAACCATCATCAGAACATACACTTAGAAAAAAAAGAGAGAAAGCCTGAGTGAGGATAGTATTTATGGATGTGGAATAGCAGTTACAGCTGAACTGAATTTACACAGAAATTCTTGTTCACATAAGGAAATTTCACCCTCAATAGTGATCTCTTTTTTTAAAAAAGAATTTTGTGTTCTCTCTGTCTGCCCGATTGTATTTCACTTGGGCTGTTTTTAAAGCAGAGCATTGCCTACAATTTTATCAGCTTATTTCTAACCATAATTCACAGCTTCCTTTGAGGAAGAGGTACAATTTTGGTTCATGTTTTATTCTTTTTCATTTCCTTTTCAAGGCATGGCCTTATTATTTTATCTGGGCCAACTTGGATGCTTGAAGCGACTGATTTTGTGCAGCAGAAGGAAGAGAAGTGAATTGGTTATTTTAACCCTAAAGAGAGCAAAGGTAGTCAAGCTGATCTTAAAGAAGTAGACAGTAAATAATATGATTTATTAGGTCTTGAGGTCTCTAGGACGCCATGCTAGAATGCTTTCATTGATTTGGCTTTTTCTCAGGTGAGGAGTGCTAGCACGAATCTCCTTGAACCTTGTGTAAATGAGATCTCTCCCTTTTTTTAAGTGAAACATTTTTGACAATGTTCTCTTTCAGTACCTCTTTCTGATTTCGTGTTCAAAGTCAGCTTAGTAAAAGCAATGAGAAAGTCTTTTTTTCAAGTTTTGTGTGCATAAACATCACCTGGGAAGTCCACTAAACCATAGACCTTGATTCACTGCAAATCTTCTGACTGTGTGGGTTTCCTGAGAAGCTCCAGGAATATGTTTTAGTTGTGTTTTATTTTTTAAAAAGAATCCAGGTGATTTTGAAATGGCCTAAACCATAGTTTTGTAAATTTAGATATAATTGTATTGTTCTTATCTTCTAATTGGTATTGGTAAGTCACATAAATGTATAAACAGTTTTTTTAGACCTATGATAAAGACAGTGAGAACATTAAGTGATAGAGTTTTTTGTAGTGGATACAAGACAGTGAAGTGAAGTGTTAGTTACTCAGTTGTGTCCAATCTTTGCAACCCCATGGACTGTAGCCTGCCAGGCTTCTCTGTCCATGGAATTCTCCAGGCAAGAATACTGGAGTGGTTTGCTGTTCCCTTCTCCAGGGGATCTTCTTGACCCAGGGACGAAACCCAGGTCTCCTACACTGCAGGCAGATTCTTTACCAACTCAGACACTAGCAAGCAAGTGACTAAACAGTGGATTTTTTCCCTTGACAAAGATTAAGTTCAGTGACTAAATATTCAGGTGGTTGCTATGCTTTCATGTCAGGAAACAGATATGCAATCTTCCTAAAATGAGCATTGCTTTAAAAAATGGAATTAGCAGGATTCTGTTTATGTCCATATCAGTGAGTCAGTCTACGTGAGGGCACAGCATGGGTGACTGCCAATTAATGACAACTCATGGTAGCTCAGCTGGTAAAGAATCCGCCTATAATGCAGGAGACCCCTGAGTCAGGAAGATCCCCTGGAGAAGGGATTGGCTACCCGCTCCAGTATTCTTGGGCTTCCCTGGCGGCTCAGATGGTAAAGAATCCGCCCGCAATGCAGGAGACCTAGATTCCATCCCTGAATTGGGAAGATCCCCTGGAGAAAGGAATGGCTACCCAGCTCTAGTATTCTGGCCTGGAGGATCCCATGGACAGAGGAGCCTGGTGGGCTGTAGTCCATGGTGCTGCAAAGAGTAGGACAGTGACTGAGTGCTTTTCACTTTCACTTTCATTCTAAACAACCATGCATTCCCAGAGTGGGCTTTCAGTCGTGCTCATAATCTTGATGAATTAAATTTTCCTTTTAGGAGGGAAATAAACTCAACACTGTACTTTCATTTTTGTAGCTATTAAAATAAATGTAAACTGCTCATGAGCACATTTTTGTGTCCCAAGGTTGAATCAGAGGTATTGGTACTCTGTTTCTGCCCATGCTGAAGAGGTGAGAATATTTGATGGTGATAGATATTTGCTAATGGAGATGTGAACTGAGGAAGGGAATTTAATATAACTTTGTCTCCTTTATATCCTTTCTTTAAAGTTCATATTGACTGTAAAGCTTTCTTCATCCAGAAATAAGAGTGATCTATGCAGAATTGTTTCAGCATGAAGATATATATAACAGGGTGTTGGGACAAAATATTAATGATAATCCTGCTATTTTTAATGGATTTGACCACATCATCATTTCTTTAATACATTCTATTTTTTCATAAATGTGATTAGTCCAGTTTTTCCATGGTCTTATAAAGAATTTAGTTATGACAGATAAACAACAGTAATAAAATATAGAGAGACTATTTGCAACTGTACATAGGATCCTGGGACTTTGGGGAGAAACCGGATCACAGATGCAGTTGTAACAATTCTTTTATAGAGGTGGTAGGTAAAACCAGTAGGTTATATGATTTTCCAGGTGGCACATGTAATGTGTGAAAAGAGTTGAGGATGGGATCCTTGAGGAATTAGTATATATGTGACAAAAAGGGGGAAAGCCTACTGTTGTACACTTAAAGGGAATGACCACTAAGGTAGGAAAGATCTAGGTGAGACAGTATCCTGAGGGCCAAAGAGAGAAGAAAATCCCTAAAAGTCCATTCGATTCAGCTGCTAGGTGATAACAGACCTTAGTAAAGGCATTTGGGGAAAAACTTACTGTAGTCATTTGAAAGAAAAAGATAAAGGAAGATAGCTAGAGTAAGTTATTTTTGCAAGTTTGGTTGAGAAGGGAAGAGAAAAAGTTGCAGTGGATTGTGGTGGGATCATACGGAGTAAAGCAAAGGTGGCTTTATTTTTAAAAAATAGAAGGAACTTGGGTTTCCCGGTAGGCTGAAGAGAGGGTGACAGTGAAGAAAGTTGTTATATGTACAAAGAGAGAAAGTTGTTATATGTACAAAGAAATGAGCCCACTCTTCTGTCCATAGAATTCTCCAGGCAAGCATAATAGAGTGGGTTGCCATTCCCTTCTCTGGGGGATCTTCCCGACCCAGGGATCAAACCCACGTCTCCTGCTTTTCAGGCAGATTCTTTACCATCTGAGCCATGTGGAAAACCCCTAGATAATATGAGGATCTCTGAATGCTTAAATTGACAGATTAATCTTAACTGGAGGGGCACCTTTCCTCTGAGATTAGAGAAAAGGAGTTGAAGATAAGTTTAATGTGTTTTTTCTCTATAGATCACACACTTGTCAAAGAAGATACCACGTTAAATTAGAAAATAAACATGCTCAGGGTATATGTAGGGTGCAGTTATCCCTTGTGCAGTTAATCATCAAAAATGTGGGATTATAATGAACCAATTATTTTATTTTAAAGAGCTCAGATGAGTCATTGATTTGAGGAAGTGAGTAGACAGAGGTCATGTCCACTGTGATAGCCACAGTTCTGTGGTGTGTGGAGAAGGGAAGCTATTTGTCATAGAACAAATGTCGGCTGTCCTTACATTTTCTCCCTCTGATTTTCGGTAATAAGTTCTCATCAAAGGTTCTGCAATTATAAAAGTATTGCTGTAACATCTGTTGTACAGTTTAGTTTATAAATTCTCTCTTGGACTAAAAATAGTTATTTTCAGAATGTTGCCTGAAGTTTGAATTTAAGTATTTATTTGTTTGGACTTCCTGGTGTCTCAGACTGTAAAAAATCCTGCAATGCAGGAGGCCTGGCTTCGATCCTTGGGTTGGGAGGGTGGCTTCCCAGTGGCACAGTGGTAAAGAATCCGCCTGCCAATGCAGGAGATGCACAAGATATGGGTTTGATCCCTGAGTCGGGAAGATCCCCTGGAGTAGGAACAGGAAACCCACTCCAGTATTCTTGCCTGGAAAATTCCATGGATGGAGGAACCTGGTGGGTTACAGTCTGTGGGGTCACAAAGATATGACCAAGCGAACACACATACACACGCACACATTTATTTGTTTAGTGAACTGTTTATTTCTCTTATTTTCTCTAGAGAGAATTTTAGGAGACTAATAATAGGAAACTGCACATTGGGTTTCCATGCAGTAAACGTTTGAATGTGTGATTGACATAACACAATCTGCCTGGTAGTAAAGAGGACACATTAATTTGACTACCACCATTATCACATTCCCACAGAACTCTGAGTACATAGTAGTCAGGGATTCGGTGGCATTTTTTTCTTACAATTTTGCCAGAAACAAACCCTGGCATGGTGCCTAATGAACCCAGCTACTCCCCATCTGTTTTCTCCTGGACTCATTCCCATTCACTGTGTCGCTGTGGATAGGGATTCTGAGAACAGATATTTGTGACCCTAGGTCATAAGAATCAGTATAATCTTGACTTAGTGGCTGGGGCTATGTAACATTTGAGAGAGCAAATAGGAAAATATTTTATATTTATCTAGAGAAAAATGGCCTGATACAGGTTATGATTAAGGTTAGTAGAAACAGTTTTTTTTGTGAGTGTAATTATAATTGTATGAATCCTGATTAATCAGACTAACTGGAGAGAACTCTAGTTTAAATCTGAATTTTAGAACATTTAAAGCAAATGTGATTTTGTTACTTGCAAATGAGCATTGCATTTAATATTAGATTGAAAGCGTTTTCTAAGAGTAGGCTTTAAGAAACTCGCTCTATTATAAAATGATTATAATTGTATCCATTAATTATCTGTGAATAGTTGTTTCTAGAAAGACTGATACTACTTTAGAAGAATTTATAATCTTAGTGCCTTGCATAATCCATCCTGAATCTAACTCAAAACATTGGATTGGTCTTTGAAAAGAGAATAACAAAGCAAGGTGAAAAGACAGCCCTCAGATTGGGAGAAAATAATAGCAAATGAAACAACAGACAAAGGATTAATCTCAAAAATATACAAGCAACTCCTCCAGCTCAACTCCAGAAAAATAAATGACCCAATCAAAAAATAGGCCAAAGAACTCAACAGACATTTCTCCAAGGAAGACATACAGATGGCTAACAAACACATGAAAAGATGCTCAACATCACTCATTATCAGAGAAATGCAAATCAAAACCACAATGAGGTACCATTACACGCCAGTCAGGATGGCTGCTATCCAAAAGAATATAAGCAATAAATGCTGGAGAGGGTGTGGAGAAAAGGGAACCCTCTTACACTGTTGGTGGGAATGCAAACTAGTACAGCCACTATGGAAAACAGTGTGGAGATTTCTTAAAAAGCTGGAAATAGAACTGCCATATGACCCAGCAATCCCACTTCTGGGCATACACACCAAGGAAACCAGATCTGAAAGAGACACGTGCACCCCAATGTTCATCGCAGCACTGTTTATAATAGCCAGGACATGGAAGCAACCCAGATGCCCATCAGCAGACGAATGGATGAGGAAGCTGTGGTACATATACACCATGGAATATTACTCAGCCATTAAAAAGAATTCATTTGAATCAGTTCTAATGAGATGGATGAAACTGGAGCCCATTATACAGAGCGAAGTAAGCCAGAAAGATAAAGACCATTACAGTATACTAACACATATATATGGACTTTAGAAATATGGTAATGATAACCCTATATGCAAAACAGAAAAAGAGACTCAGATGTATAGAACAGACTTGTGGACTCTGGGAGAAGGCGAGGGTGGGATGTTTCAAGAGAACAGCATTGAAACATGTATATTATCTAGGGTGAAACAGATCACCAGCCCAGGTTGGGTACATGAGACAAGTGCTCTGGCCTGGTGCACTGGGAAGACCCAGAGGGATGGGGTGGAGAGGGAGGTGGGAGGGGGGACTGGGATGGGGAATACATGTAAATCCATGGCTAATTCATTTCAATGTATAACAAAAACTACTGTAATGATGTAAAGTAATTAGCCTCCAACTAATAAAAAAAAAAAAAAACTGGAAAAAAAAAAGAAAAGAGAATAACAATCCCGTTTATGGTCTGTGGATGGGTTGGGACTGGCAGTGTTACAAACATGTAGAGTACATGTTTGTGCGCATCACAACAGCCTCCAACATGAGCTTAGATGGTGAATCTTTTTTTAAGTCATCATAGAGATAGCTATACCTATTTTTCTGTCATTCTAACATCAAATTTAAAAAATAATAATTTATGCTAATAGAATTGCATATTCTTATTTCAGAGAATATAGATATCACACCTTCTGTGTTATTAAAAAGCATGTGTCCGCATTAACCACATTATTTCATGGTATGAGTAGAAACGTATAATAATTATATATATGGAGTATCACAGTACTTTATTCAGCAAGTAATCACTTGATGTTTATTATAGGCAGTTCATCATGCTTTGATTTTAATTATACTGTCTTCAGTGGATGATGGCTAGTCTGCCAGGTGACTCTGACAACTGTCCAGACACATTTTAATCTCTACTGAAGATAATAATAGATCGTTTTTCATTTGTGTGACAAGTTTCATTTGTTTTAGGCTCTCATACATGTACATTACAGCAAACTTTTGAGGAAATTAGGATAAGTGTTAATTAATGCCTACTGTTGTATGCTCTTGTAATACTCCTGTCCTTACACTTCTGCACCCTTTTTCTTTTTTTGTGATTTCTGTTCATTATTGTTATTTTGGTTGTTCATCCCTACTATTCTGTTGAAGGCAAGAACCGTATCTTGGTTTATCACTTGTCACTGCTGTCTAGCCCCGTTTCTTGCACAGGGCATATGTTTCGTAATATTTGTTGGTTGAATGAATTCCCATTTTATAAAAAAATGAATTACAGAGAAATCAAAATATTTGCTCAGCTTTATAGAGACAGAATCAGAATCTGTTTCTTATATTTCAGTCTATGTGTCCCTTCCTCCATTGGGCCTTATTCAATACTGTTTGCCCAAAGTGGCAACTAGTTTTACACACAGAGTTCAGTGACTGATCTTCAATTGTTGAAGAAGTCTCACCAAAATAAAAAAAAAAAAAGGATACTATTAATCATCTCAACTGAGAAAAAAAATGAAGGGAAATGATTCAAATCTAGCATTGGAAGTATGAAGGGATACACAAGGAAGACTTTCCTGGTAGTATCTTAGTGTAAACTTTGAAATTGGTTTGAGTGGATTCTTGAAAGCTTTCCTTTTATGGAAATCATTAATTACAGTTAATGCTCATCTGTCCTAAATGACGGGGACATAATGTCATTCAGCTTCTGAGCTTAACTACAAACCCCTGGCCAAAATGACCCTCAGTCAATATCAATACTGGGTTTATAAACCATTCTCTAACACAAGTTTTGATTTGTGTGATGCTGGTAGCAAAATCTTGAAGATTTTTTTAAGCATGAAAGATAATTACTGGACAAAATCCTTTCCTGTCTATAAACTTGTTATAAGTTGTTTTATTTAAAGTTATTGAGTCTTATACATTATTTAAACCTAAAACTATTAATTTAATACTTTTTATTTCTAAAGGTAGATCCAAATAGATATTTGTTCAGTGATGGATGGAATCAGGAGGTCATTTATAGCTTTTAACAAATGTTCAAACTTCTCCAGCCAGTAGAAGTTCTAGGGGGAATAAAAGCCAGTCAAATAGAAAACTTAAAAAAAAAAGTCCCTGTTAGATGTCTGTAATACAGTGTTGCTGAAATTCCTATCATTTGTTTAAAATATCATGATTTATAGATGTATGTCTCCAAGGCTCCAAGGCTTAGACATATTGAAAATCTCTAAAGGAGTCTTGCAGCCAGAAACGAACAGTTGATTAATCAGGGAAAGGTTTTGGCATTCCAGTCTAAATGTTGGTTGAACTCATTTTCCTTTGAAAAGAGACAAAAATTTAGATCAGGGCAATTTTGATGAATTATGGTCCTCATTCTATATAGGAGCTAACTTTCAGTGCCTGTTGAATTTAGAAAAGACATTACAGTTTGGGGAATTATCCAACCATCAGCACATATGCTTTATTTTCTTATTTTTATTTTTTTGCCCAGAATATCTTTCAAAATTCTTTTCCTATTGGCAATACAGAAAAGAAGGCTTTATTTTAAAACTCTGTATCAACTTTGCTTTAAGAATGTGCTTAAGTAAGAGACATCTTTTAATTTAGTTTGTTCAAAGGTTCTGTTGAGGTAGCCTGACACTTCTGCCAAAACCTCATAAGTAGACTCAAGGGAGATGAAAGTTGATCCACAATGGTTTCGCAGAAGAATTTTGAAGCATCTAAAATTGAATTGTGCTGCAATTAAAACAGGATGATAAGCAATTGGGCAATTATTTTGATAAAGAAATTACTAATGAATGAAGATTTAAATAAAGCTTATAAGGAATAAAAAGTCACTGTTTACTCAAATTTCAGCCTTTGACCACTGTATAATATAGGATAACCAAATAAAATATGGTAACTATATATGTCAAAGTGTATTATTTTTGGGTTTTAATACATGTACCTTTGTATCATATAGAATGCCTAAAACTGTGTATCCTGATTTTAACTAATTAGCTTCTTCCCCGATTAAAAAAAAAAATAAGCACTTCCCCGGTGGCTCAGATGGTAAAGCATCTACCTACAATGCGGGAGACCTGGGTTCAATCCCTGGGTCAGGAAGATCTCCTGGAGAAGGAAATGGCAACCCACTCCAGTATTCTTGCCTAGAAAATCTCATAGACGGAGGAGCCTGGTAGGCTACAGTCCATGGGGTCGTTCACTTTCACTTTCCCATAAAAAATATTCCTCCTTTTTTTGCATTCATTACTGCTTTCTCTAGAATCATTATCATCAATTTTCTTAAGCTACAAAACCTAGTATTGTGATGAACACTTTCATTTGTGTCATTCTCCAGATTCAGTGGTATACCCATCAGAATAAATTTCTATCTAGAGTGATTACAATCCTTCACAATTTCATCTGTTTTCACCCTGTTTCAGGCCCTCATCATAACTTTTACCCTGTGATTCATCCTTTATACTGTTACTTGGTGATTTTCTCATCATATAATTAACTGATTGTGTTCCTTTTTGGGAAAAACAACAGAAAATAATAAAAATAGTAAAGGTAAATTTCTTAGCACAGAATATATGATTTTATGACTTTCTAAACTCATTTTCCAAGCTTTTGGTTTTTCTCCCAACTATATCCAAGCCACAGAGTAGTGATCCCTGAGACAAGGAAAACAAATAAGGTGATTTCTACCACTGCCCTAGATGATCCCCTGGAGTTTCCAGGCCACAGGCAAGGAGAAAGAATTTGAAAAAGCCCAAGACAACCCCTTTCAGTGGAGAATACAGAGTCTCATGTGTCAGGGCTGCTGTAATTTGCAGAGTCACATTGGATGGCAGATAATGTGTAGGATATCTTTGCCCCTCCAGGTCCTTTTCCCCACCTCTCTCTCCTGGGGATACCTACAGTGGGCTCCCTCCTTCCTCTCTATATCCCAGTAGAGTCTAGCCATTTGGAACGACTGGCAAGAGACCAGAAGAATACCAGAAGTCTCTGTACTTATTCCTTCTTCTCTCTCCTTGCTGGAGCTTAAGTTGATAATAACTGTATCATTGGCCAAAGGTCCCTCCCCTGTAGCTGCCGCTCCGCCTGATACTGTCCCATCATTTGTCTTCAAGTCTAGGGGTGGGAACAATGTTCTGCTATTGCCTACCCCAGGTGATTCACCATCTGTCATGGATTTCCAAACCTTTTCCATACCTGTGTAAATGCCGCCCCCCCCCCATTCTACATTGAATGATCCTCAATTAGTCAATTTTGCATGGTCCATCTAACAGATACAGGGAGAAATTAAGATATCACCTAGTTCAAATGCAGAGGTATTAATTACAATTCAAATCATCTGACCCTGATGTTAGTCCTGCTACTGTTCGTGTGAAAGTGTGAAAATGTGATTGAAGAGATAAAAGTATCACTGGTCTGTTTATTCCCAGCTCACTGGCGGAAGGTGTTTCTGAGGTTAGTGCTCTGTTAGGGTTCTGCTTTGCCCTGGTCCTGCCTGCATGCTCAGTCGATTCAGCCGTGCTGACTCTGCGATCTCATGGGCTGTAGCCCACCAGGCTCTTCTGTCCATGGGATTCTCCAGGCAAGAATACTAGAGCGGGTTGCCATTTTCTTCACTGGGGATCTTCCTGACCCAGGGATCGAACCCACGTCTTTTATGTCTCTTGCATTGGCAGGAGGGTTCTTTACCACTCGGACCACTTGGGCCTTCCCCACTTACTCAGTATTTGTAAAAATAGTGCTCCTGAACTAGGAATAGAGCTGATTCACTTGACTTATATGTGCTGACTTTCTGCATATGGAATGATTCCTAACTTGATCCAATGGTCTCTGTACCAGTGAAATGTGATCAGGAGTACATGTACAAAATTGAATCACATCCGCATTCAGCTCTTGGCAGCTAGGTTATTTTTGTTCACTATGATCAAGCTGAACTTCTTAGAATCAGTGGGTTTCCCCAATACTACTTTAATTATGATGAAATATATTGTCCCTGAGTTAAATTTTTTCTTTACATTTTATCTGATTGTGGGAATGCATATTTTAAAGAAAATCTAATGAAGAATCAATCGTAATCACTGTAATGTAAACACGAGAAATATACTTTCCCCTTTCACTTAGGAGAGCAAGTAATTTATTATAGATGAGTTAGAAAAATGTCAGTTTAGTTTTCTCCACATGTATCTGAAAGGAGTACACATAATTTTGTTCTAGGTTATACTAGAACTAGGTCTATTGAGTAGTATTCGGAGGGTAGCTGATAAGAACCGGTGAACATCAAATTCAGTGCTTAATAAATACTTTCATCTTGACTTGGTTTTGCAGTCTGGTGCGGCACTCATTTATCAGTTCTTTTAGCATTCAGAACATGCATTACATAGATAGAATTTTGTAATTATCACTTGATTATTAAAGCCTATGAACTTTTTCGTAACTTTCCAAGTTAGTATCCAATTCACCTGTATATAAACCACAGACCATATTTTTGGTATTACATTTCAAATTATATAAGATTTAGTAAAATCTGGAAGGAAAAATTTGCCATATTATGTAAGAATACTCATGAAAATCCAGCTGCTAAGTGGTAGAAATTTTGTATACAGTCTACACATGAGGGTAAGGAGTCATGCTAAGATATTTACAATTTCAGAACTCTCAACCAAACCATCTAGAATAGATGAAAACTAAAATCCTTGGTTACAGGCAGCTAATAATTAAAAGAAGAATTGTTAAACTTTTTGGTGTCTGGATAAAAGTGAAGTATGTAATACACTTGATAAAGACTACCGTTGATCTTATAGTAGCTTTATTAATTTTTCTTTGATAATTCAGAATTTACAGTGATTCAAGGCTCAAAATAACCTCACACGCTTATTAATCACCTCGAGGATGCAGTTGTCAGTGTGAGAGGGAGTCAACAAGGAATGAATGAGAGTGAAGCTGAGTAGCAGTGGTAATGCTGAGTCAGGGAGCACAGATGAGCAGGGTGCTGTCATTAAATTTATGTTACATTTCTTCAGCAGTGTTGCAGAATCATTTGATTTGATTTAATGAGTCTATTTTAGAACACTTAATGTATCACTTCACTATGTGAAGAATTAATTGGATAATAAAAAGATACCATATAGCACTTCTATTTAGCATTGAGAATTTGCTTCCATATAGTTTGATTTTCTTAACATCTCAGAGAAGACAGGCCAGAGAGAAAAAGCAAGGGCAAAAACCAAGGTTTCTTCTCAAAACTTGTAATTTTGCTAATAATAACACTATCTGTGTTTTAATATAAGGTGTTTTCTTCATAAAAGACCACTGGCATGAATTTTTTTCCAATTTTTTTGTAATAAAAATTGCCAAGCACACAAAAGTTGGATGGAATTTCACAGGGAGCATCCATCTACCCACTTCCCTTTTGCCATTAACAATGTATTATACTTGGATTTTCATATATCTATCCATTTATCCAACCCAATGTCTATCCATCAATCTGCTTATTTTTGATACATTTCAAGATTAATTAAAGATACTTACGCTCTGGCTAAGTATTTCAAGTCCATTTGACTTTAAATAGAAGTAGCTAATCTCTGATCAGTGCATTATTTTATACCAAGCACTTAACTAAATATATTACGTGCAGTATCTTACTGATACACCCAACAAAGTATGAGAAAGTTGTTTTTATTAAATAAACTTTCCAGGTGAAAATACAGAACCTTAATTATGGAGGCAAAATTTTCCCAGTATTCTTAGTTGTAGAGGTTGGTCAACTTGCAAGGTTGATTAGGACTAGTAAACTTTCTCAGATTATATCTTTGTGGTAGGGCTAGGATTTGAACCTAAAGAGTCTTAATTCCAGAATAAGAGCTTCTGTATTAGTTTTTTATTGTTGCTATAACAAATGACCACAATCTTAGCAGCTTAAAACAACATCCATTTATCTCCTAGATTCATGGGTCAGAAATCTGTGCAGAGTATAGCTCACCTGGATCCATTGTCTAAGGTCTCACAAGGCTGAAATCAAAGTGTTATCTGGGCTGGTTTATCTGGAAGCTCTGCAGAAGATTCTACCTCAATCATGTGTTGGTCAAATTAAGTTCCATGCAGTTGTAGAGCTGAGGTCCTCCGTTCTTTACTGACCATCCGTAAGGGGGCCGTTTTGCTCCTAGAGGTTGTCTGACTTCCTTAAACTTTCTATATGGCCTCACTCTAGCAGTGATGAGTTGAATTTCTCTCACTCTCGAATATCTCTAACTTTTCTTCTACTTCATCTCTCTACCTTCAGCCAGAGAAAGCTCTCTGCTTTTAAGGACCCATCTGATTAGACTCGATCCACTCCAATAAACCAGAGTATCTCCCTATTCTAGTATCTATAATCTTAGTGACATTTGGAAAATCCCTGTTGTTATGTAAAGTTACATATTCACAAGTCTGACTATGTTAAGGAGTTCACTCTGCCTGCTGCAATCACAGTTATATGCTATTGCTTTCAGTAGTCCTATATTAAAAAGTTCCTGATTAGCAAAAATTTTATTAAGAGTAAATTATAAAGAATTTAATTAATATTTGAGGGTAAGATCTGTGAGAAATTATTATAATGTTTATATTTACCTTTTGATTTCTGGATATGTATTGAAAACCAAATATTTCAAGATAATAATAAAAATTGTGGTCCTCTTCCTGTGAAATCTTCACTTTCACAGGCTGTGAGTCATTTTGTTTTTATTTGAGGTATTCTAGCTGACTTGTTGCATTGCATATCTGAAAATTTATAATCATCTAGTGTTATTTATGTTTGTGGAAATATACAAAATGCCACAACTGCTCAAAAGCTTTAGGTCTTTTCTCAACATATGTTTATTCTAGTTATATCCTGAAGGGTATCCCACACATCATTGCAATGGTGCATCCAAGCATCAATAGTTCAGAAGACTCAACAGATGAAATTGCTTTTATCTGTGAATGGCAGATATTGGTCATTCATTCAGAATTGCCAGAAAACTAAAGTGGATTGTAGGGTAGATAGATTGAATCTGAGCTTCCCTGTATGGCTTACGTGGAAGTATCCAAGTCAAATAAAAAATTCTTGCACTCACAAGTATGGATAACACATAGTTTCAATATCCACATTGATGCAAATGAATTAGTTCTTCATCCCATCCTTATAATAACTTTTGTTGATTGTTTTTTATCACTTTCTATGTTACAGTAATTTCTGTAAGCTCATTCATTCTGGTCATGGTTTAAATGTGACTCATAGCACTGACATTTCCTAATACTGATTCTAGTGCAAAATATGTGCTCAATTTTGATTATTTAATCCTTTCATTCACATATTTTTGCATAGAACTATTGTGGCCCTATGTTATATTAGTCATTGTTAAGTCCTGGGACAAGAGAGATAAATTGGAAAAAGATTCTTTTTTTAAAAAATTTTTAAAATTTTTTTCCATTTATTTTCATTAGTTGGAGGCTAATCACCTTACAACATTGCAGTGGTTTTTGTCATACATTGAAATGAATTAGCCATGGATTTACATGTATTCCCCATCCCGGTCCCCCCTCCCACCTCCCTCTCCACCCGATCCCTCTGGGTCTTCCCAGTGCACCAGGCCCGAGCACTTGTCTCCTGCGTCCAACCTGGGATGGTGATCTGTTTCACCCTAGATAATTGGAAAAAGATTCTTAAAAAGTCTATGGACAAGCAGAAATGAACAACATGCAAATTTATTATAATACAGTAATGAGTGCTATGATCAAGAGTATTAAAGGAACATAGAAGAGATAGACCCAACTGAGGCCTAAAGACTTGAAAGATATAAATATTTGTGTGGTGTTTTCACTTTCATACAATTATATGAATTAAGGCTAAAAATATGTAATAAGCAATTATATCTATATGGCACCTCAGAACTGATTAGGACTGTTCCTGTAGTTTTAAAAATTAAGCCTACTAGCATATCATGGATACTACACATAGCTTAAATAGCATTATGTAGACTTAATGATTTTAGGACTATACATGAAATTTATTTCTGCATATGTCTTCTGATAAGTTATTTACCTAGTGAAGCAAATATATAATCAAATTACCATTCTTCTATAGTATTTTCAGTCTTCTAAAATATGGTGAGCTCTTAGGCATCATTACATTCTATGAATATCTTGTTAGTATAATCATTATCAGGACTGTTCAGAATGTTCTGTTTCTAGCAAACACTTCCCATCCTCATTTTTTCTGCATGATTTCTATATAGTGCTACAGATAACAGAAAGTCATCTTTATTTCTTCCCTCACTCTTTTTTCTATTGTCTCTATTTACTTTCCTTTATTTCAGGGTGTATACATTAAAACACTTCTTGTACATCAAACAGTGTGGTATGCAATGAAAAGGGAACCAAAACAGTAAGGGACAGTCTTACCCATAAAGAAATTAGACTATAGACAAGAGTCAAACATAAATACCAATGAAAGCACAATGCTCTCTATTATTTAATATTTGGCACTTGGTAAACTGGATGGTAGGGAAAAGTGAGCTCAATGTAAGCCACTTTATCCGTGAAAGCCATCACTGGGTATTTGTGCTGACATGTTATCCAGACTAACTGGCTACCATGGCAGTTATAGTGGGAAATGGGGACTCTCACAGAATGTTAGTGCCACGACTCCTGGATGGCTGGATCATGTTTGAGGAGCTGTTCATCCCGTGGTGTTAATGTACTTATTTGTGCTGATTTGCCACCATTTTCTCATTTTCCTTTGAGATCTACTGTAGCTTGCCTTTGTAAGACAGTAGATTTGCAAGAGGTTATATACTCTTGCAAAACTGCAAGAAGTTTATATATAAAGTGAAGTACATAACCATGAGGGAGAGAAAGTATAACTGGTTTTGAGAATTCCAAGTTGGCATATTGGTAACCTCAGTGTTGATTCATGCTTTAAATGTCCATTGATAAATGGACATGTCATTCAGACAGAAAATCAGCAAGAAAACAGTGGTCTTACATGACAAATTAGACCAGATAGAAGTAATAGACATATACAGAAAGCCAAGCAGAATGCACTTTTGTTTTTAAGTGAATGTAGAAATTTCTCCAGGATAGATTACATGCTAGGCAACAATATAAGCCTAAATAAATTTAAGAAGGTTGAAATCATGTCTGGCCATCTTTTCTGACCACAATGCTATGAGACTAGTAGAAACCAAAGACAAGAAAAAAAGAGCAAACACTGCAAACATGTGGAACATAAATCATGCTACCAAACAACATATAGGTCACTGAAAAAATCAAAGAAGAAAAAAAAAACCAGGAGTCAAATGAAAATAGAAACAGAACAATTCAAACTGTAAGAGATGCAGTAGAAAGTTTCAAGAGGGAAGCCTATAGTGATTCAAGCTTGCCTCAAGAAACCAGAAAAATTTCAAATAAATAATCTAAACTTACATCTAAAGGAACTATCAAAGAGAAGAACAAACAAAATCCAAAGTTAGTAGAAAGAAAGAAATAATGAAGATTAGAGCGGAAATAAATGAAATGGAGACGAATACAGATCAATGAAATTAAGAGCTAGCTCTTTGAAAAGATAAATGAAATTGATAAACTTTTAGCCAGACTCATAAAGAAAAAAGAGAGATGGCCCATATAAATAAAGATTAGAAACAAAAGAGAATGTACATACCAACACCACAGAAATACCAAGGATCATAAGAGATTACTACTAACAGTTATGTGCCAATGAAATGGACAACCTAGACCAAATGGGTAAATTCCTAGAAATGTATAATCTCCCAAGACTAAATCAAGAAGAAATAGAAAATATGAATATATAGTTTACTAGTAGCAAATTTAAACAGTAATTAAAGAAAAAGAAAACTCCCAACAAACAGAGGTCCAGGACCAGTTTCACAGGTGAATTTAAAAAAAGAATAATTAACACATACCTTCTTAAACTATTCCAAAAAGTTGAAGAAGAAGGAATGCTTCTGAACTCACTCTTTGAAGCTAGCATCATGATAATACTAACACCAGACAAGGACACCACATTAAGAGGAAGTTACAGACCAGTATCACTAATAAGCATAGATGCAAATTTTCTCAACAAAATATTAGCAAACTAAATTTAATAGCACATTAAAAGGATAATGCACCATGATCAAGTGGGATTCATACCACAGATGCAAGAATGGGTGAATATCTGCAAATCAATTGAGATAGACCACATTAACAGATTGAAGAGTAAAAATAATGGTTAATTCAGTAGATACAGAAAAAACTTTTGACAGAATTCTACATCCTCTTATGATAAAATCTCTGAGCAAAGTGGGTACAGAGGGAACATACCTCAATATAATGAAGACTATGTCTGAAAGTGAAAGAGGAGAGTGAAAAAGTTGGCTTAAATCTCAACATTCAGAAAACTAAGATCATGGCATCTGGTCCCATCACTTCATGGGAAATAGATGGGGAGACAGTGGAAACAGTGGCTGACTTTATTTTTTGGGGCTCCAAAATCACTGCAGATGGTGATTGCAGCCATGAAATTAAAAGACGCTTGCTCCTTGGAAGGAAAGTTATGACCAACCTAGACAGCATATTAAAAAGCAGAGACATTACTTTGCCAACAAAGGTCCATCTAGTCAAGGCTGTGGTTTTTCCAGAAGTCATGTATGGATGTGAGAGTTGGACTGTGAAGAAAGCTGAGTGCCGAAAAATTGGAGCTTTTGAACTGTGGTGTTGTAGAAGACTCTTGAGAGTCCCTTGGACTGCAAGGAGATCCAACTAGTCCATCCTAAAGGAGATCAGTCCTGTGTGTTCATTGAAAGGGCTGATGTTGAAGCTGAAACTCCAATACTTTGGCCACCTCATGTGAAGAGATGACTCATTGGAAAAGACCCTGATGCTGGGAGGGATTGGGGGCAAGAGGAGAAGGGGACGACAGAGGATGAGATGGCTGGATGGCATCACCGACTCAATGGGCATGAGTTTGAGTAAACTCCAGGAGTCGGTGATGGACCAGGAGGCCTGGTGTGCTGTGATTCATGGGGTCGCAAAGAGTCAGACACGACTGAGTGACTGAACTGAACTGAACTGATGTATGATAAACAAAGCCAATATGATACTCAACAGTAGAAAGCTAAAAGCATTTCTTCTACAACTAGGAACAAGACAAGGATGCTTGCCACTTTTATTTAGCATAATATTGGAAGTCCTAGGCATAGTGATCTGACAATAAATAAATAAATAATGGAATCTACATTGGAAAGGAAGAAGTAAAACTGTTTTCAACTGACATGATATCATGTATAGAAAATCCTAAGCATACTACCAAAAAGCTATTAGAACTAATAAATAAATTCAGTCAAGTTTCAGGATACAAAATTAATATACAGAAATCTTTTATCTTTCCATACACTAACAGCAAACTATCAAAAATAGAAATTAAGCAAAAATTTTATTTACACTGCATTCAAAATAATAAAATACCTAGGAATAGATCTAACCAAAAGGTCAAAGACTTATACTCTGAAAACTATAAGACATTGTTAAGAAAATTTAAGACAGTACAAGTGGAAAGATATAACATGCTCATAGACTGGAAGAATTAATAATGTTAAAATGACCATACTATGCAAAGCAGTCTACTGATTCAATGCAGTCTTATACCAAGGGGATTTTTTCACAGAACTTGGAACAAATATTTCTAAAATTTTTATGGAAACACAGAAGACCCCAAGTAGCAAAAGCAATGTTGAAAAAGAAAAACAAAACTGGAGGGATCATACTCCTTGATTTAAAACTAAACTACAAAGCTACACTTATCAAAATAGTATGGTACTGGCACATTAACAGACACATAGATTAATGATACAGAATAGAGAACCCAGAAATAAATTTACACTTATATGATCAATTAATCTGTGATAAGACAAAAATACTCGGGGGGGGGGGGGATGGGCAGCCTCTTCTAAAAATGGTGTTGGGAAAAGTAGATAGCTACATACAATAGAATCAGAGTAGAGTACCTTTTCACATCATATACAGAAATAAACTCAAAATAGGTTAAAGACTTAAATGTAAGACCTGTTACTATAAAACTCCTGGAAATAAAGATAGTCAGCAAACTCTATAAAATGGGTCCTAGCAATATTTATTTAGATCTGCCTCCTTGGGCAAGGGAAACAAAAGCAAAAATAAACAAATGTGACTACACCAAACTAAAAACCTTTAGCACAGTGATGGAAATTATCAACAAAAGTAAAAGGCAGCTTGCTGATTAGAAGATTTTAGCAAACAATATATCCAATAAGGGGTTAAATTCCCAGGTGGTGCTAGTAGTAAAGAACCTGCTTGCCAGTGCAGGAGACATAAGAGACACAGGTTTGATCCTTGGGTTGGGAAGATCCTCTGGAGAAGGAAATGGCACCCCACTCCAGTATTCTTACCTGGAGAGTCCCATGGACAGAGGAGCCTGGTGGGCTATAGTCCCAGGTTGCACAGAGTCAGACACGACTGAAACAGCTTAGCACAACAGCACAACAATCCAAAATATACAGAGAACTCATTACAACTCAACATCAAAAAATCAGTTAAAACATGGGTGAGTGGATTAGGAGGTGCAATCCTCCAATTATAAAATATGTAAGCCATGGGAATATAGTGTAGGAATACTGTCAGTAATACTGTAGTAATTTTGTTGGGGACAGATGTTTATTGGGCTTACCATAGTGATTACTTCATAATGTATGTAAATGTCAAGCCACTATGTGGCACACCTGAAAATAGCATTATATTGTGTTTCAAACATATTTCAATAAAAAATAAACTAAAGTGTCTTTTATGACTATTAAAGTTTTCTTTTTTTTTAAAAAAAAAGACTTTTCTGATACAAGGATAATAATTTGGCTTGTAGAAGTCCGTGGAGAGGGTTTTCAAGTTGGTAACAATCTGACCTTGGTTTCTTGAATCAATATAAATTGAAATGCTGAGAGGCATGAAACCACACATTTGATTAGCAGGTGAGAGGCTAATTGCATCTTCTCTAGAGAAAACATGAAAATAAATAAAGCATGAATCAACAAATAATGGGACTCACTACTGGTGATTATCTGATTGTATGCATTTCTCTTTGCCTCCTATGTGAAATTAATGAGTTTAAAATTTAACCTTCTTTTTGAATAGTATTACCAGAATCTGAAAAATCTCCTGAGGCTTTTGAATATCTATTATTTGTCTCTTGTAGGGTTTGAAAGACAAAACCCTAGATAGGTTTTCTTTTCTTAACACAGGAGACTGGTACTGAGTATGCATAAATGTTAAAGTCTAAAATTTCTGAAAATGCAAATATGAACTACTCTCTTTGAATATATGAACATAGGTAACTATGTTTTCCTTGAGTCTGTAAATGGGGAGAGTAGGTGCTTACACTTAAAAGCGCAAGGGAGTCTGATTCTCTTAGCATTTTAAATAACACCTATTCAATGGTAGAATTTGTTGACTTGCCATTTTCACTGATTTTATAAACTAGGTGTTGAGATCCTAAAATTATGAGGAACTTTGAAAAGTCCACATACCCTGGCATGTTTAAAAGTACACTGAATATGAAGCTGATTTGTAAGAATTTATTTACTCCCTCCAATATCCTCTCATTGTTTTGGTCATTGACAGTGTTCTTCAGAAATAGGTTTAAGAATTTACATGCATTTTTTTATGTTGAATATATTTCTACTTATAAATGAGTATAATACAATAGACTTCTATTGTGGACCACAAAAGATCAAACATATTTGAGTTATTATTCTTTATTGACTAGTTTTGTGGCTATTATATTGAATATTTTCCTTTATCATTCCAATGTACATTAAAAATCTAAATTGTAAATATTTGGGGGTTAAAGATAATAAGAAAGTAGATTAATTAGGAGAAAAGGTAATAGAAACTTTACTGTAGAAAGTACTTTGTAATAAGAATTTTTTTGAACATTGTATTTGAAACTGGGACATTTTATTAGATTACTAGACATGTTCATTGCTATACCACTTTAATATTGAGAAGTTATAATGAAATAATAAAGGTTTTGGCTTGATATGTTTTTTCTTAGTTCGAAGAAAAGTTGTATCCATATATTTTTAGATGATGATAGTCTTTGTTCCTCTCCAGGTTAAATTGATGAAAAACTTTTAATAGTTTCTTAAAGATAAGAAAGGAATAATATTAGGAATTCCATAATTGATAACTTTTTGAAAAGGTACATTGATTTGTGAAATAGGAATATTCTGTTGAGTTTTTTTAATGGGCTAAACTTTTTTCTCATTACATTTGTCTTCCAAACATGCTCACATTTTCAAATGTTAAATTCTTTTCCACTTGCTTCCTCTTTTTAGAGAAATATGATTTGCTTTCCCTTTTTCACTTCTCCATCATTTCTAGTCTTTATTATTTTCATTCCTAAGGACAATGTGTATATTTGCCTCCTCATCCTCTTTAAAGCTTTTCACCTTGGGAATGAGAATTTATGTGTTTTGATTACTCAGTAAAGGACTACTTTTTTTTCCCTCATCCTTTTTCTTTATATTTTCCAATTGGCATGCTCAATTATTATTTCCAAACCATCACTAGACTTAAATAAAACATACCATTGAGACTGCCAGTTTTCTCAATGGTTCCATAAAGCCACAGGCAATTTTCCTTAAATATCAAGCTCCCTTTTTTCTTCCTGTCAGCAGTAAGAGAACTGACCTTTTTGTCTGAAAGCAAGTGAGAGATCCTATAATTTTCTATATGTTTGAATTTAATTTGAGCTACATTTTCAACTAGTGCTGTCACGCAGCTACTAATTCGCACTTTATTAAAGTGTGGATTTCACCAGAACAGAATGATTGTTACTACCTGTCTTCTGTAATTTCCATGGTGAGTTCTCATTCATAAATCTTTGAGACAAGTGGCAAACCCAAAACATTAACTGAGACAAACTAAAAAGCAAAAATTTTTAACAATATACATTATATAGTGCACACAATATACAGTACAATATATAATGGTATATTGTGTTTTAATAGGCATGATGGGAAGTTTGTTGAAATGTTTGGTTATTATGCATGAGTTTTTTTTTTAACATATCCAGGTCACTTTGAAGAGTTGATTCTCTTCAAAAGTGTGATTTAAGACCACTGGGAAACCCTTTCTGCCCCCAACTCCTCCTCCAAAGGCATGTTTCTCATACTGCCAGAGTGGTCTTTCTATAACAAAAGCCTTATTCTGAACACTGTTGTTTATAATCCTTTGATGTCCCCATAGATTCGAGATGAAGTTCAGAACTTTCAGTGTAGCCTGTGGCCCTTCATTTCGGTCTGTGCATTGAGCCTTGCACATCATTCAGAGCCGTTTTGAGTGACTTGTGTTTCCTTCCTCGTCTCAGGCTGTTTCACACCTGTGCCTTCTTCATGCAGTCCCAGGTGTCTGGAACATTCTTTCTCCAGTATCACCAACTTCCTTATCCTAGAAAACTCAGATCATTTGTCACATTACACATGAAACCTTTATAGTTTATTTTCTCCAAACTCCTTTTGTTTTCGTGGTATCCTTTGTAAACCTCTTGTATATCACTCCACAGTAATCAATGATGTTTAGTTTTCTCTCTGCCCTGATATAAAATACTTAGAGATGTATAAACAGCTTATTCAGATTGTATCCTTAATAGCTTATAGTGACTTGCACATTGTACAGTGCTCAGTAAGAGTTTATTGAATGAATGTATGAATGAGTAAATTAATGCTTGATATTTCAACATTGGAAGTTCATTTTCCTATTGTAAAGATCTAATTTACCCAATTATTCTCTTTTAAAGTGCAAAATATTATAAATGAGATGACACATAAATTCAATTAGTTTTACCTCCTTCAATGCAACTTTTAAAACTAGTTCATGTATCCCTGGGCTAGGATATAAAGATTATTATTATTATTATTATTTTTTTTTTTTTTTTTTTACTATTTTGTGAAGTAGTAAGGCCTTCAGTTTAAGAGAAGAGGGACTTGGGTATTAGTTTTGATTCCACAGCTCACTAGATAGCCATCCTTTGGCCTTATTTCCCTTATCATCTAAAAAGAAGAAAATAACATTCATGTTATTGGATTATTATAAGGAGCAAAATGAGATCTCACTCTCTCTCATTATTTCTACCTATCCATCCATCTATCTATTCATCTGTGTATTTCCTAAGGGAAATATTCAAGTAGAAATTTGCATTGAACACTTTATTTCCTAATGCATGACTCTATGAAAGGGAGTATTCCAATGAGGAATGAAAAAAATAAGTGCATTTAGTTTGAGGATCCTGGCCCATAGCCCGAGTGTGTGTAAGTTTGATAACAGTGCATGCAGAAAGGTGAAAGGAGTGTAGAAGGGTTGTTTGACACATAAAATAGCAGTGACTTAAAGTTTTCTCCTCCATGTTCTAATAGTCTTGGCTAGATACCTTACAAAAGGTGATCTTGAAACAGAAGCTGTGGCTTATAGTCAGAATGATTACTTCTGAAACAGAAAGATCCAAACATGAAAGATGCCACCATTTCTTAAGGATATATGCATATACTGCTGCCAAGAAACATCTGCTCCTTCACTTTGTTTGGATCATCTGCGGAAAACACAGCTGATTCCTTTTAACTGTGAACTTGTTGATAAGTTTCTGTTAAGGAGAATAACAATATAATCATGGAACCTAAACTGTTTTGTGATTGACTAAAATGGATTGGTCTGATTTTGGCTCAAGTTCAAGATTTCAGATTTATTTTCTGAAACACTTAATTGACATGCATACTTTTACATGCTATGTTAATCTGTTTATCACTCATACTATGAACAACTTGTTGCAGGAGAATGGTAGCCTCATGAGTTTGTCAAATGTCTTAGTTATTTTCCTGCTGTGGTGGACCATACACCAATCATTTGAACCTCTTTGATGTTCTTTGCCAGCTTAATCATTATGTTTGCCCACAACTTTTGATGCACTTTGATTATGATCTCCTAAATAGGAATAGTAATAAAGATATGAAGGATGGTAAATTTCAATGGGAATATTATGAACTTCTTTGCAGAATGTTGTAATCACCAATGAGAAAGCAGATTATTTTAATTTTTTTGTGTTTGTTTTTAAAGTATTGTGAGCCTGGTAGGAGATAGAGATTTAATCACAGAATATGCAAATTCTGCATCTTTAATCCTTGTTCGATTGTAGAAAACATCTTTGTCTTAAAAGACTCACCTGTGTCATGGCTCATTTCTATAGAATCATAGGTCTGTAAGGGATCCCCAGAGCTCATTTTTTGTCTCTGCTTATGGTTAAATATTTAAGCCATCTCAGAGAGTTAATCCTTAATCATTTATCAAAGTATCTTAAAAGTCCTGTTTACCATCAGTTCATATTTAAATCTCATAAAAACCTTCTCATTGCAGTCTAAACTCTTGTACCGGCCTGAGTGAAGGCATAAAACTTCTATATAGTAAATCCCTATAGATTGTGATCAAGTAAATGTGCAGACTTTTAACTTAAAAAAATGTGGTGTAAAGGCAATTTAGGGTGTATAAATCCCCTGGATATGTTTTGTGAAGTGTGGATAATCATATCATTGGGTTTATTTGAAGCATGAATATTGATCAGTAGAGGACAGACTGGTTTCTTCCTCTGGAGTTATATACATGGTGAGAATTGATTTGGGGGAATGAGGATGATTTAAGTTCATACAGAACCAAATCCTGTATACAGAAGGTGATCAAATGTTATTAGAAAGATTTGAAAGGTTTGGACTCTTTTTTGGAATTTTGTACTTTCTTCCTTTAGCAATCCTAGGTGAAATTTCATTCCCTTCCCTCAAATGGGGAACCTATGAGGCTTAGGAAATGTAGTGTTTATTGAAGGATCGCTTTCTTGTGTTGCAGAAGTGGTATTCAGATTTGGTTTTTGACAAATAACCTTTGCATCCTCCTCTGGTCAGCTTCCTCTAAGTACAGTGTTCCAAGTGCTGCCCATTTTGAAGTTTCTGCTGTTTTCTATGTGATTCTAGTGATGCTCACTGATTCCTGAGGCTCTAAGAACATCAGATCCCTAAGGGTTCTACCACGGTAGGGAAGAACTGAAGGAGAAAGAAATGTGGAGGGGTTTGTACCCCAGAGGAAGAAGTGTATTCAGATTGTATTGGACTGAAATGAAGGTCAGGGAACCTGTTAGCTTTGAAGCCTTGACTTAATTCGTCTAGGATCAAGATCTTAAAGTTGTCCTTAGATAAAGTCGTGTTGTTCCCACATGAAGGAGGGGGCACTGTTGTATTGGTTTTCTTTGCAGAATGAATGATTAGGGAAGCGGACCTCAGGTAGAAGTAAGGATTGCAAATGTACTGCCTATTCAGCCCCCAAAGAGGCATTTAGGAAAAGTAGTTGCTTGGAATGGTGGGTGGATACCAATCTGTTTGTTTTGCTCTGCTTCTTAAATGTATTTTTAAAACATTTAATTAGAAGAGAAGTACTTCATTGTGCCTATTTTTGTACTATTAAGAATAGAACTGGTTTCAAGTGATACTCTAAGATTTACATGTCACTGATTCTGAGTCAATTTACATAAACTTAATGTTTAGGCTTAATCGATGCATTAAAAATTGCCTTGAAAAAAAGACTATTTTGTTATGCATGTCTCTGCTATACCCAAATTTGAAGCAGAATTTTATGAAACTGTTTCCATTTTTGTCCTAAGTGGTACCTTAAATTTATATAATGATGTTAAAGAGCATTTATCCTTTAAAAATGAACAAGACCTATATACCAATCTTCATTTTTTTTCTACAAAATTTGTACTTTTGAAGAAATATATTTAATTTAATGTTATTATCTGATCTGGTTAGGTAGAGATTTTATTTCACCTAGGATTTGCTAAATACGCAATTTAAAAGACATAATACTTCATAAAATATTTTATAAATTATCAAGACAGATTGGCCTAAGACCTGAATTAAAATATCCTCTGATTAAAATAAATCTGAGTTTCAAAGAATAAATTTCTTTTAGTAAAACTATGACCTACAGCACTCTGATATTTTTCCAGCTTTCTGATTTTAATTAGTATCTGATGTTTCATTATACAATCTTAGCAAATGTTAGAAGATAATGAATATTCCACAGATGAGCAACAACAAAAAATGTTTGTGCTTTCTGGTTTGCTTTGATGCCTTGTAATTGTATTTGGTGCTTATTTGGCCTAAGACATCAAATAAGAACATTCAGTCCTTGAATTTTTCTGTTGTAGTTACTGAAAAGCATACTTAATACATTTCCCTGTTTTAACAGTGATTTACTTTGATACTGAAGCCATGTGGAGGAAGTGAATCCTATTTTCCTTATCTTAAATATAGGGTACTGATCAACTCATAAGGATTAAATAAATATGTAACATCACAAAGCCACAAATGGGAAAAACTGAGACTTGAACTTTGGTCTTCGGATTCTGAATCTGTCATCTACTTATTGCATGGCTTATGTTTTGCTTTAAGTTTTCTAGAAGGTTGAGACTTAATTAAATAAAAGGTCTAAAGACCTTAGGACATGTACTGTGGAACTGAACTTTTATTGAAAATGTGTTATGATATATGCTCATTTAACTGAACCTTTCCAAAAGTCACTTAACACAGCTTCCAAAAACAATTTCATTCATGTGAATGTAGATGATGAAAAGATAGCTAACATTTCCTGGGTGTGTGCCAGACACTGATACTTGAAAAATTATACTTGAAACATTTTGAAAAAAAAAAAAACCACCTTGAAAAATTCCAAATAGAATGATACAAGTTATTGACCTGATTTTACAGGTGACAAAATGTCTAGTGAGCAGCACAGCCAGGATAAAAACCCAAGTATGTTGAGCTTCAGAGCCATCAGCTTTGAACTTCTATTTCCTGTTTTTCTGACTTTTTAAAAAGAAAATGTTCTGTTGATAAATCAAGATATAGAACAGGGTACTCCTCAAGGAGAGTTATACGACAAACTTAACTCTTAATTCATACCCTGTATTTCAACATTGGTGGGTGTAATGGGAAACTCGGCAGTTTGGATTCCCACTTGTGTGGGTACTGAAATGCGTGCTGTTTTTTCCCACTATATAAATGGCTCTGGGACTCAGATTCTGCATCTGTAGAACAATATCCCATATCCTAGGGTTGTTGTAATATTTGGATGATGATTTTGCAGGGTGGTCATGACTGTATAAAGTAGCTCCTATTTCCTACCTCCCTTTACACTGACAAATGAACTCTACTACCTATGAGTCTAGGGAGGGCAGAGAGAACTCCATTTTTTTCTGGAAAGAAGGCTAATGTTCTTGCCTTGGTGATGGCGGAACGTGACTTTCAGTTTCTTCTTCAGTGTACCATCCTTCTGGGCTTCTCAGGTGGTGCTATTGGTAAAGAACCCACCTGCCAATGCCGGAGACCTTAGAGATGCTGGTTCAATCCCTGGGTCAGGAAGACCCCCTGAAGGAGGGCGTGACAGCCTCTTCTGGTATTCTTGTCTGTAGAATCCCGTGGACAGAGGAGCCTGGTGGGTTAAAGTCCATGGGGTCACAAGGAGTCTGACACGACTGAAGCAGCTTAGCGTGCCCACACATAGCATCCTTCTGTGTGCCTTGGTTGGGGCACTGAAGGGTGTGAGACTCTTGAGCAGTGTCTGCAGCAGCGTCTGTGTGATGCCTCCGGTCACCCAGTGTAGATTCGCAGTCAGTGTACAGGAGCGAATAACCCAGCGCTCTGTGCTCTGACCTTTTCTCTATCATAAACTTGTGGAGTCCTTTGGATAAGATCATTTAAGCACAGAGGACCTCACTTTTCCCCTCCATACTGGGCAGGTGGCCAGGGATCTCAGTGAATACTAGATATGGGATGGAGAATTTTACTGTGACATGGCTACAACTGAGCCGACGAGTGAGTTGCACTTATTTTAATCCATCCAGTATGGCCAAGGGAAACGGATACTTCTGTTCAAAGAAACAGGACCAAGCTCTTCGGGCACAGCCAGAGTATCTGAGTCACATGCTGAATATTAACTGAACTAATACAACATTTGGATTTCAACAGCTCATAAAGAAGTGCAATTAAACAAAGACAAGTGCTTACGGTCCTGTGACAAAGGCAGTCACTTCCTCAGGTTCCTTCTCTGACTCCCTCCCACCTCCTCTCCTTTTTTACTAGCACATATCACAACCTTCACTTTCTAGTGATATATGTGGTTCCTTGCTTAGCATCCTCTTTCCTGAAGGATGCTGAGACTGTGGGTATTCTGGCACTCAGGTTTGGCAGACACGGTCCCAGCCTGCCTCCCACCAGGAGCCCTCGCCTCCCCTGCTGGCCTCCTTTGACCCAGGATTCTAAATCAAGCAGGATTTATAGCTGGGATTATATGGAGCAGCGCTTCTTTATAATGCCATGCCTGAGTCCAGCTAGTTATTTTCACAGCTGGAACAAATCCATATACTACATCCTAAGGCCTTGGGAATGGTGCCCTTTTAAGATTCTGAAACTGCATGGACTGAAGCCACAAATGAGGCCAAAGCCATCAAAGGAATGAATGTCCTGACCCCTAAACACAAAAGTGCTAAATTTGATGAAAGACTTTGGCAACAAGGAGAGTCTCTAACAAAACATTCCTTGGCAGTTGGTTATTAATTGCCCTCCAGGAAAGGTAGATGCCTGGTGGTCCTCAGAAAGTGTCTCTTTCAGACGAATTATAGGAATGACCCGAGCAGGGCTCCACGTATCTCGTTTCTGAAGGTTGTGAGGTTGTGCTGTCCTGTCGGTGTTGTTCAGTCACTAGGTCGTGTCCCACTCGTGACCCCATGGACTGCAGCACATCAGGCTTCCCTGTCCTTCGCTATCTCCTGGAGCTTTCTCAAATTCATGTCCATTGAGTCAGTGATGCCATCCAAACATCTCATCCTCTGTTGTTCCCTTCCCCTCCTGCTTTCAATCTTTCCCAGCATCAAGGTCTTTTCCAGTGAGTCAGCTCTTTGCATCAGGTGGCCAAAGTATTGGAGCTTCAGCTTCAGCATCATTTCTTCCAATGAATATTCAGAGTTGATTTCTTTTGGAATTGACTGGTTTGATCTCCTTGCTGTCCAAGGGACTCTCAGGAGTCTTCTCCAGCAGCACAATTCTTCAGCACTCAGCCTTCTTTATGGTACAGCTCTCACATCTGTACATGGGTACTGCAGAAACCATAGCTCTGACTATACAGACCTCATTTTAGCTTCATACATCTTTTTATTTCCTTTTAATCTTTGTGACATTTTTTTCCTTAAGCACTATATCTGATGATAAATCCACAAGAGATTTACTTTATGCATTTTTCAACAGTAGGTGATGGCTATAATTTATCCCCTTCTCTGCAGCTAATATGAGTTAATATGTGCAACTTACTCAGAGCAAACTCTTGTACAGCATTTTCCTTCTATCTACTCTAGACCTCTGTGTATACCTCTCTCTGGGCCACATGATCTCCAATGCCAAGATTGTCCTTGATAACTTCTATTTTTCCATCTCTAGCTTTTCTGATGTTTCCAGATGTTAATTCCTCTCACCCCTAATTCCTACATACCTCAGTTCAGTTCAGTTCAGTTCCTTAGTTGTGTCCGACTCTTTGTGACCCTGTGGACTGCAACACGCCAAGCCTCCCTGTCCATTATCAACTCCCAGAGTTTACTCAAAGCCGTGTCCATTGAGTCGGTGATGCCATTCATCCATCTCATCCTCTGTCATCCCCTTCTCCTCCCACCTTCAATCTTTCCCAGCATCAGGGTTTTTACTAATGAGTCAACTCTTTGAATCAGGTGGCCAAAGTATTGGAGTCTCAGCCTCAGCATCAGTCCTTCCAATGAATATTCAGGACTGATTTCCTTTAGGATGGACTGGTTGGGTCTCCTTGCAGTCCAGGGGACTCTCAATAGTCTTCTTCAACATCATAGTTCAAAAGCATCAATTCTTTGGCCCTCAGCTTTCTTTACAGTCCAATTCTCACATCCATAGACCACTACTGGAAAAACCATAGCTTTGATTAGATGGACATTTGTTGGCAAAGTAATGTCTCTACTTTTTAATATGCTGTCTGGTTTGGTCCTAACTTTTCTTCCAAGGAGTAAGTGTCTTTTAATTTCATGGCTGCAGTCACCACCTGCAGTGATTTTGGAGCCCCAACAATGTAAAGTCTCTCACTGTTTCCATTGTTTCCTCATCTATTTGCCATGAAATGATGGGACCGGATGCCATGATCTTAGTTTTCTGAATGTTGAGCATTAAGCCAACTTTTTCACTCTCCTCTTTCACTTTCATCAAGAGGCTCTTTAGTTCTTCTTCACTTTCTGCCATAAGGCTGGTGTCATCTGCATATCTGAGGTTATTGATATTTCTCCTGGCAATCTTGATTCTAGCTTGTGCTTCTTCCAGCCCAGCTTTCTCATGATGCACTCTGCATGTAAGTTAAATAAGCAGGGTGACAATATACAGCCTTGACGTACTCCTTTCCTGATTTGGAACCAGTCTGTTGTTCCATGTCCAGTTCTAACTGTTGCTTCTTGACCTGCATGCAGATTTCTCAGGAGGCAAGTCAGGTGGCCTGGTATTCCCATCTCTGAAGAATTTTCCACAGTTTGTGGTGATCCACACAGTCAAAGGTTTTGGCATAGTCAGTAAAGTAGAAGCAGATGTTTTTCTGGAACTCTCTTGCTTTTTTGATGATCCAATGGACAGTTTACTAACAAGACCCCTTTCTCATTTTACAACTAGTTATTGAGCTCAGGGCAGGGCATAGAGTGAGATGCTAAGGACATACCGTTGAAAAGTAGACATGATCCATGCCTTCAGAAAAGAAGGTGCTAAGCATTTTCTGTGTGTGCCTATGCGCTCAGTCATTTCAGTCATGTCCTACTCTATGTGACCCCATGGACTGTAGTCCACCAGAATCCTCTGTTTATGGGATTCTCCAGGCAAGAATACTGGAGTAGGTTGCTATGTCCTCCTCTAGGGGATCTTCCAAACCCGGGGATTGAACCTGCGTCTCCTGTATCTCCTGCCTTGCAGGCAGATTCTTTACTGTGGAGACACCCGGGAAGCCCTGTGTTCCAACATGTGCTCCAACATAAATCAACCCTGAATATTGATGAGGCACTCCTGCCATACTAGGGAGTCTCTGCAACTGTTAATATGATAGAATATTTGGAGTTAATTGGAAGTGAGTTATTCCAAACACCCCTTTAATGCAGATGACCAGAACTATTCAACCGATGCTCATAAGAGACTTAATTTGCTGTTGTATTCATTCTGTATGTATTGCATTTAAATCCCTAGCTTTCTATTAATTATAAGTGAGGTGTAGAGGATGGGCTAGAAATCATCTTCGAAAGTTTTATGCAGAGTACCATAACTGTCTGTGTCACCTTATCCCTGACCTGGTTTTACAGTTGTATTCTAAAGACAGAATATATGCTTCATTTAGTTGTGAGGGTCATCCACTTCTGAAGCTATCATTTATTAAGCTATTGCTGTTGCTTAAGATAGTGTTTTAAACTCTTTCTACATATTGTCTTAATCCTCAAAACAAGATCTTTGAGTTGGAACTTGCTATCCCATTTCACATGTAAGAAAATTGGGAACAATTAGACACCGAGAGTGCCAGTGAGGTAAGAGAGTGAGAGTGTAGCGCCATGGAGCTACATCTGACCTCAAAGTCTGTTTTTATCCCTGGAACTTACTGCTTCCGGGGCAAGAGAGCCTTTACTTAATGCAAGCTGCATAGAGTGATGGAACTAGCATGATGGTGAATGACAGAAGAACTGGCTTCAAGCTCTGACCCAGTTGACCAGTTACTGGCTGAGTTTTCTTGGTTAGGTCACTAACTCTCGAAACTTATTTGTTCATCTCTATATTAGAGATAATAATAATTATCACTACCCTAAATCGCAGTGTTACTTTAGGAATCATAATGAGGCATTGTATGGGAAAGCAGTTTACAAATAGTAAACTGATACATAATATTAGTTATTTTTAGCCAAACCCTTTTCACTCTCTCCACTAGAGAGAAAGAATGTCTGCCTTCCTAGCTATGATTTGGTTTGGTCAAGGCCACTTTTTAAAGAAAACCAAAGTTTTGAAGTTAGTGTGAAATGCCTCGTTTGGCAGTCTCTGCGAGGGTTTGTTGTTGTTGTATTCTTGCAAATGAATGTGAGCAGTCTCAATATCCCAGTCTTGCAGATACTAAGTTGTGCATTCAATTTTAATCTATTCAAAAGAAGCATTGAGTGAAGTGAAAAGATCTAAAAGGGTACAATGAAAGGGGATATTCAGCAAACATATTCCATATAACATTTCAATGTAATTGATGCATTGCTTTATTCTTCATAATTTCACTGTCTTACTGCAGTTTAGCTGGACTCTCATAAGGCCTGGTAGCTTAGAGTGAAGTTGTAAGAAGTGCAGGTTCCACATTTGGCTTGCTAGCAAATTCCCTTTTTCTGTGCTTGTAAATTTATAAAAGCATAAGAGTTGGGATATCATATTCATTCAACACTGCATTTTGTCCAGTTAGAAGTTCTTTCTCTCATAGTGGTAGAAAGGAATGTACTGCAAAACATAGTCTCTTTCCTGAATTACGTTATGGGCCCTTAACTGAACTTTATGCACGTTTCTTACCTTATTTTCTACAGTTAGCTAGAGTAAGTTTTCTAAAGTTTAAATTGAATCCCACTGCTTCCTTGCTTAAAGCCATCTCGTGGATTTCCACAGTAACCAGAAAGAAGTCTGCCTCCTTGACCATGATTTGTAATGCCCAGCCTTTCCTTCTGACTTCTTCCTAAAATCTCTGTATTCACAGCATTCCAAAATCTCTGGGTTTCTTACTACTCTTTGCCAGCTTCTTTCTGGTCTTGATCCTTGATTTTTTTCTGATGGGATGCTTTCTTCTGCTTCTTACAAGGCAGTCTTTTCAGAACTGGGGTTGAAACGCAAAGGTCACCTCTTCCAAGAGGACTTCCCTGAGTACATTATGTAAGCCTGCCAACCAAACCACTCTGGACCCTACCACTCCACCTTACTCCTTTCTCTCATCAGTAGCATCTGAAGTTCTTCCATTCACATCCACGCTCTTCATCTGTTTCTCCCCAGTGGGATGTTCGCTGCTCTACAGTGATGGCTGTGTGTTATCCTCGGCTACGCCCTTGGAGTCTGGCACATCATAGGTGTTCAGAAACGGCCAATGACCATTTAAGTGGAAGTTCTTAATTAAGTCCCTTATCCTTTCTGAGATTCAGCCTCCTGATTTGTCTACAGAGAATAATAATTATCTTCTCTATCTATTAACTCCCAGAGATTTTGTGATGCTCTCTGAAAAGTGTTAGCATCCACCTTTCAAGGCCTTGTGTTGGATGGAGGTACAGGACGAAGGATAGGGCTTGTTTTGAAGAGAGCACCACACAGTGAGGTTGGCAAGGATTAGACAAATAACTGACACTCGTTGATCACTATACTGGGCCGCTGAACTGTACAGCTCCGGGGGTACTTTTCAGTTGGTGGTATGTTAAGCCCAGCTTCATTGCCCTAAATTATGTAACACATTGTTTTAAACACTTTTAAATATTAACTCATATGATATTCATAAAAAGCTGATGAGGGGGTTTCCCTGGTGATCCAGTGCTTAAGAAGCCACCTGCCAAAGCAGGGGACATGGGTTCGACCCCTGGTTTGGAAAGATCCCAAGACTATAGCAGCCTTACAGTTTTTTGGGGAGGGGGCCGTTGCTATGGGTAGCTTATATGCAGTGTCTACTGTCCTCTTGGTGGCTGCAGTCAAGATAATAAAAGGAATGCAGGGCCAGCCTGTTGATAAGGCAGCTTGTATCTTCCCCAGACTTTCTCCTTTGTATGTTTTGAAAGGAGCAGGCAAAATGAATTCAGAAGAAAACCTCAGAGCACTAGGAAGAACAAAAAACATTAAGCCTTTACACCCAGAAACTTCTCAATGTATGGAGACAAATGTGTAATTAAATCTGGAAGTTATTTCTTTCTTTTTATTTTCTATTTCTTTTCCTTAAAAAACAACAAAGTGCAATGCAAAAAAAAAAAAAAAATTAAAAAGCCCAATTACCAGTGATAATGAGAGTCATGGAGTAAATGTGCCCAAAACAGAAGAAAAAATTTGTTGCTATGTGAATGGAATTTTAGGGAGGGCAATTGTAAAAGCAAACTTTCTAATGCTAGGCTGGAAATTACAGCTGAAGCAAGTGAGATGCCATTTATTCCTGTTAGATAATTTAAAGTAAAGCTGTTTATTTAGAGGTGGTGGGCTGCAGGGAAAAAGTTCATCAGCTGTGAATTGGAGACATGTGTATAGGGGTCAGTGTGTGGGGTCTACTAAGGAGTGGGTGCAACATGGTCACTGAGGTACCAAGACAGAGAATGTTAGGGACAGGGCCATCTTGCAGCTTAACCTTTCCTACATTCATTACTGTTTTGTTCCACTTTTAAATATTGTTTTGTTATCTAGTGATCTAAATTTTAAGATGAAATATTGTGTTTTGTCTTTGTTCCTGCTGTGCTTATTTGGCTATTTTTAAATGTTGGTTTGCTCTTGCAGTATTTTCTCCTGCTGGAATATGTATAGTCAGCCAGTTCCCTGTGAATGTTCATTTCATTTGAAACTGAATAAGAAAATGATATTATGTGAATTGGAAGGCTTCCTAACAGTGATTTTTAGTAGCTGCCTTTATAGTTTGATTTTGGAACCTAATAATATTTCCCTTTGCTTTATTATTATTTTATAATGAGCAAGTCCAGCAACAAGAGGACTATTCCTCCAACCAGGAGGAACTATATGTCTGATACTCTCTTTAAGGCAGGGAATGTGAGTCCCATTTGAGCCCTCCTTCTGTATGTCTAGTAATATGGATTCCTGCTTAAGAGGAATGACTGAAGGGAAGTGGAGGGATAGGTAGGCATACAGAAAGCCAAGAGGCACGTGAAAAGATGCTCAACATCACTAGTTATCAGAGAAATGCAAAACTACAATGAGGTATCACTTCACACTAGTCAAGAATAGCCATCATCAAAAAAATCAATAAACAAGAAATGCTGGAAAGGTTGTGGAGAAAAGGGAACCCTCCTACACCGTTTCTGGGAATGTACATTGGTACAGCCACTATGAAGAACAGGATGGAGGTTTCTTAAGAAACTACAAACAGAGCTGCCATATTCTCCTGCAGTCCTACTCCCAGGTATACATCCAGAGAAAACCATAATTGGAAAAGATATGTGTTATCCCGTTGTTCACCGCAGCACTATTTCCAATAGCCAGGATGTGGAAGCAACCTAAATGTCCATCAGTGGAGGAATGGATAAAGAAGAAAATGTGAGATATATATATATATCTGTGTGTGTGTGTGTGTGTGTGTAATGGAATATTATTCATCCAGAAAAAAGAATGAAGTAGTGCCATCTGCAGCAAGATGGATGGACGTTGACATTGTCATACTAAGTGAAGTAAGTCAGACAGACAAATATCATATGATATCGTTTCTATGTGGAATCTTAAAAAAAATGGTACAAATGAATCTATTTACGAAACAGAAGTAGAATCACAGATGTAGAAAGCAAACTTACACTGACCAAGGGCTAAGCGGGAGTTGGGGAGATAAACTGGGTGATTGGGATCGACATATACACACTGCTATAGATGAGATAAGTAACTAGTGACCTACTCTATAGCGTAGGGAACTCTACTCAATATTCTGTAATGAGCTGTATGGGACTAGAATCTAAAAGTGAGTAGATATAGACTGTACAGCAGAAACTAACATTGTAAATCAACTATACTCCAATAAAAATTAATTTAAAAATCAAAGGAAAAAAATCCAGATTCTGTAGTCAGGTTGAGAATTCACAGCTCAATAACCTTGAAATGGTGGAGATGAACTCTATCGTGCTCCCTTTTAGAAATTGTAATCCCCTGGGCTTTTGGTTCTGCAAAATACATCCAACTTTCTTATTCTGCAAACTGGAATTAGATGAGCTTATGCTGAAAACCTATCACCTGGCATAATCTATAGCACAAGATTCTTTGACAGGTATGTCACTTAGTATATCTGCGCAGCACTGTGCCAGCCACTGCAGGGAGCTCAAGAGAAAATAAATCATAGTTGCTGTCTTCAAGGAGCATGTAATTTTCTTGCGTGGTTTAAATATATGCATTCAAAGCCGGAAGTCCAGGGGATGAGCTTCAGGAAGGCACAATAGTGTAATTGTATTCATTATTTTTCAGAGGAGGGTATCTAGAGCTCACATTAGATTCTTCAATAATTTTGTTTAGAAAAAACAATTAAGAACCACACAGGCAGAGAAATAAACAGGTTCCAGTCTGTGCAATTCTGATTCCAAGTGTACCAGGAATTCAGAGAAGAGATCAATTCTGTCTTAACTATTTTAAAAAGCATTGCAGCATGCTGGGCTCTGAAAATTTTGATATGCAGAAAAGAAACCTAACAGAATTCTAGGCAAAAGCACTGAAAATCATCTACCTCCTCCACCTGGAAAAAAAGACATGGGACAAACTGTTTTGATGTAGGAGCAAGAATAAATAAATTAATTAAAATAGATAGATGAAATTGTATAAAACTGAATATGGATTTGGGCTTTGTGGTCAGAATCTCTGTGTGGTCAGAATCTCTCAGGTGAGTTCCCACATCTGTAAAACTGAACGGTAATAGCTACCTTCTAGAAGTAGCATTCCTGTTAAGTGAGATAATATACAAAAGGCTATGAGCAGGGATCTTGGCTCGTATTAGAGGTTCTAAAGTTTCACTTCATTTCTCTTTTAGATTCTAAGTGCAGTGACATTTGGTGCAGGTCACAGTACGTGAGAGTGCTGGCCATGAATGACAGAAATTGAGTATAGAATGGAGTTTCCTGAGACAGGGTCCTGGAAGCATGCATGAAACTGCTTGGATTCCAAAAGGCAGCAGAAAGGGTGGTGGGCATTTTAGTTACAAGCAAAGGTATAGATAAAGGAAATACTAGATGTAACTCTTGATACATAGAGGATCCCAGGTCCTTTGCACACACCTTGAGGAAGGCTCAGTTCTACGCATCACTTAATGCTTTGATCAAATGTTATTCCATGGGTTGTAATCTCCTATCTGAAATATTATCCTCTAACATTTCCTTGTCCTGATTTATTTTTCCAACAGCAATTTTGCATCATAGAACACATGCTCAAGAGGGCAAGACTTAGTCTGTTTTGCTCATTATTATGTCATTGCTGCCAAAACAGTGTCTGATATTTATTAAATATTTTCTATATATTTATTAAATAAATTAATAATACCTGAAAAATATTTAGGAACAAGAACCCATCATTTTTGCTGACAAAGACTGGCTGCCATCTACAATTTTATTTTTAAATTTTAGATTTTTTTTTTAGTGTTATCTGATACTAAAATATATGTGTTCATAGCAGGTTTTGAATCTCTAAGTCAAAATGTTAGAAAAACTCTCATTTTGGTTTACAGCTTTACATGTTATCCATCATATTTTGTGAGTTTTTCATTGTTTCAAATTAAAAATTTAGTTGAGTCACATTCAGATATGAGTTAGATTGATGAACTTGTTTCATTTTTCTTTTTACTTACCTGTGAAATTAAACTTTCATAAACAATAAATGTGAGTGCTGGAGTTACTTTGGGTAAGGAAAAGTAGATTTAAAATAAATAAGCCACATAGTAAGTTGGATTCTGTTGATTAAAAAAAATTCTCTCTCCTAGAGGAGATGTTTAAATGTCTAGATGCTCTGTCTTAGCATCAGCATGATTCTTATGACCCAGGGCAGGAGAATGTACTATTAATGTCCTATAGTGCACACGAACAGGACTAAACTTCAGAATCAAAATACAAGTAAGAGGTTTTCTTTTTTTCTCCCCTCACAGTACAATAGAGATATAAATACAATACAATAGAGATATTTTGTATTTTATCAGAAAATATTTCTAAAAATTAAGATAAAAAATCTAATGTGAATTGGATGGAGATTTCAGTATTTTCATAATTTTCTTTATCTTGTCTATAGAATATTTTTTAAACAATGAGAGTATTTTAAAAGTGTCTGACTTTTTTTCACACAGCACAGATGGGATAGTTTGTTGAGGAACTTTAAAAATGAAATCACTGTATCTGCTGTGTATATGTTTGCTATAACATTCCAGGGAACATTAATTTTGAGGTTTAAGGAAGAGGGTGATAGCAACTAGTCCATGGACTGAATTTAGCTGTTGATCTGTTTCACTGGGCTTCCCAGGTGGTGCTGGTGGTAAAGACCTCACATGCCAATTCAGGAGACAGTAGAGATGCTGGTTCGATCCCTGGGTCAGGAAGGTGCCGTGGAGGAGGGCATGGCCACCACTCCAGAATTCTTGCCTGGAGAATCCCCATGGACAGAGGAGCCTGGCGGACTCTGGTCCACGGGGTCATAGGGTTGGACACGCCTGAAGGGACTGAGCAGGCACGCGCTGTTTTACTAGGCCCACCAATTTTAGTTCACATAGTATAGTTTCTCACTGTATTTTAAAACTTTTCAATTAGCTTCCCAGTAATATCATGTAAAAGCAAAATAAAATAAAACAAACCTAGCTTAATAGGCATCTTTTGAGAAGTTGGAAGATCTGGCTACAGTGGCCCACGCTCCCATGTGCCAGTGTTTGCCTGAAGCCGGCAGCGTCCCCGTGATCAGCCTGTGTGTTCCAGGTCACGGCTGTGACCTCTTTCACTACTGTACCTTCACCTGTCTTGATGCACTTAATTATGTCACTCACCTGAATTCTTTAGGCATTTGACTTTGTGGCCTGTTTTAATGAACTAATGTAGCAATAATGAATTATGACCACTTCTCTTGCTAAAAACTCCTGACCCCTTATTATTATGAGAGTTGTGGTATTAATGGTTAACTTTAATGGACACTGATGATAAAGGCAGCTAGAATGAAATACTAAAAGATAGTTTGGAAACTACAAGTTCCTTTTTTATATATTTTATTTTAATGTAGTCATCCTTCAATATATGTGAGGGATTGGTTCTAGGATCCCGATGGATATCAAGATCTGCCAATACTGAGGTTCCTTATAGAAATAAAATGGTGTAACAGTATTTGCATACAGCCTGTGCACAACTTCCTGTATACTTTAAATCATCCCTAGATTACTTATGCTCTCTAACACTATGTGAATAGCTATAAATACAATGTAAATGCTATGAAAATAGTTGCTGGTTTATGGTGAATTCAAGTTTTGCTTTCTGGAACTTTCTAGAATTTTATCTTTCTGAATACTTTTGATCTGCAGTTGTTTGAATCTGCAAATGTGGAACCAGCAGATATGGAGGGCCAATTGTATTTACCTGTTTTAATTACATCTTCTTACTTTCTTGGTTTATTTATTTATTTATTTTTATCTTCTTTTTCTTAAAATGATGTTGTTACTTTTTTCAGTTCCAGTTTTTAGCAATGATGATACTCAAGTCTATCAGATTTCCTCTGTGTAGATTTTTGAACTCTTTCTAAAATCTTTTTTTTAAAAAGTGCATTTTGTATATTTAGTTTTGAATTTTTATTTGACTCAGGGATTAGGAAAAAATTTAGAAAGTGCTGTCGTAGTAAGTTATTTAGTTGTCCTTCTATCATTTCTAACTTTATTGGGTGATTCCAATTATTTGAATATCAAGGGGAGGTTAATTGTCAAGAAAAGATTGAGTATCTTTATACCTTAGGCGTATATATCTCCCGTATTTTCAAGTTTTTAGCTTCTGGTATGCTGACTTTTATCAGTATTCATTCTTTGTATGGTTACAATTAATTCATTTTTAAGTTTATTGGTTGATTGACTAAAAATAAACATTAATATATTTTCTATATTGTGGCCTTTTATTTGAAGAATATGTACTTTTTTTCTTAATCAGTTGGATGCAATTATAAAGAAAATTACTCTGTTTCTTAATTTTATTATTTCTAAGTTTACTTGTTGATTTCTTCTTTTTTAAAATATATTAAAGATTTTTAATTCCTAAGCATATGATGCATATTTATAAATTTCCCTTCATCATAAGACCTGAATAGCATTTCAATGCTTATAGTATAAGACATAATTATATACAGATATGGATAGAAAATATAAATCAATATAACCGAACTTTTAGTTGTAGTTTTCAGACCCCTTCATTCCTTAACAAAATGTTTTTGCTTTGTATTCTGTTCTATTCAGAAAGATGGATCTCACACTGTAATTGTTTGTCAAGGTTACCTTGTACTTTGAGTAAGTTTGAGTTTTTATATTTAGCTGCAAAGTTTGTAGAAGAAATTTGTAAATTGTGTCTTTATTATTATATCACATGCCTTTTGTCCTTTTTGGTGCTTTGACTTTAAATTCTACTTTACTGATATTGTCACTTCTGCTTTGGTTGTGCTTGCATTTGTCTAGTAGCTGGCTCTCGTTTTAAGTCTTTTGTTTTATGTGTAGTGTGAAAGAAACAAATATAAGGGGTTTTACTGCCTTTCTTGAGGGGCCCTTCTCCTGTCTTAGGGGAAATCAGCAGTCAAGTCAGTCATGTTTAATGTAAATAATGATAACTTTATGTGTGATTTTTAATTCTGCTTTTTTCTAGTTATTTTCATTTCTTGTTTTATAAAATGGTAAAGAATTTATCCTGTCTAAACTGACAAATTTAGAGCTTTTTAATACAACTTTCATTTCTGCTGGTGCTTACATTGCCACTCTAATCATTAATTTTAAAATTCATATTTTGTAATTATTACTTAAAAATAAGTATAATGTTCCTCTGTTCACAAAATGGATATTTAAATTCATGTGCTTTAAAAATTCATGTATTTCCCATCTTTTCCTAAATTGCTTCAAGTTTTTAGATTTTTGAGGAGATAGCTTAATATTCTTTACTCTAGATTTAATGTTTTCTCTTGAATCACTGTATCTTTTAAGACTCATTAGTATTGACAATGCCAAATCTTGACAGCTTTCAATAAAAACATATATATTACTGGAGACAATGAAATTGGCATTACCTTGTAGAACATATATTTATTATATTAACATAAAATTAAAATATTTATCTTGGTATGTTCTCTAGAGAAACTATTGCACCAGTAAATATAAATAAAACAGTTTTTATCAATATTGTTCATGATTACTAGCCACCAAGTTTCTCCAACCAAAAAATAGACAAAATGTTCGATGAGTTATTCAATGGATTTGTCTTGCACTGAAAGCAGATCATCTACAGAAAAACATTCATGAACTGAATGAGCATGTTACTGCATAAAAAGCAAGGTTCAGAAAGATGCATAGTCTAACAAGAAAAGCAAAAATTGTATCATATAGAAACATGCATATGTTGTTTAAAACGTAAGTTCCAAAAGAGCAAGAAAAATATAATGGTCTCTGCTGGTGGTTCAGACGGTAAAGGATCCGCCTTCCATGCAGGAGACCTTGGTTCAGTTTCTGGGTTGGGAAGATCTCCTGAAGAAGGGAATGGCAACCCACTCCAGTATTCTTACCTGGAGAATCCCCACAGACAGAGGAGCCTGGTGGGCTACAGTCCATGGGATTACAAAGCGTCAGACATGGCTGAGCGACTAACACAACGCTGCTGATACAGTAAGGCAGCGGTATTGTAGCCTAAAGTTTTTTGGAATGGTCAAGCAGTTGGTTTGTGGAATTCTTTTTCTTATTGTTCTTTATAACTTTTATATGCATATTTTATAACTAAAAGCATTGCATTAAGATGTTTTCAAGAAAGAGCATATTTAAACCATATCAGTGATGAGCATCTTCCTGGAGATCATCCCCATGTGTCGTGTGCCTTGCGTGTACACACTTCCCTGTGTTCTGTGTGCTGTGTGTGTACCATGTACACACGTCACCGTGTGCGCTACAGTGTCCCTGGCCTACTGCTCTCCTCTTCTCATCTTTTCTTCTCCCAGGGTCTGCAGTCTTCCTCAGTTGGTGTTTGATACTTTCTCATATTCTTCTCAAATGGGAATATGTGAGCAATGTAATCTCAGAATCCCTGTATATCCAGAGATAGACTTCTTTTCTTTTCCTAGGTGACAGGAGTATCATCTGGATGTGGGTAATTGATTATTGTCCATTCTCAGCAGGCTGTGTATATGAGCTTCTTTTAACTTCTGGAATTTCAGATGATTTGAATGCTACTCCAATTCTTTTTATTGTGAAAGTGACTTTATGTGAATGCTTAAAAGAATTTACCTCATTTTATGAATTTAGAACGATTTACTGGAGTACAAATAAAAATATGTTTTTTTTTTATTAGTCCTTTCTGGGATGTGGCGAATCTTTTCAATCTGCGACTCAAATGTTTCTTCATTTCAGAAAGCATTTTGTCTATTGTTGGCTTGATTATTCTCTCTCCTCCATCTGTTCTTTTCCCTTTATCTGAAATTCTTATTATTTGCATATCCAACCTCCTGTATTTTTCCTTCAGACTCTTAACTGTTCTCCTATGACTTTTTATATTCTGTGTCTCTTTTGTATGTTTTGAGATATTCCTGTTCATTGATCTTTGCCTAAACATTGCCTCTGTTTCATTTCCTCTGCTGCTGATTTTTTTAAAGTTCAGATTATTTTTTAAGACCCAGAGGATATCTTTATATGGTCTTATTGCTATTTTATTAGTTTCAAGTCATCAACAGACTCTTCTCAGTGAACTGTGTAAAAGCCTTCAGTTTGGGATCATCTACTTGAAGGTCCTCCCATAGGTGTCTGGGTTCCAATGCCTGTTGGTAGCCATCAGGTCAGATTATGAGGATCCTGTAGTTGCTGGCCAACCAGCGAAGAGAGCCCAATAGGTTTTTGTTCCTTTAGACATGTGAGTAGACAGGGGACTTGAAATCTGATGGGGTGCCGTGGAGGAGCTTCTCAGATGCTCCTAGACCTTCTGGGGTGCAATGCAAGTCTTAATACTGGATTAACTTTCAAGACAGTTAGCAGTGTGGCTCCAATTATGGCTCCTCTGTAGGTTCTCAGACCTCACATAAGCATGCCTTCCCTAAAATAACTCACAGATTTTGAAGGATGATGTTATCTCTGAGTGGACGAAGGTCCAAATAATCACCCCGGACCAGTGGTTTCTGATTTCCATCAAAACACAGAGTGAGCAGTTGTCTTCAGTGGCTGCTGCCTGGAACCACTGAGCAAGAGGGAGTATGGTGGGAGTATTAAGGGTCAAGTTCAGGAGATGCCATCTCTCCAGAACCTCCCAGAACTCTTTATGAGACTGATCAGTTTTACATAAAAGATAATACTGTTTGTGGGGTCTCCTATGTGTCAGGCTTTATCTACTTTTAAATCACATCACAGTGTCTTGAGGTATATAATAATTGCCCCACTTAAAGTGAGGAAACTGAGGTTTAGATAAATAAGTAACCTGCTCACAGATGCATGGGTAAGTGGCTAAGATTTTCGACTCCAGTTTTTCTGGACTTTATAGACTTCTTCACTCTTTTCTAGACTTTTGCACTCTTTCCAGGAGGTGACTCTCTTACTTTCTGAGTTACTCTGAACTTAATTGCAGAAGAATTGTGACAGTTGCTGTCATATTCCCTTCTTTCCTTCTAGCATGTGTATTCCTTTGGGATGATGTTTACTGTAAAGTGCCTGTATCTGATAGTTTGAATTTCAGTTTAGAAAAAAAAATGCTTAGATATCCATGCCCAACAAAACCATCTCAGCCTTGAAACAACCACATTGGATTCATGAAAACACTGTTATTTGGTTTAGAGTGGAATTAAGCTAACAATCCATTTACAAGAAGCTATGAGGGCTTGGGGGAGGGAGCAAGTTGTAATTGCTGGCTTTATGAAATTTAGCAGCTGTTTTGGAATGGATAAGGGCAGCTAAAGGCTTAGTCATGGTAAACTTTAGTCTCAATTCTAAATATATTTTTAAAATAATCGCTTCTAAGATGAATGGGTAAGCAACAATATTAGACAAATTGTTCTTGAAGCTGTTGACGGGTTAAAAAAATAAATGGCAGGGTCTCCTTTTCTTGCCCTTAAATAGTCTTCAGTTGAATAGTCATAGAAAACACAGGGTAAACAAAAATATGAAAATATTAGTAATTATTTTATATATCTATAATCAGAGCCAAATTTTAGTCACTGTTGTTTCCTCCTCTAATTTTTAATTAAAATTTGTTCTCAAATTCACTGTCATGTGATAATATAAGGGGCTAAGTAGCCGAGGAGATGGTGTTCCTAAAGAATGGACGTGGGTATTTCTGAACCTTTTAAAATTATGAAGTAAAAGCGAGAAATATATCATCACAGTGAGGTTGGGAAAGCCTTTATGAGGTAATACTCTTTTTTCTTATTTAATGAATGTGGAAATTAGAGATCAGAGAGGTTAAACAGCTTGCCCAAGGTCACATAGGCCTATTGCATCTCTGCTTTGTGAAACACTCATCATTCTGAGTCAAAAGCCAGGCTGTTAATTAATTTTTCTTGGATATATATATTTAGTTATCTTCAGAGAGGTCATTTTCTAAAGAGGTAGGTGGAAAATAACCCAAAATGCTGTGCCAGATATCTACTTGGCACTTATTTATTGATGTATTCAGCAAACATTCTTTCTTACTATTGACTGAAGTAACGTGTCACTTCCCAGAGGTCACCGTCTAAGGACAGCTCTGGTAGCTTTATTTTCTACTCTGCAATTGTCTTCTTTCTCTTCCCTGCTTTGTTTTTTATTTTCTTTTTCATGTTGTGTGATGTGAGTAAAGAATTGAAAAGTAAATTAGGTTTCTATGCAGGATTCTGCCTGCTACTTTCAGAAAATAAGAGTATCTGGAGTGCTCTGTGTTTTAATATGCATCATGTAAAGTAATTCTTCTCCAGGTTTTCCTGAATAGTTTAGAAAAGGTAAAAATCAATGACCTGGACCTTATTTTTCTTTGTTTGCTCTTACAGCTTATTCTAAAATTTATATTCCTTATGGTTGTCATCATCACATTCCTTTTCTTCTTCTGGTTTTTAAACTTAAAAAAATTATAGCTGTGTGACATGAAAGATATTTGCAAGAAATATATTCAAATAAAAATATGCAGTTGTATTTTCCTTCTGCTCTTCAGATGAAAACATAAATCTAATAGAGATTTGAGAAGACTGAGTGGCCGTATTATTAATTGGAGAGTAATCTTAGAGAAATTTTTCTTTTCCTGACAGAAGTTAGTAAAATAGACTAACCATTTCAGATAATACGTAGATGATGGAAAATATTATTTGACTTTTTATGTGCTTTTGATTTCATAATAAACTCTATTGGAAAAGCTTTTTATAATGAGCAATTATCCCTACACTTTCAACTCTGTTCATATCCCTGTGATATTTTGGGGGGCTTATCTTCTTAATATGAAAGAGAAAAGGATAACTTTAAATTTGCTGACAGAAAATTGACTTGATTCTAAAAACTGCTATTCGTTACTATATATTGTTATTCTATTAATTTTGACTTTCCCTAAATATTAGTTTGTGTGGAATTAGAAACATATTTTTGAAATTGAATATATGAATTATTTTCTTGATGATATCAACTTTCTCTGTAGTGATGTAAGTGAAAGTGAAAGTCGCTCAGTCGTGTCCGACTCCTTGCGACCCCATGGACTATTCAGTCCATGGAATTCTCCAGGCCAGGATACTGGAGTGGGTAGCAGTTCCCTTCTCCAGGGAATCTTCCGAACCCAGGGATCAAACCCAGGTCTCCCACATTGCAGGAGGATTCTTTACCAGCTGAGCCACCAGGTAAGCCCAGTGATGTAAGAACAGTATCTAAACTGAAAGAGGTATTATCACATAATTAATGAACCCAGCCCTGTGCCTGCCAACAGTTGATGCTCAGTCTGTATTAGTGGTGATTGTATTTATTTTGTATTTTATTCACTTCATATATTATTGAGAAAATAGTAGCAATTTGAAGAAGCCTACATGTGCTTTTAGGTACTTGTCTGCATCTTTTGGCCATATCCTCATCCTTTGCTTTCCCTCCTGTTTCCATGAGTGGATCTTCCCTCTTCCTATCTGATAGCAGTCTCTCCTCTTGTTCAATAAATCCAGCTCATCTCCTCTTCTCAATGACACCACCCCAGCAATTCTCCCTTCTCTCTTATTTATCATTGCTTTTTCACTTAGCCAGGAATAATTTTTATCAGCATAGAGACATACTATAGTTTCGTCCTGCCACCACCTTATTTCTCTGCTCTCTTTTACATAAAAATTTCTCAAGAGTTGTCTATTTTCTCTCTCTGCTTTCTCCATTTTACCAGTCATGCTTGAACCTACTGCTCTCAGGCTTTCAGCCCTCAATATCACAGAGACTGCTCTTTTCAAGGTTGCCTGTGACTTCTGGTTGCTAAAACTAAGGTGAAAGCATTAATCTTTGCAACACCAACACTTCCCAGCAGCCCTTGACACAATTGATCATCTCAGTTCTTCTCCGTCTCTTCTGCTGTTTTCCCCTCTGCCCAGTGTCCTAATGGTGGGGTCTCTGGGAACTCAGCCCTCAAAGCTTCACTTTCTCTATTTCCCTCTGTAGGTGATTTCTTCCAGTCTAAGAAAGTCGAATTCTATACATTCATTCATATTATTCTTCAAACTAGATTCTTGTATTCAGCTTCTCTAATTGACATCTCTTCCTTGTTGCCTTATAGCCATCACTGCAGACTTAACATGACTCAGTGAAATTCTGGTAAGCCCTGAAACAGCTTCTTGAAAAGCATTCCCCATCTCAAGATATGGCAACTTTGTCCTGTGACTCCAAAACAGTGGAGTCAAGTTTAAGCTCTCCTTTTTTTTTTTTACTCCCTATATCCTGTTCTTGCATGTGTATGTGCTAAGTCGCTTCTGTTGTGTCCAACTGTTTGCAACCCTGTTGACTATATAGCCCTCCAGGCTCCACTGTCCATGGGATTCTCCAGGAAAGAATAGTGGAGCGGGTTGCCATGCCCTCCTTCAGGGGATCTTCCAACCCAGGGAATGAGCCAGCATCTCTTATGTCTCCTGCAGTGAGAGTCAGGTTCTTCACCAGTGCTGCCACCTGGGAAGCTCCTAAGAATTTCTATTTGCTCTGCTTTCAAAAATATATCTGGAATTAGATATTTCTCTCCATTTCTACCACCAAATTTAAATCACTACTATCACCTCCTTCAGCTCTCTCTTTAAATGCCATCTCTATACTAAGGAAATTTAAAGCAGTATATCTTCATCTCTTATATACCTAAACTTTCTTATTTCACTTATTTATATTTTTATCCAAAGCACTGACATGCCATATATTTTACTTACTGATAATGCCTGTTTCCTTATTTCTCCACTAGAATACAGCCTCCCTGAGGTCAGGGACCTTGATATGTTTTGATTCTAGCTCCATCTCAGGCACTTAGATCAAAGCCTGTTGAATTAGTGGGTTATAGTAATTGCCATTAATACTCGGAATATGCTTTATTCTGTAAAGGGCAGTGCAAGCTATTGGTAAGATTCTTGAGACTGGAATCATATTGCCCAGGTTTGAAAACCAGCTCTACCATTTACTTTTCATGACCTTAGACAAGTTAATTATTCTGTCAGCTTCCTTATATGCATATATATATATATTGCACAAGGAGTATTATTAAATTGATGTCTGAACTAGATATGTTTCAAAACTATGCTCCGAAGTAAACTGTATAGATATAATGGTGGTCATAGAACAAGTCTGACTGTACTTGGTTATTAGTATTGTTTCTTTCAGTGCCTGTTTTGTGGGGACTACACTGTACTGATCCCCATGTACTGTGAATATCACATCATACAATGAGTGTGGATTTTTGGAATCTGGTTTGTGGTTCCAGTCTTCCCACTAGCCATGTGGATTCAAGTTACTAATGTTAAATTTTATACACCTCATTTTAGAATGGAGATAGTTTTGTACCATAAAGGTCTAGTATAATATGCAAGTGAGGTAACAGATATAGAAGGTCTTGAAGAATGGTTGATACTAAGTAGATCAATTACTCAGTAACCTTGGAAATGAAGAATAAGGATCAATCCCCAGGATGTGTAAATATTGTCCTTGCTTTGATATCTTATGGAAAGTTACTAGTGGGATTTTATGAGGGGCTATATTTGTAGGTTTCAAACAAATGGATAAGGACAAGTAATAGGCCCTCCTTAACAATTTTATATAGCACAGTAAGGAGAGAAAACCTCTCACATGTTTGGAAACAGTTAAAATAGTGGTCCTAGAAGCCCCACATCTAGTCTGACTCATGGTTGGAAATGTCCAATTACATTCTTTGGCTTGTTTGTTTTCCATGGAGTTAGATTTAACCCTTTTAATCGTTTTCATTTAGAGAGCTTATGATTTGCCCTTAAAGATAACTTTTTCAGCAATTCAGTACCTCCTTAGGGAAAGCTGGGTGTGTCTCAGCATTCTTAATTTCCGCTCTCGGCATCCGGGTTTGTCTTTCATGCTGCGCTCAGTGGAGACATCTTCCATCCCAGTGTTCTCCAACTGTGACGACCTGCACTGAAGAAGTGTTAGTTACAGATTTTTATATTACATGGGAGAAGTTCAAATCAAAACATTCCATCCATAGATTTCTATTTGAAAGAAATTATCTTGTTAAATCAAAGGCATTGTTCTCTATTAAAGCATCCATTATCAGTAAACCTGTATGGGAGGGGACATGTTCCATGGGCAATGGCGCTTTCTAAAAACTCTGAAAGCTCACCATGGTATAAGAACCTAATTTTTCCTGTAGTCCCCTAATTAGCTCCATTATGAGACAGCTCGGCGATCTTGAAAACAACACAGACATATATGTATGTATTCTACTAGAAATACATACGTATATAAACTATGTGTGTTAGTCACTCTGTCCTGTCTGACTCTTTGTGACACCATGAACTGAATCTGGACTGTAGTCCACCAAGCTCCTTGTCCATGGAATTCCCCAGGCAAAAATACTAGAGTAGGTAGCCATTCCCTTCTCCGTGGAATCTTCCTGACCCAGGGATCAAACCCAGGTCTGCTGTATTGTAGGAAGAATCTTTACCATCTGAGCCACCAGGGAAGCCCAAATTTAAACTGTATATATATATATATATATAATTATTATATAATATTATTTTATAATTAATATATTGTACTATTACATAATTGGGCTTCCCAGGTGGTTCTAGTGGTAAAGAACCCTGCCTGCCAATGCAGGAGATGCAGGAGATGCAGGTTTGATCCCTGGGTGGGGAAGATCCCCTGGAGGAAGGCGTGGGAACCCACTCCAGTATTCCCTGGTGGTTCAGATGGCGAACAATCTGCCTGCAATACAAGAGATATGAGTTCAATCCCTGGGTTGGGAAGATCCCCTGGAGGAGGGCATGGCAACCCACTCCAGTATTCTTGCCTGGAGAATCCCTATGGACAGAGGAGCCTGGCAGGCTATGCTCCAAGGGGTCACAGAGAGTTGGACATGACTGAGCGACTAAGCACAGCATATTTATAATTAAAAATCTTTTCTTTGGCTATTGGTAATAAATATTTTGGGGGCATGAGTGTGAGTGAACTCCGGGAGTTGGTGATGGACAGGGAGGCCTGGCGTGCTGCGATTCATGGGGTTGCAAAGAGTCGGACATGACTGAGCAACTGAACTGAACTGAACTGAACTGATTTTGGGGGAGAATTCTAAAACATATAGACCTTCAAGAAATGTCCGGATAACGTTTGCATTGCTGCGGCTTTTACTGAGGGTTGCTTTGGCTGCTGACGCTGTTCTGGGCTAGCTACTAGGGCTCTCCACAATTAGAGGTATGTGACCAGTGCAGATGTCACCCTAGTTATCTAATTTGCGTCTAATGATTATATTTGAAATAGCTTCCAAGTGATAGAATTTTCCTCTGTAAAAGGATCAAATCTTATCCCACTACATACTCTTGTCTCTACTCGCTTTTGGAGAACAGTTGCTTTTCCTTCCCTCTCGATTCTTACGCAGAAATACGGTTTTTAGAAAAAGCCTTCATGCTAACTCCAAGAAAAGAGCTGCTTGTTTTAAGAAGGTGACCTGATTTCTTCTTCCCAGGTAAGGAAGCTGCGTGTGAATCAAGATCTAGTCTTGTTGCCTGAGAGCTTCATAAACTCTCCATTGATGAAACCACTCTGTGACAGAGCGCAGCATGGGATCAATGCATGTGAGGAAATTATTCTTGACATACCCCTTGGGCCGTTGACTTTTTATGCTGGGCAGTCTGTTAAGATGTACTATTATTATTTCCCATTTGATTATGTGTGTGCATATGCTGTCGGTTTGCATTGCTAGGATAAGCAGTTTGAACTTGATGATTTGGTGTTTTAAATGCCATCTCTTCCTCTTGGATGAAATCTCATTTTCTAGCAATTTCAAGACTTGTTAAATTTGGCTGCAGAGGAATATATATACAACTTTTATTCTTCTTTTCTGTTCTTACTTTCACCGCTGGTGCTGAGAATAAGGAAAATCCCACATAATTACTAGCACTGCACCTAAAGCTTTGGGAAATTGATATTAAAGCAGACAATATGGAATCCTTATTTTTGGTCCTTTTAGTTTCTTAAGGAAGAGTATGCTTACATTCAGGAGGAAACGGTGCTTTTAGAAACTAGTCAGGTTTTCTCTTTTTTAGAAACACTGTTTTTGTGGAAATCAAGGTCTCTTTATGCTCACGCACTGAATTAATTAATTCTTTTTGCTGTTTTTGCCTTTTTAAACTCAGAGTTGCACCATTAAAGGGTGTAACAGATCAATTGGCCAACTCTGAAACAAGGTATTTTTTTTCTTTTTTACAAATCGCATCTAACATTCCCTTATGTATTCCCAGAATAGTTCCACCCTATGAAATTGCCCCATAATGAATTGGCAAATCTCTGAACATTGTGTAATCTTGAGCTAACCATTCTCATTAATGTGAAAAATTTAATTGTAATAGTCATTTTATCAAACAAAAGTAGGTAAAACTGCCCCCTTAGATTGTGCTCGATGGACATTTGAGTAGACGTTAGGGATTGCAGTCCCAGCCACAGAGCCCTCAATGTATGTGAAAACATCTCATGTCAAAAACGGCAAATGAGACTGCCACTGAAATAACAATTCTCAGTTGAAACATTCATTTTAAATGAGCAGTTCAGTTCAGTTTAATTGCTCAGTCGTGTCTGACTCTGTGACCCCATGAACCACAGCACGCCAGGCCTCCCTGTCCATCACCAACTACCCAAACCCATGTCCATTGACTCGGTGATGCCATCCAACCATCTCATCCTCTGTCATCCCATTCTCCTCCTGCCTTCAATCTTTCCCAGCGTCAGGGTCTTTTAAAAAGAGTCAGCTTTTGCATCAGGTGGCCAAAATATTGGAGTTTCAGCTTCAGCATTAGTCCTTCCAATGAACACCCAGGACTGATCTCCTCTAGGATGGACTGGTTGGGTCTCCTTGCAGTCCAAGGGACTCTCAAGAGTCTTTTCCAACACCACAGTTCGAAAGCATCAATTTTTCAATGCTCAGCTTTCTTCACAGTCCAACTCTCACATCCATACATGACCACTGGAAAAACCATAGCCTTGACCAGACATATCTTTGTTGGCAAAGTAGTGTTTCTGCTTTTTAATATGCTATCTAGGTTTGTCATAACTTTCCTTCCAAGGAGTAAGTGTCCTGCAATTTCATGGCTGCAGTCACCATCTGCAATGATTTTGGATCCCAAAAAATATAAAGTCAGCCACTGTTTCACTGTTTCCACATTTATTTGCCATGAAGTGATGGGACCAGATGCCATGATCTTTGTTTTCTGAATGTTGAGCTTTAAGCCAGCTTTTTCACTCTCCTCTTTCACTTTCATCAAGAGGCTCTTTAGTTCTTCTTCACTTTCTGACATAAGGGTGGTGTCATCTGCATATCTGATATTTCTCCCAGCAATCTTGATTCCAGCTTGTGCTTCTTCCAGCCCAGCGTTTCTCATGATGTACTCTGCATTATAAGTTAAATAAGCAGGGTGACAATATACAGCCTTGACATACTCCTTTTCCTATTTGGAACCAGTCTGTTGTTCCATATCCAATTCTAACTATTGCTTCCTGACCCGCATACAGGTTTCTTAAGAGGCAGGTCAGGTGGTCTGGTATTCCCATCACTTTCAGAGTTTTCCACAGTTTATTGTGATCCACAAAGTCAAAGGCTTTGGCATAGTCAATAAAGCAGAAATAGATGTTTTTCTGGAACTCTCTTGCTTTTTCGATGATCCAGTGGATGTTAGCAATTTGATCTCTGGTTCTTCTGCCTTTTCTAAAACTAGCTTGAACATCTGGAAGTTCATGGTTCATGTATTGCTGAAGCCTGGCTTGGAGAATTTTGAGCATTACTTTACTAGCGTGTGAGAGGAGTGCAATTGTGCAGTAGTTTGAGCATTCTTTGGGATTACCTTTCTTTGGGATTGAAATGAAAACTGACCATTTCCAGTCCTGTGGCCACTGCTGAGTTTTCCAAATTTGCTGATATATAGAGTGCAGCACTTTAACAGCATCATCTTTCAGGATTTGAAATAGCTCAACTGGAATTCCATCACCTCCACTAGCTTTGTTCATAGTGATACTTCCTAAGGCTCACTTGACTTCACATTCCAGGATATCTGGCTCTAGGTGAGTGATCACACCATCGTGATTATCTGGTCATGAAGATCTTTTCTTTACAGTTCTTCTGTGTATTCTTGCCACCTCTTCTTAATATCTACCATTTCTGTCCTTTATTGAGCCCATCTTTGCATGAAATGTTCCCTTGGTATCTCTCATTTTCTTGAAGAGATCTCTAGTCTTTCCCGTTCTGTTGTTTTCCTCTATTTCTTTGCATTGATCACTGAGGAAGGCTTTCTTATCTCTCCTTGCTATACTTTGAAACTCTGCATTCAGATGCTTGTATCTTTCCTTTTTTCCTTTGCTTTTCGCTTCCCTTCTTTTCACAGCTATTTGTAAGGCCTCCTCAGACAGCCATTTTGCTTAATGCAATTCTTTTTCTTTGGGATGGTCTTGATTCCTGTCTCCTGTACAATGTCACAAACCCCGCCCATAGTTCATCAGTCACTCTGTCTATCAGATCTAATCCCTTAAATCTATTTCTCACTTTCTCTGTATAATCATAGGGGATTTGATTTAGGGCATACCTGAATGGTCTAGTGGTTTTCCCCGCTTTCATTAAGTCTGAATTTGGCAGTAAGGATTTCATGATCTGAGCCACAGTCAGCTGCCGGTCTTGTTTTTGCTGACTCTATAGAGCTTCTCCATCTTTGGTTGCAAAGAATATATTCAGTCTGATTTCGGTGTGGCCATCTGGTGATGTCCATGTGTAGAATCTTCTTTTGTGTTGTTGGAAGAGGGTGTTTGCTCTGGCCAGTGAGTTTTCTTGGGAAAACTCTATTAGCCTTTGCCCTGCTTCATTCTGTACACCAACGCCAAATTTGCCTGTTACTCCAGGTGTTTCTTGACTTCCTACTTTTGCATTCCAGTCCCCTCTAATGAAAAGGATATCTTTTTTGGGTGTTAGTTCTAGAAGGTCTTGTAGGTCTTCATGGACCTGTTCAACTTAAGCTTCTTCAGTGTTACTGGTCAGGGCATAGACGTGAATTACCGTGATATTGAATGGCTTGCCTTGGAAACAAACAGAGAGCATCCTGTTTTTGAGATTGCATCCAAGCACTGCATTTAGGACTCTTTTGTGGCTATGATGGCTACTCCGTTTCTTCTAAGGGATTCCTGCCCACAGTAGATATCTATGTTCACTCTTGCCATCTCCTGTTTGACCACTTCCAATTTGCCTTGATTCATGGACCTAACATTCCAGGCTCCTATGCAATATTGCTCTTTACAGCATTGAACCTTGCTTCTATCACCAGTCAAATCCACAGCCGGTTGTTGTTTTTGCTTTGGCTCCATCCATTCATTCTTTCTGGAGTTATTTCTCCAGTGATCTCCAGTAGCATCCTGGGCAGCTACCTACCTGGGAAGTTCATTTTTCAGTGTCCCATCTTTTTATCCTTTCATACTGTTCATGGGGTTCTTAAGACAAGAATACTGAAGTGCTTTGCCATTCCCTTCTCCAGGGGACCACATTCTGTCAGACCTCTCCACCATGACCCGACTGTCTTGGGTGGCCCCACACGGCACGGCTTAGTTTCACTGAGTTAGACAAGGTTGTGGTCCGTGTGATCAGATTGGCCTGTTGTCTGTGATTGTGGTTTCAGTCTCTCTGCCCTCTGATGCCCTCTCTCAGTGCCTACCATCTTACTTGGGTTTCTCTTACCTTGGACCTGGGGTATTTCTTCACGGCTGCTCCTGCACAGCGCAGCCGCTCCTCCTTACCTTGGGCGTGGGGTAGCTCCTACACTGTGCAGCCGCCACTCCATTAATAGAGGAAAGGAAACATTCTTTCTTTAAGATATAGTTTCTCTTTCTGCATGGGGGCTCGGTCTCTTCAGTCGTGTGTAGCTCAGCTCTTCTAGAACTCATAGACTGTAACCCGCCAGGTTCCTCTGTTCATGGATTTATGCAGGCAGGTATATTGGAGTGGACTGCTATGCCTTCCTCCAGGGGATCTTCCTGACCCAGGGATTGAACTCTAATCTCCTGTGTCCCCTGCATTGCAGACGAATTTTTTACTACTGAACCACTGGGGAAGCCCTTATTTCTCTTCCTAAAAGCTATATATTATATGTAATTTAGTGTTATAATTTACTACTATGCCATTAGTAAATGTGATTGAAAGTGTCTCTCAACCAGTTCTTCTTTGGAGGACAAAGCTGATTACCTATCCAGTGCAACAGAAAATTGTTTCGTATATATGTAGGTGACTCTGACTAAATATTCTTCCAAAGCAGAGATATTAATACAATTACAGTTGCTCAGAAAAATCAGAAATCACCTAGATCATACTACATTGACAACATACAGGATACACTTATTCTACTCTAACCTATTCAGTAGTAATTAATGTAACTCATTAATTACATTGATAAATATATGACCAAAGTATATTTATATGTATATACTTACATGTGATAAATATTTAGTTCTCACTAATGTTACATTGATTAATATATATAAAACCAAAGACAAAATTTTAAACAGTAATTTTGTGAACTAAAAATGAGATATGTGAGAGTACTTTGAAAAATTAAAGACTATTAAAATTTTAGGATTTTATTAATATAATTTAAATTCAACGTTATGACATAAATGGCTCAGAAAACCACATTTTATTCCTTTTCATTTGTCATTCAATAGAATGATATCTTTTATCATTAAAGAACCTATTAAAAAGAAACTTGAGTGTCATTGAGGTTAATTGATTTGGTCAGATTGCGGAGGTAATAAGGACTTAGATCTCCTGACCTCTGTGTAGTAGTATTTCCATATAATCTTGTGATCAGACCCAAGGTTAGAAAACCCATATGTAGGAGAAGGATGTGGAATGAATGCAAAATGATTCACCTAAAGCTTCAGAAAAAGAAAAACAAGGCAAATAGTTGACTATATGCATGAAATCTAAACTTTAGGAATTACCACTTTTTTGTGTGTGTGGTTACACACTGGTGTGATGATGTTGTAGTTTCAGAGTGATCTTCATTCATATCTTCTGGGATAAACACTCCGTTTTTTTCTGAATCATTTGGGAAGTCCGTGTTTTTAAGACCAATATCAAATTGTCTGTATGATCCCTCCCCCAAAGTATGGTATCATTGTTCATACATGAGCATATGTCTGGGGAAACTGAAAAGCTGTGTGCCTTTTTCTTTTGGTGTTTTTAATGGAGACATCTGTTTAGCCACCCCAGGCAAATTTAGGGCCATATACTGTCAGGAAAGGGCCTCCCTAGTAACTCAGATGATAAAGAATCTGCCTGCCATGAGGGAGACCTGGATTCAATCCCTGGATTGAGAAGATCTCCTCGAGAAGGGAACAGCTACCCACTCCAGAATTCTTGCCTGGAGAATTCCATGGACAGAGGAGCTGGGTGGGCTACAATCCATGGGGTTGCAAAGAGTCAGACATGGCTGAGCGTCTATCACCCTAAGGAAAGAATAGAAGCTTTGTAAGATTTTCATTGTGCTTCGCCCAATCTTGTCATTCCTTAGACTTCTCAAAACACCTTATCAGCAGTTATTTAATTAATGGAGCAAACTATATTATCTGTGTCCCCCCAAATCAACCAGTAGAGCAACAAGCAAATACATTAATAGAGTAGCCCTCCCAAGTTTATCACCCCCTAATAAAACTAATCTGGATGGCTTACTCTCACTGTGGTCTGACCAGGAGGGCCCTGTTGGCAATTCCTTAAGAACTGAGGGGAAAGGAGAGTAGTAAATCCCATAAGAAGACGCTCTTCCATTCTCAGCAGCTTCAGAAGGCCACAGGAAGGGGAGTGTGACGTCAGAGGCACCCCGAGTGAATCAAGATAGAGGTCTTGAGAAAGTGTGCTACCTAAAGCCCCACTGCTCTTGTGATATGCATGATATGCCACAGTACTTATTGTTTTATGGTTTCTAAGTTTCTTCCTTACCAGTATTCCTATTTTTATTTCTATTTTCATTTTTATTTTTTTCATATTTTAATTTCGCATAGGGTTTCTCAAGGAAGTTCAGATCAGACGTGGTTCTCTAAAGTGATACTGAAAAGGTCTGAGTAAACTGAAAGAGTCCATGAATTTTCTGTCTATGCATATATTTTTCTAATGACTTGAAAAAAAAATAGCTCTCTATTGTTGAACCACAGGTACAGTAGATCTGTTTTTTGAAAAGATATGTTTATTGAATTATAATTTTCATTTTAGAAATAGCATTCTTTTCAGGTCAAAGTTTGATGAGTTCTGGTGAATGTATACAGGTGGAAGCAACACCTCAATTAAAATAGGAAGATTTCTGTCACTCCATGGTGTGATGCGCCTTTGTATTCAGTCTTGCTTCTTTCATTGCTCCCAGTTGTCCCACCCTTGGAAACCACTGCTTTCCCTATTCCATATGTCCAATAAACAGAATCACACAGTGTGTGGTTTTCTGTCTTTCAGTCAACTTAATGCTTTTGAGATTCATCACTGTTGATGCTTTTTATTGCTGTAAAGTTTTCATGGTGTGAATCTGTCACAATTTGATTATCCATTCATCTGCTGATGGAAGTTTGGGTTGTTTCTAGTTTGGGGCAATTGTGAGTGAAGACTATGTATATAGGCCTCTGTTTGACACAAGTTTCCATTTCTCTTGGGTAATTACCCTGTGAATTATTGGGTCACATGGTAGATGTGATTGTAATCTTATAAGAAACTGTCAACCTGGTTTCCAAAGTAGCACCATTTTGCACTCTCACCAGGCAATGTTTGAGAGTTTCCTAGTTAGAATTTTATATTGTCCTTTTCTTAAAAAAATTTTAGCCATTCTAGTAGTTGCATATAGTAGTATCTCACTGTGGTTTAATTTGTATTTCCCTGATGGCTAATAACATTAAGCAGCTTTTCATGTGCCTGTTTATCATCTTCATCTCTTCTCTGATGAAGTGTCTGTTCAAATCTTTTGTTCATTTTTAGATTGTACTGTTGGTTTTCATATATTATTGAGTTATAAGAGTTCTTTACATATTGTGGGTTCAAGTCCTATAATAATGCATTTTGTAATTACTTTCTTATAGTTTATTGCCTATTGTGACATGTTTTTAGCATGAAAAGAGAAAATAGAAGATTTTTACTTCTGATAAATTTTTATTTATCTATTTTTAAGACTCCTTAGTTTGTGTCCTTTCTAAGGATGAGTTTAACAGAATTTTACAAAGATTTTTAAAAAGTATTTTCTTCTAGAAATTGTGTGTGTGTCTGTATTAGTCGTGTCCGACTCTGTGACCCCATGGACCACCAAGCTCCTCTGTCCATGGGATTCCCCAGGCAAGAATGCTGGAGTGGGTTGTCATTTCCTTCTCTAAGGGATCTTCCTGACCCAGGGGTCAAACCTGGGTCTCTTACATTGCAGGCAAATTCTTTGCTATCTGAGCTATAGGGAAGTCCCTAAAAATTGTTAATTTTGCTTTTACCTTTAAGTCTGTCATCCAAATTGAGTTGATATTTATCTATGATATTTGGAGATCTGCTTTATTTAAACACTTCCACTGCTTCATAATTCCTACTATTTTTTCATGTTGTATTTCTCTTGATATCTGATTATTTAAACTCTTGATTTCACCTTTATCATTAACTGCTTATACAGAGCTTGTAGTTTATGATCTAAGGAATATTAATTTGATATTTAGATTTGTCAAATTTGTCCCTAAGACAAAAATGTGTTAAAATATGTGAAGTCAACATTTCATACTATAATTTGGGATTTGTTGTAATCATTATGAATATACATTAAGACTATCTAAATGTAGGCAGCAAGGAAAGAGGACCACTGAAATCGTAGTAGCAATATGGTTCATAATAAGAGCAATATAGAGTACTTAATGATATCCAAAAATTTATGGTGTGCATATGTTTTATATAAATATTATTTACATGTAAAATTATGTCTTTTATTCAGTATGCAAAATTGTATCAATAATTTCTTTAGGGAAATTTACTTATTAATATAATCTTACATTGTCTTATGGCCTTTGTCAGTTGGTTTGGATTTCCAGAATGTATTTTGCTGTGTGGACATGCTGAAATTTGTACTTTAAGTACATAATACCATAATAACAACAAACAAATCAAAGGAGGAACAACCCTTTGATGCAAACCTGTTTGAGGAACATATTGATCAGGATTTGTCTGAAATTCATCAATTTTTTCCTGGTTCCACTCTTATATATAAAAAATACTATAGAAATAACCCAGTTATTTAATGCATGTATAGAAAACATTTTTATTAAACCAAAGAAAGATTAGTGCAGAGTGATTCTAATGAGAAGGGGAGCAAAATTCCTACCCATCTGAACTTTTCTTTCTCCATTTTTTCTACCTTAGCCTTCCTTTCAAATACCTTCATAGAACCCAAATGTTCTGGAATTCAATTTGAAAATCATTCATCTAGCCTATTTTCCTTAGCTGTTATGTGTAAATGGATGTCCAGGTAGTTTCCCAAGGTCATAGCATCATTTGGAGTCAGAGAAAGCTCTTCTGATCCTGGTCTGTTGTTTCATTTATCCACAGCTCACAGTTCTTTTGTTCATTCTGACAAATGTTATGGGTCTTGGAAACTTGACATTTTTTGGTGGTATATTTTGTTTTGTAATTTGAAGTTATTCAATGGAGACTTGAGATTGAAACGGGGATAATAGAAATCTAGTATTTGAGCACAGGCTGAGTTCTTTATCTTGAGATGATTGGTCATTCAACAGCTAAGGAAGCCATAATAACTCAATCAGGGTGAATTCTTATAAGTGCCTTATGTTTGTATAAGAATCTCTAAATAATGTCTTCTTTATACTCTTCATGTTCATAGAGTCAGAAGATTTCATATGACCTTCAAACAAAGAAAATATACATCTACAATTTTTAGTTCCAAAGGAAATAGCAAGAGTACAGAATCACACAAATAAAGCTATGATCTGGAATGACTGATAGGCAGCTGGGCAAGCAGCTGGGCCTTTCATGGACAAAACAAAGCAAAAATGTGCAAAAACTGAACTTTATTTGAATGTGAATTAAATTCACCTCCAAAATCCCTGGATGCATTGTAGAGTTGTGTGTTTGTGGGTGAAATATTCAAGTTCTTTCTCTCATTTGAATCTTAGAAATGGAAAGTAAATTTATTTCAGAACAAATGACGCCTTGCATTTGTGCCAGCCCTCTAGACACTACTCATAATTCTTCAAATTAATGCATTCCAGTTTCTTATCACATTTTGCATAAATAATGATAATGCTTTGCATTTCTTAGCAATATTTCTGTTTCAGATTTATATCATAAGATAAGGTTATTAATTTATAATTTGTCATTAAAGAATGTAGAAGATACTGACATCTTTTGCTCATTTTCAGCAACTAGTGAGGAAGAGTCCTTGAGAGAGGTCAAACAATGAATCAGCAGGACACTGAGAACAGAATCTTTCCAAGTTCTCAGAGGGCAAAGCCCTACTCTGTGTATCAACAGCTCTACCAGCCTTTTTCAGACCACACTGGCTTATGATTTTTGCATTGCTTCAGAATTCTTCCAGCATGATTTCTGAGATATAATATCCTGCACCAGACCAACACAATATAAGAATTCCACAGATACGGGGGATTTAAGGCAGTTTAAGAGTGTTTGAAAAGCTTCTTTGTAGTTCTCCATGGAAATAAAACCTGAATCAACAAATCGAGGTGATGTGAAATAAATATTTTACAAATAGCAACAGATTGCGCAGTAATATAAGTGCCCAATGAAACATGTAAGTGCTTAAAAGGCTTCTCATACTTCTTAAATGAACAATAGAAGCAAATTTCTCTTCTATTAAATGGTGGTAATGTATTTTAACATGAAATATTCAATAATATTATCATGTCTCTAAGTTGCCCTTATCTAGATGAGAACTGCGTCTACATAATGAAGCTCAGTTTGGAGCCTTATTGCTATAAATTCACCGCCTCTTTAAGGCTTGAAAATGAGCAAGACTTCTTAATTATACATATTAATAATAATGTAAATAATAAGCTTTCTTACTATAGAACTTGAGTAGGCAGAAGGTAGTAATTTAAAACAATGGTTCAAACTGAACCATCTCATAACATGATACTGTTTTTATTTCCAAAAGAACAAATAAAAGAACATTATTTGGTTATTTTAATATTTCATGTTGAGATAAAACAGACGGAGGGAAATAAGTACAAATATCATCTTTTTTTGGTAAATGATGGAACTTAGTTTTTGAGTGATTAAAACTTTTTCTCCAAGTTGAAACAGGTAAATAGCAAAGCTTCAGTTGAAATGCTGGTTGAGCTCTCTTCAAAATCCTTGCTGTTAGAAATCATGGTATATATAGGCTTCTAGTGCTATTTTATAAGGTAAAATTACTTCACAAGTTTACTTTTATTTTCTCTTCTCATTTTTATGGACTTTAAAAATAGACTTTATTTACTTTTGAACAGTTTTTGTTTTCAGAAAAATTGGGCAGAAAGTGCAGAGTCCCCATTTGCATCTTCCTTCCTCTCCTCCCATTTCCACTTCTTGCATTAAAGTGGTACGTTTGTTAACAATTGATGGGCCAGTACTGACACATTAGTATTATTTAAGTCTTCAGCTCACACTTTCTCTTTGTGTTGTACAGTCTATAGTTTTGACAAATATACAATGACATATATCTGCCATTATAATACCACACAGAGTATATTCACTGTGCTAAAAATCCCCTATGCTCCATCCATTCATCCTTTACTCCCCACCCCAAACTCCTGGGGACCATTGATCTTTTGCTATCTCTACAGTTTGGCCTTTTACCAACATAGGCATTTAAGTTTCTTCCATGTCTTTTCCTGGTTTGATAGCTCATTTTTAAAATCACTGAATAATATTCCATTGTACAAATGTACCTGTTTATCCACTCACTTATTGAAGGATATCTTGGTCACATCAAAGTTTCAGAAATAAAATAAAAAAGCTGATACAAACATTCATATACAGGTTTTTGTATGAACATATCTCATTCCTTATTTTATTTATTTACTTATTCTTACTGAGCTACACTGGATTATGTAAGTTCTATTATGTAACTCTATTATTAATTTCAGGTGTACAATATAAGGATTAACAATATTTGAAGGTTATATTCCATTTACAGTTATTATAAAAGTTTGGCCAGATCCTGTATATTATGCAATATATCCTAGTAACTTATTTTATACAATACAGTTTGTACCTCTTAATCCCTTACCATTATATTGACCTTGCCCCTTTTCTCTCCCCACTGGTAACTTCTAGTTTCTTCTCTATATCTGTGAGTCTGTTTTTGTTTGGTTTTTTGTTTTATTCATTAGTTTGTTGTATTTTTTAGATTCTAGATATCAGTGATAGCATACAATATTTGTCTTTCTCTGTCTGACTTATTTCACTAAGCATAATACTCTGCATGGTCATCCATGTTGTTGCAAATGGCAAAATTTCATTCTTCTTATGACTGAGTAATATTCCATATTGGAATATATATATGGCTTTTCTGGTAGCTCAGCTGGTAAAGAATTTATATATATACATATATATGCATACATATATACCACATCTTCTTTATCTGTTCATCTGTCTATGGACATTCAGGTTATATCCATATATTAGCAATTGTAAGTAATGCTGCCATGAACATTGGGGTGTGTATATCTTTTCAAATTAGTGTTTTTGTATTTTTGAGATATATACCTAGGAGTGAAATTACTGGGTCATAAGGTAGTTCTGTTTTTAGTTTTACATTTATGTACATTAAATTATTCTCCATAATATCATAGTGGAAATTCCTTAAAGGCCTGAAAATAGTGAGGATACTATTTATTCACTAAGCAATATGAGTTATACTTGATTGTAAATTCATCTCTCCATCTAAGAATTGCAGAATTTTTTTAAGATTCCTAAATCTGGTTAAGCTCATTTCCTAAATGCTTAAGGGGAGTAGGGTAATGATAATAGGGATGAATATGTGCTTTTGCAACTTTTTCTCATTCTTCTGTCATTGATTATTCATTATTTTCCCCCCTATAATTGTATAATTAATCACTTGCCTTTTACTCAGTTTTTCTTCTGAAAAAGTGTACCATTTCTTTCTTAACATAGATCCTTGAGTAACAGATTGTCTATATGCTTTTTTCCTATATTCAACAATAATATTTTATTTAATCATTTAGAACTATTAAGGGGACTTAGACAAGTTTTAGCAGAAGAATATCTTAAACAAATGTTATGAGAAAACTCAATGAATAATGAAAACAAATACATATTTGCTCTGGTAAAAAGTGGAGAATCCACTGAAGTTCGTTCCTATTTTCCCCACTTCCCCAAAACTCTTGCTAAAATATTTTCGTGAAATCAACAATATTAGCAAAGATTAATCTAATCCATTCTTCTCAGTTTGAAACTCCTATAAGCATGGGAAATTAAAGTGTATCTTTATTCCTAAAGGGAGATAAAATTAAGCTGAGCTGTTTGCAGTTGACTTGGTTGGAAGTAGTGTGAAGTGAAAGTCACTCAGTCGGGTCTGACTCTTTGTGACCCCATGCAGTATACAGTCCATGGAATTCTCCAGGCCAGAATATGGAGTGGGTATGGGTAACCTTTCCCTTCTCCAGGGGATCTTCCCAACCCAGCGATTGAACCCCGCTCTTGTGCATTGCAGGTGAATTCTTTACCAGCTGAGCCACAAGAGAAGCCCCCAAATACTGGAGTGGGTAGCCTATCCTTTCTCCAGGGGATCTTCCCAGATCTTCCTGACCCAGGAATAAAACCAGGGTCTCCTGCATCGCAGGTGGATTCTTTATCAACTGAGCTATCAGTGAAGCCCCTGATCAGGGAAGTAGTGTAACAGAGTGCAAATTGTGGAATTTGTTCATTGTGGTATATGGAGAAAATTAAGGACTTTAATCAAGCTATAAATTGAAGTTATAGGGAGAGGGTGAAAAGCCAATTCTGTAGAGTTATCCATAATTTACCATTTTACTGTAAGCCATTCTAAGTTATTTTGTAAACTAAACTGAGTCTTTGAGCATCACTGTCTTACTTAAAACAGATTCCTATACCCATCTACGTTACTATTAATGGGATAAGAAAAATATAATAATTATGGTAAGGAAGTAAAACTCAGGAAATTTTAAAAATTAAGGTTACTTGGTAGATTAGGTAAGTGTAAACAAATGTTAAAGAACACATTTCACGTTCAGTCTTTCAACAAATATTTAATTAAGAGATCGCTGTTGAGGTCTTTGAGGGACTCACAAACAACATTAAACTTTTTTTGTTTTGAAAAATAAAACAAAGAAGGAATAGACAGAGATCCTAAAATATTACCTCTAGTACTAATAGAGGTGGAATGGAGATTGTAGCTCAGTTGCAAGGGCAAAATGGGTTTCCTAATACTGCATTCCACAATTAGGCAGATTTATCAGCTTTTCATGGGATTGTGTAGACCAGGCATTAAGTAGAAGTTATGTTCCCTGTGGGTTATGTGGTTTTAGATAAAATGAGAAACATTTATTTAATTTAATAGAAGGAGGCCCAACTTTATATGTATACAGATGTAGCTTGCTGAATATGGTTTCAGGAGGAGGTAGAAATTCTCTTTTGATGGTTTTCATTTCCTTTTTAGTAAAATAATATACCCAAACCTTCAAACTGAGAGATGAAAGGAGAAGACACCAGAAGAATAAAAGAAAGCAATAATAATTATTTGAGAAAGTAGAAGAATATAGAGATTTGACTGACTAGCATAGGCAACACAAAATGTGAAAGTCCTATTAATAAGTTGTTTAAAAAAAAACTCAAGTCTATGAAAGCTATGCATGCAACCAAGCATGGGTCCTAAGTGCAAATACACTTATGCATTTTAAGGTGAAAAAGAGATTACAGTAGAATTCCCTGCCAGCACTGAGGGACATTTTAAGGATTAAAATCATAAATTGGACAGGACAGCAGAAAGTATGGTTGTATGATTTTCTTTGTTAATGATCAGCTATAAATCATTTTGCATCCTTATAATTCTCCACCCTTACACTTCTTCTATTATCTGTATAACAGAAATGCATAAACACAAGTCTTCCTTCAGTATTTAAATGTGCTGACAATGTATTGTTCACTCTGTGAAGCATGATGCCTTTAAGACTTTGATCAATCAGGGGGACATTAGGTGTTGTTAATTCCCAGTTTTACCCATTGTTGCTTTTTAAAAAGCTAGATGTTCCTAGACTGCATTGGTCTGTTTCCAAGCACAGCAGGTCACTTATCATCCATCTCATTGTAACATCATTTTCTGTAATGTCTTTGTGGTGGGGATTTATATTTGAGAGAGAGATGCAGTAAGTCTTTATCACTGCCAATTTCTGTTGACAGAGTTTTCATTTGATTATTGTTCCCACATCAGGACTGTCATGAGGACAGATGTAGCTAATTAATTTTTATCAGTTCTGATTCAATTAAAAATTCCTGGAAACTTCTCAATGTTTATTTGAATTACCCTTTTGGAAACCTTGCTGTTAGAAAGGTGAATGTTTTTGCTAAGTAGAAACAAGAATTGTATGAGTCAGACATTTCCCTGGATAAGGGAAGGTTTATTTATAGAATTGATATAAATGAGAAGGCAAAATATTACTGGATATAAATATGAGAGGGTAGGGGAGAATTTTGCTATTCTTTTTCCACTTTTAAGCTAAGAGAATAGGTGCGTTTACTCGTAAGTGTACAAGAGCAGAATAATTTTGCTGTATCACCTTTGGCAAACAGACTTCTAATTCACTCAACTTGAGAATGACAATTCGTTTAACCATGTATTATCTTGATAGCCATATGTTTTAGTAGTCCATTCATAAAGTATTAGTTGGTGGAATATTTGTTGTTAGTATAAGAGGAGCAGATAGCTTTTTACTTTCAATATGTACTTGTGTATGTTCAATATTTATGTAATTGAAAAATCAAAAGATAACTTTAAAAGAGAAATCACATTTAATTTTACTCTTAACAAGCAGAAAGTTGTATCCACCCAAACTGTGAACTAGTCATTAAATGTGCAGACTGTATTTTGAGCCTCAACCCAAAAGGGTGGCAAGAGTTTGCTTTTGTGTGTGTGTACTGGAGAACAATTTTAAATTACTTTAAAATATTTTTTTAAAAGGGCCTAGTAAAGCATTATACTGAAACTATGCATTATTATAAATTCAGAATGTACTAAGCTGCTCTCTGAAAGTGGAACCTCCTAATAAAGCAGCCTCGTGTCACCTGTTTCTCACCGGTCAGTACATACATATTAGTGTGTGCTCAGTGGATCAGTCGTGTCCGACTCTTTGCAACACCATGGACTGGAGCCCTCCAGGCTCCTCTGTCCATGGAATTTTCCAGGCAAGAACACTGGAGCAGGTTACAGTTTCCTACTCTGGGGGATCATCCTACCCAGAGATCGAATCCGCATTTCTTATGCCCCCTGCCTTCACAGGCAGATTCTTTACTAGTGCCATCTGAAAAGTTACACATATGTGTTTTACTAATTGTAAATCATGAAGATTACAAGTTAATTTTTTTCTGAAAAGCTTGATTCTTTTGTGGATTGCCATGTGTCTTGGCTGGTCATTTAAATTAAAGCAAAATTAGTTCAGTAAGCTCTAGTCAGTGTCAGGTTGTGCTCTGTTCTCTACCTAAATACAGTCCCAGGTATAAACTGTCTATGAAACTTCATTAGCACTTTTACTTTAAGAATAATTTACTTGTATTATGTTGCTGTCTATACTTCTAGATGAAATAAGCCCTTCTATCCCTGAGTAAATTAAAAACGAGTTTCAAGTCTTTTAATCTTCCACAAATCCAGGATGACCAATCAGTGCTGAAGAGGTCTAAAGAATAGATGTTGCATCTGAAGAAATCAGGCTTGTTGGGCCATTAGCTTCTTACAGAGATTGATTTTCCATGAAATAGAGGAGAGAAGGAACATACTGTAATATAGTTTTTTCTTTTTAATGGACATAAACTAATCCTATAACGTATGTAGAGTTAACACTACTGAGACAACTGATATTGTGAAAAAAGGGAACAGATTTTAAAAGAAGACTTTCTTGAATTTCATTTAATTTATGAATTGCTGCCATTTCATCTGAATATGATATTTCTTATGTTTATGTTTGCCAAAGTATTTAGAGTCTATGAATTCATAAAACAACAAAAAGGAACATTTGTCAATTGTTGTATTGGTTCTCTGCGCTCTCTATCCTAATTTTCTTAGAGGTTTCAAGGATAGGAGAAAGAAGAGATAACTATTCAAACAATTTAAAAAAAAAACACTGAAGGTCAAATTACAGTGATATACTGGATTCATGACCTTTTCAAGTCAGCATCATTCTTTTTTTTTAGCATCATTCTTATGATAAAGATTTGTGATGAGCTAATTGAACAGTATGCAAGAATATTGAATATGATAAGCTTATTCACATAGTAGGTTTAATTTTGAGCGAAGTTTTAAATTTGTTCCTTTTATTCAAAGAATATTGTCTTCAGGACTAAATGTAATATTTGATATGTCTTTCCCTTAGAGATTGTGGCAGAAATATGAAAGGGAGAAGGGAAGATTGACAATTATTCTTTTATTTTCCTCAACCATGAAATTTTAATATTTTTATCATTGTTCAGAGTTTTGTACAACTGATTATCATAATTATCACTCTGCCAAGGGAGAGTCTCATTCTTTAGGAATAGATGTCTGTGTTCAATTTGCCTTGAAGATATTTGTGCAAGTTGTCATCAATGAATTTTAATGCTAGGTTGAGTAAAATATATTTGAATATGTTTGCAAGGCAATGAAAAATCAACTTTTTGTCCCCCTAGAGAAGTGCTACACTGATTAAGATATTTTTTCCAAGTAAATTTATGTTGGCAATATAAACATCAGTCTGTTTTCCTATTTAAACTATCAAAACTTTGTCAAGAAGATTTAAAAACCAGATCTGTTATGCTCCAGGGTAACTGCGCATACTGACCATACTGACCATCCTGACCACGCTGACCACACTGACCATACTGCACATGCTGACCATGCTGACCACGCTGGCCATCCTGACCACACCGACCATGCTGACCACACTGACCATACTGACCACACTGCACATGCTGACCATGCTGACCACACTGATCATCCTGACCACACCGACCACGCTGACCACACTGACCACACTGACCATACTGACCACACTGCACATGCTGACCACGCCGACCACACTGACCACACTGACCATCCTGACCACACCGACCACGCTGACCACACTGCACATACTGACCATACTGACCACACTGCACATGGTGACCACGCTGACCACACTGACCATACTGACCACACTGCACATGCTGACCACACCGACCACACTGACCACACCTGACCACGCTGACCACACTGCACATGCTGACCATACTTACCACGCTGACCACACTGACCACACTGACCACACTGCACATGGTGACCATGCTGACCACACTGACCATCCTGACCACACTGACTGCACTGACCACACCCCATATGCGCGCTGTGCTTAGTCTCTCGTTGGTCTGCCTGTGTGCGACCCCAGGGACTGTAGCCTGCCAGGCTCCTCTGTCCATGGGATTCTCCAGGCAAGAATACTAGGGTGGGTTGCCATGTCCTCCTCCAGGGTATCTTTCCGACCCAGAGACTGAACCCAGGTCTCCAGCATGCGGGTGGATTCCTTACCATCTGAGCCACTCGGGAAACCCAAGAATAGTAGGTGGCCGATCCCTTCTCCAGGGGATCTTCCCGACCCAGGAATCAAACTGGGGTCTCCTGCACTGCTCCTTGGAAGGAAAGTTATGACCAACCTAGACAGCATATTGAAAATCAGAGACATTACTTTGTCAACAAAGATCCGTCTAGTCAAGGCTATGGTTTTTCCAGTGGTCATGTATGGATGTGAGAGTTGGACTATAAAGAAAGGTGAGCAGCAAAGAATTGATGCTTTTGAACTGTGGTGTTGGAGAAGACTCTTGAGAGTCCCTTGGACTGCGAGGAGATCCAACCAGTCCATCCTAAAGGAGATCAGTCTTAGATGTTCATTGGAAGGACTGATGCTGAAGCTGAAACTCTAGTACTTTGGCCACCTGATGAGAAGAGCTCACTCATTTGAAAAGACCCTGATGCTGGGAAAGATTGAGGGCAGGAGGAGAAGGGCACAACAGAGGATGAAATGTTTGGATGGCATCACCGACTCAATGGACATGAGTTTGGGTGGACTCCGGGAGTTGATGATGAACTGGGAGGCCTGACGTGCTGTGGTTCATGGGGTCGCAAGGAGTCGGACACGACTGAGTGACTGAACTGAACTGAACTCCTGCATTGCAGGTGGATTGTTTAACCAGCTGAGCTACCAGGGAAACCCGGTGGTAAAGAATTTGCCTGCCAATGTAGGAGACTTGCAGGAGACAAGGGTTCTATCCCTGGGTCAGAAAGATCCCCTGGAGAAGGGAATGGCTACCCACTCCATATTCTTGCTGGAAAATTCCAAGGACAGGGGAACTTGGCGGATAATAGTCCATGGGGTCGCAGAGTCAGACATGACTGAGCGACTGAGCACACACACCCTGTGTCTAGAGTAAGGACTTCAGCTGCTCCGCGTGATTTAAAGGACAGAGGGAAATGGTCCACCCGACCTTTTACCTGCCTTTGGTTCCGTCACTTAACTGCTCTCATTCTAAATAACATAGTGCATTGTTTTTAAATTTTGAATACCTGGTAGTTATCTGAGGAGATTGTTAAAATGCAGGTTAGGCCCTACCTCCAAAATTCAAATTCTTCCAGTAATCTATGTTTCAAACAAGTGTTTCAGATGTACCTGATACTGTTGATCTAGGAAACACACTTTGAGACACATGGTTATCATGAAATATTGGTTATAATGAGATAATGTTGGTATTTGAGGGAACTACTCTAAAGTCAACATTGTTTTCCTCAATTAACTGTTAACCACAATTGAGTTGAACATTTGCCGTTAATCACAAAATTAGCTGATATCTCATAAATTTTTGTCTTACAACCAAAGTGGATAGTATTTGCGTATGTTTTAAAGGACACAACTTTATATTTGTCTACAGCCCTTATGGGCTTCCCTGACGGCTCAGTGGTTAAAGAGTCCACCTGCAATGCAGGAGACTCAGGAGACTGAGGTTCGATCCTTGGGTAATGAAGATCCCCTGGAGAAGGGAATGGCTACCCACTCCAGTACTCTTGCCTGAAAAATCCCATGGACTGAGGAGCCTGGTGGGCTACAGTCCATAGCGTCAGAAAGAATCAGACTCAGCTCAGTGACTAAGCACACACACTAAGGCCTTTTAGCATTCTGTTCTGTTTTGTTTCTCAAAAATACCCATAAATAGTTTTATCATCAGTGAGAGAGAATTCTCCACATATTCTTACAATTTCTAAACTCTGTTTCAAAAACAAAATGAAACAAAAACAAAAATATAGTTTGCATTGTAGAAACTGAAGACCTTTTACTTAGAGCAACTTACTATCTGACTCTCCACCCATTTTCTATGGGGATAAAAGTATTTTATAAATTACTTTTCAATCAGTTTTTAAATGTTTTTCAGAATAGGACTGTGCGTGCAGAAAGCTGAGATTCAAAGATTCATTTGCTAGGCCAGCCTCACTCAGATGTTATAATCCTTTAGCAAATTTGATGCTTTTGCTAGTAACAAGTTGCCTTTACTAAATCAAAAGGGACCTATCTTATTGACAACTGTTCATAAATTGTTGTTGCAGGAAGAGCTAGAAAACCTTAAAGAATTAAAAAAACTCAAAGTGAAAAATGAAAATTGTTGAAGATGGTTGAGAGGTACAAACTTCCAGTTTAAGAAAAACAGGTAATAGGGATTTAGTATAATTATCAATTTAATATAATTAATGATTAATATAATTAACACTGCTGTACAGGACATGTGAAAGTTGCTAAGAGAGTAAATCCTAAGAATTCTCATCACAAGGATACAATATATTTTTTCTATTTCTTTCATGCTGTGTCTAAATGAAATGATGGTATTCACTGAACTCATTGTGGTATCATTTCATGATGTATCCTAGTCAAACTGTTATGCAGTACACCTGGAAATTATATTGTGCTGTATATCAATTAAATAAAAACTGGAGGAAAAAAAATGAAAATTGAGATAAGCCTTATAAGAACAATATTCCAGCAATTCTTTGTTAGTAGTAAGGGGATAACATTACCAACTGGATAGACTCAGTATTATAATCTGTCTGGTCAATAAGGTATAAAGACTACAGTTGTGATCTTTGTATGCAGCGGTGGAGTACAACAGAATTTTTGTACTGCATTCAGAAATCTTATAAAAATAATTTAAGATTATTTATAGCATTGGACCTCAACAGCCTTTGAGTAACTTTTAGTGGTAATAAGAAGGTCATTGCGATCCTCAGGCTACCCCTCAGTGATAGGATTGGTCATGGCAAGTGGATGGTGCCTTGTCTGACCTATTTTCCTTCACCAGTGAAATGAAACATAGAAATCTTTACCACTCCATCTATGCAGACTTCTTTGAAAATGCAACTAGAGATGTGGAAGTTTAAAGCCAAATTAATGATGATGTTGAAGATGATGATAACAACAGCAAAAGTTTATTACATGGATTATTTTAAGCTCTAAATTATCCCTGAAAGTAGCTAGTCTTTCCTCCACTTATGGTAGAAAAACTGAGGGTCACAAAGATTAAAGTCCTTGAATTTATTTTCATCTATTTAGAAAAGGCTTCAGAATATGCCAACAGAAGTTACCAAGGCATTGTGAAGGGGTGTCTGTAACATGTGTTGAGGTTTATGAAGGACATGGCACCCCACTCCAGTACTCTTGCCTGGAAAATCCCACTGACGGAGGAGACTGGTAGGCTACAATCCATGGGGTCACGCAGAGTTGGACACGACTGAGAGACTTCACTTTCATTTATCACTTTGATGCATTGGAGAAGGAAATGGCAACCCACTCCAGTGTTCTTACCTGGAGAATCCCAGGGACAGAGGAGCCTGGTGGGCTGCTGTCTGTGGGGTTGCACACAGTTGGACACGACTGAAGCGAGTTAGCAGTAATGCTATGCTCAGGAGTTTGCCTTTCATTTTGTAGTTGTATCTGTCATCTTATCTGTGTTTTAATAAGACTGATATTGTTTTTGTTTGGAAGATAGATTAAAGTGAGAAAAAGATTGTTAAGAGTTACAGTGGGGGTAGAGAGGAGGACAAGGCAAAAAAAGATTAATGTGGTTGAAGAAATGGCATGGTGACCATCTTAGAGGTCATGATGAGAGGTAAAGGAAGTAATCAAAGGCTTGACTTTGAAAATTAATTTGATGTGGCTTGGAGATGGTAGTGCCATAAACATGAAGAGAAGAAGAAGGTAAACAGGTTTTGGAGAGCTGTGTATGGCAGATACATGGAGTTTCCAAAAGTAATGAGTTTGAGGATATTTAGAGACTTCTGGTAGAGATGTCAGGCTATTGATGTGAAGATTTGGAGCTCCCTAGAAGGTAGCATCCAAAACCTACCTGGTACAGCCACTATGGAAAACAGTGTGGAGATTTCTTAAAAAGCTGGAAATAGAACTGCCATATGACCCAGCAATCCCACTTCTGGGCATACACACCGAGGAACCAGATCTGAAAGAGACACGTGCACCCCAATGTTCATCGCAGCACTGTTTATAGTAGCCAGGACATGGAAGCAACCCAGATGCCCATCAGCAGACGAATGGATGAGGAAGCTGTGGTACATATACACCATGGAATATTACTCAGCCATTAAAAAGAATTCATTTGAATCAGTTCTAATGAGATGGATGAAACTGGAGCCCATTATACAGAGTGAAGTAAGCCAGAAAGATAAAGACCATTACAGTATACTAACACATATATATGGACTTTAGAAAGATGGTAACGATAACCCTATATGCAAAACAGAAAAAGAGACTCAGATGTATAGAACAGACTTGTGGACTCTGGGAGAAGGCGAGGGTGGGATGTTTCAAGAGAACAGCATTGAAACATGTATATTATCTAGGGTGAAACAGATCACCAGCCCAGGTTGGGTGCATGAGACAAGTGCTTGGGCCTGGTGCACTGGGAAGACCCAGAGGGATCAGGTGGAGAGGGAGGTGGGAGAGGGGACCGGGATGGGGAATACATGTAAATCCATGGCTAATTCATTTCAATGTATGACAAAAACCACTGCAATGCTGTAAAGTAATTAGCCTCCAACTAATAAAAATAAATGGAAAAAAAAAAAGAAACTCCAACCTAAAAACAAAACCTACCTGGTTTATTAATAATAATGAAAATATTTTAAAAATACATTCTAGTTTGTTAGAAAGTCACAAACTGGAATTTCATGGTTGGAAAACTCTGAAAAGAGTTTCTTCTACAGCCTATATAGAGACTCTTCAATAGCTATTTTGTATTTGCGCTGCCCATGATGGCTGCCAACAGCCACGTGTGTTTGCCAAGTACTTGAAACATGACTGTCGAGAGTGTTTTACATTTTATGTAATGTATTAAAGTAATACCTTATTTATAATTTAGATATTTATAGTTTTATAATTTATATTTGTAATTTATAGATCTAGATATAAGTATTTTAATCTAAAACAGTGCATTATGAAAAATTTGGAGGTCGCAATTACATTTGTAATAATCCACCATCATCACTGATAAAGGAAATGGAAAAGAAGTGTCCAATTAAGTATAAAATTGTTAAGTATTGCATGTTCTTTTAGCTTCACGTCTGCCACTGACATTAGTGAAACATGTAGGTAAAACTGTTCAATATTTTAAAATTCATAAATCATAATTTAAATCTAACTAGGTTGCATTTTTATTTTCCTGGTTTCACTATAATTAAGATAATCTTTCAAGGCAGAGCCCAAATCAATTACTGATGAAACTGGATACTATTTCACAGACTATTTTATAGTTATATTACACAGTGCTCTAATAGGAGGTTATCAATTTAGAAGTATTACATAGTGGGCACTGAGAATGAATGGCAGTTTTGTTTTTAGCACTAAAGTTTATGTATTGAAGGACTGCAGACTAAATATATGACTTTAGTGTGTTATAGCAGAATTATATAGGCACTTAATTTTCAGTAGAATGATAACAGAAAATAAATCACCAGGATGTACTCAATCTCTCTTCACTTTTTCCTTTTGCAATTAAAAATATATCTGTCTATGTGCTTAGTCATTCAGTCATGTCTGACTCTTTGAGGCCCCATGGACTGTAGCTGGCCAGGCTCCTCTGTCCATGGGGATTCTCCAGACAAGAATACTGGAGTTGGCTGCCAAGCCCTCCTCCAGGGGATCTTCCCAACCCAGGGCCTGAAAGCTGTCTCCTCCATTGGCACGTGGGTTCTTTACCACTATTGCCACCTGGGAAGCCTGTATCTATGTATCTATCTCAATGGAATGCTGACATAGAGCATAATGATGTATCCTTAACTTACGATGCTCTTTTGTATAAAAAATTGTGTATAGTCAGTCTTCCAGAATTAACAAATTAAGCCCTTTGGGCTTCATTTCGAAAGATACTATATTTTCTTGCTCATTCCAGCCTTTCAGAGAAGGAAATGGCAACCCACTCCAGTGTTCTTGCCTGGAGAATCCCAGGGATGGAGGAGCCTGGTGGGCTGCTGTCTGTGGGGTCGCACAGAGTCAGACATGACTGAAGCGACTTAGCAGCAGCAGCCAGCCTTTACATACTGTGTCTTCATCATGGGAGTGGGGGGAGCTATTTTCTAGCTCCTGAGAGCAAGAACTTCAGTTTCAGACACATTTAGGTTTGTGATTCAGCACTGTTGCTTATTAGTGGACTTAGACAAATTATTTCCTTGCAAGGTTATTTTGAGATGCAGTGGTAATGTTTGTATGTGAGTATGAATCCAGTGACAAATTTAATTTTTTCTTTCCTTCATTCTCTATAATTTTTACTTTGAATTTCAGTGAATGAGAACAAGCACTTAAACTTGGAAAGTAAAGAGTGCTGAAGCTTCTACATTTTCAAAAGTCTCCAGTCCCATTTTCTGATTTTTTTTTCCCTCTCTCATGTCCAATGCTGTAGAAGTTTTCATTAGTCTATATAATTTTTTAATTAAATTATATTTAATTCTATAGCATATTATAGTTAAAGTATATATGAAACAAATATAGCATTTTCATGAGTTTTTATAAATTTTTTTGGATAATGAGTTTATAATAATAAGGAAAACTTGCAAAAACAGCTCTGTTAACTAATCCAGAGAGTACTTGGTGAGCATACAAATTTTCTGGCAGGTGTGGCGGGCATGGACATATTTGTATAGTAGGCATATAATTTATCATCCACACCTAGAAGCTTTTGAGAATAAAATTATGGTTGTTCCAGGCAAAGTAAGGCCTACATTTACCATAGTTACAAAGTGTGTTACTAGCCATGGTGTTTGGAAGCTTTGGACATCAGTTGATATGTTTTGCACAAAGAACAGAATTTTTGGTTAATCTGGGCAGTTAATTAGAGGTTAAGCAAGCTTCCACTGTAACTTGTGCAGTATTTTAAAAGTTCACATACACTGAGCTCATTTTATAGATCTGACACCAGGTGAAATACTTTCATGCATTACCTCATTAAATTCTCAAACTTTAAGTGATAATTTATTTTTACTTACACAGATGTGGAAATTGAAACTTAGAACTTCATTTTTTGTACAGTTTGCTAAAAATCCCATTGATTTCACTATAAGCCAGACACTGTGCTAGAACACAATGTTCATTGCCTCATTAAATCCTTATAATTACCCTATTTGATCAATAGTGTTTTTAACCTCCAGTTCACAGATGAGGGATAAACATGCTGCCCAATGTTATATAGCTGATAAATATCATAGACTGAATATAAACCTAGATCCATCAAATAAAAAGTCTGTCACTCAAGTATTAGGCTAGCTTCTGTTACCATGGAAGTTATAGTTCTGTCACTTGGGACAATCAAGAGTTTAAGGGGAAAGGAAGAGGATGACACTGGTGGCCACAGGGTTACATTTGAAACACTTTAGTCAGATTATTGGGGGAAGAGGCAGTTTTCCACTAGCCTATCTTCATGTTCTCATCCCTGGCCCACTCCCAGCCTCTTCCCAGGTTTTGCATTGTTAAACCCAGCAGTAACATACACCCATGGATGGGGATCTGTAAGGTAAGCAGCAGTGTTGCCCTGGGTTTCCCTAAGATTTAATTTGAAAGAGTTTGATGTGGACTGCAAGGAGATCCAATCAGTCCATCCTAAAGGAGATCAGTCCTGGGTGTTCATTGGAAGGACTGAAGCTGAAACTCCAATACTTTGGCCACCTCATGCGAAGAGTTGACGCTTTGGAAAAGACCCTGATGCTGGGAGGGATTGGGGGCAGGAGGAGAAGGGGACGACAGAGGATGAGATGGCTGGATGGCATCACCAACTTGATGGACATGAGTTTGAGTAAAATCCGGAGTTGGTGACGGACAGAGAGGCCTGGCATGCTGCGGTTCATGGGATCACAAAGAGTCAGGGACTGACTCATGTCCCTGGAGAGCAAGATTTCCTTTTCATATAGTATTTGGTAAAGAAGTTGCTCCTTAGATACTTTTGGGTGAATTACTTTATTTCTTGTCCACATTTTCCAGCTTTCTTTGTGAACACAGTTGAAGTGGTTTAACTCTAGGATACTTCAAGAGAAGTATGACGTACTCAAATAAAAAATTAAACAGAGGATTCTAATTAAAGGGTACATTCCAATTTAGGAACATTAGTGCTTACATTTTCCACTTGGCCCAAGACTCTAGTATAGAGGGAATAAAAATGAACTTATTTATTCTTTGAATTTAATGAAGTATTTTATTTACCTTGATGTTTTTGAATTTTTAATCATAGTACAGTGCATTTATAGTCTATAATATTAAAGAAGGGTAAGAAAAACTTAGAAAATCATGTATTCATTATAGTAAAATTTCTTAAAGTCTTAAAATGCTAAATTTAAGTATTTTATACTGATTGACAAACATGATAATTAACTGAAGTTGTCAATTTCTTGGTTTATTATTAAATAATATAATAATACACTGATTGTAATGCTTATGTAAGTCTTCTTAGATTTTATACATACTACCAGAGTTAGTATTTACATATATCTATTAAGGTACTAGGGCAATTATTTTTAGCCCAGCTTCATAAATGAAGTAAATGAGGTATAGAAATTTTCAGGAAACATTTCAAAGCTTTGTGCATGGCAAATAGCAGAAGTAGGACTATAGCTTTTATTTTCATGACTTCTAATTTACTATTCTCTTTTGGCTTTAACATGTGCCCTTATTAATTTTATCAAATTAACTACAAATAATTACATTCTATACACATTGTCCAGTTAAATGTGCCTAGTGTGGTTGTCTCTAAGGACTTTTTATTGTATACCTGAAAGTTTTAAAGTATTTTTCCAATTAATTACAGATACAGTTAACAAACAGAAACTGTGATTGGAGACATCTAAAAGGGTCTTGATTTTTTCTTCTTTCTGTGAATTAAAACAGATAACAGAAAACAGCAGTGATACTGTTCTTGGTAAGATGATGCTGACCTTTATTCATAATTTTTTGTCTTTACAAATGACTTTTTAAACATAATATTGCATATTAATTTATTTAATTTCTAAAATTAGTAAATTTTTAAGCAAAATAAAACAGATGAACAGAAAAAAATTTTCAATCCCCACTACCTTTAGATAGCCACTTCTAAATTTTAGTTGTTTAAAGATATATATATATATATATATATATTCATATATTTCTGAAAATATAATTTTATCTCTGTAGATATATTTTATTTCTCTATGTGAGTACCTCTATCTGTATTTTATTTCCACACCTCTCTCAGGAGGTATATCTGTCTTTGTCTTTCTCAATTTATCTCTGGTTCTATCTCTGCTATAGAGATGTCTTTCCATCTCTTTCTATATATATCTCTATCTCTGGATGTAAAAATGAAATATATACTGTCTTTATACAAACAAAATAGAATCATCCTCAATATTAGCTTGCATTCTGATTACTTTTCAGTAAATTTATGAACCTTTTTTTCATATCATTTAGTATTTTTCCAAAATGCTGTTTTAATTGTTTAGCAAGTAATTCAATATATGAATGCTGTAGGATTTATCTTAATTATCCTTCATTACATGTATATTGAGGTAGTGTCCATATTTTTACCATGAAAAGCAGCACCACAATGAATATTCTCATAACAAAAATTTTAACACATCAAAGCTTAATTCCTTTTAGTGATTTTCTAGAAGAGTTTCTGGATCAAATAGAATTTACATTTTTAAAATTTTGGGTTTATTTGATTATTAAATTAATCTGAAATGTTGTATGAATTTATACTCCAGGCAGAAAAATAAACATCCTCCAATTTTATAAACATTGGCTCAAATATGCATTTGATTGGCAGCAAATATCTTATGGTTTTGAATTGTGTTTTTTATTATTATGAGTGAAGCTAAACATTAAAGAACAGAAAATGGACATTTGTATTCTCTGTGAATTCACTGCTTGTGTTCTTTGACTCATATGTTTAAAAATGTATAATTATAAAAGTTTTTTACATATCAATTATGCTAATCAAGATCTTATGTGTTACAAATGTCATTTTCTTAAGTTGTTTATTATATCTTCATTTTATGTGTGATGTTAACAATCTGAATTGTCCTTCTGCACGGTGGTAGTGACCACTGAATTTTAATTACGGCATTATCTACCTACATAGCAGGTGATATCCACTCACTCATAGGGAAGAGTCTACACTTATACAAAGTAGTCTCTCTACTTTTAGGAAGTTTAAATTCTCATTAAATAGTAGAAATATCAATGATATTTTGGTCAATGACCATTAAAATAAATGCAACATGTTGAAATGCAAAGAGCAGAAGACCTGGATAGAATTCCTAGCTCTGGTAGTTAAAGGCTGTTTGATTTGTGCACATTATTGAACATGTTGAAACTGTTTCATCACCTCTGAAATAATTAAAACTATACCTGTCTACATTCAGGATTGTTGTAAGTCTCAAATGAGATCTTTATGTAAAAACAATTGGCACAGTCAGCTATACTAGTACCATATTGCTTATTAGATACTGTCTGTCCTTTTCTAGAGTGGGGCTTCCCAGGTGGTGGTGGCAGTAAAGAACCTGCCTGCCAATGCAGGAGAAATAGGAGACGTGGGTTTGATCCCTGGGTCCGGAAGATCCCCTGGAAGGACGGCATGGCAACCCACTCCAGTATTCGTGCTTGGAGAATCCCACGGACAGAGGAGCCTGGCGGGGGATATAGTCCATAGGGTCACAGAGAGGTGAACACGACTGAAGCGACTTAGCACACACATCCCTCTTTGATATGTGTGTTAAGAGTGCTGGCAGCAGTATTTTCCTGGAGATTGGTTTCTATGATTGACTTTTCTTTTACACAAAGCCTGTTCATGATAGTAAGAGGTTCAGGTGGAGGAATCTCACTTCCAGTGTCATTCTATCAGTTCAGTTCAGTCCAGTCGCTCAGTTGTGTCCGACTCTTTGCGATCCCATGAACCGCAGCATGCCAGGCCTCTCTGTCCATCACCAACTCCTGGAGTCCACCCAAACTCATATCCATTGAGTCAGTGATGCCATCCAACCATCTCATCCTCTGTCGTCCCTTCTCCTCCTGCCCTCAATCTTTCCCAGCATCAGAGTCTTTTCAAATGAGACAACTCTTCGCATGAGGTGGCCAAAGTATTGGAGTTTCAGCTTCAGCATCAGTCCTTCCAATGAACACCCAGTACTGATCTCCTCTAGGATGGACTGGTTGGGTCTCCTTGCAGTCCAAGGGACTCTCAAGAGTCTTCTCCAGCACCACAGTTCAAAAGCATCAATTCTTCAGCGCTCAAGTTTCTTTACAGCACAACTCTCACATCCATACATGACTACTGGGAAAACCATAGCTTTGACTAGATGCATCTTTGTTGGCAAAGTAATGTCTCTGCTTTTTAGTATGCTGTCGTGGTTTCCTAGAGAGCATAACTTTCCTTCCAAGAAGTAAGCGTCTTTCAATTTCATGGCTGCAATCACCATATGCAGTGATTTTGGAGCCCAGAAAAGTAAAGTCAGCCACTGTTTCCACTGTTTCCCCATCTATTTGCCATGAAGTGATGGGACCAGATGCCATGATCTTTGTTTTCTGAATGTTGAGCTTTAAGCCAGCTTTTTCACTCTCCTCTTTCACTTTCATCAGGAGGCTCTTTAGTTCTTCTTCACTTTCTGCCATAAGGGTGGTATCATCTGCATACCTGAGGTTATTGATATTTCTCCTGGCAATCTTGATTCCAGCTTGTTCTTCCAGCCCAGAGTTCCTCATGATGTACTCTGCATATAAGTTAAATAAGCAGGGTGACAATATATAGCCTTGACGTACTCCTTTCCTGATTTGGAACCAGTCTGTTGTTCCATGTCCAGTTCTAACTGTTGCTTCCTGACCTGCATACAGGTTTCTCAAGAGGCAGATCAGGTGGTCTGGTATACCCATCTCTGTAAGAATTTGCTACAGTTTATTGTGATCCACATAGTCAAAGGCTTTGGCATAGTCAATAAAGCAGAAATAGATGTTTTTCTGGAACTCTCTTGCTTCTTAGATGATCCAGCGGATGTTGGCTATTTGATCTCTGGTTCCTTTTTTAAAACCAGCTTTAAAATCTGGAAGTTCATGGTTCATGTATTGCTGAAGCCTGGCTTGGAGGATTTTAAGCATTACTTTATTAGCGTGTGAGATGAGTACAATTGTGCAGTAGTTTAAGCATTCTTTGGGATTGTCTTTCTTTAAATTGGAATGAAAACTGACCTTTTCCAGTCCTGTGGCCACTGCTGAGTTTTCCAAATTTGCTGACATATTGAGTGCAGCACTTTCACAGCATCATCTTTCAGGATTTGAAATAGATCAACTGGAATTCCATCACCTCCACTAGCTTTGTTCATAGTGATGCTTCCAAAGGCCCACTTGACTTCACATTCCAGGATGTCTGGCTGTAGGTGAGTGATCATACCATTGTGATTATCTGGTCATGAAGATCTTTTTTATACAGTTCTTCTGTATATTCTTGCCACCTCTTCTTAATATTTTCTGATTCTTTTAGGTCCCTACCATTTCTGTCCTTTACTGAGCCCATCTTTGCATGAAATGTTCACTTGGTATCTCTAATTTTCTTGAAGAGTTCTGTAGTCTTTCCCAATCTATTGTTTTTCTCTATTTCTTTGCACTGATCACTGAGGAAGGCTTTCTTATCTCTCCTTGCTATTCTTTGGAACTCTGCATTCAAATGGATATATCTTTCCTTTTCTCCTTTGCTTTTCACTTCCCATCTTTTCACATCTATTTGTAAGCTCTCCTCAGAAAGCCATTTTGCTTTTTTACATTTCTTTTCCATGGGGATGGCCTTGATCCCCGTCTCCTGTACAGTGTCATGGACCTCCGTCCATAGTTCATCAGGCACTCTATCAGATCTAGTCTTTTAAATCTATCTCTAACTTCCACTGTGTAATCATAAGGGATTTGATTTAGGTCATACCTGAATGGTCTAGTGGTTTTCTCCACTTTCTTCAGTTTAAGTCTGAATTTGGCAATACGGAATTCATGACCTTAGCCACAGTCAGCTCGTGGTCTTGTTTTTGCTGACTGTATAGAGCTTCCCCATCTTTGGCTGCAAAGAATATAATCAATCTGATTTCGGTGTTGACCATCTGGTGATGTCCATGTGTAGAGTCTTCTCTTGTGTTGTTGGAAAAGGGTGTTTGCTCTGATCAGTGTGTTCTCTTGGCAAAACTTTATTAGCCTTTGCCCTGCTTCATTCTGTACTCCAAGGCCAAATTTCCCTGTTACTCCAGGTGTTTCTTGACTTCCTACTTTTGCATTCCAGTCCCCTATGATGAAAGGGACATCTTTTTTGGGTGTTAGTTCTAGAAGCTCTTATAGGTCTTCATAGATCTGTTCAACTTAAGCTTCTTCAGCATTACTGTTTGGGGCATAGGCTTGGATTACCGTGATATTGAATGGTTTGCCTTGGAAACGAACAGAGATCATTCTGTTGTTTTTGAGATTGTATCCATGTACTGCATTTCGTACTCTTTTGTTGACAATCATGGCTACTCCATTTCTTCTAACGGATTCCTGCCCACAGTATTAAATATAATGGTCATCTGAGTGAAATTCACCCATTCCAGTCCATTTTAGTTCGCTGATTCCTAGAATGTCAACGTTCACTCTTGTCATCTCCTGTTTGACCACTTCCAATTTGCCTTGATTCATGGACCTAACATTCCAGGTTCCTATGCAATATTGCTCTTTACAGCGTCAGACCTTGCTTCTATCACCAGTCACATCCACAACTGGGTATTGTTTTTTTTTTTGGCTCCATCCCTTCACTCTTTCTGGAGTTATTTCTCCACTGATCTCCAGTAGCATATTGGGCACCTACCGACCTGGGGAGTTCCTCTTTCAGTATCCTATCATTTTGCCTCCTCATACTGTTCACGGGGTTCTCAAAGCAAGATACTGCAGTGGTTTGCCCTTCCCTTCTCCAGCAGACCGCATTCTGTCAGACCTCTCCACTGTGACCTATCCGTCTTGGGTGGCCCCACACGGCATGGCTTAGTTTCATTGAGTTAGACAAGACTGTGGTCCTGTGATCAGATTGGCTAGTTTTCTGTGATTATGGTCTTAGTGTGTCTGCCCTCTGATGCCCTCTTGCAACACCTACCATCTTACTTGGGTTCCTCTTCCCTTGGACGTGGGGTATCTCTTCACGGCTCCTCCAGCAAAGCGCAGCCGCTGCTCCTTACCTTGGACGAGGGGTAGCTCCTCCCGGCCGCGCTTTTGCCCCGTGGCATAAATTTAATTAAAATTATTGTTACACTGCCTTCTGATGAATCATTGATTTCCATGATTTAAACTTCCCTAATCACTGCAGATAGCGACTGCAGCCATGAAATTAAAAGACACTTAATCCTTGGAAGGGAAGTTATGACCAACCTAGATAGCATATTAAAAAGCAGAGACATTACTTTGCCAACAAAGGTCCGTCTGGTCAAGGCTATGGTTTTTCCAGTGGTCATGTATGGATATGAGAGTTGGACTGTGAAGAAAGCTGAGTGCCCAAAAATTGATGCTTTTGAACTGTGATGTTGCAGAAGACTCTTGAGAGTCCCTTGGACTGCAAGGAGACCCAACCAGTCCATCCTAAAGGAGATCAGTTCTGGGTGTTCATTGGAAGGACTAATGCTGAAGCTGAAACTCCAGTACTTTGGCCACCTCATACGAAGAGTTGACTTGTTGGAAAAGACCCTGATGCTGGGAGGGATTGAGGGCAGGAGGAGAAGGGGATGACAGAGGATGAGATGTCTTTATGGCATCACCAACTCGATGGGCATGAGTTTGAGTAAACTTCAGGAGTTCGTGATGGACAGGGAGGCCTGGCGTGCTGCGATTCATGGGGTCGCAAAGAGCCAGACACGACTGAGCGACTGAACTGAACTGAAGGTAGTTTCTTACTCCTTAGAATTGTATACCTTGTGTTTATATAGCACTTTTCAAAGTTGTCAACAAACAGTGTTTTAATTAATCTTCACACCATTGAGGTAATAATAAGATATAAGTATTAATTTTCATCTTTCACACATTCTGAAAGTACTTAGCAGAAAGGCAACTTATTCAAGCTTGAGCAGAAATTAAGTTGTTCTCAAGAGATTCTATGGTAATGCATACTTCTAGGAAATTGGAATACTTTTTTAGTTTGGTAACATAATCGTTTTGAAGATGCTTAGTATGGATAGGAACCAGTAAAAAGGTCCAGTCCATATTGTATTGGCTTTGGGTCCAGCACATGCTTATAGGTACCAAACAATTAGATCAAAGGATGTCTGCTAATAGACTTCCCAGATGGCTCAGTGGTAAAGAGTCTGTCTGTAATGCAGGAGATACGGGAGACGTGGGTTTAATTCCTGGGTTAGGAAGATCCCCTGGAGGAAGAAATAGCAACCCACTCCAGGACTCTTGCATGAAAAATATCACGGACAGAGGATCAAAGAAGACTACAGTCTAAAGGATTGCAAAAAGTAGGACACGACTGAATGATGGAGCACGCGCTCACACACACACACACGTCTGCTAATATGGATTATATTTATTTTTCTAAACTTAGAAGATATGCATCATGATTTTTTTTTCCATTTATTTTTATTAGTTGGAGGCTAATTACTTTACAGCATTGCAGTGGTTTTTGTCATACATTGAAATGAATTAGCCGTGGATTTACATGTATTCCCCATCCCGGTCCCCCCTCCCACCTCCCTCTCCACCCCATCCCTCTGGGTCTTCCCAGTGCACCAGGCCTGAGCACTTGTCTCATGCATCCAACCTGGGCTGGTGATCTGTTGTATTTCCATGAAGCATTTATGTTTCTCTCTTCTTAGGTATAAATAGTTCTCATAGTCTCAAGCTATTATATAGGCATAACTTCATTACCTGCCATGGAAATTTTTATTGTTAGAGTTTTCCAGGATAGCTGAGGAAATTTATTACAAGAAGTGAATCAGGCTGTTTGCAGATAAAATGTTTAGCAAACTATCCCCAGCAACCAAATTATTACAAAAGCTGTAAATCTATAGAAAAAAAGTATTTTGAGATTGGTCAAGTCAGTCTTAGGTCTCATTATCATACTTTATTGTCTCTATAAAGCTCGTCTTCTGCCAGAGTCTTCTAAGGTCAAAATAAATGTTTAAAAAGTAGCAATTTGGAAGAAGAGAAAAGAATAAGCAGTGTTAAATGGTGCTTCTATTTTATTCCAATAGGAACACAGTGATATAAACAAAATATAAATTGCCCAGGAATTGAGTGTGGCAGAATACATTGATTATTTAAATCTGTTGACATACCAGAGTCCTGCTGTGAAAAGAAACTCTCTGGGAAGGGATTTGGTTTAGTTTGAATGCTGTACCAGGACGTTTAAAGATTATTGGGAAAAAGTTGTTAAAGATAACTCTTCTAATAGAATGGATACTGACGACATAATGTGTAAAGTTATAGGGAGGCTATAGAATATAATTACAGACAATAGAAAGTCATTCTGAAAACCACTAATTTTACCCTATGCTAGCATATCTTCTTTCTGGGAGGAATTTGCCATAAGAATATTAAGAAGTCATAATTGATCCATCAATTTTTGTTAATTAATGTGACTTCTGATTAATGCTCAGCTCTGCAGTCTGTGCTGAGGGTTGTGCCATCATGGGGTGATCAAATACAAACTGAAACCACTATCTAGGAATGAAATTCTAGTATAGGCATATTCCAGTAGTGTGTGTATGTGGCGGGTGGGGGGGGGGTGGGCAGAGAGAGGTGACTGGTGTGTAACCAGAGGAGAGAGGGTTAGAGAAAGGTGGTGTGTGCTAAAGGGGCCAGGGAAAGCTTCAGTGTAGAACTATTCCTCAAGTTTCTTTACCTTGAAAAACAAAAGAGCCAGTTATTTTACCAGCAAAATAAATTTATTTGGGAAGATCAGAGAAATTTGCAGTTTGGGTCATGCAAACTGTGGCAAACTATAGCAAGTCCGAGGAGACAGATGACCTTGTCGGTATCAGGAGGAGACTGGGGAAGCGGTGGCGGCTCTTCTCTGGCTGCAGGCGGTGGGCCGCTTGTTGCCGGGTCAGAGGGAACCTTTCTTCCTGCCGCAGTGTGTGACCTGCGGTGAGTAATACGTGGTGAGAGCTCCTCCTTAGAGCTTCCCAACTTTATGTTTTCTTCTAGTTTTATTGAAATATTATCGACATACAGCACTGTTCAAGTTTAAGGTGTGCAGCCCGGTGATTTGACTTAACATACACATGAAATGGTCACCACAATAATAAAGTGAACATCCATCATTTAAATATATAACAGCACTCAAGAAATAGAAAAATATTTTGATAAAAATTCTTGAGGTTTACTGTCTTAACAACTTTCATATATAACATACAGCTATGTTAATTACCATGTTGTACATCATTTATCATATTGTACATCACATTCTGAGTACTTATTTATAACTGGAAGCTTGCACCTTTTGACCACCTTCATCCAATTCCTCTCTTACCCCCTTCTCTACCTGCCTATGGTAACCACATATTTGACCTCTGTTTCTATGAGTTTGTTTGTTTTTGAAGTATTAATTAATCCTACAGCATTATGTTAGTTTCTGGTACATAGTGATTCCATATACTATACATTTCAAAATGATCACTGGGATAAGTCTAGTTATCATCTGTCACCATACAAAGATACATAATTGTTGACTATATTCCCCACAATATACATTTCACATATGTGGCTCATTTATTTTGTAACTGAAAATTTGTACTGTTAATCTCCCTCACCTGTTTCTCTCCTCCTCCACCCTCTCTTCTTTAGTAACTATCTGTATTTTCTCTGTATCAATGTCTCTGGCTTTGTTTAGTTATGTTTGTTTGTTTTTAAATGAGGTTTCCTGTATTTATTTTTACAAAGTAATTCTTCAAGGATAATCATATCTTAAAATTTGATCTGTTATATGTCATTTAGTACAATTCTAGCCCAGTACAACATTTCCATTTATAGAGATGTTTATATGTGTTGAAAAATGCCTTTTTTGTTCATTGTAAAGCTGAAGCTCAGATTCAACATCTGTGTTGAATTGAACTGTGTTCTCTTTATGCATGGCTAGTTGGTTTATATCAAGAGACAACTTGAGTAGCTTCTCAGCATTTTGCATTTTCTTCTGTTTTATCACTGTGAGTGAAGCTTGTGCATGGTAGTGAATACAAGCATTTCCTTGCTCACATGTTCAAAATAAGATGTTCTAATCCTCAACCTTGGTGCACAAATGCCACAGATAAAAGATTGTTTGCACAGTTCATCTCCTTGTCTTAGCGTGTTATCTAATTATTTTTTCTACATTCTTGATTTTTAAAAATTATCTTCAGTTAAATTCTCAAGTTATTTTGGAAGGTTAATTCATTGCCAACAGAACTGATCACAAGGTTGAGCAAGAAAATAAGAACAAAAGCAATATATGTTGAAATTAAAAAAGGAATTTTTTGTGTGTAAAATTAAACTGGTTGTGTAAAATTAAGCTGATTTATTCCTCTTTATTCTCACTGCTGATAAAATGGGAAAAGTCTTCGGAGACAAAAATAAGAAAACTCATTGTCCCCCACCAAAAGAAGTGTATCCACAAAAAAATGCTTTATTTCAAAAAGGGGTGCTATACTTTCCCCCCTCTCTCCATATCTAAAATGTTTAAAATATGATAGACAGTTATCTTAACTTTTGGTTGTTTGGTTATTTTATATTGAGAAACTTTGAGTAAGAGCTGTTAAATTCAGTAGACTTTTATATGCTTGTATTTATTCCAGATTTTGATGTTCAGTAGCTGAGTTTTTGTTTTATTTTTGTTTAGAATTCTGGCCTTGTATAGAGACTGCTTATTTTTATGATGCATGATAAAATTTACCTTGCAGTTAGTTATGGTGATCAAATAGCTTATAAGCATATACACCATCATACAAACATACCTATTTTAAACAGAGAGATACATTAGCAAAGGGGCTGAGTGTGTATTTATTCATTCACTCATTCATTTAGTCAAAAAAGTATTCCAAAATATGTATTACATGCCTATTATACTAAATATACTGTTCTAAAGATCTAGAGACCTTGGGTTGTTTTTCACAGTTGAACTTTTTTTTTTTAATAGTGAAAGTTTACATATAGTCTTTCCACTCAAGAATGAAGAAAATTTCATTCCTTAAGGTAGGTCACTGGAGAACTTCTGGGGAATCATGGATGAATTATAGTTCTAAAGCATTTGGTAATTTATCCATCAGAAAGATCAAGCCTTTGATCGTTTTTCATGTTTAACAGTGGAAGAGGCACAGACCGTAAATATGGCTTAACATATTCCTATATACTGTTAGCACAACACCAAAAACATTTTGTAAGTTGCATATACCATTTGGTGGTATGTGAAACACATAATTTCTCTGACCTCCTAGTCAAATTTCAGCTTCTTATGGTAAAACATGAAGCTTTTCTGTTTAGTACATATTTATCTTGGTGCTGTAAGAATATACACATAAAATTCTCTATGCTCTTATATTAAACTTGGGTATAAGTGTGTGCTCAGACATTTCAGTCGTGTCCGAGTCTTTGCAACCCCATGGACCGTAGCCCAGCAGGCTCTTCTGTCCATGGGGTTTTCCCAGCAAGAATGCTGGAATGGGTTGCCATTTCCTCCTCCAGGGGATCTTCCCAGCCCAGGGATTGAACCCAGGTCTCCTGCATCTCATGCGTGGCAGGCAGATTCTTCACCTGCTGAGCCACTGGGGAAGCCCTTGGGTACAGATAGAATCTAGAGAAATTTATGCTATCATTGCTTAAATATTCTCTAGTCCTACCCAGCTTGATTGACTTGTAGTATTAAAAAAGGCTGTTGAAACTCCAGTATCTCAGGGATATAAATTATGTCAAAAAATATCCTAATACCTTCAAGACATTCCTTTTGCCTACAGATTTATGCTCCTAGTTAAAACAGAAGCTGAAACTAGATGGGAATCCCAGTCTTGCCTATGTGAACTTGCACAAGTTAATGTCTGTGTGTTTCACTTCATTTATAGACGAGGATTTTCCTGAGGATTACAGGATTTGGCACATACATAGAACATTTATGAAAATACTGGTTTTGTAATAAGACCTCTCAGTATGTGTTGACTGTGATGATGATGAAGACTGATTGTACTGAAGGCAATCGCAATTACCATTCAACAACTCTTTCTGTATTCTTTACTTAGTATCACACTTTCTTGTAAATCATTACAATGACAGAATATAGATTTATGTGGAAATATCAAATTGAATGTTACACAGAAGTTTGAGTTAAACTCCTTTATACTTATATATCCTAAAAACCAAAGTTAGTATCAAGTGCACTCCAACCAGTTTGGTCTCCCACTACCACTCTGGCTTTGTGAGCCTGTGAAGGAACACACCCAGCATTCTGGAATCTTCATTCAGACTACTTATTCCTAGCACTCACGCACAGTTTATGGTTTCTTATTCTTGACCATTCTGCCTAATGAATATTATATATGAGTTGCCTGGGATGGGCTGAATGTGTTATGTTTTATTGAACACAGTCACACAAAAATGGAAGAAAGAACCAGAGCATGAAGACCCGTGGCAAGAACAATCGCAGCCGGAGAGCTTGAGTTCTGAAGCAGAGAAAGGAATGCAGTAATAAGAATGGACTCTGCTTATGACTCAGAGAGTAACTGAACATATGATACCTTTCTGCAGCACCAGCCTCCTAGCCTGAATACTATACGTTCTGCCCTTCAATATCCTGCTTTCCATCCTCCTTTCCTGTCAGAAGTACCCGACGAAGTGGAGGTTCACCTCATTTGCCCCTTTCCTTGTAAATTTCTGTAGTGTGTTTGGGAGGTTTTATCCCATCATTACCTAGATAGTCTAACAAAGGGTATTGCCTAAATAAACCTAGGCTTCCCCTCCGGGGTTCTAATGGTTGCTATACTTATTTTAAGATAATTGACAGGTCCATGGTTACAAATTAAAGTGTATCTTGGAATCCTTTAGAAGAGAGGAAGTTTTTGTCCTTCAAATTTAAAACAGACTAACAATAAAAGAACAAATGAACTGCCAAGAAGTTGATTTGCATCAGAAAGCTTACCTTGTTTTCTCAAAGTTTCTAGGAGCCTTGGAATATCCAATTAGGAAACAAATTTGGCCAGACAGCATGTGATGAGATATTACCAAAATGACCCTGTGTGGAGAGTGATTTTTGTGTGAGTCATTCAGGTCCATGAAAACAGGAATTTATTAAGTCTTAGGAAACTAACCGAGTTTAATGAGGTTTATAGATATGGTTGCATTTGTGTTTAAATACTAAGGACAAAAATGATTTTTTCTCAGCAAATACTAATGAAACTAGGACTGGCATTAACAAGGTGTACCACTGATATAATAGATCTACTATTAAAAGTTGGTGAAACTATGAATTGACATGCTTTTTCATTGATTAGGTTAAATCTGCAACTACTTCAAACCAGAAGATATCTTACTCTTAAGCTTTATTGAAACTCAAGAATACTTTAATATATTTAATTTGGTAGAGTAAAACAGATTTAGCTGCAGATTAAGATATTAAAATACACAGTAAGTCAACAATTTTCATGCTGAAACTACAGTAATATGCTTTGGGATTATTGAAATGAATGTTTCAAGAGTCTCACATTCTGGAGGTTAATCATAACATAAATTTAGAAATTTATACCTAACAACAATCCTACCATTTATTATGGTTTTCCCAATGGTTCAGTGGTCAAGAATCCCCCTGCAGGAGCTGTGGGTTTGATCCCTGGATTGGGAAGACTTCCTGGAGCATGAAGTGGCAACCCACTCCAGTATTCTTATGGGGAAAATCCCATGGACAGAGAAACCTGGTGGACTGTAGTCCATAGGATCACAAAGAGTCAGACATGAATCTGATTGAAAACTCTAGGCATATAGAAAGGCTCTGTCAGTGTTCTAGAATTCTGTGTCCAGAGAAAGTTCTGGCATTGCTTATGCATTTTGATGTTTTTACATCTGGTCTAAGTTGGTGGGAACTAAAATGTTTCAGTGTGTATGGGGCCTTCATTTAGCATCTCTGTCTGAAAGCACTTTACCAATAATTTGATTGTTAGGAAACATTGCCATTGTTTTTATAATAAGCATGTCGTTTGCAAATGTTAAGTAGAAAAGTAATCTTTAAGGTAAATTTAGATAGGAGTTAATTTATTTAGATCCATTCTAATAGATGCTTGTAAAATGATATGGGAAAAGATCATATATTTTACCTCTTCCTAGGTATACTTCCTAAGTTACGAATATGAGTGAAGATGTGAAGTGCAGTCACGCAGTCGTGTCTGACTCTTTGCGACCCCATGGACTGTAGCCTACCAGGATCCTCAGTCCATGGAATTTTCCAGGCAAGAGTACTGGAGTGGCTTTCCATTTCCTTCTCCAGGTGATCTTCCCGACCCAGGGATTGAACCTGGGTCTCCCGCATTGTAGGCAGACGCTTTACCGTCTGAGCTACCAGGGAAGCCCTGAATATGAGTAATGGTATACAATTTATTTTATTTAGGGCATGAACGCAACCATAATTTCATTATTTTTTAAAATTATATAGTCTGAGGTTTCAACATTAAGGTCAAAACTCTTAATGTTTTAGAAACTAATAATACAATCATAGCTGTCATCTGCCTTCCACCCAACCCCAATAGATTCAAGACTAGCTATGTGTTTTCCTTCTAAAGAGGTTTCCGTTAATTCCCTTTCAGTCTTCAGATTAGAAAGTATATGTGATGAGGAATTTTTGTGTTCTGTGCTCCTGAGACTTGGATTTAATGTTTAGAGACATTCATTCTTCCTCCAAAGAGGTTAAGAAGATTATCCAGATCCTGAAAGGGTGTTTTCTTCTGAAGGAATAATAAGAGGAGGAACTATAGCACATCTTGACTGGAATAGTTTAACTGCCAACATTGCCTGGTGGGATGGGGCTTAGGATAAATAGATAAAACAAAATTAAATAACAACAACAAAAAAAAACAACATGTGGTTAGTTCACACTTTAGTAGAGTTATAAAGCATAAATCTGATTCTCTCATTATTTTGCATAGACCTTCAATATTGTTTTGGGCTTAGAGTTTAGTGTCTGTAGATTAAATTCAGACCCCTAAATTATTTCCTTTTTGTCTGATCTTTCTAGCCTCACAGTCCTCTACTCCTCCGCATAAAACTGTCACTCAACAATACTACACATCTTGTTTTCTAGCATTTCTGCTCCTTCTCTTTCTTGATCTGGGAACAGCTTTCTCTCCTTCGGTGAGCTGAACGTTGGTTGACGTGAGTTCTCCTGTGCTCCTGAGTTAGGCCCCTTTCCTTCTTCTCTAGGCGCACTGTCTCTCAAACACAGTACTTACTGAACCTTTACAGTAAGCATTACTTTACTAAGCTCACTTGTTTAGCACCTCAGTCTCCTTGAGGTCAGGGAATATCTCACATATATCTCTGTGGTGTCGGTATCTCATGTCTAACATTTGCAACATTGTAAGTGATGACTGCAGCCATGGAATTAAAACACGCTTGCTCTTTGGAAGAAAAGTTATAATAAATCTAGACGGCATGTAAGAAACCAGAGACATTACTTGGCTGACAAAGGTTCATACAGTCAAAGCTATGGGTTTTCCAGTTGTCATGTACAGATATGAGAGCTGAACTATAAAGAAGGCTGAGTGCTCGAGAATTGATGATTTTGAACAGTAGTGCTGGAGAAGACTCTTGAGAGTCCCTTGGATAACAAGGAGATCAAACTGCAATCCTAAAGGAAATCAGCCCTGAATATTCATTGGAAAGACTGATGCTAAAGCTCCAATACTTTGGCCACCTGATGAGAAGAGTGGACTCATTGGAAAAGACCCTGATTAAAGGCAAAAGGAGAATAGAGCGGCAGAGGAAGATGGTTAGATAGCATCACTGACTCAAAAGATGTGAATTTGAGCAAACTCCTGGAGATATTTGAAGGGAGGCCTGGCATGCTGCAGTTCGTGGGGATGCAAAGAGGTGGACATGACTTAGGGTCTGAACAACAGCAATTATGTGAAATTGACAAGTGGAAAAGTCACTTGCCCAGAATATTTAGGAGGAACTCCAATGTAAAATATCAACTTTGATGAGGTTAAGTGTATCTATTTTTACTTGGATTCATTGAATTAAAAATGGTCAATTTAGGAACATAGCAATATATTAGGACAATTAACTAGTGAGATCTAGTAGCCCATACATTTCTATGCTCTCTAGAATTTTAAATGGTTCCCATGGTTTATTTAATAGAGGCATTTGAGATCATCTATTTTTGTATTTTATATTCTTCCTTCTTTAAAGAGATACCTTAGTTGCACATAGCTTATATGCATAATTCACAATCTCCTAAATTTAGATGCAGGTTTTCTAATTGTGAAAAATATTTTAAGCAAAGAAACAAGCAAAATACTCAAAATGCGACCATCTGTGTCTACCTGAAGCTAATGTAAGATTACAACTAAAGAGGGAAAATTTCTACTAAACATACTAACAGCACTCAGTTAAGGTGTCATGGTGAAACAAGTTTAATTGTGTGTTGGCAGGCAGAATCTTTAGCACTGAGCCACCAGGAAAGCCCCAAACAAGTTTAATTTTGTGACAATCTTACCGATCTAAGGAAGTGATACAGAATTTGAGAGTGGGTTTCAGAAATTTATATAGAAATATTCCTTTGACTTTGCAAGCTTTTTGAAAATGTATTTCCTACCTTTAGTCAGAAGTTTTTTTAGGCAGAATCCAACCAGCCAAGAACTTATTTTAAAAGTATGCTTATTTTAAAAATAGCAATATTGTTATTACCAAATAGTAGCATTTGTTTCAGAGAAGTTAAAAAGTTGTACAGATACTGTGTGCTTAGACTGAATAACCAGTGATATGGCAGTAACTTTTTGTTTAATGATAGAATGTCAGGTCAGAACAGATGAAGAACCTGTGCAGAGTTATGAAATCAGGGAATGAGCTTTAGAATTCTCAGCTCAGTTTGCTGCAATTTAGATCATATTTGTTTTCCTTTGATATAAATAGGCATTTTTGTAATGAGGGGTATATTTCTATTCCTTTGAATGGGCACCATTCTGCCCACTGCAGTGGAAACTGTCTTATCAGGAGATCCTAAATCCCTGCATAGTCTACAAGTTATATTTATTTAGCAATTTTAACAGATTTGTGTCTTAAAATCATGTCAGATCAAAGCCATTTCAAAATCTTTGGTTCAGAAAGCTTTACTGAAATAGCATTAAAGGTCTGATTGAAACTGACGAGCGAAAGAAGATTCCAAGTTAAGTTTGTCATTCCCAGGCATTCAGCAAGTTCCAGAGAAATTTTTGAGCTCTATAAGAGAGTTCCTGAAAAGCTAATAATAAAATGACCTATCGTATATAGGACTTAATTGACTTTTCTGTTGGTTTTCTCTTTTAAATACCCTGATATTTCATATCTTTGGGTTTCCCAGATGTTATCTTTCTATTTTTAAGACTTCAGCTATGTAGTGAGATAAGCCTCTGTAACACACACATTTAAATAATAGAACTTCCTGAAAGATCTCAGGAAGGATCTTCTTGAAGAATATATTTATGAAGTATTTTTTTATAATTACAGAAGAATAAATTTCCTTTTTACCATTATTAGGCTTTTTTCCATAAATATAATTTTAAGTCATCTATGTTGAATTGATGAGTAACTAGCATAATTTTAAGCCTTAACTGAATCAAATTAGATATCACATTGTCTTGCCACAGTCACTTTAATTCTTCTCTCTTTTGATGACATGACGTTTAATAACAGCTGTGAAAAGTCAAGTAACAGAGGCATTAACAGGAAGATAGACGTCTATGTAATTTTGCAGCTAGCTCCGTGACATTAATTCTACCTCAGCAATGCTGCACATATCAAATTGACAGTATTTTAAGAAATACCCCTACTGAGCTTTCATTTGAAAGATATTTATATAAATATAATCTCTGTATCTGGCATTCTATTAACCAGCACTTCAGCTGACTCTCACTTGGATGGAGGGTTATTTGTTTCTATGGTGCTAGCTCTGCGGAATTAGTGTATTCTGAAGTGTTTAGTGAAGGACAAAAGAAATTTATTTGGTGGGGTATGCTTTTAGTAAGAAGCATAGTTCATTATTTTCTAATTATTTGAAAACATATAATATGCATAAAGTACAGAGGATAACTCCCAAAAAGTCGTGAAGCTAACCATTTAAGGTAAGAAAGACTGCATTGGGTTTCCTTTTGAAGTGTTTATGTAAAAACATAAATTTTAAAAAGTGTTCATATATTTTTAGGATACTCCCTTATTCATAAACCTGGTGTGTCTAAGTAGAAGTGGGGAGATAAAACTTAATATTTTAAGAAATCTCCACACTGTTCTCCATAACAGCTGTACTAGTTTGCATTCCCACCAACAGTGTAAGAGGGAAAACTGGAATTAGAACTGCCATATGACCCAGCAATCCCACTTCTGGGCATACACACCGAGGAAACCAGATCGAAAGAGACACGTGCACCCCAATGTTCATCGCAGCACTGTTTATAATAGCCAGGACATGGAAGCAACCTAGATGCCCATCAGCAGACGAATGGATAAGGACGCTGTGGTACATATACACTATGGAATATTACTCAGCCATTAAAAAGAATTCATTTGAATCAATTCTAATGAGATGGATGAAACTGGAGCCCATTATACAGAGTGAAGTAAGCCAGAAAGATAAAGAACATTACAGCATACTAACACATATATATGGAATTTAGAAAGATGGTAATGATAACCCTATATGCAAAACAGAAAAAGAGACACAGATGTACAGAACAGACTTTTGGACTCTGTGGGAGAAGGCGAGGGTGGGATGTTTCGAGAGAACAGCATCGAAACATGTATATTATCTAGGGTGAAACAGATCATCAGCCCAGGCTGGATGCATGAGACAAGTGCTCGGGCCTGGTGCACTGGGAAGACCCAGAGGGATCGGGTAGAGAGGGAGGTGGGAGGGGGGATCGGGATGGGGAATACATATAATTCCATGGCTGATTCATGTCAATGTATGACAAAAACCACTACAATATTGTAAAGTAATTAGCCCCCAACTAATAAAAATAAATGAAAGAAAGAAACTAAAAAAAAAAAAAACTTAATATTTATTAAGTGCCGCCTCTATAAATGCTCAGGACTATGATTTAGGTTTCTCAGCTCGTGCAGCTTGTGCTGGCTCCTGTCATGGGATATATGCTGGGATCCGAAATCCCTTCTTTCAGTTCCTTAAATCCTGGGACCTGGTGAAGCATGGTAGTGTTTTTGGAAATTAGTCTGTCCAGAGCGACTGTTGATTTAAATTACTTTCAAGACGTCTTTTATGCCAAAAGAGACCCTGGCATTATGCAATGCCTTTTACATAAATCAGGTAATTCTGGAGATCAAATAGTAACTAGGTAGAGTTTTATTATCTCTCTCCTTAAAGTGGGACACTAATGGCCAGAGTTGCACAGATAGTGAATGGTGAAGACATGATTCAACTTCAGTCCAGTAAGATTTGCTTTCTGTTAAACCATGAAAATGTGATTAGGTATAGGAGAACCATGAGAAAGATGAAAATAAAGAATTTAGGAGAATAAATATAAGAATTAATGTGGAAAATACATTTGTTGCTAATAAAATAGGCTATTAATTTTAAAGCTTATAATTTTAATATGTAATTTTCTCCCTCTGCATTTATATGTTCTCTGAGTATACTTTAGCCACTTAGTCTGAAAAATGTTTTTCAAAATACTTGCACTCTCCTTTATTTCCCATAAATGCTGTTTTAATCAATATTTATAATTTATAAAGTCATTTTCTCAAATGAAATTAATACATAGACATCTTATAAAGGTATATATAAATTAAATGTATTATAAATGCATTTATACATTTGTATATTATCATTTTATAATTCTATATTTAAGAATATGTCAGGCATTTTTTTTTAAGTTCTATTTGTTTCACCTTGTGGATTGAGATGAAATGGCAATGTAGGTGTAAGACTATAGGAATTTTTCTCTGAAAATATTTCATTCTCCTTGAAAGAATTTACTTTTGCAGTTTTTAATATTATACAAGTTAAAGAGTGACTATGCTTTGTCTAAAAATGTATCATAAAACATTTATTTTACTGTCAAAAAGCATATTCTTGTTTATTTTTTTATTAATTAAGTGCATTTTCTTAAGTTTGCTCATAGAGTTTAGCTAATGATTGGTAAGAGCCACATTTCTATGCATGAGTAAAAAGCCAGAGAGAGAAATCTACTCATGAAATTTTTGCAGAAGAGTCACTTAGATCCTATTTATTGTTTTCTTGATGTATAGTTTGGGCTATTGAAATTGACTTTACAGCAGTAAAAATGACCCTCTGAGACCCAACCTTACTCCTCTGGGTCTTCCTGAAATAGGAAAGATGCATACCGTGTAGTTGAGGCATAGAGAAGATAACTCCTCATCTTGAAGCCTCATTTATCCCTTAGAGCTGCAAGAAGGTTCTATCCAGAGGGTGAAGGTGGAGGAGGGAATGCTTCCCTTTTCTTGATTTACACAGTAAAGAGACTTCCTTTCATCTTTTTAAGTGTTTGGTAATAAAGAATGGTTAATTAAGCCCAGTTATGCTTAGATAGGAAGAACCGAAATAAAGATCTGTAAGCCATTGAAATTTGTTTGCGGCGGTCATTATGCAGCAGCAATATTGCATAGTGAAGTTTTAGTCCCCTGTAATCATTCCTTGGAAACAGTACACTAAGCCTAAGGTGACAATTGTTTTGATTTTTAGATTATATGAAAGCAAAGCTATGTTTTAGTTCGACTAGTTTCAGTGGTCCTTTAATTTTAATTCTTAAAGACATTTTCACATAGATGTGTGCTTACTCCTGTATATTCAAGCTCTTCCTTTCCACTGATTTCTTTCTTTCTGCTATTTTGAGTATTGTACTCAAAATATCTTCAAAAGAAGACAAAAACCAGGCAGACAAACAGACCTTCTTGAGATGTTCCTGCCCTTTAAGACTTTGTTTTCCTGTTAGGGTGGGTTTTTTTTTTTTCCATTTATTTTTATTAGTTGGAGGCTAATTACTTTACATCATTACAGTAGTTTTTGTCATACATTGAAATGAATTAGCCATGGATTTACATGTATTCCCCATCCCGGTCCCCCCTCCCACCTCCCTCTCCACCCGATCCCTCTGGGTCTTCCCAGTGCACCAGGCCCGAGCACTTGTCTCATGCACCCAACCTGGGCTGGTGATCTGTTTCACCCTAGATAATATACATGTTTCAATGCTGTTCTCTTGAAACATCCCACCCTCGCCTTCTCCCAGAGTCCACAAGTCTGTTCTATACATCTGAGTCTCTTTTTCTGTTTTGCATATATGATGATTGTTACCATCTTTCTAAATTCCATATATATGTGTTAGTATACTGTAATGGTCTTTATCTTTCTGGCTTACTTCACTCTGTATAATGGGCTCCAGTTTCATCCATCTCATTAGAACTGATTCAAATGAATTCTTTTTAATGGCTGAGTAATATTCCATGGCGTATATGTACCACAGCTTCCTCATCCATTCGTCTGCTGATGGGCATCTGGGTTGCTTCCATGTCCTGGCTATTATAAACAGTGCTGCGATGAACATTGGGGTGCAGGTGGGTTTTGTGAAGAACAGTTAGCTCTTCTTTCCTATATGCCAGTCATTTCTAAACTCAGTTTGCTTCTGGGCTGAATACTCTCTTGAAAATATTCTCATTCTTGTTATTGATTAGTTCCCATTACCCAAGTCCAAAGACCCATCTTAAGTTTTTCATGATTTCCCCCTGATATTTGCAACTAGTTAATAATACTCTACTCCTCAAATTGTGTTCCTTCTTTGACTTTTTGCAACTTAACTTTATCAGCACAAATATAATCTTTTTGTTGGTAGACAATTCCCACAGACCTAAGGCACACTTAATTTGTCTATATGGGCTTCTGTGGTGGCTCAGATGGTGAAGAATCCGCCTGCAATGGGGGAGACCGGGGTTTGATCCCTGTATTGAGAAGATGCCCTGGAGGAAGGCAAGGCAACCCACTTCAGTGTTCTTGCCTGGAGCATCCCCATGGGCAGAGGGGCCTGGCGGGCTGCAGTCTGTGGGGTCCCAAGGAGTCGGACGCCACTGAGTGACTAAGCATGGCCCAGTTTGTCTGCATAGCTTCTCCTCTTACTGCTTCTAACTCCTGCTTTCTCCAAATCCACCTCGTGAAATAATTCCTTGCCGGAGCCTGCCGGCAAACGAACCGGTCACGGGTGCAATCACCGAAATACCTGAGAAATAAAAGAAAGGACTAGGAAAGAAAAGACTAGGAAAGAATGGGGTTGAGAGGGACAGAATCAGCTCTCGACTGAAACCGACAGCTTTATTGAAGAACACCACACCTATATATATGCCAACAGGAGTTACTAATAGATTAAAGGTTTGCATATGTGCAGAGCTACAGGCACAGATGTTTTAAATTCCTCCACTTAAGGACAGTAAAGTATTACCCTAGCACCCAACATGACTGAGATCAATAGAACATTAACTAGATAGATAACAGGCTTCAATCATGATGAGTTTATCAGCACCAGGAAAACAGATGAAAGATCGCTACAGCAATTTCCTTGAGGGAGGTGAAAAAGGCCAACCTGTGCTTTAATAAATCAGGGGTGGCGGGACAGAGAGGGACCTCTTGATCTCTCTCAGAGCCAGGAAGGAGCCTGAGCAGTCAGGCTGGCTCCCCGCAATTCCTAACAACGTGTGTTTGTCCCCTTTACCTGTTTGACCTCAGAAACCTGTGCTGAACCTGTTTCCTTTTTCCAGCCTCACAGCTGCTGCTGTGGCTTTAACTCATGCCTTCATCTGCTCTTGCTTAGTTGATTGGAATATACTCTATTTAGTTTTTTTCTCCCCAAATTCCTCCTTCTCATTAACTAAAATTCATAAAACAGTGTTTATGATGTCCCTACCATGTTTACAACTTTTCTTGGATACCTACGGTGAACACAAAATACACAATATTTATTATGGCATCTAAACTGAAGTCGCTCAGTCGTGTCCGACTCTTTGCGACCCCATGGATTGTAGCCCACCAGGCTCCTCCGTCCGTGGGATTTTCCAGGCATGAATACTGGAGTGGGTTGACATTCCCTTCTCCAATATGGCATCTAAGACCATTCCCGATTTGGATCCAACTCATTACCCATCATTTACTTCACAAGTGACATGCCTGGGTCTCCTGCATTGCAGGCAGATCCTTTACTGTCGGAGCGAGCACGGAAGCAGAAGCCCAGTAACAGGCCGCCACTTTCCATACCATGGTTTAACCCTCCAAGTATGGATAATTGTCTCTACTCTGTCTCAGATTAGTAGAGTCTATTAACACTGTACATTTTCCATTTTTTTTCCTTCCCTGGAAAATCAGTTTCATTACTTCAGAGATAAACCTTATGATCATTCCATTAGGCACAGTTTAGTTTAACAGACGTTTTATAGGCACTCTCTATGTGCACAAGGGGCTTCACCGATAGCTCAGTTGGTAAAGAATCCACCTGCAATGCAGGAGACCCCAGTTCGATTCCTGGGTCGGGAAGATCCGCTGGAGAAGGGATGGACTACCCACTCCAGCATTCTTGGGCTTCCCTTCAGCTGGTAAAGAATTCTATTGATATTTGCCATGTTAGCTGATTTTTCCTGGGTCTTACCTGTTGTATGTGTTCAGTAAGTGCTGGTCAAACGCACACAGAGAAGGCTGTGCCTCAGTCTCGTCCATCTCCTTTGTGACCCCGTGGACTGTAGCCCGCCAGGTTGTTCTGTCCATGGGATTTTTCAGGCAAAAACACTGGAGTGGGTTGCCACTTCCTCCTCCTGGAGATCTTCCTGACCCAGGGATCACACCCGTGTCTTCTGTATCTCCTGCATTAGCAGATGGATTCTTTACCACTGAGCCCACTGAATTTCTCAAACAGGACATAATATTCTACATTGTTTTATAATTTATGTGTTTACTTGTGTTTAAAATTTTTAAAATAACTATGTAAATACTATGGTGTTCACTTAGAGACTTTGTCACAAACTAGGTGACTCTGGACATGAGACTTCTTAGGCTTTTTTCATCCATGAATTGAAGAGATTAGACAAAATGCTTTTAAATTTCTTTATATCTCTAAAATTTCATTTTCTATTAACTTGTAGTAGACAAAAACCAATTGGAATACATTTACTTGATACATTTAAGGTAACAATAGTACTTTTAAACTACGTCCTGTTAAATTTGAAAAATATTTATTTTCAATTAACTAGTATGGATAAGAATACATAGATCAATTCCAGTTCTTAAATTTGTTAGGTTTATTGAAATTAACAGTTTAAGTTTATTTATTAAATGATGAATGATTATTTAAAGAGAAAGAACACATGGCTTAAAATCAGATCTCTGTAATGTAACTGTATCATTCAAATAGTAATAGTGTGCTATTTATTTCATTAACATTAATTAAAGTTAAGTGAATTATTGGATTTCGTTCAGTATCCAGATTTTTCATTTTTATGTGCAAATGAATTGTTCCAACTGCGATTATAGCCCCAAAGCTTAAATTTTATTTAGGAAACTTTAGACATAGGTTATGACATTTATGTAATCCAACTTATAAGTGATCTTGCTCTCTTAAAAAAAAAAACTTACTATTTCTTATGTGGTGTAAGGAGTGCATTATAGTTTGAACTTTGTAGGAAAATATTAATTTTTACTACACCAGACATATAAAATCAAAATTTGTAGCATCACTTAAGGCAAAATAAAAATTTTATTATGACACTTTAAACATTGGCTAACTATAGAAAATAGTGCTAAATGGTAAAGATAAAAGAAGTCATAAAGAAGGCTGAGGAGAAAATATTACTATTGTAAAGTTAGGTCTTCTTGAATTATTCTTATATTTCTATAAAAAAAGAATAATGTCTTATTTTTAAGAGATAGACATTTGATATTAAGTGTTGCAAGATAAGATTTTGATAACTATATTTCTCATTTTGAATAATTGGTGCAAATGGGATTTGTAGCAAATTGAAAACAAGGATGTAATTTTAGTTGTTAGTCATGAAAAGCTTGATCATATGGAATGCTATCTTGAGCATTTATACAATTAAAAATTCAGAGCAAACAAATAACTGGCAACATCATGCTTATTTATAACATTATAATGTAGAGTTTATAAACACCAAGTAATCAAATTTAAGTGAACTCACTTGCTTATCAGTTTCTAAAACGTTAGATCAAATGGGGCTTCCTCTGAGGCACCCTGATACTCTGAAAGACTGCATTCACACTGTTGTTGAATCTTTCTTTTTTGGGGTCTTTTGAAGAAACAGCCAAAAAATATTGTTCCTATTTCCATCCCCACTAGGGACTCATTGAATCCAGCAATTCACTCTTACATTACCAATGAAATCTATTTTTCAAATACTGATAATTATATTTAATTTTGTATTTTGTTTTCATAATGTAAACTCTAGCTAATAAAATAAAATTAGTGAGTAAAGGTTATTATATGCTCAAATGGTAAAGAAACTCACTGATATTAGTTTCTCTTTTCCACCTATCTAGTTGCCTGTGTTATTTGGGAAAATATACACACAATTTCATGAGTGTATATAACTTTTATAGCATATTGGTGTTATGCTGCACACATCTGTATATAGTGGAGTGTATACACTCAAAATCTAAATAACAGACCAAAAACTTTTGCCTGAAGTAAAAGTTGTAAATGGTGTACTTTAATTTAGGGTTAAGTCCTCAAACTTCAAACATGGAACTTCAAAATTTAAAATAAGAAAACATTTCTGATCAGTTAAATTCAAAATTAAAAGGCTATACATCCTGTCACAGGAAATAAACTTGCAAATGACATTTTTGAGCATAATTTCTATTGCCATTTCAAAGGCCACGTTTGAAAGCATCTATCTTGTTGAAAATAATTGCTACTGCTGACAACAGCAAGCAAAAATTCAATGGAAAGAAATCATAATCTAATAACAACAGTAACAAAAAGTTAAACATTTCTGTATCTTCTTTTTAACATAATTTAGAGAAATATTTGTTGTCTTCCTAATACAATTAGCTGAAACACTTACTATACTTCTTGATCAGAAGAATCTAGTATACTCAAGCTTTTTTCCAGGAAATAAAAAGTTATAATTATTTCAAGAGGAATAGGGATGCTTTATTCCAACAGTCACAGCCAGAACATGGAGCTGAGTCGCAAAAACTAAAAGGTGCTGTGGGGAGGTGATGCTGCTTATCCAATGTGGCATGGTTAGCTGAACAGTCTCTTAGAATCTACGAAGAGAGATTGGATCTTATAGCACTTTAGAGTAGTGAAGTAATGGAATAAAAGAACAAAGGAGCTAATGAAAGCTCATTTCAAAATAGAATCTAAGAAAGATTAAGTGACATACATATCAATTTTTGCTTCTCAGTATTTATTTACCTTGGAATCAGTCTTGTTGTTCAGTCACTAAGTCGTGTCTGACTCTTTGCGACCGCATGGACTGTTGCCCATGGACTGTCCATGGGATTTTTGGTGCAAGGATACTGAAGTGGGTTGTAATGTACTTTTCCAGGGGATCTTCCCGACCCAGGGATCGAACCCGTGTCTCCTGTGTTTCCTGCATTACAGGCAGATGCTTTACCTGGTGAGCCATCAGGGAAGCCCTGAAATTAGTCTGGTTTTAATAATTTAATAATAGTTTCAAATGTGATGAGTAGTTTTTGTTTTTTTAACTATATCCTACTGTTAGGGACTTATAGTTAGGAAATCACTTTTTTAACACCAAGAAAGTGAAAATTATGTTATTTTAGTTGAAATATTTCAAAATTCATCCAAATTATTGTGAATCATTTGTTGGGCAAAAATAATAATTGATCTGTTTCACCCTAGATAACATACATGCTTCAATGCTGTTCTCTTGAAACATCCCACCCTCGCCTTCTCCCAGAGTCCACAAGTCTGTTCTATACAACTGAGTCTCTTTTTCTGTTTTGCATATAGGGTTATCATTACCATCTTTCTAAAGTCCATATATATGTGTTAGTATATTGTAATGGTCTTTACCAAAGGGATCGGGTGGAGAGGGAGGTGGGAGGGGGGACTGGGATGGGGAATACATGGAAATTCATGGCTAATTCATTTCAATGTATGACAAAAACTACTGTAATGATGTAGAGTAATTAGCCTCCAACTAATAAAAATAAATGGAAAAAAAATAATAATAATTGATTGTGAAAATTAATATATTGGCATGCTAAGGAAGTGTAGGCATTCTTGACCAATCTTGCCTCTGCATCTAATTTTCCTCATTGAACTTCTAACCTGCCTGAACATGTTTCTCATACATTGTGACAGAATTTGTCCTGTCTCTGGTGTATAGGCCTGTTCTGCCAGAATGTTTAGAAAGAAACTTAAAGATCTCAAACATTTCTTGAATTTACCACTAGCATTGTCAGTGATTGCTTATTGAATGAAGTATTTGTGGTGATTCAGTTCATGAAATGACAAGCTACTGCTTATTCAGATCTGCTTCTCCTTCCAGCCTAAACCTATTGCTAACACACTCCTATCACTGTCCTTCTTTCAATCTGGATGTTGAAGATCACTTCTGTGTGCAGAATAATTTCCCTTCCAGGCTCAGACAAGGCAGCTGGATGCTCTGAGAAGGCTAATAATTTTGCCCCAATTCAAACCAAGTTTCTAATATATAAATTGAGCATTGAATAACCTCTGATTTCCAATTTATTATACTCAGTATGGAATGTTCTCCATCTCATTGCAGTGCATTTTTTTCTTGCTTGAAGAGCAACACCCCATTATGTCAGTTACCTTCCATACCTGAATCTGACTCTATCCTTGATTTTTGATCTCATTCTATATTATATGTTCCCACTTTCTTAACATCTCTTCTTACTCCTTCCTGTGCCTACAACAACCTGGACTGTGATGCTCTTCTCTTTTATCATTTGGTCCCATGAAACCCACAATGCACTTTGACTGTGAATTAACCAGTTCAGTATTAAGGACTGAATTGTGTCTCCTGATCGGCCCTCCAAGTTCCTATATTGAAGCCCTAACTGTTAATATGACTGTATTTGGAGACAGAGCCTTTAAGCAAGTAATTAAGGTTAAAGGAGGCCATATTGGTGAAACTCTAGTCCAACAACTGTCATCTTTTTATGAGAAGAGGAAGGGCTACCAGGAATGAGCAGTCACCAAAGAAAGACCACGTAAGGACACAGGGAGAAGGTAGCCATCTGGCAGCCAGGAAGAGAGGTCTTATCAGAAACAGCCTGCCTTCCTCCTGTACTTCTGGCCTCCAGAATTGCAAGAAATAAATTTCTGATGTTTTGCTTAAGTCACCTAGCCTGTGGACCAGGCTAATATAGTTTATAGCTCACTTTCCTGTCATTCTTCCTCGTCCTTGCCTAAGTGAAACCTAACTTTTCCTGAGATTGCTTTTAATTAGCAGGGCCTCCTTTTGCCATTCCCTGAATACAGGTGCTTTTCACTTTCCTCTTTGCTGCCAAGTTTATACATGTTCTGAAGCTTTCCTCATTTGAAGGAAGGTTTGTTCCTGTGGGTTATACATTTAGACCATCCCTTTTCAATGAAATTACCCAGAGAATTTTTGAATCTCTTCCGGTCTTGCTTGTTAACATTAGGTTTTTCCACCTAAATTTCTTTTAGTAAAGATTATTCTCTGCATTGGTATCTGCACAAACTCTCAATTCTTAAGTCGATCATTTTCAGAACCCTTAATTCCACTCTCCATATGTTATAATTGTCTTGGAGTTGTTTTGTATAAAGGCCCTGCACTCTGGGCAAAGAAAGGCTGTGGTGGTTTTAAAATGTTCCCCTAATTGTTGATATTTTTCTCTCCAAAAGTGGTGTTTGATTTTTCCCTTTGGAGAGTGGGCTGGATTTAGTGATTTGTTTCTAACAGACTGAATATGGAGTAAGTGATGGTGCATAAAGCAGCTTCTTAGACTAGGTCATAAAAAACATTGCATCTTCTTCCTTGTTTTTCTCTCTCTTGGATTCCTCATGGATCCCTGGTGTGGGCAGCTGCCATGCTGGGATGTTTTGAAGGCCCTCAAGGCCATGTGGAAAGGGGCCCAGAAGCTAGGGCCTTCTCTTAGTAGACAGTAAGAACTGAGGTCTCCTGGAAATAGACTGTGATTGCGCTACCTTAGAAATTGATATGCTAGCCCCAGGTAAGCCTCCAGTGACCACAGCCCCTAGCTGAAATCTCCACTACAGTTTCATGAGAAGCCCTGTGCCTGAACCACCCTTACCTACCCTGACTGATATGAAAGCGGGATAATAAACATCTGGTAATTTGCTAAGTTTGAGGCAATATTCACATAGCAATAGATAACTATAATAACTTTCATGTCTGAAAGCATGGGAGTAAGGAGATTACTTAAAGACTGGTGATTTCTCAAAGGGATGATCGCCTCCTGCCTCCAGTGAGTTGGTGAATTAGACCCTGAAAGTGAGAAGGAGAAGGAAGGAATAAGATGAGCTCTCAGTTTTGCCTTGAGTACTTGAGTACCAGTGTTCCAGGGCTTTCCAGGTGATGCTGTGGTAAAGAATCTGCCTGCAGTGCAGAAGACACAAGAGATGTGGCTTTAATCCCTGGGTCGGGAAAAATCCCCTGGAGAAGGAAATGGCAACCCACTCCAGTATTCTTGCCCGGAAAATGTTATGGACAGAGGAGCCTGGCGGGCTGCAGTCCATGGGTCACAGAGTCGGACACAACTGAGCGCGCACACACCAGTTTTCTCAGTTCAGTTCATTTGCTCGGTTGTGTCCAACTCTTTGCGACCCCATGGACTGCAGCACGCCAGGCTTCCCTGTTCATCATCAACTCCCAGAGCTTACTCGAACTCATGTCCATCGAGTCGGTGATGCCATCCAACCATCTCATCCTCTGTCGTCCCCTTCTCCTCTCGCCTTCAATCTTTCCCAGCATCAGGATCTTTTCCAGTGAGTCATTTTTTGGTGTCAGGTGGCCAAAGTATTGGACTTTCAGCTTCAGCATAAGTCCTTCCAATGAATAGTCAGTTTAGGATGGACTGGTTAATCTATCTACTGAGATATCTACCAGTAGTGGATCTATCCACTGAGATATCTACCAGTGTTCTTTCTACTGAGATAAAGAGGAAGAGAGAAAGAACAGATCAGAGGGAAATTAAAATATTTGGTGGACCTACTTGACATCACGTCCAGTGACGATGACAGGAAAGCCACTGAGCAAGAATGCAGCCTAGAGTTCAGCAAGGCCAGAGCTGCGGATACAAGTTTGGAATCAGAAGCAAATGGATGAATTTTTAATCATTGGACCATATGAAGCCACCTAGATATAGAAATGGGTCTGCAGCCAAGTTGTATGTTGTTCCATCATTTGGAGATCAAGTGGAAGAGAGGACCTAGCAAAGAAAACTGGAAAGTATTGTCCAGAGAAGTAGGGAGAAAATCAGAAGAACATGGTAGCCTGAAAATCATTTACTGTGAATATCTCAGAGAGGACCTTTAGTGTTTACTACTTTTAAGAATGAGAACATGAAAACATCCATTCGAATTGGCTTGCAGCTGATGACCTGGGTGAGAGTTGGGTGCTCTAACTGGAGAAATATGAGGTGGGTGGATGGCTGACTTTTAAACATTTTGTCTCTTTCTTATTGAATGAACTCTTTATCTCTATTTGAGGCATTTATTTTTTATATTCCCCCCAAATACATGCTCTTTGTCTTGGTTTCTCCAGAATCTCAGGCAGAGAGGCTTCAACTTAATAGTAGAACAAGAAACATTTACTGAATTGAATTAGACACTTGCACAATTAATAAAATTACAGAACAGAGAAGAACTAAAACAGTAGGTTATTAAATATATTCAGTGAAGGATTACTGTAGCCATTTGAGAAGGACTTTTTTGTATGCGGGTTCCTTCTCCAGTCCTAATTCTTTCAAAACTTACTGTCTTAAAGAAGTTTTCACATTTATAAAATCAAAATCAACAAAGCATGTTGGATGTGCAAAAACTGTTAAAATGGCATTAGATGGCTGATTTGCTTAGCATTCCTAAAATGTGTCCCTGATTCAAACAAAGCAAAAGTGACAAAGCAGAACAAAACAAAACCTAGATAAAACTTGAGCTGTTGCCAAATTGTTGAAGTTCTAAAAACAAGAAATGAAGTGATAAAAAATGAGACATTAGCAAAAACATAAAGCACAGGTCAAAGTTACCTTTTCCTGATTAACTAAGGACTTTTAGCCCATAGTTTAAAAGAAATGTTTTATCTTTAAGAATGAAACCAATTCAAGTTGTGAGTATCATTTTAAAGCATACAGCATTTTTAAGATTCTTCAATGTGGAAAAGAGACACTTTGGGTTTCTTTCTGAGTCAGCACTGTGCAAGCTCAAGAGAATATTAACTGTAGGATTTTCTAGCTCTATTAAATATTCAGAAGCTTCCCTTCCTTGTCTCTCTATCAAGGGCAAGTCCTACGAACCTTGCTCTGGAAACTCTAAATGAGCTATATAACCTGTGAAAACAACCATTTCTTTCTCTAGCTAGAAAATAGATTGTTAAAAAAATATGTGAGAGGAAAAGAACCTAGCTCATACATGTCCACTCATGCAAGCTTCAGCATTTTTAAAGATACTTTAGGAGCAAAATGTATGGTTTGTCCAAATAATGAACACACAGTTGCTTTCTAGCCTGATACCTCTTTGCTTAGTTATTTTTGCTTATGTAGAATCAGCATTTGGTTATTATTCTATTTATTTTATAAGGACCTTGAAAAAGTACTATATATAAAGACCCATAAGACAAATCAGGAATAAAGCTTAGGAATTTCATTTTCGTGGCTTAGCTATTTTTGCACTATTGATGACCAAAGTTTAGCATCTGTCTGTGCATGAGTGTTTGTACATATATATGTGTATAAAATGCTATTTGTTGGAATATTGTAATACTTATTTTCTAAATATTTGTGTTCAGTATAGTTGAAGATTCTTGTTTTAATAAGATAAATTCAGAGAATCAATTCACGTTAGAAAACAGAGAACTTTGACCTTAGTCTCTGCAACTTTTCTTTAAAATGGGATAATGGAATCTACTTGCAATATGGTTGCAGGATTAAAATAGATGCTAATTATTTTTTAGGACAGATAGCCTCATTGAATTTTACCTATTAGTATTATTATTGCTTTTTGTTTTAGATTGTTGTTTTTATTATTTTTAGTTGCTACCTTTTAAATGACAAAGATGATATTGCTCTTGACATCTTAAAACTAATCCTAGTTGTTTTTTTTTTAATCACTCATTAGTCCTACAAACTGTCATTGGTGGTACTGCCCTCAATTTCCTACTTTCCTGATGCCTCTGGGGACAGTGGATACTGATTTAGATTTGGGAGGTGGAATTAGTTAAAAACTGTATAAAACCATGGACGTGAACTTGGGCAAACTCTGAGAAGTGGTGAGGAACAGAAGGCCTGGCGTGCTGCAGTCCATGGGGTCACAGAGCGTCGGACACGACTGAGTGACTGAACAACAAGTTACCATATTTTGCTGATTGGTTATGGATAGAAAACGTCTATGGTTTAGACAGTTTCAGTGATCATATTTGGGATATTTGGTATTAGCTTTCATTACTAAGCTCTTAACTTCACAGTTTCAAAAATGTGGTCTGCTGCTGTATTAGCTGAATAACTTTTTTACATTTTCCAGAGCTAGCCCATTTTGTTTATTCTTATAGCAAGTAGAGAAAAAAATAAAAATATAAATCTATAATAGCAAAACTGACTTACCCTTGTGAAAGCAGTAATTTGTGTGTGTGTGTTTATTTACAACTCATTCTTCTCAGTACCCACAGCTTGTTAATCTCTTGAAATCTAGATTCTCTCCTATTTCTTCACTATAAGTACTCAGTCAAGGGAAACTAGTGATGGCCTAATTATCTCATCTAGAAGACCTTTCTCCATTTTTATTGTCTTTGAACTCTGCTGAAATTGACATTTTAATCTCTCTTCCTTGAATCTTCCTCTTTATCTTTTCATCTCTGACATTGCCTTGCTCTTGTCACTCAGACTGACAATCTGTTCCTTTATTAGTCTTAGTTTATACTTTTCTTTCCGATCTATTACGTGTGTTGTTTTCATAAGCTTTTTTAAACATCCATTTGAAGGAAGTGGCTGGGTGTAAATAAGTGAACCAAAGTGGTGTGTTAAACTTTATGTTTACTGTGACCATATTCTTCGCTATTGCCAATATTTGTTAAGCAACAACTCAGTGACACTGACAGAAAATAGGAATAAAGATTCCTGCTGTCACAAGATTATATTCAACCAAAGGAACAGAAATAAAATATTATAGAAATGAGGGAGGTGCTATGGTAGAGATATGAACAGGAACCTATCAAGAAAGTACTTAATTTTGCCTCAGATTTTAGGGATTTATTTCAAAGACCAAGTGATCTCTGAGTCGAGTCTAGAATATTAAGTAGTTCTTTGCCAGTCATACGAAGCAAAGAGGTGCATGTATAAATGCATGAGGATTGGAACGTGTCGTGAAGCATGGAAGGTAGGGACATTCACAGTAGAAAAGTGTGTAAGGTCTACATAAAGAAATGTTTTGAATGATATACTAAGAACATAGTGTGTTATCCTGTAATTGAGAGTTATTAAACTTTTAAGCTGATGAGTGACATAATCACATTTGTTCCCTTAAAGGGGTGCTTATTCTTAATAATCCAGGACAAGCTCATTAAAGGCAAATTAAAAGATAAACCACTGGCACTGGGGATAGAGAGAAAGGAGAAGAATACTAGAGAAATGTTAAGTCTGAGAAACTACAAGACTCAGCGATTCAACAGCTGAAGGTGTTGGGAAAATAAATAAGGAATCTAAGTACCAAGTTAGTTGATGGTTCAAAAATAACAGAAAATATTAGTTAGTTCAGTCGCTCAGTCTTGTCTGATTCTTTGCAACCCGATGGACTGCAGCACACCAGGCTTCCTTGTCCATCACCAACTCCTGAGCTTACTTAAACTCAGGTGCATGGCATCAGTGGTGCCATCCCACCATCTCATCCTCTGTTGTACCCTTCTGCTTCTGCCTTCAATCTTTCCCAGCATCAGGGTCTTTCCCAATGAGTCGTTTCATCAATCAGGTGGCCAAAGTATTGGAGTTTCAGCTTCAGCATCAATCCTTCCAATGAATATTCAGGACTGATTTCCTTTAGGATAGACTGGTTGGATCTTTACTGTCAAAGGGACTCTCCAGAGTCTTCTCCAACACCACAGTTCAAAAGCATCAATTCTTTGGCACTCAACTTTCTCTATAGTCCAACTCTCACATCCATACATGACTACTGGAAAAACCATAGCTTTGACTAGACCATGGACTTTTGTTGGCAAAGTACTGTCTCTGCTGTTTAATATGCTGTCTAGGTTGGTCAAAGCTTCTCTCCCAAGAAGCAGGTGTCTTTTAATTTCATGGCTGCAGTCACCATCTGCAGTGATTTTGGAGCCCCCCAAATAAAGTCTCTTGCTGTTACCTTTCTTTTCCCATCTATTTGCCATAAAATAATGGGACCAGATGCCATGATCTTAGTTTTCTGAATGTTGAGCTTTAAGCCAACTTTTTCACTCTCCGCTTTCACTTTCATCAAGAGGCTCTTAAGTTCTTCTTTGCTTTCTGCCATAAGGGTGGTGTCATCTGCATATCTGAAGTTACTGATATTTCTTCAGGCAATCTTGATTCCACCTTGTGCTTCATCCAGCCTGGCATTTCTCCACATGATGTACCCCACATATAAGTTAAATAAGCAGGGTGACAATATACAGCCTTGACGTACTCCTTTTCCTATTTGGAACCAGTCTGTTGTTCCATGTCCAGTTCTAACTGTTGCTTCTTGACCTGCATACATATTTCTCCGGAGGCAGGTCAGGTGATCTGGTATTCCCATCTCTTTAAGAATTTCCCACAGTTTGTTGGCAAATGATGGTTCAAAATAACAGAAAATACAGTGTAAGAGAAATATCAGATTTGAATGTATATTAGGCAAGTACAGTTTGAAGTTCCTTTGAAACCTTCAATAATAAAATGTATAACATCTTCTCTGATAGTTAATTTTGTGTGTCAGTTAGGATAAGGAATGCTCTCATCACTGATAAAACATTATTTCTGAATGTGTTTCTGGAATAAGTTAACATTGCAGTCTATCCACTGATTAAAGAAGATCAGTGGACCAGTGTGGGTGGACTGTTGAGGGTCAAAAAACTAGAAGGGTGAATTAGCTGTCTCTCCTTGTTTGGGACATTCATCTTCTCCTGCCCTGGACATTTGGACTCATGGTTCCTGGACCACCAGACTCACACTGGGACTTACGTCATTGGCTACTCTAATTCTGAGGCTGTCAAGCTTGGACTGGGACTCTGCTGGGTTTTTTAAGCCTTCATCTGGCAGACAGCAGATCATAGAATTTCTCAGCCTCGGGAATATTGTGAGCCAGTCCCTCATAATAAATCTATTTTTATATACCTAGATATATCATATTGATTCTATTTCTCTAGAGAACCTGGACCGAGAGAGTTATTGTTTTGATTACCTCCATATTACTTGTTACTTAATTGAGATGGAAGAATTGTATGGATTTGGAGAACCATGATTATAAGTCATGAAGGAAAAGTATAAGCTGAAGATGAACATTTCATGCATTGGTGGTAGTTGGAATTGCAGAAATTAAGAAGCTTACCAGATTTCCAGTGATTTCAATACTTAATCAGTGGATGCAAGTATTTCTGATTATTCCAGATTTCTATGAATACCAAGAATTCTTTAGGTTATAGCTCAGTTCATGCATGATAGTTTTAAACTTATTAACATAATAAATGAATTATTTATTTATTTTATAATCTAATAAAGCATATAATTCTATTAAAGATCACCATGGAGAATTTGTGGTCTTGTGTAGAGTCACAAAGAAAGAAGAGAGTGAAAAAGCTAGCTTAAAACTCAACATTCACAAAACAAAGATCATGGCATCTGGTCCCATTACTTCATGGTAAATAGATGCAGAAACAATGGAGACAGTGACAGACTTTATTTTCTTGGACTCCAAAATCACTGTGGACGGTGACTGCAGCCATGAAATTGAAAGACATTGTCTCCTTAAAAGAAAGAGCAATGAAAAAACTTGACAGTGTATTAAAAAGCAGAGACATTACTTTGCTGACAAAAGTCCATATAGTCAAAACTATGGTTTTTCCAGTAGTCTTGAATGGATGTGAGACCTGGACAATAAAAAAGGCTCAGCTTCGAAGAATGCCTTCAAACCGTGGTGCTGGAGAAGACTCTTGAGAGTCCCTTGATCAGCAAGGAGATCCAACCATTCCATCCTAAAAGAAATCAGTCCTGAATATTTGTCAGAAGGACTGATACTGAAGTTGAAGTTCCAGTACTTTGGCTACCTGATGTGAAGAGCTGACTCCTTGGAAAAGACTCTGATGCTGGGAAAGATTGAAGGCAGGAGGAGAAGGGGACGTCAGAGGATGAGATTGTTGGATGGCATCACTGACTCAGTGGACATGAGAAACTCCAGGAGGTGGTGAAGAACAGGGAAGCCTGACATGCTGAAGTTCATGAGCTCACAAAGAGTCGGACACAATTGAGCAACTGAACACCAACAATAGAGTCACTGGTGAGTCCTATTAGTTATTATAGAAGGATCAGGAGATACCTGTTTTCCTGGATTAGAATATGACTCAGTGATATAAGCAAACCTTTTAATAAAAATAATTTTTTAAAGGATTAGCATCTCTGAAAGAGAAAAAGTGAGAAGAGTGGCATCATTTTACACTTTTGCAAATCTCATGCCTGGCTTACCTGGAGATGGCTGGAGTCTCACATCTCCTTGAGCATTCGGTCTGTTGTAACACATCATGTCATGTAACCTCTAGAAAACTTCTCTGTAAACTGGTGAGACAGTGACAATGAAAAAGGCCAAAATTATTTTAATATTATTACAAAGTCAATTTTGATTTTATAGACCCATGCAAAGTTCTGAGGACCACCATAAGTCCCCAGGTTATACTGTGATAGCTGTTGATATCATTAAATTGCTAAGGCAAGCAATATTAAGGTCAACCCTATTGGGTTTCCAATTACACAGCCAATGAATCCCCTTTCATTTTTAAATATGTCATTTCTCTGTCTTGTAATGAAATTGCAAGTTACACATGGGCTTTGTTGTGTGACATATAGAAAATTTGCCTCTGCCTTCTGAGAAGAATTTGCAACTATTTGCAAGAGTGCTCAAGATCTTCAGGCAAAGGAGGAACTGAGAATCTAGTGTCCTCTATCCACACAGAGGTAGACTAAGGTGGACTGAAGGGGCCTGACCCAGGTTGAGTAACATGGAAGACCAAGGTATTTACTAAATGAAATGATCTTGAGGAGAGGGGGATACTAAAACCCCAACAAATATGTTAGTATGTATTGGGAAGGGACAGATTCATTGGAGCAATGGCTAGGCTTGGAAGACTCAGGATTCAGTTACCTGGGCATGGGTCATATTTTTAGAAAGGATTACTGAGCAAGCAGATATGGAAAAAAGGGAACAGTAGTATTTGAGAGTGAAGCTGGGGAACACTGTATGGTGTATAGCAGAGGTGATACTGCAGGGTAGACAGGCATGCGTGTCATTGGATAGAGTGTGTTTTAACCACAGTGCCATAGTGTTGAAACATTTTTTATCAGAGTCAGTGAATCTCTGGCAGGTGTTTTCAAACTAGTCACCTTCTTTCACTTTCATCTAATCCTCCCTTCACCTCCCTCACTTTCAACTAAGTAAAATCAAGGATTCTTAAATAATTCATTTTGGAAAGTAGTTGTTAGTCTAAAGAAAGATGTACTAGGGTTCCTGTGATATAGGACTTAAAATGTGCCCCCTCTAGGAATCCTAGGTCATGGTTGCATACATCATATCATTTCAAGACAAACTGAATCATTTAAAAAATAAATTTAAGGCAAATCAATATATGCTAAAGATGGAATATTTGGTTTGTGGAGAGTTTTCAATATTTGGCATCTAAGGTATACAATTCATGTTTATGTTGTAAAATGGCTATATGTAATCTGTTATTCTTATGATTGAAAAATTATAGAATTTTTCTTTAGTCTAATGGAGCAGTTGTAAAAATTATTTTCATGAAGTATATTAATAACACAGTTTAGATTGTATTGTGAGACTTAGAGACATAAAATGACATTGAATATTCATATCTGATGACTTTTAATTCTAGTTCTCTAAGTTTGCATAACACAATCCATTATGATGATACTAATATTATACACAGGCCTCTTTTGCCTGTATCCTGGAAAATTATACTTGGGTGTGAGTGAATAGGCCTTGATTACAAACAACTAAAGTTTCAGTGAAATCAGTCTATTTCAAAAAAAGTGTAGATAGAATCATGTATATGTTGGATGAAGATACCAAAAAACATGATGGAAGATATTTACTAGGGATCATGTAAGTCTCAGTAGCCAAAAGTAATCTTTTGGTATATTTTCTTGATTTAAGAAATCTAAATCTTTTATTGTTCTATGTTTTTGGGGCTTTTGTCTATTTCTATATATACCTATTTCTATATCTATTTCTATAATATGTTGTGTCTATATTTAATCTATAGCTACTATATATAATACCCATCTACCATACATAAACACATTTTATATGTATATGTGGACCACATGACATGTTATAAACACATACATGATTACATACAGTTCAGTTCAGTTCAGTCGCTCAGTCGTATCCAACTCTTTGCGACCTCATGAATCTCAGCACGCCAGGCCTCCCTGTCCACCACCAACTCCCGGAGTTTACTCAACCTCATGTCCATTGAGTCGGTGATGCCATCCAGCCATCTCATCCCCTGTCATCCCCTTCTCCTCCTGCCCCCAATCCCTCCCAGCATCAGGGTCTTTTCCAATGAGTCAGCTCTTCACATGAGGTGGCCAAAGTGCTTCAGCATCAGTCCTTCCAATGAACACCCAGGACTGCTCTCCTTTAGGATGGACTGGTTGGATGTCCTTGCAGTCCAAGGGACTCTCAAGAGTCTTCTGCAACACCACAGTTCAAAAGCATCAATTTTTCGGCGCTCAGCTTTCGTCACAGTCCAACTCTCACATCCATACAGGACCACTGAAAAAACCATAGCCTTGACCAGATGGACCTTGTTGGCAAAGTAATGTCTCTGCTTTTTAATATGCTGTCTAGGTTGGTCATAACTTCCCTTCCAAAGAGTAAGCGTCTTTTCATTTCATGGCTGCAACTACCATCTGCAGTGATTTTGGATCCCAAAAAAATGAAGTCTGACACTGTTTCCCCATCTGTTTCCCATGAAGTGATGGGACCAGATGCCATGACCTTAGTTTTCTGGATGTTGAGCTTTAAGCCAACTTTTTCACTCTGTTATCTCTAGCTTAATCTTCACTGATTTCTGAGTCTAGTAATCACGTTAGGTGATCAGCTTTCTTCAACCTAATTCTGTACCATAAATGCAATAATGTATGTGAAACTTCTTCTTAATGATAAACTTGGATGAAGAAAAACTGATTTTACTGGCGTAAGAAGTCAAAGTGATTGTCAGCTCTGCATGGAGCCAGCAGACACTGGGCTTTCGCTGTTCCTGTTTGGTTGGCCCTTGAGGATAGACTAACTAATGAGAGGAACTTCTCTCTCTGCAGACCACAGTTGTGTGAACAACACAGAAAAGCTAGCGTATGGGATCTGAATACAAACATGATGAAGAGCATCTGCTGAGTTTCAGATGCTGTAGAAAAGAAGAAAAATTACAAACTGCCAATATATAATTTCTCTGGACAAATTAAATAAACTTAATGGTCATCAAGAATGAAGATCCAGGTTTTGGTCATTGTTTTCTGTGAGTTTTGTTTTAAAATTAAAACTTAAAACACATAATTAAAATTTTTGTGAAAAATGTAAACTTAGCATGCATGTATAAAATCAATTATGATTCTCCATTAGCAACACACTCACTCAAGACCACACTCTTACACCCAAACATAACCACTGCTAAGAATATAGCATGTCTATTTATTTGTACTTACTAGTTATACATAAAGAAAGGAATGGGATTGAACTCTGCATGGTTGTGCCTCAGCTGTTTAGATAGAGTCTGGTACAGAGTAATTGCTAGGAGCCAGGTGGCTTTTGTTTAGTATGTTTCTTTAGTGATCATTCTGTGTCAATACATATTGTTGTATCATTCTTTTGTGATGCAATTTTATGACCATACCGTGACCATACCATTGACTCATGGATGTTTATATTTTTTCTGTTTGTTGTATCATTCTTTTGTGATGCAATTTTATGACTATACCGTGACCATACCATTGACTCATGGATGTTTATATTTTTTCTGTTTCTTCTTTGTATAAATAATGCTTAAATGAATGCCCTACATATAACCTTGTATTTCTATATGTATATTTTACCAGAGTAAATTTCTGAAAGTGGAAATTTTGGATCAAGAGGCACCATGAGTTCTGATACTTTATCATTGGAAGTCCTTGCTCTTCTCATGTATTTATTTCATTTAAGAGAGTAAGGCAGAATGAGCATAATAGGAATGAAGCATCACATTTGGAAAATATATAATGCCCTTGAAATACAGGCTAAAAATAGGTGCACTTTATGTGGAGTTGTAAAAACAAATTCCGTAGCATCTATTTTAGCTAGCATGCCTTAGAAAAACTTCTTATAATGTTTATGTCCAAGTATAAAATTATCTCATTGACTGTTGTTAAAAAATAGAGGCGAGTTTAAGTTTTCTTCAACTTTTTCCCCCTTTAAAACTTGCAATGAAGGTTCATATTTCTGTGAATTAATAAGATGAAGTGAATTTTAAAGACAGATTCTGTGTTGTGGCCAACATAATTTTTATGTAACATATTTTTAAAAAGTGCTGCTTTACTAATTTCATAAGAACTGAGCACCTACTTCTTGCCATGGGTTAGGTCTGGTCCTTAGCTTTAAGGATAGATATCAAGTCCTTCTCTTTTAAGAACTTGTGAAAGTGTTCTTCAAAATGCTAATGAGGAAGTTAGCATCAGTAACATAACTGTTAGAAAAGTGCTACTGTATTATCAGTGATCCTGGGCTGGGGGAGGATGGAGGATGGCCATTTAATCAGTCTGGTTCTCATCACAGTTTTAAGTCCTGGGACTTCTGAATTAGTTATTGAGTTCAATTCTATTTATTTATCTAGCTTTCTTTTATTATTTATTTATTTATTGTTAATTAATTTATTTTTTATTGAAGGATAATTGCTTTCCAGAATTTTGCTGTTTTCTGTCAAACCTCAACATGAATCAGCCATCGGTATGCATATGTCCCCTCCCTGTTGAACCTCCCTCCCCGTCTCCCTCCCCACCCCACCCCTCTAGGTTGATACAGAGCCCCTGTTTGAGTTTCCTGAGCCACACAGCAAATTCCTGTAGGCTATCTATCTTACACACGGTGATGTAAGTTTCCATGGTAGTCTCTCCATACATCTCACCCTCTCCTCCCTCTCCCCATGTCCATAAGTCTGTTCTCTATGTCTGCTTCTCCATTGCTGCCCTGTAAATAAATTCTTCACTACCATTTTTCTAGATTCCGTATATATGTATTAGAATATGGTATTTACCTTTCTCTCTCTGACCTACTTCACTCTGTATAATAGGTTGTCAGTTCATGTACCTCATTAGAACTGACTCAAATGTGTTGCTTTTTATGGCTGAGTAATATTCCATTGTCTGTATGTACCATGACTTCTTTATACGTTCATCTGTTGATGAACATTTAGGTTGCTTCCAAGTTCTAGCTATTATAAATAGTACTGCAGTGAACAATGGGATACATATTGTCTTTTTCAATTTTAATTTCCTCAGGGTATATGCCTAGGAGTGGGATTTCTGGGTCACATGGTGGTTTTATTCCTAGTTTTTAAGGAATTTCTATATCATCTTCCATAGTAAATGTATCAATTTACATTCCTACCAATAGTCCAAGAGAGTTCCCTTTTCTCTACACCCTCTTTAGCATTCATTGTTTGTAGACTTTATGATGATAGCCATTCTGACCAGTGTGAGGTGATATCTCGTTGTAGTTTTTATTTGCATTTCTCTAATAATGAGCCATGTTAAGCATCTCTTCATGTGTTTGTTAGCCGTCTGTATGTCTTCTTTGGAGAAATGTCTGTTTAGGTCCAATGTTGACATCTTTTCATGTGTTTGTTACTCATCTGTGTGTCTTCTTTGGAGAAGTGTCTGTTTAGGTCTTTTCCCCACTCTTTTATTGGGTTGTTTGTTTTTCTGGTATTGAGTTGTATGAGCAGCTTGTATATTTTGGAAATTAATCCTTTGTTAGTTGTTTCATTTGCTATTATTTTCTCCTATTCTGAGGGTTGTCTTTTCACCTTGCTTGTAGTTTCCTTTGCTGTGCAAACGCTTTTAACTTTAATCAGGTCCCACTCTTTACTTTTGTTTTCATTTCCATTACTCTAGGAGGTTGGTCATAGAAGATCTTGCTTTGATTAATGTCATTGAGTGTTTTGCCTATGTTTTCCTCCAACAGTTTTATAGTTTCTGGTCTTACATTTATGTCTTTCATCCATTTTGAGTTTATCTTTGTGTGTGGCATTAGGAAGTGTTCTAATTTCCTTCTTTTACATGCAGCTGTCCAGTTTTCCTAGCACCATTTATTGAAGAGGCTGTCTTTTTACCATTGTATATTCTTGCCTCCTTTGTCAAAAATAAGGTACGCATTGGTCAGTGCATAGGTTTATCTCTGGGCTTTCTATCTTGTTCCATTGGTCTGTATTTCTGTTTTTGTGCCAGTACCATACTGTCTTGATGACTGTAGGTTTGTAGTATAATCTGAAGTCAGGAAAGTTGATGCCTCCAGCTCCATTCTTCTTTCTCAAGACTGCTTTGGCTATTCAGGGTCTTTTGTGTTTCCATATGAATTGTGAAATTTTTTGTTGTAGTTCTGTGAAAAATGCCTTTGGTAATTTGATAAGGATCACATTAAATCTGTAGATTTTGTTTGGTAGTATAGTCATTTTCACAATATTGATTCTTCCTACCCAGGAACTTGGGATATCTCTCCATCTGTTTATGTCATCTTTGACTTCTTTCATTAGTGCCATAATTTTCTGTGTACAGTTCATCTCTTTAGGTAAGTTGATTCCTAGATATTTAATTCTTTTTGTTGCAATGGTGAATGTGATTGATTCCTTAATTTTTCTTTCTGATTTTTCATTGTTAGTATATAAAAAAGTGATTTCTGTGTATTGATTTTATATCCTGCAACTTTGCTAAATTCACTCATTAGCTTTAGTCATTTTCTGATACTATCCTTAGAGTTTTCTATTTACAGTATCATGTCATCTGCAAACAGTGAGAGCTTTACTTCTTTTTTTCTGATCTAGATTACTTTTATTACTTTTTCTTTTCTGATTGCTGTAGCTAGAACTTCCAGAACTATGTTGAATAATAGTGGTGAAAGTGGACACCCTTGTCTTGCTCCTTATCTTAGGGGGAATGCTTTCAGTTTTTCACCATTGAGAATAATGTTTGCTGCAGGCTTATCATATATGGCCTTTACTATGTTGAGGTAGGTTCCTTCTATGTCCATTTTTTGAAGACTTTTAATCATAAATGGGTGCTGGATTTTGTCAAAGGCTTCTTCTGCATCTACTGAGATGATCTTATGGTTTTTATCTTTCAATTTGTTAATATGGTGTATCACATTGATTGATTTGTGTATATTGAGGAATCCTTGCATTCCTGGAATAAACCCAACTTGATCATGGTGTATGAGCTTTTAGATGTGTTGCTGAATTCTATTTGCTAAAATTTTGTTGAGGATTTTTGCATCTATGTTCATCAGTGATATTGGCCTGTAGTTTTCCTTTTTTGTGTTTTCTTTTGTCTGGTTTTTGTATCAGGGTGATGGTGGCCTTGTAGAATGAATTTGGAAGTGTTCCTTCTGCAATTTTTTGAAACAGTTTTAGAAGGATAGGCATTCAGTTCTGTTCAGTTCAGTTCAGTCACTCAGTCGTGTCCAACTCTTTGTGACCCCATGAATTGCAGCATGCCAGGCCTCCCTGTCCATCACCAGCTCCTGGAGTTTACTCAAACTCATGCCCATCGAGTCACTGATGCCATCCAGCCATCTCATCCCCTGTCATCCCCTTCTCCTCCTGCCCCCAATCCCTCCCAGCATCAGGGTCTTTTCCAATAAGTCAACTTTTCGCATGAGTGGCCAAAGTACTGGAGTTTCAGCTTTAGCATCAGTCCTTCCAGTGACCACCCAGGACTGATCTCCTTTAGGATGGACTGGTTTGGTCTCCTTGCAGTCCAAGGGACTCTCAAGAGTCTTCAACACCACAGTTCAAAAGCATCAATTTTTCAGTGCTCAGCTTTCTTCACAGTCCAACTCTCACATCCATACAGGACCACTGGAAAAACCATAGCCTTGACCAGATGGACCTTTGTTGGCAAAGTGATGTCTATGCTTTTTAATATGCTATCTAGGTTGGTCATAACTTTCCTTCCAAAGAGTAAGTGTCTTTTCATTTCATGGCTGCAACTACCATCTGCAGTGATTTTTGGGTCCCCCAAAAATAAAGTCAGCCACTGTTTCCACTGTTTTCCCCATCTCCCATGAAGTGATGGGACCAGATGCCATGACCTTAGTTTTGTGAATGTTGAGGTTTAAGTCAACTTTTTCACTCTCTCTGTCACTTTCGTCAAGAGGCTTTTTAGTTCCTCTTCACTCTCTGCCGTAAGGGTGGTGTCATCTGCATGTCTGAGGTTATTGATATTTCTTCTGGCAGTCTTGATTCCGGTTTGTGCTTCTTCCAGCACAGCGTTTGTCATGATGTCCTCTGCATATAAGTTAAATAAGCAGGGTGACAATATACAGCCTTGACGCCTAGATATATACAATTGTTATGTCTTCCTCTTGGGCTGATTCCTTGATCATTATGTAGTGTCCTTCCTTATCTCTTATAATCTTCTTTATTTTACAGTCTATTTTGTTGGATATGAGGATTGGTACTCCAGCTTTCTTTTGCTTCCCATTTGCATGGAATATATTTTTCCATCCTCTCACTTTTAATCTATATGTGTTTGGTGGTACACAATTCTCTTAGTTTTTGCTTGTCTGAAAAGCTTTTTATTTCTCCATCAATTCTGAATGAGATCTTTGCCAGGTTCAGTAATCTTGGTTGTACATTTTTCCCTTTCAATACTTAAATATATCTGCCATTCCCTTCTGCCCTGCAGAGTTTCTGCTGAAAGATCAGCTGTTAAATGTAGGGGGTTTCCCCTATGTATTACTTGTTGCTTCTCCCTTGCTGCTTTTAATATTCTTTCTTTGTGTTTAGTCTTTGTTAGTTTGATTAGTATGTGTCTTGGGTGTTTCTCCTTGGGTTTATTCTGTTTGGGACTCTTTGTGCCTCTGGGACTTGATGGGCTATTTTCCTTTTTTCATCCTTTTTACTTTATCAGAATAAAGAAGTTACTTTACTTTATCAGAAGTTATTTCCACCATTTTCTCTTCCGGCTCACTGATTCGTTCTTCTGCTTCAGATATTCTGCTATTGATTCCTTCTAGAGTATTTTTGATTTCAGTAATTTTGTTGTTTGTCTCTGTATGTTTTTTCTTTAATTCTTCTAGGTCTTTGTTAATTGATTCTTGCAGATTCTCCACTTTGTTTTCAAGGTTTTTGATCCCCTTTACTATCATTATTCTGAATTCTTTTTCAGGTAGTTTGCCTATTTCCTCTTCATTTATTTGGACTTCTGTGTTTCTGGTTTCTTCCTTCGTTTGTGCAGCATTTCTCTGCCTTTTCATTATTTTTTTTTTAAGTTATTGTGTTTGAGGTCTCCTCTTCCCAGGTTTCAAGGAAAGTTGAATTCTTTCCTTGAAGAAGGTTGAATTCTTTCTTCCTTTTGGTTTCTGCCCTCCTAAGTTTGGTCCTGAAAAAGGCAATGGCACCCCCACTCCAGTACTCTTGCCTGGAAAATCCCATGGACGGAGGAGCCTGGTGGGCTGCAGTCCATGGGGTCACTGAGTCGGACACGACTGAGCAACTTCACTTTCACTTTTCACTTTCATGCATTGGAGAAGGAAATGGCAGCCCACTCCAGTGTTCTTGCCTGGAGAATCCCAGGGAGGGGGGAGCATGGTGGGCTGCCGTCTATGGGGTCGCACAGAGTCGGACACGACTGAAGCAACTTAGCAGCAGCAGCAAGATTGGTCCAGTGGTTTGTGTGAGCTTCGAATAGGGTGAGATTTGTGCTGAGTTTTTGCTTGTTTGCTTGTTTTGGGCTTCCCTGGTGGCTCAGATGGTAAAGAGTCTACCTGCAGTGTGAAAGACCTGTGTTCAATCCCTGGGTCAGGAACATCCCGTGGAGAAGGAAATGGTAACCTGCTCCAGTATCCTTACCTGGAAAATTCCATGGACGGAAGAGTCCATGGGTTCACAAACAGTTGGACATGACCGAGCAACTTCAATTTTCTTTTGCTTGCTTGTTTGTTTGTTTCTCCTCTGATGGGCAAGGCTGAGTGAGGTGGTAATCCTGTCTGCTGATGATTCATTTGTATTTTTGTTTTGTTTGCTGTTTGGATGAGGCATTCTGCACAGGGTGCTACTGGTGGTTGGGTGCTGCTGGGTCTTGTATTCAAGTGGTTTCCTTTGTGTGAGTTCTCACTGTGTGATACTACCTAGCATTGGCTCTCTGGTTGTCCAGGGTCTTGGAGTGAGAGATCTCTCCAGAGGCTCAGGGCCTGGTCTCTGTGCGACTCTGGCTCAGGGTCTCATGAGACTGCCGTGAAACTGACTGCAGCTGCAGTCATCCAGAGGTTTGGCCTGGGCTGCAGAACACAACTGTAGACAAGCCACAGACCCACGTACTATGAAGAAGCAGAGTGTGCAGGGCTCCCGCCATTCCACTTAACCACCGTGTTCCTTGGCAACATCTGGCCAAAGTGTTGGGCTGAGAGAAGTGCCAAAGATGTGCGTCCAGGTGCCTGAAGGTGTTAGAATCCCTCTGGAGCAGTCACTGGGCCGCAGGGAGTAGAATCAGAGAAAACTTTATTACTGAAGTATAGTTGCTATACAATATTACATAGGTCACAGGTATACAGTATAGTGATCCATAATTTTAAAGGTTACACCCATTTGTAGTTATTATAAAATATTGGCTATATTCCCCATGTTGTACAACATCCTTGTAGGTTATTTTATACCTAATAGTTTGTACCTGTTAATCCCTACCCCTGTATATTTCCCCTCCCTGCTTCCCTTCCCACTGGTAACCACTAGCTTGTTCTCTGTATCTGTGAGCTTGCTTCTTTTTTGTTCTATTCACTAGTTGGTTGTATTTTTTAGGTTGCACATAGAAGTGATATCACACAGTATTTATCTTTCTCTGTTTTACTGATTTCACTTAACATAGTGCCATATAAGTCCATCCATGGTGTTGCAAATGGTAGTAGTTCAGTCTTTTCTATAGCTGAGTATATTCCATTGTATGTATGTATATATGTACATGTATATATACGTACACCCATCTTCTTTATCCATTCATCTGCTGATGGACATTTAGATTCCTTCCATATCTTGACAACAGTAAATAATATTGCAATGAACATTGAAGTACATTTATCTTTTTGAGTTAATGTTTTGGTTTTTTGGAGGTGGTATATACTCGGGAGTGGAATTGCTGAGTCATATGGTAGTTATATTTGTATTTTTTTGAGAAACTTCTGTGCTGTTTTCCACTGTAGCTTTGTCACTTTGCATTCCTACCAACAATGCACATGTGTTCCCTTTTCTCCACATCCTTGTTACTTGTGTTCTTCTTGATAGTAGCCATTCTAACAAGTGCAAGGTGATATTTCGTCATGGTTTTGATTTGCATTTCCCTGATGAGTAGTGATGCTGAGTATTTTTTATGTGCCTGTTACCCATCTGCATTTCCTCTTTGGCAAAATGTCTTCTCAGTTTTTCCTGTCTTTAGGTGAATTGTTTTTTGTTTTGATGTTGAGTTGTAGGAACTGCTTATATATGTTGGGTATTGGTCATTTATCAGTCATATTTTTTGCAAATATTTTCTCCCATTCATTAAGCTGTCTTTTTCTTTTGTCAGTGGTTTCCTGTGCTGTACAAAAGCTTTTAAGTTTAATTAGGTCACATTTGTTTATTTATTTTTACTTTTATTTCCTTTACTTTAGGATATGGATCCAAAAAGAATATTACTGTGATTTATGTCAAAGGGTGTTCAGCCTATGTTCTCATCTAGAAGTTTTCCAGCCTTACATTTAGGTCTTTAATCATTTTGAGGTTTTTGTGTGTGTATGATGGTAGATAATGTTAGTTAGCTATTGAGTTCAGCTGTATGTATTTTAATACTTACACAAAAGAGAAAATAATGAAACATAAATCTATACCACATTTTTCTTCATCTTTCTTCCAGCCTATTATGTATACCTGGAGAATCTACTGGAATGTCTGCTTTGAAGCTTTTAGACACAATACATTCCATGTACAACCCGGACTCTGAGGACTCCTCCGTAATTGCTAATCAAAAAAAAAAAGACTAGAGAGTGTTGAGCACTCTATGTTGCTAAGCATGGACACTGAGCTTATGGAGAAAAAGTAACTACTTCTTGGAACCACAAGCCAATATTTTATCAGGATATTCCCATCCTGAAACTGCCTTAGGTGGTGTAGCAGTCCTATGAATTCAGGCAACATGCAGCATCTTGTCTGGAAATCTTTTAAAATTTTTAATTAGTATTTAACATGCCTCTTTTTATTTTCATTTAATGCTTGTAGGAGTTTGTAGTCTTATCACAGATGAAAAGGAAGGGAAAGATGGCAGTATAGTTTTCTTCCTCAAATCCCTGGTAAGACACAAGCTTTATTAGCTGAATGAATGGAAGCTGTTATTGGCAACATTTAGACCTAGGAACCAATTTAATTTGTTTCTGCTATAAATTTGAATTTTTACTTCAATATGCATGCTTTATTTTTTCATTTCTCCTTTTCACATCATTTTTATACCCATCAAAATGTATTCTACCTTATTATTTTTTTCATTTTATTTTTCATTTTATACATTTTAAATTAATTCTTCCACCCTTCTATTCATCTATCCAGTCATACTAAATACTAACTATTGTGACAGAATCAGGGGCTATAGAAATGACTATGACAACATTCCAGTCCTTAAACAGTTACCAGTTCAGTGAAGAGAAAAATAAATAAATAAATAACATCTTTCCCCCTACTTATTTCCCTTTGAATTTCTTTTTCTTAATATTATTCAGTCTAACCTCACATTCACTCATTTGGATACAACTTGTGAGTTAGAAACAAAGGAGGACATTTTCTATCTCTGAGACTCTTAGATTTAAGTTCAGATAAAGTGTTCAGGTTCTTTGTTAAAGAAATCCAAGTGTAGCCTCCGGATAATCCTAGATCTCCAAGGTTTCTGGAGCTCCCCTTTCATTGGATGCTCAGACTAAATTCCTGGTAAACTGAGACCCTGTTCTTCACTCCATGGGAAGCTTTGTCTCCCAGTATCGCCAAGGACTTTACTAGGGGCTCAGTTTCTCCTGACTCCCTTTTACTGTTACTTGTTGCTCCTTGTGTTTTTGAATCTGACTATGTATGTTGGCTCCTTGGTTGCCTGCTCCCCTCCTGTCATCCTCCCGAGGTCCAATAGCTTCATTACTCCGAGCGCGTTCAACACCAGGCTGTTTGTAAAACCACCTTTTATTGAGGCATCAGAAAGCAAGCGGCATCTTAGGATTTAATATTCTCCGTTAGCCTCCCTAGATTCTTTTCCTATATCTGTGGTGGTGGTGGTGGTGGTTTAGTCGCTAAACCGTCCAACTCTTGTGACCCCATAGCTGCAGCTCGTCAGGCTCCTCTGTCCATGGGATTCTCCAGGCAAGAATACTGGAGTGGGTTGCCATTTCCTTCTCCAGGGGATCTTCCAAACCCAGGGATCGAACCTGGGTCTCCTGCAATGCAGGCAGATTCTTTACTGATTGATATCTGTGGGGGCATTTTTAATTGTTTGTCCTCGCATTATGGACTTTTCCTCCTTGTCTTTAGAGACCTTTTCCATTTCCTTCTTGTTAGAATTCAACTTTCTTCCAACATCCTCACTTGCAGGCTAACAGAAACCAACTTCCAATTCCCTACCATGTAATAGTGAAGTAAACTTTGGCTTTCAGTTACAGCTTTCTTATTCTTGACCCTACCAAGTGTCCTTAGCCTTTATTAATGGCCTATCTAGCTGTTTTTTAAACAAAATAACCATCTATTATTTTATACAGATAAATCTTGTATATTTCTAAGGATATCGAAGTTTATTTCTATTTGTCATACTCTCTGTATTTTCCGGTTATAATATTACCACACCAGCAGATTTACAAAGTCCTTAAAAGCTAAAGACATATTGAGTTATAAAGACTACAATGTAGAATAATACAAATGCAAAAATCATCATGTGGTTCTTTAAATAGTTCTAATAAAATGTTTGATTGAAAGATCTAAGTGGCATAAAAGATAACTTTTGGTTTCTAAAGTTTTGTGTCTTAGAATTGTGTATATTTAGAAACTGTTTGGTTGCTTTGCTTACTCAATTATTTGTGTAGAAGCCAGAATTATGTCTTAACACAAACACGCATAAACACATTTGGGCCATAAACATAGGAGGTTACATAGGAGGTAGTTAGCTATTCTTATTAAGGTTTTGGAAGACTACAAATGCTTAGAATTTAAAAACTACTCCAATTCATTTAATAATCAATTATCAATCTTGTATTATCAGTCTGCTGAAAAAACACAGAAACAGAGGTTTAAAACTATACTATGCATAGCAATCACCTAGAAAGCCTATAGGGTGCAAATTTCATCTCCCCAAACAGAATCTGACATCTGATGTAGGGCTAAGAAATTCACATTTAGGTAAGCTGCCCAGGTGTGTTATAATGAATGTGAGCACATTTTTGGAAATATGAGTGGGGTATTTAAATAATGTCCTAGTACAAAGTGGTTCATGTTACTTAAATCCTAGCCACCTAGGTATACCACAGTATCTTAAGGCTTTTTTGACCTTTTCCTGGTAACATAACTCATTTAATGAACATAAATAGTAAGTTCCAGTAATTCTTATTAAGGTAATGATGATTTCAAATATTTTCAGAGTGCTTTAAATTAGAAGCCATCTTAATATATATATGTATATACATATCTTTTATTTTCACTTTATCCCGGTCAATGGGGCTGGTGCAATAATTTAAGACAAGTGAATTCTATAGGTCTCCCAATATAGAAAGTCCAAAGGGACTCTACCAGCACTCAAACCTCAAAAGTCACCTTACAGTCTCATTTTAAATCAAATACAGGTAATATTTTTTGTTGATTTAAAACCTTTGGAAAGTGAGGATCTCTGTGCTAATTTGGAATTTATTCATCACAATTCGTGTAAAAGAGGCAAACCTGGAAAATCCTCTCTTCCTTTTGTGTTCCCTTCAAGGCATCACTTAAGAAATTCCAGACTTTTTTGTTAAAACTTCTCTTTTGTGTAATACACACCTCTCCTTTCTATCAGGTTGACCTCCACTTATCCTTCAAAGTCCAGTCTATTGATATTTTCTCAGAGGTTTCTATAACCTCTCAGTTTAAATAAGCTTTAGGTTATTTTTCCTTTCATTGAATTGATTATAATTGCAATTGTGTAATTTTGTGTAGTTAAATATTTAATGTCTATATACCCGTTGGATTGTGAGTTCCTCCAAGGATAGGATTGTGTTTTGTTTACTACTGTCAAAGTTAGACCCTACCCCTGTGGCCTGGCATACAGAGGCACTCAACATACTTCTTGAATTAATGAATGAAGTGTAGGAAAATATCTGACTAGAAAAGATTTTAGCACTTTACATTGATGAAAGTATACTTGGAAACTGTCTTTGTTGTATGAGAGGTGGTAAGTCAGGGCTAATTTTGAATGAGCAACGTTGGAGGTCCCACTCTATCCACTACAGAGTATAGGTGGACAGCATTGAGACTGAAAACTAGCCAGAAAAAATGCTGACTCAGAAACACTAGAATCAAAGATAAAATTGCAGCTTGCTTTAATTGCTTTGTACTCTGTCTCATAGATAGAATTTGCCCACTGAAACTTTAGATGCTTAGCCGAAAATTCTGGATACCATGGTGGAATGTGTGGGGAGTGGCTGTTGGAGGAGTCAGTATGTCACACTGCAAAGGCTGTCATGCAAAAGAAGTGTGGGGGGAGTCAGAAATAAGCGTGACTCTAAAACCCGTAGATAAAATTGTGATCAGATGAAGAGGTAATGCACAAATCAAAGGTAGTTGATTCTTTCTCTAAAAGATGTAATATTTTAAAGAATCTGTGATGTCCTTGTGATATTAAGTGTTAGAACAAGTACTTGACTTAAAAAGAAAAGTGTATTTATTTGTATGAAGGAAAAGCTGAGTGAAAAAAAATGCCATCATCTCACAATATATCTGGAAAAGATCATAGTCAAATTGTAATGTCAAAACCAAGGGAAGTTGGAAGATAGGAATGGAAAAATAAGTCAAAGCCTTGATTTGCATGACTTATAATATTAATATGAGTGATATACTTTACTAGCACACTGCAGAGAAACTAGTCCATAATTTGGGGTGGTTCTTTCCTTTTCTGGAGAAGGAAATGGCAACCTGCTCCAGTATTCTTGCCTGGAAAATCACATGGATGGAGGAGCCTGGTAGGCTACAATCCATGGGATTGCAAAGAGTGGGACACAAATGAGCAACTTCACTTTCATTTTCTTTTCCTTTTTAGTTGAGGTATAGTTGATGTACAATATTATATGTTTCAGATCTACAGCATAGTGATTTACAACTTTTAGAAGTTGTATTCAATTTATAGTTATTAAAGCTATTGGATAGTATTTCCTAAGTTGTACTATATATCCTTTATAACTTACTTATTTTATCCACAATAGTTTGTACCTCTTAATCCTTTACCCCTATCTTCCCCCCCACCTTGAGAACTTTCTTTATGGCAGATAATCTCAGTCCTTTTTTTTTTTTTTTTTTTTTTTCAGTCTTTTTGTGTATCTCATGTACTTGGCAAGATCTGTGTATCTCTTACGTTGAAACTCAACCAGGGAAAAAGGGAGATGATTTCAATCTCTTCTTGAAACTTGAAGGTGAAGGTGAAGTTGCTCAGTCGTGTCTGACTCTTTGCGACCCCATAGACTTTAGCCCACCAGGCTCCTCTGTCCATGGGATTTTCCAGGCAAGAATACTGGAGTGGGTTGCCATTTCCTTCTTGAAACTTAGATCTTTTCAATGTTTAGTTGAGGAGCAGGTATTAGGGAAGAGCTTTGGGTTTGGGATATGTCATACTATTTCTAAAAAGGATCTCCCTCTATTTGACTGATGACCTCTTCCTCCTGAATAATTCATTTGTTTAGATATTCAAGGACTCTTGGTAGTCTATTGATGCTCAGTGAGCAGGTTCAATCTCAGCTCACTCAGAGAGCACTGGGAATCTGCCAGCTTCTCTGAAAGCCTCCATTGCTGACAGCTGGCAACAGTGTCATGGGCTTCATATGACACTGGGTTTCAGATTTTCAGATCTTTCATATTTAGAAGAATTTGATCCTAAAATAAATAAAGGCTTCAACATATTTGTATTCTACATTTGAGAGTTTGGTAGTTATGGGAACAGAATCTGGGGCAAAACTTATCAAGTTAATCTTATGACTTTGGAAAAGTTACAAACTCTGTGACCATAAAAGGTGACAGTGTAGTGTCATTATGAGTATTGATATGAGCTAATTATGTAAATTGCTTTGAAGAGTGTTTGGTATTAGTAAGAACTATATAAGTGAGAGCTTTTATTATTATTTTGTATTAGTAGGTATGTGTATATTCATATATTATTGGCCAAAGAAATGTTGAATTTTTAAAAAACCTTTATAACATATATTTTATAGTTTTATAACATATTATTCTAACATTTGAAGTTCTTTTTCAGGAGAGGAAGAATGCCTTTTAATTTGTTCCTTAATTCTTTCTCTCTCTTCAGTCTTAATGCCAACTCTTCTTCCCTAGGTTTGCTCTTTTTGGACTTCACCTTTGGTTGATATAATTTAAATGGTAGCACAGCTCAAACACTTTTTTCATGTCATGATAATCTGAACATTTGAGAAGAAGCCTGCAGTTAAATATGGGTGGCTTCCAGATTTCCATCAGTGTAGACTGCACCTTATATTTATGGTTGTAAATCTGGACCTAATACATGAAGATTTCTAGAATCATAACCAATATCTGGAGCCATTGTCTACATTTATTTTTTTTCAGCCTGCTGCCCTGTAACGTTCTTTTGCAAGGTTTTTATTTTTTGCTGTTTTTCTTACACAGAAGACTCAGATTGTTTTCCAACAGAAATCAGAACTTTTAATCTATATAAGCTGAAAGAAGAACTTGAAACATCCTTCCCGCGCAACTCTAATGGATGTTACCTACATGTCTAAGTTCTTACAGTTGAGTAACATCCTGAGTTAAATCTCCAAATATGTGTTTATACTTCTTCATCTACGGGGATCAGTGCTTTTAAACTTGGATTGAAGTATATTATGGTTCAGATCATTCTATATTTCTTCTTTTATTTCTTTTTTTTTTTCTCTACAGTTTATTGCTTTTGCTTCTTTATTCTTCATCCTGGTTTCAATCACAACCTTTTGCCTGGAGACACATGAAGCTTTCAATATTGTTAAAAACAAGACAGAATCAGTCAGCAATGGCACCAGTGTGGTCCCACAGTATGAAATTGAAACAGACCCTGCCTTGACGTATGTAGAAGGAGTATGTGTGGTATGGTTTACTTTTGAATTTTTAGTCCGTATTGTTTTTTCCCCCAATAAACTTGAATTCGTCAAAAACCTCTTGAATATCATTGACTTTGTGGCCATCCTGCCCTTCTACTTAGAGGTGGGACTCAGCGGGCTCTCATCTAAAGCTGCTAAAGATGTCCTTGGCTTCCTCAGAGTGGTCAGATTTGTGAGGATCCTCAGGATCTTCAAGCTCACCCGCCATTTTGTAGGCTTGAGGGTGCTTGGACACACTCTTCGAGCGAGCACAAATGAATTTCTGCTGCTGATAATCTTCCTGGCTCTAGGAGTTCTGATATTTGCTACTATGATCTACTATGCAGAGAGAGTGGGCGCCCAGCCCAACGACCCTTCAGCTAGCGAGCACACGCAGTTCAAAAACATCCCTATTGGGTTCTGGTGGGCTGTAGTAACCATGACTACCTTGGGCTATGGAGACATGTACCCGCAGACGTGGTCGGGGATGCTGGTGGGAGCCCTGTGCGCTCTGGCTGGAGTACTGACCATAGCCATGCCGGTGCCTGTCATTGTCAACAACTTCGGAATGTACTACTCCTTGGCGATGGCAAAGCAGAAGCTTCCACGGAAAAGAAAGAAGCACATCCCTCCTGCTCCTCAGGCAAACTCGCCTACTTTTTGCAAGACAGAATTAAACGTGGCCTGCAATAGCAAGCAGGGTGACTCGTGTCTGGGCAAAGACAGTCGGCTTCTGGAACATAACAGATCAGGTAAGGCACGGGTTCAAATGCATGCCATTAAATACTTTATAGACCAGTATGTCCCTTAGGTAGAAGGCACCTTCTCATTTTCTGCAGATGTTCGGAGTTTTCGGTTCCACCCCTTTGCAAATGTGTCTGTGTCAGGCTTGTAGATAGCTAGACTGTAGCTTTTCTAAATGAATCCTAAGTAGAAGTCCGCATAGCTGGTCTATAGAGTTCTCCTGCTTTGACGGGAATGCCCTGTGCTGACGGCGCCAATATTTTCTTTTGCCTGTTTGTTGCTTTCGTGCCGATGTTCCTTTGTTTCCCTGCACGATGTGGTGGTATGATATTGGACATTTTCCATCCTTCATTCTCAAAATGTTGATCTCCATGTCATTTGGCTTGGTGTGTTTTTCTCAGTTTTATCTCTGCCACATGGGGCCATGCATTTTGACCTAATTCACAAGAAGAAGTTGTGTAAAAAGAATGGATGTTTACATTTCAAAGGCCTAAACACTGAAGAGGTGATATGTAAGAATGCCCTTTGGAAAGTAAAGGTGTTCTTCAGTAATATTGGGGAGTGTTGGTTAAGTTTTCATTATTCTTTAATTAGGGTATTTCAATATAATTCCTTTGCTTTGGGTAAAATGCTGTGTAGTACAATCAGCCCAACATTATGCAGGGTCTAGATGATCTGCTTTGGCTAATCAATAGGAAGGTTGAATTTCTCTGTGGATTGCCTTTTTTAATGCATTCTGCACTGGGCTCTTTTCCCTCCCAGAATGGAATTTTGGATAACTTCCTGCTTGAAATTAGCTGAATTCCTGCTTGTCTCTGTTGCCATAGATAATCTAGAGTTAATTGACTGTAAATTCAGTTTGCCAAAGTGATAGTCAATAGTGTCTTCTCTAGTCTGTTATGTCTAGTAAAGATGAAATATTTTGTAGATCTCACAATTTAACTAATTTTTTGTCATCTATGAAATGTTAAGATATATGCATTCCCTATAACTTAGATAGATTTAATCTTTTTCTTGTAGAAAAATGATTTATGAAAATCCCATGTGAATAATTTAGCATTATTTAGAAATAACACCAATTAAACAAACCAAGCAAACTAGCAAACAAATGGGAAAAGCAAGTGACATTTTCACAGGTTGTCTCCTTAGCTCCCAAAAGCTATTATGGGTTAAATTAGGGGGGGGGGGAATAAAACCTGACTGGAACTGAACTGCTTTTTAAAAGATTTTATTCAAAGTCCTTGTGATTATTTAGCAGACTGTTTTGCAAATTCTGTCAGCGTGTATCTGAGAATTGCTATGCCAGGAATGTCCTTACGGAAGATGGAATGTAGTTTGTGTTGCTGCCCTTGTTAGACTGTTCTCTGCTTGTGCAGAGCTTTTCTGAAGGGCATGGAAAGGCGGACACACTCAGCTTGGGCAAGCACTGTTATGAGCTAGCATCTAGGCGATAGGATGTGAAAGTCTTTGGCAAGTATTTAGACATAAACGTTTCAAGGGCGTTTGGAGAAGTTGACTTGTTCCATTGTTATGCTCAAAACAGAACCTGGACACAAAGTTTGTAAACTTTGGGATTGTTTTCATTATGAATTTTGGGAAACATTACTTCCAGAAAACAATGAAAGCATATGTCTTTTAGCACTACAAAGACTAATATTTACTTAGGACTTTTTCCGTCAGTAGGCTCCATTTTTAAAGATGTCTATTTACAGTATCTAGATAACCTATCAAAAGTGGAAAGATGCTAATTCGTGCGCTACTTCATTATCACACTTACTTTGAATCATATTAGTTTTGTAAAAGTTGTTGTCATATTAGATAAAGTCCAACATGAAGTTAAAATTTCCCTGAGAACATCTCTCCTTTTCAATACATTTCCATTTTGCTCCATGTAAGTTTTTGTGACGAGTGATGAAAATTCTTTTCTTATCATGTTGTGATGATTGTGTTTTGTATTATCGAGTGACTGTACTTTGGACACTGGGCGTAAACTCTTTGTATTGTCTCGTTCCCTCATCATCACTGTCTGTCAATGGGCGTGGTGCTGTGACCAGTGTTAGCAGGTGACGACAGTGCGGGAAGTGAGCCGCCGTTATCGCCCCCAGAAAGGCTCCCCATCAGGCGCTCTAGCACCAGAGACAAAAGCAGAAGAGGGGAGACGTGTTTCCTGCTGACGGCAGGTGATTACACGTGTGCTTCTGATGGAGGGATCAGGAAAGGTAGGCATGCATTTCATCAGATCCTAACAGGTGACGTAGCAATTAAATGCTGCAAATGTATGGAGTGGTGTAAAATGCTCATTCATCATTTTCTGGGAGCAGCTATGACATCATAGTGCCTTTTGTCTCATTACATCTTATCTCATTATAAATATTTAAAAATGTGTATCATAACAGCCAACTTGATTATCATATCTGAAAGACTTTTCACCCTTCTTTCTTTTTTTTATTATTTTGTTTTTCATTTGTCTATAGGCAGAATTGTAATGAAGTATTAAGTAATTAAGTCAACCATCGATTTATTTTAATATAATATATTCAGCAGTCTTGAAAATTTATCTTTTTTCCTACAATGAATTAAAGTCACTAATTGACTCTATGCATCTGTTTGATAAGTGATTGATAATTATAAAACAATAATAAAACTTTTTTTCCAAAGTAAAACATTAAACATACTCTAATGGTCTCTTATCCAGTGTTTGGGCAAATTTTCCCCAGTAATTAATCTGAACGTCAGGAGTTTGCTAAGGTACATGATCCTCCAGCCATATAGAACAGTATACCCAATCAGTGGAAAGGTTACTTACTGTACTTACAAAATGTACTTACAAAATTTCTCTTCTGGGCAATGATCATTTTAAGTTTATTATTATTTTTTAATTGACACTGAACAATTCCTGGCTCATAGAAGATCCTTAATATCTGTTGAATGGATGCATTGTATTAGATAGGCATCTTGGTTAAGAAATATAGCAGGATACTGAAGCTCCCCTTCAGCATGTGGTTTTATTTCCCTAGATTGTGTCAACCATCTATGACTATTCCTTAGTTGCTAGTTTTCATTTTCATTTTAGTAAACTTTACCATCCGAACAATTGGACCCTTTTTATCTCAAGAAATTAGTTTCGTGACACTTATAACCCACCCTTGTCAAAGTTCTGGTATGCTCTTAGAATACTTTCTGCTTTGAGAATTCCAGTTGCTTTAGTGCCAAGGTTATTTTATTCTATTTACCAACAGAATAGAGAAAGAACTACAAATTTCTTATGAAGAAATGGTAATTTCTTAGGCAATTGACTGAATTTGAATGAAAAGCCACTCTAAAACTTTCATGTTAGTGCAACTGCATTTTAAAAATATTGTGCTTATTTGCTATTCATTGCAGTTTCTCCCTACAGAATACCTTACCATTTTAAGCCTAAAATATTTATAATGCCTCCTGCCTTTGAAATAACTCATTACCCATGTTGTGCTTCTTTTTTGTTTCTTCTGAGCACTTTATATTGTTCTTTCTGTCTCCATACTTGTAAGTAACAAAAGAGAAGACAGAGGACTCTTTTGTTTTTTTAATGTGTAATATTTTAAATTATACTTCATTCCAAGAACTGTCACTCTTTGCATCTCTTGTACCAAAATGTGTTTCAATTATCTGATTTTTCACTATTTTATATTGTTACAATAGTTTTTAAATATTTTTATAGTTAATACTCTATCATAGTACTTAAGCAAAATATATGTATATAACTATTAATATGGAATATAGTACTTGCCTTGTAATCTTAAATTACTATATATGTATATACATATATCCGTATGTGTATATATGTATTTTTATGTATTGTGTGATTATATTTGGATATATTTTAAGCATCATTTAATAAAATATCACATGCAATATTTATACTAGGGTTACATGTTAAGACTCTAGCTAGAATGTTTCTCTTCCATGTTAGATAATATTTTGAATTTTAAACTGTCAAAAGGGGTCACATATTTTAAAAGACTTTGCAAACTATAAAGCACCTATATAAATACAGTTTTCCTGTAAAATGGCAAATTTCCATAGCAAAGCAGTTAATAAGATATTGTGTTTATATGAGAAAACTATACATGTGATCTTATTTCACAAATTCTATCAATGAGAGCATCTTTGAAAACCCAACTATGAGCTTTTTATTTTTAATTATTTCTCACTGTAAACAAATTCTTTTTCATTCTTGCTTATTTTGTAGATCTGTGTTTTTTTTTTTCCCTAGATCTGGTAACATTTCTGGCTATTTTCACTTAATCTTCTCAGTGTTTATTTTGTCATGTCTATTAGAAATCCATTTATTTCTTCTCCTGTTTCCTTTATATAGATTAGAGATATCTCCTGTTATTCCCACTCACATATTTATCTTCTGTATGTTTCTAATCGTTTTCTACACTGACCTGATTTTTGGGTTATATAAATTCTCCCCTATATAAATGAGAAAAATGACTGAATTCCCTTTGTATTCTTTTTCTATCAACAAGTGTAAATGCAGTTGGGCATACATTAAGAAAACATGTGGATTACCTAAAAGAATGAACTCCCAAAACTTAGAACCTATGATTTTATTTATACAGTATTTTTATTTATATATCATTTTACATGAACACAAACATACTCATTGATAATGCACAAATAGGCAGTTTCAATATTGCCCTAAACAAATATGTGCTCTTAAAAGCTGTGTAAAATGTATATCATGTATTTAAATATTAGTTCAAATTGAGTTCAATATTGTTTATTCTCATAAATTATATTTTCAGTCATTCCATTCAATAAAAGCTTGATGAGGCAAAATTTTGTCAAATTTTCTAATCACAAATGAACCTGCAGAATAAAGGAAGAATAAATTTATATGAAAAACATAATTTTACTAATTAAATACTTGTTGCTAAATTATAAGGGAACCCTTCTCAAATAGACACTGAAATCATAGTTATTAAAAATAACATGACTTATCAACAGAATAAATAATATTTATCTTAATGACTATAATTCAGAAAAGTAACTAAACATTTACAAGGGCAACCAAGATTTACATGTAAATAACATGATTATTATAAATTGTTAAACAGATTTTTACCTTTTTTGGAAGTCTCATAGGGAACACAGTTATTGTGGGGAACAAGATGTGTATTTTTACAAGGATGGTCTATAGTTATTAACAACTTCTTTGATTCATGTATATTCACGAGGTTGCTTTTAATCAAAACCAATCAATGTTTATAGTCTAGTTTACATTTTTAGGTTACACTAAAAATCCAAGTCAACTTGGATAAATTATTCTTTCTACAAGTCCTAGTTTTATTTCCAATCACATTACAGAAGAATAATGATAATTAGCCCTCTAGGAATGTGAAGGTCCCTATGTAAGAATGAATGACTTGCAATTCCTTTTTAATTATTTAAGACATTCTTTCATTAACTGTTCCATCACCCACCAGAGCAGAATGAAATATATGCCACCTCACATGCTTTATAGCTCAAAATACTAATAAAACATATAGGTAGATAATTTTCTCATTAGCAGTAATTATGTCCTAGAGAACTGTACTGTAATCAGTGGATGACATAAATTTTCACCTACAAAATATCAAAGAAAACATCTAATCTGCTGAAAGCTTGTGGGTGTATATGTAGAGAGGGGGTTCCTACTAGTCAGACCTTACCCTGAAGTAGAGCTGTTTCATTTCCCAGATCTATACCACTTTTTCAGTGGAGCTGCCAGAACATTTATCTGATGGATTGTATAATATGACTATTTTTTCAGTTAATGATTGCCTGACTTTTAATACAATTTTACTTCTACTTTTATAGTAGGTGCTCACTACCTCATTTACCTGCTGCTAGTCTTTTCTAATAAAAAATACCACAATATATACTCCTTCCAATAGTGTCCTTGATGGGGTGTGGCTTGAGCAGCTAAGGCAAATCAGTGGGTTAAAGTTTGTGGGAAAGACATGTAAGTGGGAAGGATTCTGTGAGTCAATGATTATCATGAACAGAAGATTAGAACACAAGATAATAGGAAGAAAAGGTGGAAAATATCAAATTATTCTTCATTCCTGGCAGGGAAGAATCAGATGAAAATACATAATCAAAATCAGATTTAAATTTACGGAAATGATGACTCAGTTTATATTATTTATTTTTTTATTTTTTAAATACAAGGGATTAGGAATGGGCATTCATTCTGCATTACCTAGATAATGGCATTAAAAGTCGTTATTGAGGAATCATCCTTTTAACCCCATAAAGCTGGAAGATTAAATATGCTGGGAAAGAGTGGTGCACTTAAACTTAAGCATGCTTTATTAACTTAGTAAACACTAAAATAAGAATAAAAAGAGAAAAAATAGCTCATTTTTTTTCAGGAACATATTCTGAAATTTAAAAATATTAGCCAAATTTATATCTTATTTAAGTTGCTTTGCATAATTCTTATAAGTTTTCTGATATTGAATATGCCAAAATTTCATCAATACAAACTATAATTTGGAAAAGAATAGATTTTTGAAGTATTATAATAATAATTTGTGATATTTGGCTTAATCATTTGGAAATGACAGCTACAGCAAGCTTCATTTTTTTTTTTTTTTAGAGTTGTAAATTGTCTCAATGTTGAATTCTTTGTAAACAAATTCTTTGAGCTCAAAAATAGCACTTTGATTACCCTGCATGATATTGTTTGTCTGTGTCTATTTTCTGGTTGAATTCAACTGATGTCTGTGCATTTTTCCATAAAAGGATATGAAAAATCCCGAAGCTTAAACAACATAGCGGGCTTGGCAGGCAATGCTCTGAGGCTCTCTCCAGTAACTTCACCTTACAACTCTCCTTGTCCTCTGAGGCGCTCTCGATCTCCCATCCCATCTATCTTGTAAACCAAACTGCATCAGTTGGCTAAATTGTCTTAATTCAAGTACTGTTTACCCCATAATGGAAATAATTAAATGTAGAGTTACTCCAGACGCCATTAATACAGTATAAATCCTGCATGATACTACTATCTGAAGTCAAAAAATGCTGTTTGGGTAGCTGACGAATCTTATCCTGGGTTTAAACGAATCTTATCCTAGTAGTGCTGCCACTTTTCCATATGAATTGCCCTGATCTCCTTTCGCAATAAAATGACAGATAGCATCAGATATTGGCGAGTACCCTAATACATAAACACATCTTCAGGGAGGTAATTTAAATCATTGTGCTTCCAAATGCCAGCTACTTCATGGGAACTTCATTTCTTGTGACTCTGAACCATTCTGAAGATGTCTGGGATTCTGTTTTGAATGCACACAACATGACTTTGGTCAGCTCATTTGCATGGACCATCTTGTCTCTATCACCTGAAAGCAATGTCACAGTGTTCGGGGACCGCAGATGGCTCGGGATATGTGTACTTGCATCGAACCATTCTGCTGATGTGAAACCACTGGTTGACTGTTCTGCATGTTGAATTGTGGGGCAGGGAGGGTGAATTTCTCCTTGACAATTTTTTTTTTTTATTCTTTGAAAAAAAATATTTGTTTTAAATAGTTTAATTTCTTGATTGTTTTACTTTTCTTCCAAAATGCTGTATTGGAGTTCTGAATGTCTCTGGTTGTTTGCACACAGATAACTGCAAAGAGATTGTCATTACTGGTTACACGCAAGCTGAGGCCAGATCTCTTACTTAATGGCTTGGGGAAGGCACAAAACATGAGAGAAAGGTAACTGCCAGCCAGGCTTGCATCGTTTAGATAGGAATTGCTATTTGGAACTAGAATCATGTTTTCTTTCTTTTAATCCCAGAATTTGTCATCATTTTCAGAGTCAGGGTGCCAAAGTATCACTCAAAATTCTTGTCTTTTTTACCCCCTTCCTTTATTTAATTTATTATTATTATTATTATTATTTTGCAAACAACAAAGAGCATTGTTGTTCACAGGAAGCTTTCTTGACAAGCCTTAAATCTCTGACTGACAGCATTAATCAGATTTTCAGGCAGTGTTTAATCAGGTGCTTTGTCCTGTATGTCGTTCTGTCCATATGTCTTAGCTCCCTGTCTTATGTGTATATGCCATCTGTCTCCATGAAGCACAGAAATGCCTTGATGAGGTGTTCATGATTTTAGGACTGGGTCCTCTTCCCTGCCCCTTGCCTTCTTCACTACTTGGAACAGCCTCTGTGCTTTGTGTGTGAATTAGTGATGCCCGTAGACTACCTAAGTTAACCGGTGCTGTGAACCTGTCTGATAAGCAGGATTTAAGCAGCAGTTTTACCCTTGCATTTGATTGCCTGCTGCAGTGTCAGTTTCTACTCCCTAGCAACCAGAATTCATCAGGACACGCCAGTGAAACCCTCAGGGTGTCTTATTCAGTGCAAGTGGGAGACATTCTGTTTGCACATCCCTACAAATGCAATAGCAGTAGTGTGTCTGATGTATTGGACATGAGAGGGAAGAAAATACCATACTATAAACTGAGAGATAAACAATATTTCTAAGGCATTTAGGATCCTTGAGACTGCTAATTCCTAATGCTCGTGTTTATTTCCGGTTAGGGAGACAATTGTCACTTTTAGAATTGGCCACATAACATGTATTACTTTATATCCCCAAGTCCTAGAGCATGACCTGCATGTCAGAGACCTTGTACAGCAATGTATTTACCCAGACATAACTCATATTTAGAGATTCAGTGATGCTTTTGATAACACTACACATAGAAAGTTATAATTAAACACAACTTTATGGTGAAGGAATTAATATACTGTCTGGTGCTGCTGTTATTGACTGCAGTGTTGTACAGAATTTATCATGGATTTTTGACTGCTGAAAAAGGGACAGTGGAATTTAGCCATACCAAGGACTATTCTGGAAACAGACTCCTGCTGCTGAATGTGCCCTGACGTGACCAGGTTGCACTTGGAAGAGATCCTGGCGTCTTCATGAAGCATGAAAAAGCCTATGCAAGAACTGTGGCTGGAACTCATTTGGTGCTCCCCATATGAGTGGTCTGCTGAGGACTGGCTGGTGTCCATGAAACAGCTGTAAATACCAACATGTATGCATGGGTCAACAGCTTTGGCCATCTCACATCGAAGGAAGCCAGAGTCACGATCAACATCTCTGGAGCTTCAAGTAAGGCCCGCACCTCTGTGAATTACCCTTTGTGGACCTGCAGTAGATTGTGCTGTGATCATAAAAGCAGTGATATTGGTGTACTATAGGTCTGTCTTAATTTCCTTCATTTCTCATTTGTTGGTTAGATCCACGAACACTAACTGTATCATTTATTTTTAATAAGCCACTTACACTAGCTTGTCATATTATGTTGCAAAGTTTTCAGTGCCTATTTGTCAAAACTGACCCATTTGGAGTCCCACATTTGTTTTAAGTTCTTAAAAGTTATTTGACTTAAACTCATTAGTATTATTCATGATTCAAGTATTTTGTCATTGTTACCTCAATTATAAATATTAAAAAAATAAAATTCTGGCAATGAGAATATTTTTTTATTAAATTATCAAGACTAATGTCAGTATATAGTAGAATATTAATTGAATTATACCCTAAAATGTATATTTTGCATAAAAGAGATATTCTTCAATCGATTACTTTTTTTGTGAATTTTGTGGCAAAGAAGCTTGCACTTGTCTTTAAAACTGTTGTAGTTGAAACTGTATAAAAATTCATCTTGCTTAATCAGTATTTCTGGAATCTGTTAGTTCCCCTGGGACTCTGAATATAACATACAACCTAATTATGAATCCCTGTATCATGGACCTTTTGTGACCATCTCAAGGTGCATGCATAACCTTGATGATAATCGGTGAAAATGTAACTAACTAAAATGAAGAATAAAAGGCAAATAAGTTGGGGATAAACTTGAATCCTATCTGAATAAATTATTCATGTTTTTTCCTTGGCTCGTCTCTTTGTTTTGCAGTTTTCAACAGGCTTTACCATTTTTATGCATCGTGATAACAAAAGACACTCATGCATAATAAAGAATTTGAGATGAAAGGATTTGTAAACATACATAGGTCACATTTTCATTCAAGCCTTAGACATGTAGCTAGTGTTTTCCTCTTCTAAGTGATTTTTTTCTCTTATAATTCTGAAGTGGTAAAATTATTATTTTGGTATTTGATTGTTATATGGTATTTTATGACTAAATACTGAATTTTCACTTACACTTTCCAACTTAATCATCACAGTGATTCTGGAGGTAAATATTTTTTGTTTCATTTTATTGGTGGTGAAGTGAAAGATCACAGAGGCAAGACTGTTCACTTATATATTTGTCACAGTTTTCCTGTCATAGTTTCTTATTGTTTAACTATCTACTGAGCTTCTTGTGCTAAGTCCTTTCAGTGGTATCCACTCTGCGTGACCCCATGGACTGTAGCCTGCCCAGCTCCTCTGACCATGGGATTCTCCAGGCAAGCGTACTGGAGTGGGCTGCCATTTCCTCCTCCAGGGGATCTTCCCTGAACCCGTATCTCCTGCCTTGGCAGGAGGTTTCTTCCTACTACTGCCACCTGGGAAGGCCTCGTGTAAATGCCTTATGTTCTAAATATGACTTCTCTCTCGCTTTTCGGTAACAGATGAGTGTCTCGGCAGTACACCACACATGGCTGGCATCCCATTCACATGGTGGGGTTATGCTTTTATTTACATGTAAATTCTGTGTCACCAACAGGAACAGAGGAAAGTGAAAATGGAAAAGAGAAATAAGGTTGACAAATCCAACACTTTACTGAATCTTTTCTAGCTCTAAAAGAGCTAGATTATTAAGAGACTATTGCTTATGAAGTTTATTAAGAGATTTTTGATTATTAAGAGACTATTAAGAAACCAATATTCAGAAAAGGAAATCTGTCTAAAAATAATTACTGACAAGAAGTTGTTAACTATGGTGTCAGGATGTAGGATTTGCTGTAAAAAGGAAAAATATATAGGATGGGGAAAGAATGCATTTTAATAGATAATTGCCATCAAATTTTGATTAAAAAATCAAGATTAAATAGTTATAGAAAAAAGGGGAAGATATTCAGTTTATCTTTGAAATAAATCACAAGACAGATGAATGGGGTAGCAAGAGTGAACTTAACTTGGAAAGAGATAGTGAATATATTAAAAGGCTATAATACAAAGCAAGGACTTTGGAGGATTTATAACATGTTTGAAGACAGAGCTAAAGGAATACTATAGATTTATATACATTTTCTCTGACATAGTTGCAGTATCATTATTATTGATCTTAACTTTTATTTCCTGTTCTCCCCTGAAACAGCTTTTTCTGAGAATATGATAGTTTTCATTATTATCTAAAGATTAAATAATTTAATTGCATTAGTATTGCATGGTTTCTTTATTCATCAAACTGTCATGGCAAAGTGACAGACCAGTGAATATGCACTTTAAACATTAAAATGTTCAAAGACTGTGTCCTCTCCATTGAGAAGCCCAGGTGCCTAGCACTCAATTTTTAAAAAATGAACTATATTTTAGAACAGCTTTAGAGTCATAGAAATATTAAGCAAAAAATACAGCCTTCCCATTTACCCCTGCTCCCACACATGCACAACATCCCCCGCTCTCTGCATCCTACACCAGTGGTATTTGTTACAGTTGATGAATCTGCATTGATATATGCTTATCCAAAGTCCATAGTTTCCATTAGAGCAGCCCAGGGCAGCACAGATGCATAAGACATCATTCCAAGCATTGAAAACTTCACCTAGAATATTGATCTCTAATCCTGGCTGTGCATCAGAAAAATTGTTGATGTCGTTTAAAAAAACAAATGCCAGTGCTCAACTCTAACCCTTTGAAATTATATCTGGAGATGAGGCCGAGGCGTATATATTATTTTACAAAAGACTACATGTATATTATTAACAAATGAAACATAACAAAGAAAAAATGAGCTTATTTAACTTGTAGATTTGATAAATATCATGCCTCTATTTACCATATATGTTAGCCAGTCTTTTACTAGCAGATCGGCCAAGTACCTTTATTAGGAAATTCTTTTTTTTTCATAGTCATCAAATGTGATTCCAAATTGAGATGCCACTAAAAAAAATTTGTAGGTGTATTATAAATCCATAGAGTCTAAATCTTCATTTCTCAGTGTATTTCTTATGATCAAGAAGTGATATAAGGACATTCCATCTAACTCAAGTAAATTATTTTTGAGGAAAAATAATTTTTTAAAATTTTTGTTATAAATTTGGTAAACAGTTTTTTCTGAGTTAGAAAGAGTTGTCATCACACCAAAATGATTAAAATGACTTTGGCATTAGTGACAGTTTCACATTTGTCTTCGGAGTAGTGAATAGTGAGGTGAAACAGCTAGGATATAAAAGGATTCTTAATGTAATTTGAAGATCGTAGTTCCTAAAACCTTTGATTAAACTTTAATCAATGGTCTCTGTGTTTTTAATCTCCTTTTGAGATCTGTTAGCAATGAACTGAACTGTTAATTTAAAACCAGTTATTTCTTAATGGCCAATAGAAAGTATATTACTTAAATATATACTTAATTTTCTGATAAAAAATAAAACAAAGCAAAACCTGTAATTTTATTGCAAAGACTTAAGCATGAAGTCAGTACCTAAGGACTGACTGTGTATTTCTTCCTTTCTTTTCTCTTTTTCCCTGAGATGCCACATTTTACCAGTAATTTGGTCTCTATCTGGAAACAAAGACACTAGTTTAAACACTGTACAGTGATATTTCCTCCTGTTGCACTAGATGCTCCTTCTCACACTGGGTGGCAGGAAGCTTAACAAAAAATTGTAGGAATTCTAGATGGATGACAGGTAGAGAGCCCCAGAATCTAAGATAATAATGATCAAAACACACACACACAGACACACACACACTGCTGCAAACACTAAGAAAAGCCAGAAATAAAGTAGCAAACCCTGAATATCGCCTGAAGCAAGGTCAGTTAGTGTGAAATAAACAAAAGGACAAGTCAAAGGTAAAGAAATAATTATACAGTTCGGCTTCATAAGTCACGTTAGAATAAATTCTGCACAAGAAGACCAGACATTCTTTGCACTGGAGGCCTTGAGAGGTTCGCATTCCATCACAGGGATGCTAGAGAAGAGACTGAGAGTTTTCGTATTCTCTAGTGAATTTATGCAGTTTCCTCTTAGAGGCTCTGTTATTAATTTGCTTCTTTCAGTTTTGACAAAGTAATATCCTTTCTTTACTTTTATATTAATGTTAAATATTTTCAAAACTAGTTGACTGTCAAAATATAAAATACTACTGGCTTTAATACTACTGACTTTGTTTTGATTTGTATAAAATGAATTTACATAAGTTTTTTTAAAATTTGTTATAAGAGCACAAAATGACAGAGTACTACTGAGAACACTTTGCCTTTTAATGTGAAGTTCCCTAATGACACAGATGAGATTCCTAGGGAAAATATCAGTAGAAGGTTTAATTTCCAAAATTAAATTTCTTCAGGCTCAGATCCACCTACTTGTTTTTTAGAACTGATAACACATAGCAACCATAACATTGAGTGTCAAAATGTTAAGGTAAAATAGCGTTTTTGCCTTTAATATCGTTTTTTCTTGGCACCAAATGTTCTGGAATGGACACCCAGTATGTTGGTCCTGTGGAGAAAGGACACAGAATTACTTCTTAGAAAGCATCTTCTGACGTAAGTGGTTCACTCGAGATCCATAGGCAGGAACTTCTGCAGCCTCACACCATCAAATAATCCTTCATCTAAACCAGGTTAACTGTGAGACTGTTTCATGATCACAAATGTTATCGTTTGAATTACCAACTAATGGTTATGACCAGGATGCCTTACGTTCCCCTCAATTCCACAAAACGCTATTTTTTAAGTTATTTTAAATTGGAAAATGATTTCTGTACAGTATGTGTTGGTTTTTGCCCTACAACAATATGAATCAGCCATAAGTATACACATAACCCCTCTTTCTTGAGCCTCCTCACAAGCCCCTATCCCACCCCTCTGGGTCACCACATGTTTCTTTCTGGCATTGGCCCCTGACAGCCCTTTTTCTTAGAGTGTTTACTTTTGAAAATTGCTAGTGTAAATTCTTTCTCTAACCCTTGGAAGGGTAGTAAGTCTTCTAGCTCTCACCATTTCTGCAACCCAGGAATACCTTTCTCAAGTTCCTGGGATCCATTTCTTTGAAATATAATAATCACAAAAGATAGCACCTCTAACTCCTAGTCTGTCTGGGAAGGTAGGAGCCTAACTTTCTTAAGTGCCAATTAGCAAACACCTATGATCCAGTCACATTAACCAACCTCCGCTCTAATGTCCTCTGATATCTTTTATTGGCTCACCCCAGGGCTTAAAAACTCTACCACTTATGTTTCAGTGTAGTTGAGTTTAATCTCTCTCCCTTATTGCAGTAATCTTAAATAAAATCTTTCTTGCTTGTTTAACTGGTCCAGTGAAATGCAGTTTGTCTAGTTCCTTAGTCGATATTGTAAATTGCGGTGAATCACAAAAACAAAATGAAAGCATTTTGAGGATTTACGCAGGTAGAGCCGAGGTGAGGAGGAATCCCACCCTCTCTGTTAGTCAGTTTTGAAACAGACATTTAGAAGATTTTTAATACTATCATAAATATAATTTGAGAATTAAAAAAAAAACAGCTTTGATTTTTTGAAAGAGTTAAATTTCCTTTTTTGAAATGATCAAATTGAAAGGGAGCTGTAATTAAACTAAGTTGCTGCCATTCATCTCTTTTCATTTTACTGCCCAAAATATGATAAAATTATTTCGTTAGACCCACTCTTTTTCTGGACACTGTCCCTTAGAGTCCCCCAACAGGTGTATTCATCACTGTAGCCCTACTGCATGGCAAACTTCCAAGCTCACTGAAAAATCTCAATGCATGTTTGTTAAATTGAACTGTTACTTAGGCTGAATCTTTTGAATTTGCATCTCACCACGTTCTTTCCTAGTTGTCAATCTTATCAACATTGGAATAAAACAAATGTTTAAGTTTGCCATTCAACACATCTTACCATTTGGTTCTTTCTTGCTTGCCTGTAGTCAGTAATTCATTGTTTTCTTTCGTTCCTTTGTTCCGTATCTCCAGGGCTTCATAAAGTCTCTGGGATATGGTAGACGCAGTGTCATCACTGACCCTGGACCTCTTGCTGTCCTGCCTCACCTATTGGGTTGGACCTTCTTGGACACTAAATAACTGTCTAAGTTAAACTTCAATTTGCCACAGATTTTCTGCTTACTATTATTTTAAGCTTCTTATATATTTATCTAAACTTTTCAACAGCAATGCCAGAATTAACTTCTAGGATCAGAAATTCACTTTAAAGATATCCCCTGATCTACCCTCCCCTCGCATCCCCACCAATTAGCACAAATAAGTATTCTTTTGTAATTTGTAGATAAACCTACTTAACCTGTGTTGTGTGTTGTGTCAAGTCGCTTCTGTCCTGTCTGACTCTGTGACCCTAAGGACTGTAACCTGCCAGAGTCCTCTGTCGATGGGATTCTCCAGGCAAAAGCATTGGAGTGGGTTGCCATGTCCTTCTCCAGGGGATCTTCCCGACCCAGAGATCAAACCCGCATCTCTTAACATTTCCTGCATTGCCAACCAGGTTCTTTACCACTAGCGCTACCTAAGAAGCCCTTCAGTTCAGTTCAGTTCAGTTCAGTTGCTCAGTCATGTCCGACTCTTTGTGACCCCATGAACCGCAGCATGCCAGGCCTCTATGTCCATCACCAACTCCTGGAGTCCACCCAAACTCATGTCCATTGAATCAGTGATGCCATCCAACCATCTCACCCTCTGCCATCCCCTTCTCCTCCTGCCTTCAATCTTTCCCAGCATCAGGGTCTTTTCAAATGAGTCAGCCCTTCACATCAGGTGGCCAAAGTATTGAAGTTTCAGCTTCAGCATCAGTCCTTCAAGTGAACACTCAGAACTGATTTCCTTTAGGATGGACCGGTTGGATCTCACTGCAAGGAACTCTCAAGAGTCTTCTGCAACACCACAGTTCAAAAGCATCAATTCTTTGGTGCTGAGCTTTTTTTATAGTCCAACTCTCACATTGCATACATAACCACTGGAAAAACCATAGCCTTGACTAGACGGACTTTTGTTGCCCTATGGTAAAGCAAATGGCATTTAGAGTCAAAGTAAATTTGAGTTGGAATCTTGTTCTCCTTTACTAGCGATACGGATTTCGGGCAAGTAATTTAAACTAAATTTTATAGAAACTTGTAAACTGCTGAGAATAGTAATATCTATATCATGATTTTGTCATGAGTTCTAAATGAGAACATACATGTAGCATGCTTAGCACAGGGGCTTTTCCAGGTGGCAGTAGTGGTAAACTATCCGCCTGCCAGTGCAGGAGACGTGAGGGACTCAGGTTCGATCCCTGGGCCGGGAGGTCCCCCAGAGGAGGGCATGGCAGCCCACTCCAGTATTCTTGCCTGGAGAATCCCACGGACAGAGGGGCCCAGGGGGCTACAGTCCAGACAGTGACACAGGGTCAGACACCACTGAGTGACTAGCATGCAGGCACGCATCCTTAGCACAGCATTGAAACAGAGATTCTGCTCGGTAAATTTGAACTGCAATTATGATTATAATTATCATCATTTTTTTTTGCAAGGAATTTTCATAGTGTAGTATCATAGTTTTTATTTCTAGTATTGTTTTTTGTGTGTGTGCAGGTAATAATTATGGAACAAAGTTTTGGCAATAGTTTCTAAATCCATTTCCAGGTTGCCTGAAAGATAATGATATCTTCCTTTCAAATTCATCGAAGCATCAAAATGAATATATTTTCAAAGGTTTTTTTATTCCTATTGTTTACAAACTAAATCTCCAAAGATTGATTTGTTTACATTTTATAACAATAAATAGAAATCAGCCAACTCTCTTTGGTAATTTAAAGGTTCAATATGATTTGGGAAGTCTTAGCATATTTTCTGAAGAACATAAAAATATTATATATAACTTCTATTTAATTCTGCAAAGTAGGCTTAAGAGATTGCAAGATTATCCTCAGGGTCACAGTAGAACCACCCAAATTAGACATACTGTTTGATGTGGTATTAGTTCTTCCCTAGTTTATTGAGAATTCTGTAGAAAATTACCAAATCCACAAAAGTGGTTTTGTCTTTTTTTTTTTTTTTCACGTTAAGAGGGAGTTTAATTCTGAACTGGTTAAAGCAATGGTTGTAGTAACATAGTTATTTGCTTACACAATCCTATGAAAATGGAAAACACGCCCTCATTTAGCTTGAGAAGGGTGGAAGCAGTGGCCAGCATTGTTAACAATGTCCGTAAGAGACTTTGGTTTTGTTTTCTTCTGAGATAAAAATAAGCAAAGATAAGCTAACTCTTTCTTGAGGCATATAACTTGGCATATTTTTCTTTGAATGAAGGAAAATAGAGCACACTTGGGAAAAGAAAACTTTTTCTAAAGCACATTTACTAATGTAAAAATACTCTCTAGAATATCTATAGCACTGTCTGTAAAACTTCATATTAATATGTGAAAGATTCAGTTATTGAAGAAACTGACTAGGCATAAAAAGTGTATTTATAATTTTTACTTGTAAATTTCTTTCTAAGAAAATAAAATAAGTTGATTAACTGTGTATTTTGCCTTCTTAGGAAAATTGATTTTTAATTTCTTTACATACATATGTGTGTGTGTGTGTGTGTGTGTGTGTGTGTCGGGAAGATACCCTGGAGAAGGAAATGGCAACCCACTCCAGTATTCTTGCCTGGAGAATTCCATGGACAGCAAGGCTGCAGTCGACGGGGTCACGAGTCAGACACAACTGAGTGACTGCAGACACACACACACACACACACACACGCACATTTACGTATGTATAAATATAAGACTTCCATTGAACAGCAAGTGGATAGTGTAAAGATGTAGATGGGTATATCAGCTTGGTTGCTAGATATGACAGATTGAATAAGAGGTCTGAGATGAGAACATACATTTGAGAGTTGTTGACATAAAGATGGCATTTAAAGCTATCCTAATGGGTGAGATCACCAAGGGAGTTATGTGTAGATGAGAGCGTGGAGAGATCTAGTGACGGATTCCTGGGACACTTGCAGGTAGGGAGACATTGTTACAACCAACAAGTGAGCTTGAGAATGACCAAAGAGTGAGGAGGGATGGAAACGAAAGCAGGCAGGGACTGAAAGCTTAGAAATAAAATAACTGAAGGAGGAGGGAACAATCAATTGTGAGAACTGATCATTGGATTTAGCGCTGAGGAGACATTGGCAACCTTGACAAGATCAGCTTTGATGACACTTAGAGGTAAAAATCTGATTAAGATAGGTTTAAGAGAATGAAGACCTGGAGACAACACATGGAGAAATTCTCTTTAGAAAAAGGAGCAGAGAAATAGGGCAACTGTAGATGTGGAAAGTGGAGTTGAGTGATTGTTTTTAATAAATGGAAGAAATGACATCATTTCTCTTTAGCCAGAAAAAAATGGGACAATATTCTTAAATATTTTGCAAATAAGTTCTGCTTATTTCTAGTAAAGGTAAATGTTTTTAAATTGTGCCTGACATGAGCGTAAGACATAGGTTCTGGATTAAAGGTGATTTCAAGTGGCTAACATAAAGTTGATATCATACTTTTTTCTTTTATCCCTGGTGATAAAATCTATTTTCAAATTAACTTTGGTTGTGTCTGTGATTGTTTTTCTATAGGAAAGCTTAAGTTTTGAAACACAGCAATTTGTTATTTGGTATTTTAACCAACAACATACTAGATGTGTCTATCATTCAGGTGATTGCTCACTAACTGAGGCAGACTCTGGAGTTTAAAATTGTTCTTTTGAATGACTAAATTAAATATCAACACTTATGCCAAAACAGGATAGGTTATAACAGTGTAACTGGGCAATTAATATGAAAAAAAGTATTTAACATCATTCTCTACTTTCCCTATTTCACTTCTTTCTCTGTCTCACCCTTTGAAAGAGATCTCAGTTTAGGGTCTAAGGCTCATTTGCAGTGAATATGCTTGCTGTTTCCATGGGGGAGGAGAATATGTGCTTGGAGGGCAAAAGCTGGAACTGCTCACTCTGTGGAATGGTGAAATTCACCAAGACCACGAAGGAGGCAGGCTTTGGAGGTTACCAGCAATTAACAGATAACTGTACTCACTTTATCACCAGAGCCCAGAGAAGCAGCGCCGACTGCAGAAAATGACAGCATGTGTACCTGAAGAGCTGGGACTGTAGGTAGCAGGGCTACCGTGCTAGACAAAGACCCCCTTACCCAAGACCGGCATTTCAATTAGCAGTTGTTCAGCTGCAAGAAAGAGAATCTTAAATATTTTAAATAAATAGGTGTCTGGTTTTGGGACATGACAGCGCACACATAGATGGTTCTTGCATTGTCCCGGCTGTTCAGCAGGACCGTCAAGGACATAGGCTCTTGTTGACTCTCTCTTCTGTCGCTGTTATCAGGTTGACTTTTATTCTTTTGCTTTTCATGTGGGATCTATACCTCCAGCTTCACATGGCTGTTGCAGGAAGAAGAATGTGGAAGTAGCTGTGTGCCAGTGAATCATATACCATGCATCAGGAGGGAGTACCAAGGCCAGGGAGCTTCTGTGTTCAGCTCATTGCTACGACTCTGTCACATGCTGCCCCCAAGCTGCCAGAGAGCCTGGTACATTGAGTTGTATTTATAGTTTCTTGTGTTCAAGGAAGGCAAAGGAGAATAAGATGGAAGTGAAGAAAGAGTCAGGCAGTGTATAGCTTCTGTTGTCCTTTGCATGTTACCTCCTCCAAAGGGAAATGCTGACTTAAAATTGAAGCATGCCTTTAGCTTTTAGTGAATACAAAAGACCTTCATTTTCTGGACTGCATAAAATTCTGGCATCTTCATAGAATCTTAGACACAAAGAGAAGTTCACCCATTAATGACTAATGTTGAATTACTATCCACAAGAGAGGCATAAAGATAGATTTAATCTGATCACCAAAATATAGCCATGTTAGGCTTTTTGTACCTGATTTATGTGGTGGAATTAAAACCATCTGCCACCCAGTTTTATGATATGTTCCAGCAATGACTGAGAGCCTGAAATCTCAATCACTAAACAAAATCAATTACTGATCTTTCAGTTGATAGAAGTATAAAAAAAAATCTGAACATTTGCACAGAGATACTTAGATATTTGTTGATTTTATTAGCATGGTTTTATCTCCAAATATTTTCAATTAAACATGATTTAAATAATGAAAAACTCAATCCTCCACAAATGTTGACTGGTAAAAGCAACAATTAGAAATTTGTCATGAGCCAAAACATTTTAATAATGTCTTTTATTTATATAAAACAGTATGCCATTTAAGACACTGCAGAAAAATTATACTATTTTCATTGATATGTCATTAATTTAGAGTTATAGGATATCATAATTTGCATGAACTTAAATTCTCTTTTGGTTTATCCATTAACAAAAAACTATTGAATCCTCATTTTTTTCCCTAGGAGGAGTGTTTTTTCTAACTTATTTCATTTATTTTTGATTGCGCTGGGTCTGCGCTGCTGTGCATGAGCGTTCTCTAGATTCAGTGGGCGGGGCTCCTCTTCCTTTAGTGTGGCGGCTTCTGGTCTTAAACAGGGACTGGAGCGCAGACTCGAGGTGGGCGGGTTTCAGGAATGCAGCACAGTGGGTTCAGTAGGTGTGGCACAAGGTCTGAGTTGCTCCATGATATGTGAAATCTTCCCAGACTAGGGATTGAACCTGGGTCCCCTGCATTGGCAACCTGGTTCTTATCCACTGCACCGCCAGGGAATTCCTAGGTATAGTATTTTTGACACACCAAAGTCTTTGCTTTTGTAGAATTTATAGAAAAAAATGACATCCATTATATGCTAGATGATGATAAGGTTCGAATAGATAGGCATGTGAAGAAAGTGATTGGGTGGTATAGGTGCCATGTGCATTGGATAATCAAGGTAGTTCTAGTCCTAGGAGAAACCTGGGACAACAGCGTTTCCAGCCAAGAGGACATAAATGCAGAAATGTATGATTGGTATGGAGGCTTCCCCGGTGGCTCAGTGGTAAAGATTTTGCCTCCAAGGCAGGAGATGCAGCAGAGAGGGGTTAGATCCCTGGGTCGTGGAAGATGCCTTGGAGGAGGGCATGGCAACCCACTCCAGTATTCTTGCCTGGAGAATCCCATGGACAGAGGAGCCTGGCGGGCTACAGTCCATAGGGTCACAAAGAGTCGGACACAGCTAAAGCGGCTGAGCACACATGCGTGATTGGTATGATTAGGGAGCAGCAAGGAACCTGTGTGGCTGCAGCGACATCAGCAAGAGGAAAAAAGGTAGAGGATGCGTTGGGGTATAGAACACCTAGGGGCGTTTAGGCCATAGTAAAATCTTCATTGACAAATCAAACAAAAACTCAAAATTATGACTTTAATTGATCTATTAGTTGACTAACTGTTTCCATATGATGTGAGTGCACCCTATTGAGTAAAAATGTTAACGTGCTTTCATGATACTTTTTGGATAAAATTAAATTTCTTATCAATGCTCCATAAGTAACATATATACATATATAATGAATATGTAAATTTAATGGTTTTAAGTGGTTGTGAAAATGTCAAAATTGTTCATCTTTTGAAGTTGGGTCTTCTCTACACACCTGTAACTTTAGGTTGACTACTCAGAGTGCTAAGCTGTCGTGTGGGTAGTGTGGGCCAAGCTGCCTACACAAGGTGATTCAGCTCATGACAAGCCCGAAACTTGCTACTCCCACACCCCATGATTCAAAAACATTTCTCCCACTAGACCTGCCAAGGGCTGGAAATTACCACATTATTCATTCCCTTGAGTTGAGGCACTGGAGGTTGCTGGTAATTATTTAAACACCCCTTGAGAAGGAGGCAAATTAATCATTACCTATTTAAAAATTCCCTCAAATCCTATGAGCTGGGAAGTCTCCTGGTGAGACTCTGTGGGAATGAGACAGAAGTGAGGTTTGAGAGTGTGAATGTCGAAGTTTCTGAATATGGCATTTCCATGGAAGGGAATCAGAATGAGGACACTGGAAGTAAGAGGAAAGTGGCTAACTTGCTATCAGGGCAAACTGCTCTCTCTGCTGTGGTCTAGGGGAAAGCACTGAGGTTCTGAAAGCCTGAGAACTGGGTAGGTCATTTCACTTTCTGTGAAGCGAAGTATCAAACAGAACAGTGTCTATGAAAACACTTTCCTAAGTGATAATCAGAAGCACTTTGCAGTACTTACACTCAACTGAAACAAAAGAACAGAGGTTTGAATATAATGATACAGAGTAAAAGATATTTCAGGCAAATATTAACCAAAAGCAAGTTGGATTAGCAGTTTTAATAACAGACTAATGAATTTAAGATTATTTTTCTAAGTTTATAAGGAGCAAATAGATATGTTAAAGAACAATGGATCTAGGACAGAAGAGCTGGAATGAATATATAACTTCATACATTCCTTTCAAACCCACTCAGAGAAATCAACTTTTGCTTTAACCCTAAAAGGAAGCTTCATAAATTCAAAGATTCAACATCTCAAAAAATCATATTCTTTGATCATAATGCAATAAAATGAAATTGATAACAAGAGAATAGCTTAAAATGCAATAAATCTGTATGCTATTAAATATTCTTGCCTGAAAGAGGGTCTCATAAGACCAGTTAGAAAATACATGAAATTGTGTAACAGTGAAAGCACAACATACCAACACATGTATAACATAGCAATGTTCTGCTTAGAGAGGCATATTTGGCTTTAAGTTCATTTTTCATAGAGTGAGGAAGAATAAAAGAACAAGATTGCCAGAGGAAATATCAATAACCTCAGATATGCAGATGACACCACCCTTATGACAGAAAGCGAAGAAGAACTAAAGAGCCTGTTGATAAAAGTGAAAGAGGAGAGTGAAAACGTTGGCTTAAAGCTCAACATTCAGAAAACTAAGATTATGGCATCCGGTCCCATCACTTCATGGCAAATAGATGGAGAAATAGTGGAAACAGTGACAGACTTTTTTGGGGGTTCCAAAATCACTGCAGATGGTGACTGCAGCCATGAAATTAAAAGGCGCATACTCCTTGGAAGGAAAATTATGACCAACCTAGACAGCATATTAAAAAGCAGAGACATTACTTTGTCAACAAAGGTCTGTCTAGTCAAGGCTATGATTTTTCCAGTAGTCATGTATGGATGTGAGAGTTAGACTATAAAGAAAGGTGAGCGCTGAAGAACTGATGCCTTTGAACTGTGGTGTTGGAGAAGACTCTTGAGAGCCCCTTGGACTGCAAGGAGATCCAATCAGTTCATCCTAAAGGATATCAGTTCTGAGTGTTCATTGGAAGGACTGATGCTGAAGCTGAAACTCCAATATTTCCACCACTTGATGCGAAGAGCTGACTCATTTGAAAAGATTCTGATGCTCTGAAACACTGAAGGCGGGAAGAGAAGGAGACGGCAGAGGATGAGATGGTTGGATGGCATTACTGACTCAATGGACATGAGTTTGGGTGGACTCCGGGAGTTGGTGATGGACAGGGAGGCCTGGCGTGCTGCATTCCATGGGGTCACAAAGAGTCGAACATGACTGAGCAACTGAACTGAACTGAACTGAGGAAGAATAAAAAGGAAAAAATGAGATAAGTGTTCACTGCAAGATGTTAGTAAACCACTGACAAAATGATAGAGAAACAAATCCAGGCAAAGAAGAGGAAGGAAATGATCCCTGGAACAGAAACCAAACAAAAATGTAACCAAGGAAAACCTCTTTCTTGAAGAAATGGATGAATAGACAATCATCAGGTCAAGGAAAATGGAAGCAATTTAGATATAAAACAAATAATGAAAAGGAGATGTCTAATTTCAGACACAATCATAACTGCAAGATAGCAAAGGGATATTATGAAAAATTATATGATAAATTTTGAGTATTAAACAGAAGTGTTTAAATTTGGGGGAGAGATGTAAAATGTCAAAGTGGTACAAGACAAAATAGAAAAGAAAATTCCAGTGATGATTAAAGCCTATGTGACCTTCTTAACAAGAAGTCATAACTCAGTTGATTTTATTGATGAGTTCTTCCAAAAATTCAAAGAACAACTTATCCTCATATTATATGTTTATAGCAGAGTATGGAGATAGAGGAAAAATTTTCAACCTACTTTTTTGAATTTAATGTAAACTTGATTCAAAACTGGAAGATGAAAGAACAAGGAAACAATGCATAATAGACTTACTTAAGTTATAACCATGCAGTAGTCAAAAAAATTACTCAAAATATTTCATAATGATCAATTAGACTTTTGTCTAAGAATGCAATGGTTATTCTGCATCAGAAAATGTATCAGCTTACCACATTAATTGAAGGAAAACAATGATCATAATAGACTCAGGAAAATAAGTTGATAAAATTAATACCAATTATGATTTTTAAAAACTTTCAGGAAGCTACAGACAAGGGAATTTTTCTGTAGCTTACTAAAAGCTGTAATGTCAAACACCTGCCAGAAACTCAGAAAATTACTTACTTTCTGTTTAAGATCAGCATTACCAGAGATATACCTTAATACTTCTACTCTGTAACAATTTACAAAGGGCTGTAATTTTAGAAGAAGGAATAAAGGAACACAATCCTTATAGGATTAGAAGAAAGAAAAATGTCATTTTTTCCACGCTGTTTGATCAACCCTACAGAATCACCCAAAACTTCTGAATAAAATTAATTTGTCATAATAGACTTATAAAAATCAATAATGCTTTTTAATTCTACAAATAATCTATTAGATATTATATTAGAAAACTATATCATTCTCAAACAACAAAATTAAAAACAAATAAACCAAGAAAAGATATAGAAAAGCCTTTTGGAAAAAATTGAAACTGTTGAAAGACATAAAACAACACCTGCATAAATAAAAATCTCTTCATGTTCACAGACAGAATCTCACCACAGATTGAATAACTTACTAAAATGTATTAATTCTTAACAAATGTTTATAAATCAAGTCATATCTCAATAGAATTTTTGAAGCATTTAATGAGTGTATGCTAAAATTCATATAGAAACATAAAAATGTCCATGACAAGTATGCCAGTTTTGGAAAAGAAGAGCAAAGAAGGGGACTCAATTGACAAAAATTAGAATATAGTCCAAAGGTACAATGTGGTGCTTATGAAAAATTAATAAACATAAAAACAATGGAAGAAGGTAAAGAACTTGGACCGATGTGTACAGGAAAGGTGGACTGCTTCATAGGACACAACATTGACAAAACTGACTCCTAACATATAGAGATTAATTGCATCATTCTTGGATTCAAATGAATTAAAAACTGTTGGAAAGGAATACTTCTGCTAATAAAAAATACAGTTGGCAACCACAATGAAAATGTGTGATGGATTTTACTACATTAAAATTAAAAGTTTCAGTTTATGAAATGACACATCCAAAATCTAACAAATGACTTATTTCTTGAAATGTCACTTTTAAATTCTAAAAATTGGTTTTCATTTAAAAATTGGTTTTCAAGGAAATATGCAAATGTGGGCACACATGCACACCAGGGACTTCTGTTGAAAAATGAGCAAAGAAGTAATTCATAGAAAGAGAAACATGAATGACTAAAAAGTGTATGAAGAGATGCTCACAACCTAATGGAAAAAAACAAAGTGACAAGGCACTGCTATCCTAGTCTGGTCAGCTGGTAAATTTAACAAGCCTGATTATCTCCAAGCATTGGTGAATTGTGGAAAGGCTGCATTTCTGTACGAATGTAAATGACATTGTTGTTTACAGAATAGTCTTGCCCCCTTCAGTGAAAGTAAGTGGGCATGTACTCTGCAATCACATCCAGTTACAGATCCCAAGGAATATCGCAACACGTATGTCAGAGGACAGCTATGGAGAATTTCATTGTAATACTAATTTTGATATCAGAAAACTAAGTAACCTAGTGTGTATTTCTAGGGCAGTGGAAAAGCCCTATGGATCCCAAGAAACAATTGAAGCAGTACTAGACAGTAATACTAGATCTCAAAAGCATAATGCCAAGGGGAAAATGTAGCAAAGAGTGAAATCTACAACACGTGGTAAATATATACCCAAGACAATGTCATGTGTTCTCTATTTTCAAAATATTTTTCAAGCAACAAATTAAGTATTTGAGAACGATTTTCTATGAGGGAGACAGTTATGGGAGTGTTGATTCTGATAAATATATAAAAGGAAATAAGAGATCTGAGAATTCTCTGGTGGACCAGTGGTTAGGACTCTCAACGTTCACTGCTGAGGGCCTGAGTTAAACCCCTGGTCAGGGAACTAAGGTCCTGCAAGCTGTGAGTGTGGCCAAAAAAGAGAGAGCTGTGAATTGTTGAGAGTGACTAATTCAGTTCTTTTCATCCAAGAACTAAAGGGGATAGGAATTCAGATAATGCTTATTTTCAGAATATTTACCCCAATTGCTTTATTCAGGAACAATAAAGTGACATTTATGGTACTGGAATAGCAGGCCAGTATATATTTATTTGAAGATCTATAAGTATACACACTAAAATCAGTTGCTGTTTCCCAGGGATATTATCTGAGAATTTCTTATCTGGGTTTATTACATGGAAATTTATAAGTGATCTATCCATTTGTAGTAGCCACAGAGATTGGTGGCAAGAATGAAGTGAGAATTAAAGGTGACATTAAAAATCAGTGATCAGAGAGTGTTCCCCCCTCAATGGACTCAAAATAAAGTCATCAAAAACCTCAATCAAATGTATCCATTGAAATTGTCCCAGCATTGAATAACTTCATTAAGAGAGCAGAGTAAAACACACAGACACACACACACACAACCAAATAATTGAATTTAAGTATCATATAGCTTATGAAATACCATAATAGCTGAGGTATATACATTTTGTTTTTGAACAATATCATATCCAACTTAGAAAGAAACCACATACTAGATAAGTGAACTCATAATATTTGTGACAGAATACACCTACATGGAATACATTACTTTAGCATTTTCCCAGCACATTTGTACATATAAACTATATTAAAAAAAAAAAACCCTCAACACTATAAAAGTAAAATTTGTTGCTAGTGGAAGAAAGAAACATTCTGAGGAATAGAATAATTTTATCAATAATAAAATATACATTCACTCTATTTTACATAGGATTGTCTTATATATACTCATACAAATAAACTTTGGACTTACATAGCATTATGAAGTGTTTTTGTATTAAGTATCTATGATAAAAAGGGTATAGTTTTGAGAAAGAAGAATGGAACTGGAGGAAATCAACCTGCCTGACTTCAGACTATACTACAAAGCAATAGTCATCAAGACAGTATGGTACTGGCACAGAGACAGAATTATAGATCAATGGAACAAAATAGAAAGCCCAGAGATAAGTCCATGCACCTATGGACACTGTATCTTTGACAACATGTTAGTTGCTCAGTCATGTCTGGCTCTTTGCAACCCCATGGACTATAGCCCACCAGGCTTCTCTGTCTGTGGGATTCTTCAGGCAAGAATACTGGAGTGGGTTGCCATTTCCTCCATATCTTTGACAAAGGAGGCAAGAATAGACAATGGAGAAAAGACAATCTCTTTAACAAGTGGTGCTGGGAAAACTGGTCAACCACTTATAAAACAATGAAACTAGAACACTTTCTAACACCATACACAAAAATAAACTCAAAATGGATTGAAGATCTAAATGTAAGACCAGAAACTATAAAACTCCTAGAGGAAAACATAGGCAAAACACTCCAACATAAACCACAGCAGGATCCTCTATGACCCATGTCCCAGAATAATGGAAATAAAAGCAAAAATAAACAAATGGGACCTAATTAAACTTAAAAGCTTTTGCACAATGAAGGAAACTATAATCAAGGTGAAAAGACAGCCTTCAGAATGGGAGAAAATAATAGTAAATGAAGCAACTGACAGTGAATCTCAAAAATATACAAGCAGCTCATGCAGCTCAATTCCAGAAAAATAAATGACCCAATCAAAAAATGGGCCAAAGAGCTCAACAGACATTTCTCCAAAGACATACAGATGGCTAACATGAAAAGATGTTCAACATCACTCATTATCAGAGAAATGCAAATCAAAACCACAATAAAGTACCATCTCACACTGGTCAGAATGGCTGCTATCCAAAAGTCTAGAAACAGTGCTGGAGAGGGTGTGGAGAAAAGGGAACCCTCTTACACTGTTGGTGGGAATGCAAACTAGTACAGCCACTATGGAGAACAGTGTGGAGATTCCTTAAAGAACTGGAAATAGAACTGCCATACGACCCAGCAATCTCACTGCTGGGCATACACGTTGAGGAAACCAGATCTGAAAGAGACACGTGTACCCCAATGTTCATCTCTGCACTGTTCACAATAGGTAGGACACGGAAGCAACCTAGATGTCCATTGGCAGACAAATGGATAAGAAAGCTGTGGTACATATACACAATGGAATATTATTCAGCTATTAAAAAGATTGCACTTGAATCAGTTCTAATGAGGTGGATGAAACTGGAGCCTACCATACAGAGTGAAGTAAGCCATAAAACAAAATAAAACAAAACAAAATACCAATACAGTATACTAACGCATATATATGGAATTTAGGAAGATGATAACGATGACCCTGTATGCGAGACAACAAAGAGACACATGTAAAGAACAGTCTTTTGCACTCTGTGGGAGAGGGCGAGGGTGGGATGATTTGAGAGAATAGCGTTGAAACGTGTGTATTATTGTACGTGAAACAGCTCAGCAGCCCAGGTTCGATGCATGAGACAGGGCTCTCAAGGCCAGTGCGCTGGGATGACTCAAGGGATGGGATGCGGAGGGAGGTGGGAAGGGGTTCAGGATTGGGGCAAGTGTACACCCGTGGCTGATTCGTGTTGATATATGGCGAAAGCCCCTACAATATTGTAAAGTAATTAGCCTCCAATTAAATAAATACATTTTTTAAAAAGGATATTGTTTTTAGGCATGCATTTTTCAAAGGGCCATTTTAGTTTTTTTTAATGTGCAGTTTTTTTCTCAAGTCCTCTTGAGAGTCCCTTGGACAGCAAGGAGAGCAAACCAGTCAGTCCTAAAGGAAATAAATCCTGAATATTCACTGTAAGGACTGAGATGGAAGCTGAAGCTCCAATACTCTGGCCACCTGATGCGAAGAGCTGACTCGTGGGGAAAGAATGTAATGCTGGGAAAGATTGAGGGCAGGAGGGTAAGGGGATGACAGAGGATGAGATGCTTGGATGGCATCACAGATTCAATGGACATGAGTTTAAGCAAACTCAGGGAAATACTGAAGGACAGGGAAGCCTTGTGTGCTGCAGTCCGTGGGGGTCACAAAGAGTCGGACACAACTGAGTGACTGAACAACAACTCAAGTCCTAATATCTTTATTCTGAAACAGAACAAAGGACAGGATGGAACCAGGTGTCTTACACTGTCACTTTCTGTGAGAAACAATATTCACTAAAGAATCAGAGCTTTCATTTTCTTGACATTGGGGTAAGGGAATTGGTATATGTAAACCCTAAGCTGGAAGCAAAATCCCTCCTATATCCAACCTATGCTATAAGCTCAAATATATTGTTTTTATAAATGGAAGCACCCTCAAAGGCAAAATTTCAAGACTTTAATTTTTGAAATTTCAACTTTAGAAAACTCTTCCTTTCGATGTGAATTACTGAGGTAGTTATATGGATTGCTTACTATTTTACAAGCACTTTTCTAAGTACTTTGGCGTCAGTGAATAAAACAGGTTAAAGACTGTTTCCTTCATGAAATGGATACTCTAGAACACTTAAATATTAAAAAATATTAAAAAATATTAAAAAATATTAAAGTTATTAAAAACTTTAATAAAATTTAAATAAAACCTTAATATTTAAAAAATTTAGGACCTGTCAAATTGTCTCTGTTAAAAAGAGACCAGAAATCAACAGCTCCTTGATCTTCTCCCAAAACACTTATTTTTGTACTACAATTATTAATAATTGACAAAACAATCAAAATAACTGCTAGTGTTCTCATCTGTTTAGGCAAAGAATGTATTAATAACTACTAAGGCTAACAGGAAACATTTAAAGATTATATTCTAGGCCTGTTTTCTTTTTTTGCTTTAGGTAGATTTATGCTTTTGGAACATAATTGAATAAAAGTAGGATTTTTTTTTTTAATTCCACGATTTAATGATACAATTTTTAGATGCAAATTAATCTTATTTTTCCTAATTTTCCTTAAATTCTTCTCAGTTTGACAGCTACAGAAGTGTATGATAATTGCCAAAAAGGAAATTTCCCCAAATTTGTAGTGGACTCTGTAACCCAGATGCAAATTTGTTTGATAATCTTACTGGCAATATACCATATTTGAGCTTAGTAGTCTTTTTCTTTAAGAGTATGAGTTCTTAAAAATGAAATTAATATCCTAGCTATTGAAGATATTTAAATTTCAAAGGATTTAGAGCCATTCAATTCTGTATGTGAAAATGTAAGAAGCTATATTTACATCTAAGGTGAATACACATAATTTTATTTCCAAATTGTCGTAGAAGATTTAAGTAATAGTGAAATATTGTTTACGTTGTATGGCATATATGAAGCTTCACAAAAATATTAAGGAATCTACTACTGAAATAATGTTATAAAGATAGATAATATGTTTGTTTTCTAAAAACTCTTTATGTCAATTGTTTTAGACTGTTTAATGGCTCAGAATGGCAAAATTGTGAGCCTTACATGATCACCATTTTTACAAATCGAGTATAAAGCATATTATTTTATGTAGCAGTTTTCTTGAAAAGTTTAATTAGGCATGATGGCTATCCATAAATAGGTAAAAAGACCTGACTTTTGGACATTTTTATTTAAAATGTCAAACTCTGCCACAAACCAGTTCCATTCAGGCACAGTATTCACCTGTGTCTCTCTCTTTCTCATGATTCCCCACAGTGGAAAACAATACTATGTCTACTTAGAATAATGAAAGATAAGTCATTTTATTTTTCAATATTTTTGAATGTCTAACTGTTGTAAGTGGATAGCTATTTTCCACAAATAGAATAAAACTAATGTTATTTGCTTGAACTTTCCAGAAGAAAGGGTAATGAGAGAAGATTCAGAATAATTTTGCTGGGCTTTGTTGTTTTTCCATTTGATCTGAGTTTATTTCATCCTGACTTGACAAATGATGGAATCTTTCAATGCTACCAGCCCAGAAGAAAATACCCCTTAAAATATTGTGATACTGGGTTTCTCTGAAAGACCTCTTCCCTTTTTAACCTCTCTTGATTCATCATCAGTCTAAGGACTATAACCCATACTTGGTGTCAGGGATTGCTCATTTATTTATTTTGTTTCTGGGTTGGTTTCGTTGTTTCCTGTAAACTATGGCATGGCATTTCTTTTTCGCCAAAAGGACACTGCATTATTCATGTGTTTTCTAACTGGATCATCAATACATTAACTCTTCCAAATAAATTTTGAAAATATTCTCTGAGCTACACAATCAGGGTAATGCTATTCATGATAGTTCTTCGAGACAATACATTTATTTTATCCTTGTTATCTAGTTAAAACATTCTGCCTGAGAGCTTAGAGCTTATGAGTTGAAAGATGAAGAAAATGATTATTAGGCTTATTTTTCTTGTTAATTTGAAAAGAATGCATTTCTCAAACACTTATCCATGTTCCATAATGCAGGGTCTCAGCCTATAGATGGTACAGCATAGTATAAAAATTATAGATGTGTTCAAGTATATGAAATATGTAGAACATACATCAGCTTCATAAATAATAATACAATCAATTGACAATTTAGAAATCACCATCTCTAGGTACACAAACTTAATTTTCTACTTTTTCAGAAAGAAAAAAAAATTTAAAAATTGAGTAACATTCCAGAGAGATAATTTAACTTTTTGTAGGAGGACAAGCTATTTTTTCACACTGTGGAAGCATCTCTAAGCAGGCAAACATTGATAGGTTGCTCATAAACTTGACATCATTTTAAGACAAATAGCTTAATACTTGACAGCTGCACCTTAATTATGTCAATAATATAAATTTAAAACTTCATCCTTTATAAGTATCATATAATTCAAATTTTCTCTTCTTCAGACTTCTCTATTTTTTTAAAACTTAGGACTGATCAGGACCAGTAATTCAAATGACTATTAGAAATCATTAGAAGTTATATACCTTTGGGAAATTGTTATTTACTTAGACAAATTATTAACTGGAGTTGGTAGCTGTTCCCTTCTCCAGGGCACCTTTCCAACCCAGGGATCAAACCCACATCTCCCATTGCCACATGGCATCACTGCAGACCGCTTGCAATGTGGAGACCTGGCTTCGATTCCTGGGTTGGGAAGATTCCCCTGGACAAGGGCATGGCAGCCCACTCTAGTATCCTAGGGATTCCCTGGTGGCTCAGATGGTAAAGAATTTGCCTGTATTTTTGCTTTTATTTCTAAAATTCTGGGATGTGGGTCATAGAGGATCCTGCTGTGATTTATGTCGGAGAGTGTTTTGCCTATGTTCTCTAGGAGTTTTATAGTTTCTGGTCTTACATTTAGATCTTTAATCCATTTTGAGTTTATTTTTGTGTATGGTGTTAGAAAGTGTTCTAGTTTCATTCTTTTAATACAGGAGACCCGGGTTTGATCCTTGGGTTGGAAAGATCCCTTGGAGAAGGAAATGGCAACCCACTCCAGCACTGTTGCCTGGAGAACTCCATGGACAGAGGAGCCTGGTGGGCTACAGTCCATGGGGTCGCAAAGAGTCGGACATGATTTAATGACTAACACTTTCACTTTCACTAGACAAATTAGATGATCAATGTACCTCCTCCAATTAGTTGTGAACTACTTAGGAGTAAGAGATACTTCACACGCTGTTTTAATTAACAATAATAAGGAATATTACAGCCCTAGAGTGAATCCTAAACATAGACTTTGGGGAACACAGATAGGTAAATGGATAAATGGATTTGACTCTGGATCTGGTAAACAATAGGAGAAGAGAATCTGGGAATTGGGAAAAATCAGCCCTGTGGGTGAGACAGCCTGGTGAGCGATATGAGCAGAAGTTAAACAAAGCAATCCTTCTCTGCAGCTTTACTGGAAGACTTATCCTCTCTGATGCTTGGTTTTCCAATGTTTCCTTTATGGGAGCACTTTTTATTTCATGATGTTGCCACTGAGTGATAGAAAACCCTAACGACTGTGCAGTAAACTAGCTACAGCGGATTTGGCTACGATGCCAGTCAGCGACGGGGGTAGAGAATCTGTGCAAATTGTCAATGAAGATGAGAATTCAGAAGCTGAAAATTGCTGATAGACCCATAAGTAAAAACTTGTGTGTTATTTACCATTAGACGGTAACAAATTTTCACAAATGTAGTGGCTTAAAAGAATACAAACTTATACTACAGTTCTGAAAGTCAGAAGGTCAAAGTGGGTCTTCTGGGGTTGCAATCAAAGTGCTGCCAGGTCTGTGTTCCTTCTAGAGTATCTAGAAAAAAAACTTGTTTCTTTTTCTTTTATAACTTCTAGAGGCCACTTGCATTCCTTGGCTCAAAGCCCCTTCCTCCATCTTCAAGGAAACAGTGTAGCACCACCAAATTTCTCTAACTCTGCCCTCTTTTACCTCCTTTCTCTACTTTTAAGGACTTTTACAATGACATCAGGATAATGTATAATCCCTAGGGCTTGCCTGGTGACTCAGCAGTAAAGAATCTGCCTGCCAATGCAGGAGATGGGGGTTTGAATCCTGGATCAGGAAGATCCCCTGGAGAAGGAAATGGCAACCCACTCTAGTATTCTTGCCTGGAGAATCCCATGGACAGAAGAACCTGGTGGGCTAAAGTCCATAGTGTTGCAAAGAGTCAGACGTGATTTAGCGACTAGATAACAAAAATGTAGAGTAATTTCTCTATTTTAAAGTCAGCTGATTACTAATGTAATCCATTCACAACCTTAATTCCCTTTGTCATGCAACATATTCATAGGTTCCTGGAATTATCACAAGATATATCTATGGGATAGGGGGACATTATTCTGCTAAAGTTTGAAAAACAATGGTGGAATAAGATCAATCACTGTAATTTCACCTTGGGGAAGGAAAGCATTTGCGAAATTAAGGAGGCATTTTGAAAAATATCACAAACTAATGACTGCTTTGAAACAGTAATATAGTCAGGAGACTGATAGGGACAAATTTAAGGGTGTAAATTGGGACTGAATGAGAATTATGTTTTAAAGTCAGGAGCAAAGGAAAAAGTGTTAGGTAAAAATGATAGAACTTGGTAAGGAAATTCATTAAAGCAACACTAAAAGCAATGTGAAAATTATTAGAAGTGTTCAAATTAGATTTTTGAGTGTGAAAATTTTGCTTCCTGCTTACTTTGTAGTTACATTGTTTTAGTTGCTGCCAGTTGTTCATTTTATGATGGCAGGGTCTTTATTAGGGATCCTTAACCTAGATCAGACTTTGTGTTTATCCAGCATCTTAATCTGGGATCTGAAAATTGAGCTTTGCAGTTTTCATTGGGAAAGTCTTGATAACCAGTGCCTTAGAAAAATTAAAAAAAAAAAAAAAAAAAGAACAACGATTACATTATCCTTAAGCCTTTTCCTTGGCCTGCCCTCCATAATTCTTGAAAGCAGTTGACACAGCAGCTATCCTTTCAAGTGAGTTTCAGGTGGAGGGAAAAGCCCTAGTTTCCATTTAAAGCTGGATCTCTGAGAATGATTAAGGTTTCAAGTGAATATCACAACTCATGAAAAAAATCGCTGGCTGGAAAATAGGATCTGGAAATAGAAACTGCAGTAAAAGATAAACTCTAGAGATTGAACGTCATTAAATTATTCAACATCTTAATTACATTTCCTTTCTCTATCCAAGAGCCTCCTAGGAGATCTCTTATGACTGTCATGTTTGCTTCCTAATGATCAAAGCTGTCAAAATATATACTTTTCCATGCTGTATTTTCTGGACAGTGTGTGTGTGTGTGTGTGTGTGTGTGTGTGTTTGTACGTGATGAGAGACACCAGTGTAGCTAAAAATGTGAAATATCCAAAAGCACTAGGATCTTATGTACAAGTATTTGGCACTGAAATCCAAAATGGAGAGACCCCAAAGGGTTTATTGTAACAAAGTCTTTACAGTTCCTGGAATAGCATATACTCTAGTTTCTTTGATATTCTTGAGCAAGGAAATAGTACACAAGTCCTTGTGTTTTTATTTGAATAACCCCTTATTCCTTCTCTTCATCATTGCTTAGGGAGTATGGAATGTGCAACATGTGGTTTCCCCAACTCTTTGGTCCCACTGCCGATGAGTGTCCTTTACACTCTGCCATCTCATTCATTCTTATGAGACATCTTGCTGCCATCTGGAACTATTTCATCTTCAGTCAGAATTATAGCACATCCCATACTGGTCTCAAACTTCCCCCATTCTAGCTGCATTTAAAATAATATTAATTTATTTGTTTTAGTTGGAGGCTAGTTAATTTACAATATTATAGTGGTTTTTCCATACATTGACATGAATCAGCCATGGGTGTACATGTGTCCCCCATCCTGAACCCCTCTCCCACCTCCCTTCCCATCCCATCCCTCTGGGTCATCCCAGTGCACCAGCCCTGAGCACACTGTCTCATGCATCAGACCTGGACTGGTGATTCATTTCACATATGATAATATACATGTTTCAATGCTATTCTCTCAAATCATCCCACCCTCGCCTATTCCCACAGAGTCCAAAAGGCTGTTCTTTATATCTGTGTCTCTTTTGCTGTCTCACATATAGTGTCATCATTACCATCTTTTAAAATTTCATATATATGCGTTAATATACTGTATTGGTGTTTTTCTTTCTGGCTTACTTCAGTCTGTATAATAGGCTCCAGTTTCATCCACCTCATTAGAACGGCTTCAAATGCATTCTTTTTAATGGCTGAGTAATATTCCATTGTGTATATATACCACAGCTTTCTTATCCATTCATCTGCAGATGGACATCTAGGTTGCTTCCATGTCCTGGCTATTATAAACACTGCTGCAATGAACATTGGGGTGCACGTGTCTCTTTCAATTCTTGTTTCCTCGGTGTGTATGCCCAGGAGTGGGATTGCTGGGTCATATGGCAGTTCTAATTCCAGTTTTTTAAGGAATCTCCACACTGTTCTCCATAGTGTCTGTACTAGTTTGCATTCCCACCAACAGTGTAAGAGGGTTCCCTTTTCTCCACACCCTCTCCAGCATTTATTGCTTGTAGACTTTTGAATAGCAGCCATCCTGACTGGCGTGTAATGGTACCTCATTGTGGTTTTGATTTGCATTTCTCTGATAATGAGTGATGTTGAGCATCTTTTCATGTGTTTGTTAGCCATCTGTATGTCTTCTTTGGAGAAATGTCTGTTGAGCTCTTTGGCCCATTTTTTTATTGGGTCATTTATTTTTCTGGAATTGAGCTGCATGAGCTGCTTGTATATTTTTGAGATTAATTCTTTGTCAGTTGCTTCGTTTGCTATTATTTTCTCCCATTCTGAAGGCTGTCTTTTCACCTTGTTTATAGTTTCCTTCATTGTGCAAAAGCTTTTAAGTTTAATTAGGTCCCATTTGTTTATTTTTGCTTTTATTTCCATTATTCTGAGAGGTGGGTCATGGAGGATCCTGTTGTGATTTATGTCAGAGAGTGTTTTGCCTATATTTTCCTCTAGGAGTTTTATAGTTTTTCGTCTTATATTTAGATCTTTAATCCATTTTGGGTCTAGCTGCTTTTATCCATGACTTCATTGGCTTCTCAAGTCCATCGATCATCTGTACTTCTTCCCTGCCTGCAAGTATCTCCAGTTTTACTATAGTCTACTATTCATATTTCAATGCACTCTTGATGATACTATCAATTCCTTGGACTCTTTCACTGTTTTGTAAGCCATCAAACAAAGCCCTGAGTTCAACCACTTGCTTTCTCAGTAAATGCAGTTCACCAGCCACATACTGTCGAGACTAGCTGCATGGTATCACAACACAGCAAGAGGATCATCAAATTAAAATAGGTCTGAATGCAATTCAACAGTCTGAATATATGCAAATGACTGAGAAATTTCTGGACTCCCAAAGTATATTTCCAACTAGGGTTCCAGTATCCCTAATTTGATGCCTCAAAGGCACCTGTGAGTCAACATCTGTGAATTCACTATTGTCCCCCTAAATTGGATCTCTTCTGCTGTTTCCAACATTAGCACCCATGACCCTTTCCTCCAAAGAAGAGCTCAGCACTGTGAATATATTTTACATCCTAAATGTTTCTCGTCAGTCTTCTCTGCATCTCCACTGCCACTTCCATAGTCAATACAGTACTGTTTCCTTCCTACTGCAACTGTCTCCAGCTATTCTTTCCATATCCAGTATTGCACCATTAAATTTTCTCTTCACACTAATTCATATGTTCTAGGTATGTAATTTAGAAATGTGATCTCTTGCTTCAAACCCTTCAAAGGTTCCACTTCTTTTAGAGTCACATATTTGACAGGACCCACAAACAAGGCCCTCAGCACCTGACCTCACTGACCTTCCCAGGCCCACTGTTCCCCATCTCTCCCTGGGCTATCAGAACTCTCACCTTAATTACCAAATTCTTATTGTCTGTTTTTATTGACGTATAATTGACTTATGTTACTTTCAGTTGTATACAATATGATATAACATAGTGATTTGATATTTTTGTAGATTATACACTAAAGTTGTTATAAATTATCATACTAAGTGAAGTGAGACAAAGTATCATATGATATTGTTTACATGTGAAATTATAAAAAATACAAATTAACTTACATGCAAAATGGAAATAGACACACAGAAAACAAGTTTTGATTAACAAAGGGAAAAAGGGGAGGTTATAAATTAGAAGTTTAGGATTAATATCTATATATTTCTATATGTAAAATACATAACCAACAAGAACCTACAGTATAGCACAGGGAACTATATTTAATATTTTGTTATAAGGGAACTTAGAATGTGAAAAAGTATATATATATATACTTTCATATATATATACAGTATATATATATTTATATATATTTTTGAATGTTGAGTTTTACTCAACATTCAAAAACCTAAGATCATGATATCTGGTCCCATCACTTCAACATTGAAAAAACTAAGATCATGGCGTCTGGTCCCATCACTTCAGGGCAAATAGATGGGGAAACAATGGAAACAGTAACAGATTTTATTTTCTTAGACTCTAAATTCACTGCAGATGGTGATTGCGGCCTTGAAATCAAAAGACGCTTACTCATTGGAGGAAAAGCTATGACCAATCTAGATAGTATATTAAAAAGCAGAGACATTACTTTGCTGACAAAGGTCTGTCTAGTCAAGGCTATGGTTTTTCCAGTGGTCATGTATGGATGTGAGAGTTTGACCATAAAGAAAGCTGAGCACTGAAGAATTGATACTTTTGAGCTGTGGTGTTGGAGAACACTCTTGAGAGTCCCGTGGGCTGCAAGGAGATCCAACCAGCCCATCCTAAAGGAGATCAGTCCTGAATATTCACTGGAAGGATGGATGCTGAAGCTGAAGTTACAATACTTTGGCCCCCTGATGTGAAGAACTGACTCATTGAAAAAGACCCTGGTGCTGGGAAAGATTGAAGGCAGGAGGAGAAGGGGATGACAGAGGATGAGATGGATGGATGGCATCACTAACTTGATGGACATGAGTTTGAGCAATCTCTGAGAGTTGATGATGGACAGGGAGGCCTGGTGTGCTGCAGTCCCTGGGTTTGTAAACAGTCTGACATGACTGAGAGGCTGAACTGAACAGATATATATACATATGTATGTATACATGCATATATATAAAACTGAATCTCTTTGCCATATACCTGAAATTAAGACAACATTATAAGTCAACTATACTTCAATGGAGTAAATAAAATAAATAAGCTCTCAGGATACAGTATACAAAACTCCTCAGTTATTATAATATTGTTGACTATACTTCCTGTGCTGTACCTTGCATATCTGTGACTTATCACTGGTTTGTACTTTTTAATCCTCTTAACCTATTTTTTTCATCCTTCCCCTCTAGCAACTGCTAATTTATTGTCTGTATCTGTGAGTTTGTTTCTGTTGCTTTATATTTATTCATTGAAATATGAAATTTTTTAGATTTCACATAAAAGTGAAAACATGAAGTAGTTATCTCTCTTGGTCTAACTTATTTCACTTATATATATATATATATATATATAGAGAGAGAGAGAGAGAATATATATATATATATATATATATCTTCTTAATCCATTAATCCATCATTGAACACTTAGATTGCTTCTGATTCTTGGCTATTGTAAATAATGTGGCAATGAACATTGTAGTGTATATACCATTTCATATTAGTGTTTTCATTTTCTTAGAATAAATACCCAGGAATGGAACAGCATAAACATATGATAGCTCTGGGATTCCCCGGTAGCTCAGCTGGTAAAGAACGTCTGCAACGCAGGAGACCCCAGTTCGATTCCTGGGCTGGGAAGATCCCCTGGAGAAGGGAATGGCTACCCACTGCAGTATTCTTGGGCTTCCCTGTTGGCTCAGCTGGTAAAGAATCTGCCCGCAATGCAGGAGATCTGGGTTCAATCCCTGGGTTGGGAAGATCTTGTGGAGAAGGGAATGGCTACCCACTCCAGTATTCTGGCCTGGAGAATTCCATGGACTATATAGTTCACGGGGTCACAAAGAGTCAGACACGACTGAGTGACTTTCACTTAAACTTTGTGCCTCTTGGAAGAACCTGTTTTGTAGCCTATTAAACATGTATTTTATATCTGCTTTAACCATTAAAGAAAAGAATGTATTTAAAAATCAAAATGGAGTAACTGTTGTTCAGGCATTCAGAATGGATCTGGGAGACCCTTGTGGATATGGTTTCAGGTATGTTCCTCCATCACTGAAAAACTTGAATTTTCTGAGCTGTATAAAATTTAAGGACATAACAAGGCATTCTCAAAACAATGTCTAATAGCACGTGCAAGCTGCAAACTTATGCTCTCAAGTTCACCCCTTATAAATATGCAACCATTTCAGACCCCAACCAAACCTTGTTTTATAAGCACCCTTGCATCTTTCCAGCTCCAATTCTAATTCTTCATAGTTTATGTAATTTTGCAGGTTTTGCCTTTCATAAGCCTCCCAGATTTTGTAGTCCAGCAGAATACAATTCAAGAGTTTCCCAAATCTGTGTCTCCCTGTCTTATTGTCCGCAGTTTGGTTCAAATAAAGCTCTTCTTTTCCTATTATATAGTATTTACTAATTGTTTCCATCAACAGTGGCTTGTCCTGTGGCTATGCAAGAATAAACGGTACCAAATATAAGAATTTAACCATCATTATTTATGCCTAACAGTTATACAAGCCATTTCTGTAATGTTTCAGTTTGCAAAGCTCTTCACTGGAAATTTTTGATCCTCCTAATTACTCTTAATAGGTGGTAGAATTATTATTATCATATACACAGATAGGAAAATTAAATTTAGAAAAGTTACTATATAGTCAGCCAAAGCTGTATTTTTATTAACGGACAAAAATGAAAACCAAATTCTGGTGTTCTGATTTGAAATTCAATGCTTCTTCAGTAATAATCTTTACTTTCTGCTAATCCTTTGCAATTTATATGTAAAAATATCATTCCATTTGGGGGACATTTATAAAAGGTAAAAAAATTGATATTTTTTTCTAATTGGAAATCATTTTGAGAATATCTGACCAGCATTCAGTGACCCATTAAAGAAAATGAAAGAAAAATGAATGTGCACATAAAGAGGTCAGCTTTATACAGTATAAAGCCACAAAGGAAAATTGACCTGCCTAGGCATGGTTAAATGTAGTCTTAAAATCTTACACATCAAAGTAATGTTCTGGCCTCCTAGGAATTACATGGAGAATCAGGGAGCCACAAACTACATAGCTGTGTGTTAGGTGAAACTATTAAGATAATAGCCTCTAGGTTTCCATATAATTTCTCACAACAAGCTTTTATTTCCAGAAGCATTAACGTGTGATTTTATAAGGACACTTAGCATCAGAAAAATAAGTCTATACATAAAATCAAGAGGTTACCAAGTACAACAGAAGATAAAGCTAGCCCACCAAGAAAACTGATGTTTGATATAGCACCACAGATAATATTATTATAATAGCTTTTGTAGGTCACTATGGAAAGTTATGACCAACCTAGACAGCATATTGAAAAGCAGAGACATTACTTTGCCAACAAAGGTCCGTCTAGTCAAGGCTATAGTTTTTCCAGTGGTCAGGTATGGATGTGAGAGTTGGACTGTGAAGAAAGCTGAGTGCCAACAAATCGATGCTTTTGAACCGTGGTGTTGGAGAAGATTCTTGAGAGTCCCTTGGACTGCAAGGAGATCCAACCAGTCCATCCTGAAGGAGATCAGTCTTGGGTGTTCATTGGAAGGACTGATGCTGAAGCTGAAACTCCAATACTTTGGCCACCTCATGCGAAGAACTGACTCATTGGAAAAGACCCTGATGCTGGGAGGGATTGGGGGCAGGAGAAGAAGGGGACGACAGAGGATGAGATGGCTGGATGGCATCACTTACTCAATGGGCATGAGTTTGAGTAAACTTCAGGAGTTGGTGATGGACAGGGAGGCCTGGTGTGCCGTGATTCATGGGGTCGCAAAGAGTCAGACACGACTGAGCGACTGAACTGAACTGACTGATGAAAAGACAGTTTGGAGCTTCTTTTTCTCAGTTGTTGTTTGTGTTCCAGGATAAATAAAGTAGACAGACAAGTTGTGCTTAACTTGATTCTAATAACTGAGAGTAGTTTTTATAATATATATTACATAATTTTATATTTCATATAACTGTACTGTGTATATTATTAGACTAATGTATTTGAGGTCACATTTTTAGTTGTATTATCCTTCAGTGCTTATTTGTCAACTTACTTCACCAAGATTTCGCTAGAAGAAGGTCTGGAAGGAAGAGAATGTAAGACCCAGTTGCTATTCTCAAAAAATAAACAATGCAGTTTTAGGAAGATACAAAGTAGATAAAGAAGTGTTTCCATATGTGTGTGAATCCATTCCCCAGTGAGTGGTATAGGCATTAATAATGCTACAGGAATTCTGGAAAGGGAGAAAATACTAAGGAGTAAAATAGTCTAGTAGTGAAGATGTAACTTTGTTGAGTTTGAGGAAAATACAGATCTCAGAAGGATGTAACAGAGTGTATCCTGTATGGCAGGGCTATGTTTCAGCAAAACTATAATGAAATACACCAAATCTAAAAAATATTTATATATATGCATAGTCCAGAAGGAAAATGAAAAGAAAAGGCTTTAGAGACACAAATATAAGAATGGCTAATCTAAATGTTATTCCAACAGCTTGCATGGGAACGTGCATTGAAAGGGGCCTGAGAATCAAGCAAAGATGTTATAAGGCATCTATACGAGGGTGTTCATTTGGCCAAGGGAACACAATCATGCTTGTATCATGGCAGTATCACATGAACTTTGGAAGGCAAGTACGCATATTATGTTTGACTACATAATGTAGACAACGTAATGAATGTAAGACTAAAAGAAGGTGAATGTAAGACCGTGGGGCTGCGAAGAGTTGGACAGGACTGAGTGAGTTTCACTTTCACTTTCAGTGTAAGAAAAAAGGAAGATGTTGAGCATGTGGCCAGCTGGAGAGTATATTAAAAGGTCTTAGAATTCGATCTTTAAATAAACTGTGCTGACAAAAAATTAATTTATCTGTGGGCCACTATAAGCTGAGCTTACAACACTTTCTGGACTATGCCTCTCTTGAAATTAGAGCATGTGCTTTATGAATCTAAGTATCATCTACCTTCATCTACTATTTGAAATATATCAATGTGGCTTGAATGAATGAACGAATCTCACTTAAAAATCAGCCCTTCCTGATTCATGTCGATGTATGGCAAACACCATATTACCACAAAAACCAAATTACCACAGTATTATAAAGTAATTAGCCTCCAATTGAAATAAATAAATTAATTTAAAAAACTCAGCCCCTCCTCTGAGCATAGCAGTAAAGCACTTCACTTCTTATTAAGACTCACGGCTTCTACTCATACATACAAGTTATCCCTAGGTGATATAACAGCTGATATTTTTACATTGTTTCATTTACCTTTTAATAACCCATTATATTATCATAGTTGAAATTATTCTTTCCACTTTATAGAAGGAAAAATATTAAACTCAGAGGAATTATGTGAGATAGCTAAGGTTATTTAAATAAGATGAAAATTTTAAATTAAGTAGCAAAGATGAAATTCAAAATTTTGCATATTTATATGTGTGCTTGCCAATTTCATCTGATAATAAACCAAATATGAATTTTAGTGAAGCCTAACATACATGTTTATGCCTTGTCATATAACAACATAATGTAATTCACAACACTAGAATTTTCAGGAATTATTAGATGTTTTCCTGGAATATTTTCCACTAGGCCCTGAAATAGAGCTCTCTGAAGAAAATGGAATGGTTTTTTATATGAGGTTGCATTGAACTGTTATATGTCATGGGATTTTTGAGATCTGTGAATATTCTTTTCAACAGAATCTATTTTACAGATGGCACAGTTAATATTCAGAGTAATTTGCTTGCTTAGAGTGATTTGCTTAAGGCCTCTGATTCTACATCTAGTCAATATTCCATTGGCTACTCATTAAAGATGCACTGATTAAGAGGATAATCAAGAAGTCTCAAGAATTCTGAAAACTTCCAAGATTGGAACTGAGATCATTTTAGGGTAAAGCAACCTTGTTTGTGACCCATTTATTTCAGGGAGAATTTTAGATGCTTAAGCACTATCCATTTGCAGAAATGCATTGCCTTTCTCCTTCAAATTTATGAAATATGTCCTCCAGGAATTCAGATCAATATGATGACCAAGTGATTCATCTCCTTAAGTCTTACTCACTTATAACTGTCACTTTGAGAAACACTTACCTCATCCCACCATCCTAATATATCCTGGATCCCCTGTGGTACAAATACTGCAAAAAATTCTTTAAAATGTCTTAAAATAGACTAGTAGAAACCTAAAAGCCAGTCTTTTAGACTTTTCAAATACCAGGTTGCTTTAATCTACCTAAAAAATAACAATTTATAGAAAAAGAGCAAGGTGAACAGAGCTCTAGAAACTAGAGGAATTTGTTTTTAAATCACTTGTATGTTTTCTATTATGATTTTTGTGAAAAAGTTCTTTTAAAAGTAACCCCCATAAAAAAGTCACCCCATTTTCAGCATTCATCAACTACAACTAAAAATTCTAGGTAGTTTTGATTGAATTGTCTCAGAAGCTGGGGAGGGAGTAACAGCCACATCAGAGCCAAATTCATTGGAGAAAGGCAAAAACCTTGGCTTCGTTGTGTGTACGTGATCAGTGGATACTAACTAAATGATAAAAATGACAACAGCAATCACACAGAGAAAAGTTAAGGGAAATATTTCAATGAAGATAGATTGCACATTTTATTATAAGTAAAATTGTTTAAAAACATGCTTTGAGAAGTTTATAAAGACTTTGGATATAAATGGCATTTATTCTATTAAGTTATTTGGAGCAATTTGCATTAATTAAGCATAAAATAATTCACACACTATAAAACATTCTTCTCTATGTCAAGAAATAATTTTTCTTGTATATCATTGAAAACCATATGTAAGTACTGCCAACAAAATTACTACTTTTTTCATATTGTTGTTCAGTTGCTAAGTCATGTCCAACTCTTTGCTACCTCATGGCCTATGGCTCCCCAATTCTCCACTATGTCCCAAAGTTTGCTCAAACTCATGTCCATTGAGTCAATGATGCCATCTAACCATCTCATCCTCTGTCACCCACTTCTCCTCCTGCCCCTGACCTTTCCCAGAATCAGGGTCTTTTCCAGAGTCAACTGTTGGCATCATGTGGCCAAAGGATTGGAGCTTCAGCTTCAGCATCAGTTCTTCCGATGAATATTCAGGGTTAATTTCTTTTAGGATTGACTGGTTTAGTCTTACAGCAGTCCAAGGGGCTCTCAAGAGTCTTCTTTTCATATCAAGAGAAGTTAAAAAAAAAAAGCTGACTAGGAAAGCAACAATAATCACAGTAAATAACTATCAACTAACAGGGATTATCTAACTGCTTTTGTTCAATATATCTACAGTTTTCTCCAGCATATTCATTTTAATATCCATAGTGCAATAGGATATCTGGAATCTATATTGCACTATCATGATTTTAATCTTTTCTTTAGGACCACTTCTCAGCTTATAACAACAGAGAGTCTATTTTTAAAGATCAGTGTGAAACAACTAAGATATTGAGAACTGGAGACAAATTAAGTAGCATCCTGAGATGTGCCATCAGAAACCTAAAACTGTCTTCCTGACTGTAGACAGGAAGATGTTTGGAAGCCAATCAAGGAGCTGCAGCATTATGTACACTGATTGCAGCTGGGAAGATGCCAGCTTGAACATCTGCTTCTGATAGGAATTGAAAACGGCAGTTGGTAAATGAAATGATACCAATAAATTTCAATGATAAGATGACAAGAAATGTCTGTAAGGGAGTCCAGGAAAGGCAGAAAAGGACTCCTAAGTAGAAGTTTAAGGTGTTAAATTATAAAATTAGATGTCTACATTATTTATTGAATCTCAGTGCCTTTAGGAAGAAGGTAAAACCTGTGCAGGAATTTTTAGCATTGGGAAGAAAAGCTGGAGTAATAGGATTGATTAATAGGACTAAAAGGAAGCCAGGAACCGGTGGCAAGAGGTTGAATGTGTTGTTAGTGGCTTTGGACTGGAGTCCTGATTCAGCCAGTTACTGAGCACATTGTGGCCTTGATGACCAGCACTGTTCCTGTTCTCTGCCGTTCTAACCCCTCACTGCACCTTACCTCCAGTTCAGGCTAGAGAGTCACTTTTTGACTTACAGAGAGAAGCTACTCATAGCTGTAACAAGCAGGCATTGCATGTCTCAAAATACAAAGAAATTCATTTTCTTAAATGTTAAATGTTTATTAAAATTAAGAAATGTTTATTGAACATTCATTCATTTGACAACATGTATCTTTATATAAGGATAATTAAAAAATAAACCCAAAGCCCTGTTCTTAAGTGTTGAAAGACAGTTAAGGGAAAGACACAATCAGGCAATGACCAAATACTAAAGAGCAGTTAGAGAAGTGCCCTCCATGTTCAAATGCACAGAGATGAAAGCCAGTTAAAGAGAGACTGAGCAGATGATAGGTTACCTGAATTGAATCTTAGAAGATAGACAGGCATTGGTCGGATGGAGAAGATGGAAAGATTATTCCAGACAAAGGGAATGACATTTACAAACAAACAAAGCAGAAAAAGTGCTACATCTCAGAAACTTAGCAAGCTTAGCAAGACTGAAATGGACCATTTGATACTATGCTAAAAAAGTAAGTACCAGACACTAACAGATTGCACCAAAAGAGGAAAACAAATATCCTATATTAACTATATATATGGAATCTAGAAAAATAGTACTGATGAACTGATTTGCAGGGAAGGAATGGAGAGGCAGATGTAGAGAACAGACTTGTGGATACAGCCAGGCAAGAAGAGAATAAGAAGAATTGAGAAAGGAGAACTGACATATATGCACGATCATGTATAAAATAGCCAGCTAGTAGGAAGGCACTATATAACACAGGGAGCCCAGCCTGGCTAGTGCTCTGTGATAACCTAGAGGATGGGATGGGAGGGGAAGGGAGTCTTAAGAGGGAGGGATATATATATATGAAAGTGAAAAAGTAAAAGTGTTAGTCACTCAGTCGTGTCCAACTCTTTGCAACCCTTGGACTGTGGCCCACAAGGGTTCTCCATCCATGGAAGTGTTCAGGCAAGAATACTGGAGTAGGTTGCTATATAGTGTAAATACTAAGTCACTTCAATCATATCCAACTCTTTGCAACCCTATGCGTCATAGCCCACCAGCCTCCTCTGTGGATTTTCCTCTTAGGATTTTCTAGGCAAACATAACAGAGTGGGTTGCCATGCTCTCTCTCTCTATATATATATGTGTGTGTATATATATATATATATATATATATATATTCTGATTTGCATCCTTGTACATCAGAAACCAACAAAACATTGTAAAGCAATTATCCTCCAATTAAAAAATAAACTAAAAAAATAAGTACAGAGGTAGACCATGGTAGGTCAGTATATTTTTATTGTGGATTGTGATTTTTTTCCTATAAAGCAGGTGATATATGTTAACTGAAGTGACTTTGTGAGTTGCAGCTGCTCTTCATTTCACCTCAGTCCATTGGGGCACTGATGAATGCTTAACAACTGGTCTCCAAGGTTGGGTAAAGAACTGTTCAAGCAACCAGCGAAGTGCTGTTGAACTTGAGATTCAGAAGCAATGCGCATACTTTTCTGTTTGAGCAGAACCAGCCAGCTCCAGGACACCACTGCCTCAGTCTTACCTTTGTATTCCTGAAGGGAGACCTGACCTGAAGGTCATTTGATCATTTAGGAGTGATGAGGACTGTGGTAGACTGGAGAATATTCTGGGGCTTCCCTGGTGGCTCAGATGGTGAAAATCGGCCTGCAATGCAGGGGATCCAGGTTTGATCCCTGGGTTGGGAAGATCCACTGGAGGAGGCCATGGCTACCCACTCCAGTATTCTTGCCTGGAGAATTCACTGGAAGTGAAGCCTCTTGGGGCCAGTCCCTGGGGGAATATTTTACTGTCTAAAGTGGCTACTACAAAGCTCCAACTATAATCACCCAGTGTTGCCACAACTTTCAATTGTTCAAGAATTGTAAATTGCACTTTTGTGAAGTATCCCAAATTGTAATCGCTGATAAATCACAGTTTTAAAATATTATGAAGGCTCATAGTGAATAGACCTAAGAAAACATATCTGTCAAATATACTCAGTCTGAAGGCTTTGAGCTGGTATAAGCAATGCAAGCCTCTCCAGGTTTTAAGCTGAGAAGTGAGAGACACACTTAGGTCCACTGGGTGAAATTAGTTGCCAAAATCATCAAGAGTGGCCATTTTTGCTCCATGTGGCTTTGTCACAGAACTTGACCTGCTTTCAGACAAGCAATTTTCTGGCTCCATATTTTCCACATGGCTTTATTTTCATCTATTCCTTTAGAAGACTGACTCAGCTTTACATCTTCAGCATTGAGTATAACAGAGAGCGATGCAAGGACTTAATTGAATAAGGCAAATAGGGAATATTGCTTGCTCTATGCTCCTAGGAGGCAAGGCCTATAGTCTATTACTAGTCATAATCCATATCATGAAATTGAATTAAATAATCAAGAATTAACTGTACCTGAGCTAGAAAATAAAGTCCATGCTACAGTGGTTCAGGATCCTTTCTTCGGGTCTGTCTCTGAGACCTTTTTTTATTAGTGGTGAGCAGTTGCTAGGCAACGATTCCAAGTCTATATCTCTACTGCTTCCTACATGGAAACTACAGAATCAAATTACCTTCCACTTTAAAGGCAATGATTTTATCTTCTTTACTGCATGTTAGCTAAAACTAACGTGACTGTTGTTTTATCTACTTTTTCTGCCATGGAAATAGCATTCATTCATGCATGCATCGATGCAACCAACATACATTACTAAATACCTATTCTAAGTCAGGCTCAAGAACATAAAGATATTAAAAATATACTCCTACCCCAAGAAAGCTCATGATATAGTGGAAGAAATGCTGAGAAAAACACAGGTATACACACATACATGCACACAGTATAACAAGCAAATGGAAGAGAAAAGAGCAGGTGCACCTTTATTATGTCTGCCCTCAATCCCTATGGTTATTTTAAGGTCTTTTCTAACTGCTCCAATGATAATAAATAAGATAAAGGTATTCAAAAATCTTTTATCTAAAAATGATCCATATCCTCTGCCCATCATTATTCTGATCTCTTTGATATTTCAAAGTTTGCATCCTTTTTTTTTTTTTTTTTTTAAAGAAGCTAAAAGTTGGTGTGGGACTTAGAAACTCTAAGAAAATCCCTTTTTCCCTTTCCTGCCCTGTCCTGAGTTAAGGTAGGGATTTTTTTTAATGTCCAGTGATATCAGGTTCAAGGGAACATTATTTCCTGACTCCAAATCTAGGGCACATACATCAAAAACAGAAAATTTTAATTTGGCGCTGACTCAGAAAATCCAAGATTGTGTGACTGCTCTAACTATATCTCAAAGCTGAGACTGTATGTATTAAATAACTCAAAGGATGGAGCAACATTTTCTTTATGCAGACTGACATCTCCCAAAGAATCGGAATCATCCTTGGAAACTTTGGCAAAAAGATGTGTTTCCTGTAATTTGAGATGTTGACTATTTAGTGTTCTCTAGCTAGTTCTACTGGAGAAGGAAATGGCAGCCCACTCCAGTGTTCTTGCCTAGAGAATCCTGTGGACAGGGGAGCCTGGTGGGCTCCAGTCCAGAGGGTCCCACAGAGTCAGACAGGACTGAAGCAACTTAGCATGCATGCATTGGAGAGAAATGGCAACCCACTCCAGTATTCTTGCCTGGGGAATCCCAGGGACAGAGGAGCCTGGTAGGCTGCTGTCCATGGGGTCTCACTGAGTCGGACACAACTGAAGCAGCAGCAGTAGCTAGATCTAGGAACCTGGACTGTTCCCTACTGGGTTGCTTCTTTAATGACCTTTACTTTTCATTAATTTGAAGAAAGCTGTTCTTTTTCAGTTCAGTTCAGTCACTCAGTCGTGTCCGACACTTTGCGACCCCATGAACCGTGGCATGCCAGGCCTCCCTGTCCATCACCAACCCCCGGAGTTTACCCAAACTCATGTCCATTGAGTCGGTGATGCCATCCAACCATCTCATCCTTTCTTGTCCCCTTCTCCTCCTGCCCCCAATCCCTCCCAGCATCAGGGTCTCTTCCAGTGAGTCAACTCTTCGCATGAGGTGGCCAAAGTATTGGAGTTTCAGCTTCAGCATCAGTCCTTCCAGTGAACACCCAGGACTGATCTCCTTTAGGATGGACTGGTTGGATCTCCTTGAAGTCCAAGGGACTCTCAAGAATCTTCTCCAACACCACAGTTCAAAAGCATCAGTTCTTCGGCACTCAGCTTTCTTCATAGTCCAACTCACATCCATACATGACCCCTGGAAAAACTGTTGCCTTGACTAGATGGACCTTTGTGGACAAAGTAATGTCTCTGATTTTTAATATGCTGTCTAGGTTGGTCATAACTTTCCGTCCAAGCAGTAAGCGTCTTTTAATTTCATGGCTGCAGTCATCATCTGCAGTAAAGTCAGCCCCTATTTCCACTGTTTCTCCATCTATTTGCCATGAAGTGATGGGACCCGACGCCATGATCTTAGTTTTCTGAATGTTGAGTTTAAGCCAAATTTTTCACTCTCTTCTTTCACTTTCATCAAGAGGCTCTTTAGTTCCTCTTCACTTTCTTCCATAAGGGTGGTGTTATCTGCATATCTGAGGTTATTGATATTTCTCCCGACAATCTTGCTGTTCTTTATACTATGCTCTTAATTGTAGGGAGAAGCAGATAAGACTTAACACATAGCTCAGCCTTGACATTTCCAATCCAGGAATAGAAAACCAGAATGCCAACTGTAGTCTATACCAGTAATTTTATTTCACATGACCTGGAATATTGATTTCAAAAAAGAGAAATAACAGGAAGTTTCATATGTGTCCTGGATAATATGTTTAACACTAATTTCTTCATTCACTCCTGACACTTACAGTACCATTTGTTGCCCTTCACATGTAACCAAATTATTAAAAAATACTGAAGAATTTTGAAGTTCCAGGCCCAAGTTCCATAGACCACTACATTTATCCTGGGCTTTCCCAGGTTGTTTTCACACATATGTCTTAGAGCTATCTAGTTATAAGATGCAGAATCAAAAAACTTCCCTCTGCATTTTTATTTTACTCCAGCCTCTCCTCCTTCATCAGCAGTTATCACTTTTCTTGACTTGTGCCTTAACATCTCATCCTCAGTGGTGAGTCTCTTAACTCACTTATCTTTTTTTTCTTTTAATTAAAGAAATGTGTTTATTTATCTGCCTGCATCAGGTCTCAGTTGCAGCACACGGGATCTTTGTTGTATCGTGCAGGATTTTTGTCACCATGCATTAGACTCTCCAGTAGTGTCTCCTGGGCTTAGCTGCTCCACAGCATGTGGGATCTTATCTCCCTGACAAGTATCAAACCCGGGCCCCCTGCATTGCAAGGCGAATTCTTAGCCACTACTACCAGAGAAGTCCCTGCCTGCTTAATGTGAGTCTGTTAATTATTTTTTTCTTTGTAGGACAGAATGCTTCTAAGAACTTTTTTATATTCTTTATAGAAAAAAAGTTTAATCTCATAATCATTGACAGTATTCATTTCTTGCCTGTTGATCATATTCAAGGAGCTGGTAGGTTGGATAACTCATTTTTCATGAAATCTTGAGCATACCTATTAGGGCTGGGGCTAGGGACAGTTTTGAACAGGTCAGGGAATTAACCTGGTTTAACATAAGACCTTCGTGGGCTCTAGCGGCAAGGGATTCATGATACCAGACAGCATTTGTCAGTTCTTAAGGGCCTGTATGAATGAACTTGAAGAGATTCCTGCCCTTCTGCCCTCTGCAACACAAACATTTTTGATGGGTTGAACAGATTTGCTTTTGAATTGCTCTGTTGCTTCAGCAATTAAATTTTGTAATAAGAATCCCCAAGATGGCTATGCCATAAATGAGAACAAAAATTAAGGTTGTAGAGATAGTTAGACCAGAGTCTGAATTACTGTTTTCATTTGTTTTCTTGGAACCTATAGAACTTTACTGTGCAGTGCCACAGTGAAACATCAAAAGGAACATTTTAACCCATATGTTAACTTTCCAGTTCCTTCTGGGCTACATGTTGTTCAGTGAAATGAAGCAAAAAGAAAAAAAAAAAAAATAAACTGCTAGGCACCTCATTAGCAATTTAGCGATATTTTCCCCTTTTATATTGGAAAATGTCCTTGTAACACATGGATTCAGAAAACTAAGAGGTTAGAGAAAAGACTAAGAGTGAATGCATATCATCAACAGAAAAGGAGTAAATGTGGTTCTTCCTATTGCAAAAGATATTTTCAGAAGAGACTTTTTATCTTCTGATTCACTTACCCAACAAATAATTTAACACCTACAATGGGCAAGTGCAAAATCCATGAATGTAGTGGTAAACAAAGTCACTGATCTCCTGGAGTTTAAACATTAGGTAACATTTGTGACGTGATGCAAACTACAGCAGTTAATGCTATAACTCATAATTCACCACTGCATCTAAATCGCCTATCTACTTACCTGATTAAGATATATTTCCACAAAAATCTTTCAACTGAGTCTTTTGTGTTGCTTAGGAAGTTTTTCTCAATTGTTTTGAAAAGTGTTCTGCTTATTTATTTTAGCTAATATGCTTGTTTATTTTTGAATTGATTTGCAACTGACAATATTAATTAACCAGGCTGCCGTGAAATGAGCATTTTTACTAGAGAAAGTATTCATTTGATTACTACCATTATTCAGTCTGTATAATTTTGCCTTTGCTGTTAAGCTTCTTGAAGTTATTTTCCACAAATTATCACTGCAATAATTGCTTCCTATTATTGAAGACAATCATTATTTTAAATTTTAATTATTATTATTATGAACCACTTTGGAATGTATGTTGATTAGAAAGTCTTAGTAAATACATTTAAAAAATGGCTCAACATCCTAAATTTGCATATTGGAAAAACTCTATTAATGTTTCAAGGAGAAATTTACATGTGCATTTTTATAAGATGTATACATCTTTTAGATATTAGCTTCATATGTTTCAGCACTTAATGCATCATCTTCAGAGCATCACAAAGAATGGCTGTGACTTAATGTGAGCAAAATGGAGGTTAGTAACACCTGCCTGTTATACATTTTGAAATATGCTAGCCAGGGATGGCAGAGCCTGGTGGGCTGCCATCTATGGGGTTGCACAGAGTCGGACACGGCTGAAGCGACTTAGCAGCAGCAGCAACCGATTATAGAATTATTTTTATTGGCAATGATATATATTCATCAATGTAGGTATAATCTCCAGCATTTTTATATTGTTCTGTACCAAGATTCAGAGATATTTGTAAACGGATTTATTCTACATTTGTGTAGATATGTAGATATGCACACATATACAGACATAGATTATATACACAAATAATACTAATACTAATGAATATTTTAACTTATGCAACACTTCCTTCAAACCATATGTTTAAAAAAACAGGTGGAGACCATGGCCTTATCTATCTAAAAAATTACTGTCATTGAGCAAGAAATGACAATATTCTTTGAGGCTTCATAGCACAAAAGTGTTCCTGACACTTGTAATAAACGAGGCATTAACTAATGTGTTTGTTTTATTAACAAAAGTCCTTTCATCATCATATGATGTTACTAATAGTTCTTAGAATATAGACCTAACTATATGCATATGCAACATATGTTGAAGAAAGTTGATCTACTTGAAAGAATATATTTCCTTGTTCAGGTATTCATAAGATGACTTTTGGAGTTACCAACAGTAATTCAATGTATTGTTTATTCATGGTACTTCCTCTAAGAAATCTAAATCAATAGAGATTTTCTGTCTTTATAATAGTCATTTTCAGTAGTACCTTGGCCTTTTTGTTTTTGTTTCGATGACTGTCTTGAGGTGAAAGTTACTTTGATTTATCCTTCTGTACTCCCTTGGGTGTTCTATATGAAATGTTCTAAACAAAAATGCTTGGAATTTCTGCTTGAAATACTCGCTGGCATCTCCACTTCTGCTATTTTCCTCCCTCCCTTCTTTTCTTACTTCCTTTTTACTCCCTCCCTTCCTTCTTCCCTTCCTATTCCCTTTCCCCTTCCTTCCTTTCTTCATATCTTTGAAATACTTAATACTTCAATAGCTTATCTGAACCAAAACTCTTCAGTATATATTTATTTTGAAAATTAAATTATATAGAATATTTAGTGAAATGTATGCTTTATAGTCACAGAATCGCAAGGTATCCTTATGGCGTTGCCTTAATATTTATGTGATCTTGAACAAGATACCAGCGAGCATGCATGCCTAGTCACTTCAGCTCTGTCCGACTCTTTGTGACCCCATGGACTGCAGTCCTCCAGGCTCCTCTGTTCAAGGGATTCTCCATGAAGGAATACAAAAGTGAGCATAATACCTCCTCCAGGGTATCTTCCTGACCCAGTGATCGAACCTGCATCTCCTGTATTGCAGGTGGATTCTTTACTGCTGAGCCACCGGGGCTGCTCTTTGAACAAGATACACAGGTTTTATTTCATCATGTGTAAAACAGGAACATTAGTTCCCATTTCTTTGGGTTGTAGTAGAGATAAGTATTTTTCAAATGATTAGTTCCATAAAGATACATATCAGGTGTTCAGTCAATGTTAAATCACTTTTTATCTTGCATGTGAAAGATGATATCACAGTTAGCAAGATGCATTTTTGGCTTGTGCCGGACCAATGAAGACAACCTGATTACAAAAGTAATATAAACACAGATCATGTGTATAAAGAGTTTCTTGCAATGTATCCTGAGATTCAAAGAAAGAGGCTATTATTTTTGTCAAGGAGAATTGAGAAAGGCTCCATGGAAGAAGTCAGTTTTGAAACAGACCTCAAACTATGGATGAAAGTGAAAGTGAAGTTGCTCAGTCATGTCTGACTCTTTGCAACCCCATGGACTGTAACCTACCATGCTCCTCCATCCGTGGGATTTTCCAGGCAAGAATACTGGAGTGGGTTGCCATTTCCTCCCCCAGGAGATCTTCCTGACCCAGGGATTGAACCTAGGTCTCCCGCGTCCTGCATTGTACGCAGACGCTTTACCGTCTGAGTCACCAGTAAAGTCCTCTCTAAAAGGAAACAGCTAAAGGATGTTGAGCTAGTGAAATTTTCATTCTAGGTAGTGAGAATATCAAGAAGTGCTCAATAAAAACAATGGGGAAGGCAGTCCAGCTTTCTTGAACTTTCTATAACATGTTGGAAATTAGTGAGGAATAACTCTAAACATCAGTTTAGGGCCATGTTGTGGTGGCTCAGTCGGTAAAGCATCTGCCTACAATGTGGGAGACTCGGGTTCAATCCCTGGGTTGGGAAGATCCCCTGGAGAAGGAAATGGCAACCCACTCCAGTATTCTTGCCTGGAAAAATCCCATGGACGGAGGCGCCTGGTAGGCTACAGTCCATGGGGTTGCAAAGAGTGGGACATGACCGAGAGATGTCACTTTGTTAAAAGTCTTAAGCTATGGTTTTCAAAATTTACAAATTAATCCCTATCTTCATTTTTCTTTTTGCTTTTCCTCCACTTAAGAGCCCTGACCAATTTATGAAGTCAGATTTTGCTCGGGTATCTCTGATATTGAAGCTTACACACTTCAAACACTCTCTTACCAGTTTTCACTTAATGATAAAGTTTTGTGCTGAATGTGCAAAATTGCAGAGGTTTTCTTATCTTTTAAATAAAATATAAAACAAGAAACCAAAGTCTTAATTTTAACTCACCATTTCTGGAATTTTTAACTTTTTGGTGTAGATACGATTTTCCTTGTGGCATTGTTTTCCCTCAGCCAGAAGACTTCCTTTAGTAAACCTCATAGCGCAAGGGTTTTCCTGGTAGCTCAGGTGGTAAAGAATCTACCTGCAATGCAAGAGACCTGGCTTCAACCCCTGGGTCAGGAAGATCCTCTGGAAAAGGGAATGGCAATCCACTTCAGTATTCTTGCCTGGAGAATTCCATGAACAAAGGAGCCTGGTGGGCTACAAGTCCCTGGAGTGGTAAACAGATGACTGAGCAACTAACACTAACTAGTTCATGGCCGCTAGCGATTAATCCTCTCTTTAGTTTTTTCTGAAAACGTTTCTATATCACATTTATTTCTGAAAAATATTTTTTGCTGGATATTAAATTTTAATTTTTTCAGCATTATAAATCTATTCCATTTTCTTCGGGTTTGCATTAATTCTGAAAAGAAGTTGATAAAAATATCAACTGAATGTAAACTTTTCATTATTTCTTCAAATATTTTCACCATTGTCTCTCCCTCTTCTCTTTCAGTGATTCCAACTGTTCAGTTCAGTTCAGTTTAGTCGCTCAGTTGTGTCCGAGTCTTTGCGACCCCATGGACCACAGCACGCCAGGCTCTCCTGTCCATCACCAACTCCTGAAGTCTACCCAAACTCACTTCCATTGAGTCCATGATGCCATCCAACCATCTCATCCTCTGTTGTCCCCTTCTTCTCTCCCCTTCAATGTTTCCCAGCATCAGTGTCTTCTCAAAAGAGTCAGCTCTTTGCATCAAGTGGCCAAAGTATTGGAGTTTCAGGTTCAGCATCAGTCCTTCCAATGAATATTCAGGACTGATTTCCTTTAGGATGGACTGGTTGGATCTCCTTGCAGTCCAAGGGACTCTCAAGAGTCTTCTCCAACACCACAGTTCAAAGCATCAGTTCTTTGGCACTCAGCTTTCTTTATAGTCCAATTCTCACATCCATACATGACCACTGGAAAAACCATAGCCTTGACTAGACAGACCTTGGTTGGCAAAGTAATGTCTCTGCTTTTTAACATGCTGTCTAGGTTGGTCATAACTTTACTGCCAAGGAGCAAGTGTCTTTTAATTTCATGGCTGCAATCACCATCTGCAGTGATTTTGGAGCCCCCAAAATAAAGTCTGTCACAGTTTCCACTGTTTCCCCATCTATTTGCCATGAAGTGATGGGACCAGATGCCATGATCTTAGTTTTCTGAATGTTGAGTTTTAAGCCAACTTTTTCAATCTCCTCTTTCACTTTCATCAAGAGGCTCTTAGTTCTTCATTTTCTGTCATAAGGATGGTGTCATCTGAATATCTGATGTTATTGATATTTCTCCCAGCAATCTTCATTCCAGCTTGTGCCTCTTCCAGCCCAGCGTTTCTCATGATGTACTCTGCATATAAGTTAAATAAGCAGGGTGACAATATACAGCCTTAATGTACTCCTTTTCCTATTTGGAACCAGTCTGTTGTTCCATGTTCAGTTCTAACTGTTGCTTCCTGACCTGCATACAGATTTCTCAGGAGGCAGGTCAGATGGTCTGGTATTCCCATCTCTTTCAGAATTTTCCACAGTTTTTTTTGTGATCCACACAGTCAAAGGCTTTGGGATAGTCAATAAAGAAGAAATAGATGTTTTTCTGGAACTCTCTTGCTTTTTTGATGATCCAGTGGATGTTGGCAACTTGATCTCTGGTTCCTCTGCCTTTTCTAAAACCAGCTTGAACATCTGGAAGTTCACAGTCCACATATTGCTGAAGCCTGGCTTGGAGAATTTTGAGCATTACTTTACTAGTGTGTGAGATGAGTGCAATTGTGCAGTAGTTTGAGCATTCTTTGGCATTGCCTTTCTTTGGGATTGAAATGAAAACTGACCTTTTCCAGTCCTGTGGCCACTGCTGAGTTTTCTAAATTTGCTGGCATATTGAGTGCAGCACTTTCACAGCATTGTCTTTTAAGATTTGAAATAACTCATCTGGAATTCCATCACCTCCTTAGCTTTGTTCGTAGTGATGCTTCCTTTCATTCCAATTGTTAAATATGAATTTCAGACTGCTGGAGATTGCTCTATGTGCCAATTAGGCTCTTTTTATTTTTTTCAACCTTTTTTTCTTTCTGTTTAACTTTGGATACCCTTTTATTCATATTTTTTATAAAGTATCTAATCTGACATCAAACCCATCCAGGAATTTTCTTCAGATATTTTTCATCTCCAGAAGTTCCATTTGGTTTTATAAACAAAAATTTTGCTTCTCATTATATTCTTATTTTCTTTAAGTCCTAACTGTAATATAATAGTGTTTTTAAAGTCCTGTTCGGTTAATTCTACCAAATTTTTACCTTCTGAGTCCATTTCTAATGATAGTTCTCCTGCTTATTAATGACATTTTCCTGCTTTCTGACTTGTCTGGTGTGGTTCTACTGGATCCTGGATATTATAAATATTAAATTGTCTAACATCTGGGCATGGTTTTTTTCTTTAAAAGTTTTGGGCATTTTGTTTAGTTTTGTTTTAAAATACTAAGTTACTATTGGATCAACTTGGTTGTTTTTTTGAAATTTTTAACCTTTGTTAGATGCATACGGCTTCCCTGTTGGCTCAGATGGTGAAGAATCTGCCTGCAATGAAGGAGGCCCAGATTTGATCCCTGTGTCAGAAAGATCTCCTGGAGAAGGGAATGGCAACCCACTCCAGTATTATTGCCTGGAGAATTCCATGGACAGAAGAGCCTGGAGGGCTACTAGTAGTCCATGGGGTTGCAAAGAGTCAGACACAACTGAGCATCTAACACTATCATGATCAGAATGCATATAGAATCGCGGTAACTCCTAAAACCACCTAAGCCCATTTACAAAAGCATAGCCTTCCTGGGTCACTAACGAATCCTTGGTTACTCATAATTTCCTCTGTTCTTCTTGTTTGGAATTTGAATATCTTTCTGTCCTGAGAGAACTTCAGAAATTGTTCAGTTTACAGCTCCATGGTATTTCTTTGCTGAGCATTAATAGGCTGAACCCTGAGCATACAAAGCTGTGTTCATCCAGAGAGACTCAAGGCGCCTGGACCAGGAGCAAGGGTTCCAAGCGGCACAGAGGAGAGTGGGGAGAAGCTGGCAGCTCTCACAGAGAAGGGGCTCACAAGCTTGGTTCTTTGAAACAAAATGACTGCTTGTATTAATGTCTCCCCAGGTCATGTGAGGTAAAATTCTAGCAGTGAAAGTGTTATTTGTTGGCTTTCTGAATAAAGCTAAGAAAATCTACAGGTATCAGATTTCCAACTTGGATAAATCTGGGTGGTTTTTTTTTTTTTTTTCAGTACAGAGATAGATTTTTGTTTTTGTTTTTGTTTTCTTTTTTGAGCAGTCATATTTACTAATTCTGCAAAGCCAATGACATGAAATATCACCTTTATTACACATTTTTCTTTATATGGACATCTGTTGTGAATATATGTGTGAATGCTGACAAACGTATAGTGCTTCCGGTCTTGAAAAGTTATTAGGATTCTGTTAGGTACAAAGAATCTGTGGACTAATTTGGGGCCTATTAACATCTATATAATACTGAGTCTTGCCCTACAGAAGGATAAAATATCTGTTCTTTTCATCTTCAAAACAACAACAAAGACTCAAGGCAAACCTTATTCAAATTTCTGAAGTTCTATTCTTTCTTCTCCATTATTTCCAGTGTAATAGTTTCCTCAGCCTTCCCAAACTATTATTAGATTTTCTGTCTCCTAAATTCAGAGATACAGTTATGTTCTGCTTGGATCCCCTTTGCTTTCATTGTGGTCTGGAATGTGACTCTATACAGAAAGATGAGGCGACCACCACAATCATCTTATTTGTTTTTCTTATCTCAAGGACTAGAGTTCTGAATTTCATTTTGTCCAGTGTCTGAAAAACAGTTTTTACATATATTTTGTCCAGTTTCTAGCTCCTATTATTGGATACTTGGCACTTAGTTCCTTGGAGGAATTGGTTTTTGCATTTGTGCATTGGATAACTGTATCATTTTTATTTTATCAAGAATATTTGGAAGGTGGGGTTGAATGAAAAGGCTTTCAATTCAGTAATTGCAATAGGCTTCAACACAGCTGTAAGGGCACAGTTTTCCCACCATGATGAAAAATGCAAGATCCTAGTTTCATTATTTTAAAAAATCTCCCCATATCAGTTTCTATCTATCTAGATATGCATTTATCTATCTTCACCAAAATGTAAAGCTCTATATTTCTCCTGGGAAGGTTTTTCATTTTGAAGTAAATCAGACTTCAGTTCATGCTATTCTTTTGGCAAAAAAAAATTTCAGAATCAAGACATAATACGCACTCTTCAACACTATTATGAGAAAACTGTTATATCTGAATACTGGGCTCATAGGACCGGACAGAACTATTTCCATTATTTCCTATTTGTCCATATAATTGCACATTAAATGGCTCTACCTTAAGCACCATATTTTAAAGATTGTTTTCATTGACTGAAACATGCATTTTTACTAAGGGATTTTGGAATTGGATAATTACAAAAGCTTCGAGTTTGCCCATAGAAACCATTGATGGTGGTGGTTGGTTGCTCAGGCATGTCTGACTGTTCACAACCCCAAGGACTGTAGCCCACCAGTTTGCTCTATCCAGGCAAAATACTGGAGTCAGGTGTCATTCCCTTCTCCAGGGGAATACCTTGACGCAGGGATGGAACCCAGTCTCCTGCACTTCAAGCAAATTCTTTACCATCTGAGCCACCTTAGGAAATTTTTATATATTTCACAAGCAAATAATAAAGCAAATAATAAAGCAAATAATAAAGAAGTAGATAACACTGTAAGAATTTGCACTGACTCCAGTGCTTGGTCGCTCAGTCGTGTCTGACTCTTTGAAACCCCATGAACTATAACTCTCCAGACTCCTCTCTCCATGGGGATTTTCTGGGCAAGAATACTGGAGTGGGTTGCCATGCCCTCCTCCAGGGGATCGAATCCAGGTCTCTCACCTTGCAGGTGGATTCTTTACTGTCTGAGACACCAGGGAAGCCCAAGAATACTGTAGTGGGTAGCCTATCCTTTCTCCAGGGAATCTTACCAACCCAGGAATTGAATCGGGGTCTCCTGCTGTTTTAATCTACTGTTGAAACACACAGGCTCAGGTATCAGACTATCAGAGCTGAAGAACTCTTTCATTGATTTATTATAGATTTTTTTTCTATCTTAAATATTGAATTTATACTGGGACCTTTATTGCCATTATAATCAAACATCTAAATGTCTCTTAATAATATTGAACTATTACTCTAAATTAGTGAGTGACAAGATACATTGCTTCTAAGTACTGATAGCCTTTTCCTTCCTGCCCTCTTAGAAAGTAGGATACAGATAATGCAGAACATTTCCACTTAAAATCTGAAGATTACCAAATTAATATCCAAAATGAAGCAAAGAGTGACATTAGTCACATCTCTTTAGGGTGAGATTTTTGTCACCTGTGCCAGGACTTTAGAATTAGGGCTGGTTAGACTTTAAAGAAAAGCATTATATAATATTACCTGGTTTTCTATTAATAGTGACAATTTTAGTTTTGTTGGAAAAAGAAATAAAACATTAATAAAAAAAATCTAAGACTCGTATTGAATGCTTGGCGTGTAGTTTTCTGGAGGAATTGCTTCTTCCTTTCCTGTGTTAGGTAATTTTATCATATTTATTTTTGTAAGACTATTTAGAAGGTGGGATAAAGTTAAGAGTCCCTGCTGTAGGCTTCAGCACAGCTATAATTTATAAGGCACTTGCCAAGCTTCATGTCTTTGGCCTAGATCTGTCATAAAATAACTGCATGATGGAATTTGACTGCTTCTGACACGTCCAGTGTACATTTTAAGCAAACAGCCTTCCTCAGTTTGCTCTGAATTGGGACCAGACCATCCTTAAGTAACATAATGGGACGTTTGCATTGTAAGGACTGGGCAGAAGGACCCAGACCCTGATCCAGGTATTCTTAAGATTTGTCTTAGAAGATTCTCACTATACAAAGGTCCCTTGCTTAAGATCTTTCATAAATACATACTTCATTGGCCTCTATATGCCACACCCAGTGTGAAATTCTGCCTAGAAACTCTGCACTATTTAGCAAAATTTATTGTAGTATGAAGTTCCTGAAATATTAAACATAAGAAATTTTGATTTTAGGGCAAACAAAGGTGATGAATATTTTATGAAATTATACACACTTTGTTGTACTTTATATGCACCTTTAGAAAATGTATTCAGCCTCGTTCTACTAGACAGTAAGCCTCTTGAGGTAAGGGTTCAATTCTTAATTTGTTTTATAATTCTAGCACCTAACCTGTCTGGAACATGCTTCAATGGTTAGCCTGAATCCTTTTGGGACTGAGAACTGTGGCTGTTTTCACCATGAGATGAGAGCCCTGAGATAATTTTACTTTTATGCTTTATGTAAAGGTTTTAATAATAACTTCTGTTTGGAACTCTGATCAGAGATGATTATATCCCATTCTCACAGGCTCATTCTTTTATACAAATTGAACCTCCTCCTACACTTCTCATTCTTCCCAACCTCCCTCAAAGTGCCTCAGGCACCTCTGTTCCTAGGGAACTGTGTTCCCTTCATTTTTCAGTCTCATCACAGTACTCACCACTGCTTCTTGCTATAAATAAAATGTGCTGGTTCCCAAAATACATGACCCCTTCAGCCATATTAAGCTGAAGCTCCTTGCTCTACTAACAGCCACGTAGTGTAGAAATGCCAGGTAAGGTGACATTCTCCCAGTTCACAATGAATTTTCAAGCTGATCACTGATCTATCTTTACCATAGTTTAATGAATGCTTCTGCTAATTACCTATGGCACATTCTATTGGTTACCATTTTTATTATCATCTAATGTTATCATATCACTTTACCTTTCTCTCATCCTTTCTCCCTTCTGAGGCCTGGTGCCTTCTCTACTTTGGTCACTTAGTATGTCCCATTAAATTTCTCTGACCTTCTTGAATGCGGTGAATTCTACCACAACTTCACTTCAAGTAACCACACCATGTAAATATGTAGATGCACACCCTGTAAATATAAGACCTCTAACAGCATTGAGAGCAATCTCATCTCTAACTTTATGTATTTATTTTTTCCACCAGATCTGCTACTTCATCAAGGCTTCGAATCATTTTACTCCATTTTCTAATAATTTATCAATCCCTTTCTTATTACTTCTCTCTTCAGAATTGTCCAATAGGTTCCTATTATATTTAAAATACAGATCCAACTTCTCACATTGGCCTACCTGATCCAGCATGATCTGGTCACTTCCTAACTCTGATTTTATTTCCCTCTGTTCACTACCTTGTTTTCATACTCTGGATTCACTGGTTGTGTTTCTAACCCACCAGGACAAAAAATTCACTCCTGTCTCAGAATCTTTTGTAATATTTTTCATCAAGCTGGGTAATCCTCTAGTTAGATTTTTAACTGGACTCCTTTTATGATTCCAGTCTCAACTTAAAAGTTGCCTCATCAGAATCCTCTAAATAAAGCAGGCTTCCCCTTCCAAACCTCACTGTCTCTGTTTATCCTCTACCATATTACTCTAATTTCTTTGTAGAGTTAATATGTGAAATATGTATTAACTTGCTGTGTTTAATGTCTTTCTCTTCCCAACTCATAATAAAGAACTTTCTGTCTTATACATTGCTGTATACTCAGTGCTTTAAAGACTCTTAGTAAAGATTTGTTGATCAATTGAGACTCACATACCAAAAGTTAGATTCTTAGAAGAGTAGCAATCTTGTGTTGTCCAGGACCCTCTGTGTTTTTGGCACAAATAGACAATGACAAATATTGGTTGGAAGAATAAGTATTCAAACAAAGGAATGCAAATGGAAAATAAACATATACAATTTAGACTCTTAATTCAATATGGATTTAAAAAACATTGAATTACCATCATTATATATCAAAATGGCAAGATTAAAACAAAAAATATCCTGTAGTGATCCAAGGTCTGATGTATTCTCCTTCTAGGAATTATCTTTGGCATTCAAGATTTGTGTAAAAATATTCATCATAATATTATTTGGTTTAGTAGGTAATTGGAAATGACCTTTATGTCAACAACAGGAAATTGGTTAAAATATTTCTAAGGTGAAATAAGAGTCATTTCAAATGACAGATGGATATGCATCAAGATGTTTTCTCTTGCCAAGAGGTGAGAAAAAAGTTTCTCCTTTATCCTGTTAAATGTATTCCATTCAACAATATCTTATTTTTAGTTCAAATAAAAATTCTACCTCTTTACACTGTGAAAGCTTTTCCTGAGCCTGTGGTTCTGTATTAGGAGGAATTGAAAAAGATACTATAGATTCTCATAACACAGTTATCTAGGATAGGGGAGTTTTTAAAGATTTTTTTTTCTGACATCATGAAATGTTTAAATTGTAACAACCTCAAAAAATAAAATATACGTGTCATGGAATTTTGATAAAGCAGCAATGTTGTACTCAGTATATGCCATTATAGGATAAAGATGAGTATGTAGCATAAAGTTAGGAGACGAGAGCAGAACTAAATTAAGATCTATTGTCCTCATAGAAAATAACCAGCAATTCCACTGATTACTGGTCCACAGTATCCTATGCAGCTGTGTTTTGCTTCCTCCATGTTTTTCAATTGTGAGAGTCAAATTTCTAAAGAGGTTTCTGGAGACTTAGTCAAGCGTTTTCTTCTAAAAAAGGAGTCTTAGCTTATGCCAGAGATCCCCTTGAGCCTTGGTGTGCAAGTATCTGAAGAAAACACCTTTCCTCCCAGCTAAGCCCTTGGGGATTTGGCAGGAGCTACTACTTTTAACTACAGATCTGAGGATCCATTATTTTGTATAAGAAATATGTTTAACTGCTTATCCAGACCAGGTGAACTAAGGTAAATTAAGGCCTGTGGGCCAAATCTATCTGGTTCACCACTTGCTTTTGTAAATAAGATTGTATTATAACAACGTTACACCCATTCATCTATGTATTTTCTACAGTTAGCAGTGGCTGAATTCAGTAGCTACAGCAGAGACTACATGGCCCACAGAGCCTAAAATATTTACCGTCTGGGCCCCGTAAAGAAAGAAGTTCATAGACCTCTAACCCAGAGCATTCCTTTCATTTATATTCCAAACTAACTTAACCAAAGTATTGCTTAAGATTTTTTTACATGGTGTATTATTGTCATTAATCCCTTGACACTATAATAAAACATAATAAATTCTTATTAGAAAATTCCTCTCTCTTTTAAGTAAAAAAGAGAACAGTGAATTGAGTCTTCCTAACTCCTACACCATTTCTTCTATTTGTACTAATATTGTAACATTCTATTGAATATGGTAATCTGTATTAAACACATTCTTAATGAATCTTACTGACATGGAATTCTGGAATTATATTTAAAGTCTTGTCCTGTTTAGAGACTGGTTATAACTATTTTATATGGGTGTCACAAACAACTGGAAACCTATAGGCTGTGTTCATTAAGATAAATACAGTATTTGATGCCCCAGGTTTTACAAAAAGAATCCATGTAAGTGTATCTATTAATTCAAAGAGCTTCTGTCACTTCTAGTAACAAAAAACTCAGCTACCTAACAGAAAACATATTTTTTCATATGTGACAACTGTGGCACTAGTTTTTCATAGGCACTAGTTTTTTCATAGGTGGCACTAGTGGTAAAGAACCTGCCTGCCAATGCAGGAGACGTAAGAGATGCAGGTTCAATCCCTCGGTTGGGGAAATCCCATGGCAGAGGGCATGGCAACCCACTCCAGTATTCTTGCTTGGAGAATCCCATGGACAGGGAAGCCTGGTGGGCTACAGTCTATAGTGTCACAAAGAGTTGGACATGATTGAAGTGACTTAGCATAACATAGCATAGTTTATATTAGGTGTTCAGTTGTTTCCGACTCTTTGCAACCCCATGGACTGTAGCCCGCCAGGCTCCTCTGTCCATGGGATTATCCAGGCAAGAATACTGGAGTGGGTAGCCTTTCCCTTCTCCAGCAGATCTTCCCAATTCAGGGGTCAAACCCAGGTCTCCTGCATGGCAGGCAGATTCCTTACCATCTGAGCCATCAGGGAAGCTAGTATTAAGCTGGTTATTAATTGAAGAACTCCTGTTAAGCCACTCATCTTATTAAGTTCTTAAATGTTTCCATCATAATACAGCTACTTTGCACATATTGTCACCTAAAATTTTCACAACTTTATACAATTATTTTTTATTTTTTTTCCATTTATTTTTATTAGTTGGAGGCTAATTACTTTACATCAGTGCAGTGGTTTTTGTCATACATTGAAATGAATTAGCCATGGATTTACATGTATTCCCCATCCCGGTCCCCCCTCCCACCTCCCTCTCCACCCGATCCCTCTGGGTCTTCCCAGTGCACCAGGCCCGAGCACTTGTCTCATGCATCCAACCTGGGCTGGTGATCTGTTTCACCCTAGATAATATACATGTTTCGATGCTGTTCTCTTGAAACATCCCACCCTCGCCTTCTCTCAGAGTCCACAAGTCAGTTCTATACATCTGAGTCTCTTTTTCTGTTTTGCATATAGGGTTATCGTTACCATCTTTCTAAATTCCATATATATGTGTTAGTATACTGTAATGGTCTTTATCTTTCTGGCTTACTTCGCTCTGTATAATGGGCTCCAGTTTCATCCATCTCATTAGAACTGATTCAAATGAATTCTTTTTAATGGCTGAGTAATATTCCATGGTGTATATGTACCACAGCTTCCTCATCCATTCGTCTGCTGATGGGCATCTGGGTTGCTTCCATGTCCTGGCTATTATAAACAGTGCTGCGATGAACATTGGGGTGCATGTGTCTCCTTCAGATCTGGTTTCCTGGGTGTGTATGCCCAGAAGTGGGATTGCTGGGTCATATGGTAGTTCTATTTCCAGCTTTTTAAGAAATCTCCACACTGTTTTCCATAGTGGCTGTACTAATTTGCATTCCCACCAACAGTGTAAGAGGGTTCCCTTTTCTCCACACCCTCTCCAGCATTTATTGCTTGTAGACTTTTGGATAGCAGCTATACAATTATTTTTTATAAGAAAATTTTTTTTGATAAGAAAATTAAGGCATTATATATATAAAGAAATGTTACCTTCTTCCTTTATTCTCCCATAAACTCTTTTCTGTGCAGAAGATATATAAAAACATCTTTGACTGTTTTCCTTTCCAAACTCTAGTCATCCTTTAAGGCTCAGAATTCAAGCCTCTGCGGTCTTGGAAAATCATGTTGTGCTGTGTTAATTATTCCTTTTTTGAACACCTAAATATTTATAGTTTGTATAAATCTTGATAGTTTTTATAAATAAATATATTTTGTGTAAATAGTTCAGCACTGAATCATAATCTATCATAGATTTTCTGCTTCATGTATATCAATCTAGCTTCTCCAAGAACATAACAGAATTTTTACCTATGTAAATCTGACTTCATTCTACCATTGTCTTCAAAGCATTTTGCAGTTTAAAGGAGCAATTTGCTGAATCTGAAGAGCACATATTTCAAATAGTTTAACTACAAACTGGAGAGTTGGCCACAGTTCAATCTCTTTGTTACAATACATCTTTATTTTTCCTTTTTGTTTTTAATCAGATATTTGGACTCTTGCTTTTCGGAGATCAGTTACAGGGGCACACCACATTTTTTCTCAGTGCCAATGAGACAGTACAACCATTGATTTTTGTTTTATATTCAAGGAAACATAATTGCGTGCAATATGAAAAAAAGGCATTTCCCTTGTACTAGTTAAGGGAGCTGACATTTAAAAATAAATCATAGTATATTTGTGATGTCTTGTGATCATGGAAGGTACTTCATATGTTTCTCCTGGAGTTACAATTTGTTGTTGCTTAACATCACTAAAATTCATAGAGAAACAAATTAAAACCACAATGAGATATCACTTCACACTTATTATAAAAAAAAAGAAGATAAGTTAATTTGTGTCATATTTTAGATTCCACATCTGGTATTATATGGTATCTGTCTTTTTCTATCTGACTTACTTTGCTTTGTGTGATAACCTTCTAGGTTCACCCATGGTACTGCAAATGACATCATTTCATCCTTTTTAAATGTCTGAGGAGTACTCTACTCTGCGTGCATTTTGTGTGTGTGTGTATTGTGTGTGTGTGCATTGTGTGTGTGTATTTTGTGTGTGTGTGCATTGTGTGTGTGTATTTTGTGTGTTGTGTGTGTGTTCATTGTGTGTGTGTATTTTGGGTGTGTGTGCATTTTGTGTGCATGTGTGTGTATATGTGTGTGTGTGTGCATCACATCTTCTTTACCCTTTCATCTGCCAATGGTCACTTAGGTTGCTTCCATACCTTAACTGCTGTAAATAATGCTGCTACAAACATTGGCATGCATGTATCTTTTTGAATTATTCTCCAGATATATGCCCAGGAATGAGGTTGTTGGTTCATGTGGTCATTCTATTTTTAGCTTTTTAAGGAACCTCCATGCTGTTTTCCATAGTAGCTACATAAAACAGACTCACAGACATAAAACACAAATTTATGGTTACCAAAAGGGAAAGAGGGTGGGAAAGGATAAATTTGGAGTTTGGGATTAACAGAGACAAGCTACTATATATAAAACAGATAAACAATAAGGTCCTACTGGGTAGCACAGGGAATGATATTCAATATCCTGTAATAAATGATAATGAAAAAGAATATATTTGCTGTATACCAGAACCTAACACAACATTGTAAGTCAACTATACCTCAAAAGTATTGTTTTTTAAAAAGCTTAGAAAACAAAAGATAATGAATGTTGGTAAAGATGCTGGAGAAATTGGAAACCTGGTACACGATAGATAGGGATGTAAAATGGAACAGCCACTATGGAATACAGTATACTGATTCCTCAAAATGAATAAAGAAATAAAATGACCACATAATCTGGCCATCTCACCCCTGGGTATTCATCCAAGAAAACTGGTGTTGGGATTTCAAAGGGATATCTGTACTCATATTTATTGCAGTATCATTCATGATGGTAAAGATAGAGAAACAACCTACATGTCAATTGGCAGATGATGGGTAAAGAAAATGTGGTATATACATACAATGGAGTATTATTCAGCTTTAAAAAAGCAGGAACTTCCATCCTTTGGACAACATGGATGGACCTGGAAGACATTATGCTAAATGAAGTATCAGTCATAAAAGGACAATACTGGATGATTTCACCTGTACAAACTACATAAAATAATCAAGATAATAAAAATAAAGAGTAGAATGGTGGTTGCCAGGGGTTGGATGGAGGGGCAGTAGAGAGTTTTCCTTTTGTGGATATTTTAAAATCAATTATACCGGATGAATAAGTTCTAAAGATCAACTGTAAAACAGCACCTATTAACCACACAATGTTGTTCATTCTAAGACTCAAGAAGGTAGGCCGCATTTTAGGAATTTTAATCTTTTGGAAGTAATGAATCAATATTTTACCTTGATGTTGATGATGGTTTAACAGGTGTATGCACATTTCCAACTCATCTAAATGGATACTTAAAATATGTGAAGTTTTTGTATGTTTGTTATACCTCAATAAAGCTGGGGGAGGGGGAAAGGTATAGAGGAATTCATTGTTTAGAATTACAGGCATTTCTGGTTTTGAATTCTTAATTTTAGTAGCTCTGGCAGTATTCAAATAGTTCATCTAAGAGTGAGTGAGCAACAGGAATGAGGGGCCCTGTAAAGGCATATTTTTCGCTTATGAAAAACAGAGACAGACTCAGCTGAAACAAGACTCATCGGGCTCAACAGGAAAACTTCCAGGTACAGTTGACCTGGTTTCTAAAAGTTTGGATTCAAATAGAAAGCACTTGGATTATGTGCAATGCTATGTGTACTTTAGACTCATGATCATATTTCTATAATTGTAAAACAGCCATCTCAAGCCTCTTAGCAATTCCTTCTACATTAATCATCTTGTTTTTGGCATACCAACTGGTTTTTAGTTAAATAAGAGGATAGTTTTTCATATAAATTATCTTAGATAATTTACTAGACAGGAACTATGTTCAAATTTCGTATAGTGTTTGCCAGCCAGTGCAATGTGAATATTTCATAGAATTAGAGGGAACACATGTCTAGTATTGGAAAGGATTCTTGTGTACTGTTTCTAACATCTGAACTTGGCTTGACAATTTCCATGTTTAGTCTCTTTTTACTATCAAATAAATAATTTTATTATGTAACTTAAGTTTTAAAATATCAATTAAGGGAATTATGTTGATATTATTAGCTATCAATACGAGCATGCATTCGAACTGATGCAAGGAAATCCCTCCAAATTCTTAGTCCATTTTCATTACTTACCTTTCATTTGTTACATAGTAGACTCCTCTGTTTCAATATCTCAGTGACAGCTAAATTTCCTATACACCCCATACAGAATTGGACTGATTTAAAAAAACAAAAACCCCACAGAAAGATAGCAAATCAGTCTAGGTTTTAACAGTATAAATTGTATTTTCATATTCTTTTAAATTTACTTAACATTTTCTACTTTCTGCTGCATCCTGATGCATTTTTTTTGTGGTTGTGGAAGACTAAGAACACATACTAAAAATATTCTTGAAATATAAAAATTAGATTGCTTAATGGCTCTTTCATGGATTGGAAATATGATACATATTATTCCTAAGGTCTACATCTTATAAATAAAATTTCAATAATAAATAAGAAATTGTCAAGTGAGTTCCATTACAGTGCAGTAGGTATATATTAAATTTACAAGATAACTGGAATTCCATTGGAAAGTTACTTTATTTTATATTCTACAGGACACTCTATGGTATTTCACACAAAGCAATAACTCAATAACTAATTGGTCAAACTCCAAAGGCTTTTTACTTTTGGCAATAAGGCATGAATAACAATCTAGATACCATATGACTTTTCATAAACATATACATCTCTTGATGACAAGCTGCATAATTTTATAAGTATAAGTTAAAGCTCTATTGAAAAATTTTAATATACTTCCTCCAGCATATATTCAACTTTATAGACAAACAATTTGATCATTTGTAAACAAGTCTGAATTGCCTCCTTGCTTTTTACCTTCTGATGCAATAGTGTGGATTCCAATTGGTTTGCATACTTTGTAATTAAAAGCTTCATTTATATCTAAGATATTTATAATATAGAAAGATTGTAATAAAAGAGAAAAGAACTGTGCATAAGCCAACCCAGTGTGTTAAGCCCAGATGATTGTTAGTAGTCAAGTATTTTCAATAATTTCTTCTTTTTTGCTTCTGGTAGACTTGATAGGTTTTCAGTATCCTCAAATAAACCCATCCATAACTACTCCATACTCCCTAGAAATGCAGCATGAAGAATTCTATTTCTGTTATGATACAGGCATTGATAGAGTAAAATTTTGTTCTTTCCCTTTTTTTCCATCCTCAAATCACACTTATAATAACCAAACTACACACATTAACCACAATTAAGTCTAATTCAGGGTAGGGAAAGTTGACTATTCACAATTGAATGTATTCCAGGTACTGTGTAAGGTAATTTACCTATTTTATCTCATTTAATTGTTAAAACATCCCAGTCTCAAATATGTATTACAGATGGCAAAAATGAACTGGAGAAGGAGAAATGAATTGCTTAATAGATTTGTTACAAAGATACTAAGATACTAATGGGTAGAACCATAAATTATGTATACTACTTTATTTCCTTGTCATATTAATAAAATAAGTGGTACATAGTAGTTTCTTAATTGAAAAGAAGATTACAAAATATCCATTAAATCAGTAATCCATACTAATAGTGAAACAAGAAGAATGGAGAGGAAAGTTGCAGGAGATAAACTACAGTAGTTTGAAGGCAGACACAATTTTTTAAGACTGCTCCATTGAAAAGGGTAGTCTATATCCCCTTTTGAATATGAGTAATTATTTCACCAACAAACTACAGGAAAGGTTAAGTTTCATTAGTTTCTAGACTCTGGCCTTAAGAATCTGCTGTTTTACTTCTTGTCTCTTAACAAGAAACTGGACACCACATTAGAAGTCCAACTAACCCAGATCTCAGTGAGGAATTCAAAGATGGTCATGGGAAGAGGATATACAAAAAGAAAGCAATACTTGTTAACTGCCAATTGTTCTGCCATCCAAGTCCAGATACTAGTAAGAAGTATGAAGAAGTCATCCTGGATTTCCCAGACCCAGAATATGCCACATGGAAAAGAACTGAAGTCCAAACCTGTGACTGTCTCTGCCATATCCTGACGTTCTGCTGCCCCCACATGAGGCCTAGCCACTGTGGCCCACAGGCCATCTTCACTGTTGTTGTTTTTCAGTCATTAAGTGGCGTCTAACCCTTTGCAACCCCATGGACTGCAGCACACTGGGATTCCTTGTCCTTCACTATCTCTCAGAATTTCCTAAAGCTCATGCCCATTGAGTTGATGATGCCACCCAATCATCTCATCCTCTGTCACCCCCCTCTCCTCCTGCCCTCAGTCTTTCCAAGAATCAGGGTCTTTTCCAATCAGTCAGGTGGCCAAAGTATTGGAGTTTCAGCTTAAGCATCAGTCCTTCCAATGAATATTCAAGGTTGATTTCCTTTAGAATTGACTGGTTTGATCTCCTTGCTCTCCAAGGGCCTCTCAAGAATCTTCTCCAGCACCAGAGTTCAAAGCATCAATTCTTTGGTCCTCAGCCAATTTGGCACCCTGCCCAAATTCTTGATCCCTAGAATTGGGGGCCAAAATATAAAGTTCAAGGGATATACTTGGCAAGATTGTGTGTCCCCACTCCCACCAACATTGGGATATTGTCATGTCAGTGTAAAGCTTGAAAAGTGGAAGAGCAAGACTATCTTATCCCCTTTCTTCTCTCCCTAGGGAAGGGCAACAAAGGCTGAAAGTTGAGGGAGTGATGTAAGAACTCTTTAACATGATGGCCATTATTCCAATGTGTTTGGCTTGTGTTGGATTATGTGGTTTTTCTTCTTAGGTGAGAGTGTCTGTAGATTACTAGATAATCACCCCATCAGAGTCCATCTAGAAAAGCTAACCACTCTCTAGTCTCAAACATCTGCTTCTTTAGGACCATGGCTGTGTTAGTGTAAGCCATACTAGCAACTACAATTCCTGGTGCCCTTTGTCTCCAGAGTTTCAGGGTAAAAAGTCAGTTGTGGGGGGCTTAACGAAGCCTGAAAATGGGAGGCATCATGACATAGGTGATTTGGAGTTAGGCAGATTGAGCTCCAATTCCAATAGTGTGACCTTTGGACAACTTTCTGATGTCAATCTCCTAATCTGCAGAGAAAAGATAACCTCAATCATAGAGATACTGTTAGCATTTGGTAAAATGGACAATGAGGAGGACCTGGAAGATGATAAAGTAATTTTTTTTTTTTTGAAGTCACTCAGTTGTGTCCAACTCTTTGCTACCCTATGGACTATACAGTCCATGGAATTCTCCAGGCCAGAACACTGGAGTGGATAGCCTTTTCCTTCTTTGGGGATCTTCGCAATCCAGGGATCAAACCCAGGTCTGCCAGATTGCTTGCAGATTCTTTATGAATGGAGCCACAAGGGAAGCCCAAAATGTTAATTTTAACCCACAAGGGAAGCTCAGTGTTAATTCTTTTCCCTTCTCTTATCCTTTCAGGCTCTAAATAAGCAAACATCCAGAGAGAGGCTGACCCTGCTTGCTTAAGTGAGAAATACAAGGATGACTTCAGAGCATCAGCGGAAAAGATGAGCTCTGTGGTCTCTGGACCATGATAATTGATATTGTTATGCAGATTGGCCAGATGAACTACAGAGCCATTTTCCCGAGGTGATGCATAGCAGTTTCAAGCAGTGAGCAGGAACTCAGTGCAGACATTTGGCTTTTCCCTGTCCATTTAAATGTCACTGTGTGCAGCCAATGAACTAGCAAGACATACGTTCTTCTTCCCTTTTATAAATAAGATTGAAACATATAATTTCACTTAGTCCACGTTATTCGATCTCTTCCATTTCTTTATTATTTTAAGCTTTCTTCCCCTTTCCCCTTTTCTTAAGAAGTATTCTCACTAAGGTAATTGAAATGATTCGGGGATCTGAAAATATATTTATGTGGATTATAATGAAGGCTGATGACTTTTGTTAGACCAATTCGGTTCAAGGGACTGACACTCATATTACTTTAAATACAGAAAGTTCTTTCAATGGTCACTGAGAAGGCAGAGAAGTTAGGGAACATAAGGGAGATTAAAATAAAAGGGCCATAGGGGGACTGAAACTTGACCGAAAGCTGAGACCGTCTTTCTTTTCTTCTGCTTCTCTCCTTCAACTGCTGGCCACCCCACCCTCGACCTGGTATCTACACAGATTCCTCCAATTGCCCTTGCCTATTTCCCGTCAATCTTAGATTACTTATGGCTTCTATTCTCTCTCTTGGTCTTTTTCTCAACAGATTTCCAAGCTGCCAACTTTTCTACTATTACTTTTATAAAAAAAAAATAATTAACTTATTTTAATTGGAGGATAATTACTTTACAATAGTGGAGTGATTTTTTTTGCCATCCATAGACTTACTTCTTAAAGAGCTGTGACAAGACTGACTTCTCTCGGACGGAAGCCACCCTGCTAGGCCAGGGCAGAAGCCACAGTGGAATCCAGAAAACAGCTGTACGTGGGCCAGAGCTGCAGCTTAGACAAGTGGACTGGAGCAATTTCTCTCAAAAGATCTTCTCATTGTAACAGCCACCATGATTGGCATATTTAACACAGATTGAGATTTTTAGGGATATTCTTATCTACTTGATAATCAGAATTTTAATTAGTTTCTCATTTTTTATGATTCATCTAGCTATCACATACTTCAAGAAAACTTTCTTCACCCTCTCATTCCAAGATTAATTTTTCCTAGGTGCTATCACAGCACAAATCAGGTGGCCTTGTAATTGCCTGGATGTCTCCTCCTCTGGAACATAAATTGATTTAGAACAGAGATTATGTTATATTTATTACTGAACCCCCATTATACACCTACCACATGGAAAGTAATATATACATAGATTATATGAATAATGTTGTATATAATAATATAACATATATTATAATAATAACACATTATAATAATGTTATATATATGTATATAATATTTAGAACAGAGATTATGTTATATTTATTACTGAACCCCCATTATACACCTACCACATGGAAAGTAATATATACATAGATTATATGAATAATGTTTTATATAATAATATATATTATAATAACATACTATAATAATGTTATATATATATGTATATAATTATCTTAAGTGAGTATAGAGGATAAAACATGTTTCATTTGTCCATATCCATGAAGTAACTATTTAGAAAACACATCTTTCAATTCATTATCTACCACAAAGAGTATGAAATAGTATTAATTAAATATTATCACTAGGACACACATCCTTTACAATCTGTATAGAGTAACTTTAATATACATGGCTGTTTTAAATGACTATTTAAAAGTAATTGATTTTATGCAAACCTCTCCTCTGTACTTTCAAATGTTCAGAACACTTGATTATTTAAAAATGCGGATCTTTTTTACTATTGACTGGTTTCTGTCATTTCTCCCAGCCAAATATTTGACAGAAAAAATTCCCTCAAATTGGCGTATTCTTCCCAGTTCAAAAATGTTCCAGTGACATTTTAGGCTAATTTTATTTTTACCAGTCAAAAAGTTGTCCTTTTCACTGAGCAAGTTTCATTGCCACGGAAGATTAACAGGGGGTGTCAAGAATAAGAAAACATGTCAGACATTTTGTACTTTTTCTGTCAATGGGTCATTCATTTACTCAGTCATTCACAAGGTTAGTTCATTCTGTTAGAAGCAGTAGAGTCATAGTGCACATTTTTCATATATTTAAATGAACTAATTACTGAGAGAACAGCCAGCGAATATAAAGCTCAGCCTGGTGTAATGGCAAATGTGGAAGCAGAACATGACAGGTCTTTCTTGAAAACTGTCTTGGATTCTTGATGTGAATTCCCAAAATGCACTGGAGCTATTTGTGGAAAAAAAACCCAGAAGTTTCTCCTGCTGCCACAGGCAGGTATTTGTTGCCTTACTCTACTCCGGTATTGCCATTTGTGGGAACTCTCAGCTTGACTATAAGACTATGATCTTCAACCTGATTAGAATATTCATGAAAGGAACTCTGCTATTCACAGTGCAGAAAATAAAGAAATAAGATCTGCCAGAAAACATAAATAACACTTTATTTCTGTCTAAATTCTTAAGAATGGATTTCCCTGTAGAAGCTGTTGGAAAATAATATCTTATTGACATTATGCTAAATGCTCTTGTCAGGCCGAAAATCATGTCACACAGGCTGTTTTCCCCACAGGGCAGGGCTTGAATTCTAATTCTTCCACCGAAGGTTAGCCGGGCTCTGACCTCCCTGGGCCTAACAGGGCTTAGGGGCAGGAGGAGGGAGCTAAGCCCACAGAAGCAGCCTAGGTTTTAACCATCTTCTTCCGGTGTGTATTTCCCTGCTTTCACACTCCTTTCCCATGGTCTCTCTCCATCGTGGTATACTGATGGAAATCACTGCACCAGCATGCACTTCATGTTTGGTTTTGGTTGCACTGGGTCTTTGTTGCTGTGCCGGCGTCCGCCAGTTAGAGCGAGTTGGGGCTACTTTGCTGCGGCGCCCTGAGTCAAGGGAGGAACTTTACTCAAATGTCACCCACTCCAGTGCTCTGGCCTGGAAAATCCCATGGATGGAGGAGCCTGGTGGGCTGCGGTCCATGGGGTCACGAAGAGTCGGACACGGCTGTGCGACTTCACTTTCACTTTCCGTTTTCATGCACTGGAGAAGGCAATGGCAACCCACTCCAGTGTTCTTGCCTGGAGAATCCCGGGGATGGGAGCCTGGTGGGCTGCCGTCTATGGGGTCGCACAGAGTCGGACACGACTGAAGCGACGTAGCAATAACCCAATAATCAGGGTTGATAATGTTTAAAGCCACGAATTAAAAATAAAAATCAAATAAATCCATGAAAAACCAAATATCCAAATTTTAAATAAAGACGGGTTTGTCTTATGACCCACTGTTACAGTGCAAGCAGAGCAGCTTGTGTCCAGTCAGTCCCCTGATACTGAGCGTGTGAGGCTGTCATCTCCTCTTGCAGCACGTATTTACCATGTTTGACAGTGGTGTGCAAATTCAGAGCTGTAACTCTTTCTGTCATCTATCTGTACACACACACAAGCTCATATATACAATATATCTATAACATCTATGTGTGAATAAACATATAAAAGTTTGTATTAACTTTCTCTACGTATTCAAAATGCAGAAAGATATTTAGGTAAGTGTACACAGAGACACATTTTTTTCTGACTTCAGTTTGGCTTGGCAGGGCCCTGTGTCTAAGTAATTGGCACAGCCTGAATTTAACTCAGGTGGTCTGGCATCAGATGGTTCATTTTAATCTAGTGACTCTCTACTAATGAGAAATATGCAGTTTGCATAAAAACACAGATTTTATTCCAATGCCTCTTAATCTTCAAGTCAAGAAACTGTGGAACTGGCTAATATTTACAGACTACTGAGAATCCCATATTTTTTTGCTGATATTTGTTGCTTGGATATTCTATATTGAAATGAGGCAGTGTGTGTAGTATTCCTTGTCTATTTGGACTAGTATTATCTCTCCAAATTTAATTTCACTAATGAAAAATTTGTTTGAAGAAAAAAAGACACATAATTTAAAATATTTAAAATATTAATTTTATATTAAAGAATTTAACATACTGTGGGCAAGAAATCCTTAGAAGAAATGGAATAGTCATCATGGTAAACAAAAGAGTCCAAACTACAGTATTTGGATGCAATCTCAAAAACGATAGAATGATCTCTGTTTCCAAGGAAAACCATTCACTATCACAGTAATCCAAGTATATGCCCCAACCAGTAATGCTGAAGAAGCTGAAGTTGAACTGTTCTATGAACACCTACGAGGACTTCTAGAGCTAACACCCCCAAAAGATGTCCTTTTCATTATAGGGGATTAGAATTTAAAAGTAGGAATCAAGAAACACCTGGAGTGAAGAAGGAATTCATAGGGCGTGACTCCATCTCAGGCCTGTCCCTGCTGATAGTGCTAGGCCGCCTCTCCAGTGGACTCTGAACTCTGTGCTTAGCGCCTGTGGGAATGAGCAGGGGAATCTTGAAGATCACATCCAGGTTAACAGAAAACAGACACTAATCACCCCTGCCTTCAGACAGTTATCTATCGGAATGTAACCACAGGCTTATCGGTTATTAACTGGTTGGAATATAACCGCGGGCTTATTGATTATTAATGGTTTGAACACCCTTTCTCCTTTTCTTTAATTCTCCTTTCTTTGCTGACTGTAAAGAGCTTCTCCATCCTTGGCTGCAAAGAATATAATCAATCTGATTTTGGTGTTGACCATCTGGTGATGTCCATGTGTACAGTCTTCTCTTGTGTTGTTGGAAGAGGGTGTTTGCTATAACGAGTCCGTTCTCTAGGCAAAACTCTGTTAGCCTTTGCCCTGCTTCATTCTGTACTCCAAGGCCAAATTTCCCTGTTACTCCAGGTTTTCTTGACTTCCTACTTTTGCATTCCAGTCCCCTATAATGAAAAGGACATCTTTTTTGGGGTGTTAGTTCTAAAAGGTCTTGTAGGTCTTCATAGAACCGTTCAACTTCAGCTTCTTCAGTGTTACTGGTTGAGGCATAGGCTTGGATTACCGTGATATTGAATGGTTTCCCTTGGAAACGAAGAGAGATCATTCTGTCCTTTTTGAGATTGCATCCAAGCACTGCATTTCGGACTCTTTTGTTGACCATGATGGCTACAACAGAGACAGCAAAAACAAGACCGGGAGCTGACTGTGGCTCAGATCATGAACTCCTTGTTGCCAAATTCAGGCTTAAATTGAAGAAAGTGAGGAAAACCTCTAGACCATTCAGGTATGACCTAAATCAAATACCTTAAGATTATACAGTGGAAGGGAGAGATAGATTTAAGGAACGAGATCTGATAGACAGAGAGCCTGATGAACTATGGATGGAGTACAGGAGACGGGGATCAAGACCATCCCCAAGAAAAAGAAATGCAAAAAAGCAAAGTGGCTGTCTTAGGAGGCCTTACAAATAGCTCTGAAAAGAAGAGAAGTGAAAAACAAGGAGAAAAGGAGAGATATTCCCATTTGAATGCTGAGTTCCGAAGAAGAGCAAGGAGAGATAAAAAAAGCCTTCCTCAGCAATCAGTGCAAAGAAATAGAGAATAACAACAGGTAGGAAAGACTAGAGATCTCTTCAAGACAATTAGAGATACCAAGGGAACATTTCATACAGAGATGGGCTCAATAAAGGACAGAAATGGTATGGACCTAACAGAAGCAGAAGATATTAAGAAGAGTTAGCAAGAATACACAGAAGAACTACACAAGAAAGATCTTCATGACCCAGATAACCACAATGGTGTGATCGCTCACCTAGAGCCAGACATCCTGGAATGTGAAGTCAAGTGGGCCTTAGAAAGCATCACTATGAACAAAGCTAGTGGAGGTGATGGAATTCTCGTTGAGCTATTTCAAATCCTGAAAGATGATGCTGTGAAAGTGCTGCACTCAATATGCCAGCAAATTTGGAAAACTCAGCAGTGGCCACAGGACTGGAAAAGGTCAGTTTTCATTCCAATCCCAAAGAAAGGCAATCCCAAAGGATACTCAAACTACCATACAATTGCATTTATCTCACATGCTAGTAAAATAATGCACAAAATTTTCTAAGCCAGGCTTCAACAATATGTGATCTGTGAACTTCCAGGTGTCCAAGCTGGATTTAGAAAAGGCAGAGGAACCAGAGATCAAATTGCCAATCTCCTCTGGATCATCAAAAAAGCAAGAGAGTTCCAGAAAAACATCTGTTTCTGCTTTATTGATTATGCCAAAGCCTTTGACTATGTGGATCACAAGAAACTGTGGACAATTTTAAAGACAAGGGAATACTAGACCACCTGACCTGCCTCTTGAGAAACCTGTATGCAGGTCAGGAAGCAACAGTTAGAACTGGACATGGAACAGACTGGTTCCAAATAGGAAAAGGAGTACATCAAGGCTGTATATTGTCACTCTGCTTATTTAACTCATATGCAGAGTACATCATGAGAAATGCTGGGTTGGATGAAGCACAAGCTGGAATCAAGTTTGCTGCAAGAAATATCAGTAACCTCAGATATGCAGATCACACCACCCTTATGGCAGAAAGTGAAGAAGAGACTCCATGAAAGTGAAAGAGGAGAGTGAAAAAGTTGACTTAAAGCTCAACATTCGGGAAACTAAGATCATGGCATCTGGGCCCATCACTTCATGGCAAACAGTTGGGGAAACAGTGGAAACAGTGCATGACTTTATTACTGGGGGCTCCAAAATCACTGCAGATTGTGTCTGCAGCCATGAAATTAAAAGACACTTGCTCTTTGGCAGGAAAGTTAATGACCAACCTAGACAGCATATTACAAAGCAGAGACATTAGTTTGCCAACAATATCCGTGTAGTCAAAGCTATTGTTTTTCCAGTTGTCATGTATAGTTGTGAGAGTTGGACTATAAAGAAAGCTGAGCATGCAAGAACTGATGTTTCTGAACTCTGATTTTGGAGAAGACTCTTGAGAGTCCCTTGGACTGCAAGGAGATCCAACCAGTCCATGCTAAAGGAAATTAGTCCTGGATATTCATTGGAAGGACTGATGTTGAAGCTGAAACTCCAGTACTTTGGCCACTTGATGCGAGGAGCTGACTCATTTGAAAAGACCCTGATGCTGGGAGACATTGAAGTGGCAAGAAGGGGACAACAGAGGATGAGGTGGAGGGCATCACCGACTCAATGGACATGAGTTTGAGTAGATTCCGGGAGTTGGTAATGAAGTGTGAAGCCTGGCATGCTGTAGTCCATGTGGTCGCAAAGAGTTAGACACAACTGAGTGACTGAACTGAACTGGAATTTTGAGTTCTAATATTAAAGCTGTCTTCTGAATTTTTTTTTTTTTTTTTAATGAATTGAGGACCTACAGGTCCAAGGCAGGACTTTTATATATAAAGAAGAAACAGAAAGGTGGGGATTACTGGGCTATTACCCCCAGGGAAGAAAATTTGCATATTTCTTAATCATTTAATCTAGTATTTAAAAATCATTCACACACATACAGATCATCTACTGGTCTTGTTAAAATTTAGATTCTAATTTAACGATCAGAGTGGGTCCTAGGAATCTGCATTTATAAACAAGTTTCCAGATGCTATCAATGCTACTGGTTCTTGGATCACATTCGGGGTAGCAAGGGATTAACTTGTGAAAGAGCATAAGTAGTTTATAGAAGCAGTAAAGGAAAAGGCTGATAAATCTGATTTTTGCTGTTCATCACTGAGTTGTGTCTGACTGTTTGCAACCCATGGACTGCCAGGCTCCTCTGTCCATAGGATTTTTTTTTTTTCATTTATTTTTATTAGTTGGAGGCTAATTACTTTACAATATTGTAGTGTTTTTTGTCATACATTGACATGAATCAGCCATGGAGTTACATGTATTCCCCATCCCGATCCCCCCTCCCACCTCCCTCTCCACCCGATCCCTCTGGGTCTTCCCAGTGCACCAGGCCCAAGCACTTGTCTCATGCATCCAGCCTGGGCTGGTGAACTGTTTCACCCTAGATAATATACATGTTTCGATGCTGTTCTCTCGAAACATCCCACCCTCACCTTCTCCCACAGAGTCCAAAAGTCTGTTCTGTACATCTGTGTCTCTTTTTCTGTTTTGCATATAGGGTTATCATTACCATCTTTCTAAATTCCATATATATGCGTTAGTATACTGTATTGGTCTTTATCTTTCTGGCTTACTTCACTCTGTATAATGGGCTCCAGTTTCATCCATTTCATTAGAACTGATTCAAATGAATTCTTTTTAATGGCTGAGTAATATTGCATGGTGTATATGTACCATAGCTTTCTTATCCATTTGTCTGCTGATGGGCATCTAGGTTGCTTCCATGTCCTGGCTATTATAAACAGTGCTGCGATGAACATTGGGGTGCACGTGTCTCTTTCAGATCTGGTTTCCTCAGTGCGTATGCTCAGAAGTGGGATTGCTGGGTCATATGGCAGTTCTAATTCCAGTTTTTTAAGGAATCTCCACACTGTTCTCCATAGTGGCTGTACTAGTTTGCATTCCCACCAACAGTGTAAGAGGGTTCCCTTTGCTCCACACCCTCTCCAGCATTTATTGCTTGTAGACTTTTGGATAGCAGCCATCCTGACTGGTGTGTAATAGTACCTCATTGAGGTTTTGATTTGCATTTCTCTGATAATGAGTGATGTTGAGCATCTTTTCATGTGTTTGTTAGCCATCTGTATGTCTTCTTTGGAGAAGTGTCTGTTTAGTTCTTTGGCCCATTTTTTGATTGGGTCATTTATTTTTCTGGAGTTGAGCTGGAGGAGTGGCTTGTATATTTTTGAGATTAATCCTTTGTCTGTTGCTTTGTTTGCTATTATTTTCTCCCAATCTGAGGGCTGTCTTTTCACCTTGCTTATAGTTTCCTTTGTTGTGCAAAAGCTTTTAAGTTTCATTAGGTCCCATTTGTTTATTTTTGCTTTTATTTCCAATATTCTGGGAGGTGGGTCATAGAGGATCTTCTGAATTTTTAAATGCTTAACTCTTTAAGTCAGTAATATTCAACCTGAAATAATGTAATAATCATACCACTGTATCGATAGCAGTTTCTCAAAGAAACACAGCTCTATGTAATATATGAAATGTACTCGTTAGTGCTCATTTTAAGAAATGTCTTAAAATAGATGTTAGAAAAGAATATTAGCAATATGTGGATGTCACTTGAACTTATTAATTTACTTTGCTTGGACTCCTTATAGCCTCATCTCTATAATGAGGAGTGGTTGGAAAATCTGCTTATTCGAATATTGTTATACAATTTGGAGTTGTTTTTTTTTTTAATGACAGTGTTTCCCTCTTTCTTACTTTACATTAGTGAAGGCTTACTATATTTTCAGTGAATCATAGATCTGTTCTATGGTTAGCTTAACTCGAAAAGTAAATACTGATTTTTTTTTTCTTTTTTAATTTTAATTGTATTTTTTAATAAGTCCTTTCCAGGAACTTTGTATCTGCACGAAACTGAATGCATATTTATGTATGTGAAATATTTAATTTTCATTTTCTATTGATTGGATTGAACATTTGATAGTATATGGACTCCAAATTTTATTCTGAACTGTGGGATTCTGAGACTTTCTCTTTCTTTTGGCATCTTATTTTAGGCTGAGAACATTTTTATGTTAATTTAAAGGTGATGGGGTGGGGATAGATTTCTTTAACTCTTACACAATCCTCTACTGATTTGGAAAGTAGTGTGAAAGTCAGGCATCATTACTATGAAAACATTACTGATGTGAATTTAGGTTGGGCTTTAACTTAGTTTCATTCTCCTCTGCAAAATACTTTAGGGAAGCCGTATCTCCTTCCATTTAATTAGTTGGGAGCTACACTTGCGTTTTTGTCAATAACAACTGTATACACTAAAAAAAAAGTAAGAATATTCCAGCTCTTGCAGGATGGTGGGAATTTCCCCCTATTCCTTTACCTAGGTTGTTTTTAGGTTCATTTAAATAATATGTGAGAGGAACCAGTGTTTGGGATTAACAAACCTTATTTATGCAAGGGGCATACAGGCCACTTTTTCAAATTGTCATTTGCAAATGACTTTTCCTGATAAATCTCTCTCTAGTTCTGGTTGTAGGAGAAGGTTGTGTTTGTGCGGAATTGATGCAATGAACCTAAAATATGCAGTCTTTCCCTTTCTTCTCATTTTTCCACATTTACATGCACTGCTTCACTCTCTGGCAAAATACCAGGCTATTTTCAGACATTTCAGTCTCCCTTGTTGCATCCCTTTTTCTCCTTTGCTTTGGACAGAAAGAAAAGTTTTCAAAATAAGCTCAAGAACCAAGGTTTTTCCAGGTACTGTGCAATCAGCTGACCTATTTCGGATGTAGCCTTTTCTCTCTCCACATTTCTTGCACTTGTACGTGGATACATTTTCATACAGAGATATCTGTATGCAACGCCCAAGTAGTTATTTTCACTTTCTGATTTACAGAAGGCACATATTTGTGGATTTTTAAAGCTACCTTCTTTTTCAACTTCTCTTGTGCTATGTCACCCTTAGGTTAGCTGCTTGCATTTTTCTGAATGTGGTCCGTGATCCTTTCCCACTTCTGTGATTTTATTTGTACCAGTTTCTTCTTGTAAATATGAGATTCTTCGGGTATGCTTACCACGATATCCATGAATCATTTTCCCAATCCATTCTTCATCACTAGATTCAGATGACTGTGAGACGTTTACCAGGAGACATGTCCTTTTCCTTCTCCGGACTCGCTGGCAAGTTGCTGGCATTCTCTATATTCAGTACAACATATATTCTTTCTGCACAGCCTGTCTCTTTACAGGGTATCACCTAAGGGCAGCTACCCATGCCATTTCTGTACCCATCACAGTAGGAAATTCTGGTGCCATTTCATGATGCAACTTGTCCATACTGGAAATAAAAGATAAAGATTAACCAAATGTCATTGACATTAACCAAATGTCAAAGAAGACTGAATCTTCAGGCATTCTAGTTCAGATGGTCAGTGAAGACAATTTCTTCCTAAGCCTAGGACTTGAAATCGGGTTACTTTGTGTAGCACTCAGATAGGAGTTTCTGAAAATTTGAGAAAGGACTCTTCCATTTTCTAGGTGTTGTGCGCAGTCGTGTCTGACTCTTTTGTGATCCCGTGGGCTGTAGCCCTCCAGGCTTCTCTGTCCATGGGATTTTACAGGCAAGAATACTGGAGTGGGTTGCCATTTTCTCCTCCAGGGAATCTTCCTGACCCAGGGATCAAACCCATGTCTCCAGCATCTCCTGCATTAGCAAAGGGATTCTTTACCTATGTTTCAAATAGCTCTTTTTGAGAGGCACATGTTTTCTATTTTTAGAGAATATATAGGACATTGTATTTGCCAAATTTACACAAATTCTGTTGTGTAAAGTATCATTGAATAAACACAAAGATTTCTAAGGGCTAAAGAACAGACATATATATATTACCTGTTCTTACTGTATATACTAAATTTAGGTTCTATTTTAAAAATATTCACTTTATATCTGGACCTTCTTTTGCAAATGGAATACTAATATTGTGAATAAGCCCTCATCTCAAATGCTTAACAGTAAGAAAATTTTCTGACTTACTTACTTGCATTCCATTGAGTGTAAAATTTCACCAAAATTGCTTAGAAAGATGATTTTTGAACAAAGTATTCAAGGAGGATTTTTAGATAGTTATAATAAGTCAAGCTTCAGAATTGAACTGCATGGCTTCAAAAGAATCTGTTAAAATCATGTAAAACTTTATGAAAAAATAGGATGAAATCATAAAGCCAATATTACTTGTGGAATGACCAATGCATATAGCTGAGTAGGCACCACCTAAAAGAAAACTTTAAATTAAAATAATTACAATATAAAGTGTTAGCATCTGTTGATGAAAAACTGAGCATATGGGATATTTTTAAGCTGAGTTCACCCATACAGAAAATACATTTATTGAATTTAAATAGTGTATAGCATCCTTGGAGCATAAGAGGCAAATAGACTGTGGTGAGTTCATTTACTAAACTAAGTTCCAGGCACTGTTCTAGGCACAGAGAATATAGATGAGAAAGTTCATCTCTTTTACTTCATGGATTTCTAGTGATCATTGCACATGTGGTCTGTTGATTTACTGAGAGTCATGCATTCCAACATGAAGAGAGGTAAATATTTAGCACTGCCAGAAAACGAAATATAAGATATATCCGAAAAAGGGCCTTAATTTAAAAAAAATAATGTGGCATTCAAGAAGCTTTCTATAAACAATACAATATTTCTGGACAAGTATAATTAGGCTGTGATTAAAAGTGTTCATTTGTGCTTCTCTTTATTCCCTTGAGTCATGAAGGTTCTTTATGCTCAGATACCCAAGTAATAGATCATTAACTGTAACTACCCATGTTCACTCCTTTTCAGTGCAATTCTATTTTAAGCATGACAGAGAATCAAATGGCACATTACCAAAGGGTAAAAATTAGTGCAAATGAAGGATTTTAGGACAGTGTGAAGAACTACGTTGCATCATAAAGACTTCTGCTAAATATTTAGACATAGAAATGGATGGGGAAATATTTCACCATTTTTCTCTAAAGAAATAAAACATTTATCACTTCTACATCATGTTAGGAATGTGCTTTTAATCAGAAATAATTCTTTATAAGGTGGAACGAATATTTACTTAGGGCAGTGAGTAGATTTGAGTTTGTATTAAATAAATAAATAAATAAATAAATAAACATGGCAACCCAGCTCTCAACCTTTGTCAGTTGGTTGGAATCTGATAAAAATAGTTGTTTCCTAGCTGGCTTAAACAATAAACAATCTGCAATGCGGGAGACCTGGTTTCAATCCCTGGGCCAGAAATATCTCTGGTGAAGGGCATGGGAACCCACCCTGGTATTCTTGCCTGGAGAATTCCATGGACAGAGGAGCCTGGCAGACTACAGTCCATGGCATCTCAAAGAATTGGACATGACTGAACGAGTAACAGTTCCCTTTACTGATAAAATACTCCTGTAAACTGTCTCTACTGTACAAGGCTTACAGACCACACACACAGCATCTTAGGAGTTTCAGCATCTTCAAATGTCTCCATTTGGCACAGCTCCCTTCTTCATAAAGAATTCAGATTTAGTACCAAACCAGCAGGTTTAGAACCTAAATTAGACCTAACAACAGCCAGGGTCTCTCTCTCTCTCTCTCTCTCTCTCTATATATATATATATATATACACACACACACATATATATATATATATACACACACACACATATATACATATACACACACTGTACAGAAAGGTGAACAATGGGATAGAGGATGCTCTTTGAAATTTTATAAAGCATTGAATCAATATCACTAAACTACCAGGAAAAAGAAAATCTTTATAATGTTTGCTCCTTAACTAAATGGGGAAATCTGTTTTATAGATCTGTGAATTGTTATTTTGTTCCTTTTTATCTTCACATTTAGTGAAGTACTCTAGTTCTTCTGCGTACAAATACATGTTGTTGACTGTTTAATAATTAGGGAAAGGCATAAATTCAGAAAACACAAACCTTTTGCTATAGATCTAGAATATTGAAAACTGAAATAGATATGAGGTTGAGAGAGACCTAATGGGTGTAACAAGTAAAATCAGCCTGAATTTAAAAATTTTTGCCATTCAATTGTCTGAAAATCAGATTCTCAAAACATTTCTCTTAAATATTTACAAAACCAAAACTTCATTGCATAATATACTGTGTTCACTTGGAATTAAGCACATGTATACATTGGGACAAATGGCACAACATTCCTAGTTTCTACCCATAGTTGTGGTAACATGGCTGTGGAAAATGTTATTGCCATTTTTCAAGACAACAGTTTCAAAGAAATATGGGAATATATTTCAAATTTATAAACATTTTTCTTGCTAATCTGATAAACAAGAAAAATGTCTAAATTAATCTGACTCATTTTTGCTTTTAAAACTGTATAGCCTGTGAGATAATTACTCATTCATATATTCAAAATAAAAATATATAACGCTAGGAAAAATACTTTTTGAGAATTAGAGATAAAATTTGGAGAATTATTAGATTGGAAAGAATTAGAATTAGGATTTTTTTAAAAAAAGAAATGCATGGAAACCTTATTGGGAACATATTCTCCACTAATGATTTAACTGAAGACTTTTTATATAAAGCTTTGTGTATTTTAAAATAACTTTTGAATTTTTTCTTTCAAATATACAAACCAGTCAGCAGTAAGCTTAAATCTTAATCTAAGAAAATTGAATCCACAAATAGAAATTATTTCAAAACAATGTTGGGTATTTAAAAAACAGTTGAACTTTCAAAGTATCTTTGAATGCGTAATCTCATTTCATATTCCCAGAAACCATATAAGACATTTGAATTTCCATCAGGCAAATGAGAAATCTAAGCGCCCTAGAAAATCTAAGGCTCACACTTTTTTTTACATAGTGAGAAATAGAACCAGAATTTTTATTAAACTCACCTGATTGGTTATCCAATGCACTTTGAGTGACCTCATATCACTTTGACATTAACTATGGATATATTCAGAAACTAATATTAATAAGTTTATAGTATGATTAGTTGAATAATTTTCATTATTTCATATAAAACTATATATGATTTATAGACTTTGAAAAATAGAGAAGCAAAATGAAGTTAGTAAAATTCTCTAGTTACATCACACCACTTAGCAAGAAATAGCATGTTAACACCTAGGTGAATTTTTTCACAGACTTGATAACACACTTATATATATATATGCATATATATATTTACATTTAAATAAACAGAATCAAAATTCATATATTGCTTTATAATCTGCTTATTTTTCCACTTAGTAACATATCACACCTCTTTTCCATAATATCGCATATCCCACAGAGTATTTATTAATGCTTTCCCCTATTATTTTTTCCTCATTGTGTTTAATAATATCATACAAAAAAAATCATTTCCATTCTGTGATAAAAAGTAATATATATAAATAACCCTCTCCATTGCCTAAATAAAAACTAGAACCACAGAAACCCTTTCATTTTCACTTCTTGCTGAGTTTTCCAGGAGCTTTAAAATGAACATACAATTTAGTTGTTTCTCACAGGAGGTAGGAAGATGTGATCAAGAAGGGACGTTTCAGAAGGCAAAGTCAGTAACATTTAATGAAGCTCATTCCTCAATCAGATGTGATAAATGACAGATTCATTTGTCTGAATACTAAGTTATTCCTCTGATAATTTGTATGGATACTTTCAGGACAGTGTACATGTACAGAGATTTTGTGAAGAAAAATTTAAATTTCATAGCTACTAAGTGAAGGATTCACTAAATGTTTGACTGTATATAATTGTTGTTGTTCAGTTGCTAAGTCATGTCTGACTCTTTGTGACCCCATGCAATGCAGCATGCCAGGGTTCCCTGTCCTTCACTATCTCCCGGAGCTTCCTCAAACTCATGTCCATTGAATCAATGATGCCATCCAACCACCTCATCCTCTGTCATCTGCTCCTCCTCCTGCCTTCAGTCTTTCCCAGCCTCAGGGTCTTGGCCAATGAGTTGACTCTTCATATCAGGTGGCCAAAGTATTGGAGCTTCAGCATCAGTCCTTCCTTAGAATATTCAGGGTTGATTTCCTTTGGGATTGACCTCTTTCCTGTCCAAGGATCTCTCAAAAGTCTTCTCCAAAAGCATCAATTCTTCGGCGCTCAGCTTTCTTTATGGTCCAACTCTCACATCCATACATGACCAATGGAAAAACCATAGCTTTGACTAGATGGACCTTTGTCAGCAAAGCAATGTTTCTGCTTTTTAATATGCTGTCTAGATATGTCATAGCTTTTCTTCCAAGGAACAAGAGTCTTTTAATTTCATGGCTTCAGTCACCATCCACAGTGATTTTGGAGCCCAAGAAAATAAAATCTGTTACTGTTTCCATTCTCTCCCCATCTATTTGCCATGGAGAGATGGGACTGGATGCCCTGATCTTAATTTTTTGAATGTTGAGTTTTAAGCCAGTTTTTTGGCTTTTTTACCTGCATCAAGAGGCTCTTTAGTTCCTCTTCACTTTTTGCCATTTAAAGTGGTATCATTTGCATATATGAGATTGTTGATGTTTCTTCCAGCAATTTTGATTCCAGCTTGTACTTAATCCAATCCAGCATTTCTCCTGATGTACTCTGCATATAAGTTAAATAAGCAGGGTGACAATATACAGCCTTGACATACTCCTTTCCCAATTTTGAACCAGTCCCTTGTTCCATGTCCACTTCTCACTGTTGTCCTGCATACAGGTTTCTCAGGAGACAGGTAAGGTGGTCTGGTATGCCCATCTCTTTAAAAATTTTCTAGTTTGTTGTGATCCACACAGTCAAAGGCTTCAGCATAGTCAATGAAGCAGAAGTAGATGTTTTTACTGGAATACCCTTGCTTTTTCTATGATATTGGCAATTTGATTTCTGGTTCCTCTGCCTTTCCTACACACTCTCAATTGTGCCTAAAATTAATCTACACCCATTTGCTTGATTTTAATCTTATGATCTGGCTGACTTTTTGAGTCTTATCTACCACAACTTTGTTTAATGCTCCATCATTCTATACTGAATTCTTCACTATTGTTGCTCTTTCTTCGCTCTGTTTGTCGCTCTTGATTCCACCTGTAATGTCCTTCTTTAATATTAAGAAATGAAGTAATCTTATAGACTTCAGTCCCCAGTTCACATAGTGTCATTTGAATTTGCTTAGCCTCTTCAATCAAAAACTTAGTTTCCCTTCTTCTCAACTTCTTGGCACTACATTTGCTAAGTTTCAAGGCACAGCACAGTTTTAGATTGCCTTTATTTTAGTACATATATTTTGACTCTCCTAGAGAATACATATGAGTTTAAATGAAAACTTTTTTTATCATTGGATTTTCTATCATGCTTGGCCAATTGCTTTATCTGTAATAGGTGCTGTAGAAATGCAGAAGATTGATTGAATAAATGAATGAAAGAACCAGTTGGCATAAGATAAGGCCACATTGTCCTTGGCTGATTGAAACTTGGCATCCATTCAGTGAGACACTCTAAACTGTTTCCACAACCAAGTTGCATGCTTCACATAGTAGAGAGTCAGTGATTGATCCTGTTAAACTGGAACAGCACCTGTTTCTCTTTTAATGTATTTTCAGTGCATAGCAAGCATGCTTGATAATGCAGGCTTTAATTGTTCTAAATTGGTTTGAGTCTCCTGAAATAATAAATGAGGCAATTTTGTCTTCAAAGACAATGGACTTTAATGAGAATATTTCTGTATCTGGCAATTTGCAGTCATAATTTATTTATAGCAGAGCTTATGATTCATCGTCACAATTTCTTTCAAATTTTGTAAGAAAAATCATCTCTATGAGTACAAGTGTCTTATTCTGGCAGCTGTTCTTCACTAGCTGATATTTTCTGCAAGCTCTAAACTTAACATTAGCAGCTTTCAGTTTAATTTTTCTTTGTTTACATTTGGAATATGTTCACCACATAAAAACATTCTTGTCATAAGAATGCAAGGAAGATATAAATGTAGTCGTAACAGAGCCTGCTAGCAAACTCTAGTCTTCTTTGACCCCAGGTGAGCATACTGGTAGCAGAAATCATCCCTTCCCCATGGTGAAGATCTATAAAACCAAACTGGATCAAATTGCTTTTTTTTTTCCCCCAAAAGTCTCATTGTACGCAAAGGGCATATCTAGAAACATTTGCTTTGTTAAGGTTCAGCTACTTCCCAAAGGTTCTAAAGAATGACATTTGTTTTTTATTGTTTTTTCAAGTAACTGTGATCTCTGGTTGCTGGGGAAGGAATGGGTTGACATTATTGCAGTATTATAGTAGTATTTTTAACCAATTTCAATCTCTATTTATTACTCTCATTCTCTCTGTGTTCATTTTTTGACAGATCTATCAAGAATCTGTAAAGCAGTTCAGAAGCTGGGGAATACGTAGGTAATGGCTGACTACCTGAAACTTTATAGCCGCTTTCAAAATCACCAGGAGGATAATAAAAAGGCTCTGGAATCAAATAAGGAAATGGAAGAAGAGGATGGTTTCTCAATTTGCTTCCTCTCCTTGGACAAATACTTGGATAAGCTGATGTCTAATATATGCAGGTCATATTAATTTCCATATCGGTTTTTTTAGCATTACTGTAATTATTTAGACACACACACACTTGTCTCATTTGTATTGAAATTAATTCCTTTAAGTGTGAAATGGAAAAGTCAGGAACTGATGCTGAGAGGAGACATTCCAAACCAAAGATTAAGAGGTTGGAGTTTTAGCCTCAAATTAAAGCAGTCAAATAGACACATAAACGTGCAAACATGAGATATTAAACAATGATGTTTTGTGTGAATGTATGTCTGTCTGACCATAACATAAAATAAATATATATTATTCCTTGGGATAGCCTCCCTCATAGATAGACAACCTAGAGTAGTGGGAATAAATTGTAATTTGGAGTTGGACAAAATTACCCTTGCAGATACATCACTTACTAGTGTTTACAAATCACTTCACCTTTCTGAACTTCAGTTTCTTCTTCTGTTGAATGTAGCTAATATCACCTATATCATAAAATAATGAGAGTTAATGGAAATGACATGTAGAAAGTGCTTGGCATAGAGAAGGCATTCAGGTAATAAAAAAAGGTAACATTAGGGATTGAATATTACTGAGGTGAAAATGAAATGAGAATGACTAGGAAAATAAAAAGAAAATAATCCTTCCTTCTACCCAGAGAACCAAGAATTTCTTTGGAAACTTTGAAAGCTAGAATGAGAACTGGCTAAACTTTCATTAATTCATTTGTTGCATATTTAGTGAATTCCTACATGCTGGACTGCAGTATGATAAAGGCTGAGGTTGAAAATGAAATGAGAATGACTAGGAAAAGAAAAAGAAAATAATCCTTCCTTTTACCCAGAGAACCAAGAATTTCTTTGGAAATTTTGAAAGCTTGAATCAGAACTGGCTAAACTTTCATTAATTCATTTGTTGCATATTTAGTGAATTCCTATATGCTGGACTGCAGTATGATAAAGGCTGAGGTTATAGTGATACAGGCATACAAGTATGGACCTTCATGGAGCCTTATAGTTTGAGAATAGATGATATTTCCTGTGTCCACATTAGATAACTGAAACAAATTCCCTCATCATTCAGTTTATAATAAGAGTATTTGCACTGTACTTCAGGCCATAATAGAGATAGCAAAACAGGACAATATGGTCTATAATTAATGACGTAGAGTTCCTTGGGAAGAACTGAACTTATCTAGGTGTCACATCTGTAATATTTTGAAGGGGCTTTTGAAATTCGCTTATAATTATTTATTCATTTTATGAAAGAGGTTTATTTTAAAAGAATATAAAGGAAGGTTTAGGAAAAGTCTATAAAATATTTCATTTTATTTTTGTATAAGCTATCACATTTGTGACCCGGTGTAATTACATTTAGTTGAATTAATTCATCAACCCTATTTTAGCACAACAAAAATGGTAAACGCTGGTAGAGGAATTAATGTGGATAATATCCCACTTCAACTACTACTGCTCACAGATAAATCTCTAGTAAAGAAATGATTGCAGTCCAGAGCTTCATCACCACACCCCAGGTACCTCCAAATTCTTAATCAGAATAGTTTTTCTTAAGCCATTTTTAACTATTACCTTTCTATTCGAACATAGTGATCATGACCTATTGAAGAGATATGCTATTTTATTTTTAATCTTTCAAACTTATTACACCATCTTGTGACAGCTGATCTTTCATTCTTTTTCAAATGTTAGCACCTTGATTCACACAAAATTTCCTATGATGGTTGCTATTATTTTCTCCATTTTGTAGAAGAGCAACCAGTGTGCTTAAGCAATCTGTCCAGAATAATGCAGGTAAATTGCAGATCTGGATTTGCACTAGAGCATTCTGACTCTAGTTTTTATATCCCCAAATGCTCTCTGCCCCTACCCCGTTAAATTGCATTTTTCATCTGTTTGTATATATCTTTGTTGTTATTGTGTTTTAAGAAAATCATTTATTTTGGACATTTTAATGGCACAATTTTTGATAATTGGAGGGGCCATGCAATTAGTCTTCTTTAGTATTAGGACTTCCCTGGTGGCTCAGGAATCTGCTTGTCAATGCAGGAGATGCAAGTTCAATCCCTAGGTTGAGAAGATCCCCTGGAGAAGGAAATGGCAGCCCACTCTAGTATTCTTACGTGGAAATTCCATGGATGGAGGAGCCTGGTGGGCTAAAGTCCATGGGGTCACAAAGAGTCAGACACAGCTTAGCGACTAAACAGCAACAAGTATTTGTGCAGATGAAATCACCAGCTGCAAGTTTTGACCAGCTCAGTGATAAAGTGTGTTCCTCCATATTATGTTCAACCTTCTAAGTCTAAAGCTATAATAAATTTTAGTATATTTATAGGAAATTTTTCTTCTATTAAAAAGAATGGCTTTCTGTGGGTTAATTCCCCAAGGCAGGGGTGCAGATTTGATCCCTGGTCAGGGAGCCAAGACCCCTCAATGCCTCATGGCCAAAAAACCAAAACAGAAAGCTGAAGCAATATTGTAACAAATGCAGGAATGACTTTAAAAATGGTTAACATTAAATAAATAAATAAAAGTACATTGGGAAGACCCAGAGGGATCGGGTGGAGAGGGAGGTGGGAGGGGGGACTGGGATGGGGAATACATGTAAATCCATGGCTAATTCATTTCAATGTATAACAAAAACTACTGTAATGATGTAAAGTAATTAGCCTCCAACTAATAAAAATTTTAAAAAAAAGTACATTAAACAAGAAACCAGTTTTCATCTAGAAAACAAATGAGTGTGTGTGTGTATATATATATATACACACATATCTCACAAGTTGACAGCTCCATATTTTGTGATGATAAAGGCCACTGTTTGCTGCTAGTTTTTTGCATTTCTGCTCTTGCCCATAACCCCAGAAGCCCTGAAGCTAAGTCATGGAGAGATGGGGAAATAATTGATAGCATGGAATTCTAGAACCATGTGAAGTTGGAGCTAGCAGATATAAAAACTTAAAACTTTCCAGAGCAAGCAGATCTGCAGAAAAGAAATAGTTACAAGGAAAACCCTTTATCACCAATAAAGGAAGACTCCTCTCTTCACTGAGTCAAAGGCAATATATATTTATTTCCTAAATTCTAAGATTAGGTAAATGTGTGATATTTGGCTCCATTTCAAGGGCACTAACATCTACTGATTTACATGTGACCTGGAAATATTTATACATAAATGAGTACTCAGAAGTGAAGGACATAAATCAGCAAAGGGTTATATCCCAAGAAAAGAGAATGTTTCAAGAAGGGATAGTCAATAGCACACAAACATTCTCAGAGATAAAAATTAAAATTGTCCATTGGATTTTATACAAGTTTGTTATGACTTTTTCATTTCTAATACTTTTCTTTCATTAAAAAAACTTTTTCTGCAACATTAACAGGTTTTTCTAATTGTTGCAAATGAAAAAGTTCCCACTTATAGGGAAATTGTCTAAGATTATACCTTAATTTGGATGTTTGCTTACGGGAATAAGCAGGGATATCAGGACAGCTAATGTCATTTCGTCTCTGCAAAGACTTTGGAGTTTGTGTGGGGAAGTAACTTGTGATTATTGCCAACTCCACTAGGAGCCTGAGTTTGGATATTGCCAGTTTTGAGCAGTAGGTTCTAGAGTAACCGTCTAGGAAAGCCTCCTAAGGAGCAAGCGAGCTCACCGTGAGCCTAGGGAGAGTGAGCAGGAAAGAGCTAATAATATCTAATAGAGTAGAGTACTTTGTGCACATGTTGGAAGGAATGATGCTGAGGCATCTTCTAAAGGGCTCAGCATGGACACTATTATGAGCACGCTCCATAATGTAATGTCCTGTGTTGTGCCCTACTATATTTGCATAGCTGTTTTTCTCTGTTTGGTATGCTGCATCTTCTCTGCCTTGATGTGTCAAAAATGAACTAGGTTGCCTCCACTGGGAAACTTTTTCTGATCTCATAGACTGGATTAGGAATCTATTTTCCCGTAAGAGCCTGTGCATGATAAATTCAGACCCATTAGTTTCCAAAATATGTTATGAACTTTTCTAAAGCCAACATTATATTATTCGTCATTTTATTGTAGTCTGCTTCCTGAAACATGTTTAACAGTTGGTTAACTGAACTAACCTCCTAGAGTCGTCACTGTTGTAGGCATCTTCTGAAAATCTTTCCAGTGACTCCACCTTCTCAGATCCATACACATGTGTGGGGTGGACCAAGGAGAATATGGCAGTATGAATGGGATGTCACTTCTGATATTAGTTTTAAAAGGACTGTGAATTCTACATTGCTCTTACTTTCTCTCTTGACCTCTTGTTTGCAAGTTCTGATGAAATGAACTTTGATCTTGTGAGCTGCTCTATGGAAAGGGCCACATGGAGAGGTATTAAGGGTGGTTTCTAGTTACCAGCCAGTGAAGAAATGAGACCCACAGTCTACTAGCCCATGAAGTTATGAATCCTCTCAACAACATATGAACAATCTTGGAACAGTATCCACTCCCATTCAGACCTTAAGATCACTACAGCACAGGCTGACACCTTCATTACAGACTTGTGAAAACCCCAAAACCAGAGGACTGATAGATAATAAATACTGTTGTTTTAAGCCACTAAGTTTTGAAGTATCTGTTATTTAGAAATAGATATATTATGCAGTTATGAAGCCAAAAGGCTAAGGTAGATCCCAAGATTACTTATTTGATCATATAGGAAATATCAACCTCCTTAATATGTTATATGCAAGACCTGGAAAGTGAAACTTTCCAGAGAAAGAGACACCACAAGCATCTAGGTACAATAGTAGACTATTGCATAAGAGGGTCCATGACACTGTAGAAAAAAAATGTATCCTAGCATTTGCTTTTTATGTTCTTGAAAATTGGTCTGAGGATGTGCCACAGTGTAAAAACCAATAATTTCTTTACTAGATATGATCAAAATTTGGAAAGTTTTCTCAATAAAGTACTCAGTGAGGTACAGAGAGTATGAGCAGTTTTTCTGAGATTATATGATGAAAGAGGTGAAATGAAACATACCTCTGTATGATTCTCAAATTTAAATCATTTTCACTGTACTATGCTGTCCAGCCCCACATCAGTTACCAGTCCTCCAAGAGAGAAAAAAAGTAATACAGGCTTATAGACTGATTTATCTAAAAATGATTCAACTAGAATTCCCCAGATTGAACATTAATTTTGGACATTCTACTTATTCTAGAACTGAGCAAGAAAAAAGACTGACTTTTAAGACTTGATTATAGAGATGGAGACAAAATTACATGCAGAGGAAATTGCGCTGTTAGTTATGATATAGCTGGAGAGCAACTTTGAGTTTCAGCTGATAGCCTTCTTACAGAAGGCTTATCATACTTTCTTGGTACAGTGCAGAGAAAAAAGAGGAACAAAGAACAAATATACCCCTGATAGATATGGAACACAAAATTGGACATGGAAAATGATAACAGTGAAAGTGAAAGTTGCTCAGTCGTGTCCAATTCTTTGTGACCCCATGGAATAGTCCATGAAATTCTCCAGGCCAGAATACTGGAGTGGGTAGCTGCTCTCGTCTCCAGGGGATCTTCCCAACCCAGGGATCGAACTCAGGTCTCCCCCATTGCAGGCAGATTCTTTACCAGGAGCCACCAAGTGAGGGTGTTGTATTATTGAACACTTTCCATAAAAAGTATACTGAAAACACAGCAAATATTCAATGGTCGACATAATATTTGATAAAGTAGGACATATACTCAAAAGCATAAACAATGATACAAGGGTAATCAGTGACAAAAATAACATTGACATAAAACTTAACTATATTTATATATTTCTAAAAGCTTTTTCACAAGTTATTTTCACAAGAACCCACTAACGTATGTCTTATTTTCCTTTTACAGATGAGAAAACTAAAGTTTAATGAGTCCTCATAAGTTTAAAAAATTATCTACACAAAATCCAATTAAATGATATAACTAAAAGAAGTATAGAATGTTAGGGTGGAGTGATAGATAAAATTTATTAGAGGACTTGGGGAATGGGTTGGAATAAGAAATTTAGGATTTAAAGGACTAAGGATGTGCTTGGTCTAGAGAGATAGCACACCATGATTTCTCACTAGCAAGAACGTATATGGATCATTTAAGACGCATTGGAGAGCCCATGTCAAGTGAGAAAATAATGTGTCTGGAATGGCAGACGTGGACATTGATTTTGTCCATTTTGAATGACTAGAGTAGATAAAAATTGGGGGATGAAATGATTACATGAAATACTGCTTCCTCATCAAATCCATCCCCTTTCGCTTATTATTACTTATAATGGCGTGTATTCTATTTTGTTCTTATCATTTTTTCAAATTATTGTCTGTATTTTTCATCTCTTTTTTTCAAAACAAGTTTTTATTGAAGTATAGTTGATTTAAAATGCTGTGATAGTTTCAGGTAGACCACAAAGTGATTCAATTATATATACACACACACACACACACACACACACACACACACACATATATGTAAAATGTGTAATAATATTTATAAATGATATAAATATATATAAGTATATATAAATAAATCAATATATAATATATAATGCTGCTGCTGCTGCTAAGTCACTTTGGTCGTGTCTGACTCTGTGCGACCCCATAGACAGCAGCCCACCAGGCTCCCCAGTCCCTGGGATTCTTCAGGCAAGAACACTGGAGTGGGTTGCCATTTCCTTCTCCAATGCATGATAGTGAAAAGTGAAAGTGAAGTTGCTCAGTCATGTCCAACTCTTGGAGACCCCATGAACTGCAGCCTACCAGGCTCCTCTGTCCATGGGATTTTCCAGGCAAGAGTACTGGAGTGGGGTGCCATTGCCTTCTCCAATAATATATATAATAAATATATATAAGTAATAATATATATGTAATATATTATATATCATTATATATAATATATAATAAGTATATATATAAATAATATAACATATAGTATATAATTATATACATATTATATTTTACAATATATATTATATATATCATATATATAATTAACATATGATACATGTTAACATATATAACATATATAACATATATATAAATAATATAAATAAGTATATACATGTATATATAAATATGTAATATATAATAAGTATATATAAATAATACATATAATACATTACATAATATATATTAAGTATATATAAATAATATAAACAATATAGATTATATAATTATATGATTATATACATATTATAATATATTATATTATATTGTATATTATAGATTATATTATATATATCATATATATAATTAACATATAACATATGTTATATGTTGACATATCTAACATATATCATATATTATATATGTCATATTTATATAACATATAATATATATTTATAATATATTCTATTAATAATATAATGTATATTATAAATATATAACATATATATCATTTAGATATGATATATATGATTATATATTATATATCTATATATTATATTATATTTACAAATTGCATATTTAGTAATAAATATAATGACTATAATATAAATAAAATATTATATAATTATAAATTATAGATATAGCAATATAAATATAATAGTATAATAAATATATTAGATAAACAAATATATTTCAAATATATAAAAATATATAATTTATAAAAAATATTAATATAAAATATATATTATAGTATAATTTGTATTATACTATAATATATAATATATATAATATATTTTATATAATAATAATAATATCAGATAGTAAAGTGTCTGCCTACAATGCGGGAGACCTGGGTTTGATCCCTGGGTTGAGAAGATCCTCTGGAGAAGGAAATGACAACCCTGTCCAGTACTCTTACCTGGAAAATCCCATGGATGGAAGAGCCTGGTAGGCTATAGTCCCTGGGGTTGCAAAGAGTCAGACACCACTGAGCGACTTAATCTTACCTTATAAATATATTATATATATTATACATAATATATTACATATATAGTATTTTATGTTATAAATATATATTACATATTATATGTGTAGTATTTAAAATATTTATATTTTATTTTAATATAATTTATATTAAATAATATTTTATATATTATATATGTAATATATAATAATAAGTGTATATATGATAATAAGTATATATAATAATAAGTATATATATATATGTGTGTGTGTATATATATATATTCCTACATGGGCTTCCCTGGTGGCTCAGATGGTAAGGAGTCTGCCTACAATGCAGGAGACCTGGGTTTGATCCCTGGGTCGTGAAGATCCTCTGAAGAAGTGAATGGCTACCCATTCCCATGTTCTTGTCTGGAGAATTCCATGGACGGAGGAACCTGATGAGCTACAGTCCACCGGATCGCATAATCACAGAGGACTGAGACTTTCACTTTTCATGTTCCCAGGTGGCACTAGTGGTAAAGAACCCGCCTGCCAATGCAGGAGACTGAAAAGTCTCAGGTTCAATCCCTGGGTCAGGAAGATTCTCTGGAGGAGGGCATGGCAACCCGCTCCAGTATTCTTGCCTAGAGAATCCCATGAGCAGAGGAGCCTGGAGGGCTGCAGTCAGGAGTTTGCAAAGAGTCAGACAGTCCGAGCGACTGGCACTTTCACTTTTCATGTGTGTGTGTGTGTGTGTGTATTCTTTTTCAGATTCTTTTCCATTTTAATTATTACCAGGTATTGATTATATTAATAGTTCCCTATTCTATATAGTAGGTCCTTGTTGTTTATCTATCTCATGTAGAGTAGTGTATCGCAAAGAGTCAGACACGACTGAACGACTTCACTTTCTCTTTTTTTTTTCATTTATTTTTATTAGTTGGAGGCTAATTACTTTACAACATTGCAATGGTTTTTGTCATACATTGAAATGAACTAGCCATGGATTTACATGTATTCCCCATCCTGGTCCCCCCTCCCACTTCCCTCTCCACCCGATCCCTCTGGGTCACTTTCACTTTTCACTTTCGTGCATTGGAGAAGGACATGGCAGCCCACTCCAGTGTTCTTGCCTGGAGAATCCCAGGGACGGGGGAGCCTGGTGGGCTGCCGTCTGTGGGGTCGCACAGAGTCGGACACGACTGAAGCGACTTAGCAGCAGCAGCAGTGTGTATCTATTAATTTCAAACTCCAACTTTATCCCTCCCCTGGACATTTCCCCTTTGGCAACCGGTAAGTTTGATTTCTATGTCTGTGAATTTGTTTTGTGAATTTTGTAAGTTCATGTGTGTCATTTTCTAAGTTCCATATACAAGGGGATATTATGTGCTATTTTTTCTTCTCTAACTTACTTCACTTAGTATGATAATCTCTAGGTCCATCCATTTTACTATAACTGGCATTATTTCATTCATTTTTGGTGGCTAAGTGCCGGGAGCCAGCACACGAGATCCCACCCACGACAAGGTCGTGAGGAGGAGACCTGACAAGCAAGGCAGATCAGGACCCCAGGGATTTCGAAAAGCTGCCCCGGCGCTCACCTTAAAGATGACCTCTGTCTTTCTGATGCTTGCTATATTAGACTACTCCCTAATTTCTGTGACACGGGCAGAAGGCCTTCCCCGATTTCTCTCCAAACAGAATCAACTTAGAACTTAATTAATATGTCCGCCGGACGGTGGTATCCTATAAGATTATCCAGGATGAAAGCAGTGTTTCAATTTAGACCCCTTTGCTGGCATTCTAGCCTGCTTGGCTAATGCAGACTAATGCACATGACTGCTCACAACACCTTAATCATAAACAGCATAAAGAACTTGATCACACAAAAGGCCCTAATAGGCACAGAGCCCTTCAAGGGTGAGGAAGCCCTATTAGAGAACATAAAATATTATTCTAAGCATGGTTATAGTTAAAGATTTAGAAAAATAAGAGTTTAGAATTGTTCATTTTAACCAGGAATGCTAAACAGGGGCTGCCTCCCTGGAGCTGCAGAGTCTTTGTGTGGTAAACCTTTTAGATAAATTTAACTGATAACTTCTGCAAAAGGACTGACCTTTGTGTTCATTAAAGAATAGATTACGGAAAACAGCTTTGCATTCACCTAGGTCATAAAATGCCAATAGGCCCCAAGGCCAGAAGATAATGTACAAGACCCTCACAAAGAAGTATGCAGAAAATACCCTGGTTTCCTGAAGGATGAGCTGATGTAATATTAAACTATCTTCCCCTTAAAAATGTACTAACTTAGAATATAAAAGCTACGGTAAAAAATAAAGATTTGCCAGACTGCTGCACCCCCGGTCTGGTCACTCTCTCTCTCTCTCTCTCTCTCTCTCTCCCTCGCAGACTTGGCCCCATCAAGGCTGGTCTCACGTGTCTTCCCTCGCCAATGCCATTCATCCTGACGGTACCCCCTGGATCCTGCCGAGGCTGAACCCCGGCAGCTAAGTAATATCCTATTGTGTGTGTGTGTATAGGGTGTGTGTATTATATATAGTATATATAACATGGTGTGTGTGTATATGTATACACACACACATATACCACATTTTCTTTATTCATTCATCAATAAATATTTAGGTTGAGTCCATATTTTGGCTGCTGTAAATAGTGCTGCTATGAATGTTGGGGTGCATGTATCTTTTTGAATTAGAGTTTGGTCTCTTTCTAGTTTCATAAGCAATCTCAATACTGTTCTCCATAATGCCTGCACCAATGCAAACTTCCACCAGCAGTATAGGAGGGCTGTCTTTTCTCTACACCCTCTCCAGCATTTGTTATTTACGTTTTGGTGATGACCATTCTGACCAGTGTGAGGTGACACTTCATTGTAGTTTTGATTGGCATTTCTCCTATAATTAACAGTGTTTAGCATCTTTTCATGAGCCTGCTGGCAATCTGTATGTCTTCTTTTGAGAAATGTCTATTTAGATCTTCCGCTCATTCTTTGATTTGGTTGTTCTTCTTTCTTATTCTATCAGTACACTTTGTATCACCTGATCCTTTGTACCAAAAGTATTTTGAATATTTAATATCATTATCTCTAAATTTGACTTTCTTATAAATTCATAAACCCTAATTCAATCTTTAAGTGTTTTCATTGGAGAGAAGTTGTTTAAATGTAATACAGAGGAAAAAAATAGAGTAAATGCTCATCTTTTACAATTATTATTGTTTTGCAAAATTCCCTAACTGCATTTATTTCATCAGTTTTCCCTCCTAAATTATAGTTGGCAATGGGTCCATTGTAAGATTAAGCAAAACCACGACCATTAATTTATGAGTAACATCTATTCATTCTTCATTTATACTGCTGCATAAAAGGTCATGTTTTTATGCTAAACTAAATGCAACTGTAAAAAGCAGGAAGACATTTATTAGCAAAACACTCATAAAACTCTTTGACCTGTGTGGTCAGAGGCAGTATATTACTAGTAGCAAAGCCACAAAATAAACTAAATCTTAAACTATGAAAATTTCAAGAATCAGGGTGATGGAAGAACTGGGAAGAGTCAAAGTTAATTCCTTATTTTTGAGCTGATATTTTTGCCTTGATACACCCAATCCTGAGTAAGTAGTATATTTGAATTTTTCTTCTCAGTTTGTTTTCTGTTGCTACTTTTGAATATATATTCAAAGAAAAGGAAGGCAAAGGATTTTTATAACTAAAAAGCTATATATCCACTATTTTTATTTCTCCCTCATATATGTCAATGCAAGGAATATTCTTTTGTAATAATTGTGGTTTCAGCTCTCAATAAAGTAAAATTTCTACTTGTTTCTTGAAGTAATATGCCTGGTTATTTATTTATTTTAAAAAACCCCACATTTTAAAAGTGTAAAATTTTTAAAATGTGACAAAATAAAGGTGTTTATTATTTTTCATAATCTAGTATAAAATGTGAAACTTTAAAAGTTTAAATTCATCTAGTCTAATTGAACCTCCACCCTCCAGAATTGTTTAAGTCTAATATTGAGGTACTGCTGAATACACGAAAAAAAAATACGTTATAAGATGGCATTTAATATTTTAGACACAAGACATTTCAGTGAAATATACAATGAAAAGTTTAAATTATTTCATTCATAAAACTATCTGCCATGTTTCTGGTTATTGCTAACAAAGTCCTATTATTTGTACATCTGTATCCATATGTATTTTAAATAAAACCATGTGATTCATTTCATTATTAGTGCTTAGAAATGACTTATAAATTACAATTACAGGAGTTAGAAAATGCAGAAAAATCTATTTTTCATTTTATAAAATGTCCAGAATAATTTATGAACATAGGAATCAAAATCACAATACCAGTTGATTAAAGTAGGTAAAACATGTATCCATGTTGATTATTTCTTTTCATATATGTGTAAGTAGTTGCCTTTTACTTTTATAGAATATATAAGCTTATGATATGAAAGAAGATGCTCTCTGCAAGAAGGCAAGAATACTTGCTTTATAATGGAGAAGATGGACATTTTATGGAGGACAGTAGAGGAAAAAAAGTATATATGAAATAAATAACATCAAATAAAGCAGAAAAAGAAACAGAATTATGCACATATTTAATACACCATCAAAAGAGTGACATTTTATGTATTTTACTTGTTTAATAATTTGCATTTCACATCACTTAGCAAAGAGAATACCCTTTGTGAATTCAGCTCTAAATTTCAAGAAGGGCTTTTTTTCCATCTGTCTAGGGAAAGATGATGAGCTAAACTGAAAGTCAGTAATACAATGAAATTTTGTCTCTGAATGGGAAATAAGCATACAACATACATTTGCATTCTGGTTTTTTTTTTGTTATGAAATATGAAAACATTAAAATGAGATTTAAGATAACTTAGAAACTTGTTTGGAAGCACTGCTGCTGCTCCTAAGTCGCTTCAGTCGTGTCCGACTCTGTGCGACCCCATAGACAGCAGCCCACCAGGCTCCCCCGTCTCTGGGATGCTCCAGGCAAGAACACTGGAGTGGGTTGCCATTTCGTTTGGAAGCACTAATCCTCCCTAATTTCACTTTATTATCCAGTAACTAAGCATGTTCAATAGTTGTGAGAAATATGTAAGTTAGAATAATTCAAAACATTATGTTCCATCTTATGAGAACTTACTTATCCCTTCAAGGCTTTCTTTTTTACACTAACAGGAAAATACTTTTCTCTAATGAACTCAATCTGTGAACTAAATGAGCACAGAGCAAATAAGGAAGCTTTGAATGCTTGAATCATTGTGGAAACCCACAACTTCTAAAGTATCTAGTCTAGCAAATATGGTTTTGAATTTGTTCATTGATTAGTGATGTTAAGTGTCCTTAATATACCACTTAGCCACTTGTATATCTTCTTTGGAAAAATATATATTCCAGTTCTTAACCATTTTTAAATTGGGTTTTAAAAGCTTATTGACCTCTGGAATTTTTAAAATATATTCTGCATATTAACTCCTTATCAGATGCAGAGTTTGTAAGTACTTTCTCCCATTCTGTAGATTTTTCACTGTGTTGTTTCATCACTTTCGTGTATTCCACACCCAATCTTTATTTCTATTAGAGAGTGACTCTGCCTCCCATAACATCAAGAAAATAGGCGTTGTAAGGAAGGCATTCATTCAATCATTTTGTTTTCCAGCTCCAAATTCATTTGAGTAATAATAATAATAGCCATATTTGGAAAAGCTGTGACATGCACTCTATTAATTCTGAATTTCTTAACCCATGCTTTAGTTTCCTCATCTATAAAATGGAAATACAATAGAATCTTGCTTATGGGCTTTTTTAAACCAATGAGTTAAGTAATTTAAAAGCATAAACTTTCTTGCTTGGTAAGTAATAAATACTGAATACATTTTAGCTATTTATTACTAACATAATTATAATCATCAGTCTCCATGCATTTGCTCTAACCATAAAATTGGGCATTATAGTTAATGCTTTCCTTCTCTATGTGTACTCAATTTATTATTGTTTTCTCTTGATTTTAGCTACTAAATTTATCTTGTTATCCCCACTGTGACTTTCCAAGTTTGCAATTATCTCTCAGATACTTGTATAATTTAGAATATTATAATTGCTTCTAATGTCTCCCTACTTACAGACCTTTCATTCTCTAATCCAATCTTCATAAGGCATGAGAAGAATCTTGTGAAAACACAAATTTGATCATGTTACCTTTCTTTTTAGACTTACCCTGGGAATAGTTATATAAGATTCAAATCCCCAAACTTGATTTAAATCCTTGCTGCTCAAGTGGACCAGCAAGCTGGCCAGCAGAATTAGCATTATTTGCAAGCCTATTAGGAATTAGGGCCCCATGTCAGACTTACTGATTCAGAATCTAAGGTTTAACAAGATCTCAGATGATCTCTGTGCACGTCAGTGTTTTAGACGTGCATAGTCTTTTAATCTAGCCTTTGCCTACCCCTACAACTTCATCTTTTTCTACTTTGTGCTTGGACACACTGTGAGGCAACCCCAATGATTTTGAAAATGATTGGATTTAATATGTATTTAACCAGTTCTGTCTTCTTCTAGGCTTTGCATATATTGTTTGATTTGTCGGGCACTATTACTTACCTTCATACCACTGCACTTTTTCCCTAAGTCAAACTCCTTTACTCAAGTCTCTTTTCCTCTTGCCAGTCTTTCAAGAGGCCTATCCTGAACCTATCACCTGTTATCTGACCCTCCCGTTTGTTTCCATAACACATTGCACTTCTCTCACCCTAGCTCTAAACATATTAATCACATAGTATAATTCTTTTGTCCCAAGTACAGTAAGATTATAAAATAAATCCTTGCAAATATCTTTACTACATTTCCTTCCAAGATATCTTCAATGCCTAGCAGAGTGACAATACATGACAGGTGATCGGTAAATCTTTGGTAAGAATAAATGACAAATGACAAGAATATTGAGCCTTAAAGTGTTTGAATAATTTATTCTATTACATGATTTAGAACAAGGATATGTCAAAGTCTAACTGCATTCTCCACACATAATTTTCCTCCTACGCTCTCTACATGTTTCTCATCTGGAAATGGCAAACCCTTTAGCTTTTTCTTGATTTTTAAGCACATCAAATTTCTCTGGACATGTGTTTAACCAGTTATTTGGTTTCTCATATTTTTAATGTTTCCAAATCCAGTTAATCCTTCTCCTCATTCTATAAATACACATGTATTTCTCCAACTTAAAAAAAAACAATAAAGTAACAATAATCTTTTTCTTAGGTAAAGATTTCTCAAAGATGTTCGGTGTAATACTGGTGGCCACATGATGTCAAAATTTGGTACAGAAAACAAAAAAAGGAAGCTGTAGCATACATTATAGATCATTGCAGCATATATAGCTCTTATGCACCTGTGTGTGTTAAATGCGTCAGTCACATCCGACTCTTTGAGACCCTATGGACTGTAACCTGCCAGGCTCTTCTGTCCACGGGACTCTCCAGGCAGGAATACTGGGGTAGGTCATCATTCCCTCTTCCAGGGGATCTTCCCAACTCAGGATCTGTCGACTGAAAAGGTTGCAAGTTAAGTTTGAGAGTTGCAAGTTAAGTTTGATTTGGGGCAAAATGAGGACTGCAGCCTGAGAGACAGATAGCTCTGAGAGACTGCTCCAAAGAGGAAGTGGAAGAAAGTTAGTATATAAGATGTTGGTAAAGGGGAAGTTCAACAAAATGAAGTGCTTATGTTATAAAATGTTTTCTGCTGGTCACCAGAAGCTGATGTCATCATGAAAAGACTTAGCGCTTTTCTAGATATGAAGAGATACAAGGACTGGGATCCTGAAATCAGTTCCTCTAACTATCTAAACACCTGTTCTGTCAGATTCCCTGGAGCACAAAGTGCCTCACTTCACCCTGACATTCCCTCAGGAGGTGTTGAAGGTCAATAGAGTTCAATCCCCACAGAGGCAGACGGCAAATGGCCTTGTTCAGTCACTGGCAGTGCTCGTCTGTTCAGTTTGACTCAGTCACTCAGTCTTCTCTGACTCTTTGCGACCCCATGGACTGCAGCACGCCAGACTTTCCTGTCCATCACCAGCTCCCGGGGTTTACTCAAACCCATGTCCATCGAGTCAGTGATGCCATCCAACCATCTCATCCTCTGTCATCCCTTTCTCCTCCTGCCTTCAATCTTTCCCAGCATCAGGGTCTTTCCCAATGAGTCAGTTCTTCATATCACGTGGCCAAAGTATTGGAGTTTCAGCTTCAGCATCAGTCCTTCCAATGAATATTCAGGACTGATTTCCTTTAGGATGGACTGGTTGGATCTCCTTGCAGTCCAAGGGATTCTCAAGAGTCTTCTCCAACACCACAGTTCAAAAGCATCAATTATTTGGTGCTCAGCTTTCTTCACAGTCCAACTGTCACAACCATACTTTACAATGGTTTACAAAGCTAAGAAAAAACCATAGCTTTGACTAGACGGACCTTTGTTGGTAATATATCTGCTTTTTAATATGCTGTCTAGGTTGATCATAACTTTTCTTCCAAAGAGCAAGCGCCTTTTAATTCCATTGCTTCAGTCACCATCTTCAGTGATTTTGGAGCCCCAAAAAATAAAGTCTTTCACTGTTTCCATTGTTTCCCCATCTATTTATATGAAGTGTTGGGACCAGATGTCATGATCTTAGTTTTCTGAATGTTGAGTTTTAAGCTAACACTTTCACTCTCCTCTTTCACTTTCATCAAGAGGCTCTTTAGTTCTTCTTTGCTTTCTGCCACAAGAGTGGTGTCATCTGCATATCTGAGGTTATTGATATTTCTTCCGGCAATTTTGATTACACCTTATGCTTCATTCAGCCCAGCATTTCTCATGATGTACTGTGCATATATGTTAAATAAGCAGGGTGACAAAATACAGCCTTGATGTATTCCTTTCCTGATTTGGAACCAGTCTGTTGTTCCATGTCCAGTTCTAACTGTTGCTTCCTGACCTGCATACAGATTTCTCAGGAGGCAGGAAAAACAAGAATTTTCCACAGTTTGTTATGATCCACACAGTCAAAGACTTTGGCATACTTGATAAAGCAGAAGTAGGTGTTTTTTCTGGAACTCTCTTGCTTTTTCGATGATCAAGCAGTTGTTGGCAATTTGATCTCTGGTTCCTCTGCCCTTTCTAAATCCAGTTTGAACATCTAGAAGTTCACAGTTTTACTGTTGAAGTCTGGCTTGGAGATTTTTGAGCATTACTTTGCTAGTATATGAGATGAGTGCAATTGTGCAGTAGTTTGAACATTATTTAGCATTGCCTTTCTTTGGGACTGGAATGAAAACTGACCTTTTTCAGTCCTCTGGCTGCTGCTGGGTTTTTCAAATTTGCTGGCATATTGAGTGCAGCACTTTTACAGCATCATTTTTCAGGATTTGAAATAGCTCAACTGGATTTCCAGCAACTCCACTAGCTTTGTTCGTAGTGATGTTTCCTGAGGCCCACTTGACTTTGCATTCCAGGATGTCTGGCTATAGGTTAGTGATCACACCATCGTGGTTATCTGGGCCATGAAGATCTTTTTTGTATAGTTCTGTGTATTCTTGGCAAGTGCCAATTTGTAGTTGACAGGTTGAACCTTTGTCTTGTGCATCTCCTGCAATGACAGACAGGCAGGTTCTCTACCAGTAGCACCACCTGGAAAGCCAATATAGCTCTGACGGAGAGTCACTATTGTTATTTTTTAAATATCTAGTAGAAGATCTGTGGCCATGGTTGGAAGCAGGGTGAAACCTTTCTAGATACTGAGAAAAGATGATTATGACATTGTTTAGAGTTTTTACAATGGAACTAGAAAAATGGTCAAATTGTAGACATTTTTTGTGGTAGAACTGAAAGGATTTTCTGATCAAAGGTAGTTATAAGCAGAGTCTTGGACTTCTTACGACTACTGTGAACAGAGATAAAGATGTTTTAATTCTGATAATTTTCTATGAGAATTGTAATATCATAAGCATAGTATAGGGAATACTAGAAAAGAAGTGTGAGACATTAACATCATAAAATATTTATTAACATCATAAAAGTAATATATATTATAATTATTTACATTATAATTGTAAGATATATTGAAAGCCTCACTTATCCAAGTAGCTATTCAATGATCAAATATATATATATATACATATATATATATATATATATATAAGCTGAATCAAGAATTATAACACAGAAGATACAATCTTAGAAAAATGCTTTAATGTCTCAATACAGCGATCTGCTTTTACTTCATTGCTTGAAAAACACTGCTCATTCATTTAGTTATTTTCAGGCATTTGGGAAAACTGTAGGTTGAAACAGTAGATTCCAGTTTTCTGAGTGATAGAGAAAAGAAGAATATAAACAAAAGCAAAACAGAGAAAGCATGTTAGATACTTACTCCTACAGTAATCTCTTGGATACGTTTGCCATATATGCTGACTTAATATCCAAATGTGCATGCTAGAATGAAACAACTATGCCATTCATTTATTCTTTCATTCATTCAATGAACTTATATTTGGTAGTTACCGTGTGTTGGCAAATATTAAAGTGAAAGTGTTAGTCACTCAGCTGTGTCTGACTCTTTGCAAGTCATGGACTGTAACCCGGCAGGCTACTCAGTCCATGGAATTCTCCAGGCAAGCAAATTGGAGTGGGTTGGCATGCCCTTCTCCAGGGGATCTTCCCAACCCAGGGATCGAACCCAGGTCTTCTGCATTGCAGGCAGATTCTTTACCGTCTGAACTACCAGGGAAGCCCTGGCAAATATGGGTGCACTGATATTACAGAAATTATGATAGAAAGGGAGAGAACTTTTTAAGCAGATTATGTAAAAACACTGAATATTCTAAGTGTTGATGCACATAGCAGTGAAAACACAGAAGAGATTGTGTTTGACCTTGCCTGAAGATGCTGGAGAGACTTTACGAAAGTAAAAATTCTAAGGTGATTTTTGAAGAAGGAAGAGAAGCTCTACACCTCTAAACAGAGAAGAAGAAGAACATGTGCAAAATAGGGGTTAGCCCAAGGCCAATGTTGCATTGGTCATGACAAAAGTCTGGATAAACTATGGCTCAGGGATCAAGTCACCACAGGACAGGAAAAGCAAACCTAAGAGTACTTTCAATATGATAGGATAAAAGTTTGTGTTTTCATCTGTAGGTCATTAGGAGTCAAGAAATTTACTTAAATAAATTATAGTTTTTATTTTGAAGTAATTATGTTTTCTGTGTGTTCTGCAATGGGTGGGTTAACTGGTGGCCAGAGGGGCTAGGGAAAGTTGTAGAGAGTTGTTGTTTCATGTAGGGTTTGGCCTTTTAAGAAGATAGCATTTATAGTAGAAGGAAGAAAGTGAGTTGTCAAAACTGAACAGTCCTTGCTAGGGTAAGTGGCTCAGCTCATTGCTCCAGCTACCAGGAGTATGAGTGATGGTGGCTCATAGCTTTCCATTGACAAGAGAAACTACTTCACTAGAAGTTATGCACCATCAGTGGTGGCAGACGAAGCAGCCCACATCCAGTAACTGGTTTATTTAGGGTTACAGTGACCCAGTTCTCTTGCTTCAATTCAGCTCAATTTAGAATGGCCATCGCAACTCTAGATCTCCCTGTGAAACTGCCTGAAACCTGTTACAACTTCATTATACTCTAACTTCTGCTCCCTACCTAGACTGGAAGTCTCCAGTCTACCCTAGTTCCCTCCTTATCTTACAGGTGTTGGTCTTAAGAACATTCCCCAATAAAACACCTGCATGAAAATAACTGGCTCCTGAAGAACTAAAAGTAAGACATGTGTTAGATGCCATAAATGCAGGTATATAGAGTGGAGATTAGATTTATACAGAATAACTCATAGAGATATTAATATTAATAACAATGAGACTAGCTATTGACAAACATAGTCTCATATTTGTCCCTTCCCTTGAAATATGAAAAATTCCCTTGGTCTGTATTCTTTATGTGTGCATTTTTGCCCATTTTTGTATTCTTTGTATTTATTAAGTATTCTGAATAATTTGCATTTTTTGAAAAAAATAACTTATAAAAGTGAAAAGAATATACTGGAGGAAAATGACATTGGAAGTAGAAAGCCTAAGTAAAAAGCAATATCCCAGGTGATATATATAGGGCAAAAGCAAGGTGATGAGTGTAGGGATTCAGATGAGAGGGCACATGTAAGTTATAATTAGGAGGAAAGAAGTTATAAAACTTTTAGCAATGTATGGAATAAATGATGGATAAAGCTGGATTGCTGGGAGAAATATCAGTAAGCTCAGATATGCAGATGACACCACCCTTATGGCAGAAAATGAAGAACTAAAGAACCTCTTGGTGAAAGTGAAAGAGGAGAGTGAAAAAGTTGGCTTAACATTCAGAAAACTAAGATCATGGCATCCAGTCCTGTCACTTCATGGTAAATAGATGGGGAGACAGTAGAAACAGTGACAGGCTTTATTATTTAGGGTTCCAAAATCACTGCAGATGGTGAATGCAGCCATGAAATTGAAAGACGCTTACTCCTTGGAAGAAAAGTTATAACCAAGCTAGACAGCATATTAAAAAGCAGAGACATTACTTTGTCAACAAAGCTCTGTCTAGTCAAGGCTATGGTTTTTCCAGTGGTCATGTATGGATGTGAGAGTTGGACCATAAAGAAGGCTGAGCACAGAAGAATTGATGCTTTTGAACTGTGGTGCTGGAGAAGACTCTTGAGAGTCCCTTGGACTGCAAGGAGATCCAACCAGTCCATCCTAAAGGAGATCAGTCCTGGGTGTTCATTGGTAGGACTGATGTTCAAGCTGAAACTCCAATACTTTGGCCACCTGATGCGAAGAGCTGACTCATTTGAAAAGACCCTGATGCTGGGAAAGATTGAGGGCAGGAGGAGAAGGGATGACAGATGATGAGATGGTTGGATGGCATCATCGACTCGATGGACATGGGTTTGGGTGGACTCTGGGAGCTGGTGATGGACAGGGAGGCCTGGTGTGCTGCGGTTCATGGGGTCACAAAGAGTCGGACACGACTGAACGACTGAACTGGAACTGGAGCTGGAAAGCTGAATTGACTATGAATCTCAGTATTCTATCTTGGCCCTTAGGTTGCCTGTTGTTATCACTGAGCAAATAAAGATGAAACTAAAAAACACAGTTTTCTGGAGGAGAGGAAAGGTATCTGATTTGAATCTGGACAATCAAAACCATTAGAATGTATGAGATCCCTGAAAAGGAGAATAGCGAAAGAAAATAATGACTGCTGAGAAAATGGGGCAGAGTAAGGCAATAAAGAAGACTTGTGAATGAGATTGCAAAGAAACTAGGGGTGAACCAGATGAGAATACAGTGATGATATTATGGATTCTGAGGGTTGAGACAGATTTTAAAAAGGATAATAACCAGTACTGAAAGCTAGTAGTCAAGGGAGAATAGGATATAAAAATGACTTTGGATTTAGCAATCACGGTATTATTGCAAGGCTTAATTAGTACAGTTTTATTGAAATAATGAGGTAATAATAAAAGTTCAAGCACTGTGGATTGACAAATGGGAGGATGTGATATTGGAATATGATGAATTTAGACTATCATTTTGGTTATTTTAGAAGTGCAAGAAAATAAATAATAGATGGTTTGAAACTCAAAGGTAAAGCTTTGATTTTCTATTTTATTATATTTATGTGCAAAAACAACTTATGCATATTTATAAGCAAAGGGGAAGAAACTAGCAGTGGAGTAAAAGATGGTCAAGATATACAACTTATGGCTGGAGAAAGTCCTCGAGGTCAATAAAGGGGAGTGAACATAGGATGCACAGTAGAGAGGTCATACTTTAGATGTAACTTGATTGGTTTCTTCCAAGACAGGAGGAAAAGAATTACTGGTATTTGAAAGTTTCTAGGCTGAATAGATGGGAGCGGCTGTTGATGGACACATCGGATGGCATCCATCTTTCATGTAAAATAGAAAAGTATTTTTTATGCTAAAGGAGAAGGGTTAAGAAGCTAGAAGGGGATGTGGAAAATTTTGAACACTTGCTCTGAGTAATGTGAATGATTGTGAGTGGCTAAAAATAGATTCAGTACTAAGAATCACTGAGAAGTCATATGTATTTATGAACCATAATTTTGAAGAGGTACCAAACTGCACAGTCGAATGATTTTGGCCAGTTACTTGGTGCAAGAAATAAATGATGTATTCAGGCAATGAATAGGATTACTTAGACATCTGAAATGGAAATGACTACCTTCATATTTTAGGCTACTCCATTGGCCCAACATTATTTCTCACATAGTCTGACCATTACTTTAGGTGATTCAAGAGAAAATCTAATGAGTCAATGAATGAGCATGTGTGTGCATGTGTGTGTGTGTGTGTTGGAAGGAAATCTCTTGTGCCTGAAACAATTGGGCAATTTTTGTCTTCAGAAGATGTAGTACCCCTATAAAAAAGTGTTAAGTGATACAGACTCAGGCTGATTAAGAGGAAGACAGCTGGTTAGAGAAGAGTGATTAAAGGCCACAATACATACAGTTCATTTAGTTTTGTAGATACATGAGACAGCCATTATACAGCCATAGCTGAGATGATCCACGTGTGGAAAGACATGTGGAAGATCCTCAGTGAGCAGGAGAAACCCTATTTCCTCCAGGGTACATGTATGTATTTGTGTGTGAAACGGAGGCCTCTCAAAGCCTGTATCGGATTTGTTGTTTTTATAGATGAACTTTCCAATCCACGGGCTTCCCAGGTGGCACGGTGGTAAAGAATCCACTTGTCAGTTAAGGAGACATGGGTTCGATCCCTAGGTCAGGAACATCCTAGGGAGTAGGAAATGGCAACCCGCCATAGTATTCTTGCCTAAAAGTTCCCATGGACAGAAGAGATTGGCAGGCTACAGTCCACAGGATTGCAGAGAATCATACACAACTGAGTGACTGACCATGCACACAAATCTGTACCTTTTTGAAAGAACTAGTCATTAGTTTTATATAAAATGTAGCTGAATGCCCAACTGCTTACAATAATGCTGTAATTTTTTCCCCAGTTTTCATCTCAAAAATTAGTTCTATGTAAAATTTCACTGGATTTTCAAATGCACAAAAGAAACCTGAGGCATACACTTATATAACCAATAAAACTTACAAATGCTGCATCAAAGATCAGCAAGTTTTACTGGTACATGTAGGTTAAGACCACACACACACAAGAAAGTCCAGCTATGCTTGAAGAGCTAAACTGTGGTTGCTGTGGAAACAGAGCTTAATTTTAAAGCTTTACACAGTGGTGAATTGAAAATTGCAAGCCGGCTGTGCAGTCATGTCAGCTTTTTCAGTGAATATACAGCATCGATTACAGGAAATAGCACGAATGGGAGATAATGAACTCCTAAGACTGACAACAATGTTGAACACAGAATCACACACACACACACACACACACACACACACACACACATCTAACTCTATAGAAGCATAATTAGATATTATATATATATATTGTTAAAAATATTCTATTTTCCTTGCCTTAGTTTATTTGGGCTGCCATAAGAGAATACCTAGTCTGAGTGGCTTATAAGCAGCAAACCTGTATTTCTCACAGTTTTGTAGGCTGGGAAGACCGAGATCAAGATTCCAGTACAGATTTGGCATCTGATGAGAACCTGCTTCTTGGTTCATAAACTATAGTTTTTTTTCTCTGTCCTTACATGGCAGGGGTGAGAAAGCTATTTGAGATCTCTTTTATAAAGGCATGGAGTCCTCTCTCTGTTTGAATTATTAATCTATTTATTTATGGCCGTGAGAGTCTGCGCTGCTGTGTGCAGGCTTTTCTCTGGTTGTGGCGAGCGGGGGTGGCTCACCAGTTGTGATGCAGGGACTTCTCCCTGAAGTGGCTTCTCTTGTTGGGGAGCACGGGCTCTAGGGCATGTGGGCCTCAGGAGTTGAGGCTCTGTAGTTGCAGCTCCCAGGCTCTAGAGCCCTGTCTCAATGGTTGTGGAACACAGGCTTAGCTGCTCCATGGCGTGTGGGATCTTTCTGGACCGGGGATCAAACCCATGTCTCCTGCAGTGGCAGGCAGACATTTTACCACTGAGCCAATAGGTAAGCCCCTTTCTGTCTCTTAATACTAAACCTCTTATCCTTCTCCATCAGAGGGCAGACAGGCTGAAAACCACAATCACAGAAAACTAACCAATCTGATCACCTGAACCACAGCCTTGTCTAACTCAATGAAACTATGAGCCTCTTGAAAGTGAAAGAGGAGAGTGAAAAAGTTGGCTTATAGCTCAACATTCAGAAAACTAAGATCAGGGCAACAGGTCCCATCGCTTCATGGCAAATAGATGGGGAAACAGTGGAAACAGTGACAGACTTTATTTTTTGGGGATCCAAAATCACTGCAGATGGTGATTGCAGCCATGAAATTAAAAGACACTTACTCCTTGGAAGAAAAGTTATGACAACCTAGACAGCATATTAAGAAGCAGAGACATTACTTTCCCAACAAAGGTCCGTCTAGCTATGGTTTTTCCAGTGGTCATGTATGGATGTGAGAGTTGGACTATAAAGAAAGCTGAACACCAAAGAATTGATGCTTTTGAGCTGTGGTGTTGGAGAAGACTCTTGAGAGTCCCTTGGACTGACTGCAAGAGCTCCAACCAATCCATCCTAAAGGAAATAAGTCCTGAATATTCATTGGAAGGACTGATGCTGAAGCTGAAACTCCAATACTTTGGCCACCTCATGCGAAGAGCTGACTCATTGGAGAAGACCCTGATGCTGGGAAAGATTGAAGGTGGGAGGAGAAGGGGACGACAGAGGATGAGATGGTTGGATGGCATCACTGAGTCAATGGACATGAGTTTGAGTAAACTCCAGGAGTTGGTGATGGACAGGGAGGCCTGGCGTGCTGCAGTCCATGTGGTCACAAAGAGTTAGACATGACTGAGCAACTGAACTGAACTGATCTCTTAATAACATCACATTGGGTATTAGGTTTTCTTTTTTTTTTTTTTTCATTTATTTTTATTAGTTGGAGGCTAATTACTTTACAACATTGGAGTGGGTTTTTTCATACATTGACATGAATCAGCCTTGGAGTTACATGTATTCCCCATCCCGATCCCCCCTCCCACCTCCCTCTCCACCCGATTCCTCTGGGTCTTCCCAGTGCACCAGGCCCGAGCACTTGTCTCATGCATCCCACCTGGGTTTTCAACATATGAATTTTGGTTGTGGGGGAAAGCCAAATTTAGCCCATTGCCTAAAATTTAGTCCATTGCTCTCCTCCACTCTGTTTTTCTAAATCACTTCCAATGGACAATTTTCACTCAAAACATTTATAATATTATGCTAAAGGTGACTTTTTTTTTTGACAACAGTGGTAATGGATGATCTCTATACTCTCATTAATGATTCCACTGGTGTGTGGTAAATAAATCACAGGGGCCTCAATCCATTAGCATTTTAAAGTTGTTTTGTCCCATGGACAATACTGAACATTATATATTTGAGTATACTTAGATATATGGACAGAAGTTTAACTAAAGAGAAAATGATGTCTTTTATAGACAAAATCTATAAACAAAGTGCAGATACATTTTTACATCCCCAGAGAGAAGCATCCTGCTTTTTAAAGACTATAGACAGAATATGCTTTACGCGAATCATTTACCTCATATCTCTGAAATTTCTCTATAATACTTGTGTCATCCATATTTCCCAGTGTGACCCACATAAGAGAAGGAAAACTAGGAGATAAGAGTATATCTAAAAAATAAAAAAAATTTAAAAAAGAGTATATCTAAGCACTCTAAGAGCAGCCTCTGGCTCATTTTATGGAGACCCCTATCCCAGCCCACAACTTTCTTACTGGAGCCGCACATAGTCCAGCCCATGTCCCTGCTTACCCTTACTGGAGTCCCCATGTTACAAAAACACTCTCATTCAGCCAACGATGTGCTGCTCTGATCCCACCAAGACCAGCCTTCCTCTCACCTTCCTGTGGCCTTGGAGCTGCAGGCTGAGGTCTCCACAGTTGCTGCTGGCTCCCCTTCAAGCCAGCCCTGTTTTCTGGCCAATCATCCTGTTGACACCGCGCTGGCGTGGGAACTACTGGGGAAGCCAGTCTTTCTTACTATGTTGTTGCTCTCATTAACTTTCCGGTCTCCCTTCCTTTTCTACAATCACTGAACTGAAATTGGGTGAAGACTCCATTAACAGAGATAGTAATTCTTTAATTAAACTCTCAAACGGGGATCATGGTTTTCCTTTTTGTTTTCCTGTGAGTAATCTACATTTTTGGCACTAATACTTTGACTTTCAATGTGATACCTAATCATACTCTATTGTTGTTTGAAACTATTCACAAATCCCACTAGGACATGAACTGGAAGATCATATAAATAGCATTTCATAGCGCAGTATTCAAACTTTATTTTTTCTTATCATGGACAATGGACAACTTTTATGTCAAGTACCCAGTGGAAGCAATGAGAGGCAGCAGTCTTACATCAACTCACTGCTCTAAGTGCTTTACCTACATTAACACTTAATCTTCATGAAAATATTAATCCCTCTTTTACAGGTGAGGAAACTAAGGCACAAAGTGCTTAATAAGTTGTCTAAATCCTCACAGCTAATTAGGGGCAGAGCTGTGATTTTATAGCAGGTAACCTGGTTCCTGAGCCTGTGAACTTTTTATTCCACCTCTTTAAGCATCTGAGATAAGGACAATTGAATTTCTCATCAGGTACAACTTCCTGAAAGTTAAGGACAAGCCTTAGCAAATTACTTAATTCCAAGTCTCTGTTAGAAGATGCAGAATTCACCATCAACTCTCAGGCTTCCTCTCAAAGTATCCATAATGGTTTTATGCAAAAGAAAAGAAAACTTATTTGATGCCCATGCAGAGAAACATATAAATCTAATTCTAAAGGGGCTGTGAAAATAAAATGTCTTTCTCTGGAAACTCCACTAAAGTGAAATTTAACTACTATTTTATAGTTTTAATTAAAATGGCCCTACTTACTGCAGTGATACATAGAATCTTTTATAGTATGAATTTTTCCATCTAACTAAAACATCAGCACATGTTAAGTAATCTCCATGCCTTGATTGCCTTTATTTGGCCACTCCAAAGGGTTCTCCACACACCCAATTTTGAACTAAAGTCTTTTTGAAATTCATATATAATAGATTGCGTTAATATAACCACAACTAAATAGAGGATTAACATGGTGAATTAATGAACTAAAATAATTAGATTTTTAGGAGTTAATCGTCCTTAGAAATTGAAAGCAGAGTGTGTTACAGGGAGCTCAGCACAGTGCTCTGTGACAGCCTAGAGGGTGGGATGGGATGGGGGGAGCATATTCAACAGGGAGGGAACACATGTGTAATTATGACTGATTCACGTTGTGGAAGGCAGAAGCCAACACAATATTGTAAAGCCATTGTCCCCCAATTAAAAATTTAAAAAAACTAGGAAAAAAGAAAGCAGAGTTTGTCAAGGCAAATATCTAATACTGTGTTTCTTGAGCAATGTAGTACCTGAGATAAAGGGAATCCATGGTAAATAGTCCTTTTTCCCTTAATTGATCATTGTGAGTGAATTTTTGAAATCTTCATTGTTTTGGAGAATTCTTTCCCTATTCTCCAAACTCATCCATTTATTCATTTTAATGTTTCTATTTATAGAGATTGCAATTTTCATCTTTATGAAAATATATACTAGGTCTGGTATATATCATATGTATTTATATACGTTCAGAGTAATACAAACATTCACAATGTAAACAGTCATGATTTATCGTTAAAAACACCTTTCCTAGTCCATCCCTTTCCTAATTCTCTACCTCAGAGGTAGCCACTTTCAAGTCTTCCGTTTTTAAGTCTTCAAGTTCTCTTTACAAGTTTATCTCCATGTTTATAAAGAACATGATTAGCCTGCCTGTTTTTATTTTTCAGTTTAAGGCATCATTCCACATGGCAAAGAAAGATGATTTTTTTCCATTCCTCTCACCTGTATCTACTTCCTCTTCCTTTCTCATTCCATTATAGTAATGTATATTTGTATGTATGTCACCAGTTTCAGTTCATGCAGTAGTCAGTTTTTGCATTATTATGACTATTAAATGTTGTTCATCGCAAAGTATACTATGGTTTCTTATGCTTTCTTTACAGATGTTTTCTCCTATACATATTAACTGTCTCATTTTTCCTTTTGCTTGAATTTCTACATATTAATTTAAAATTACCTTACAGAAATGTAAAATGCTTCTCAAATTCCTCACGTACGTTATGTACTTTACCAATTTGTTTTGAGATCCTCAGTCTGCTTCTGCAATAGCCCTATAGAACTCGCCCCGGGATACCCTCTGCCGGCACCTTGAGGGTCTCTTTCTGGAAGCCTTATTTCCTCATTCCCAAGATTTCTTCTTTGCTTTCTTAGTGTTTCCCTTTTTCATCTCAAATACATCCTTCTATAATTTTCTGGAAAACAGGATACAGAAAATAAATATTAAGAGACTCTCGTGTGCTGAAAACACCTCTCTCTGCTCCACTCAACGCTATTCGATACGAGTTCTGGTTGGTATAATTACAAATCATTTCCACCCGTAATTCTGAACTTCCCCCCATTCCTTGTTTCCTTTGGGACCACTTTTCCTCTAGTACATCGGGCCTGAAATCATCCTGCGTCTTTGATCAGGCCATCAGTGTAGCCATGCTTTGCGGGCTTGTGATTTAGAGTACTAGAGACCCCTGCCAAATGACCCAGTTGGGAGCTTTAGCTGGGGTTTGGTATATAGGCCACAGGAGAGAGATTTAACGTCCTCTGGGAATCTAAACTATGTGTGCTAAATCGCTTTGGTTGTGTCCCACTCTTTGCAACCCTGCAGATTGTGACCCACCAGGTTCCTCTGTCCATGGGGACTCTCCAGGAACCAGGGATCTTCCTGACCCAGGGATGGAATCTGTGTCTCTGAAGTCTCCTGCATTGGCAGGTAGGTTCTTCAACACTAAGGACACCCGGGTAGTCATGGAATCTCAATTGTTTATATGTAAACCCGGAGCTGCTCATAGCGCCTTCCCCGGTCAAATGGAGGATGTGATACATACCATACGTTACTGCGTAATAATGCACAGAAAGAAAAGGAAGCTTTAGAAGAGAAAGACAAGAGCAATATTTTCACTCCTAGAACTAACTAGTCATACTTAAATACTTTTTATTTTTATAGAACTACTTCAAACTGTAATTCTATTACTTAAAAAACAAAAGAATATTAAATAAAACTATCATTTTTAAAAAAAATTGATGAACCTGAAACTGTATAAATTAATTGCCTCTCTCTTGTTACCCATGGTGAATGGTGGAGGCAGGTTTACAGAATTTGTCTTTTCTTCTACTGCATTGTAACATCTTGTGTGTTGTGTCAAAACACAAACCCTGAACGGTGATGAAGCCAGGTACTGGAAGCTTATTGCTGTTTATTCTTTGCACTCTTACTAAATAAAGCAACAAAGTGAAAATAAAAACAATAAAAACTGCAGTTAGTACCATTTATGTAGCAGTCTGTGTCTGGCACTTTTTCTTCTGGTTAGTTGTTAGGTTCATATATAAAATATTGATGTGGCTACATATATGTATATATAAAATGACCTCATGACATGTGCATCTGAACATCATCTCATTCGTCCTCATGAGAATACTGTCCAGAGAGCATAAGACAACCTTCAGGCTCCTGAATTCCTGCATATCGCCACTTCATCATCATGTAAGTCATTCTGCAAAGGTCTAACATGACTTTAGCTTTCCCATGACATCCTTTCTACTGTATATTGAGAAAAGTTATCCAAAAGTTCATCCTATTTTTATATATGTATCATAAATATGAAAATAAATAACAGCATTTTGCAGTTAAACTAGACCTATTTCCCTAAATTAAAATCCCAGGGATTGTTTTTATAGCATGCATTTATTATTTTTGTAGAGTATTTGTTAAAATTATTAAATATTTTGATAAATTTTCTTTACTGAAAATGACAATATAAAACTTAAAAAAACTTAATAGTAGTGTTTACTACTTGCTCACATATTTTATTGTCCCTTTAGACATTTTCCACTTAGTGACCTGTCAGAAGAGATAAAACAAGACAAAACAAAGAGAGAACTCTGCTAAAAATTTGCAAAGAGGCAATAACTTGATATCAGTGATGTGAAAGAATATTCTTATTTTCTTTGGCAGATGTTTCATCATCATCACTATCCTCATCATATTTCAATATCTATCTAAACAACATCTAAAGTTACATTGTCTTCATCAAAATATTTCCCTTTAAATAATTTAATGCATGACCATAGTTTTCAGTTTTCAAATTTGATATATTCTCATTAAATATATACATTTTCCTTATGAAATATTTTAATTCTTGATTGAAAGTCCCTTAAGTATCTTTTTTTAAAATGATTTAACATAATGAATACTTAAAATATCTGCAAGATCTGGCCTGCATTTTAGGAAGTGCTAATTGGTCCATTTCAGACATATGTTTATTTGCAAATGGGACACTCTCAGGCTATTGCTAGACTCCAAATTTGTATATTTCTCTATAATCTTCTTCTCAGTTGCAGAAGTAATTTTGTCTATAATGCCAATAAATATAGACAGATGGCTGAGAGTTCATCCTTTTTCCTCCATAATTCTGGGTTATTTGTAACATTGGTCACTTACACTTCTGTCACCCAAGCCCTAGAATGATGGAGCATCCATAGTATATACAACCCATATAATAAAAAGAGTGTGAGAAAGTTTGGAAATTCATACAAGACCATATGCATTCCTCTCATCTGGGCTACCCTTGAAGATGAGAACTGGTGTGTTGTTATGAACTGAATATGTACGTGCCCTAAATACATATGTTGAAGCCCCAACCACCAAATGATGATATTAGGAGGTGGGGTTTTTTGGAAGTAACTGAGTTTAGATGAGGGTCTAGTCCTCATGATAGGATTCAGTTCAGTTCAGTTCAGTTGCTCAGTCGTGTCCGACTCGTTGTGACCCCATGAATCACAGCACGCCAGGCCTCCCTGTCCACCACCCACCAACTCCCAGAACTTATTCAAACTCATGTCCATCGAGTTGGTGATGGCATCCAGCCATCTCATCCTCTGTTGTCCCCTTCTCCTCCTGCCCCCAATCCCTCCCAGCAACAGGGACTTTTCCAGCGAGTCAATTCTTCACATGAGGTGGCCAAAGTACTGGAGTTTCAGCTTCAGCATCAGTCCTTCCAATGAACACCCAGGGCTGATCTCCTTCAGGATGGACTGGTTGGATCTCCTTGCAGTCCAAGAGATTCTCAAGAGTCTTCTCCAACACCACAGTTCAAAACATCAATTCTTCGGCACTCAGCTTTCTTTATAGTCCAACTCTCACATCCATACATGACTACTTGAAAAACCATAGCCTTGACTAGATGGACCTTTGTTTGCAAAATAATGTCTCTGCTTTTTAATATGCTATCTAGGTTGGTCACAACTTTCCTTCCAAGTAAGCATCTTTTAATTTCATGGCTGCAATCACCATCTGCAGTGATTTTGGAGCCCCCCGAAATAAAGTCTGACACTGCTTCCACTATTTCCCCATCTATTTCCCATGAAGTGATGGGACCAGATGCCATGATCTTAGTTTTCTGATTGTTGAGCTTTAAGCCAACTTTTTCACTCTCCTCTTTCACTTTCATCAAGAGGCTTTTTAGTTCCTCTTCATTTTCTGCCATAAGGGTGGTGTCATCTGTGTATCTGAAGTTATTGATATTTCTCCTGGCAATCTTGATTCCAGCTTGTGCTTCTTCCAGCCCAGCGTTTCTCATGATGTATTCTGCATATAAGTTAAATAAGCAGGGTGACAATATACAGCCTTAATGTACTCCTTTTCCTATTTGGAACCAGGCTGTTGGTCCATGTCCAGTTCTAACTGTTGCTTCCTGACCTGCATTTAGGTTTCTCAAGAGGCAGGTCAGGTGGTCTAGTATGCCCATCTCTTTCAGAATTTTCCACAGTTTATTGTGATCGACACAAAGGCTTTGGCATAGTCAATATAGCAGAAATAGATGTTTTTCTGGAACTCTCTTGCTTTTCCAGTGATCCAGCAGATATTGGCAATTTGATCTCTGGTTCCTCTGCCTTTTCTAAAACCAGCTTGAACATCTGGAAGTTCACAGTTCACATATTGCTGAAGCCTGGCTTGGAGAATTTTGAGCATTACTTTACTAGCGTGTGAGAGGAGTGCAATTGTGCAGTAGTTTGAGCATTCTTTCAGATTGCCTTTCTTTGGGATTGGAATGAAAACTGACCTTTTCCAGTCCTGTGGCCACTGCTGAGTTTCTCAAATTTGCTGGCATACTGAGGGCAGCACTTTCACAGCATCATCTTTCAGGATTTGAAATAGCTCAACAGGAATTCCATTACCTCCACTAGCCTTGTTTGTAGAGATGCCTCCTAAGGCCCTTTGACATCACATTCCAGGATGTCTGGCTCTAGTGATCACACCATCGTGATTATCTGGATCATGAAGATTTTTTTGTACAGTTCTTCTGTGTATTCTTGCCACGTCTTCTTAATATCTTCTGCTTTTGTTAGATCCATATCATTTCTGTTCTTTATCGAACCCATCTTTGCATGAAATATTCCCTTGGTATCTCTAATTTTCTTGAAGAGATCTCTAGTCTTTCCCATTCTGCTGTTTTCTTCTATTTCTTTGCACTGATCACTGAGGAGGGCTTTCTTATCTCTCCTTGCTATTCTTTGGAACTCTGCATTCAAATGGGAATATCTTTCCTTTTCTCCTTTGCGTCTCGCTTCTCTTCTTTTCACAGCTATTTGTAAGGTCTCCTCAGACAGCCATTTGCCTTTTTGCATTTCTTTTCCATGGGGATGGTCTTGATCCCTGTCTCCTGTACAATGTCAGGAATGAGAGGATTAGGGCCTTATAAAAACAGACCAGTAAGCTTGTTTTCGCAGTCTCTGTGTCTCTCTCCTGCCCCCACCTGCCCTCCATGTGAGGACTCAGCAAGAAGACAGCCAATTTTAAGCCAGAAAGGGGTTCCTACCAGACACTGGATCTGATAGCACCTAGACCTTAGACCTTAGACCTCTCATGGTCCAGAAGTATGTGACGTAAATATTTGTTGTTTAAGCCACACCGTCTACGGCAACCTGAACCAAGACAGTAACTGGAACTGATCTTAAAAGATCTCATGATCAATTACATATTATGCATGTGACCCTGAGAAAGTTTCCGTATGTATAAACTGTGTGTTATGATGGTACAGTTGTGAGAATTAAGTAACTTGATATTTGTATAAAATGCTTTAAACAGTACTTGGTGCATAGTAGGTGTCAGCCATATAATTGTTTTAGTTGTAAGAACAGTTTTCATCTAAATACTTACTACCCCCTTTAGGTAACATTGCTTTTTAAAAATATGAATCCTATTTTTAAGTTCAGAAAACAAAGGTATCAGGTTCATCAACACACTTTTGGATGGAAATGATGGTAAAAACTCAAGAGATTGATCAAATAGTTTATGATCTGACATGACTGAACACAGCTGGATTCAGGGTCCAAACACTCATGGGTTTGAAGAAATCATTAGGGCTTCCCTGCTGGGTCAGATGATAAAGAATCTCCCTGCAACTCAGGAGACCTGAGTTCGATTCCTGGGTTGGGGAGATCCTCTGGAGAAGGGAATGTCTTCAGTATTCTTGATTGCTCAGACGACTCCAGTATTCTTGTCTGGGGAATCCCATGGACGGGGGAGCCTGGTGGGCTATAGCCCGTGGGGCCTCAGAAGAGTCAGACACAACTGAACAACTTAAACTTTCACTTTTCCCTTTGGTTTATATCAGTTTTCATTCAGTTTTATATCAGGTGCTCTCATTCTCATTTTTGCTTTTGTGTTGACTTTATTCTAAATAAGATGTTCAGTGTAACCCTTTACAACGGCACTATTTTTTATTTGAGATCTTAGTAAAAGGGAGAAAGACCACTTCCTTTCTCCCAGAACTCCCCAGAGGCAGTCCATCTTTGGCCCATCTTGGTTCTTGAGAACTAAATATTAGTAAACAAAGGATGCTGCAAATATCAATGCATCACATACAGACTATAAGTCCTGAGGGAACTCAGGACAAACAGGCTGCCCACTCTGAGGGGAAACTCATGATGAGAAAACAAAGGATACTGGTCCCAGGCAGCTCAGGTGCATATCAAAGAAATGATTTAAGAGTCCAGACACTTGCATCTTCTCATACACAAGTGAAAGTGAAGTCGCTCAGTTGTGTCCAACTCTTTGGGACCCCATGGACTGTAGCCTACTAGGCTCCTCCTTCCATGGGATTCTCCAGGCAAGAATACTGGAGTGGGTTGCCATTTCCTCCTGCAGGGGATCTTCCTGACCCAGGGATCGAACCCGAGTCTCCCGCACTGCAGGCAGACACTTTACCCTCTGAGCCACCAGGGAAGCCCTCTCATACACAGAAAAAGGCTGAATTCCCTGAGCTTCCCAGGTAGCTCAGTGGTGGAGAATTCACCTGGAGGAGGAAATGGCAACCCACTTCAGTATTCCTGCCTGGAAAATTCTCTGGCCAGAGAAACCTAATGGGCTAGAGTCCATGGGGTCTCGAAGAGTCCAGCATGACTGAGCACATATGCACAAATTCCTTAACTTGAGATTCTTGGTTTGCTTTTATTAACAGTAATCTTTTGATGTTCCCACTACTTGGTCTTTCCTTGCAAAAGCTCCTAAATATTCTGATTTTCTATCCCCCTTGCCTCTTTGGAATAGTTTGCTCAGCATTATCTGAGATACTGTGTCCCTGGTTTGAAGTCCTCTGAAAGTTTGCTGAATAAAACATAACTCTCAGATTTTAAGTTGTGCATTGTTTTCAGCTGACATTCTTGTGCCAGATGCAAAACTGTCCCCAGAAAGTAATAAGTATTCCTTATTCATAACCCACCTCTCTCTGCTCTGCTTACTTGCTTGATCTTGTCTGACTCTTTGAGACCCTATGGACTGTAGCCTGCCACGTGCTAGGCAACTGTGTCTACTTAATTGTAGTCTTGCCAGAATCCTGTAGACTCATGTGGAAGAGAAGTACATGTTCCAAAGAGAGAGAGAGAGAGAAATGTACAGATGTGTGCATGCTTTCTCTTCACTTGCCTTCTCTTCTCTAACATAGCTTGGCAGCTACCCAAAAGGATTAGGCAAATCTGAAAGTCCCTCCAATTGTTTGGTTTAGTTGTACTTGTGGCTACTACCGCCACTCCTGCTTTACCTCTGGAAATATTCAGAATCCTGTTGCTGTTTCCTCAAGAGTCAGTTCGATTCACCCCCTGAAGTCAGAGTTTTGGATTCCGGTGTTCAGATTCTTACTGTAGAGACTACTCTGCCCCCTGGTCAAATAACTTCACTTTCCTTTGTACATCTGGGAAATGGGGATCATTGTATGGTATCTCAAAAATCAGAGAGGCTTAAATAACATCATATATATGTAAAATCTCATTATTTGTTAATTTTGATAAAATGATCACTGCTTCCTGAGCAACCTAGAGACCAGTATAGATAAGTGCAGCAAGTGAGATTTGGTACAACAAAGAAAATGTTGAGACCAGAATTTGGAGGGTGTTAGTGAGAGCAATTAATTCTGTTCAAGGTGGTAAGAATAACTACATTCCTTGAGTTTCATCTTAGGGTGTAGTATGATCACTACCAACACTTTCTTTCTTTTTATTTTTTTCTATCCTTGGAAAATTCTAATATTTGATGTATTCAGAACATGTAATTCTTGTTTGATTCCAGAGACTGTCAAATGAATAAATAATATGTTCATACTTTAGGTTCCGTCTGGTTTTGTTCAGTGTTGCTATTTTTGTCCACTTGCTGTATTTTTTGTGTCCTACTTCCTCCTCTACCTTCTTTACAGATAAAATCTTAGATGATTCCCTTTAATCTTAAAAAGCTTTTTATAATGATAAAAAAAATTTTTTTTCCCTGCAACTCAGAGGCCAAGTATACTTTTTAGTTCTCAATGTGGAAAATGCTTTCCCCGAATGCTTTCATTGTATTGTATTGAGATTCCTATGGCAGCCATGTTCTTACTTTGGCAAACCTGTGGGGAGGTCATTCACTTCATTCAAATTTGATGGCTTTGTGCATTTGCAGTGTAAGTCTAGAAAGGCTCTGAAGCCCAGTTCAACTCTTTCTGGCATAGAAGTATTTCATCAAACCTTTCATGGGCTTTTTTATTATTTGCCTCCTATCTTTATCAACGTCTCCATTAATTTTTCATTCTGTCAACAGGTTAAAAAAAACAAACAACAAAACATTAAATAACCCAGAATGAAATGTAAACTTCCCTCTTCATTTATATAAAAATTTTTCTTTTTCTTTGAAATTGTGCTTTTAGAGTAGGGGGGTGGTATCCACAACAGCTGGTCATTTAATGTCTTTGCAACAACTGTGAGACAAGATCAGTTAATTCACCTTGAGCAGCAATAGAGGAGAAATTATCAGGCCAATTTGTGGATTTCAGATGGGTCATTTGAATAGCCCACTCTACCGCGTGGCATTGAGATTCACCTTAGATGCAGATGATAGTTGACCAAGAAAATATGGGCTCACTGAAATATAGATTATACGTTTTTCAAGTTCAGAACAGTGGCTTTGAAAAGGAAAGACAGACTCTTGGGGAGTCTATGAAGTTTTCCCTACTACACATTTTGTAAAATGAAGTGGGATAAGACAGCGCAGTCTTAGGCTACAGGACATGAAAGCTATTCTCAGGATGGCTTAGATAATTCTCCAACTGGAAAAAACTGGAAAAAAATGAAGGGGGGCAACTTACTCTCTCATTATTTAAGACACACAAGTGTCAGCACTAGATTCTTCTCTGTAGTGTTATAAAGATGAAACAAAGATTCAGTACTTTGAAGAGACTGAGTAAATAGTATTGCATAACTATGTATTTTTATTTTCTGTTATTTTTCAGCTTAATATATGCTAGCTGTATGTCAGGTCAAGTGCTTTCTATGCCTTATCTTTATGTATCATATAAACTCTATAACTTTGAACTAGAAGGTTTAAACTTTAAGACTGGAAGTTTCCAGAGAAGTTTCTAATTTTCAGGCAAAGATTCATGTTTCCATTATCTTCAGGGAAGATAACTCAGAAGATAAAATAATCACCAGCACATAGATTTTTTAATGGATGCTGTCTAAATGAGGTCCTTTGTCAGTATACATATTTATAATCTAATGTGTTAGTACAGTGGCTGTCAAAGTGTGGTCCCTGGACCAACAGTGTCAGCATCATTGGGAACTTGTTAGAAGTGCAGATTCTGAAAACTTACCTTAAACCTATTGAACCAGAAATTCTGATGGTTGAGCGCAGCAATGTTTAACAAGTTCTCCTGATGCACTGTAAAATTTGAGAATTCCTATTCCAATTCCTGTTCATTAACTTAAGCATCTTTAGGATATTGTGCAGATTGCTTAAAAAAATGATTTTAGCCACACTCATAATAATTCTTATTCAAGCTGCATGATATGGGTCCTAGATATTGCATGTAAAGCAGCAGCCTAGTAAACTCAGTGTGCTGTTCTTAGTCGCTCAGTCATGTCTGACTCTGTGACCCTGTGGACTGTAGCCCACCAGGCTCCTCTGTCCATGGGGATTCTCCAGGTAAGAATACTGGGGTGGGTTGCCATGCCCTCCTCCAGGGGGGTCTTCCTACCCCAGGGACTGAACTGAGGTCTTCATCGCAGGTGGATTCTTTACCATCTGACACACCAGGGAAGCCTAAGAATACTGCAGTGGGTAGCCTATCCCTTCTCCAGGGGATCTTCCCACCCAGGAATCGAACTGGGATCTCCTGCATTGCAGGCAGATTCTTTACCAGCTGAGCTACCAGGGAAGTCCAGTAAACCGAGTGTAGATGGTCCTTATAATTATCTGGATTAGACAGAATGGCTTAACACTGAAGTTGCTTTCTATAAATGCAAATGAAGGCCTGTTGTTTACATATTGTGTTACACTCTATATTAGGGTTGTGCAAACCAATTCACCTAGTTTCCCCAATTAGAATTTTCAAATTATTGAATGGATTTTTGCAGTGTGACTATAGCAATCCACACTGAATATTCAATATTCTTTCTTTATGATGTTTCTTATGATGTACTTGCCCTTGAAACATAATTTTGCTATATATAATCAACTTCACATTTATACTGCATTACATTAAATTAGCCTAGCTTTCTTGTGTGTATTAAAGAGTCCTTTTATGACTCGAAATCAGTTTTATTTAGCCAAAGACAAAAATCTTTGAGAATTCTGGTTTAGTAGCTTTCAAAATTGGAGGTCAGTTTATGTAACTATGTTAATATTCTCATTCCATAGACTGATGCTGAAAGAATACATAGAATCTGTTGGTTTATTACACAGGACTGGTGCATTGATGGTATCACAAACATTTCTTCAGTACGGTAGCTGCCAGCAGAAATACCGGTTTTAATGAAGTTTTGTACAGGCTCTTATCTCTTGCTGGGACCAACTCAGTTATAAATAGCTTGGCTATTGACTCATCATTAGACTCGTATCAGGAATCAGCCTGAGTTCCTCCAGCTTACTCAGAGAACTGCCTTGCTTTATGAGTCATAATTTCAAATTCAAACAGAGTGGATAACACTCACTTTATGGTCTTATTTTTCTTTGCTATTTTATATTACCAAACAGAGGTGTGGTCATTTTGTAGTCTCTGCATGGCTGAATTTTTTCTTGCTATGTGAGCAACTCGGCAGGAATAAATGGTGTTATTTCTACTCCCTTAGCACCAGAATAAGAGAATGAACAGCACTGTGTGTGTGTGTGTGTGTGTGTGTGTGTGTTTAGGAAAAGAGAGGATAACTTGAATTTATCAAAATTTTTCAGTGAGGAAAAAAATGCCAGTGATCTATCACTGTAGGTTCTAGAAAAGGGTGACTCTACCTTACCTGCAACTTGCTTTGGATAGTTTGACACCCTCTCCCTTATTGTGTGACATTAAGGTCTGACACCCTCTCTCTGTGTGACATTAAAGAGTTGGCATTATTCAGTAACCACGAGTGAAGCAAGCAGGATTTGGGTAAGGCATAGATGGGTGTGTGAGTCACATATTAGACAGAGTAATACTACTAGCTGCCACAGCAAACCTCCCTCGAATCAAAGTGCATTAACTGCTTTAATACATAATTTCCTCGTGTCATAGCCTATTGTGAGTAGCATGGGTCTCCTAGGAGTCTGTTTGTGAAGGAGTCACTTAAGGATAGTATTGTGTAGTGTGGTTCCAGTCTCCTGAAGTCATTTGCCTGTGGTGAGAGAGAGACAAGGAGAGAGAGGGGGAGAGAAAGAAAGGAGAATCTAGAATTTTTAGGTTTACCCTTGGAAGTGGGTGTGCCTTGTTTCTTCCTGTATTTTATTGACCAAAACTAGTTCAGAGTCACAGTCTCACCACAAAGAAGGTTGGCATATGTTCTAATGTGTGCTCCAGAAAAATCAATATCATTGGTTAGTATCCAGCATTCCCTTCTGATCACCAGTGAATTTTCCATTACTCCTATTGTGTTACTCCTGTGTGTTTCATTACCTGGAACACAGTCAGCCTTTCCAGTGTTATCAACTCCAACATACATCCATCTCAACAATCTAGGATCTTTGAGTAATAGTTGCATCAAACATTACTTCTTTGGGTCTACAGACCTATTGTCAAAAAAGACATATTTGTTTACTCCTCCCAACAACCACTCGATTATTTAATGGTGAAACAAGGAGTGCATAAAAACAAAAATATTCTTATTCTGGAAGTAAAAGAAAAACCCCAAAGTTACTGGTCTGTAGTAACACAAAACCCTGCCAGTCAGACTATGTAAAAGCCACTCACCTGAGCTGGGGAACCAAGTCAGCTATCTGGGAGTTGCTCCTGTGTTCATCTCCCCCATATTCTTGATAAGATCTGCGGAAGGCTTCTCCTTGCTCAATATCCTCCTTAGCCATGTTCAATGTATATTTTTGAAGTCTTATTTTTTCCTATATTCTAAGGTCACAATAATTATTTTAAGTATTTATCAAAGATCCCCTAGGCATATTTTAAAGGCAGTTTCTTTGATGTTGCATTTTCTTTGAAAACTTGGTAGGTTTCTGATCTGTTCTAAGTTCAGAACAATGCCCAATGTGTCAGCAACAGTGCCCAATGGTCTCAACTAGATAATACTCTCTAATCTGTTGTCCTATTTCTTTCTTGTGGTCTCCATGTATGTCTGGACCCATTTCCAGTCAAGCTCTGCCACAGAAAATATTAAAAATAAATCTAGAATATATGGACAGTATCACTAAAAATTGGACAGAATGTTTTTTTCAGCTATGAATAATTGACCAAAACACTTGCTTTCACTTGCTATTCTCTTCTCACTAAAAAAACAAAACAACAACAAAAAAATCCTATAGGAAAATTATTAATTTTCACCCCATATTTTTTCCAGAAATTTCAAGTGAGCATAATTTTTATGCTTATTGATACTTAATTTAGCCAATATTCTTTCCTATGGTCACTCTGCCACTTACTGTCTCTTGGACACATTACTTACTTTCTCTAAGTCTCTTCTCCAGAATGTGGATAATAACAATATCTTCTCCCTAATGTCACTTTGAAGATTAAATTTAAAAAATTACATTTCTTAGTATAGTGTCAAGGCCCTCAGTATATGATAGTGAGTATTATTGTTGCTTTTATCGACAATTGTCATCCATACTTTCGGTTTTACAGACAGATGGCACCTCTTACATATCTCATGCAACCAATATTTATTGACCTAGATATACAACAATGACTGAAACATGACTTCAAAATGCTCTGAGTTTTGTACCACTTTATGAATAATCCATAGCAATCCGTGAAAATTCAGTTTTTCTAGGCAGCACTGCTTTCCTTCACTTGACCAGTTTATAAATGTCCACAGATTAAATCAACACTTATTTATTCAATAGACAGCATTTGGAATAGCAGATGGCTTTGAGTTGCATGCATATTATTTCTTTGGGCTTTAGTGATATATTGAGCAATCATTTGCTATGTAATGGTTGCTTCAGGAAATAGAGCAATTTATTGCAAAAGCACAGGGTAGACACATGGTACATTGGCACAATGGTGTAAATAGACATACGCTGGTGGCAATGACATCAGGATAACCAATGTAGGTGCTGAAGTACTGGCAACAAATTTTAAGCACCAATCTGCCTTTGGGCTGACAAGCATCACCCACATTACCATTCTTGATTTGTTTTAGGAAGATATCAACTAACTTTTGCTATTAACTTCTTGTTTTAGACTTAGAATGCTGAGCCAAGGTTCTGAATAATACATTATGGTTAACCTAGTTCTTCAAGTTTTATTCTACATGATACCTCCTTCAATGGGCAATTTAAGTAAGAAAAGTATCTATTAATTTCCTTACCACTATGTGTACAAACATATTTCTGTCCTAGATAAAACTGGGGCATTAGACAACAATAACAAAATCTATTTACAATATAGGAAAAGGCAATGGCAACCCACTCCAATACTCCTGTCTGGAAAATCCCATGGATGGAGGAGCCTGGTGGGCTGGTTGCAAAGAGTCGTACACGACTGAAGCGACTTCACTTTCACTTTTTACTTTCATGCATTGGAGAAGGAAATGGCAACCCACTCCAGTGTTCTTGCCTGGAGAATCCCAGGGATGGGGGAGCCTGGTGGGCTGCCATCTATGGGGTCGCACAGAGTCGGACACGACTGGAGCGACTTAGCAGCAGCATTTACAATATATTTCCCGGAATATGTTTTTCTGGCTTCCATTCAAAAATATAGTGCCTACATAGTACTTGCAGTTGCCAACTTTGCTGAGATTTTTGGGGGTAGATGTATTGGCATCGTCTGAATCTGACATGTCCTACAGCTGTTATTTCCTGGGAACTATAGGTTATCACTTGTCCCCGACAAGGCTTGTGCATGCTTAGTCGCTTCAGTCACGTCTGACGCTTTGCGACCCCATGGACCATAACTCCTTAGGCTCCTCTGTTCATGGGATCTTCCCAGCAAGAACACACGGAATCTTTCCAAACCAGGGATCAAACCCCTATCTTCTGCGTTGCCTGCCTTGCAGGCAAATTGTTTACCGCTGAGCCACCATGGAAGCCCCACCCCGAGCCTCGCTGTTTGCTAAATAAAGCAAGTCACTTTCTCTGATCTTTAAGGGACTCAGCATTGTACAATTAAGCCACAAATGCTGACAAGATAAGAGCAATATCATTTCTTCTTTAATCACCACTTTTCTCTCTTTTAGTTTCTTTGATTTTAGTAAGTTGACAATATTGTTGTGCTCTAGAAAAGAAACAAATGCAACTCCAACTTGAAATGTTTACCTTGAACTATCTGTGGGAAAAAGATTGGAAATCACACTCACATTCATTTTTGTGCTGCTGTTCTTATTTAATATTTAATCATCACAACATGCCATAACCTAGAAAGAATTAAATGAGGCCAGCAGTAGGTCTTTAAAAAAAATGTGCTCACGAGTTATTTATTTTTAAATTAAATCTTTTTATCCAGAAGCCAGTGTGTGTTGAGGGGGGGTTGGGAAAGAAGGTACAGCTACATACTTCTGGAAGCTTAAGGTGAGCTTGTGAATTTATAATATAGATGTGATTTGTATTCTGATATTTTCCTAGTTTGTAATTTGATCTCAAGGAGCTCCTAGTATAATGACTTCAGCATTATGATTTTATCAGCATGAGACATATTCTACACTTTCTATTAAAAAAATTCCCCCAACCCACTCCTTTTCATCTTGGAAACTACGCTCACATTAGGTAAAACGTTCTTGAAAAAAATGTCTCATTCTGGGCTCCTCCACTTTCTTCTCTCTCCTTAATGCTTTCCTCCTGGTTTTTCACACACTTCACACCTAAACAGAGATTGCTTTTAAGGGGGTCACCTCTTACCTACCTCTATTTTGAAAATCTGGTTGATGTCTTCTTATTCTCCTTTTCTGCAGCTTGTAGGAATATCTGGCATGGAAACTTATTCTCTGGTTTTGTTTCTACCTAATTTTCCTCTTTACTTTTTGCCTTTTTTTGTTATTTCTCTACAATTTGAGTAATCCCAGTCTCATTCATATACACACACACACACAAATGTATATGATTTGTTAATTATTATGATTGTTGTTATTATTGAAAGTGTTTGGATATTTGTTTCTTTAATACTATCATTGAGTTTACCATTGATATCCAGAGTTAGTAACTACCTAACAACTTGATATTTGAACTTGAAAATTATAATAATAACACTATGAAATTCAATGTGAGTTAATCAAAATTCTTCATCTTAAACCACTCCTAACTTTTTTCCTCCTTCAGTGTTCAGTCTCCCTAAATGATATCACTTTCCATCCATTGGCTCAAATCAAAACTTTAGGAATCATGCTTGAGTTCTCTCACTTATCATCTGCCCATGTATTCATTATTCATTCATCCATTAAACAGTTATTGAGCAGTTAAATAGTTATTGAGCAGTAACTATGAACACTCATTTTGAGCTCTAGAGATCCAGCAGTAAACACAACAGTTAAGTTCTCTACTAGGCTGGAACTTGCACTTAAGTAGGGAAAGACAAGTAATAAACAAGTGGATACAATACTCAGTTGTAATAAGCACTTTGAACGGCATGGGAATATGGTCATGTAAAAGAGGGAGGGTGGCTCTGTGAAACTGTGGCATCTGAAGAGTTCTCTTAAAGAGATGACGTTTAATCTTGAACTTAAATGACAGAGAAGGAGAAAGATGAGGAGGAAGAACAAGTTTAGGATGCAGATTGACTTGTCTGAAGAAAATAAATTGGCTGGTATGGCCTTACAGTGGATAATAAGGAGTTATTTGAAATGAGGTCAAACAAGTAGGCAGGGGTCGGGTCATATGGGCATACATAAACCAACTGAAAGAGTTTGTAACTCATTCTAAGTAAAGTGATAATCCATTGAAGGATTCTAAGCAGGATGATGATGTAGTAGGATTTATCTTGTAAAAAGATCAGTACTCACCAATGTAACCCAAATCCTGTTTCTTTTTGGCTTAAAATCTTTAATGAAATTAATAATTAAATCAATGAAAGCTTTGCATATAGCAAATGCATAAAAATATAAAATCAATCAATGATAAAATAAGGAAAATATTTTACATAATTTTATGTCTGAAATTTTAAAATTTTTCCATATTTTAAAATTAGTTTTGAATTTTCCATTTTATCAAAATTAGGAAGTCTAGGGTAAATTTTACTAACTTCCATAAATTCATATTGTCTGTTATGTGTCTTCTTTCCAAAAAGTACTATGAAAAAGGAAATAAGGCCTAGTCTCCCCTCTGAAGGAACTCAAACTCTTATAAGCATATAATAGTCCAACATAAGAGTAGATCACAGCGCTTTTCCAACACACAACAAACAAGGGCTTTCTAGTTTTTTCCTTCCTTCTTGCCTTCATTCTCTCCCTTTCTATAGGAAAGCTACACTAGACCAGGCATAGAAACAGAATGGAAATACGGAAAGATTTTTAAATAATCAAGGGGAGTGTGAAGGGCACTGATAGCTTCAAACATCAGATAAATTTAGTTCTGTTGGCATTAGAGACAAATACATCACTAAATTTGGTGACAGGTCACTGTGAGCTTGATTACAGAATGGCTCTGTACTAGTCAGCTTGGGTTGCCGTACCATAACAAGATACCGCAGACAGGGTCACTTAAACAACAAAAGCAACTTCTTTTCTCATCATTTTGGAAGTTCAAGATCAAGTTCCAGCAGCCTCGGTTTCTGCTGAGACCTCTCTCCTTGCTGGGCAGGGGTCGCCTTCTCACGGTGTTGTCACGTGGCCTTTTCTCGGTGTGCCTGCAGACAGAGTCAGTTCCAGTGAGTGAGTTCTGGGGTTTCTTCCTCTTCCTAAACGGACATCAGTCTATCAGGTCACCCTGTGACCTCACCACTTACCTCCTTAGAAGCTCTATCTCCCCAAACGGTCACATTGCTGGTTAAGGCTTCAATATGTGAATTTTGGTGGGGACTCAATTCAATCCATAACACACTATATACTCACAATAGGCTATTGCATAAATTGTCTCTTAAATTGTGCATAAATCTAGCTGTTTAAAACAGCAAATATTTCATTATCTTGAAGTTTCTGTGGTAACTGAAATTGGAAGGAATTGGAAGAGGCTTAGCAAGGTAATTTTTACTCAGAGTCTTTGAAGGATTTGCAGCCAAAACATCAGTTGGTGCTGTGGAGTTCTGAATGCGGAACCAGGGCTGGTGGATCCACTTCAGCATAGTTCATTCACATGCTTTTAAAGTAAAACTATCACAACCAACTAAAATAATTCTCAGTTTTAGAAATCTTTATGTTGCTCAATAATTTTAATTCCATCATACGTACATGTCCGTGCCTTAAAACTAAAGAGAGTAAAAATCTATAAAAAATGGGTAAGGTGGACTATTTACTATTCAGAAAAGAGTTCCTCAGATGACACAGCCGCTTGTAGTAGAAATAATAGAAAAGGGAGGGACTGTATAAGCTTCAGAAGGCTGATGTTTGCTAGTTTGGAACAGTTTGTGTGTTAGCAAGGGAAAAACTGTCTGGAAACTGATAATATTTAAATGCCGTATATTAAATAACTTATTTTTACCAAGATATTTCTTGAAATATTGTTTAAAGAAGACACTGACCCTCACAGAAGATAGCCAAAAATAATCACCACAATGTTTTGCAATGTCTGTTCATTGTTCCGTGTAGTGTAATCTTCTGAGGCTGTGAATATGAGGCTTGATTTTGGTCTTGCACAGTCAAGTTGCAAACTGGTGTCCTTTCACTTTAGAAAAGTCAAACTTTTTTTTTTTTTTTTTTTTGACCTGCTAAGCTATTTCAAGGACTGAGAATAAAGCAACTATCACTTTAGATGCTATCACTGGAAGTGTTTTTTTTTCAGATGTCAACAGATATTCAGAGACCGGGAAGACCTTAACCTTGCAACATTGAAGCGAGGATTATAATTGCTTTTGAAATGGTAGTATGATTTGCAATGAATTTTCAGAAAGTGCAGCATTGCAGTTTATGGCCTTGTTTCAGAATTATAAGGAATCTCTGATCTTGTAAGTAAATAAATTCCAGTGGAAAGTACCAAGGAAGAGAAGCCCAGAGATCTGGGTTCCAGAGATGTGAGCAGACCACTTAACCCTTTTGACCTTTGTTTCCTTCACTACAGCATGAAAAGTTAGGGCTTGTTGCTCTCTGAGATCTCTCAAAGTTCCACAGTTCTGTGATTATTATTGGAAGTAGAAAATGTTTAGTATCATTAATATGATGGTTATGAAAATAAAAGGGAGATCAATGAGCTGTACAAGATGCAATTTTATTTTCTATGTGACCAAGCCAATTCAACAGTTATAAGATTTTTTCAATGAAATGAGGCTATCCAGGAAATAATTAATAGAATATTAATAGAAATAATTTAATAGAATATTAAAATTCTATGATAATAGCGAGATTGATATCTAAACTAAGAACAGCTTTAAGACACCATGATGACCAAAGGAGTTGGTCAGTGATCAACTATCAGTGATCTATTCCTGCTGAAAAATTCAGGAATTCTCTATAACATCTAGAATTAGTATATTAGATAAGACCAAAGATAAGATAGGCTACCCTGGTGGTTCAGACTGTAAAGAATCCGCCTGCAATATGGGAGATCTGAGTTCAATACCTGGGTGGGGAAGGGATTCAATCCCTGGAGGAGGGCATGGCAACCCACTCCAGTATTTTTGCCTGGAGATTCTCCATGGACAGAGGAGCCCGGCCAGCTAAAGTTCATGGGTTCACAAAGAGTCGGACATGACTGAGTGACTAAGCGCAGCACACGGAGGTAAAACATACAACATTATAATAAATGTTACCATGTAGTGGTTTCCAGTGTGTGAGGCAATGACGGATAACACTTTTCTAAACACATAATCACCAAAGACTTTATACAGGAAGGAAATGAAAAGTTAATGAGTAAGCTATATTTAAGCCCTGTGCCGTCTTGTGTGCTGAGTCTCTTCAGTCGTGTCTGACTCTCTGACCCTAGAGGCTGTAGCCTGCCAGGCTCTTCTGTCCATGGGATTTTTCAGACAAGAATACTGTAGTAGGTTGCTGTGCCCGCCTCCAGGATATCTTCCCGACCAAGGGATCAAATCCCCTTCTCCTGTGTCTCCTGCATAGCAAGCGGGTTCTTTATCATTGAGCCATGGGGGATTTCCCTATGTTTAAGCCATAGTGCTCAAATATTGACATGTATCATGCCATTAATACAATTGATTCATAAAATTACTTAGGCCAAGATTGAATGTCATTCGTGCAGATAAATTGTTTCTGTAGATAGAGGGTCAGGTGAGTTGACAGTAAATGCTTGCTATGTGACCTTAAGCTGATCATCTAACCTGGGTTGATGTTAATGCTCTCATTTTTGAAACTAAAGCTTTGGCATGATGGATCTCCTTGTGTAGTTGAAAGTTATAGGGGTTAAAGTTAAACCTGTATTTGTTTGATTTTTTTGTTTCCTGATTATATGACAGGAAGCAAGTTAATTAAACATAGTAAGACAATTTCTTTAGCTATAAAACGGGGATAATATATGCATCTTTCAGGGTTGTTCTATGGATTAATGAGACACTGCACATCAACTGTCTCACAACAGTCCAGCACATGGTAGGTGCTTTTTTGATTACCCTTCAATTAAAAAAAATATAAAATTAAAAAAAAAATGGGATCATTTCCTTATGTTCTCTTTGGTTTCAAATATAGACCAATTTATTTTTAAACTTTTATCTAAAATTTTCCTTAATTGGACTAACAAGATTGGAATGACCATATATTTTAAGGTTGTTTTGCTCAAATTAAACTAGATAGAATAAAATGATTCCTCCATCATTGCACTTTGTCAATAGTGTAATGAAATTTTATATTTGTATGCTTATAATAGCATTACAAGCTCATGAAAATGCATGTACAAGTAAAAATGCTCATACCCCATGACCTTGTCCCTCTGAAATCTCAGCGCTTGGAGGAGATTTGAGATCATAGGCACAGAGTAACATTTAAGATATAGAGCTGATAGTGTGGTTGACTAAATTCCAAATAATTTTCACTAATATTGAAAAATCCAACTACATTAAGATAATCTGTTTTGCCAGTGATATCTCCCTTTCTGCCACTCTCTCTCTCTAAGGTCTAGGATCTTGGGCTTGCTTTCTGGTGACTGACATCGTGGAGCTGTGGGACACTGAGGAAAACTCTACAAGTCCCATACAGAGGGAATTTATGCTTAAATATACACTATACAAGCTTTTATTAGAGAAACTAAATACACAAAGTGAAATGTTATAGTTTTCATTGTCTGATACTCCACTATGAAATCTCTCTAGTACATTTCAGACGGAAAGACATTTAGTAAGTGGCAAAATGCAAGAAGAGGTGTATTAATAGTCTATACAAAACGTCATGAACGTTAGGACAAATTAAATATAATCCTGATAGTTCACTTGGGTGTTAAGATGGTCCAGTTTCTGAAGGATGCTGAAGTTCTGTCAAGGTCCTGTAGGAGAGACCCTTGCCAGTTTATTTTATGGGTGCTAATTGTCAAGATGCCCATCTGGCTCCATGGCTCACTTTCTGCTGGCAAAGCTGCTCAATTGACCATCCATGTCATCTGGAGCCCAGGTGCTTATTTCCTAGATCAGTGAAGTGTTCACAGGACCATCTGCTATGCTCACAGCAGTGGATACAGCGTTTTCATCTTAATACTAAAAGACAAAACATTTGAAGGCTATTGGATGGCTTTACTCTCGATCTCTTTCCCATACCCATGGAATGTAGTTCAGGCACAGCTAATCATCTTGTAGGCTCCCCTGACGACTCGGATGGTAAAGAATCCACCTGCAATGTGGGAGACCTGGGTTTGATCCCTGGGTTGGGGAGACCCCCTGGAGGAGGCCATGACAACCCACTCCAGTACTCTTGCCTGGAGAATCCTCATGGACCGAGGAGCCTCGTGGGCTACAGTCCATGGGGTCACAAAGAGTCAGACACGACTGAGCAACTAAGCACAGCATAGCATCATCTCATGGTAGCTATGATGTGTCAGTTTAAACTAGGTATTGCCTTGAAGATTCCCCTCTGAAATGTTGAATTATTGAGTAACTGTATGTCCTAGTTGGTCTTGGACACACTAGGTTTAGGTCTGTTTTCACAGCATAATTATTGAAAACTTTGTTTATCCTCAAAATTTCCTGATGTGGATAACAGATTTAATGGTTATCCCATACTCTCTTTAGCAACATCATTGAAACACTCAACATTCTTCTTAAGATTCTATTCTTAAGTAGAATGTTGTAAATTCTACAACAAAAAGTAGATGCTATTTTCTACTTTTCAACATTGAATTCAGAACTGGATCAATAAACTTTTCAACTATAGCTAAATAATTGGCATGTGATCCTAGAACAATCTTACACAAAGTTAGTAGATGTAGATATAGGTAGATGCTGAAAGAAATTGTCTGTCATTTATGACCAATGTGATAAGTATTAAGGCAAATGGAGGCAAGGGATTGAAATGACAAAGTTAGGAGCTCCTATTAGCAAGAAGTAGGATTGTTGCCAAAAGATCCTATTAAGTCACATAAGGGAAAGAGCTGAAACAGGAAGTTAAGAGGCTGGGAGAATATGAACCCCAATGAATAAGGTTGACCCCAATTCATTGGTTGACCCCATTGAACTGGAGCAAACCAATAAGAGAATTTGTCAGGTGCAATACTTTATGAATTATTTTGGTGAGAACAAATGGTGTTAACAATTCTTGCCAGTAACAAAGCAGTGAATATGAGTTTTAGGAAGAGATTTTTCAGTAATAACACTAGCTTCTACTCAAAGGTATCTTGGGCTTCTTATTTAAAATTATATCTAAGTGTTACAGATGGATCCTGTTGGATCAAACAACTCCTTTTCTCAATTTGAAGTTCACTAAGCAACTCTTTTTTTTTTCCCTAGAGGAGAAGAGCATCATATATTTTTAAGAATGAATCAGTAAATTAGCATCCTGGTAAATATATATGAAAAATCATACTAATCCAGTTTCTTACAAATTTAATCAATGTGAAGACATCCCTAATTTCAAGCCACAGTGAATGAGCACCATTCAGTAAGCAAATATCACCACTTTGCCCTCTTTGTGATTAAGCATTTAATATCACCCTGGGAAACACTTCACTTTATGATGTCCTTTATCATTAAAAAAAATTTGCTTATCCACTATTGTGAGGTTAACAGAAGCTAAGTACAATAAATATTTCCAAATTTACATATTAAATACTGAAACTTGAAAAATACTACATTAGGCATTTAAAGCCATAGAGTGAATTAGTAGTAATTTAAAGAAGGAGTAGAACATAGGTTTTTCAAATTTTTGCTTATTGCTGAGTCTATTATCATACACAGAAGCAGAAGATATTAAGAAGAGGTGGCAACAATACACACAAGAACTACACAAAAAAGATTTTCATGACCCAGATAATCACGATGGTGTGATCACTCACCTAGAGCCAGACATCCTGGAATGTGAAGTCAAGTGGGCCTTAGGAAGCATCACTGCAAACAAAGCTAGTGGAGGTGATGGAATTCCAGTTGAGCTGTTTCAAATCCTAAGAGATGATTCTGTGAGTGTGCTGCACTCAATATGCCAGCAAATTTGGAAAACTCAGCAGTGGCCACAGGACTGGAAAAGGTCACTTTTCATTTCGATCCCAAAGAAAGGCAATGCCAAAGAATGCTCAAACTACCTCACAATTGCACTCATCTCACATGCTAGTAAAGTAATGCCCCAAATTCTGCAAGCCAGGCTTCAACAATATGTGAACCATGAACTACCAGATGTTGAATCTCAAATTGTCAACATCCGCTGGATCATCGAAAAAGCAAGAGAGTTCCAGAAAAACATCTATTTCTGCTTTATTGACTATGCCAAAGCCTTTGACTGTGTGGGTCAGAACAAACTGGAAAATTCTTCAGAGATGGGCATACCAAACCACCTGACCTGCCTCTTGAGAAATCTGTATGCAGGTCAGGAAGCAACAGTTAGAACTTGGCATGGAAAAACAGACTGGTTCCAAATTAGGAAAGGAGTACTTCAAGGCTCTATATTGTCACCCTGCTTATTTAACTTATATGCATAGTACATCATGAGAAACACTGGGCTGGATGAAGCACAAGCTGAAATCAAGATTGCCGGGAGAAATATCAATAATCTCAGATATGCAGATGAAACCACCCTTATGGCAGAAAGTGAAGAACTAAAGAGGCTCTTGACAAAAGTGAAAGAGGAGAGTGAAAAACTTGGCTTAAAGCTCAACATTCAGAAAACTAAAATCAAGGCATCTGGTCCCATCACTTCATGACAAATAGATGGGGAAACTGGAAACAGTGACAGACTTTATTTTTTTGGGCTCCACAATCACTGCAGATGGTGACTGAAGCCATGAAATTAAAAGACGCTTACTCCTTGAAGAAAAGCTGTGACCAACCTAGACAGCATATTAAAAAGCAGAGACATTGCTTTGCCAACAAGAGTCCGTCTAGTCAAGGCTATGGTTTTTCCATTAGTCATGTATGGATGTGAGAGTTGGACTATAAAGAAAGCTGAGTGCCGAAGAATTGATGCTTTTGAACTGTGGTGTTGGAAAAGACTCTTGCAAGTCTCTTGGACTGCAAGGAGATCCAACCAGCCCATCCTAAAGGAAATCAGTCCTGAATATTCAATTGGAAGGACTGATGATGGAGTTGAAGTGCCAATACTTTGGCCATCTGATGCGAACAGCTGACTCATTGGAAAAGACCCTGATGCTGGGAAAAATTGAAGGTGGGAGGAGAAGGGGACAACAGAGGATGAGATGGTTGGATGGCATCACCGATTGGATGGACATGAATTTGAGTAATCTCTGGCAGTCGGTGATCGACAGGGAGGCCTGGCATGCTGCAGTCCATTGGGTCGCAAAGAGTTGGACACGACTGAGCAACTAAACTGAACTGAATAATTATGATACACATTTAAAATCTGTGGATTAAATTATGGGGGAAAATTCATGCTTACACCTTTTTCAGAAAAGGCATAAGAGTACTTAACCATACTAATCATGATGTCATTTAAAGAAATACTTACCTTGAATCTTTCTTGGTATTTCCAAGGCAATCAGAGCCACTAACATAAAATCACATTATTTTCAGTTGACATTAAACATATTAGGCTTATGTTAAATAACATTTAGATCCTAGATGATTTTAACAATTGGCTGCATCTTTCCAAAGTTTTTCCCATCTTTAAGCACTCATAGGTGATTTTTCTTGTTTGTGTAGTTGCTAAGTCATGTCCGACTCTTTTTGTGATCCCACCATACACTGAAACTGGGTCCCAGAATCCTTTTAAACCTGAAATTTGTACAATGTTTTATGTCAGTTATATCTCAATGAAACTAGACAAAATAAAACTATATTGTACTACAGCCTACCTAATTTGACAACCATTCCCCAATTTTGGGGATCAGATTTAAGTATTCCTTCTAGATACTTCTCATAGCATCATTTTGTTGAGAATACTCCTACTTCCTCCCATGGAGAGAAGTTTCATATGTGTTAGTACTGTTTACTGGTATCTTCACAATGCCTGTGTTGCTTGCTAAGTATTTACATAGAAGTGAATAAATTGTGGTTCTTAAGACAGATAATTGTTTTAGAATTCTATTGCATTTTCTTATAGAGATAATTAAATAACATATGGAGAAATATTTTAGCAGACTTCATTAAAAATAGAACAGAACTGTTAGAAAATAAGTATATTAGGTATTTTGATAGATACTGATTAGTATCAAAAGTAGACATTTAGCCTAATTAGGATGAGAATCACAATTATTTTAAGAGTAAAACCAAATACCCAAGGTTATTAGCTGTTTGAGATCCAGACAAATCATTTCAGAGACAAGGAGAGAAACACTATCCCACAAATTTATAAAAAGTGTCAGACCAGTGCAATTATAAAGGAAATATAGCTAAAAAAAAGAAAGTGTGTGTTAATGTATTTTTCATACTTTATTCTTTACATATACGGCTTCAAAGTATTTCTAAATATTAGAATTTCTTAGCTGTTATTAGAAGTAATACATGTTTGTTTAAAATCAATTAAAAATACCCTCCACTCTTTGGAAACTTTGGCAAGGAACCTAATCTATTCAGATTGACTCTGCAGCAGGCCCTACGACCCTATTGTACTGGTAGACACTCCTTGTTGTTTTAGATATTTGGTATGTACTCTCAGATCTAGTAACAACCTTCCAAATGACAGTTTCTTCTTGCGTTCTTGAAGAGAGTGTCATTAATATTCATTGTCTGCCCAGAGACAAGATGTAGACAGGCAAACCCAGTTAAGCCTATTAGACTCCATCAGAACTTTGACTCATAAGCTAAGTGGCACAAATGGAGGAGGCGGGGAGAGCTGATGGATGAAAACGCAACAGGAGATGAGTTTCTCCTCACTCCCTCGCCCTTTGGGGCTATATTTGCTCTTGCCTTGTCCTAGCCAAGGTCTTCCTTTCTTCCTTCAATGCATTTCACTTTCTCTCACGTTAACCAACTAGGGTTTTGTGAATTGCAGCCAAAGCACCATGAAAAGTCTTATTAACAATGATTTGGTTTCTGCATAATTCAAACACCTTCCAATCATTTTATTAGTCCACCATGACACATTTGTCAAATTCTTTTCAAAGGAAAAACAAGGAAATAAGCATGGCAGCTAGCTGATCCCGGATCTCTAGCGCATGGATTTCAGAAAGGTGTTACTTGCACACAGGGCAAGTAAAATCGTGATAAACAATGCATAGTATTTTTAGAAGTTTATACTTTTTAAAGGTTTTTTGCATTATTATCTCATTTAGTTCTCATAGGAATTCTGTGAAGTAAACATAAAAAGAAATATGACTCCCATCTTCAAAGAGGGAAATTAAGTTTGAAAGAAAAAAACAAAAAACAAACAAACAAAAAAAAAACCAAGGACACCAGAGAACTATTGAGTAACCAGAATATGTCACACAAAAAAATCATTTTGCATACCAAGGCTAAAAGTGCATTGTAAAATCACATCTAGGGAAATCCTTTATTTTAATGTAATTATTTTATGTATAAGAAGTCACCTGCTTAAAAAAGAAAAAAAGTTTCAGTTCAGTGTTTGATCCCTGAATTTTCCATTCCTCAATAAGTGCTATTCCTACCATAGTCTAGCTAACAACCTTGAATGTGTAAAATCTGATAGTAACTTTCTATTCAAATTACATATAGGTACATATGGTATTATTCTGACTCAGTGTTGAAGTTGATATGGTCATTTCCCCCTCAGTGGGGTCATGAAGTTCTATACTAAAGATATTGAGTATGGGAAAGAGAAATCTTTATTTTCTTAAGTCCATAATAGCTACTCAACCAGCAAAGATTAGAGAGTGCAAGGCAGAGGTTGACACAGAATCATTCAGGATCTATCTACGTTTAAAACTCTTTATATAAATTAATGCACACACACATATAATATGTACATGTTTGTATTTTAGAAACAGATTTGAGGAATTCCCTGAGGGTCAGTGGTTAGTCTCCCACGCATTCACTGCTATGGTTGTGAGTTTGATCCCTGATGGGAAAACTCTCACAAGCTGCACTGAGTGGCCAAAAATTAAAAAGGAAAAAAAAAAAAAAACAAAAAGGAATGGATTCAGTTATTATTACTAAAAAGCCTGGAAAATAATATTTTATAATTATTACAGTTTAAAATATCCTCCCTTTTTATGGCTTACAGAAAATTGACTCCATGTCTTTCTGTTCTTTTCTTTTTGGAAAAAGGAAACTAGCTATCACAATTTCTAAAATAGACTCTATATCTCTGAAGACTATTCTTAAATTATTCCTCAATTTCCTTTTCTCCAGGCTAAATTCTCCTTTTTATTTTTACTTTTTTTCTTATAGGCCCTGTGCTTCAACCTTTAATCATCTCCTTTGCTCAACCCCTTCTAAACTCACTACATGTATTAAATTGCCATTGATTTATTCATATGGGTGCTCAGTGGGTACATAGAATTCTACAAAGTGTCTTTCAATTCATGTTCTTATGATCTCAGCTAAGTACGGGAATTCTGATATAAATTTGATCAGCATTCCATATACTGTATTAGAAGTTAAAGAATGAGGTCTGTGACGGGGACTTCGTCAGATAAAACCTGCCTCCATTATGGATTTTTAGGTTAATTTGTAGAACTAGAAACTTACATAGTTTCATTTCATTATTCAGAAAAGTGTTACCTTCTTGTAAGATTGTCCATACCATTGTATCTGTGATTTGGGGGTTTATATGATAAAATTTTGGGCATTTCCCTTTTATGAGCATAAGAATAAGAGAAGGAAAAAATCTACAATTCAGATTTGATCTACATTTACTACTTTTTCTGTTTTTACGGCCAAGCCTAAAAAAGAAAAAGCTAAAAAACTAGACTATTTTGACCAACAATTTTTTTTTTAAGAGTCAAGCATTTTGATTTAAACTTTAGTCTAAGTAGTTGTTTGCATCGAGAGACATACTAGTTTTCCTTTATTTGTCAGAAGCAGGAAATTCAAAGGTTCACATTTCAGCTTTTAAGATCCTCTTTCCTTCCTCTAGTCTATTTCCTTTTTTGATTGTCAAGCTAAACTCATTGACAAATGCTACTGGACAACTAGTTGCTAGCAAAGCCACCTTCTACATATTTCATAGGAATGACTATTTGACACCAGTATACCTATTCCGATTTTTGTGGCACCTGTTACAGAACTATAATTACTCACTCTCTGGAGCCTGGTATAGTAAGTTTGCTCTCTACAAGCTATGTGGTTTATCTAATTCACATGACCACTTTGATCCTCAGTTTCTTCATCATCTATATTTAGTTTCCATATTGGTCTAGTGTACAGGTTAAAGGCAAAATATTGTATAAAAGATTCTTTGCACATTGCCTACCATACAATAAGTACTGCCAAAATGAATGCTATTAAAATACATAATATTTATTAATGCTATTAATTCATAAAATGGAGATACCCAAGCATAGTTGAGCAAGGCTAGTTATCATAACTGATAATCCTCAAAAACTCAGTGGATTAAGTAAGTTTTTTTTTTTAATCACACATAGAAAAAGTTAAAGCTTATTGAATAAAGAACTAAATAAACATTTTTTTTTTCTTTAACAGTAAAACCATGGTGGAAAATATAGAAATACCAAAGAGTACGTGGATCCTTTCTGGAGAAAAACATACCAAAATCTTATTTGACTATTAGATGTGAAATTTACTGTTGTATATTTAAAAAGAACTGCTTTAAAGAAAGAAGCAAAAAAATTAAACAGAACTTAAAATAATCAAATTTCAAAATCTAATAATAAACTTTATCTACCCTAAAGTTCACCTACCATTACTAATTAAGTTCTTAATATCTTAGAATATTATATTGCATTTTCAGAATTTGAGGAAGCACATAGAGAACTAGTGTGAAACATACCATAGTTTGCTTTGAATGTTATAAAAGTACTGCATGCTTTCTCTAATTGTAATCCTCTCCTTTGAAACAAGGGTAACTTAAAAGTCATTTCTAAATTGTTTTATATACAAAACACACACATATGAGGAAACTAAGACACAGAGAATTTTAGAAATTCTCCAGGATCAGTCGAATAATGCATGCATCATCCACTTTGGAGCTCAGTCTAACTCTGAACATAGATTCTTAAACACTGTTAAACTGCCTCATTTTCAGTTACCTAATTCCTGTACATATCAGGAGAGCTGTTATTTTCAAATTTGAGATGGATGTATAATGATTCAAAGTTTCTAAATGGGTCATTTTAGATATTACTTTCTTTTACAAGAAAATGGCTTCTTTATATAATTTTTGTTAAATAATTGCTTTTCTACTCGCTGTCTGTGATTTTATCTTCCAAACAATTTCAGAAATTAGAATACTTACATTCAATAGATTGGAACTGCAGTCTTGTAGATATTTATTTTTTGAGGCTAATGCAGTAACTCAATCTTAATTCATCTTAAAGTAAAGTCGCTCAGTCGTGTCCGACTCTTTGTGACCCCATGGACTGTAGCCTACCAGGCTTCTCTGTCCATGGGATTTTCCAGGCAAGAGTACTGGAGTGGGCTGCCATCTCCTTCTCCAGGAGATCTTCCCGACCCAGGAACTGGACCCGGGTCTCCCGCATTGTAGGCAGGCGCTTTACCATCTGAGCCTCCAGAGAAGTCAGACATTAATATGTATTGCCACACGAAAGAAAGGCCAGAGAAAAAGGGAAAGCAGGAAGGAGCAGAGTTGGGGAGAGAGGAAAAAAGAGGAAATTTTGTTGAAAATAAAATCTTCCACAAAGGAAAACGTTGACAAATTGGACTATGTTAAAATTATAAACTCTGTTCCTCAAAGGATATCCTTAAGACAGACAGCATCCTGACTAGGAAAAATATTTCCTAAATTTGAAGGTACACTTATCCCGTGACCCAGAAATGTTACTATTAGTGATATACTCAACTATATCAAACATAAGTGTACCAAAAGTCATGTATAAGCAAAATAGATAATTTTTGTCTACATTTATTGAGATAATGTTTTCCTTCAAGTTTTTTATGGTATATTATATTAATTAATTTACAAATTTTAAATATACTTGAATCCACAAAATAAACCTAATAACATAGATTGTATTATCATTTTTAAGTTTGGTTTATTAATAGGTTTGCATTTTTGCCTTTATGTTCATGGGTAAAATTTGGATGTAAATTTGTTTTCCTATACTATCCTTATTTGTGTTTAATATCAAAGTTATACTAATCTTATAAATACTGTTGGTGTACATACATTGTCTTATTTTCTATTATGGAATAGTTGGCACAAGATTAGAATCATACGCCACTAGAAGTTAAAATTTACAAGTGCCATGTAAATGAAGAATTTTTTTCAAACATTTTAGACTATTGACTTAACTCGATTTAGAGTTATAGGAATGAATAGTTCTTCCTTTGTCAACATGTAACTTGTGTTCTAAAGATTTTCTATTTCATATGGATTTTCAAATGTATTAGTATAGAATTGTTCATTATCTATTAATGTATTAAATCTCATTTATGGTTAGTCTGTTGTATTAGATTGCTCTTTCATAAACCAACATTGAACTTTGTTGATGTCTGTTTTGTATTTCATTAATTTTACTTTTTTTCCTTTATATTTCCAGTCATTCACTCCTTGGGTTTATTTATTTTCCTACTTTTGAGTTCATTTATTTTTAGCCTTTTTGCCTTTTGATTTTCTATTTTAGGCAAATCCTGAACATTTTCTTCTAACCCCTAAACCAAAGCTTAAATTCACTGTATTTGTCAACTGCCTTCATGGCACAGGGTAATGCTGCCAAGCTTAATTCCAAATTTCCAAATCAGTTACATTTTGGCTAGATTGTGGGTTATTTCTTTGGTATCATATTATTGGTTCAATATTAATTGAGCTTTTATTATTTTTTAATGGTCACTAGTAACTTTGTTTTCAGATGGATTGATGGCCCTGCTGCTTAGTCTAAAATAGTCTTGAAGGCACAATATTGTATTCTTTCCATAAGTGAAATCATCCCACTATTTGGGATTTTTTTTCTTAAGACTTGTTTTATTTGTTTATCTGTGTTGCCTTCTTTCTTTTTTTACACTGTATCCAGTTTTTATTTTATTCTCAACCTTGAAGCAAACATTTGATACAATATGCAATGACTAGCTGATGTAGAAACTTGAAAGCTTCTTTTTCTGCTTTTGTCCAGCAGATGATACACTATATTTGAAATCTGAACTTTTATCATCCAAAATAATAGATCTCTTATTTTCATTGTATCAGAGAATGCCAGTGCTAAAGCAGACATACCCAAATTCTCTACTTTAAAATGAAAATGTTTGTGTCTTACTGAGATTCATTTATTTCTTATTCAATTCAGTTGGCAACCAGATTCCATGTGCTGATTCAGGAATCCGTGCCCCTTCCATCTAATAGATGGTCAAGCCTTCGCACTTGATCGATTGCATCTGGCTGTGAGATGGCTGGGGACCGGTGGCTATCTCAGGAGATTTACTGTGCCATACCTGGGAATGTAGTACAGTTCCATCAGCAATCCATTGGTCATAGTCACATAGCTTCACAAAGAAGAGAAGGTTGGCTAGGGAATGTAGAAGCACTCATTGTTCTTTTCAAGGCCAGATTAAACAGCTACCAAAATAACAGTAAATTAGTAGAAAATGACTGAAACAAACAACAACTTGGAAAATTGCCTGTCTGTGTGGCTAGGTTGTCTGTTAGCAAGACAAAATGACACAAATGCAAATAAGTCAGCCTCCCTTGGGCTGTAAAATTGATTACAGTCATTTGCATGGTATCGTCTTCAAGAATACAGTCATGGCGCTGCACATTCCTTTATGTAACTAGTTGTGAAGTCTTATCAAAAGAAAACATTTTTAAACCAAGTACTAGGAAAATTGTCTAGATTTTTTTTTTCCGTTTGAGCTTTTTCAATTCGCAAGTGCATAAAAAATCCAAACTCAGTCTGATTTGCTTTTCTAGTGATCCTCGAAAGATTAATTAGTGTTTTGCTTCCTTTCAAACTAACTGACTGAGGCTTTTCATCTTTCTTCCTATTTTGTCGATATCTCACTACACAGGATTTTTGGTTTCCCAGTGCAAATAAGGGCTTCCGCAGGTGGCGCTAGTGGTAAAGAATTCACCTGCCAATGCAGGAGTTGTTAAGAGATGTTAAAATGGGATCTATCCCTGGCCTGAGCCGGAAGATGGCTTTGGAGGAGGAAATGGCAACCCGCTCCAGTATTCTTGCCTGGAAAATCCCATGGGCGGAGGAGACTGACGGGCTACAGTCCATGGGGTCCTGAAGAGGCAGACACCACCGAAGCCTGAGCACGTGCATAAATGATAATAGTCACTCTCATAAGAAGCACTCATTTCCAATTTTAAATTAGCAAAGTCTATCCTTCATTTGTTATTTAAATTCATTTGCCTATGTGAAGTGAAGTGAAAGCAGCTCAATCTTGTCCGACTTTTTGCGACCCCTGGCAGGACAAGAGCCTGCCAGGCGTTCTCTGTCCGTGGAATTCTCCAGCCCAAAACAGTGTAGTGGGTAGCTGTTTCCTTCTCCAAGGGATTTTCCCAACCCAAGGATCGAACCCAGGTCTCCCAGATTGTAAGTGGACTCTTCACTGTCTGAGCCACAGGGAAGCCCAAGAATACTGCAGTGGGCAGCCTATCCCTTCTCCAGGGAATCTTACCAACCCAGGAATTGAACTGCGGTCTCCTCATTGCAGGCAGATTCTTTGCCAACCGAGCTTCCAGGGAAGCCACATTTGCCTATATATATTCACAAATTTGGGGGTAGCATATACACAGTAGTACCTGGTAGACAGTTTACTCATCATAGCAATAAAATCTGTTTAAAAATTCTAACATTTGACTTCACTAGGGTTTGTAGACTCCTGCAAATAAGACTTAGGTGGTTTCCAGGCTTACCTGCTATTGATCTTTACTCTCTCTCTCTCTCTCTATATATATATATATATATATATAGTGTGCTGACCATTTAAAATGCAGAGCAAGGGATTATAATTCTTGTTTGGAATTTCTTTTCATTTTATCTGTGGTATCCTTAATTGGGTTTTACTGAACTAGAGTAGAGGCTATGTTTTTTTTAACTTGCTTGAAAAAAATGTTATACCATCATTTAGCATTCTTATAATCTTATTAGCCTTATCTTTTATAACCTTTTCCCTGTTGGACTCTAAACTTTTGTACTCATTTCTAATTTTGATCTCTTTGTCTATTACAGGGTACTAGAGCTATTAAAGTATGCATTTTAGAAGGACAGTTATAGTTTTCTACCCTCTTCTGCGATATTACTTGCCTTTCCAAAACTTTATTCTTCAAGACTCAAAATTCCAAGTATTAATATATCACCCTGAAGTCTTTTTCCACCTCCTCATTTGAGTTGACTATGCATTCTCTGTTCTCCCAGAGAGATTATTTGTTTTTGTCATTATATTAGACAAAGATATAACAAGTTAAAAATAAAGATAACTCTCCTTTGTTAACATACAAGCAATAATTCATAATGAAATATTAATACATCAACTCAGCAACTATTAAAAAATAATATATCATGATCAAGTAAGTTTATCCAAGAAATGCTTGGTTGAACATTTTTTTTAAAAACAATGTAATTCACCATATCAACAATATAAGGAAAAAAACACACAATCTGCTTGTAGGCATAGAAAAAGCATTAGATATTTTTTGTATCTCTTTGTGATAAGAACTTTCAGCAGAAAAAAGGAATATAAAGCAACTTCCTTAATCTAATGAAATGCACCTTTGAAAATCCTCCAATTAGCATCATACATAACAATAAAACACAATGATTTTTTCCTCAGATCAAGAACAAGTTAAGGGTATCCATCATTGTCACTTCAATTCAACAGGACCCAGTCCATCCAATGAGACCAGAAAAATATATAAATTGCATGAGCATTGGGAAGAAGGAAATACAATTTTCTCTATTTGTTCATGACATGATTATCTATATAGAAAATGCTTAAGAATCTAAAAAAGAGTTACAAAAACTAATATGTATATTCATAACATCACAATATACAAAGTTAATTTTTAAAAATCATTTGTATCTTTAAACACTAGAAGAGAACAACAGAAAATTAAAATTTTAAAAGGTGTGATTTATTATAGCAACAAGTAATATGGAATATTTAAGTATAGCTAAAAATATCTCAGATTTACATGCTGAAAACTGCAAACATAAATGACAAAAAAAGTCTAAATAAGTGAAAAGAAAAGCTATGTTCACAAATTGAATATTAAATATTCAATATTGAAAACTGAATATTGTTAAGATGTATGCTTCCCTTGTAGCTCAGCTGGTCAGGAGTCCTGCAATGTGGGAGACCTGGGTTCAATTCCTAGTTCAGGAGGATCCCCTGGAGAAGGAAATAGCAACCCACTGGGTCTCGTCAAAGTTATGGTTTTCCAGCAGTCATGTATGGACGTGAGAGTTGGACTATAAGGAAGTCTGAGTGCCAAAGAATTGATGCTTTTCAACTGTAGTGTTGGAAAAGACCCTTGAGAGTGCCTTGGACTGCAAAGAGATCAAACTAGTCAATCCTAAAGGAAATCAATCCTGAATACTCATTGGAAGGACTGATGCTGAAGCTGAGGTGAAGAGACTACTCATCAGAAAAGACCCTGATTCTGGGAAAGATTAAGAGCAGAAAGAGAAGGAGATGACAGAGGACAAGATGGTTGGATGCCATAATTGACTCAATGGACATGGCTTCCAGAGCAAACTCTGGGAGATGGTGAAGGACAGGGAAGGACCGGCGTGCTGCAGTCCATGGGGTCACAAAGACCCAGACAGGACTGAGTGACTTAAACACAACAGCCAGTATTCTCGCCTGGGAAATCATATGCATAGAGGAACATGGAGGGCTACAGTCCGTGGGGTCACAAAAGTTGGACAGGACTTAGCACTAAGCCATCACCATTCTCCCCTAACTGATAAGTTCATTCAATGCAATCCCCATCAAAATCCCAGCAGGCTCTTTTTGTGTGTGTGTATAAACATTAACTCTAAAATTAATGCAGAAAAAAATAACTAAAAATACTTTTTCCCTTCTTAAAAGAAATAAAACTTTTAAAAACAAGAACACATTTCAAAACTTACCTATCTGCTTTCAAGACTTGTACCTGAGACCATCTAGTATTAACAATGCATGTGTTGTGTGTTCAGTCGCTCAGTCATGTCTGACTCTTCGTGACCTCATGGACTTTAGCCTGCCAGACTCCTCTGTCCTTAGGATTCTCCAGGCAATAATACTGGAGTTGGTTGAAATTTCCCACTCCAGAGGATCTTTCTGACCCAGGGATCAAACCTGAATCTCCTATGCCTCCTACATTGGCAGGCAGACTCTTTACCACTAATGCCACCCGGGAAGACAAACCAATAAAATAAAATACAGGGTGCAGGGACAGACACAATATATACTATCAAATGATGTTTCTTGCTAAGTTGGAAGGCTCAAAAAACTGCATATTATGATTTCATTTATGTGTCACTCTGGGAAAAGTAAAACTAGGAACTTAAAGTGATCAGTGGTTGCCAGATGTTGAAGCTATAGGGAAAGGGATTGATTTTAGAGTCACACATGTGAAAGGTTTGGTATGACTGAAGTATTCCTTGCTTTAAATTCTTCATTGAATTGTGATAATTTAAGAATGGTAAACAATAATTGAATATTTGATGGTGTTAATGAATGAATTACCTTTGATTTGGGGCTAATGATGTGATGTGAAACTGTGGTTATATATATAAAGAGATGTACTTATCTTTTAGTACATCCATGGACAGAGGAGCCTGGCGAGCTACAGTCCATGAGGTTCTCAGGTGGCCCTAGTGGCAAAGAACCTGCCTACCAATGCAGGAGACCTAGGAGACTGCTGTTTCCATCCCTGGGTCAGGAAGATCCCCTGGAGGAGGGCATGACTACCCACTCTAGTATTCTTGCCTGGAGAATCCTATGGACATAGGAGCCTGGTGGGATACAGTCCAAAGGATCACAAAGAGTTGGACATAACTGACCAACCTGGACAGCATATTTGAAAGCAGAGACATTACTTTGCCAACAAAGGTCCAACTAGTCAAGGCTATGGTTTTTCCAGTGGTCATGTATGGATGTGAGAGTTGGACGGTGAAGAAAGCTGAGCACCGAAGAATTGATGCTTTTGAACTGTGGTGTTGGAGAAGACTCTTGAGAGTCCTTTGGACTGCAAGGAGAGCCAACCAGTCCATCTTAAAGGAGATTAGTCCTGAATATTCATTGGAAAGACTGATGGTGAAGCTGAAACTTCAATTCTTTGGCCACCTCATGAGAAGAGTTGACTCCTTGGAAAAGACCCTAATGCTGTGAAGGATTGGGGGCAGGAGGAGAAGGGGACGACAGAGGATGAGATGGCTGGATGGCATCACTGACTCGATGGACATGGGTTTGAGTGAACTCCGGGAGTTGGTGATGGACAAGGAGGCCTGGTGTGCGGCAATTCATGGGGTCGCAAAGAGTTGGACATGACTGAGCGACTGAAATGAACTGAACTGAACTGAAGCAACTTAGCATACACGACATGCATTTGTTGAAAACTATTAGCCATTCTTCCCAAATTTGAGAAAGGAATTTATAGAAGTCTTTCATGTCCCAGTAATATTTGTTAACATGCCACCTAAGAATTAAGTTTGGTATAGAAAGAAGGAACCCACAATTACTTCATGAAGACATTAGAACGTTTTCATTATTAAGGATATGAGTATGTGTAATCCTTCACTGAAAGGATCATAGTGACTTTCATACTGTGATTTATTACCTGAATAAAAACAATAATGCAAGAAGACAAAATAAGATAATAGAACAAAGCAACAAATGGGTCATTTTGTCAATGGAATAAATTGTTATTTCATACAAGGTACCATAAAGAAGGTGTTAAAGGTCCCTGCTGAGCTATGTAATAGCAATTCAGTGTGCCCTATAGATGATTCCAACTTAAAGATTATCATTAAAAAGATAAAAGAAGGAAAAAAAATACAGCAAGCTTTAAAAAAAAGAAATATAAAAAACAGAAAAGTCAATGACTTTCTGCAATGTTCAGCATTAATATTTTCTACTTTGTTATAAACAAATGCATCAATGTGGCAATCATATCAATTATACTGTCAGCTGGTGGTTATGGTTATGTCCCTTAAATCTACGCCTTGTACCTGTGGTCTGCCAAAAAAGAAAAATAGCTGAGAAGATTTACCATTAGTTTTATAAATAAGAGCCTCAGAAAACATAGATAAATATTGTCATCCATTAAAAGAGACTGAGTTTTGTTTTTTGTTTTTGAGAAAAAGATTTTAAATATTTAATGAAATCAATAGGAAAATCGTTCCTTATTTTTTGTAATTCATTACTCTAAATTACATTAGATCAGATTTACTAGTCAAAAGGGAAAACTGTTTACATGAGGCAATATAATAGATTAATGTTACCCTACATATCATTACTAGCTGTTTGGCATGGGCCCTGAGGATATCTAAATCTCTAGAATATTAACAGTTTTAATTTTGAAATCATTTCTTGCAAAAGTCTTTAAAGTCAATTGACTTTCACTACTTTTTAAAAGGATTAATGTTTAAATGATGGGGTTACAGAAAAGTCTATTAGCTGTGGCCATACATGGAGCTCCTTCTTGATGAGTAATATTTTGGAAATGGTTGCCTGGTAGTGATTTTTTTGAGACCTAATTTTCCATTAATCCCACTGTTTATTTTTATAAATATCTAAATTAGACTGACATAGATTTAACTGCATGCTTCTAGTTTGCACAAAGATAATCATAGTTGTAAGCCGAGTGTAGAGAAAAAGAGAGTGCGTCCGGGAGCTAGGCAAGAAAAGGGAAATCTATTAGAGGGAAACGAGAGGGTGACTGGCTCTTAAGGAGAACCAGCATTCTCCCTTTCTGATGGAGTCCTTCTTATACCCCACCAATGAAAAACTCTCTGAAGGGATGGTCATGTAGCTGGAGGTCTGGAATCTGGCCATCTCACAGCTTTGAGAAGATAGGCACCAGTGAAATAACAGGATGCCATCTGGGCAATTTGGTCAGTCTCACAGATCACTGTGATTTATTCCTTGTTTGCGTGGTCAACATAACGAGCCATCTTATCAGTGAGACCCCATGTAGGCCCTGTCAATAATAGAATTGAAATCATTTGCTGGCTTCAGACTATCTCTGGTTTCAGCAAAGCAAGAAACCAACCAACAAGCAAACATAGCCAATATCACAGCAGAGTCATAAAAACATTAGATAACATATACTGAGTGTCTGCTGTGTACCAGACACAGTTCTAAGCATCTAACAAATACCTCAAATAATCCTCACAACTGCCCTGTGAGAAAGGTTTTGTTACTGTCTCTATTCTTCTGATGAGAAGTATAGATTCAGGCAACTTACGTAACTTGTCCTGCGAACACAGCTGCCAAATGAGATTTTAGCCTAAGGAGTTTGACTCTAGACCCTATGCTTTTAACCAGTTCATTCATTTTTACCAAGGTTCCTGAGCTAATACAGAGTGTTTTGACAGTGTTTGCCATGTAGTAATAACCGAAAAGTGTTAAACAAAATATATTTTCAAAAGAACTAAAGTACATGACATTTAAGTGAAAATTGTAGTGTAGAAGAGGAGAGTTTCCCAGAGCAAATAACTATATGAAGTCTCTTTCTCCTGTGACTTGTTGCTGCCTCAGAAATTTGAATATGAAAAACAAAGCTGAAGTTGATGGAGGCTACTCTCAACAAATCTTAATGAATCTTAGCCCTGGGGTCTCAAATCACTCATATTAAGAAAGTAGGTCAGCTGGAAAATCAGATTCTTCCCTGAGTTTACAGACATTCAAAATTTTAAGCCAGTTGTAAAAACAACAGCAGCAGCCACAAAAGATCAAAAGCCTTTTCCTTAGTCAAACTGGAGTAATCTCAACTGATTCCAGAACTTTAGGTTTTAAGATTCCACTCAAGGGTGAAGTATGACTTAAATACTCAAGACGTAAGTAATAAATGGCTGCAGAATTCTAAACTTCGTTCTGAAAGAAATGGCTCCACCATTTTTTTTTTCCTCTTCTTATCAAGAAGCAGAATTCACCCTCTGATCTTGTGTTTTCCTTTTGAACTTGAAGCTATCGTACAGAAACAGAAGTAGCGATAGCACAATTCTGAGCAATGAATGTCTACTACTAACAGGTACTACAATCTAGGAAGATAAATGACACGGACTAAGCAGATCTGCCTTAGAATTTGCTAGGCCTGCAGGAGTGCAAGCAGAGCTCACATATCTTGTGTCTAAATATATTACCCTACATATCAAAATTATTTGTTTTAGGTGAAATTCTGAAAATCTATATTTATTTTTGAAAATTTAATTATATATAGTTAAGAAAATAAGTGAATTCACAATTTTAGTATTCAATATCCATCTAGTTGGCCATGTAAATAGTCAATATTATGCTTTGTGCTTTTTATATCTATACTTGAGGGTGAAGGTGTCAGTCGCTACGTCATGTCTGACTCGTTGCAACCCCACAGACTGTAGCTCATCAGGCTCCTCTGTCTATGGAATTCTCCAGGCAAAAATACTGTGGGTAGCCATTCCCTTCTCCATGGTATCTTCCAAACTCAGGGATCAAACTCAAGTCTCTTGCATCACAGGCAGATTCTCTTCCACTGAGCCACCAGGGGAGCCTCCTGAGTCACCAGCGGCTTCTCTGAAGTTCTCCTCCTTAGAGTTCTGAGTCACCTTTCTTCTCTGGTGCTCCTGTTACCCCTCTAACGACTCCTACTCCTTCATGATGTCTACACCCACACATAGACAAAGGTAGGGGCTTTTAAAGTGAAAAATATTCCTCAGCAGCCAGGCAACTATTGGGAATACCTTACTAGCACATGAGTGGTCTCAGAATCATGAATTGCAATACAAAGAAGAGGCAGAAATTGGATGTTGGACAATGTTAGGAAATGGTACTTTGGTATGCAGGGATATATTCCATTCATGCCATCTGAAAGATTGACAAGTCTATTTATTTGTCTTTTACTTACATAAGGACTTCCACTGCTTAAATTCTGACTGCAGCTGAAAACACTGCTGTCTCTGACCTATAAAACTTCACGGCATTTGGATGCAGCATCTTTTGTTTTTATAATATAGGCAAAGGAAGGATGTGTATAAGCAATTTGCTTGGTTTGAACTATGTTAATCATGAAAGCCTGTTAGGATTACATCTTTATATTTGAACTTCAGAAAATGGTATTCCAAAGCAAAATATAAATGACCAACTGCAAAAAGCAAATATATTACAAAGTATAAGACAGAAGGGCTCATGTTCTTATTATTTAAAAAAAATCTTTTAAATCAATGAAGAAATAATCTTTTCTCAACTAAATCCCTATTTGTTCTAGTAACAAAATACACAAGTAAAAACATAAAAACAAATCTGAATCCAAAATGACATTAAGATAAACAGTTATGAAAAGAATAAAAATATTACAATTCTGTATAAAACCACAAAGAAAATGAATGATTTATTACTATGTCTCTTATTCTGACTCCAGTTTCTGTCTTTATTTCTTTCTTCTCTTCCCCTCCCCCCATGTTTTACAAAAATTCTCGTATAGGTGTTAATATATGTTCACACATACTGGCATACTACATATATATAGATATACAGCTATATATTATTATACATATATCTACATATATACATATATATGAAAAGATATGTATTCATAGAAATTTCTTATAATTATACATAGAATTAAATGCCATCTGAAGAAGTTAGTTTTGAGTGGGCTATCTGTTTGGTTCTGTCATAGTTATATATACTTAGTGGGCCTCCCAGAATGTGGTGTGATGAGTATATTAGTCAAGGTTATCCAGAGAAACAGAACTAAAATGGTGAATACAGATATGACACAGGGTATTTACTCACTGTGGAGGCTGAGTTCACAAGATCTGGAGACACAGAAGAGGCAGCGGTGTACAGTAGTCCCCCATTATTCCAAGACTCCCCATGGATGCTCACTGAAAGAATCGTACCCTATATATACTATGTTTTTGCCTATACATACAAACCTATGATAAAGTTAAATTTATAAATCAGTCACTGTAAGAGATATCTGAATTGCCAACATCACTACTTTTGCCCTCTGGGGTCATTATTAAGTAAACTTGAGGTTAGCTGAACACTGGCACTGTTCCTTGTTATCGCCGAGGAGACTGCTAAGTGACTAATGGACATATACTCAGTGGATACGCTGGACAAAGAATTGACTCACAAATAGAGTGGGATGGACTGGGAAGCACTTGAGATTTCATTATGCTGTTCGGAACAGTGTGCAATTTAAACTTATGAATTGTTTATTTCTGGCATATCCTGTTTAATGTTTTCATACTGTGGCTGACCATAGGTAACTAAAACCTTGATAAGGGAAACTGTTGATAAGGGAGGCACTATTTTGTACGCCGGCCATTTGAAGAGGGCTGCTATGCAGGTCCTGCTGTACGGTTTGGTGGGTCAGATGACACCAACCCATTATGTGAAGCTCAGGTCACATAGTAACTTGGCAGCCCATGATTAAGCATTCAGTCTCCACTAAGGTCCAGCCTCAGGCCAAGAATTATTTCTGAAAAACAAGTTATCTGCATAGTATGGTAAGGCCTTGCTGCAAAATCCTAAAGGCAGGCACTGCAAAACTGCCCCCGCCTACAGAAACCTGTCAAAGTTTCCAAAAATCATTTCCATTTGCCACTGACCCTTCGAGCACCACTGGATATGCTAGATTGTGTGGCTCCAGTGGTGAAGCAGCTTGCAGGACTTGTTGCAGGGTCTTCTCCTGTTCTGGGTTACACCTGAAACTAGGATTCAGGTCACTTGGCAAATGGGCTGGAGTAACATACTCAAAAGGGCTTCGCCTGTGGCTCAGCGGGAAAGAATCCATCTGCAATGCAGGAAACAGGGGTTCAGTCCCTGGTTCAGGAAGATCCCCTGGAGAAAATGGCAACCCACTCCAGTATTCTTGCCTGAGAAATCCCACTGACAGAGGAGCCTGGCAGGCTACAGTCCATGGGGTTGCAAAGAATCAGACATGATATAGAAACTAAACAACAACAAACACTCTCAAATGAGGAATATTATACCTCTGAAATCCAAAGAGGAGCAATAGGTATGAATCTCTTATTAGGGGCCAGATGTAATAACTTATTCTTCAATTTAGAAATTTCTTGGCATGACCCACACCACTGGACCCCTGAAAATGTTGCTGAGGTAAAAGACTAAAAATTTTTTGTCAGATTTATTTCACCCTCTGACTTGCAAATGTCTTACCAATAAGTCTACAGTAGTTGTAATTTCTTGCTAACTAAGTCCAGGGCAGTGATATTAATGCAATATCATCAATGTAATGGGCTAGAGTGATATTTTCTCCAAAAGAAAGATTTCAAAGAAATTTCAGAGCTAAATTATGATATAGGGCTGGAGAGTTGATATACCCTTGAGGGTATCGTGAAGATGTATTGCTGGCCTGTCTAGCTGAAAGCAAACTGCTCTGGTGGATCTTACTAATAGAGAAAGAGGGGAAAAAAGAAAAAGCAAATTGCCAGAGCAACAGTTGCATACCAGGTACCAGGAGATGTGTTGATTTGCTCAAACAATGAAACTACATCAGGTAAAACAGCTATGATTTGAGCTTACAATAACCCACTATCATTCTCCAAGATTCATCTGTCTTCTGAACAAGCTGAAGAGGCAAGTTGAATGGGGATATGGTGTGAATCACCATCCCTACACCCTTCAAGTTCTTGATGGTGTCATTAATCCCTGAAGTCTCTCTAGAAACAAAGTATTGCTTTTGGTTTACTATTTCCCTAGACAGAGGTATTACTAGTGGCACCCAGTTGGCTTTCCCATCATAATAGTCTTCACCCCACAGGTTGGGGAATTGATAGGGGAATTCTGCCTGCTGCTGAGTATATCTATTCCAAATAAGCATTCGGGAACTGTGGAAATACCACAGGACGAGTGCAAGGACTAAAGTGGCCCACTATAAAAAAGATCTGAGCTAAAACTCCGCTGATCGCCTGACCTCCATAAACCTCTACTCTAACTTGTGAACTGCAGTTACGTTTTGGGTGTCCTGGAATTAGTATCATTACAGAGACAGTATCTAATATGTGCATGCGTGCTAAGTTGCTTTAGTCATGTGCGACTCTGTGAGATTCTGTGGACTGTAGCCCACCAGGCTCCTTTGTCCATGGGATTCTCCAGGTAAAAATACTGGAGTAGGTTGCCATGCCCTCCTCCAGGGGATGTTCCCAACCCAGAGATGAAACTGTGACTCTTACATCTTCTGTGTCAGCAGGGGTTCTTTACCACTAGTGCCATCTGGGGAGCCCACAGTATCTAATGGTCCCCCAGCAAAATCTTATTATTTCCTTTTCCCCAGGGAACATACCTTGGTAAAAAGTCCTTGGGGGGAAAAGCTGGAAAAAAGATTAGCAGTATAAAGTTTTGACAGCATAGCAGAGTCCTCTCTCAAGAGAACTGAGCCTCTCCTTCATTCAAAGAGTTCTGGGTCCATAAACTATCTCAAGCTGGAATAAAATGAGGTGACATTGCCTTTTTTTTTTTTTTCTTTAATATAGTTCAGGTAGACTTTGGATCAGTTAGCCTAGGAGAATCAAGTAAGAATTGTAGATTTCCTCTCCATTACACTTTTTAGGAAAACCATAATCAGCTAGCTATAGTCGATGAAAGTCAGACTAATTTGATTGCAGCTTTGACTTGCTGCCCTTTATCATAATTATACCCATCTTACCTTCTGTAGTCAAGGACTGCCATTTGACTGATCCCTGCAACACCAAAACCCAATTAATCCAAATTCATTTAGGTTTTCCAATCTATCACTGCATTTCCACTGTAAGGTATTGTCAACAAACAAAGTGCTCACAGAGCTTTTCAAATATGTCACACTTCACCTCACAGTAATGGTGAAAGGTGTTTCTTCCAGACCTTCCAGTGTGGGTAAATCCCAAATGAAGAATCCACTCTAACATTCCACTCTCCCCAAGTTTCTGAATCTTTTCCTTTACATTCAACCAAAGGAAGATGGGCATTTCCAATTCATTTATAGTGGACTATCTTTTGGTTCGTGTTTCAGCCAAACAAACTGCTAAAGCCCATTCTAACTCACCAAGCTGCAACATTAAATGCAGAATCTCTTTGTCATCAATAAACTTGACCTGATATAACTTTATGTTCTTCCCACCAATATCCCATGCCCTTATAGTAATTCATACCCACATGTCCCTCAGATCTCTCTATGACTCACTGAAATGAGTCTCAGATGAAAATTAGCATCTTTTAGCAATAAAATATGCTTAAATTGAGGTATGTACATTGTTTCTTAGACAGAAAGCTATTGTACACAGACTACAGTATAATGTAAACATAACTTCTATTTGCACTACTGCATATGTGTGGTTTGTTATAAGAAATAGGCACTTAATTGTGGAGACCAAGAAGTCTCAATATCAGCAGTTGGCCAGCTGGAGACCCAAGAGAACCAACGCTCTCCAAGTCCATGGGCCGAAGAACAAGGAGATCAAAGGGTGTAAGTTCCAGCCAAGTCTGAGATCAAGGATAAGAGAAGACCCCAGAGATAAGAGAGTCAGGCAGAGAGAGCATTCCCCTTCTTCAGTCTTTAGGTCTTCAGTGGATGGATAGGATTTACTCAGATTAGAGAGGTTAGTATGTTTAAGTGTGGAATGATTTTGTTATGTTATTTTATATATATAGTAGTCCCAAAACAATAAAAAATAATGCTTAACTGACTCAAAAACATATGCCCACTAAAATAGTGAATTCCATGTCTATCCTTTAACTTGGCAAGAGTAACATGTTTGTAAACAATCGCTTTGGAATGTGTGTGAAAGAACAGCATTGCTGTTAGAATTAAAAATCAATACAACATTTGGAGGACACTTTGGCAAGGTCTTTCAAAATCTAGAATATTATATCCTTTTACCTAGACATTCTATTTTTAAAAAATTGTCTAAAAGATAGATATACTCACTCAAGAATGCAAAGACATACACAAGTGTATCCTTGCAACACTGCTATATACATGAACAATTTTAAAATGGATACCCATGTCATATATTTCCAGGGCTTCCCAGGTGACCACTAGTGGTAAAGAACCCACCTGCCAATTCAGGAGACATAAGAGACATGTGTTCAATCTCTGGGTCCGGAAGATCCCCTGGAGGAGGGCATGGCAACCCACTCTAGTGTTCTTGCCTGGAGAATCCCATGGACAGTGGAGTCTGGGGGGCTACAGTCCATGGGGTGGCAAAGAGTCAGACTTTTTGCATGGACTGAACCGACTTAGCACACACGCAGTATATCTCTATGTACTACCATGAAATGATATCCTATTGTTTTGTTTGTTATGTTTTGGAAGAAAGCAAGGTAAAAATAAGTGTATTATGTTTGTGCCAAAAGAGTTAAGGTACAGTCTTACTTTTTGCTTTTTGTGATTTCATCTTCCTATTGTATTGCGGACATGTGATTAAAGTAGAACAGGTTTGAAGCCATAAAAATGAAAAACACATGTTAAGGATAGTAGAATGAATAAACAAAAGGTGCCTCCAGCCCAGATGATGTTGTGGAGGTATTCTATTGGTTCTGGACTGTTTCTGAGCTTCTTTTAAAGTGAGAAAATTATGTTAGAAAGTGTTCTAGTTTCATTCTTTTACAAGTGGTTGACCAGTTTTCCCAGCACCACTTGTTAAAGAGGTTGTCTTTTTTCCATTGTATATTCTTGCCTCCTTTGTCAAAGATAAGGTGTCCATAGGTTCGTGGATTTATCTCTGGGCTTTCTATTCTGTTCCATTGATCTATATTTCTGTCTTTGTGCCAGTACCATACTGTCTTGATGACTGTGGCTTTGTAGTATAGTCTGAAGTCAGGCAGGTTGATTCCTCCAGTTCCATTCTCCTTTCTCAAGATTACTTTGGCTATTCGAGGCTTTTTGTATTTCCATACAAATTGTGAAATTATTTGTTCTAGTTCTGTGGAAAATACTGTTAGTAGCTTGATAGGGATTGCATTGAATCTATAGATTGCTTTGGGTAGTATAGCCATTTTGACAATATTGATTCTTCCAATCCATGAACACAGTATATTTCTCCATCTGTTTGTGTCCTCTTTGATTTCTTTCATCAGTGATTTATAGTTTTCTATGTATAGGTCTTTTGTTTCTTTAGGTTGTTTTGTTTTTGTTTGTTTGTTTTTTACTGTCCCACACAGCATGCATACTTCCCTGGTCAGGGATCAAACCCATGGCCCCTGCAGTGAAATCACAGTGTGTTACTCACTGGTCCACTGGAGAAGTCCAAAAGTCAATTGTTGTCAACAGTTCTTTTGCCTAGTAGAGAATATAGGGAGAATATGTGAATTTTGCAAAATATAATATACAAAATGCTATAAGAGAGGTCATCCTGTTCATTAGAATTAAGACTCACTGTTATAATTCCTTTTGTTTTATTTTCTTGAAAGATCACTGAGTTTTGTAATTGATTTTGGAACTCTAATGCTTTTCTTTTGACTATTTCAACTTGTGGCCAACATACTGAAACACAAATGGCTATTAAGTTGTCATGGTGCTGGATATCAATATTCCTTATTATATAGATTGTTGATTATATGGTGGTAATTATTCTAAACTGCTAAAAGTCTGAAAATATGTAATGATTTCAATTATTTTTGTGAGTGGTGTTTTACAAAATCAAAAGCAAAAATTTAACCCAAACACATTTGGATTTAGGTCTGTATGTTTGATGTTGATTGTTTTAAGCATCTTCTCAACATATAAAAACAAAAAGATTGTTAAATTACAGTAAAAATACATCTTATTTGTTAGAATGTGTTGTATCAATTACATTTCACTTTCCTAAATGCCTTATCTCCTCTAATCTCAGTTGAAAACAGTCAAATTCCACTTATTTTTTCCAGGAGATGTATTGGAAAAGCATTTCAGTTCATATCAAGAGTAAAAAAAACTTCCTTGTTTAAACATTCTTGTGGAAAAAGGTCAATTCCTTTGGCAATGTTCACTAATATAAATCAAGGTGTGTCTGTGCTATTCTATGTCTTTAAATTTATTAAACTGTAAGTTTCAGGAAAATATAGGGCATGCTCCACTGTATTTCTATTGTCTAGAATGAGTAAATAAATAATGAAGCTCTCTGCTTTTAAACATTTATCTCTCCTATTTCTCAATCTACAGCCATAATTTGCTTTTAATTCTTTCCTCAAAAACTTAAATGCTTGCCAAATTCTATAAAAATAAAGTTAAAATAAAATTGTGAAATGTGTACATACTAGAAAATACAGATAAGGAGTCTGGCTCTTGGGTTAGACTGCCTCCATTTGGCTCTAATCCTGACTTTTAGGTATTTGTTTCTAGGTGAGTGACTAAAATCTTCCATACTCAGTATTCTTTTTTATTCTTTCTGGATATAAAAATAGTACATCATTTCTTTGGGTGATCATGAGTGCATGGCATGCGGTAATCACCCAGTTAATGTTATTCATGTTATTTTTGTTCTGTTACACCTTAGAATCCAAATAATGCCTTGAGCTGGTATCATGCTGCTTTCCCAGCTTCGGTTCCCAGAAATTCTCAATATTCATTAGCAGCAGTTGGTTACTAACCATGTTTTTTATACTTTTTAGTTTGTATTGGGGTACAACCAATTAACACTGTGATAATTTCAGGTCAACAACAAAGGGATTCAGCCACACATATACATGTGTCCATTCACCCTTAAACTCCCCTCTCATAGAGGCTGCCACAGTACATTGAGCAGAGTTCCATGTGCTATACAGTCGGTCTTTGTTGGTTGTCCACTTTAAACACAGCAGTGTGTACGTGTCCATCCCAAACTCCCTAACTACCTTTTCCCTCCTTTCTTCCCTGAGCAACTATAAGTTCATTCTCTCAGTCTGTGAGTTTATTTCTGTTTTGTAAGTAAGTCATTTGTATAATTTCTTTTTAGATTCTACAGATAAGGAATGTCATATAATATTTTTCTTTCTCTGTCTGATTTACTTAACTCAGTATGACTATTTTTTAAAAATGTTATTGTGCAAACATTACATCTTTAGAAAATTTTACATCTCTAGTCATGTTTATACTAGCTTAAATTCTTTCTCAAATACAGTTTAAACATCTCATGGGATGCATTGTTGACCTCTAAGTCAACTGCATCCAAGCACATGGAGTTTCTGTATCATGAAATTTGAATTTCATAGCAAAGGGAGAATAAGCATGTTTATGAGGACACCTTTTAGAGCCTCTTTAAAATATAACTCAGATGAGGATGGATGCTCTTTGAAACTTGCTCTACTTGAAAGGAAAAAAAAAAAAAAATAAAACAACTTTCAGCTCAAACTCCAATACATAGTTCCCTAAACGGAGAAGGCAATGGCACCCCACTCCAGTACGCTTGCCTGGACAATCCCATGGACCGAGGAGCCTGGTGGGCTGCAGTCCATTGGGTTGCACAGAGTCAGACATGGCTGAAGTGACTTAGCAGCAACAGCAAGTAGTATTAGTAGAAGCAGTAGTAATAGTAAGCGTTCAATGCACATTTTAATATTATTTTCAGGGTCTTTTCCTGTGGACTTTATATATATTAATCTAGTTAATTTTCGCTACACCCCTTTGAGGTAGTTACTACTATAACCCCTAGTTTACAGATGAGGACACTGAGGTTTAGATTGGTTAGGCAATTTTACCATTGTCTTATAGGATGTGGTCAGGTCGAGATTTGAAAGCAGCAACTGGGCTGATTATAATTGACAAGTCCTTATACCACTATCCAAAATGCTAAAGACACTCCCATAAGTAACTGAAAACAAGTATATTAACTATTACACTGCTTAACTCTGTTCCTTTGGAGGTTCTAATGAAGTTGAACTACAGGAATCTCAGGAGATATTTAGTGAAAGAATAGAGGTATAAAATATTAGTTCCAGTTAAATCTCTTCTATAAAATCTTTTCATGATCATCCAGATCTTGGCAAGTACTTTCTTCTTAATAATAACATTTCTTTTAAATAACTTTAGGGACAAAAACCATGCATCTCCTTTTTTAATCACAATGTTTAAATGAGCCAGTGTCCTAACTGAAAAGTGAAAATGACTCAGTCATGTGTGTGACTCTTTGCAACCCCATGGACTGTACAGTCCATAGAATTCTCCAGACCAGAATACTGGAGAGGGTAGCCATGCCCTCCTCCAGGGAATCTTCCCAGCCCAGGAATCAGACCCCAGCCTCCCACACTGTAGGCAAATCTTTTACCAGCTGAACCACCAGGAGAGCCCAAGAATACTGGAGTGGGTAGCCTCTTCCTTCTCCAGGGGATTGTCCTGACCCAGGAATAGAACGGGAGTCTCATTCATTGAAGGCTGATGCTTTACTAGCTGAGCTACCAGGGAAGCTGTAACATTGCTTTTAAATATGTTTAGGGACAAAGACCATGTATCTCCTTTTTTAATCACAAGGTTTAATGGGCCAGTGTCCTGACCAAAGCTGAGCTCATATATGAAACAATTCTCTCACTCTCATTTGTTTCCTGCTCTGTTACAATTTTAAAAGATTATTTTTGCTCTTATAAGATAATTATTCATGAAGCTGATCTTCTCGTTCTCGAATCTATCCAAATACACATTGAATTGTGCTAGCAGAATCGACATTGTATTCTATTATCTCATTAAAATGAAAACATTGTGCTATTTATATGAATTACTATACTCCTCATCATTTCAGAGTAACAGTTTGCTCAATTAATACTAGTCTATAAGCAAAAATAAATTAAACTAATAGGAAATTGATCCAAGAAGAAGACAAGAGTGTGATGTATTAATTTCAAATAATTTTTTTTAAGTAAGTAGTGACTAGTACATTAGAGTTCTAATTCAGGTAATAAACACCAAGCATGTCTAAGAAAGATTAATTCTCCTTTACAATGGATGCGGTTTCCTCTGTACTTATTAATGGAAAGTATGCCTGTGATAGACCGTTGTGAATTAAATCAATCATTAGTCTGACACTTTAGAATTTGTTTTTTTATTTTACTCTGATAAAAAGATGACTGATATGAATTCAATCAATCTATTCTGTATCAGTTATGTATTATGGAATAAACTATAAAATGCATAATATAGTCGTGATTTGTAGATGAAAGAACTATGTTCTGACCATGTATCTGTCTATTCTGGGACATGTTTAGATAACAGGAACAGAACTGTTGATGCCAGATAAGTTAGATGACGTACTAAGCATTTTGAAGGCACTTGAACAATAATAAATACAGGAATATCAGAGTGTTATGAAAAATAGTAAAAATACTTTGTACAAATAATATGTTGGCAATTATATTTAAAACTAGCTAAAGGAAGTGAAAATGCCTTCGCTTAAAATATCTGCATATCTTTAATAGGCAAATATTTCTTGGTTTTCTGAATAAATGTGAAAATGAAAGTGAAAGTTGCTCAGCCCTGTCTGACTCTTTGCCACCCATGGACTGTCTTATTGTCCATGGAATTCTCTAGGACAGAATACTGGAGTGGGTAGACTTTCCCTTCTCCAGGGGATCTTCCCAACCCAGAGATTGAACCCAGGTCTCCTGCATTGCAGGCAGATTCTTTACCAGCTGGGCCACAAGGGAAGCAAAGATCTTTTAATAAAGGTAGTAATATTTTACTGACATAGCTGTAACTGGATTATCTATCATCTTTACATTTATTTTAAATTATTCATTATATGGGTGCCAATTTTTACATAAAACTTTTAAGATTTTCTGTAATATACTTCATTTATAAAATTTTAAATTATTAAGTCTTGAACAACTTTGTAAAGTACACTGTTGAACTTTAATCAACTTTTCCTTTCTGTGTATTCTCATCTTAGCTATTTCTTTTTTCTGTCAGATTTCATAATCCCTCCTTCTCACTGTTTGCTATGTTCTTGGTTTAATAACCTACTGCTTTTGGTATATCTTTGCACTGAAATTTAACTCCTCATACTTGCATGTTTATGTCCCTTGCCCTTGGGCTTCAACCTCCAAAGCTGTGACAAATGCAGTTTTATTGTTTATAAGGGGCTTCCCAGGTGGTTGCTAGTGGTAAAGAATCCTCCTGTCAATGCAGGAGACATGAGACATGGGTTCAGTCTCTGGGTCTGGAATATCCCCTGGAGGAGGGCATGGCAATCCATTCTAGTATTCCTGTCTAGAGATAATCCCATGGGACACAGGAGCCTGGAGGGCTTGGGGTCTTGGGGTCACAGAGTTGGAGATGACCAAAGCGACTTAGAACATTCACATTGTTCATCAGCCAACCAGTTTGTAGTGTTTTGTGTTAGAAGCCTAGTCTAAGACAATCTTCTTATCCGAGAACCTCTTCTTATTTAGATCTTTTAAAAACTTTTTATTGGAGTTGCTTTACAAAGTTGTGTTAATTGCTGCTATACAACAAAGTGAATCAGCTGAAAGTATACATGGACCCCCTCTTTTTTGGATTTCCTTTCCATTTAGGTCACGGCAGAGCAGTGAACATATTGGTCCTTGTGTTAGGGCATTAGTTTCTTTCTTTTACTGAAGATTCAGGCTTTTCTACCTTCTTACCACTCTCTACTTAATAGTCTTAGGTCCTCATTCACTGTTATTGCTTCACCTGAGTAGAAAAGAAAAAACTATAGAGTTGAGAATCAGGAGACCCGAGAACTAATTTTGCTTTGGCGTGAACTAATCTGTCACTTTGGAATTGCTATTTCATTTATTCATGCTTTGTAGTAAATAATAATTTTTCAAATTAAAGATTCTCAATGTTCATTAGTGAATTAGGGCTTTGAGGAGTCCTGTGATGTAAAGAAAATGAAACAAAGGAAGAGAAAAAGGAAAACTCTTGAGTTATTTAACTCAGAAACTCCCAAGTCGAATTATTACGTAACACTGAACTAATAGTCACTCAATTCCATCCACTTTTCTTTGTATCCACGAGAAGGATTTAGTTCAAACTCTCACTATGTTTAAGTCATGTTTGATTCCACCTATAATATTAGCAGCCAGGTAGAACTGATAACTGTACTGTTTTGTTTGCTTTATTAATTCTTTCTGGATCCCTTCTTGACTTCTTGTCATCACCATTTTTCAGGCTCCTATTGCCTTTGTAGATTAGAATGGAGGATGCTAAACTGATTCCCTTGCAGCCTTAAATCCTTGTATTCCATTAATTTTACTAAAGTGGTTTTTTTTTTGTTTTTTTTTAAAATGATTTTTTTTAGCATTTATTTTTATTTACTTATATATTTGGCTTTGCTGGGTCATAGTTTCAGCACATGGATCTGCAGTTTTCATTGAGACATGTGGGATCCTTAGTTATGACATGTGGGATCTAGTTCCCTGACCAGGGAGCAAACCAAGTCTTCTGAATTGGGAAAGCAGAAACTTGCAGTGGACCACCAGGGAAATCCCAGGAAAGGGCTCTTTTGGCAAAGCTTCTTCTATGTGTCCCTTTGCTGGAGTTACAAGTCTGACAGTTGAATCGAGGATCTTTCACACTCTTCCTTTAGTATCTCTGCTGACTTATGCATATAGGTGACCACACTTCTAGATTTCTGACCATAAGTCTGGTTTACATCTGTTTTCCTCAGCATAATTTATTCCCCTTTTTCTTTTCAAAAGCATCCCATTTTGTTCAATACATTATGTAATTATCTTACTATATGCCATCTATTTTCTGGTAAATTGAATCAATTACCCCTACATAAAGCTTAATTATTTCCTATTCCCCTTTACCAGCTTTGAATTTATTTCTATCTATGAAAATTCTAGCAGTAGAAATCTCATATTACACGATTTCTAGTTCTTCATTTTTCCATTTTGCATAAGCTATATAACATCCATATTATTAACATGCCTCCCAAAACATATTTCCTAAAGTTTAAATTGAGTTCCACCTGTTGACTGATTAAAATAAATTTATCAGGCACTCGATATTTTCAGAGTGAAAAACTGATCATATAATTTTCACATTTAACAGCTTTTAAGAGATTCTCCACCAAAAAAAAAAAAAAAAAAAATCAAACTTTAAAGACAGAATGGAAAGCCCCGAATAACTTTCTAGCTGCATCTCTCAGCTTTCCCAAGCATATCCTCTGATTTCTAGCCATTCCAATCTATTTACTTGGAATACACTATGCTTTCTCTACCTGTGTTTTCACACATTTAAATCATCTGGTTTTGGAGTAACCTCAATTATCTGGATATATTGTTATGAAAACTTTATATTTCTTCCAATTATTTCCCCGAACTAAAATATGTCAACTTCCACTTTTTCATCCCAGCTAGGCAGCTTGCATAAATGCATAGTCATTTTCTGCCTTTAAAATTAGTTCATTGCACTTTAAACTCCAGTCTCTTATCCTATTTTAAACTGTTCCCCAAACCCACTGCACTCTAGGTCTGTGCTTAAGAGGGCTCTTCAGCTCTTTTACTTTCTTGTCTTCTTCCCTTCTGAATTCTGCATCCTTCATGTCTGAGGACAAAGAAGAGACGTGGTGTGGGGGTTGGGATGGGGAAAGTGAAAATGAAAGTGAAGTCGCCCAGTCGAGTCCGACTCGCAACCCCATGGACTGCAGCCTACCAGGCTCCTCCGTCCATGGGATTTTCCAGGCAAGAGTACTGGAGTGGGGTGCCATCGTGGGATGGGGAAGGCGTTACTTAATTAGGCTGGAGTTTGCAGCTCACCCACAGGCATCAAATTCCTTTCCTATCTGAAGCACATTTTTTTCCTATAGCATCTACCCTATCCTTGAGAATCATTCAAGGATTGCCTTGCCTCTCCAAGAGGAGTGTTTAAGCTGCTTCAATGCCACCCATATAAAAACCCAGTGACTTTCACTACTGTACTCACTCCCAACATGGCCTTCCCCCAATACAATTGGAAGCCAGGAAGAGGAAACCAATTCTGATAGACCCCCCCACTTTTTTTTTTTTGGCTATCAGTGAGCCTTGGCAATGGAGAAGAGACATAATATTCAGTAATCAGTAATTCCGGAGCATCAGGAAAAAAATCTCTTCCAATGTGTCATCACTTATTTGCTATTCACTTTCTGGGCAAGCACATTTTCCTTCTGTAGCCAATAAAATCCTCCTTTTTAAAGTTTGAACTCGCATGTTATTTTCCCTGTGAAATTCTTTTCTCGTCCTTCTAGGCAAATTTAATTTTTATGTCAGAACTTCATGTCCTTTTCTTAATTCCATTGCAGTTTCCATCACATTTGTCTATAGTGGTTGTAGTTCACTGCCCCTTAATGGAATTTTGACACCATTTCAAAAAGGCCAATCCAAGATTACTTTTAGGGGGCTGGAATGCAAAAGTACGAAGTCAAGAAACACCTGGAGTAACAGGTAAATTTGGCCTTGGAGTACAGAATGAAGTAGGGCAAAGGCTAATAGAGTTCTGCCAAGAGAACACACTGGTCATAGCAAACACCCTCTTCCAACAACACAAGAGAAGACTCTACACATGAACATCACAAGATGGTTGACACTGAAATCAGATTGATTATATTCTTTGCAACCAAAGATGGAGAAGCTCTATACAGTTAGCAAAAACAAGACTGGGAGCTGACTGTGGCTTGGATCATGAACTCCTTATTGCCAAATACAGACTGAAATTTAAGAAAGTGGAGAAAACCACTAGACCATTCAGGTATGACCTAAATCAAATCCCTTATGACTATATAGTGGAAGTGAGAAATAGATTTAAGGGACTAGATCTGATAGACAGAGTGCCTGATGAACTATGGATGGAGGTTTGTGACATTGTGTAGGAGACAGGAATCAAGACCATCCCCAAGAAAAAGAAATGCAAAAAAGCAAAATGGCTTTCTGAGGAGGCCATACAAATAGCTGTGAAAAAAAGAGAAGCAAAAAGCAAAGGAGAAAAGGAAAAACATACCCATTTGAATGCAGAGTTCCAAAGAATAACAAGGAGAGATAAGAAAGCACTCTTCAGCAATCAATGCAAAGAAATAGAGGAAAACAATAGAATGGGAAAGACTAGGGATCTCTTCAAGAAAATCAGAGATATGAAGGGAACATTTCATGCAATGATGGGCTCAATAAAGGACAGAAATGGTAGACATTAAGAAGAGGTGGCAAGAATAAACAGAAGAACTATACAAAAAAGATCTTCATAACAAAGATAATCACGATGGTGTGATCACTCACCTAGAGCCAGACATCCTGGAATGTGAAGTCAAGTGGGCTTTCAGAAGCATCACTATGAACAAAGCTAGTGGAGGTGATGGAATTCCAGCTGAACTATTTCAAATCCTAAAAGATGATGCTGTGAAAGTGCCACACTCAATATGCCAGAAAATTTGGAAAACTCAGCAGTGGCCACAGGACTGGAAAAAGTAGGTTTTCATTCCAATCCCAAAGAAAGGCAATGCCAAAGAATGTTCAAATTACCTCACAATTGCACTCATCTCACACGCTAGTAAAGTAATGCTTAAAATTCTCCAAGTCAGGCTTTAGCAATACGTGAACCATGAACTTCCAGATGTTCAAGTTGGTTTTAGAAAAGGCAGGGGAACCAGAGATCAAATTGCCAACATCCGCTGGATCATCAACAAAGCAAGAGAGTTCCAGAAAAATATATATTTCTGCTTTATTGACTATGCTAAAGCCTTTGACTGTGTGGATCACAATAAACTGTGGAAAATTCTGAAAGAGATGGGAATACCAGACCACCTGACCTGCCTCTTGAGAAATCTGTATGCAGGTCAGGAAGCAGCCGTTAGAACTGAACATGGAAAAATAGGCTGGTTCCAAATAAGAAAAGGAGTATGTCAAGGCTGTATATTGTCACCCTGCTTATTTAACTTATATGCAGAGTACATCACGAGAAACACTGGGCTGGAGGAAACACAAGTTGGAATCAAGATTGCTGGGAGAAATATCAATAACCTCAGATATGCAGATGATATCATCCTTATGGCAGAAAGTGAAGAACTAAAGAGCCTCTTGAGGAAAGAGGAGAGTGAAAAAGTTGGCTTAAAGCTCAACATTCAGAAAACTAAGATCATGGCATCCAGTCCCATCACTTCATGGCAAATAGATGAGGAAACAGTGGAAACAGTGTCTGCCTTTATTTTTCTGGGCTCCAAAATCACTGCAGATGGTGATTGCAGCCATGAAAGACACTTACTCCTTGGAAAGACAGCATATTAAAAAGCAGAGACGTTAGTTTGTCAACAAAGGTCCGTCTAGCCAAAGCTATGGTTTTTCCAGTGGTCATGTATGGATGTGAGAGTTAGACTATAAAGAAAACTGAACACTGAAGAGTTGATGCTTTTGAACTGTGGTGTTGGAGAAGACTCTTGAGAGTCCCTTGGACTGCAAGGAGATCCAACCAGTCCATCCTAAAGGAGATCAGTCCTGGGTGTTCATTGGAAGGACTGATGTTGAAGCTGAAATTCTAAATCTTTGACCACCTGATGTGAAGAGCTTACTCATTTGAAAAGATTCTGATGCTGGGAAAGATTGAGGGCAGGAGGAGATGGAGACAACAGAGGATGAGGTGGTTGGATGGCATCACCGACTTCATAGACATGGGTTTGGGTGGACTCCGGGAGTTGGTGATGGACAGAGAGGCCTGGCGTGCTGGGTTCACGGGGTCACAAAGAGTTGGACACAACTGAGCAACTGAACTGAACTGAACTGAGACTGCTTTAAACAACCAAGCAAAAATCCAATTGTAGATATCCAGTTTCATTTCTAAAATGATACTATGCCATCATCAAATTCCCTGATCTGAAACTCTTTGGCTTCTACTCTTTTGATATTTTTCCTATCACACACCAAAAAATTTTAAATCACTAGTAATTTACCATTAGTAAAATGAAATATTTATCCTCTTGTAGCTTACCTTTCCAAGTGGCTGGCTTCCCAGGTGGCACTAGTGGTGGTAAAGAACCTGCCTGCCCATGCAAGAGATTAAGAGACAGGAGTTCGATCCCTGGGTTGGGAAGATTCCCCTGAAGAAAGACATGGTAAAGCACTCCAGTATTTTTGCCTGGAGAATCCCATGGACTGGGAGGGCTGGTGGGCTATGGTCCAGTCCATATGGTCACAAAGAGGCGGAAATGATTGAAGCGAATAAAATGTACAACTTACTTTCTAATAGTTTGTTTCCATTCATTATTCAATGTATTAATTATTTTTATTAAACTTATATTACAGGCCACTTTCCTATTTGGTCAGTAGGACACTGAACTTAATCGAGCATGGAAAATAGCTCAAAAGGTTCCAACGCAGAAGTTGCATCAGAAGGCAGAAGGTTTTCCTTCAGATAAAGAAGCAAACATTTAGAAAGTAAATGGAGACAAGTGCTCTGGCCTGGTGCACTGGAAAGACCCAGAGGGATCGGGTGGAGAGGGAGGTGGGAGGGGGGACTGGGATGGGGAATACATGTAAATCCATGGCTAATTCATTTCAATGTATAACAAAAACTACTGTAATGATGTAAAGTAATTAGCCTCCAACTAATAAAAAAAAAAAAAGAAAAAAAAAAGAAAGTAAATGGAAAAGGAAAAAAGGAATGAGCATATAGAAAAGTGAGGAAGGAATGAATGTATAAGGAGAGTGTCAAAGAGTAAAGACAGGAGGAAGGATAAACAGAGGTTGGAGAAGGAAAGAAAGAACAGAATGGATGAAGACTCAGTCTATTTATCCTTCATGCCTGTCTATTCTTCCAATACTTAGTATGCTCAAGGGAGATAAATTTATGTTAGTGCTAGCCTAAAATGTAATCAGATAGTATATCTGCTAGGAGGAGAATGAAACCTGGAGTGAATTCCAAAACCAATGATTTAGATCGTCTAGGTCAAAAATTTTCTTCACGGTCTTGGACAGTGGCAACTGTCCATTGCTGCATTTCCTTGAAGTACTACTACCTGGAGTATACATTTAAAAGCTATAAGTCAAACTTTAATTCATTTTTATAAATTTTGGATGTGGTTTGGTTGTGATATTTTAAAAGTTTTAAAATCAGCTCATTGAGCTATTGTAGGACCATGCTACAAAAATAGCAGTAATTTATCTCTTCAGAATGGCATGTGGAGAATGGATTCCGGGACTGTGGCCTGCTTGTGATTGATGAAGCAACATTGTCAATTATAAGACTTAACAGATTCCATAAATGCCCAGCTCTCCTAGCTAGCGAGCCTTCTTTGTTCTAAAAACAAATCAGATCTGCTGGTTGCCAACATATGCACTTGCTGAGATTCTGAATAAAAACGTGAGGGGAATAAAACTTTTATGAATGCAATACTCACTAATCAAGTACCTATAGGGTTAATAAAAACCACATCTTTTGGTAACAACATCTCTAGTTTTAGAGAAAAGGGAAATATTTTAGGGGTTTTCTTTTTCCAGCAAGCTTTGCATTATAGTCCAAGTTGTCTCTAAATTTGGTAACATCCAAATGACAACCAAGTTATAACTCTAGGATACGATAGTGAAGTCAAAACTGACCATGGAATGTCCTTATTACATAAGTGCTGTCAGACACTCCAGCACTTTTTTGCTACTTCAAATAATGAAATAATACATGGGGGGATTTTTTTATAATTATTTTTTTATAATTACTACGTTTCTCCAAGAATTGAGAAATTACAAATAGTTGAGAGTTAAGAATTAAAAGTAGCTTCCTGCATAGCTCAGTCAGTAAAGCATCTCCATACAGTGTGGGAATCTGCATTCAATTCCTGGGTTGGAAAGTGTGGGAAGTTCCCCTGGAGAAGGAAATGGCAACCCACTCCAGTATTCTTGCCTGGAGAATCACTCGGACAGGAGTCAGGCAGCCTATACATTCAAAAAAGTTTTATTATGAATTATTATGAATAAAAGAATTACAAATAGGTGAGAAAAGAAGAGAAGCTAAAGACAAAGGAGAAAAGGAAAGATATACCCATCTGAATGCAGAGTTCCAAAGAATAGCAAGGAGAGATAAGAAAGCCTCCCTCAGTGATCAAAGCAAAGAAATAGAGGAAAACAATAGAATGGAGAGAAACTAGAGATGTCTTCAAGAAAATTAGAGATAGCAAGGGAATATTTCATGCAAAGATGGGCACAATAAAGGACAGAAATGATATGGACCTAACAGAAACAGAAGATATTAAGAAGAGGTGACAAGAGTACACTGAAGAACTATACAAAAAAGATCTTCATGACCCAGTTATCTGGGTCATGATGGTGTGATCACTCACCTAGAGTCAGACATCCTGCAATGTGAAGTCAAGTGGACCTTAGGAAGCATCACTACGAACAAAGCTAGTGGAGGTGATGGAATTCCAGTTGAGCTATTTCAAATCCTGAAAGATGATGCTGTGAAAGTGCTGCACTCAATATGTCAGCAAATTTGGAAAACTCAGCAGTGGCCACAGGACTGGAAAAGGTAGGTTTTCATTCCAATCCCAAAGAAAGGAAATGAATGCCAAAGAATGTTCAAGCTACCACACAACTGCACTCATCTCACACACTAGCAAAATAATGCTCAAAATTCTGCAAGCCAGGCTTCAACAATATGTGAACTGTGAACCTCCATATGTTCCTGTTGGGTTTAGAAAAGGCAGAGGAACTAGAGATCAAATTGCCAACATCTGCTGGATCATCAATAAAATAAGAGAATTCCAGAAAAATATCTACTTCTGCTTTATTGAATGTGCCAAAGCCTTTGACTATGTAGATCACAACAAACTGTGGGAAAGTTTTCAAGAGATGGGAATACTAGACCACATGCCCTGCCTCTTGAGAAATCCGTATGCAGGTCAAGAGGCAACAGTTACAACTGGACATGGAACAATAGACTGGTTCCAAATAGGAAAAGGAGTATGTCAAGGCTGTATATTGTCACTCTGCTTATTTAACTTCTATGCAGAATACATCATGAGAAACTCTGGGCTGGATGAAGCTCAAGCTGAAATCAAGATTGCTGGGAGAAATATCAATAACCTCAAATGCACAGATGATACCATCCTTATGGCAGAAAGTGAAGAGGAACTAAAAAGCCTCTTGATGAAAGTGAAAGAGGAGAGTGAAAAGCTGGCTTAAAACTCAACATTCAGAAAACTAAGATCATAGCATCTGGTCCCATCACTTCATGGCAAATAAATGGGGAAACAGTGGAAACAGTGTCAGACTTTATTTTTTGGGGCTCTAAAATCACTTCTGATGGTGATTGCAGCCATGAAAGTAAAAGATGCTTATTTCTTGGAAGGAAAGTTATGACCAACCTAGACAGCATATTAAAAAGCCGAGACATTACTTTACCAACAAAGGTCTGTCAAGTCAAAGCTATGGTTTTTCCAGTAGTCAAGTATTGATGTGAGAGTTGAACTATAAAGAAAGCTGAGCACCAAATAATTGATGCTTTTAAACTGTGGTGTTGGAGAAGACTCTTGAGAGTCCCTTGGACTGCAAGGAGATCCAACCAGTCCATCCTAAATGAAATCAGTCCTAAATTGGAAGGACTGATGTTGAAGCTGAAACTCTAATACCTTGGCCACCTGATGTGAAGAACTGACTCATTGGAAAAAACCCTGATGCTGGGAAAGTTTGAAGGCAAGAGAGAGGCATGACAGAGGATGAGATGGTTGGATGTCATCACTGACTCAATGCACATGGGTTTGAGCAAGGTCCAGGAGCTTGTGATGGACAGGGAAGCCAGCTGTGCTGCAGTCTATGGGATTGCAAAGGGTCAGACAATACTGAGCAACTGAACTGATGAAGAATTGAAAGCCAATCCTATCATGCTGTTTTCAAGAACTGCCATGTCTGTCTGAAAGATAAATACTGACCAGAGTTCGAAGGTATATATTCTTTTTCTTCTCTGCCATTACCTTTTAAGGTTCTGAACTCCTTCTTCTCACTTCTTTGTTAACTCCCAATTATGGGTTCATTTTCATTTTTCATGCTTCTCACTCTCTTGAAACTTAATCAAGACCTTCATATATAAACACAGACACACACACACACACAAATATACACATCTGTATGTTCATATATAGAGATAGCTATGATTTCTTTAACACTAATCTCTTTAAATATGACATGCTTTAATTTACATGACATATTCAGAAGGCCTACATAATTTGAATTTTTTAGCATGGGTTTTATATGTTATATTAAAACCTTTATGCTTTTGTAATTGATTTCCATTTTAAATGATAACTTTATCAATTTGTCTCCCAAATTATTTATTGAGATTAACACCAAAAACTAAATGTCCACATGAAGTTTTCTTTAAATAGGAATGCAAAACTGAATTTTTCTTAAATTGTAATTTTTTCCCCCAATGTTAAGAGGAAGATACTCTTGGCAGAAAAATGCAGTAAGTAGGGAAATTATAAGAAATAACATTCATTTATAATAGCATTATATCCCAGTGTTTATAGCATTTTCCTTATTATTGAAGTAAATAAAGCCATGGAAATCAAGCAATATTATTTAAATGTGACAGTTATGTTACTATTTAAAAAGTATACAATTAAAATATTATAATTACTGTTTGACTGTTTGTGTCACCCCTAAATTCACATTGGGATTCTAAACCCCAATGTGGTGATTTAGAAGGTGGGGTTTGGGAGAAGTGATTTGATTATGAGGATGGAGACTTCCTGAAGAGGATTACTTCTCTGAAAAAAACATCCTTGGGAATTCCCTGGTGATCGAGTGGTTAGGACTGTGTTTTCACTGCAGGTGAAATGAAGACACCAAAAGCCAAGCAGCGCAGCCAAAAAGACAGAGCAGAGAGAAATCCTGCAGGGCTCCCTCCCCACATTCACCATGTAAGAGTGTTATGAGAGGTCTGCAACCTGGACCATGAGACATGACATTTCTGTTGTTTATAAAACATCCAGTCTGTGGTACTGTGTTATAGCAGCCCAAGTGGACTAAGACGCAAAGTAACTTCAGATAGCAGCATTTAAAAAAAATCCTTAAATTAGAAAGCCATCAAAAACCAGTATAGGAGCTCTCATTCACCTCTATGAAATAGATTGAAACTTTGAAATGTACATAAGAAGCCTTAAATGTTTTATATTCCTTGTCACATATTTCCACTTTTAAGAATTTTTGCTAAAGCAATATTTAGATATAGGATTATTCATTACATTTGTATTTTAGTAGTCCAGTTTTGGAATCAAATTATGTGAATGAGATAATAGGTTTGCTAATTGCCTTCTAGTCCCCTATACATGCATATACTTGAATTTATTAACTTGTATAAATGTTCATGCTGTGCTGTGCTTAGTCACTCAGTCATGTCTGACACTTTGCGACCCCATGGACAGTAGCCCACCAGGCTCCTCTGTCTGTGGGGATTCTCCAGGCAAGAATACTGGAGTGGGTTGCCCTGCCCTCCTCCAAGGAATCTTCCCAATCCAGGGATAGAACCCAGTTCTTTTGCATTGCAGGCAGATTCTTTACCAGCTGAGCTACCAGGGAAGCCCATAAACGTTGCTACCACATTGCTAATCGAAAAACAGAGTAAATATAACTGCATACTGTTGAATGATCATTGATTGTGGGTGATAATGAATATGAGATAACCCACCCTAATGTGTGTGTGTTATTTTCTCTGGCAATGTTCAGCATGGAGACATATAATTGATTAGATTCTCTAAGATTATTGGTGTGCCAAGGAATTTAAATGAGGAGAACAAAAGAACTAGAATTGTAAGGTAATAATTGTAATAATGTCTCTTAGCTTGATGAGGGGTATAAACAATGGCCAGATCAATAGAGGAAAGATGCCAGGAGAGGAAAAAAATTTTACAAGAGGGACTGAACAAGCTGGAAGGTATTTCTATAACTAGGGAGACTTACATGTACATTTCATTATAAGTATTTCAGATATTTTTACATGCCTGATGTTCACCTCTTAATTTTTAGTACTCCTAATATACAAAAGTTTTAAATTTCTTTTTGCTGATTATTTCCTTTACTATTGTCTTTCTGCTTAGTAAGTCTCTCAGCAACCTCAGATTAGTTTTTAATGCATCCATATTTCCACTGGTGTTTTGTCATTTATATTTTATAGTTTAATCTTTGTCTATAATTTGGTTTGCTTTGAATTTCACCCTCTCTCAAGGTAGGGAATATCTCAAGATCTCAATCTCATATTTTTAAAGTTATTTCTTCCCTACAAGTTTGTTATGAGAAACATCTTCAGAGCATGTAGGAATATGCTGACATCTCAAAATCTCTACAGCCATCACTCACTTCCAACACTGTCATCTTTTGTTTGGACTCTGCAGCTGCCTCCCAAAGAGCTCCCTGTTTCTCCCTGCACCTCAACAAAATATACTCTGGACCTTGGCAAAGTGATCACTGAAAACAGATGTTAGATCCAGATGTTTTTCTGTTCAAAATATTTGCATGCATTTTCATCGCATGATCCATAAGTGTAAAAGACTTTGTCATAACCCACATATCTCATGTGGTCTGCTGTATGGGTCTACCTGTTTTCTAGCACATGCCAGCCACACAGACTTTCATGTTCCTAAACCTAACAAATATACTTCCTTTCACTTGCTATTTCTTCTTTTTGGAATGTTCTACCTTTACCAGGTTTGTTCTAACACTTCATTCTGATTCTGCTCTAAAGTTATATTAGGCATAACCACTCTGCAGTTTAATACATAAAGCAGATGTCAATACAAAGGCCCTATTTGCTACTCCTAAAAGTAGCCTATGTTCTAAAGTTGGTGATTATTTCCATACATCTTACTTTTGTTACATCTGGCTAAGCAATCTGTGATTTCTAATATATAATTTATAATGTATAAGATATCTCACAGAATTGGGAGGAGATGCAGAAAAAGAATTTTGGAGAACACAGCCAGTAGAAATTATGACCCACATTAAGGAGTTGTTTCTGAAGATTCTGTTCTGCTAATCAATGAAACTAGAAATCAACAGTACTTCCCACCTTCCATGAAAGGACCGATACCCCTACCACTTGCATTTTGAAGATAACTATATCAGTTTCACCCGCAAGCTTTGTGTGAGTTCTTGCAGAAACATCTGTTTGAAGCAAGCTAGGGCATGTGTGAAATTCCAGCTACACAAGAATTTACAAATGTATTTGTATTTTCTGAGGTTGAAGCATATACAGAGCCAGTTTTTTAAGATATTCTATAGTCTACATTTGTGTAGAAAATTGACTATATACAATTTTCCTAGCTTAACTTTTATGTTATAAACTAACAAAAGCATCATGCCCCAGTCTCACCAAGTATGTCTATATATGCAGAATTTAAGACATATTAACTCTCTCTCTAGAAGCAAAGACCATGTCTTATCAACTCATTGCTTTCATCTCTAATTGTCCATCTATAGTTGTCTAGATGTCCTAAAGGACATCCGCAACCTTAACTTAAAAGCAGAAAACCTGCACAATGAAATTAGCCTAGCTATCAATAACAGTTTATATATAAGACAAAGAGAAATTAAGAGAGAGGAAGAGCTAAGTATATATAAATAGAATGATTATGTATGTGATGAACTGCAATTATTCTTGGTTCTGCAACTCTTTACCCAGCTACTCTTTGCATTTACAACCTCCTTTCTCCACTACATATTTCTCACTTAGCATTGAAGTTAAAGTTCTTTATCTAAAAGTATGATTAAAACCGGTGGACTTGAACCCTCAGTTCAGTTCAGTTCAGTCTTTCAGTCCTGTCTGACTCTTTGCAACCCCATGAACGACAGCACCCCAGGCCTCCCTGTCCATCACCAATACCCAGAGTTTACTCAAACTCATGTCCACTGAGTCGGTGATGCCATCCAACCATCTCATCCTCTGCCAACCCCTTCTCCTCCTGCCCTCAATCATATCCAGCATCAGGGTCTTTTCAAATGAGTCAGCTCTTCTATCACATGGCCAAAGTATTAGAGTTACAGCTTCAGCATCAGTCTTTACAATGAACACCCAGGACTGATTTCCTTTATGATGGACTGGTTGGATCTCCTTGCAGTCCAAGGGACTCTCAAGAGTCTTCTCCAACACCACAGTTCAAAAGCAGCAATTCTTTGGCACTCAGCTTTCTTCACAGTCCAACTCTCATGTCCACACATGACTACTAGGAAAACCATAGCCTTGACTAGATGGCCCTTTCTTGACAAAGTAATGTCTCTGATTTTTAATATGCTGTCTAGGTTGGTCATAATTTTGCTTCCAAGGAGTAAGCATAGTTTAATTTCATGGCTGCAGTCACCATCTGCAGTGATTTTGGAGCCCCCAAAACTAAAGTCAGCCACTGTTTCCACTGTTTCCTCATCTATTTGTCATGAAGTGATGTGACTGGATGCCATGATCTTAGTTTTCTAAATGTTGAGTTTAACTCAACATTTTCACTTGCCTCTTTCACTTTCATCAAGAGGCTCTTTAGTTCTTCTTCAAGTTCTGCCGTAAGAGTGGTGTCATCTTCATATCTGAGGTTATTAATACTTCTCCCAGCAGTCTTGATTCCGGCTTGTGCTTCATCCAGCCCAGTGTTTCTCATGATGTACTCTGCATATAAGTTAAATAAGCAGGGTGACAATATACAGCCTTGACGTACTCCTTTTCCTATTTGGAACCAGCCTGTTGTTCCATGTCCAATTCTAACTGCTGCTTCCTGACCTGCATACGGATTTCTCAAGAGGCAGGTCAGGTGGTCTGGTATTCCCATCTCTGAAGAATTTTTCAGAGTTTGTTGTGATCCACACAGTCAAAGGCTTTGGCATAGTCAATAAAGCAGAAATAGATGTTTTTCTGGAACTCTCTTGCTTTTTCGATGATCCAGTGGATGTTGGCAATTTGATCTCTGGTTCCCCTGCCTTTTCTAAAACCAGCTTGAACATCTGGAAGTTCACAGTTCACATAGTGCTGAAGCCTGGCTTGGAGAATTTTAAGCATCACTTTACTAGCGTGTGAGATGAGTGCAATTGTGCAGTAGTTTGAGCATTCTTTGGCATTGCCTTTCTTTGGTATTGGAATGAAAAACTGACCTTTTCCAGTCCTGTGGCCACTGCTAAGTTTTCCAAATTTGCTGGCATAGTGAGTGCAGCACTTTCACAGCATCATCTTCCAGGTTTGAAATAGCTCAACTGGAATTCCATCTCCTCCACTAGCTTTGTTCGTAGCGATGCTTCCTAAGGCCCGCTTGACTCCACATTCCAGGATGTCTGGCTCTAGCTGAGTGATTACACCATCGTGATTATCTGGGTCATGAAGATCTTTTTTGTACAGTTCTTCTGTGTATTCTTGCCACCTCTTCTTAATATCTGCTTCTGTTAGGTCCCTACCATTTGTGTGCTTTATTGAGCCCATCATTGCATGAAATGTTCCCTTCTTATCTCTGATTTTGTTGAAGTGATCTCTAGTCTTTCCCATTCTGTTGCTACCCTCTATTTGTTTGCACTGATGGCTGAGGAAGGCTTCCTTATCTCTCCTTGCTATTCTTTGGAACTCTGCGTTCAAATGGGTGTATCTTTCCTTTTCTCCTTTGCTTTTCACTTCCCTTCTTTTCACAGCTATTTGTAAGGCCTCCTCAGACAGCCATTTTGCTTTTTTGCATTTCTTTTTCTTGGGGATGGTCTTGATTCCTATCTCTTGCATAATGTCATGAACCTCCGTGCATAGTTCATCAGGCACTCTGTCTATCAGATCTAGTCCCTTAAATCTATTTCTCACTTCCACTGTATAGTCATAAGGGATTTGATTTAGGTCATACCTGAATGGTCTTGTGGTTTCTCCACTTTCTTAAATTTCAGTCTGAATTTGGCAATAAGGAGTTCATGATCCAAGCCACAGTCAGCTCCCAGTCTGTTTTTTGCTGACTGTATAGAGCTTATCCATCTTTGGCTGCAAAGAATATAATCAGTTTGATTTCGGTGTCGACCATCTGGTGATGTCCATGTGTAGAGTCTTCTCGTGTTGTTGGAAGAGGGTATTTGCTATAAGCCCTCAGTCTTCTTTAAAGTTTTGGTGGTCATGGGAGTATTAGGACATGGTCTAAAGTATCTTTTCATCTCCAGACACATGCGCACCCTGTCTACTCTTCAGTTCAGTTCAGTCACTCAGTCGTGTTCAACTCTTTGCGACCCCATGGACTGCAGCATGCCAGACCTCCCTGTCCATCACCAACTCCCAGAGTTTACTCAAAGTCATGTCCACTGAGTTGGTGATGCCACCCAACCACCTCACCCTCTGCCATTCCCTTCTGTTCCCACCTTCAGTGTTTCCAGGCATCAGGGTCTTTTCAAATGAGTCAGCTCTTCACATCACATGGCCAAAGTACTGGAATTTTAGCTTCGGCATCAGTCCTTCCAATGAACATTTAGGACTGATTTCCTTTATGATGGACTGGTTGGATCTCCTTACAGTCCAAGGGGCTCTTAAGAGTCTTCTCCAACACCACAGTTCAAAAGCATCAATTCTTTGGCGCTCATCTTTCTTTATAGTCCAACTCCAGCAGCCATAGATGACTACTGGAAATCCATAGCCTTGACTAGACAGACCTTTGTTGGCAGAGTAATGTCACAACTTCTTAATATGCTGTCTAGGTTGGTCATAACTTTTCTTCCAAGGAATAAACGTCTTTTAATTTCAAGGCTGCAGTCACCATCTGCAGTGATTTTGGAGCCCCCCCCCCCCCCAAATAAAGTGTGTCACTGTTTCCACTGTTTATCCATCTATTTGCCATGTGTGATGGGATCTTAGTTTTCTGAATGTTGAGTTCTAAGCCAACTTTTTCACTCTCCTCTTTCACTTTCATTAAGAGCCTCTTTAGTTCTTCTTAGCTTTCTGCCATAAGGGTGGTGTCATCTGCATATCTGAAGTTATTGATATTTCTTCATGCAATCCTGATTCCAGTTTGTTCTTCATCCAGATCAGAATTTCTCATGATGCACTCTGCATATAAGTTAAATAAGCAGGGTGACAATATACAGACTTGACATACTCCTTTTCTGATTTGGAACCAGTCTGTTGTTCCATGTCCAGTTCTAACTGTTGCTTTCTTACCTGCATACAGATTTCTCAGGAGGCAGGTCAGGTGGTCTGGTATTCCCATCTCTTTCAGAATTTTCCACAGTTTGTTGTGGTCTACACAGTCAAAGTCTTTGGCATAGTCAATAAGGCAGAAGTAAATAGCAGTGATTCTCTTTCCTTATATTTATTACTGGTCACTGCACCTCCAAAATCTTCCCTTTCCAGGAAGTCTTTTTCACAAATTTACCACATTTAACCCAATTTTCTTTTGTGTTAAACTGTCTCTCTGTTGATATGTCCCACACATTATTTTTCCTTCCAAGCAAAGAAGAGCTGTATAATCAAGGTCTTCCTACTAAGAGAATATTGTTTCTTCTGTATCCCTGAGGACCACCCCTAAATTATTCTGTGATGAAACAGTTGTCAATTTCTGGCCACTGCCACCACGTGGTCGTTCAGTGGCATTTTGTCTATTTGGTGTCAGAAAGAATCTCAAACAGCAGAATGGTATCATTACTAGGAATTCAATGGAAGTATTGTCATGACCCCTCATAGAAGCTTTCTTCTCTTAGATGCTAAACTTTCTAAAACACAAGTCCATATAGACAGGAAGTCAACATTTGTGAGTGGTTCAGTCAATGTAAAAGTGATCAAGTCTAACTATCATATAATGGCACTATTTATGCAGTTTCTTCAAAGGCAAATCCTGTTGGATCACACCGCAGTATTACAAGATCTTTTAAAATACAGGATACCATGAATTGATCTTTAGTAAACCATTTCACTTTTTCTATAAGATAGCTATTTCTGATTTTAGAAAACATGGCAAGATTAATAAAATTCTTTAGAATCAGCCCCTTGCCTTAATTAATTAGCCCTGGAAGGATTTCCTTCTTGGGAAGAAATGCTATGTGAGATACCATGACTAAGAGAGACTGTAACTACAGTCTATGGATGATAATGCAGGTAGAATCTTGATGGTGAAGGAAGGTAACTCTTTATCATCATTGTGTAGATTCCAGTGAATAATAATTGCTGACCCCTGTATCCATTTGAAATGGGGCCTGAGCCCTTTCAGCAAATTGAAGAGAAGTTCATGTTGTTGAACCTTGTGTAAACTTCATCCCTGCTATCTTGGCAACATTACTCATGAGGAGATAGAACAAGCATTTTCATGACTAGGGAAAATAACTAACTATAATCCACTTGGTAGAAGATATTGTAGGTCATCTCTTAAATAACTATCACAGGAAACAGGACCTTTGGCAAGCATTCATGCAGGATCCTCATATATCTCATATTGTGGGTGATTTTGAGAGTTCTAAATGTGTATTTCTTCCAGAAAGCCTTTTCCACAAATTCTCCACACATTTTTTCTTCCAATTTCCTATTGTGTTAAATTGTTTGTCCCTCTTGATATGCCCCACATACTGTTTTCCCTTCCAAGCAAAGAAGAAATATATCACCTTCAATTTCTTCCCAAGATACTATCTTCTGCTTCCCGGAGGGCCACCCCTAAATTATTCTGTGACAGAACTGTTATCCATTTCTGGCCACTGCCACCATGTGGCGATTCGGAGGTATCTGTGTATAAGTCTCCGTGGTGTTTTTTGTTTTTTATTTTCTCCCTCTTTCCCACCCTCCCTCCTACCTACCCTGTCTCCTTTCTTTCTGTCTCTCTTTTTAAATTTCTTTTTCTACTTTCCTTCCTTCCTTTGTCTTTCTTTCCCTTTATCAGCCATAAACAAATGTGTCACAGACTGCTAATTAATCAGCAAACCCACATTCTTCTCTCCTGCACACACACTTAGATCATATTTTTCAAGCTTCCTGCAAGTTAGATTTGAGCAGCGGCTGAATTTTGGTCAATGAGTGTGCATCAAACCACTGTGTGCTACACAGAGACCATTTCCATCTAAAATCCCCTTGAGTCATCCTACAAGTGAAATTCTGAATATGCTTTAAATGCAGAGCTGGAAAAGTTTGTAGTTGGCTGGATATGGGCTTATGAGAAAGAACCGTCATAAGATGACTCAGGTTTTTGACCTTATCAGTGGCAAGAATGAAATAGCTCTTAGCTGAGGTACACAAAAATCAGATAAGAGGGAACTTCAGGATTTCAAGCTTATAGCATTTTGTTTCATTTTCACCCAAAATGTAGTTTTTATTATACTATTTTTTCTTACCCTTAATTTATGCTTTACATTTTATTTTATGTTTTATACATATATGTTATAAACTCTGTCTATATTTCAAGCTACTTTAGGTAGGGTATTTACACAGAAAGACAGGGAAACAGGAAGAAACTGAATGAGAGCTGTGTCTCCACGAGCAACTAAAAATGGCCCGAGTAATTATTCAGTAAATATTTGGTGAGTGATTAATCAGTGAAAAGACTAACAATTAAATAGATTATGCTTGAATATTTTATAAACATGAGTAACTACTTTCAGTGTTCTTTAAATAAAAACTTCTTGACTATCGCCTACTATCAAAAAAATGAATTTAAAGCAAAAACATTTATTAATCTTAAATGTTTTTATTGTGTCTTTGGGTAAAAAAAACAAAACAAAAAACAAATGAACCAACCTAAGAACATTAGTAAATCATAGTGAACATAATAAAAAATAATCTGGTTCCTAATGGAAATGCCTTAGCTATATGAGTTTTTAAAAAATCACATGGTTTTGAAGAACCTAAACATTATAAGTAAATTCGTGCTGCTGTTTAAGTTGGAATATACTAACTTTCTTCTTACAATGAAATACTAAATATTTCTTACAATGAAATTGTAAGATATTTCAATATTTCTTACAATGCTTCTAACAGTGAAATACCAAATACCAAATATTTTGAGGAAGGAATAACAACAATTTGGATGGAAAAGTGAAGAAACTGTAAGGTTGCTTTTATTTTATTGTCATTAAACATAGTATTAAACAAACAACAGCAAAATACTAATGTACCTAAATGAGGAAATGACAATGCAAACAAAGGCATTGCTCTATCTGCTTACTTTCCAGAAATCTCAAAGAGGACACAAGTTTTCCCCTTTCCCACTTGCAGTCGGGTTCTTCCCAGTCTCCACTAAGAAAGTCCATAGTTACCCAGACTTCCTTATAGTGACTCTCACCCCTCCTTCTTGTCTTCATTATCACTGTGTCTCTTTGCTACTTATTCTTCATTTGCTTTTCTGTATCTTCTCCTTGCCCTTCTCTGCCCTAATTCATGGTTCTGAAGGTTGACCTCTGCAGACTGGCTAGCTAGGCTTTCTTGTTCTTGATTTCTGACAGATTTTACTATCTATCTATAGAAGTCAAGAGGCATGGACAGGAGATCAGAGGTGGGAAGGAAAAGAGACTGTATCTACGCTTCACTGCCCAGGTACCTCCCCATGGCACCACTGTGCCACATATCAGAGCTAGGCTCCAGCTCCTGTCCCAGCCCTTGTCCTAAGACTCTTTTCCCTCTGGGCTCTGGGTACACCATGCCCTCTATGTGCCCCTTTGAGTCTGGAACTGGTAACCATTTTCTTGTGCTCAGTTGCTCACAAATGGTGTCCAACTCTTTGCGGCCCCATGGGCTTTGGTCCACCAGGCTCCTTTGTCCATGGAATTTTCCAGGCAAGAATGCTAGAGTGGTTTGCCACTTCCTACTCCAGGGGATCTTCCTGACCCAGGGATCGAACTGGGTTCTCTTGAGTCTCCTCCATTGGCAGGCAGATTCCTTACCACTAGTGCCACCTTTAGTAGGTTTTTATTCCCTCTACCTCTTAATTTATATCCATTATTATTAAAGTATTTTTAGTTACACTCTCCGGAGTGTGTAACTTTTAAAAGTCTATCAAGGCATTGACTGATTCATTTTCCTTAGCTGTAAGATATGGGTATCATTTCCTGTTGCAGGGAGCAGGTGTACCTTACCTGAATGTGACTATGGAGTCTTCCCCATTGCTTTTCTAGGTAGCATGAAGTTTTGTGTATTTATTTCTCTCCACTGAAATTAATGCCTTCTATGTTTTCTTCCTGCAGGTCTTTTATATATTGGCTCTACTGGTTTATTAAATAATGCCATTAACTGTGGCTAAGTTAATAGGTTGCTTTTCCTGGAAGCCCTTAAGGTTTTAATTGAAAGAAGTGAAGTAAATTTCAAGTAGTTTAATAGGAGTCATTGATTTGGAAAAACATTTAATTTTTTTCTAATACCTGTATGATTTTTTATGACACACAGCTAGCTATTCAGTAATGACTGCTATGATTATAAACTTTTAAAATATAGACAAAGCCTATATTGAAGACTTCTGTGGACTCCCTATTTTTATTTTTTTAAACTGAGATATAATTGACATATAACATATATTTAAAGTTCACAACATAATAACTTGATATTCTCCAGGACCTGCTCGATAAGATATACTCAGCTTAAGCATTGAGTGTGTTTTAATCTCTGGTCCTTACTCTCAAAAGCCCATGATTTTATCTGCTTTGTTTTTTATTTTTTCCTGATTTGATTTTTTCAGCAAGTGTTCCATGTTGTTTTCTTCTGATTCATTTTTATATCTCTTTACCTGATAAATCTTTACTTATGTCTCAAATCAAAGTGCGGACGGTCCCTTTTCTACATAAAGCTTTCCTTGATTCTGGCATGGAAAAGAAACTTGTAACTCCATCCACTCTAATTCAAAATGTTTGACACATATAGTTATCACAAAACACAAGATGTCCTACATTAATTACTTTGACAAGCTTATATTTGAGTATTCTTTTGAATTTTTCCAGAAATATGTGGTTCATACTGATTCTCACAACAATCTCAACAAATAGTTGAACTCATATGTATGCCAAATTAATATTTGCCAAATTAACTAGATAAACAAAGACTTAGTTTATAAAAGGATCTAGGAACTTCTAGATTGTTACTCGAAATCCATTACAGATGTATTTGCCTTTATTTTTATTTAGATGATATTTGTACTGTCTTCTGCATTTGTGTTCTTCCTTATGTTATAAATTTAACCCTTCTTATTATATGCATTATGTGTCAAAATAGTGTTTGCTTTGCATCTACTACAGTTTTCCTTTCAAACCATTGATGGATTTTTGACTCACTTTGGCCTAATTTTAAATTTTAACTTGGGCATTATGAGATTATTACTCAGAAATATTAGTAAAGTGTGCATTAAAACAAGTATATAAAGTAGGATGAAACGTCTCATGCATTTTTCATTGCAATGAAAATAAAACTTTCTGCTAAGAATCTCAAGGTGTCATAAAGATTAAATGAATGCTACTGCTGCTGCGGCTGCTAAGTCGCTTCAGTCGTATCCGACTCTGTGCGACCCCATAGACGGCAGCCCACCAGGCTCCCCCGTTCCTGGGATTCTCCAGGCAAGAACACTGCAGTGGATTGCCATTTCCTTCTCCAGTGCAGGAAAGTGAAAAGTGAAAGTGAAGTCGTTCAGTCGTGTCCGACTCTTAGCAACCCCATGGACTGCAGCCCACCAGGCTCCTCCATCCATGGGATTTTCCAGGCAAGAGCACTGGAGTGGGGTGCCATTGCCTTCTCCAACACACACTAAAGTGCTTGTAACAATGCCTGACACATAAAAATACTTGAATAAATAGTAGTGGATTCTTTATATTAGTATCAGTGTCATTTGCATGAGGAACCAAAGAGATTCCTAGAAGAAAAGCTATCCTAAGGGAAAGAGTGGTTGTCTTAAGTATATCAATTTTTTTTTTTTTTTACAATTTTCCCTAGCTTGTCACTCATGGGTTCATGTTTGAAACACAGAGGCAAAAAAGGCTATAGTTATGTCCTTGTAAAACATCAGAATATAAAGGTTTAGTATCCATTCTGGAAGACTGTAACATCACAGAGAAAATAAGCATTTTCCTAGCTTACAACTTAGAACATAGCATAAAGATAAACACTAAGCATCCCAGACATCTAAGCACCAGCTTGGGATACCAGCAGTTTTCCGGGATCGGGGAAGGGAGTGGTGGTGCCTTAAGTCAGGACCGGGGGTGCTGTGGCAGCCTTAAGAGCAGCAGAAGTCGTGGGGGCAGGTCAGGAAACACGCCCACATTCCCCAGCGGACAGCAGCGCTCAGCACCGAATAGGGCCCACACAGGGCCCTCTTCCAGCAACACAAGAGAAGACTCCACCCATGGACGTCGTCAGATGGCCAGCACTGAAATCAGACTGATTATATTCTTTGCAGCCAAAGATGGAGAAGCCATGTACAGTCAGCAAAAACAAGACCAGGAGGTGACTGTGGCTCCGATCAGGAACTCCTTATTGCCGGATTCAGACTTAAACAGAAGAAAGTAGAGAAAACCAATAAACCATTCAGGTATGATCTAAATCAAATCCCTAATGATTATACAGTGGAAGTGAGAAATAGATTTAAGGGACTAGATCTGATAGACAGAGTGCCTGATGAACTATGGACAGAGGCTTGTGACATTGTACAGGAGATAGGGAACAAAACCATCCCCAAGGAAAAGAAATGCAATAAAACAAAATTGCCATCTGAGGAGGCCTTACAAAGAGCTGTGAAAAGAAGAGAAGCAAAAAGCAAAGGAGGAAAGGAAATATATACCCATTTGAATGCAGATTTCCAAAGAATAGCAAGGGGAGATAAGGAAGCCTTCCTCAGGGATCAGTGAAAAGAAATAGAGGAAAACAATAGAATGGGAAAGACTAGAGATCCTTCAAGAAAATTAGAGATACTGAGGGAACATTTCATGGCACAACACGGGCACAATAAAGGACAGAAATGGTATGGACCTAACAGAAACAGAAGATATTAAGAAGAGGTGGCAAGAATACACAGAAGAACTGTACAAGAACGATCTTCATGACCCAGATAATCACGATGGTGTGATCACTCACCTAGAGCCAGGCACCCTAGAATGTGAAGTCAAGTGGGCCTTAGGAAGCATCCCAACAAACAAAGCTAGAGGAGATGATGGAATTCCAGTTGAGCTATTTCAAATCCTAAAAGTTGATGCACTGAAAGTGCTGCACTCAATATGCCAGCAAATTAGGAAAACTCTGCAGTGGCCACAGGACTGGAAAAAGTCAGTTTTCATTCCAGTCCTAAAGAACGGCAATCCCAAAGAATGCTCAAACTACTACACAATTGCACTCATCTCACATGCTAGTAAAGTAATACTCAAAATTCTGCAAGCCAGGCTTCAGCAATACATGAACCATGAACTTCCAAATGTTCAGGCTATTTTAGAAAAGGCAGAGGAACCAGGGATCAAATTGCCAACAGCCATTGGATCATTGAAAAAGCAAGAGAGTTCCAGAAAAACATCCATTTCTGCTTTATTGACTATGCCAAAATCTTTGATTGTGTGGATCACAAAAAACTGTGGAAAATTCATCAGAGATGGGAATACCAGACCACCTCAACTGCTTATTGAGAAACTTATATGCAGGTCAGGAAGCAACAGTTAGAACTGGACATGGAACAACAGACTGGTTCCAAATAGAAAAGGGGTTTGTCAAGGCTGTATATTGTCACCCTGCTTATTTAACTTATATGCAGAGTACATCATGAGAAACGCTGGACTGGAGGAAGCACAAGCTGTAATGAAGATAGCCGGGAGAAATATTAATAACCTCAGATATGCAGATGACACCACCCTTATAGCAGAAAGTGAAGAAGAACTAAAGAGCCTCTTGATGAAAGTGAAAGAAGAGAGTGAAAAAGTTGGCTTAAACTCAACATTCAGAAAACTAAGATCATGGCATCAGGTCCCATCACTTCATGGCAAATAGATGGATAAATAGTGGAAACAGTGGCAGACTTTATTTTTTTTGGCCTCCAATATCACTGCAGATGATGATTGCAGCCATGAAATTAAAAGACACTCTCCTTGGAAGAAAAGTTATGACCGACCTAGACAGCATATTCAAAAACAGAGACATTTCTTTGCCAACAAGGGTCCATCTAATCAAGGCTATTGTTTTTCCAGTATTCATGTATGGATGTGAGAGTTGGACTATAAAGAAAGCTGAACACCAAAGAATTGATGCTTTTGAACTGTGGTGTTGGAGAAGACTCTTGAGTCCCTTGGACTTCAAGGAGATCCAACCAGTCCATCCTAAAGGAGATCAGTCCTGGGTGTTCATTGGAAGGACTGATGTTGAAACTGAAACTCCAATACTTTGACCACCTCATGCAAAGATCTGATTCATTTTAAAGTACCCAGATGCTGGGAAAGAATGAAGGCAGGAAGAGAAGGGGATGATAGAGGATATGGTTGTTGGATGGCATCACCGACTCAATGGAGATGATGGACAGGGATGCTGGTGATGGACAGGGAAGCCTGGAGTGCTGCAGTCCATGGGGGCACAAAGAGTTGGACACGACTGAGCCGCTGAACTGAAGTGAACTGAAGGCCTTAGGAGAAAAAATATGTCAACAGTGCAGGGCACAGTGGTGAAGGAGTAATAACTAGGGAGACACAGAGGAATTTTAAGTCCATGAAAATACTCTATATACTATGATGATGGGTATATGTCATTATAATTTCCCCAAACCCATAGACTATACGAATTTTCCCAAATCCATACAATATTAAGAGTGAATCCTAAGGTAAACTACGGACCTTGAATGATTATAATGTGTCAATGAATTGCAAGAAACATACCATTCTGGTGAATAATGTTGATAATGGGAAAGGCTACACACGTGGGGAAAGGTGTAGATGGGAAATCTCAGTACTTTCCTTTCAATCATGTTGTAAAGTTAAAACTGCTTTAAAAAAATGAAAGCTTTAATTAAAAAAAAATCTTGCCTCATGTCAAATCTACTGTTACAAATTAGCTGCTAGTCTAGAGCTCTTTAAGTCTGATGATAAACTAGTGAACATATTTAAAATTATGCTACTATAGTTCTTTTTCTGGGTAATGAAACTAACAGACCCTCCACACAAATTTTATAACAGTGCAGAAACAACATTGAATAGTGGTATGTAGCAATCAGATTGTAGAACTGCTTAAAGAAGAAAGAAAGGGTAGTACTTATTTACAGAGTGATGGAGACATTATTGTATATTCTCTTAGAGAAAAGTATACAGCATTCACTTTTTTTCAAGTATGATTGATTTATAATGTCATCTTAGTTTCAAGTGTATTGCATAATAACTCGGTTATACAGATGTGTGCTAAGTCACTTCAGTCATGTCTGATTCTTTGTGACACTATGGACCATAGCCCACCAGACTCCTCTATCCACAGGATTTTCCAGGCATCAATACTGCAGCGGGTTGCCACGCCCTCCTTCAGGGAATCTTCCCGACCTAGGGATCGAACCCACATCTCTTACATCTCCTGCATTGGCAGGCAGGTTCTTTACCACTAGCACCACCTGTGAAAGCAAGCCTGTAAGTTACACACACATACATATACACAGACACACATATATATGTATATATGTATGTATGTATATATGTATGTGTATGTATATATTTCTTTCTTTCAGATTGTTTTTCCTAAGTTTATTAAAAATATTGAGTATAATTCCCTGACAGCATTTAATACTTTAAATTAAAAGTCTCTAAGGCATTCTTACTAATATTTTATGATAATAAAGATATTGGTGGTGGGTTAGCAGCTAATTCGTGTTCAACTCTTTGTGGCATTATGAACTGTAGCCTGCCAGGGTCCTCTGTCCATAGGATTTTCCAGGCAGGAATGCTGGAGTGAGCTGCCATTTCCTTCTCCAGGGGATCTTCCCAACCTGGGGATCAAATCCACGTTTTCTGTGTTGGCAGGTGGATTCTTTACTCTCTGAGCCTCCAGGGAAGCCCGATAAATGTATTAGACATGTAGATTATTAAAGGAAGATGATGAAATTGTCTTTTTGTAGTTCACACAAGGTCGGATTTGTATATGTCCCACAAGATAAGTTCTGTCTCTTGATATGCTTCATTAACATTCTCTATAAACAAAAAGAACTCTCCACAGTGAAAGTGTGATGTGCCTTTATCTTGGGTCAGTCCTGTGCTTCACACTGAAGAGAGACTTTGCTTCCAAGTCATTTCAGTCGTGTCCGACTCTGTGCGACCCCATAGACGGCAGCCCACCAGGCTCCCCCGTCCCTGGGATTCTCCAGGCAAGAACACTGGAGTGGGTTGCCATTTCCTTCTCCAATGCATGAAAGTGAAAAGGGAAAGTGTAGTTGCTTAGGTCATATCCGACTCGTAGCGAACCCATGTACTGCAGCCTACCAGGCTCCTCCGTCTTGGGATTTTCTAGGCAAGAGTACTGGAGTGGGTTGCCATTGCCTTCTCCAGAAGAGAGACTTTAGTGTTACCTAAATATCTAAATTCAATAAAATATTATTCTATGCCTAAAATAAATATCTCTATATAATACATTGTCTCCCACCTACAGAAACTTACACCCTCATTATAGTTACTTCAGCACTAACAACTCCTCCTCTTAACACTCAAAGTGTGTTCTGAGAAGGCAGTACACAAACATGGTAATTTTAAAAAGAGTCTAATAATAACGCACAATATTTTTCTCTTCCAGATGGCTACGTATCATCATTTACTTTTATTTTTCCTTGTTTCACTGAATTTTCCATTTAAAATTAAGTATGTCTATATCACTTATTCTGAACTAAATCTACACATATGGAATTTATTCTTCTGCTTTGCCATTTATTCAAATTTGTAAGGATACAAATATAAGATATATAAGACCCAGATGACTGCACATAGCTTCAAAAATGTGTCAAAAAATGTGATTCTTATGAAATCAACAAAAATCTCCCCAAGTTTTATGAGCTTTTGCATTTCTGTGAAATACAGGAATGCTAACAGTGACAACTATGATTTATTGAGTGCTTACTGTTTAGTGTCACATACAGTTATAAAATCACAACATTTGTAAATCATCTAAAATGGGTATTGGCCCCATTTTACAGATGAAATTGTGGTATAAAATGCTTTAATAACCTGAAGACAAAAGTTTAAATGAATCTTGACATATTACTAATTTTCTTAAAAGCTTAAGAACTTTAGTTATATGTCTGTTACTCCATTTAGATGAAATGAGAGGGCTTGAAAAGAGAGAAAATTTTCCTATACAGAAAAATCAAAGGGAAAACAAAATACCTTTATAATAGAAGAAATTTTGAACCCTGGAATCCATTTTTGGACTTCTGTTATTCACAAACAGAATACACTGAAGGCAAGCTATGATACTGTCCAACATCACACAGTTGGCAAGCTGTCAGGCAAAGATTTGAGTCTAGGCTGTCTGATTATATAACTTGTGACCCTATACTGTGCACTGGAATTACATTTTCTTTTTTTTTTAATTTTTATTTTACAGTGGCATATACTTGACCATGTTGTGTTAGTTTCAGGTATATAGCAGAGTGATTTAGTTATACATATGTGTTACTGGTGGCTCAGTTGGTAAAGAAACTGCCTGCTAATGCAGGAGACATGGGTTAGATCCTTGGCTGGGAATATCCCCTGGGGAAGGAAATGGCAACCCACTCTAGTATTCTTGCCTGGGAAATCCCATGGACAGAAGAGCCTGGTGGAATACAGTCCATGGGGTCACAAGAGTCGGGCATGACTTAGCAACTAAACCTGCAACACATACGTCTATTCTTTTCTTCAGATTCTTTCCCATGTAGGTTATTACAGAGTACTGAGTAAAGATCCCCATAGTATACAACAGGTCCTTGTTGATTATATTTTATATATAGTGGTGTGTATGTTACTCCCAACCTCCTAATTTATCTGTCCCCTTCACCTTTCCCCTTTGGTATTTGTAATTTTGTTTTCTAAGTTGGTGAGTGTTTCTCTGTTTTGTAAATAAGTTCATTTGTACCATTTTTTTGACTCCACATATAAGTGATATCATGTGATGTCTGTCTTGCTCTGTCTGACTTACCTCACTTAGTGTGATAATCTCTAGGTCCATCCATGTTGCTGCAAATGGCATTATTTTATTCTTTTTAAGGCTGAGTAACATTTCATTCTGGGCTTCTCAGGTAGCTCAGTGGTTAAAGAACCTGTCTGCCAGTGCAGGAGACACAGGTTTGGTCCCTGGATTGGGAAGATCCCCTGGAGAAGGGAATGGCAACCCTCTCTTGTATTCTTTCCTGGGAAATATCATGGATAGAGGAGCCTGGTGAACTGTAGTCCATGGGGTCATGAAAGAGTTGTATACGACTTAGCGACTTAACAACAATATTTCATTCTATATATGTACCATACTTTCCTTATCCATTCAGGAATAAAGAAAATTTGGTACATCTGTAGATGGACATTTAGACTGTTTCCATGTCTTGGTTATTGTAAATAGTGCTGCAATGAACACTGAGGTGAAATGTAGTTTTCTCTAGATATATGTCCAGGAGTGGGATTGCAGAATCATATGGTAGCTCTATTTTTAATTTATAAGGAAACTTCACACTGTTTTCCATAGTAGTTGTACCAATTTACATTCCCACCAACAGTGGAGGAGGGTTCTTTTACTTCCACACTCTCTCCAGCACTTATTATCTGTAGACATTTTAATCATGGCCATATGATTGGTGTGAGGTAATAACTCTCTAAATAGACATTTCTCCAAAGAAGATGTACAGATGATCAAAAAGCACGTGAAAAGATGCTCAATACCATTAATTATTACAGAAATGCAAATCAAAGCTATTTTATGTAGTATTACTAAAGTGAGAATCACAAATTGCTTGGACATAATTCTGGATAGTAAATTATCACCCAGAAGAATAACAAATGGCTTCTGTCATTTTTCTTAAAAGGAAGTATATTTGTATACTGGCATTGAAAATAGAGAAATAAATTCCCTTTGAAGTACTGCATATTTTGCCATTTGATAGTGCTGAAAATGATATTTGAGATTATGCACATTTTCAGTGACAGTTTATTAATATTAAAAAAAACCACAATGGAAGACACCTGTAAAAATAGTTGGAAATCTTGGGTCTCATAGTTTGTTTTCTTCTCATGGAACTTACCATTACTTCAAATGCATAAAGTTTAAAGGATTATACTTGGATCAGATTTTAAAGAAAACAAAGGTTTGTTGCTGTTTAGTCACTGAGCTGTGTGCAACTCTTTGTGACCCCATGGACTATAGCCTGCCTGGCTCCTCTGTCCATGGAAGTTTTCAGGCAAGGATACTGGAGTGAGTTGCCATCTCCTTCTCCAGGGGATCTTCCTGATCCAGGGATCAAACTCGTGTCTCCTGTATTAGTAGGTGATTCTTTATCATTGAGCTGTTACTTCAAGTGCATAAGGTTAAAAGGATTATACTTGGATCAAATTTTAAGGAAAACAAGAAGTTAGCAAGTAACAAAAACGATGATCAAGATATTTAACTAAAATAGCACTTCTGTATTTAACTAAGCCTTTATTCACATTACATTGTGGAGAAAGTGAATTTAAGGAAAATAAATACAGTCCAAGCTTATTATTATCATGCAAGTTGTGTCCTGCACAGGGGACCTCAGTCAAGGGATCCAGGTGAAGCTAAAAACTCTTCTCAACACGCTGCTTGATGCAATGCTGTGTTAGCACTGAGGAAACCTATACCTTTTTCTAATTCATCTTCCCAGAGAGGATACCTTTTTCAAACTTAGCAATGAACCTTCTGTAAAAGCAACAGCCCTGAGTACAAGGACTGGCCAAAGTTTTTGCAAGGAAGTTTTCTCTTCAAAGTTATTATTGCACAAGTATTTTGCAGGAATAAACAAGTATCACTGGGTCCATGGGCCAAAGGCAGAAAATTAAGTCGAAACTTTGGCCATAACGCTTTGATTCTGGCAAAGTGCCTAATTTACATTTACTTGGAGAGGTGTTTGTTTAAAATTATTTCTACATTGTCATTTGTTCTTTAAATTCTGAGATTTCTAAACTGATTATCAGTGTTGGCATTCTTATTATCTTGGGAGGAATAGAATCCAAGTATGTTCCTCATATGCTTTGATATCCCTGATGCATTTTGACAGTAAATATAGCACTTAACCTTTATTGTTGAATCATCTAAAACACAGGATTTGCCAACCTTTCTATTTATAAAAGAAAACTGAACTCTAGAGACGTACAGAAGAAATGACTAGTGTCAAAAATTATAGTAAAGATAGATGCACTTCCAATGAAATGCATTAAATAATTCAACAGTCAAGAGGTAACTTGGAGTAGACATCTTTGAACCATCACTGGCATCACTGCAGGCAAAACAACTCTACATTACAGTATTTCATTTATTATAATTCTTGCTGGTCATATAATAATGAGTACACTAAGAAAGCAGATAAGATAATATGCAGCAACACTGGTCATTAAATAGGTCATTCTCAACTAAAGTTCCTCTCATAAGAAGATGATCTAGCAACTATCCATAAATAAGATATGTTTGTATATGTATACACTAATAATAAATTGTCTGAAAAAGAAAGAAAGAAAATATTTACAATAACATTCTAAAAAGTTAAAAAAAATTCTTAGGAATAAATATAACCACGGAGATAAAAAAGTGTGTTCACTGGAAACTATTAAACATTGATGCAAGATATCGAGGGATACATAAATAAATGAAAAGATAGTATGGGTTCATGGATGGGAAGAGTTAGTTTTGCTAAAATATCCATACTAGGGAGAACAAGATGGCGAAGGAGTAGGTGGACGTGGAGTACATCCCTCTCCATGGATACATCAGGAATACATCTTCAGACACAGAAGTACATGCAGAAGACCAGCTAAGACAGACAGGAGGACCTGACCAGCTGAAAAGAATATATAGAACCATGCAAAACTTGGTAGGATGAAGGAACTGGGGGAAAAGCAGGAGTGTTAGCAGGACTGGACCTGCCCTTGGTGGGTAGGGAAACTGAAGCCGGAGTCCGATCTCCACATGGGGGCAATTGTCTGAGTCAGAGGAGAAACATTTAAGGCTGAGAGTGAAACAGCTGACCAGTGGCAGCCTAAATGGAATGAGAATCAGATGATCCTCGCTGCAGCCACGCATACCCTGGACAGGGACACAGGTCCCCTGGAAGGCACAGAAGCTGGGAGCTGGAGTTTAGGAATTGTGGAGCAATCCCAGGGAAAGGGCTGCTGTTGACCGTGGAGAGACAGATCCAGGGAATGTGTGGGAGACTATGGTGGGAAATGCCTGTGGAGGAAGGCCAGGAAGCCATGGAAGTGAGATGTTGCTGCTGAGTCATGCATAGAGCATGGAACCATCACCATAGCCTCTCCCACAAGCCAACATCAGAAGATGAACAATAGACAGGCTGGCCCATCAAATGCCTGATGCACTTAACTACAGAGTAGGACCCCTCTGAGATGCCCCTTCAAGTGCCTGTTGCCTGATCTCCAGAATAGGACCCCAGCCGGGGGGCCTCTGTGTCCCTGATGTGCTGAACAACAGAGAAAGAGCCCAGGCAAGGGAGCCCTCTAAGTGCCTGAACAGGTGGAGATATGGAGAAAGACTGGCCAAAGAGGACTTCTGATCGCCAGCTACAAGAGGCTTGAGAAAAGACTCTGACGGGGCCATAACTCCTGCCGTGGAGGCGGTCCGTGTCCCTGAACACTTGGCGCCAACAGCGTCCTCGCAAGCCAAAAGCTGTGCCACCGTCACACTCAACTCTCCCTGGGGCAGAGTGGCCATGGGGGCGGGGGGGTGGGGGGGTGGGGTGGGGGAGCGATCTTATGTCTATGCGTGCAGGGTTTCTTCAGTCATGTCCAACACTTTGTGACCCTGTAGACTGTGGCCTGTCATGCTTCTCTGTTGGGGGGTCCTCCAGGCAGGAATACTGGAGCGTATTGGTCAACACTGGTTGCCATACCTTCTAGAGCACTGTATCTCCTGCTGCCCCAGCCGCCAACCCCCCTGAGGACCTGGAGCTGCCAGAACCCCTGCGACCCACGCAGCTGCACCCCTTCCACACTGGGCTCTCAAAGGGCCAATCCAAGCCCCCCCCAGGGCAGCCTCAGGAGCAAACCCCAGTGGGCGACCCACATGCAGAGGTGGGAATAAAACCAGAACTGAAACCCAGGGGCAGTGTGGATAAGGAAGAAGACTCAAAACCTTCCCACCGGCTGTACAACCTGCAGATTAAATCCACATGATTAACTAGGCAGACTGTGTCTATGGAATATATAAAAGGCCATTGAGAGCTCCCACAAAAGAAAACGCACTAGTTCTGATAGCTGTGGACATTGGAGGCAAGAACACACAGGAGTAGGACCAGATTAGACTCTGAGCTGCCCCCACAGCAGGTCCAGAGACCAGCACAGCATTGGAGGGCATCCTAGGGAGGTGAGGTGGACTGCGACTCCCAGCGAGGGAAAGGACTCTGGCAGCGGTGACTCAAGGAAAACATTTATTATTCTTATGGTTTGACTTGTTCTGTGGATTCTTTCGGATTTTCTACCCCCTCCCCCCCATTGTAATTGTCAATTTTATTGGCCCTATGAAATCTAATTAAACTTTTGAGGTTTGGGGTTTTTTTTCTGGGTCACATTTTTTATTGTTGTTATAAACCTCTGCTCTACACTGGGCTATTGCAGTTCTGTGGAGTTTTCCTTTTCTCTCTCTCTCTTTTTTAGCATTGATTTTTAAGTTTTTAAACTATTATTATTTTTTCTACATTTATTCCTTTGCTTGCTTTTCCTGCTGTTCTTTTCCTCTTGCAGTTAATCTTTAATGTATATAAATCTTTATCTACCTCTATTTAACTTTGCATATCTATTCTTTCTTTTCTTTCCTCTCAATATATTTTTTAGTTTTATTTTCATTGCTTCATTCCCCAATTGGCACTTTGTTTTAGTTTTGTTTTCCAGTTCGTGCTTTAGTTAGTTTTGTTCTTGACTCGTATATATGATTTCTGGTTTCCTTTGTTCACCTGGTCAGTTTAGATCGGGCTTTTGCAGTTCTGTGGAGTTTTCCTGTTTTTGTTTGTGTTTTTTCTTTTCTTTTCTTGTTTTCTTTCTCCTTTTTTTTTTTTTTTTACTTTTCACTTTTTTATAATTTTAATTTTTTAAAATTTATTATATTTTTTCTACATTTATTCCTTTGCTTGCATTTCCTACTGCTCTTTTCTCCTTGCAGATGATCTTTAATGTGTATAAATCTTCTTCATCTACCTCTATTTAACATTGCATATCTATTCTTTCTTTCTTTTCTTTTTTTCCTTTCCTTTCAACATATTTGTTAGTTTTGTTTTCATTACTTTATTCACCACTTGGCACTTTGCCTTAGTTTTGCTTTCCAGTTTGTGTTTTAGTTAGTTTTGTTCTTAACTAGTAAATATAATTTTTTATTGATATGGTTTGATTTTGCTCATGGGTGTATATGTGTATGTGTATATTCCATTATTTAATTATTATTTGCCTGATATTGTAACTTCCATTTTTCTGGGGTTCCTCTTTGCTTTATCATTATTGGGCATATGTTTTAACCTCACTTAACAAACCACTTGTGGAATCTTCATTCCTAACCAGAGATCAAGACCTGAGCCTTTGGAGTGGGATCACTGACTCCAAGACCCTAGAACACCAGATAACTAACCATCAGGAGTATCAAATAGTGAGAACTCACACAAAGGAAACCACTTGAATATAAGACCCAGCATCACTCAACCATCAGGAGCACCCTGTGTAGGAAGCCTCATCTAAACAACAAACAAGACAAGAATACAAACCCAATCATCAGCAGACGGATCACCAACTTCCTCAAGCCTGCCAATCAGAGGAAAAGCAAACAAATAGACAAAAAGTGCTTAGCACAATCTCACCGTATATGAAGCTTACACAAACCACTGGACCAAACTTAGGAGGGCAGAAACCAAAAGGAATAAAGAATTCAACCTCGAACCTTGGGAAAAGAGACATCAAACACAAAACGTTAAAAAAAAAAAAAAGAAATACAGAGAAATACTAATAAATGAAGGAATAAACTAGAAACACAGAAGTCCAAATAAATGAAGAAGAAATAGGCAAACTACCTGAAACATAATTCAGAATAATGATAGTAAAGGTGATCAAAAAACCTTGAAAACAAGAGTAGAGAAAATGCAAGAATCAATTAACAAAGATCTAGAAGAATTAAAGAATAAGCATACAAACAACACAATTACTGAAATTAAAAATACTCCAGAAGGAATCAATAGCAGAATATCTGAAACAGAAGAATGAATCAGTGAGCTGGAAGATAAAATGGTGGAAATAACTTATGAAGAGAAGAATAAAATAAAAAGAATGAAAAGAACAGAGGATAGAAATGCATACACATGAAGATTAAACAACACATTCTAAATAACCAACTGGCTACTGAAGAAATAAAAAGGGAAATCAGATAATTTCTAGAAACAAATGACAATGAAAACATGACAACTCAAAACCAGCAGCAAAAGCAGTTCTAAAAGGGAAGTTTATAGCAGTACAATCCTACCTCAAGTAACAAGAAAAACATTGAATAGACAACCTAATGTCACACCTAAAACAACTGGGAAAAGAAGAAGAAAAATACCCCAAAATTAGTAGAAGGAAAGAAATCATCAAGATCAGAGCAGAAATAAGTGAAGAAGAAATGAAAGAATAGTAAAGATCAATAAAACTAAAAGCTGGTTCTTTGAGAAGATATACAAAATTGACAAGCCTTTAGCCAGACTCATCAAGAAAAAAAGAAAGAAGAATCTAATCAACAAAATTAGAAATGAAAAAGGAGAGGTTACAGCAGACAATGCAGAAATGCAAAGGATTATGAGACAATTGTGAACAACTATATGACAATAAAATGGATAACTTGGAAGAAATGGACAGATTCTTAGAAAAGTTCAATTTTCCAAGACTGACTCAGGAAGAAATATAAATTATAAACAACCCAATTACAAGCACTGAAATTGAAACTGTGATAAAAAATCTCTTAAAAAACAAGAGTCCAGGACCAGATGGCTTCACAGGACAATTCTATCAAACATTTAGTGAAGAACTAACGCCTATCCTTCTAAAAGTCTTTCAAAAAATTGTGGAGGAAGGAACATTCTACGAGGCCACCATCACCCTGATAGCAAAACCAGACAAAGACAATACGAAAAAAGAAAACTGCAGGCCAATATACCTGATGAACATAAATGCAAAAATCCTCAACACAATTTTAGCAAACAGAATTCAGCAATACATCTAAAAGCTCATACACCATGATCAAGTTGCTTTTATTCCAGGAATGCAAGGATTGTTCAACATATGCAAATCTATCAATGCAATACATCCTACTACAAATTAAATGATAAAAACTATGATCATCACAATAGATGCAGAACAAGGCTTTGACAAAATCCAGCACACATTTATGATCAAACTCTTCAAAAAATGGGCATGGAAGAAACTTACCTCAACATAGTAAAGGCCATATATGATAAGCCTACAGCAAACATTATTCTCAATGGTGAAAAACTGAAAGCATCCCCCCTAAGATCAGAAACAAGACAAGGGTGTCCACTTTCACCACTACTATTCAACACTGTTCTGGAAGTCCTAGCTACAGTGATCAGAGAAGAAAAAGAAATAAAAGGAATCCAGATAGGAAAACAAGAAGTAAAGTTCTCGCTGCTTGCAGATGACATGATCGTGTACATAGAAAACCCTACAGATAGTATCAGAAAATTACTAGATTTAATCAGTGCGTTTAGCAAAGTTGCAGGATACAAAATTGGTACACAGAAATCACTTGAATTTCTATATACTAACAATGAAATATCAGAAAGAGAAATTAAGGAATCAATCCCATTCACCACCACAATAAAAAGAATTAAATATCTAGAAATAAACTTACCTACAGAGACAAAAGAACAGTACACAGAAAAGTATAAGACACTGATGAAAGAAATCAAAGATGACATAAACAGAGGGAGAGATATCCCATGTTCCTGGTAGGAAGAATCAATATTGTGAAAATGACTATACTACCAAATGCAATCTATAGGTTCAATGTGATCCCTATCAAATTACCAATGACATTTTTCACAGAACTAGAACAACTAGCTTTTTTTTTCACAATTCATAGAAAACACAAGGTGCTTTGAATAGCCAAAGCAGTCTTGAGAAAGAAGAATGGAGCTGGAGGAATCAGCCTTCTGACTTCAGATTATACTACAAAGCTACAGTCATCAAGGCACTATGGTACTGGCACAAAAACAGAAATATAGACCAATGGGACAAGATAGAAAGCCCAGAAATAAACCCATGCACCTATGCGTACCTTATTTTTTACAAAGGATGCAAGAATATACAATGGGACAAAGACAGTCTCTTCAATAAGTGGTGCTGGGGAAACTGGACAGCAATATGTAAAAGAAGGAAATTAGAACACTTCCTAAAACCATACATAAAGATAAACTCAAAATGGATGAAGGACATAAACATAAGACCAGAAACTATAAAATTCTTAGAGGAAACAGGCAGAACACTTGATGACATAAATCAAAGCAAGATCCTCTATGGCCCACTTCCTAGAGTAATGAAAATGAAAACAAAAGTAAACAAGAGGGACCTGATTAAACTTAAAAGCTTTTGCACAGCAAAGGAAACTATAAGCAAGGTGAAAAGACAGCCCTCAGAATGGGAGAAAATAATAGCAAATGAAACAACTGTCAAAGGATTAATTTCCAAAATATACAAGCAGCTCATACAACTCAATGCCAGAAAAGCAAACAACTCAGTCAAAAAGTGGGAAAAAAGACCTAAACAGACATTTCTCCAAAGAAGACATACAGAAGGCTAACAAAGACACAAAAAGATGCTCAACATCGCTCATTATTAGAGAAATGTCAGTCAAAACTACAATGAGATATCATCTCACACTGGTCAGAATGGTCATCATCAAAAAGTCTACAAACAATAAATGCTGGAGAGGGTGTGGAGAAAAGGGAGCACTCTTGCACTGTTGGTGGGAATGTAAATTGATACAGCCACTATGGAAGACAGTATAGAGATTCCTTAAAAAACTAGGAATAAAACCACCATATGACCCAGAAACCCCACTCCTAGGCATATACCCTGAGGAAACAGAAATTGAAAAAGAAACATGTACCCCTTTGTTCATTGCAGCACTATTTACAATAGCTAGAACATGGAAGCAACCTAGATGTCCACTGACAGATGAATGGATAAAGAACTTGTGGTACATATACACAATGTAATATTACTCAGATATAGAAAGGAACACATTTGAGTCAGTTCTAATGAAGTGGATGCACCTAGAACCTATTATACAGAATGAAGTGAGTCAGAAAGAGAAAGATAAATATTGTATTCTAATGTACATATATGGAATCTAGAAAAATGGTACTGAAAATTTTATTTACAGGGCAGCAATGGAGAAACTGACGTAGAGAATAGACTTATGGACATGGGGAGAGGGGAGGAGAGGGTGAGATGTATGGAAAGAGTAACATGGAAACTTACATTACCATGTGTAAAATAGATAGCCAGTGGGAATTTGCCGTATGGCTCAGGAAACTCAAACGGGACTCTGTATCTAACTAGAGGGGTGGGATGGGGAGGAAGATGGGAGGGAGGTTCAAAAGGGAGCGAATATATGTATGCCTATGGCTGAATCATGTTGAGGTTTTAAAAAATTTAAAAAATAAAAACAGAAAGCTGGCAAAAGTAGAATATATATATATCCATACTACCCAAAGCTACCTATAGATTCAATGCAATCTCCATCAAAATTCCACAGGCAATTTTTATAGAAATAAAGAAGCAATCCTAAGATTCATATACAGACACAAAAGAGCCTGAATAATCAAAGCAATCTTGAGAAAGAACAAAGCTGGAAACACCAAACTTTTAAAATTTCAAACTATACTACATAACTGTAGTAACCAAGAGAATATGGTAGTGCCATAAAAACCGACATAGAGACCAACTGAACAGATTTAAAACCTCTAAATAAACTCATGCACGGTAGTCAACTAATATTTGAGAATAGAGTCAAGAATATTCAATAAAGGAAAATATAGTCTCTTTAGTAAATTGTGTTGCAAAACCTGGAATTCAAATGCCAAAGAATGAACGTTTCTCCATCTATTTAATTTTGTGATTTTATATTTAAAATGGATCTTTTGTAAAAAGTTTAGATTTGATTTGAGTCATATTTTTTGATCTGTCCTGACAACATCTGTCCTTTAACTGGTGCAGTTTACCTGATATTCAAAGTGAATACTGAGATAATCAGATTAATATCTATCATATTTGTTACTTTTTATTGCCCTTATAATTCTTTTTTTGTCTATGTTGCCCTCTATTATTTCTCTATCTTTTGTGATTTTAATGGAATACTTTATATGATTACATTTTCTATCCTTTTTTAGGATATCATTTGCATGTTGTTTTACTCTTTTTATGGTTGCCCTACACTTTGCAACATACATTTTCAATAACCCAAGTCCGCTGTGCATAACACTCTGCTGCTTTGTCTCTGTTACACATACTGTATAACAAAAATTCCAATTTTTCCTCCCCATTTACTTGTATCATTGTTGTCATTCATTTCACTCATACGTAAGCATACACAAGCATATAAATGTTAAAATTATGAAATCAAGTAATTATTGCTGTTATTCTGAACAAACTGTTACCTATTAGACCAAATAAGAGTGAGAAATATGTTTTAATTTTACTTTTACGTATTCCCTTTTCAATGCTTTCTCCTTTTTCAAATGTAAATGCAAACTTCTTACCTATGCTATTGTTTTTCTTTCTAAAGTCTTCTCTTACCATTTTCTGGCAAGAAGGTGTAGTGGCAACAAAATCCCTCAGTTTATTCATCTGAGAAAGTCTCTAATTTTTGCTTCACTTTTGAAGGCTAATTCACAAGGTACAGAGATTCAGGTTGTTTCTTCTCCGAACTCTAAATTTCTCACTCCACTGTCTTCTTATCTGCATGGTTTCTTGGGAGATGTTGGATGCATTTCCTTTCTTAGTTTGAAAATTACATGCCTTAGGTGTACTGGGGAGGGAGCAAGGGGAGTTATTTATCTTGCTTTGTAATCTCTGAGCTTCCTGGATGTGTAGTTTCATGTCCTATTAATTTGGGGAACTTCTCAGTCATTATTGTTTTAAATATTTCTTCTGTTTATTTCTCTATCTTCTGATTTTCCCATTGTGCCTGGAAGCTGAGTCGCTTCAGTTGTTTCTGACTGACTGCGACCGTAGGGATTGTAACCTGCCAGACTCCTCTGTCCATGGGATTCTCCAGGCAAGAATACTGGAGTGGGTTGCCATGCCTCCAAGGGATCTTCCCAACCCAGGGATCGAATCCATGTCTCAGGTCTGGGAAGCCTACAGTATTCCCATTATGTGTATATTAACCCTCTGTAGTTGAGTCAGTGTTCTTTAATATTCTGTTCTAGCATTTGTTTTCTTTTCGATCTTTTTATTTTTTGCTTTGCAATTTGAGAGTTTTCTGTTGATACATCCTCAAACTAAGATATATTTTTCCTTAGCGGTGTCCAGTCTCCTAATGAGCCCATTAAAGCCATTAACAGTGTTTTTGACTTCTAACATTTCATTCTGGTTCTTCTTAGAATTTCCTTTGCTCTGTTTCTTGTCCATCTGTTCTTGCTTGCTGTCTGTTTTACCCATTAGAGTCCTTAGCAGTGTAATCATGCTGCTGTTTAGTCACTAAGTCATGTCTGACTCTTTGCGACCGCATGAACCATAGCCCACCAGACTCCTCTGCCATGGGAGTTCCCAGGCAAGAACACTGGAGTGGGTTGCCATTTTCTTCATCAGGGAATCTTCCCGCCCCCAGGGAGCAAACTCATGTCTCCTGCATTGGCAAGTGGATTCTTTACCACTGAGCCACTTGGGAAGCCCCTAGTGTAATCCTAGTTGCTTTAAATCCCTGGTTAGATAATTCCAACATCTCTACTATATCTGAATCTGATCGTCTCTGTCTTTCCAAACAACTTTTTTTTTTTTTTTGCCTTTTAGCATATTTTGCAATTTTTTTCTTTGATATCTAGGCGTGATATACTGGACAAAAGGAACTGCTATAAAGAGGCCATTAGTAATATCGTGGTGAGATATGGGAAAAGAAGTGTTCTATAGTCCTATGATTAGATCTCAGTGTTCCAGTGAGCCCAACTATGGATTTTGAACCTTTTATATGCCTCCTGTTCTCTTTCATCCCTTATACATACTTAAGTGGAGCAGGGTGGTTAGAATTGGCTGGAGTTGGGTATTTCCATTCTCTCAGTGAGGCTCTGATAAAATGCTAGCAGATAAGACTTTGATTAAATCATTTCTCCTGAGGGTAAGTCTTGATTAGAAGAACAGAATGTTTTGGTGTTATTTTAAAATGGCTCTTTTCCCCTTTCCCCTTTCAGAAGCATGAGGAAATATTTGTCCAGTACTCACTGAGAACCTTGGTAGAACATAGGGAGTTAAATGTCCCTAAAGTGAGTAGCCCCCTGGAGTTTTTAACTCTAAGAGTTGTTCACACTGAGCCTCTAGAAATTTGTCAATAAAGTTCAGGTTTTTCCATCCCAGCACCAGTTATTGCAGAAGTTGCTACTGATGGGTTTCTGGTTTGGTAAGTTGTGACTGATTGTATTTTCTTGTTGGTGTCCCCAGTTTGAGGAAATTGTGCTCATACACAATAAAGAAAGAACTCATAGTCAAAGAAGCAGAAGACTAAGACATTGCCAAGAAGTATTTTTCTTAGGGGAAAGGGATATTTATGGAAAATTATTGACATCAAACTTAATAAAAATGCAGATTTTTATGAAATGACATACAAGACGAGATGATAAAAAACCAGATTTAGATGGATTAGGAATTCTTAGATAGATATTCAAAATATAGAAAAGATGAACAAGAGTTTACAAGGATTAAGATTACAATGAATGATTAAAAAAAAAAGCACTGAATAGGAATCTAAGTTCTCTGACCTTTTTTATGTTCCTACTTTTTTCTTTATTCTTTTTGATTAAAAAAAGGAATCGCTATGGCAAAGTTGAGAACATTCATGGAACCGTCTATCTAGTGGTGAGTCACTGAAGATTTTAATATTCTAACTTTTTTTTTTTTCATTTGCTGTCATCAGACTTTTAATAAAAAGGAATGGATCTTGCAAAAGCTTAGCCTGGCCATCTTTTTCTCTCTACTTCATTCTCCTTTCCCATTAGGCATTCCCTGCTACATTAAAGTAGGTTAGCACTACTCTAGGTTTGTAGGGGGAAAAAACACCAGCTATCTATAGTCTTTATAATCATGATATTGTTGTTCAGTCACTCTGTCATGTCTGACTCTTTGTGACCCCCTGGGTTGCAGCACGCCAGGCTTCCCTGTCCTTCACTATCTCCTGGAGTTTGCTCAAACTCTTGCCATTGAATCAGTGGTGCTATCCAACCATCTCATCCTCTGTCGTCCCCTTCTCCTCCTGCCTTCTATCTTTCCCAGCGTCAGGGTCTTTTCTAATGAGTTGGCTCTTCGCATCAGGTGGCCAAAGTATTGGAGTCAACTATGTGTGTGTGTGTGTGTGTGTGTGTGTGTGTGTATGTTATGTATCCAATATACTGGGCTTCCTTGGAGGTAAAGAACCCTTCTACTAATGCAGGAAATGCAGGTTTGATAGCTGGGTTGGGAATATCCCCTGGAGAAGGAAAAGGCAACCCACTCCAATATTCTTGCTTGGGAAATCTCATGGACAGAGTAGCCTGGTGGTCTACAGTCTGTGGTGTTGCAAAAGAGTCAGAGACAACTTAGCAAGTAAACAACAACAACAACAGGAATCCAATGTATTATGTAGATGCATAGTAGATAGATAGATAGATATGTTGGAAACCACTTAAATAAGATAGCTTTGTCCTACCTGGTACAAGAATTGGTCAATCCTCAATTTCCTAGCCCAAGAAACGTCTAGTTTCATTTCTACTGAGCAAAGTGAAAAGAGGGATGGCTAGGGGAAAGGCTGTACTGGAAATGAGTACCTTTGAAAACTCTCCAAGTGCAAGGGAATCAGACAAAAACATTTAAAAATGTGGAAAGAAATGACAGCTCTAGAAGATAGAGGATAGAATACCAAGAAACTGCCTACATACTAGAAACAGATGAAAAAACAAATGAAATTTAAAAATCAGTAGTACAATAGAAAGATGTTCTAGAGTTGAAGACTTAAACTTATAAATAAAATAATGCTCACAATATACCATGGAAAAGAATAAAGGGATTCAAGCCTAGAGACCCAAACATTTAGAATGTCAGTGGTATTTTTTTTAATGTTATAGGTATCTTGGCCAGGAAAATGGTAATCACACAAGATTTAAAGGAAAATGAGGGTGTCCTTGGACTTTTCCTTGACATCATAAATTCAGAGTACAAGAGACCAATACCTCACAGAGAAGTCATTACTGGGCCCACAGATGTACCCAGGATGTAGACAGGCTTTGTTTGGCTTACATAACACTCTTCAAGTGTGAATTTTATTTAAAAATGCTGTGGTTCTGCTTTTTCATCAATAATAGTAAGATTTGCAATGCTTGTCCCATGTTTTCTCAAAGCAACAATGATCTGTGCCTGAGTAGTGTCTGCATTACTTTCCTATTTCTTCCAAGATTTCTCCCAATGCTGAGGGAAATTATCAGTTAGTGTTTGCTATGGGGTTTGCACTATTTATATTAAACAGCTACTTCTATACACTTATGGTTCTATCAACAGTACACAAATGAAAGATAAACAGAAACTATATACCTTAAGAAAAATGAAAGAGGAAATAATTTCATGTAGAGTCTCTTGTTTTTAAAAGACAAATATTCCCTTTATCTACGATTAAGAAAAACAACAACAACAACAACAAAGAAAACAAGTGCTTAAACTTGTTTCATGGATTTGCCTAATCTTATCCTTTCTAGACATTTGAAGTTTTAAACTCATTTTGCTCTTCGTAGTGAAAGTTTGGGGCTCAATTGTTCTACATTTTGCAGATTTTTTTAATCCCCTCAGGAAAAGGGAGAGATTTCTAGTTCTGTGAAGAATACCGTTGGTAGCTTGATAGGGATTGCATTGAATCTATAGATTGCTTTGGGTAGGATACTCATTTTCACAATATTGATTCTTCCAATCCTTGAACACGGTATGTTTCTCCATCTATTTGTGTCCTCTTTGATTTCTTTCATCAGTGTTTTATAGTTTTCTATGTATAGGTCTTTTGTTTATTTAGGTAGATATACTCCTAAGTATTTTATTCTTTTTTTTGCAATGGTGAATGGTATTGTTTCCTTAATTTCTCTTTCTGTTTTCTCATTGTTAGTGTATAGGAATGCAAGGGATTTCTGTGTGTTAATTTTATATCTCACAACTTTACTATATTCACTGATTAGCTCTAGTAATTTTCTGGTAGAGTCTTTAGGGTTTTCTATATAGAGGATCACATCATCTGCAGTGAGAGTTTCACTTCTTTTCCTATCTGGATTCCTTTTACTTCTTTTTCTGCTCTGATTGCTGTGGCCAAAACTTCCAAAACTATGTTGAATAGTAGTGGTGAGAGTGTGCACTCTTGTCTTGTTCCTGATTTTAGGGGAAATGTTTTCAATTTTTCACCATTGAGGATAATGTTTGCTGTGGGTTTGTCATATACACATTTTATTATGTTGGAAATAAAAGCAAAAATAAATAAATGAGGCCTAATTAAACTTAAAAACTTTTGCACAACAAAGGAAACTATAAGCAAGGTGAAAATACAGCCTTCAGAATGGGAGAAAATAATAGCAAATGAAGAAACAGACAAAGGATTAATCTCAAAAATATACAAGCAACTCCTGCAGCTCAATTCCAGAAAAATAAATGACCCAATCAAAAAATGGGCCAAAGAGCTCAACAGACATTACTCCAAAGAAGAGATACAGATGGCTAACAAACACACGAAAAGATGCTCAACATCACTCATTATCAGAGAAATGCAAATCAAAACCTCAATGAGGGACCATTACACTCCAGTCATAATGGCTGCTATCCAAAAGTCTATAAGCAACAAATGCTGGAGAGGGTGTGGAGAAAAGGGAAACTTCTTACACTGTTGGTGGGAATGCAAACTAGTATAGCCACTATGGAGAACAGTGTGGAGATTCCTTAAAAAACTGGAAATAGAACTGCCATGTGACCCAGCAATTCCACTTCTGGGCATACACACCGAGGAAACCAGATCTGAAAGAGACATGTGCACCCCAATGTCCATCACAGCACTGTTTATAATAGCCAGGACATGGAAACAACCTAGATGCCCATCAGCAGGTGAATGGATAAGAAAGCTGTGGTACATATACACAATGGAATATTACTCAGCCATTAAAAAGAATTCATTTGAATCAGTTCTAATGAGGTGGATGAAACTGGAGCCCATTATACAGAGTGAAGTAAGCCAGAAAGAAAAACACCAATACAGTATACTAACGCATATATATGGAATTTAGAAAGATGGTAACGATAACCCTATATGCAAGACAGAAAAAGAGACACAGATGTATAGAACAGACTTTTGGACTCTATGGGAGAAGGCAAGGGTGGGATGATCTGAGAGAACAGTATCGAAACATGTATATTATCAAATGTGAAACAGATCACCAGTCCAGGTTGGATGCATGAGACAAGTGCTTGGGGCTGGTGCACTGGGATGACCCAGAGGGATGGGATGGGGAGGGAGGTGGGAGGGGGGTTCAGGATGAGGAACACATGTAAATCCATGGCTGATTCATGCCAATGTATGGCAAAAACCGCTACAATAGTGTAAAATAAAAAAAAAAAGAAATAATTGAGAATTTGTGTGAAATGAGATATTAAAAATACCAATATAATATTACTTTTATGTATTTTGCATTTAATGATCAGCTACCTACAATTAGAACTTGAATTTGTTTAATGTCCTCAAATCAAGTACTTTTTATTGTATAGGACGCATATATATAAACTGATATAAATAGCACTTAGTTTCAGTAAATATAAAAGAATATTCTCCTTGAATCTACTGCTGCAAACATGGGACTATCTCTCTTAAGGAACTATCCTGAAAAGAAAGTCCAAGAGTGTAAGTTACAGCTCAACAGTTGTGACTTTAGTAAGTTCCTGGCATGTAAACCCTTCAGCTTGAAACAGCAGAGGCCAGGCTTTGTTCTGGGCCCAGCACACAGCATCTGCTGCACAGGATTAAACACTGTGCATTGATCATGACTTACTGATGATCATAATGATTAACATCAATTCTGAAGACAGTTAATAGAAACACGGGGTGATCTTTTCTCTTCAGAATCTAAATTATTTGCTATTGGATAAGCAATTGTGTTTACTGAGTTGGACATGAATGAAATTGATTCTAACTACTTTAAGTTTGATGCAATTGATACACTATTGTATGGCCTTTTAATGATAGATTCCTTGCATATATATAAATATATAGGTACAAAAATCTATTTCCTGATCTTTTTTTTTCATGACAAAGAAAGCAGCTTGAGTTTACAATGAAATTTTCCCTTAACTGAGTGAAAAACAACAATAAAAGAATAAAACCAGGGGAAAAAAAAGAAAGAAAGAAAAGGGAGAGATTTTTCTCAAAATAATTCATAATTCATAAGTTACAAAACCCAAGTGCCATTTTTTTGGGGAAAAATAAATCAGGTATACAAACTAGTGGGAGTCTTATGCTCTCTGAAAAGTAAACCAGAGTAAAATTTTATTTTTTACCTTTGGATTTACCTGTCCTAAACAATTTTAGGAAATAAAATACATTTTGTAGAAAAATAGAGAGCAAAAATATAAAAGTGCTGTATGCAAATACAAATAAGAAGAGATGATTGGTCATAAACAAGTATAGCATTTGTTTTGTAATTCCTTCTTGAAGCATGTTTACGATACTTGCTGAAGTCTAACTACCTGCCTTCCTCTTTCCACCTTCCTGAATTCTCTTTATTTGCCTCTTATGTTATTGCCAGGATTTTTAACTGTATCAAGCAGGGAAGATCAAGGAGAAAAAAGTCTATATGTACCATCTTCTCTGGACTGTTAGTCTAGTGGGATGCTCTTTGAAAATACATTTAAAAATTTCCAAGGAGAAAGTAATAAAGACCGAAGTGCTTTAATAAATAATAAACTATGTAATACAATGAGTGCTTGCATTTTCTGGGAAAATATTTTCCAATAAATTGGATGACAATTCCTCATAAAAGGCCACTACACTAAGGCCAACCTCAGTGGCCTTACTTGTGTATATGGTGGCCTCAGTTGTATATACAACTAAGCAATAACTATGCAGTTTACTCTCAAGAATAACAAATATGGGACCTTTAAAGTGGACTTACTTATGCACATTTTTCTTTAAAATTCATGATTCCAAAATGTTCTTGATCTTTGTGTATACAGAAGTAAAGTTTGGAACAGAGGTTGGAAGATTGGTACATAAGGAAGATCAAGGGCAAATAATGACTTGACTTCAATTCCATTTGCAAGTAATGGGGTGATAAGTTACAATATGAAAAGTTTTGCATCAGCTATCATAATATGTCCTATTCCTGCAGCTGTAAAAGTTATAGAAATATGTTATTTTCCCCAAATGAGTTTGCTGCTATACCTTGGACTTATTCTAAACGAGAAAAAATAACTCCCCAAAAGATAACTCTCCTATCCCCATAGGCAATGATCCTTCTCTTCCCTAAGGTGAAGAAAAGGAATTAGAATCATATTACCCCCTAAAATAATCTGTCAAAATTATTTTTATTATTATAGATTCACTTTTTTGATGAAAAATTTCCAGTGGCCTGATATTACCCAGAGAATTCTATATTCTTTGGTTATCCATCTATGTATACTACAGCTTTATTCCATGAAGACTCACTATACAAGATGAATGAATAGATAGATAGACAGAGAGAATATATGGTATCTAATCAAAAGAATAAAGACATTAAAGGAATAATAGGTGTTTGTTAGTCACTCAGTCACATGTGACTCTTTGCGACCCCATAGACTGTAGCCTGCCAGCTTCCTATGTCCATGGAATTCTCCAGGCAAGAAAACCGGAGTGGAAAAAAAAAAAAAAACTGGAGTGGGCAACCCTTTTCTTCTCTAGGGGATGTTCCCAACCCAGAGTTTGAACCCAGATCTCTTGCACTGAAGGTAGATTCTTTACCATCTGAGCCAACAGGGAAGACTTAAAGAAATAAATCAGAAGTTAAAAGCGATAAAGTAACAAGGCAAATGGTGGACCAGTTGCTACACTTGAAATTCTCATCAGTAGTAGAGTCTCATGAACAATCATTTCTCTGAATAATATAACAGAAAATGGATTTGCCAGTGTTCTCAAAATTAAATACAACAGTGGATTTACATAGTGCTCTTGTAATGTTGCCTAGAAAACTATAAGGTGAATAGCACAGCAACAAAATACAAGTGAGTTAAGGTATTTCACCAGGAACCCAACAGTTTTGATTCAGCTTAACAGCCCTCTAATGTCATGACTTCATCCAACTACAAAATTTACAAGAAATGTGTTAGCAATAGTATTTCTTATAACCAGAATTTTCCTAAGGATTAGTTTACAGAGTTCTAGGTTATATTCTTTGTCAAGATCTCATATTAGTAATAGTCTGTATTCAGGAATAAACCTTTCATTTTAGCATTTAATAAAGTGGAGTGGCTGGGGGGAGGAACTGAGTAGTGTACCCTTCAGAGGCTTGAAAAACCTGCTTGCTTAAATAAAATTTTATCCTTCACTGCTTACAGAATATAATGAAGGTCCTTCCAAAAATGTTTCCTGATTAGACTGTATTTTGAAATCATTGGAATTAAATGTCCTGTGGGAAGAATATCAGTGTATTTGGCACCACCTAACTCAGGCAGCAAATAAGTATTGCATGTCTATTATATGCCTATTATTCTGTGCTCCGAGGATGCAGCCAAGAGCAAAAGCAAGCTGCAGTTTGGACAAAGCCCTTTGTCATAAAGGACCAAAGGCAAACAGACAAATAGCCAATGTACTTATGCACAGAGAGGAAAAGGGTTTTAGAAGCAGTGATATTAAGAATGGACAGACCTTTCGTGTATTTTACCAAAGAAAGTGAAACTAATAAAGTTTTATTTGGTAGATGGGTAAGTTCACGAGATGAGAGGTCCATCGAGTATGTGTTCCATGTGATAAAATGAGATCATAAGTTGACTTTAGATGACAAATTAGATGGCAGAGAGGAACTGGAGAAAGTTGGGGGCATTATATGATCCAGGTAGACAGTTTTAGCTTTAAACTTTTGTATGAGGGGATAAACTTGGGTATTTGATTTATGAGCTCTCAACTGCATAGAATAGGGGAGAACTTGATGGGGCCAGAAAATTCCAACTATTCCTGCCAATGTAATATTTCTATATAAACTCTCAATCTCTGCACTTGCTGCAATATAACATTTAAAATTAATGAATCTGACTTATGTCTTTGCTATTATCATTCTCTGTGCTTCTTCTCAGATGCCCTTGACATATTATTTATATTTCCATGCCCTGCCTCAATTTTTCTTGAGAGAGACTAATCTGCTCTCACTCTGTTCTACCAATTTTCATTACAGGTATCTCATTATATATTCACATTATAAGTTTTATTTTAATTTATCTCAAGCCATAGAATGAAGGGATTTTATCTTATGTTCCCATGAACCCTCTAGTACCAAAGTAGCTTATACATCTTATCAGTCTTCTTTTTTCTCTATGAGTTGTCATTTAAAAAAAAAATCATAAGTTAGAGGGACATATAATGTATTGTTAATGTGTGAAATAAATTTTATTTAGGTTTCCAATTATATAAGACAGAGTTCACACTGGTCAGTCTCCTGTTGAAAATATTTCCTTCTCTAGTTTTGCTTAAATCAGTTATTTGTTTTATGCACATTGAAAATTATATATACAATAGTTCTGCAAACTTATAAGATAATTCTTTCAAATGTAAATTTCGTAGAAAACTTATCACTAAGACAGGTGAACCTATAAACATTCCCACTCATAATAAACAGACTGAACAAGTGCTTTTCTGTTGAAATATTGCATTCTAATGGAATGCTAGCAAGCAACCAGAAAAAGCAGGTATTTGGAAAAGGGGAAAATAGAGGAGTAAAAAAAATATGTATAATTCTTGAATTGTTTTCCCTTGATATGAAATGACCCAGATTTTTGGAATTCTAAATATAAGAGATGACTTTTGAAAATGAATAATTACAAAATATTGCACAATTATTCTAAAGAAGAGCTCTTGTAGATTAAGAAAAAATTTCAATGCCTGAGACAGAAAAAATAATCAAATTGTTCCCTAATTTAACTACTTTTTCTGCATTTCTATTGCCTGATAGTTCTATTTTGATGCAACATTTTTCTGTGATTTATGATATTCTAAAATCATTGAATTTTGTAGTGGCTAATTCTAGTTCTGTTCTCGATATAACATCTTTTCTCTTTGCTCTTCTGATTCTCTCTTTTCCAATATACAGTAATTTAATAGGCACAAGTTACACTTTGAGCCAAAGTTATATTTTTTTTACAGGAAAAAGGTAAGAATTATTGAATTTTATATAGCTTTTCTTTTGTCAAATTTCTATGGCTGTGTAATTGCTTTGTATTATGTGAATTTGACTATGTGACATGTGTGAAAATTACTAAGGAGAGCTGAAGATATAGCTAATTAACCCCTATCAGTGAATGAGCAATTCAGTTTTATTAAAGTTTCCATGTACACAACAACAATTGACCCTTTGAAGCCTATGTCTTTACCCTACTGATATGTGTTTGCAACAGAATTTTAAAGCACCTCTTATGTAATTAAAGGAGAAAATTGGAAGTTTGAATAAAACAATTTATGTATTAGAGTTTGCACTCTACTATATTCTCGTGTCTGATATCAAATGGTAAAATTTTATAAACTGTAACCATTATTGACAAAACAAGCTTCTAAAAGTCTTTCATAATTTGTAATGTGACCACATGGATTCTAAAAGTGCTTGTTTATACCTGGATATATCAGTGTAGGGTTTCTGTTTTGTTTTTAATGGTGGCTGTTAGTGCATTGTGTCTGTTTTAGTTTTGTTTTCTTTGATTTTGCTCAGGTGTTTCTTTTTTAATAGTAATGATGACACCTTCCTCCTAAAAGGTTGACATTGCCTCTGATGGATGTGGCTGAAACAATTTCAGGTGTCTGTGTGACTAGAGAAGGGAGGATGAGGAAAGAAAAAGAAAACAAACATTCTATAATTTTTAAAGATCTGAGTACCTTATATTTTAACAAAGGAAAGATTGCTGAGCTGAATAACATATGCACTGTTTCTGAGGTCACTGATTCATTTGCTCATGTATTAGTTTAATAAAGCAATAAATATTTATTCAGAACTCAGAGTGTTTTAGATATTCTATAACAGAGACTCCAAGGATGGAAATTTCAAAGAGTTCCACCCTTATCCTCTAAAAGTTGAAGTCTAAGAGGAATACAAATGTATAAACTAATATTCATGTCATAATTCCTCAAGGGAACAGATATAGATATTTCATTGGGAATAATGGATTCCAGTTCTGTCTTGAAAGTAGGGTAAAGATTACAGAAGACATCTACCTAATAGATGTAGATATTCGATGTTTGTTAGCCATGTGTTAGGGTAGGCTAAAAATCCTGCACAAATAGCATTCCCTTCCATTTCAGTGATAACACCAAGTTTATTTCTATTCTAAGTAAGTGTATGAGGACACATCTTCACATAGCAAAGCAGTCTCTGCACACAGTTATTTGGTTGATGGTTACTTGGCATTTTTTTAACACATGCCTTCCAAAAACCCCTGGCTACAATTATTGCCTTAGCTAATGGAGAAGAACATTGAAGGGTGTTTATGGAAGGTATTATGGACCAGATGTAGAAGCCATAAGCATCTCTTCAGCCCTCAGAGGCTGGAAAGCCAGTGCAGTGGACCCTGGGAAGAACTAGGCAATGGGAGAAGAGATTCTGATAGACAGTCAATGGGTTTTGCCCTTAGAAAATATGTCTAAAAAAAGGGAAACACAGCATACTCAAAGGTTCTTGAGTTTGAGCATGTTTGATTACATTCTTTGCAGCCAAAGATGGAGAAAGTCTATAAAGTCAACAAACACAAGACCAGGAGCTGATTGTGGCTCAGATCATGAACTCCTTGTTGCCAAATTCAGACTTAAATTGAAGAAAGTGGGGAAAACCACTAGACCATTCAGGTATGACCTAAATCAAATCCATTATGATTATACAGTGGAAGGGAGAAATAGATTTAAGGGACTAGATCTGATAGACAGAGTGCCTGATGAACTATGGACAGAGGTTTGTGACATTGTACAGGAGACAGGGATCAAGACGATCCCCAAGAAAAAGAAATGCAAAAAAGCAAAATGGCTGTCTTAGGAGGCCTTACAAATAGCTGTGAAGAGAAGGGAAGTGAAAAGCAAAGGAGAAAAGGAAAGATATACATATTTGAATGAGGAGTTCCAGAGAATAGCAAGGAGAGATAAGAAAGCCTCCCTCAGTGATCAGTGCAAAAAAATGGAGGAAAACAATAGAGTGGGAAAGACTTGAGATCTCTTCAAGATAATTAGAGATACCAAGGAAACATTTCATGCAAAGATGGGCACAAAAATGGACAGAAATGGTATGGACCTAACAGAAGCAGAAGATGTTAAGAAGAGGTGGCAAGAATACACAGAAGAACTGTACAAAAAAGATCTTCATGACCCAGATAATCACTATGGTGTGATCACTCACCTAGAGCCAGACATCCTGGAATGTGAAGTCAAGTGGACCTTAGGAAGCATCACTACGAACAAAGCTAGTGGAGGTGATGGAATTCCAGTTGATCTATTTCAAATCCTGAAAGATGATGCTGTGAAAGTGCTGCACTCAATATGCCAGCAAAGTTGGAAAACTCCGCAGTGGCCACAGGACTGGAAAAAAGTCAGTTTTCATTCCATTCCCAAAAAAAGCGATGCCAAAGAATGCTCAGACTACCATACAATAACACTCATCTCACACGCTAGTAAAATGATGCTTAAAATTCTCCAAGCCAGGCTTCAGCAATACGTGTACCATGAACTTTCAGATGTTCAAGCTGGTTTTAGAAAAGGCAGAGGAACCAGAGATCAAATTGCCAACATCCGCTGGATCATCAACAAAGCAAGAGTTCCAGAAAAACATCTATTTCTGCTTTACTGACTATGTCAAAGCCTTCAACTGTGTGGATCACAATAAACTGTGGAAAATTCTTCAGAGATGAGAATACCAGACCACCTGACCTGCCTCTTGAAAAATCTGTGTGCAGGTCAGGAAGCAACAGTTAGAACTGGACACGAAACAATAGCCTGGTTCCAAATCAGGAAAGGAGTACGTCACTGCTGTATACTGTCACCTACTTATTTAACTTATATGCAGAGTACATCATGAGAAATGCTGGGCTGGATGAAGCACAAGCTGGATTCAAGATTGCTGGGAGAAATATTAATAACCTCAGATATGCAGATGACACCACTCTTATAGCAGAAACTGAGGAACTAAAAAGCCTCTTGATGAACCTGAAAGAGGAGAGTGAAAAAGTTGGCTTAAAGCTCAACAATCAGAAAACTAAGATCATGGCATCTGGTCCCATTACTTTATGGCAAATAGATGGGGAAACTGTGGCTGACTTTATTTTCTGGGGCTCCAAAATCACTGCAGATGGTGACTGCAGCCATGAAACTGAAAGATGCTTCCTCCTTGGAAGGAAAGTTATGACCAACCTAGACAGCATATTAAAAAACAGAGACATTACTTCATCAACAAAGGTCTGTCTAGTCAAGGCTATTGTTTTTCCAGTAGTCATGTGTGGATGTGAGAGTTGGACCATAAAGAAAGATGAGCACTGAAGAATTGATGCTTTTGAACTGTGGTGTTGGAGAAGACTCTTGAGAGTCCTTTGGACTGCAAGGAGATCCAAACTGTCCATCCTTAAGGAGATCAGTTCTGGGTGTTCATTGAAAGGACTGATGCTGAAGCTCAAACTCCAGTACTTTGGCCACCTGATGTGACAAGTGACTCATTTGAAAAGACTCTGATTCTGTGAAAGATTGAGGGCAGGAGGAGAAGGGGACGACAGAGGATGAGATGGTTGGATGGCATCACTGACTTGATGGACATGAGTTTGGGTAAATCTGGGAGTTGGTGATGGACAGGTAGGCCTGGCGTGCTGTGGTCCATGGGTTCTCAAAGAGTCAGACATGACTGGGTGACAGAACTGAACTGAACTGATGAGTTTTAGAAAGAAACAAGCTGCAGTTTGATAGAAGCCATGCAAAAGTCTTTTGGTTTTGTTTTGAACAGTGGAGGAGAGCTATTCAATGATTTTGGATAATGAGCAAATTTGATCATCTTTTATTACAGCCTATAAAACTGATAAAAACACACTTTAACCTTAGTGCAAATACGCTCTTTAAGCCAACTGAACAGTTCAGATTTATGTTTCTTCAATTATAGTAGGCAATCAGATACCTGCTAGTGTAAATACCAGCTTAAATATCAGCAGACTCATCTGATTTACATAATACATTAGCATTAGTATTTTAAGGAAATTGGGAGAAAGTTTACATTGAGATCTAAGCCATTTCTTTTTCATAAAATCAAATGAGAAAATAACACTGTATTTCTCTACTAAAAGTTATTGCAAGACTTTGACACTCTTCTACTCCAAATACATTATACTATAAACCAATTTCCATTTATTGGATACCTACCATGTTTTATTAGATATACATACATATAAATAAATATAAAACTGATAATTCTTACCAAGATCAATTTTGAACTTTTAACCTTGGTGTGATAGGTAAATAAAAAGACTATTATAGCATAATGAAAACAGACTGCAGCATATATACCATAAAAATAATCAAAGTTAATAGTTATGATTTATACATTTCTTTGATCAAATATTTTTTAGCACCTATTATGTTGAAAAAATTGTTCTAAGTGACTTAGCTACATCAGAGATTTTTAAAAGTCCTTGCCCTTTGGTGCTTGCATTTTAGAAGGAAGACAAAATTCAGTAAATAAGAAAACTATGCACTAGCTTAGGCTTCCTAGGTGGCACTAGTGCTAAAGAACCTGACTGCCAATGCAGGAGACGAAGAGACCTGGATTCTGTCCCTGGGCTGGGAAGATCCCCAGGAGGAGGGCATGGCAACCCACTGCAGTATCTTGCCTAGAGAATCCCATGGACAGAGGAGCGTGACAAAGCTACAGTCTGTAGGGTCGCAAAGAGTTGAACACGACTGAAAAGGCTTGACACACACTCAGCAGCTTTGTAGCTAGGCAAGGAGGGCATTGGGCGATAAGTTCAGAGAGGCAACTGGGAAGGAGCTGAGGAAGCATAAGAGGTCTGGTAGGCTATTAGGAAGACGTTGGCTTAATTCTCAGTGAAATGCAGAACAAATTGCAAGATTTTGAAGAAAAGAATGATATGATAGCTTTTTGTTTTAAAAAGGTTATTACTTCTGCTATGTTGAGGAGAGAATTGTGAAGTGGTTAATAAAGGGGAAAACTGGGGTATTATTTAGGCAGCTCTTGCAGTAACCCAAATGAGCGATGATTTGGGGGGATAGCATAAGAATGTCGAGAAGTGGTGGATTCTGAAAATACTTTGAGAGACTAACCAGCAGGACTCTGTGATGTTAGACTTAAGATTTGAGAGAAGGAAGTAAGTCTAGATGCACATATGCATGCTAAGTCGCTTCAGTCATGTCTGACTCTCTGCAACCCCATGGACTGTAGCCCACCAGTTCCTCTGTCCATGGGGTTCTCCAAGTAGGAATACTGGAATGGGTTGCCACGCGTTCTCCAGGGAACCTAGGGTTGAACCGACATCTCTTGTGGCTCCTGCATTATAGGCAGATTCTTTACAGCTGAGCTACCAGCAAAATCCTTAAGTCATGATGACTCCAAGACTTCTGACATGTGACTCTAGGAGGATGATGTTGCCCTAGGCAGGGATGAGAAAGTCTGTGGAGAGCTAGGTTTGCAGAGGTGAGAGGTTACTTTTTGACTGAGTAAGATGTCTATTGGGCATCTGAAGAGAAATACTGGATGGATATCAAAGTCTGGAACTCAGGAAAAAGATCTGATCTAGGCACAGAAATCTAGGATAATGGTAGCAATTGGAGGCAGTTCAAGTTTAAAGTCCAAAATGGAATTTAATGAGTTTATATGCAGTGAAGTTATCAATTTTTTTTCTCTGTGTTTTATTGCTAAAAGACATAGTCCATAAATTATATCTTCTGTTACATATTTACACATATTCCCTTGAAAAAATAAACCTTTTAGTTTTAAAACCCTCCATTGACCAACAGAAGTAAAAGTATGTAACAACAAATCTCAAAAGAATACACTGTGAGCTCCCTCTGCTGTTACTGGAGACTCGGATATTAAAAAAATTGGCGAATACTCATGATAGCTAAACTAAATAACTGCTGGATATCTAAGAAAAAGAAAACAATGTAAGTGAGATTATGAATTTGGAGTTTAAACAACATTAAATGTCTCAAAATTTTCCTGTTTAAAGTGGATAGTATATTAAGAATATTAGCAAAACACTGTACTTGAAATAATTGATTCCTCTTTCAAAATTTAAAACTATTATATGGTTTTCATATTTCTTTTATTTTTAAAATAAAACCACTTACATAGTCACCAGTTAAAACCATGGAGAAATGATTAGATCAAAATAGAATGCCTCTATTTTCTTTGAGAAGAATTGTGCACATATTACTTTCTCAATAGAGTAGAATATGTTTTGTTTAAAATTTAATTGTTTAATGAATATAATTTTGTCAGATTAATAACTAGCAATGAAAATGTAGAGTGGCCAGTCCATAGTTGCTAGTTGGCAAAATTACCATGGACTTAAAATTGATTAGAATCATCAAGAAAATTACGTACTAAAATTTCATATGTAGGTAGCAAAGCACAAAAGAGAAAGTTTAAATTACATGGTCAAATATGGCAAAGCTCAGAAATTTCAGTTTAAATAGTAAAACAGGTGTGAATGCAAAAGCAATGGCATAAAATACCCCCACCTCTCTTTCTAGTTATCATTTTAAGATCTTACTCATTTTAAACCTTAATAACATAATTGTAGTTCCCCAGTTGCATCATACACCTCACTTTGCTTCATATGAATGTTTATTTGATTTTTTTCAATAGTTAGTTGATGACCTCTTTAGTTAGATAAGGTGTCTCTCTTCTGTACATACAAAACATGCATTCTCTGAAATCAAATATGACTGGCATTTTATCCTGTGTCTGCTATCTCTTGCTTGTGAACCTTATATTTAATCTTTCTCAGCCTTAGTTTTTCTCTGGACAAAGGATTGTCAAAAATAATCAATGAAATAATATATGCAAAGTGCCGAATATGGTTTGGGACACAAAGGAGACACTCTGTTCTGTAGGTATTGTTACTGTTGCTCAGTTACTAAGCTGTGTCCTACTCTTTGTGATCCCAGGAACTGCAGCATGTTATTAATATTCTGCAATTAATATCTCTCACAAAACATTACAATGAATGGCAACTGTTAATATTTTTGGATCTCTGTTGCAAGAGTTCAGTTTCTTCAAGGGTAAAGAAGTTCTTATGTTTGTATATTATCTTCAGAACTAAGCTGAATATATGCGGTATAACGGAAATAAGCAATACACATTTCAAATTAGTGAATGCGATTTCAAATTAGTGAATGCGGGCAGATTAATGACATTCTCATGTCCTTATTTAAAAATTAGAAAATTAATTTGAAGGAAAAGGTGTGTTAATAATATACAATTAATTTATGTCTGAATTAATATGTTTATGGAGTTAATCAATTAGACATAATAACAGTAAGACAAAAAGTAAGTTATTTGCACTGGATAATATTATATGCTTTTAGTTGCTTCTTTCCTCATTGCTCTCCTTATTAAATTTAACAGCAGACAGAAGGGACAAGTAATCATGTTTCCTCATTGCTCACAAGTTATTAAGTGTGACCGCAGACAGAAGGGGCAAGTAATCATGTAAAATGATAGTTATAACCAAGGCAGTCATTTCTTCCAGTTTTTTTACTTTCCATTTTCCTTCAATCAGCGAAGGTTCTCAAATGAATTGGAACATCATGTTTTTGCTAATTTTCCTTCCTGCTTATTTTTTTTCAGCTGTGTTCCTGCTGTGTGCACTATAATTATTCTTATTTTGGTACTTTTCAAAGACACATTTATGACATTATTTTATTAGAGCTTCTTAAAATTTGACAGACTGAAGTAAATGGAAGTCACTCTTAACCATGAAATTTCTAGTATTTTCAAGAACACCAAAGTCTATTTTGTGAACTTTTATATTTTGAAGTTAGCTTTCCAGAATATGAAAACCTTTGTTAGTAGACAATTTCATATGGAAATATGAATTCTTCATAAAAATTCAGATTAAAAGAGCAAGCACATAATATAAAAAACTGTCATTTTCTTTATAATTAATGGAACATAAATTACTAGTGGATGTTAATGATTTATTCTTATTTAACAGATAAAGAAAATAAGATTTTTAATTATTATAGTTCCTTGAGTTAATTAAAATTTTACTGTAAATCTGTATAGAATTCAAAAAATCTTTCATTTGATAAAAAAATTTAAAAGAAATTTTTTAAAAAGCTCATATGAAAAAAAGTTTTGCTGCTAATTTTATTATCATGTGAAGTAGTTTTACCTCTCTTGGACCTCAAAAAGTGAAATTTGAGTCCAAAAGCCTTGAAATACAATGGTATATTTAGCTGTATATAACAGGATGAGAAGGGTAAGTAGAGGCATTCTTGGCAAGTATATATCAAATTCCACAGATGTGAAAAGCCATAATACATTAGAAAAACTTCAGATGGATTACAGAGTATGTGGTGAGGTGGAGGAACTTTGTGCTTTTCCCTGTCTTACACATGTATCTGTTAATTGCAAAACATAGCTTAAGAAATAGACACATTTGGTCTACATGAGATACTCAGAATTAGCATATATTGCAAATTAGATCTGACAAATTTTAGCTAGATTGGCAATGAAGAAAAGAAAGAAAACACAAATAACTAAAATTAAGAATAAAAGTAAAACAAATGTTAACTTTACAGAAATAAAAAACCTTATAAGAGAACGTTCTAAGCAATGGTACATTAGCAAATTAGATAATCTAGATGAATTGGATAAATTCCTAGTAATACACAAATTACCTAAGTTGACTCAAGAAGAAATAGAAAATATTAACAGACTTATAACAAAGAAAGAGATTAAATCAGGAAACAAAAACTTCACAACAAAGTTTAGGAACAGACAGATTCACTGGTGAATCCTACTAAACATATAAATAAGAATTAATACCTGTCCCCAAACTATTTTAAAATATAGAAGAGGAAAAAACACCTCCTAACTCCTACTATGAAACCAGCATTACCCTGGTGCCAAAGTCTGATAAAAAACATCACCAAAAAAGACATTACAAATATATCTTAGGAATAGAGATGCAAAAATCCTTAACAAAATAATAGCAAACTGAATCTAACAGCATATTAGGATTATACACCATGAACAAGAGGGATTTATTCCAGAAATGCAAGGATGATTCAAGAAAGAAAATCAATCAATATAATATACTATACTAATAGAATGAATAAAAAATCAATTACCATCTTAACTGAGGCATACAAAGTCTTTGACATGGTAGTATTGTATAATACAGTTGAAAGTTGCTAAGAAAGTATATATTAAACATTCTCATTACAAAAAAAATGATATGATGGAAGTGTTAACTAACATTATTTTGTAATATACACGTATATCAGACCAACATGTTGTACACTTTAAACATACACAACATTATATGTTATTATATCTCAATAATGTGAGGGGAAAGGCCTTTGAAACAAATTAAATATTTTTCATGATAAAAAGTACATTCAGAAAAATAGGAATAGAGAGAAACCTACTCAATGTGATTAACAGGCATTTATGAAAAACTCACAGGTAAAATCATACTCAATGATGGAGATTGAAAGATTTCCCCCAAAGATCAGTAACAAAACAAACCATAAAATAAATCACAAAAGTCATAAATATCAGGAATAAAAAAAATCGCACAAACACACATGAAAAAACCAGAAATGAAAATTTCAAAAGCCATGAGGATCAGGAACAAGACAAACTACTATGCTATTCAATTTGTGCCAGACATTCTAGCCAGAGAAGATAGTAAGCAATAGAAGATACACAAACTAGAAACGGAGAAGTAAATTCTAGTCAAAGATAACGTGATCCTATATATAGAAAAATCCCAAAGAGTTCACAGAAAGGATACAAAGGCTAATGAATGGATTCAGAAATTTGCTGTATATAATATCAAAGAAATTGACTTATGTTTAATAATTATTTATCAAAATACGGAGCATATTTTTCATTATCTGGGTCTCTTGTACGTTAGTAACAACTGGAATGACAACTCAATGTATTTTTTTAACATTTAGAGACTCATAGTTATAAAATATTCTTCATATATTTAAAGTTATTAGCAATGTATTTTGTTGCAGAAAAGTATGATACAATTCTGAAGGGAAACTGGTGTAGAAAAAGATAAATGTAAGCTCTATGGCTATTAGAGAAGGACCTAGTTATATGGTTTTAAATAAGTTATTTTGTGTATCGAATTGCTATTTGATTAGATTCTCTTAGAATTATTTAGACATATTGTATAACAATTTTTCTTAAAAATATGTCCTTAAAACTTATGTCCTAGTGGCTCAGATGGTAAAGAATCTACCTGCAATGCAGGAGACCTAGGCTTGATCCCTGGGTCAGGAAGACCCTCTGGAGGTGGAATGGTAATCCAATATAGTATTCTTGCCTGGAGAATTCCATGGAGCCTGGTAGACTACAGTCCATGGAGTTGCAAAGAGTCGGAGATGAATAAGTGACTAATACTCAAACATACATGTTTTATATCATTTTCTGCTATTTAAATTTAAAGCTTTTAGATGTAAAATTGAAAATATAAAAATGGCTACTTAGTTTTTCTAAATAATTTTAGGTAAAATAAGAAAACAGTTTCAGTTATTTACAATCTTTGGTAAGCTCCAGGAATGAAAGGATGAATAATCAAATGTTCTGCCCTACAGATGTCTTCAGGGATTATTAAGGCTACTCAGAAGCTCTGACATAATTTAATAATTCTGGCTGAAAAAGACACTAGGGCATCCGCTCCCACCTCAACTATAAGAGAAATACATTTTATATATGGAAAGAGCAGAGAAAGTCTTGTGTGTGTGTGTGCGTGCGCGTGTTAGTCACTGAGTCATGCCCAACTCTTTGCAACTCCATGAACTGGACAAATTGAAGCCTGCCAGGCTCCTATATCCATGGGATTCTCCAGACAAGAATACTGGAGTGGGTTGCTGTTCCTTTCTCCAGAGGATCTTCGTGACCCAGGGACTGAACCTGGGTCTCCTGCAATGCAGGAAGATTCCTTACTGTCTGACCCACCACGGCGGGGGGGGGGGGGGGGGGGGGGGGCTCTAAGCCACCAAGGTCAAGTTTCAGTTACCACAAGGCACCTTCATGTTCATGTATCTTTGGTATGAATCTCCAAAGAACTGCATTTCTCCATTGATTTGAAAATCTTCCCATCACTGAAATCTCATAAATATGTAGATTTATCTATTCCCCAAATTACCCACTATGTTAATTATCTGTCTGTTATATAAAAATGAAGGGAGGATCAGTACAAGGAATTGATTGGTAATATATTGAAAGAAGTGGAGAAACAATTGGAACATCACCCAGAGATTGTAACCACAGGGAGCTGCTACTGCCTTAGGCTTGTAAGAGGGTAAGACTAGAGCCTTACTAGGAACTTACAAACATATGAAACAACAGATAAAGCCCAAGGAACAAGCCCTGGCACATAAGAACTGTTACTCCTATTAGATGTATTTTCATTTTTTTAAAATAAAGTCTTAGTTGAGGACTCAATGACTGAATTTAGAACAAACATTGTTGCCACTTAAATTTTGTGGTAATACATGTACCCTCTTATTCTTTTTAATAGACTATAATCTTTAACTCAATGTCTTTTCAAGCATTTTAATAGATACCTTATATTTTTAAAAACTCTAATCTGCTGCTACTCAAATTTTTTGATTCTAGCCTCAAATTGAATTTCAACCAATGTTGAATTACAGATATGTTAGGTAGGTAGAATAGGAAACAGGAGTCCAAAATGGTAACAGGAGTCCAAAATGGTAGTGGCTAAAAGATATGTGGCTAATGATATATTATTTCTACAATCAAATTACTTTTACCTTTAAGTTTTAGAGCCCTTTTTTTTCCAGAGTTATGCTATATTTTTGCTTGGTGACAGCTTCAAATGTAAATTGGGGTTGAGATATCAAATATAAGAACTGCCTAGCTAGTCTTTTCCAGATCTTAGATTAAGGAAGTGCTTTTGTGATAATTAGTCACATCTGGCAGTGGTGCTTACATCACTTTACATGTGTAGAGTAATAAGTAGACTGAAATGCCAGCAAAAGAATTTTGTCTTCTGGTCACATTTCAAGTGAGTACATTTCTAAATAAGTAAAACACATTTTAAAGCTATGTTTGTAACATCTGATTTTCCATAAAATAAAATTTTAGCATCTCCATCTGCTTTTGCAATCAAGAATTAGAAAAGCATATACAAGTAAGCAAGATAGAAATATCATCTAAATTTATTCTGTGACAGTATCGGGAGCACCTTGAATTGTACTAAGTCAGAAATGTTTATTTATTATATTTAAATTACTCTACTTTTGACATTCAGAAAACAACCTGAAATTAACAGTACTAATATTTTTAGAATGATTACTTTCTTCTTTCCTGTATCTCTCCACATGCATGTGGCTATATTTAGTAGTTCATAAATTCTTACATCATGACCCTGAAGATGAATATATAAGCCAGAAATGTTCATATAATTGAGAAAAGTTGTCATTTAAATATATATTATTTTGTACTTTTATTGAATGATTTAAAATACTTTAATTATACCCTTTAGGAATTTTGTACTTGAAGATGTAAGAAAGTACCATCATGCTCCAGATACTTAAAGACAGGAGGTTGCATGAAATACATTATGAAAGACAATGTCATTTTGACTCAAGAAAAAAGTAAGGAAGATTGTGCCAACATTTTGAAAAACTGTATTTTTCATTCCTCATCCGTTTGTGAAGTACTTACAATGTGCCAGGCACTATACAAGATAATAGAAACACATTACAAAATAAGAAAATACATTTGCCCACTGTGATGGTTAATTTTACAAGTCAACTTGACTGGACTAAGATGCCCCCAAAGCTGGTGACATGTTCTTTCTGGATATGTTGATGAAGTTGCCTCTGGAAGAGATTAGCATCTGGATTGATAAACCGAGTGAAGGTCACCCTCACCAGTGCAGTGGGCATCATTCAACCCACTGAGGGTCTGAAAAGAACAAGAAGTTGAAGAAAAGGCAAATTTGCTCTCTTTCATAAACTTGAACAGACATTTTCTCCTGTTTTGGACATTAGCGCTCCTGGTTCTCAGGCTTTTGAGCTCAAAATGGGACTTACAGTCGGTTTTTCTTGTTCTCAGAACTTTGAATTTATACTGAATTATACTATGAGGTTTCTTGGTGCTCCAGCTTGGAGACAGCTGATCATGGAATTTCTCAGCCTCCATAATGGCATGAGCAAATTCCTGTAATGAATCTGCTCTTATATGAATTTACACATATCCAACGGATTCAGCTTCTCTGTAGAACCCTGACTACTGCCAATTTTGGTACTAAGGGGAGTGCTAGATAAACAGAATTTTTGAATGAGTTTCCTGAACTGGTTCTGTGGCTTCTGAAATTGCCTCTCCAATCTGATTAGATTTTAAAATATCTTGATTCTTTGCACTGATAATCCATAGCTGAGATGTGTATAGAGCTATGCAAAATACATATGCATTAAAGACCCATAATCAACACCTTATAAGAAATAAGCTAAGTAAGTGTCTCAGTATGTGACACTTTTGAATAACTTTGGAAAACTAAGGAATATAATGATGTTGGCTTGTTGCTCCTAATACCGCTGAACAAAGTGATGAAAGAAAAGGGGTGAGCTCAGGGATTCAGATTCTCAGGTCAAGGGCTGTGCAAACGATCTCAGAGCATCTCCATGTGCACTGGAGGAGAGTCTCCCCTCTTGTAGACACAGGACTGAAATTGCTGAAAATCAAACATAAGATCTCATTCTGCCATTGACTGAATTAAGTTGAACTTTTGCCATCACCAGGTCATCCCTGGTGGCTCAGAGGATAAAGCATCTGCCTGCAATGCGGGAGACCCGGGTTCGATCCTTGGGTTGGGAAGATCGCCTGGAGAAGGAAATGGCAACCCACTCCAGTATTCTTGCATGGAGAATCTCATGGACGGAGTAGCCTGGTAGGCTACAGTCCACGGGGTCCCAAAGAGTTGGACACAGCTGAGCGACTTCACTTTCACTTTCTTTTTTGCCATCACAGTGTGTTTACCGTGATTTAAAGAGAGGGTACTGATTGGAAAAGAAAGAGGTCTTGTAGGCTAGGCTGGGGGTATGTGGGAAAACCCTGATGAAGCTGGGCCTGTTGAGCCCCTAAACTCTGATGAGCCTTCTTTGTCAGTTCAAAACGTCCCCCCACTTCAAAGGAAGTGGTCAAGTATTCACGGACTTTTAGTTCTGTTTTAAACTTCTGAAGTAAGAAACCATTATCAACACAACTCTTTCACAGAATAGTTTTTTAAACTGAGGTATATTTGGCTTTACAATATTATATTATTTTCTGCTATACAATGAAGTGAATCAGCTATATGTATACAGAAATCCCCCTCCCTGGACCTTCTTCCCACCCCCCCTCACCTACCCCCCTCACCCTACCCCGCTAGGTCACCACAGAGCTCTGAGCTAAGATTTCTATGCTATAGAGCAGGTTCCCACCAGCTATTTATTTTACACATGGTGACATAAATATGTTAATCCTAATCTCCCAATTTATCCTACCCCCTTCCCCCATCACAGTGTCCACTTGCCTGTTCTCTACATCTGCATCTCCATTCCTGCCCTGCAAATAGATATGCTGAGTATTTACTGCTTAGTTAATATATAGTTGTTTATCCTTCAATTAAAAATAGACAAAGGAAATTTTCAGTATTGGATCTGAGTAACATCTAACAATACTGAATAGGTGAATAAGTGAATTATACATAACAATATATTTATACTTTATGACGAGTTATATGCTTCACTCTGCTAGAAAATCTGAATAAATTTGCATTTAATTAAGAATCACAAAAAATTGGGACATTTGACTGTCATAATATTTATGAGCATAGAGGAAATTATGACTGAATAAATATTTAGGTTCTTATTTTAGAATTTCATTTCTTAACATTAGGATTCATGCCATTCTCTCGGTAAGATTCAGCAAGAGAAAATAAAGGAACAGAAAGATTTTCAATTAATTACCATATTGGTAAATCAAGTGGACAGAAGGGGGAATAAACGAGCTCATTATGCAATTTGTTCTTTTGTGTCAAAATAGAAAAGATAAAGAAATATATTGAAGAGTTCTATTTTTAGCTGAAATTTCAGAAGAGAAAACATTTCTATTAACCTCCATTCATGACAAATTAAATACATTATTACTTCAACAGCTTCTTTTGTAACACTGTTTTCTTTTTCCTTGCCTTTAGTGAAAATTTTGTCAAGTATAATCTTTCTAATAATGAGATAGCAAACAGTAAACAAGCTGGTTAAGACATTTCCTTATAAGCTTCCAGAATTCATTCCTTCCTCAAAATAAGCTAAGACGGGGAAAAAAATACAAGAAGCCATAATATTTAAGAAAAGTGCTGAGAGCTCTCCTTCTGTTGGTAAGCTGTTAGGTCAAACTCTCCCGAACAGTACCGGGGGCTCCTTCCTCTCCCGGGTGAGGGTGAGGTAGGGCTGACCGCCTCCACTGGCCTTGCATTTGCGTCTGATTGCTCCCTAGTGGAGGACAGGACAGAAAGACTCGTGAGGGAGTAAAACTTCTCTTTAGAGTCCAGGCTCTGTCCTTTCCTATTTTTGTCAGAGACCCAGCGCCTTTCTGCCTTGCCTCATTTCCCTCTCCTTTCAGCCACAAGAAGCTCTGTTTGAGGATGCAGATTACTCCAGGGTAGTTTCATATGAAGTTGCATCTCCAGAAAGCGACTAGTCAAGTGGTGTGTTACGCTACACCAGGATCTCTTTAAGGGTGGCAAGCATTACAGGATTATCTTATCACCGGCTTCTCACAAAATGTAAAATTTTCAGACCGAATGTGAGCACTCTGAGCTTCCTTAAATTCTCTCATTCTCTTTAACTTTACTGTAAGCTGCTTGTAAACACTGAGCTCTTGTTATAAGCAGCAGAGACACAGAAACCTGTGCACATTTTTAATCTATTGTGATGCTGGGGGATGCAGGGGCAGGGGAGGAAACATGGTTGATTCATGCTGTTTAATTGTGATGAGTTTAAATACACTGTGGGGATTGCCATTTTGTTTTCCCAATAGTGTACATAAAGTGTTTTGTTTTCTTGAAATGAGTGAAAAATCAGTCACATTTTGTGACTGTTGTGATAAAATTTATTTTGACCGTTATGGCTATCTATTTTTCATCATTCTGAAAAAAAAAAAGAAAAAGACTTTGTCTCTGTTAAAAGAGCATTCCTAGCGGGAACTTGTTGCAGAGACTTCTAATGAGAAATCTGAGTTAAGTGATTTGTAGTTACACCTTTAGAACTATGTTTGTATCTAGAATGAGGTGTCATTTCTCAGTTATGAAACACAGAAACCTGTTTATAGGGCTGGAGACAAGGTGGAGAAAAAAGGGTGTTTTTCTGAAACACAAACAAAATCAACATAGGTAAAGGAAAGTTCAAGCTCTGTGGAAAAAAAATCAGGAAAACTGCCTAAGCCATTTACTTCTCTATGCTCAGCTCCCATCTTATGTCTGGCGCGTAGTGAACCCTTGATAGATGCTTCTGAGTGAATGAATTATCTGCAGTAATAAGATATTCAGAGTGTTAGTGAACAGAGATCTCTCTATTCCATTTCCAGTCAATGAAAGTGATGTATAATATCAGTAACAAAGGACTTAACTCTAATTAATGTGAAGGACAACTCTGATATAATTGTGTGGTGACTTGCCCGGCACTTGTGGTGACATGAAATATCAAGTTGAAAGTAAGAATCTGTAAATCTTTAATCAGCTATGGCCAAGAAAGAGAGTGCTCTTATTCTTCCAAAAGAAACATCTTTAGATAGAGAAAGACAATTCAGTTCAGTTCAGTTCAGTCACTCAGTCATGTCCAACTCTTTCTGACCCCATGAACCGCAGCACGCCAGGCCTCCCTGTCCATTACCAACTCCTGGAGTTTACCCAAGCTCATGTCCATCGAGTCAGTGATGCCATCCAACCATCTCATCCTCTGTCGTCCCCTTCTCCTCCTGCCCTCAATCTTTCCCAGCATCAGGGGCTTTTCAAATGAGTCAGCTCTTCGCATCAGGTGGCCAAAGTATTGGAGTTTCAGCTTCAGCATCAGTCCTTCCAATGAACACCCAGGACTGATCTCCTTCAGGATGGACTGGGACTCTAAGGGACTCTAGAGAGTCTTCTCAACACCACAGTTCGGCACTCAGTTTTCCTTATAGTTCAACTCTCACATCCATACATGACTACTGGAAAAACCATAGCTTTGGCTAGATGGACCTTTGTTGGCAAAGTAATGTCTCTGCTTTTTAATATGCTGTCTAGGTTGGTCATAACTTTCCCTCCAAGGAGGAAGCATCTTTTAATTTCATAGCCGCAGTCACCATCTGGAGTGATTTTGGAGCCCTCCCAAAATAAAGTCAGCCACTGTTTCTGCTGTTTCCCCATCTATTTGCTATGAAGTGATGGGAAAAGATGACATGATCTTAGTTTTCTCAAAGACATGGCATCTGAATGTAATAGCTTGAGGAGCATATCTCTTGGGAATATTTAATACTCTATAGTGTAAGACACTTTTGAGTTGAAGACCTGGCACAAGTTCTCTTCTTATTGCAGATCTCATGGCTACCTTAGGAATCAGTCAGTGAAAGAGTGAAATTGGTGAGCCCAAATCCTGGCCTGACTCTGTTTTCATTTACTCAAAAAAATAAAAATAAGTCCAAGCCCTTATCAACTCTGGTTCTTTGTAGAGTAGACTGAGTAATAAGATCCTTCAGCTCTCAGTTACTTGGTGAGGTCTCCCCTGAGACTCAATTAACAGTGAACTTCTCCAGTCAGTCTTCATTAAAGCTAATCCTTCATGGCATGCAACACCCTAAAAGGATCTCCTTTGCTAGCTGGTCTCCCTTGCTCTTTCTCCAAGCTAAACAATAGAATTATAGTAGGTGAACTTGTGAATTTAAATTTCTGAAGCTAAAGCTCCAACAACCAGGCCTTGAGCAGTTATGGTTTTATTAAGTAAGCTCAGTCAAATAAGTTATCAAAGTCTATCCTTGACTTCTGGTTTCTTCTAAAGGAAAATTCTGTTAGCCCATTAATTGCCTGCTAAGTAATCAGGTTTGATAGAAATCATTTGACCAAACTATTTTTGTTTTGGTAAAAAGTTAGGATTTTTTGCTCCCCGTGGTGGTTGTGGTTGGTAGTGGTAGTTAGTGGTAGTTAGTTGTGTGGCTTGCAGGTAGAAGAAAGGAGGAAAAACAAATGGGAGTTGTGATGTGGAATGGACATGACACTTTCTGTTCTTCAGTTCAGACAGTCAGTTCAGTTGCTCAGTCGTGTCTGACTCTTTGTGACCCCATGAATCGTAGCACGCCAGGCCTTCCTGTCCATCACCAACTCCCGGAGTTTACTCAACCTCATGCCCATCGAGTCGGTGATGCCATCCAGCCATCTCATCCTCTGTCTTCCCCTTCTCCTCCTGCCCCCAATCCCTCCCAGCATCGCATCAGGTGGCCAAAGTATTGGAGTTTCAGCTTCAGCATCAGTCCTTCCAATGAACACCCAGGACTGATCTCCTTTAGGATGGACTGGTTGGATCTCCTTGCAGTCCAAGGGACTCTAGAGAGTGTTCTCCAACACCACAGTTCAAAAGCATCAATTTTTCGGCACTCAGCTTTCTTCACAGTCCAACTCTCACATCCATACATGACCACTGGAAAAACCATAGCCTTGACCAGACAGACCTTTGTTGGCCAAATAATGACTCTGCCTTTTAATATGCTATCCAGCTTGGTCATAACTTTCCTTCCAAGGAGTAAGCGTCTTTTAATTTCATGGCTGCAGTCACCATCTGCAGTGGTTTTGGAGCCCCCCCCAAAATAAAGTCTGACACTGTTTCCACTGTCTCCCCATCTATTTCCCATGAGATGATGGGTTTTTTTTTGTTTTTTTTTTTTATCTCAGAGAAACATGTTTTCCCCTAGAAACTCATTTGAGTTAAACACATACGTAATGGAGACTAGCCATGTGTTCAATATGAATAATTTGCAGCTCTTCCCTTACGTAGCTAGCAACAAGATAGAAAATTAATGGGAGAAGTCAGTCCAAAGCTGGATGGGAAAGAAATTTTGAATTAAGAGAGTATGCATGCTCGTACTCATTCCTGCCTGACTCTTTGAGACCCCACTGATTGTAGCCCGCCAAACACCTCTGTTCATAGGATTTTTCAGGCAAGAATACTGGAGTAGGTTGCCATTTCCTCCTCCAGAGGATCTTCCCCATCCAGGGATCAAACTTGCATGTCCTGCATTGCAGGCAGATTCTTTACTGCTTAGTCACTGGGGAAGCCCAAGAGAGAATATAGATTTTTGTAGTTATGACACAGGACTGGTACTTATTATTGAAGGGAGATATTTCTTGGTATTGAAAGTGCCTAAAGGGCATTTTGTGATCTAAGAATGAAAAATGATTTTCACGGCTTGCCTGAGATTTCATCAAAAGTAGAGAATAATAAACAATCCACATTGTCAGCCAAAGAGTAAAGGTGTTGTGCTTTTTTTTGTTGGTTGTTTGATATTTATTTGCATCCACATAAGAACTCATTCAATTTATAGTGAGATAATGCACATGACAGAAGCAAAAGCAAGTAACCATTTGATCCCAGAGAGATACAGAAACTAGGATGGTTCAAAGAAAGTCCTTTCATTTTATAAGATTAATATCAGTAATTGAAGTTTTACTTAAGGCAAAGAATCTTTTAGAAGGAATGTATACTTTCTCTAAGGATTCTAATTTTTATTAATGTGAACGCACATTTATTTCCCATATCTTTTCGTAGAGGACCAAAGTCTTTTCTGTAAGTGTCGGTCTACAGACTGGAGTTGTAATATGTCGGGAGCTGTCAGGATGCACCCAGTCCGTGACAAGGTCATGGGACGAGAGAGGAACCTGCAAGGCAGCTCTTCACCTCGAGGTTTTCCCAGGGGCCCGGTATGTCCCTTTCTTCCTTCTGTTTTACTGTTGTTGGGCTTTCTATTAATTTTTGGAAATGATAATATATAGTAATAAGGCCTCGCTAGAAAAGTCCAAGCCTTTTTGGAAATGCTCAAGATTGCTCTGGCTCAGGACACGGCCATAAACATCAAGTCATAGAAGAAAAGGCCACAGGTATAGTTTGGCTGCTTGCTTAAAAGATTATAATGTTCTAGAATAGAAAAGAGTAGAGGCATTTAGATTTAGAAGTAGATATACTGCTTTAGTTTACTTGCTCCTTGGTTGAAAGGGTTTTCACTATTGCTATTTCCTTGCTGCTATTTGTTCATTGTTTCCCTTTCTTTAAACAACATGGGATATTATGGGTATTTTTGTAAAGTTAGAAAATGGGATATATAGGATTTTAATAGAAGATTTATATTAACCAGCTTTACTGCCATTATCTTACTATTAATAGAGGTGTTTTGCTGCTTTAGAGGTGTTTTTGCTGTTTAATAGCTAATTGTTGTAAATTGGGATTTTGTGGTTTCAGGTAAAGAAAAATATCAGATTTTTCTGATGGTACTCTTTTCAGAAATGTCAAACATGCTACTGTGACCCTTCCCATGTATTGTTTTATTGTCCAAAGAATTTACATTATACCTGACACTTGTGGAACATTGTTTTTGTTAGAGTGAGAATGTTAGGCCATTGAGGCAAGAAGACTATGTATGGGACATTTAAATATAAACCCTGTAATCGGAAACGTTCTAGATGAATGCTTAGGGGAAAAACATGGGGAAAAAAATATTGACGGAAGCACAAACCAATATCTGATGTAATATGTGGTGACTTAAGTGGGAGGTAATATTCATTCTATAAAAACTGAGCTATCCTAAAAAAAAAAAAAGCTACCTCTTCTACGCAACCGTCTGTGTGTGTGTGTCTGTCTGTCTTCTTCCTCATCGACGCCACTCATTCCTTGGGTATTCCTGGTCCTGCTGGGGCTGGACCGCGGCAGTAATATTTTTGTGTAAGCAAAATACATAATGCACCATTTGCAACTCCTAGTATTCTTTTTTTTTTTTTTAATGGAATGAAAACTTAAATGCCTTTGTGAAACAGACTGAATAAAGAATTTTCTTACTTTTTAAAAAATAATTTTCACCACCTTTGTGGTTTCACACTCTTACTTAATTTCACTGTAAGATAGTAATGTATCTTTGTCAAGAATTTCCAAAGCATTGAAATTAAATTTAATAGAAAAAGACTTTCTTAGTATATGCCATTTTACTTAATTAATTTGCATATTAATTACTTTATGTACTTGCAAAAGTTAAGGACAAAGAGCATAAAAGGTTAGAGAAAGGACACAAACCACTTTCAGCCTACTAATGAATGTAAATGGACAGAATTGTTGGGGCAACGTAGGTAAGAGGTTATTAAACAGAAGTGTTTCAGGTACTATAAAAATTAATCAGTATATTTTAGCGAGGGAATGGTAATCACTGGCTAATGCAATGAATCTGTAAATTGGACATCAATTAAGAGATTTTAGTGCTTGTCAGGTAACTCGGTTGGTAAACCACTGTCCCAATGCAGGAGACGTACAAGACATGGGTTCGACTCTGAATTGGGAAGATTTCCTAGAGAAGGGCACGGCAACCCATTCCAGTATTCTTGCCTGGAGAATCCCCATGGACAGAGGAGCCTCACAGGCTACAGTCCGTAGGGTCACAAAGAGCTGGTCATGGCTGAGGCAACTTAGTATGCATGCAAGAGACTTTATTCTCAGTCTTAGTGGCCATTGATTTTCAGGTGACTCCAGATATCCAGTGTGCATTTTCTGCTGTATAGTTCAAAAAATAAAATAAAATAACCCTAACTTCTTTAAAAAATGCCTTTCCTTGGGTATGCTGATGCAAATAGTATCTGTAGAATTGATGAGCTCTAGACTGGGTCCCGAGTGACTTTTGGTGAAATTATTATATCATTTTTCTATTCAAAATATTTTAAGATCAATATTGTCTCTTTATATCTGAATATTCATTCTAATATATAAAGAATGTTCATGCTTTATATAATAATCAATGCTGAGACACTATCTGATGTAAAAAGTTTACCTTTTTTTAGACCAAGCATGAGAACAATTTCTGAGGTAAACTATTTAAACAATTTTGAAAGCCAACCTAATACATACTTCAAGAAACTTTCCCCACAGTTGACACAGTTAAATCCAACAGGTTCTCAATTTCAAAGTTTGTATTTTCAGTTCGGTTCAGTCGCTCAGTCGTCTTTGACCCTTTGCGACCCTATGAACTGCAGCATGCCAGGCCTCCCTGTCCATCACCAACTCCCGGAGTTTACCCAAACCCACGTCCATTGAGTTGGTGATGCCATCCAACCATCACATCCTCTGTCTTCCCCTTCTCTTCCTGTTCTCAATCTTTCCCAGCATCAAGGTATTTTCAAATGAGTCAGCTCTTCACATCAGATGGCCAAAATATTGGAGTTTCAGCTTCAGCATCAGTCCTTCCAATGAACACCCAGCACTGATTTCCTTTAATATGGACTTATTGGATCTCCTTGCAGTCCAAGAGAATCTCAAGAGTCTTCTCCAGCACCACAGTTCAAAAACATCAATTCTTCAGCATTCAGCTTTCTTTATAGTCCAACTCTCACATCCATGCATGACCACTGGAAAAGCCATAGCCTTGACTAGATAGACCTTTGTTGGCAAAGTAATGTCTCTGCTTTTTAACATGCTGTCTAGGTTGGTCACAACTTTCTTTCCAAGGAGTAAGTGTCTTTTGATTTCATGGCTGCAATCACCATCTGCAGTGCTTTTGGAGCCCAGAAAAATAAAGTCAGCCAGTTTCCACTGTTTACCCATCTATCTGCCATGAAGTGATGGGATTGGATGCCATGATCTTAGTTTTCTGAATGTTGAGCTTTAAGCCAACTTTTTCACTCTCCTCTTTCTTGATATATTAATTTAGTGCATCTGTTCAGCGCACAGTTTTAATTTTCTTCCTTTGCTTCTGTCCTTCATCTTGGCCTTTAGTCTATGCCTGAGCTCAAGAGATCTAAATGTGTATACCATCTTTGTTTCTTCATCCATAATTATTTCTTTTGCTGTGAATGAAATTAGTTCATTCTTTTTAATGTCTGAATAATATTCCACTGTATATATGAACCTTGTTGTCTTTATCCATGACTCTGCTAATGGACATTTAGGTTGCTTCCATGTCTTGGCTATTGTAAACAGTGCTGCAACAAACACTGGGGTACATATATCCTTTCTGACCATGTTTTTCTCTGGAAATGTGCTCAGAAATGGGATGGTGGGATCACATGGTAGCTCTATTTTTAGTTTTTTAAGGAATCTCCATATTGTTCTCCAGAGTTGCTGTACCAATTTATATTCCCATCAACAGTGTGTGAGGGTTCCCTTCTCTCCACACCCTCTCTAATATTTGTTGGTTGTGGATTTTTTGATGATAGCCATTTTGACTGGTGTGAGGTGACATCTCATTGTAGTTTTGATTTGCATTTCTCTAGTAATTAGCATTGTTAAACATTCAGAAAACAAAGATCATGGCGTCTGATCCCATCACTTCATGGCAGATAGATGGGGAGATAGTGGAAATAGTGACAGACTTTATTTTTCTGGGCTCCAAAATCACTGCAGATGGTGATTGCAGCCATGAAATTAAAAGACAATTACTCCTTGGAAGGAAAGTTAGCCAACCTAGACAGCATATTAAAAAGTAGAGACATTACTTTGCCAACAAAGGTCTATCTAGTCAAGGCTATGGTTTTTCCAGTGGTCATGTATGGATGTGAGAGTTGTACCATAAAGAAAGATGAATGCCGAAGAATTGATGTTTTTGAACTGTGGTGTAGGAGAAGACTCCCTAGAGTTCCTTGGACTGCAAGGAGATCCACCCAGTCTATCCTAAAGGAAATCAGTCCTGGGTGTTTAATGGAAGGACTGATATTGAAGCTGAAACTCCAATCCTTTGGCCACCTCATATGAAGAGCTGACTCTTTTGAAAAGACTCTGATGCTGGGAAAGATTGAGGGCAGGAGGTGAAGCGGAAGACAGAGGATGAGATGGCTGGATGGCATCACCAACACAATGGACATGGGTTTGTGTGTACTCTGGGAGCTGGTGATGGGCAGGGAGGCCTGGTGTGCTGCAGTTCATGGAGTTGCAAAGAGTCAGACACGACTGAGTGACTGAACTGAAGTGAAACATCTTTTCATGTGCCTCTTTGCAGCAACTTGGGTGGACCTAGAGATTGTCATACTGAGTGAAGTCAGACAAAGAGAAATATATGATATCACTTATATGCAGAATCGAAACAGAAAGGATCCAAATGAACCTACAAAACAGAAACAGACTCAGATATTTAGAGAATGAACTTATAGTTAATGGAAAGATAGAGGGAAGAAATAGTTAGGGAGTGTGGGATTTGCGTGTATGCACTGGTGTATGTAAAATACATAAACAGGTGTTTCACTGGACATCCAGTGGATAAGACTCCACAGTTCTAATGCAAGGGGCATGGGTTCAATTCCTGGTCAGGGAACTAAGATCCAACTTGTTACACAGCCAAAATAAATAAATAAGTAAAATAATTTCTGGATGCTTTAAAAAATAAAGGAAATGAAAAGATTAAAAAAAATATATCAACAAGGACATAGTGTATAGCACAAGGAATTCAACTCAATACTATGTAGTAACCTAAATGGTAAAGGATTTGAAAAAAGGAGAGATGCATGTATATGTATAACTAAATCACTTTGCTGTACACTTGAAACTATCACAATATTGTTGATCAACTATACTCCAATATAAGATAAAAATTAAAATATAATTATTCCTTTTGTATTATTTTTAGAAAAAATAAGTAAAATGAAACCCATGGAAATTATCAACTCAGGACACTGAGGCAAATCACTTTTATTTTTATGATCCACTAAGGGGTGCTTGCATCCTTGATTATCCCAAAGAAAAGAATCTGGTTCTTAATAAGAAGTTGTTGGCACTCATCCAATTATCCAAGAAATGCATTGCCTTTCTTCTAAGCAGTTCACTTTTTATGGAGTTAAATTGGGAGTCTTCCAAGGCCTCTTTGCCCTCAAGTAACTTCAAGAATAAGTTCTTATCGTTTCTGAAATGTTACGAGTGACAATAAAAAAAAAAAATCCACAAATAAAATTATTTTTTTTATTGAGTAAGATTGAAATTGTTTGGATTTACATTTTTGGAATAAATAACAAGATAGATACTTGTACTTATTAATTTCCAGGCTCCCATCTGTAAGAAAAGGGTATGGACAGAATTGGTATTATCCCAGTTTCTTTGGATTTTCAGTAGGATTTTCCCACAATTATTTCCTAACTGAAGAAACTGGGCTAAAAATGTAGATATTTCCTTTCAAAATGGTTAAAAATTCCAATATCACTAAGTGTTTTCAAATGAAAATATCAATTTTTTTATAAGTAAATGTGACCAATTATAGCAGCTTCCTTACTTATGCTTTATAACTGGTCTCACTGATTTGCAGATTTTGACTTGGCAATCCAAACTCTGTCAATGCAAGAATCTCTTTTTCATCAAGGGGTCACTCTTGGTTGAAACATCTAGATAGTATAGTTATCTGTTAAAGCCTTTCTAATCCAGACTCTTTACTTTTGTATAGAATTTTTTATTGTTGAAACAGAAAGACAATTCTTAATAGGGTTAATTGTATTTTCCAGAGTTACACAGAAATCTATTTATTCTTGCAACTAGAACAAGTTCAGATTTATGGCATGTTCTCATGAGTATTTTCTTTTCAAAAAATTCTAATTATTCATCAATCATTTTTTATCTGATATGATTTACAGATTTGCCACTGTTCTGATACTTTTACTCAATTCTGTTTTGTTGCCATAATTTTTGAAATATAATAAATGTAATTTAATATGACATTGTAATTAGAATAATCCTAACATATGTAATACCTATTCCTATTAATATCAGATGGTTTCTGGATAAAGTACTAATGGTGAATTTCAATTATTTTAATTTTTATGCTGTCTTCTATAATATGGAAACTTTCCCATAGGTTTCTGTTATTTATTTTGAATGAAAAACAATGCAAGAAGAGATAATTCTTCATTGGTTACCATGTTGTGCATAGTTTTACAGTCTTGTAGTAGTTTTTCAGATTTGATAACATTTTATTTAGAATAACTCTGAATGAGTCAGAAGGTTACCTGGTTATATGCATTTAAAAGTCAACAGTTGGGTCATAGGGCAACCTAGATCACCATCAGCAGACGAATGGATAAGAAAGCTATGGTACATATACACCATGGAATATTACTCAGCCACTAAAAAGAATTCATTTGAATCAGTTCTAATGAGATGGATGAAACTGGAGCCCATTATACAGAGTGAAGTAAGCCAGAATGATAAACACCAACACAGTATACTAACACATATATATGGAATTTAAAAAGATGGTAACAATAACCTTATATGCAGGAGAGAAAAAGAGACACAGATATATAGAACAGACTTTTGTACTCTGTGGGAGAAGGCGAGAGTGGGATGATCTGAGAGAATGGCATTGAACCATGTATATTATCAAGTGTGAAACAGATGTCCAGCCCAGGTTGGATGCATGAGACAAGTGCTCAGGGTTGGTGCACTGGGAAGACCCAGAGGGGTGGGATGGGGAGGGAGAGGGGAGAGGGGATCGGGATGGGGAACACATGTAAATCCATGGCTGATTCATGTCAATGTATGGCAAAAACCACTACAATATTGTAAAGTAATTAGCCTCCAACTAATAAAAATAAATGAAAATAAATAAAAGTCAGCATTTCTGGTTTGTATTAAAGACATATGGCTAAATGATATTCAAAATGGAGTCACTGTAGATGGAAGATAGAATATATTCCAGGACAGAGCTCTAGGGCTCTGTATAATTTGTATATTACATGGACAATGTGGGGAAGGGAAATCTTTCTCAGTCCAGGAGCTACATGCAAACATTAGTCATTATTCTGAAAATATTGATGAGGTAACTGCTGTAAGTTAGGCACAGTTCTAGTACATGGGGTACATTAAGTGAACCAAGCAGGCAAAGCTCCTTGGTCCAGGGAGTCTACTCTTTTACAACATTGCTTCTTTACTCAACATTCTTTTCCTATTCAAAACTGTTTCAAACCTTCTCCACTTCCACAAATCCCATCAACATCCACCCTATGCCCTCAGAAGAAGCACTGGATACTAACTTCACAGAAGAACCTGAAGCCATCAGATGGAAAATTTTCATCATCATACCTTCAAGAACACTTCCTTCCCCTTTCCTTTTTCCTTTCTTCAGTAAAAATGGTGTCTTAGAGGCTCTCCTTGGGTTCCTCAGATAGCACAGGTGCAGTGATTTACCACGTTATAGCACTGTATCATGTTATGTTGTAACTGTGGCTTAATTATTTTTCTTGAGGAAAAGGTCTGTGTCATCTTGCTCACTGTCCACAGCACCTAATGCTTGGCATGTGGTGGGTGCATGAGAACTTTGCACGTCAACAAATCAGAGAACTGAGGGATTTCTGGGGAAGAGGCCTGTACAGCGCATTCTGGGAGAGGAGCCATGCCTAGAGTGGGGCTTAGGAAACATTCTAGTGATGGCTGTACCAGTCTTCAATTCAGCATCATAGAAAGTTGTCTTCCACACAAGTTGGAGGTTTAACCTTGCAGGAGAACTTCAGGCAGAACTGCCTGAACGTTTGAGGGGCCTTCCAGCCTGCCTTGCTTGAGGGATTCTTCCCATGATTCTCACATCTCTCTCAGACTTTTAGGACTGAGTTCAAAGGATGTACCTTTTTCCTGTGTCATCCTTGGAGCATAAGGCATTCAGAGACCTGATCACATCACTGTGTCTTCAGCAAGTGTGATCCTTTTTTGTAGGAACTCTGTAGAGGTAATAATTAGCATGATCTCTCTTTACTGAGGACTTACCAGGTGCCACTAGTGGTAAAACAAACAAACAAACAAACAAAAAAAACACTGCCAATGCAGGAGACATGAGAGACTCAGGTATGACACCTGGGTTGGGAAGATCCCCGGAGAAGGAAATGGCAACCCATGCCAGTGTTCTGGCCTGGAGAATCCCATGGATGGAGGAGCCTGGCAGGCTAAGGTCCATGGGTCACACAGAGTCCCCCACAGCTGAAGTGACAGCTGTTTTTCTCTACTGAGGATGCACCTCGAACTTGCTTTCTGGCTTCAGGAAAGTAACTTAACTAAAGACCCAGCTTTCATCCATTACAAGGGAATATATTAGCTCATACAGTTGTCCTGAAGAATGGGATGAAAAATAAATTGCTTTGTATAGTTCCAGAGTTAAGGACTTGGCTAGGAGACTTGCTGCGGTCAACCATGCGTGTTTACCAAGTAGTCTGTCCAGCACTGTCTTAATTCCACAGGAGCCTAGTTCCCTGGAAATGTCACGACTTCAGATGTCAGCTCAGCCTCTAAATTCAGGGGTGAATATCAAAGTCTCAGTGCCTGCTAATGATCACTTACTATTATTTGACATTAGTTACAGAAACATGAAATCTTTTCTTTCAGAATGCAGCAAAAATTTAGTGACAGGATATTTTTGTTTTTTCTGAGAGGTGGGAAGAAAATGGAGTATTAGACGTGTTACTGGTAAAGTAGTCCTCAGACCTGTTAGTCTGGAGAGAGGGTGCTTTATTGTTTTTCTGGTTTGTATCCTTGTCTATTTTATGTTCGGACATGATTCAAAATGGTCATGGAATGTTTACTAATTACTGTTGTTGCTTTATAGATTTTTAAAAATACTTTATAGATTTTTAAAAAATATTCAGTAGATGTCTTTAAATACTCTGTAGTACCATTATAGAAGCTCTTAGTCATATAGCTCTTAGTAGCTTTCAAAACCAGAATTTTTTTTCTCATATCTTTTCTTAGCTTTAACTTTTAAACCTATTCCTATCTTTCATTTTCCTTCCTATGTTTTCGATTGATTTCTTTGAGACAAAACGCGACTGAAGCTAATATATCTTACATATAGCAAATTCTTAATATTTTGTATTTTATCAACAATAATAACAAAAATAAATGGAGAGGCATTGTTCTTGATACATTTATGTACTCTATTTTCTTTTAGAGAAATTCCTAGTTGAATATAATGCTTGATTGTTTTCTCTTTATCAACTATTTGTCCTCATTCTTTTTTCCCTATAGTTGGAATTCTCAACTATTTGCTTGTCCTTAAAGTATAATAACCTTTAATTTTACTGTAATATATAATATGTCCATTTTTCTGACATTAGACTTAATTTATATTATTTATCTAAGCAAAAAGTAGTCTCATTCTGAGTTGACATAATGTCTTGATTAAAAACTTTTTCCAGTATGAAAAACATAAATTTATGAATATGCACAGAAGTGGGTTTTCATTTCAGCTTAATATAGGCTACATTCTCTAATGTGCTTAATTATTCTTAAAGTTTAGGTTATTTAGATTTAAATGTGCTTTTGATTAAATGGTTCCATTGGCAGATATCCTTGGTGCTAAATGAGAATTTAAATAAATTGACTCTCTAAGTCAACCAAAAGAGCATTAGAGTTGAGAACTGAAATATTATATGTGATACTTATTGGGTCATAATAATGTAATAAAAAACATATCATCCAACTTGTCAATCAGGGAGCAATCTTAAACATAGTTTATAAAACAAGTTTTTCAATTATATAACTTCATTAAAATAAAATCTAGGAAATAGAAGCAGCTTCTGGTTTGCCAGTTGCAGTTTACTTCTCTTCTACATAATATCAGACACCAGAACAAGTCCTGCGGAATGTTCTTTGGCTTCATCTACAGCAATGTGCCTTGCTTATCTGGAGTTTACGCTGTGACAAGACTAATGTCCACATATGTTTTCTTCTAGTATAAATGCCAAATTGCTTTCTCAAGGAAAAAAAACTTCCAAAGTGAAGGAAGTCTTTATCTACTGACTAAATATTTAGATAATGTACTGTTTTGTGCAACCTGGTGACAAGTTTTGTAAGGTTTACAAGCTATATATCTTGCTGGATTGAAGGCTAGAACAGGTGGAGAGTTTCCTGGGAACACTAACTCCAAGAGAAGTAAAACATTCATGAATATGGAAAGAGAAGGATGAAAAATTATTTACTAGCACTTATCTCAAGGAGGATGTTTTATATACCAGACAGAAAGACTCTTGGGGTAAGGGATGAAGCAGTCAGTTGCAGATGGTTGCTGCACTGCCTTCTAAGGAGGCTAAATCCAGCTAATTGCAGGCATTTTGTTTTATTATTGGCAAATGCCAGCTGAAGCAGTGTTACTATTATCTTCTGCTCATTCGGCAAGCAAATCTCAACTTCTCTTTCAGATAAGTGTTAGTTATTTATAGATATAATTCAAAAGTGAGCCAAATGAATAATATGTCCTTTAAGTACGATTGTTACAATGTGTATGTGGAGGGGTAAAATGATCCTTAATTTTTCGTGTGGCTGAGAATATGCTTTAATGCCCCTGAATTTATAGTATGCACATGATTGTAGATATGGGTTTTTCTTATTTTTCATTAACATTCTGTAGTTAGTACTTGAAGCTACAGAAAAAGGCATTTTTTAAAAAATAATTTTTCCACTGTTTCTTTGATAGACTTTATTTCTTAGAGTAGTTTTGGATACATAGCAAAATTGAGCAGAAGCTACCGTTTCCATATATTCCCTGCCCCCACACCTTCACAGCCTTCCTCACAATCAGCAGCCCACACAGAAAAGCTTTATGCCAATCCGGAAGTCAGACATGAGCCCAGGAATTCATGCATTATTTTCCAGAGTAATTTTCCCAAGTCCTCTTTTCAGTCTTACTGGCATCTTCTGCTACTTTCTGTTCCTCTCTTTTTTGTTCATCCAGCTATAAATTGAGGATTATATTTATATTACTCGCTGTGTGCTACCTGTGACTATGCCTGCATCCAGGGTTAAGTGGTATGAAGATGTGAGGAAAAAAGATATGCTAAACTCACTACCAGTTTGGTGGTAAACTGGCTTTCACATTCTGGCATTCTTTTCAAAGCTCCTTGTTATTTTCTTTTCAGAGTCCTAAAGTAGCTGCTCTGTGCATTCTCTCCAGGTATTATTGCTGTGTGTAATTGACCTCAAACATAATTATATTAGGTGAAAAGAACTTCTGTATGCTACTGATTTTTAAAAATTTGTTGATATTTGCTTTAGAATTGAAATATCAATTTTGTGATAGTTCTATGTAAGATTGTGAAGAATTTATCTTCCCTAATGTGTGTGTGCAGTTTCTCTGTATTTGTAATAAACCAAGATGTTACTTGTAGAGTTCAAATATGCTCCATGTCATTTGATCTAGTAAATATTAAAGGTATATATTGAAATATTTCACTTTTTAGGCACAATTTCAAAGTTTTCTCTGGATTTTATCTCCAGATCTTTATAAGGAGAGAGAGAGGAGACAGAAACATCCAAAATTATTTCTTCCTGATTAACTGAATAGTTTATAATTATGTTGAATCTTCTATAATTGATACTACTTTTGCATTAGTCATATGTTTTGTTTTTCTCCCATTTTTAAAGAAGTTTCTTTTTATTGGGATATAGTTGGTTTAAAATGTTATATTAGTTTTATGTGCACAACATATTCAATATTTTTATAGATTATACTCCATTTAAAATTATTACAAAATAATGACTATATTTCCCTATGCTCTACAACATATCCCTGTTGCTATTTTATACATAGTAGCTTGTATCTCTTAATCTCCCACCCTATTTTCCCCCTCTTTTCTTCCTTCTCCCCACTGGTAACCAGTAATTTGTTCTCTGTACCCATGAGTCTATTTCTGTTTTGCTATATTCATGCATTTATTTTTTTCTTTTTTTAGAGTTCACATTCATAGATTATTTGTCTTTTTCTGGCTGACTTATCTTACTAAGAATAATACTCTCTAGGTCAATCTACATTGTCGCACATGATAGAATTCCATTTTTATGACTGAGTCGTATTCCACTGTATGTATATAATTACATCTTCTTTATCCATTCATCAGTTGGTGGACCCTTTGGGTGCTTCCATATCTTGGCTGTTGTAAATGGTGCTGCTATGAACATTGAGTTGTGTGTATCTCTTCAATTTAGTGTTTTTGTTTCTTCAGCTATTTACCCAGAAGTGGAATTGCTATTTCTAGAAATTTCTTTATAAGTTGTTTTTTATATCTTTACTTTCACTGCAGTAAGGGAGATGGCTATCTTGACAGTCATAGAAGTGCAGCAAAAAGTGAAAATCAGGGGTGTGACATACCATTTTGGGGGCCCAGTTTAACATGTTTTTTCAGTATGGAAACATCATAGAGATTGGACAAAACCATAATACTTGGAGTTGAGTGCGCACAGCAAAGTGACAATTTTGATGAGAGCATTTATAAGCAAACATCCATTTTTTAAGTCCAGTTCAGGGACTGATTGCTCTGAAAATGAAGAAGATGGTATCCTCATGAGGGCAGGTTGAATAGTTTGTTGTTTGGAAAAGCGAATATTCACAAAGTTCCTGAAATGAAACTAAAGTTATTTGCAACTTTATCTTACTGGACAAAAATGTCCTGGTTTTAGTAAGATAATGTTATTGCAGAATATAAAGCAAAATGTAATCAAATTAATGTATGTTAAGTGTTTAGAGATAATTTCAATTCCCATTTTTATTATATTTTAGGAATATATTTTAGTTCTATTTTTCCATAGATTTCTCTTTTAGATTTATTCTTATCACTGGCAAGTTTATATTTGAATCCATTTTATTTTTGACTTTTTGTGGATTTTCTATTATTTTACCATTTTACCCCTTTTGTATATTTTGTGTACCTTTTGATTTTTTTCCTACTCATTGGATCTTTGCCTATTGTTGAATAAAGTGATAATCCCCATTTGTTTTTTTAACATTTTAAATTAGCCCTAAAGCCTTAGGTCTGAATTTCCAAGATCACCCTGTTCCATATTTTGCCATTTGATCCATCTACACCTTTTCCTCAGGGTCACTTCATTTAAGATGCCATGGCTCCAGAGAATAGAAGTGATGTCCAATATTGTATATTAATTCCTTATTCTTTGGAATTCAGTCTATATTTTTGAAACTAAAAATCTTATTTTCTTCACTGTTGACTAGGATGCAGTAGTTGTTTGAACTTGAAAACTGATATATGTGGTTTTAAATATTCCCCCTCAATACTCTACATCTCTTCACGAAACATTTATATTACAGCTGTGTAGTTTTGGTACTCAGAATAAAGCATCCACTATCCAGGCAATCATGCAATTATTTTCATCCCAGAATTCAGCAAGTCTCCAGGGAAGTTTTTTTATTTTTGACACTATTTGAACAATTGCTATGCCTTTTATTTAAAGGATTTATGCTTCCTTACAATGTTAGCCATCCAGATGTTCATTTGGCATTGAGTTTCATCTAAATCAATTATTTTTATCTGGAAAATACATTAAGTACACAGTCCTGGATTAACACTCAAAAATAGGTTAACATCTACTGATTTGATTTATGAGCAATATCTAATTTGATTGATATTTTAATAGCTAAATTTTAATTTAAAAAAATTGTAATTTTGTTCCCATACTGAGAAATACATTAAAGAGGGGTGCAAGTCATAATCCTAACATTTCTTAAACACTCTTTTCTATTTTCTCCTATTTTTTCACATCCCCCCAGTCTTAAATCTTTTTTGTCAAAACCATAACATATTCTGTCACTTTACGCATTGGTTTGTTCTTCCTTTCTTTCTCAGTTCTTTATCATCAATATTGACTAAAATAATTACTTCTTGTGCTCCTCTTTTCTCTTCAGCCAAGCTCTCTCCTACTCTTTCTTTATATATGCATAATAAAATAATGAATTTTAGGAATATGTTCAGCACTATAAGGCAGTGGAAGTTAAAACTAGATTGGTGATTTCAGACCATGAGATTTTGACCACTCCCATGATAAGATGACTGTCACATTTTGTGTGTGTGTGTTAGTTGATCAGTTGTGTCCAACTTTTTGAGACCCCCATGGACTCCTCCAGGCTCCTCTATCCATGGAATTCTTCAGGCAAGAGTAGAGTGGGTAGCCGCTCCCCTCCAGAGGATCTTTCTGACCCAGGACTTGAACCTGGGTCTCCTGCACTGCAGGCAGATTCTTTACCCACTGAGGCACCAGGGAAGGTCCATGATAAGATTCCTGTCACATTTTGTATACTCTATGCCTAGATAAGAGAAAGATTGATTATCTAGTGTTGGTTTCCACTGCATCTCCTGAAGTCTCTTACAGAATTTAGATTTTTGTCTAACTGACTCATTCTTAAATAAATAATAAATCTCATTCTTATCCTCAGGTTTTGCTTCTCCAGGCATGGGGTTTAGGAGGAATTCTCCTGTGATTTGTGACTCTGCCCATTTATTTCCCAATTTAATTTAGAATGAGATGGCCTCATCTTCCTTATACTTGTAAAACTTTTTAAACTTATTGGACTTGCTCGTTATACTGTTTTATAATAGGTACTTTCAACTATATGTTCTCCTTCTTTGATTATTTCTATGCAAATTTAGAAAAGTCAGGAGTCGAATGTGTATAGCCAATCTCTATGTTCAAAACTTCTCTGCAATAAAATTTTATATCACTCACTGAATTGCTGCATATACATTTTAATAGAGATAACATAAAAATATGAGCAATCCAACAACATGTTTTGGAATTGATGGCAGTTTTTTCTTTCTCTATGATTATAAAGTCATTGGTTTAAATAGATTTATGGAAATTGATTCACGGGAGGCAAGAAAAAATTCATAAAACTATCCATTTTAATTTCCACCTAATAATAAAACCCTGCATCCTGTGATTTGCTTCACAGAGCTTTTAGAATGCATGTGGAACATGAACAGACATACTGTAGGACCTGAAGATCTGTCTTTGTGAGTAAATAGAAAGAATGAACTAAGCACTATTAGGAATAGTCAAGAACACTCCTCTAATTGTATTTATGTTGGAGCCACTTCTTAAAAAGCCTATTTAATAGATAACTTTGACCATTAAACTATCTATTGGGATTTGAGTGTTTGAATAACACTGAACATTTGGATGACGTATGAGGGGGAAAATATTGCAAAAATTTTCAAAAATTCTACACGTATTTGGAACAGTAGAAAGAAAATGTCTGAATATTTGGTCAAACTCTTACCAATATTTATCCAATTGTTTGACATTCAAGAGTTATAGATAAGGCTGGTTGATTTATGGCACTTAAAAATAAGCATGTGAATGCTCAATCATGTCCAGCTCTTTGCAACTCCATGGACTGTAGCCTGCCAGGCTCCTCTGTCCTTGGAATTTTCCAGGCAAGAATACCAGAGTGTGTGGCTATTTCCTACTCCAGCAGATGTTCCCAACCCAGGAATTGAACCCTGTCTTTTGAGTCTCCTGCATTGGCAGGTGGATTCCTTCCCACTGCACCATCTGGGAAGCAGCTAATTTGTAGTATGTTAAAAAAAAAAAGAAAGATAAATCTTTGCTTTGAAGGTCACTCTTGCAAGGCACAACTGTGCAAAGTACCACATTATGGAGAAATATATATATTAGACTCCCTGCAAACTGGAAAATAATGTCAAGTGCTTACTGAAGTCTCACATAAAGATAGAAATAAAAAGACAGGGGAAATGGGTGGTAGCTGGTGTTTATAATATAGAGTGTGAAAATTTAGAAACATTAGAAAATTTAGTCTTCAAAATTTCACATGTCCTATCAATCTTGCCTAATATTCTCCTTTGTACTCCTTAAGACCATAGCCATTCCTCTCCTTTCTCCTTCTCTCATCTAGAGCTATTTTTTCCTTCTATAGCATGAGATCAAAATTCCAACTTGAGTAGACACCCCCAATTGACCTGTGAAGACTGAATTTACTATTAAATTGCATTGCTTTGTCACTCAGCACAGCTTCAACTTTGTAAGCTTAAAACCTTGCATTAGGATCCCAGATTTGCTAATAAAATATGGGAACAATAATGTAATGCTGTCAAGAATAAGTATAAAATAAATATTACCACAGTGATTTGCATAAAGTTTTTGATCAGATAACAAAAGTTAATATTTGTTAAATGGATGAATTTGATACTTTTTCATAAAAAATAAATTTACAGAAAAATCATCTAAATTTGTTTCAAAAATAATTATCTGAATAGTTATCTGAATGAACAAGGAAAAATTCATATTTAAAATAACTATGAATATTTCATAAAATTATAAGTATTTTAAAGCAATTATTTTATTGAAGTATAGTGGATTTACAATGTTGTGTTAATTTCTATTTTATAGCAAAGTGATTCAGCTATACACATATAAATTCTTATTCATAATCTTTTCCATTGTTGTTTACCACACAATATTAAATATAGTTCCCTGTGCTGTTTAGTAGGACCTTGATGATTGTCCATCCCCTATATACTAGTTCATACTTAAAGCAATTACTCTTCAAGGATCCCAGTTTGACCAATACACTGGCTATGTTAGATAAGTGACTTAAGGGTTCTTTTACAAAAAAATAAATAAATAAAATATATGGCCTTAGAGTTTGCAAAGTGTTCATTGTCTCATGAACTTTAAAAAAATGACATTTAATGAGAAGCAAGTCTTAATCACTTGGAAACCCACAGTACATACAGCACTTTTTAAAAATCCCAAATATATTACTTTGCCCTGGTGCCATTGGAGCAAATCTATGCTTTTCTTATGTGACTTATCAGATGAAAAGCTTAGGACAAATTTTATTTCTGTGCTATATTCTAGATCTGTTGGACTAGAATCTTCTGGGCAGAGGTCTGGGGAAAAAACTTCTCCCATGCAATTCTGATGATGAGCAAATTTTAAGAAACATTGGGCTAGATGACCCTTAGGGGCCCTTATAACTTCTGATTTCTGACAGCCTATTTTAGGAAAGAAATGTTCATTTTAATGTACCACATTTGTTTAAACTGAAAAAAAATTATGGCAATTAAATAATCAAACTCTCTGCAAATTGAAAAAAATCATGTGGTAGCAGGAATAGAAGCAGAATTCTCCATTTAGTTAGACTCTGATCATACACTTCGGTACAGTAATCAAAGAAAAAATACGGTGGTTTTTATTTTGTCTTTAAAGCTAATCTTTATATTCTTGAAAATGTGATTACAAATATGGATATACTTTCAATGTTAATCTGCTCTTTGAATTTTTTTCTCCTGAAATGTGAGAAGTGGTATATATATATATATATGGGACAATGCTGCTGCTGCAGCTAAGTTGCTTGAGTCACGTACAACTCTTTGTGACCCTACGAACTGTAGCCTTCCAGGCTCCTCTGTCCATGGAATTCTCCAGGCAAGAATATTAGAGTGAGCTGCCGTTCCCTTCTCCAGAAGATCTTCCTGATCCAGGGATCGTACCTGGGTCTCTTGTATTGCAGGTGGATTCTTTACCATCTGAGTTACCTGGGAAGCCCATATATGGGACAGTAACAGTTAACAAACCTAGACAGCATATTAAAAAGCAGAGACATTACTTTGCCAGCAAAGGTCCGTCTAGTGAAAGCTATGGTTTTTCCAGTAGTCATGTACGGATGTGAGAGTTGGACTATAAAGAAAGTTGAGCACTGAAGAATTGGTGCTTTTGAACTGTGGTGTTGGAGAAGACTCTTGAGAGTCCCTTGGACTGCAAGGAGACCAAACCAGTCAATGCAAAGGAAATCAGTCCTGAATATTCATTGGAAGGATCGATGCTGAAGCTCCAATACTTTGGCCACCTGATGTAAAGAACTGACTCATTTGAAAAGACCCTGATACTGGGAAAGATTGAAGGCAGGAGGAAAGGGGAACAACAGATGGTGAGGTGGTTGGATGGCATCACTGACTCTATGGACATGAGTTTGAATAAACTCTGGGAGTTGGTGATGGACAGGGGGACCTGGAGGGCTGCAGTTCATGGGGTCACAAAGAGTCAGACATGACTGAGTGACTGAATTGACCTGAACTGAACAGTCAATAAGTAATGCTTACTTGATAACCCCATAACAATACACATAATTGAATAGCTGAATTCAAAATAAGAGTAAAAGTTATACCTTAGAATTTATATTTGGTTACCCCTGAAGTCATTATAATAATCAGCTACCAACAGAAGACATTTTTCCTCTTCTTATAAGGAGAGTACCAGAATTCAAATTCTCGTCATCAGAACAAAAACTTTTGTTCTCAATGGGTCGATTGCCAGCAGTGGAATAAAGGCTTCTATACCAATCAATATATAATATGTTCCATGATGTTCTTGCTTACTATGATAAGCCAGTAAACCAGGAAATAATTTCACCTCTGTCTTTAGGAACATCCCCCAAATCTATTTATTCAAGCAACAAATTGCTCAACTAGGCTTTTGACACCACAACACCTAGCTCATTTGTGTAAATGGTTTTCTTTTCAGGAGAACTGGGCATACTTCCTCTCTGATCAAATAATGGTTTACTTACCAAAAGTGACTCAAAGTTCCCCCTCTTCATGTGTCCACAAATGCTAGAGTATTATATTAAGGATTTCACTCAACAGGAAGTAGATTCCTACCTTAAAAGATCTGTTTTACACCACCACAACCCAGATCTTAGGTTTTCTGAGATACTCCTAAGATTCAGTCAGAAAGTATTCTCAGCTTCGCTAGTTGAGCAGCTGTTATAAGACTTCTTTCCTTTCTTTATCTTTCTTCTTTTTGTGTGTTCTTCTGGGATGTGCAGCTGACAATCTTGTGTTTTATATTTTAAAAACAATTTTTATTCTTATTGATCATAATAATACTTCTACATAGGCTTATAAATTATCATATTACAGAAAAGAATACAATATATATTTTTAGTTTTTTGGTGCTTGGACAATATGCAAAACCATTATGACCATTTATGGTTTATTCTTTTTTCAAATGATGAAATAGTTACATTAATTATAAGAAACTAAAGGACTCAATAAAGGCACCAAAGACTAGTAAATTGCAAACATTACTCTATCTTTAAGTAACCTATTGTACTTACTACACACACATAGATCAAAACAATAGTGAACATTTTGATTAGTTTTTAAAATAAGCAGAATAAAACATCTACAAAAATATTTGCATTATAGAAATATACTTTGTTTTCCTTTGTGATTCTTTATACTTTTACAATTTTTAATTGTTTTAAAAGTTTATTTTTATTTTTTTAAAGCTGGAGATACAGGATGTTCTCGGGTCAATATAAATAAGATTTTAAATAGTCTAAATAATTGAAATGAGCTTTTTTCCTCTTTATGCATTTTGTATTTCATTATGTATTTGCAATGAAATAATATGTATAAAGTCTTAAAAATTATAAATATTTAAAGCAAACACCTTTTAAAATGTACAAACCTAAAATAATATTTTAATGAGTAATTGAGATGTAATAAAGCATGAAGAAAATTATTTTTATGTGAGAAAAAAACAGAACAGTTGTAACTATTAATACAACATGAATTGGTGAGTAGATGAAGGTAATTTTTGCTCGATGTGGTATTTTTGAAAGGTTGTTGCTTGAATGAAAAGACGCCAGGATTCTTGGCCTCTGGAGGAGAAGAATTCAATGGGGCCAGAGACTAGGCTTGATCGCTCAGAGCTTTTGTGTAATAAACTTTTATTAAAATATAAAGGAGATAGAGAAAGCTGCAGAGGGGAGCAGAAAGAGTACCCCTCTGCTAGTCTTCAGCTGGATGCTATAATATAGTCACTAGCAGTCTGTTAATGAAAGAAAGGAATGTCTTAAAACCAGAATGGCACCAAACCCCTCATCCATAAAATGCATTTTGGGATAATCTTGGCACCAGATGATTCACCCCAGGCTATAAAACTTGAATCTTGTTGAAGGGCAGATTACCATACAAATAATTTCGTTTACATAGACTAAGGGAACAATATCCGAGTACAACATATTGGTTTGTCAAATAGGTTCTGAACCATTAGGCAGAACCGACTTGAAGACAGAGCCTGGGGCAAATGCATAGTACATTGACATAGCTTAAGACAAACATTTCCATAAGAAAAATGCATTGGTTAACTCAAGGTTTGAGAGTAGTTAGCTTCAGGTGAAACCAGGTGTCACTATGGGAACATAGAATTTTAACAGAAACCTCCTTTTAAATTTGTATAGAGAAGGTAAAAAATAACGCTAATTTGTTTCCTGCCACTTAAAAGAGATAAAAATGTCTGGCACTTGCAGCCTATTTCTTCGTTTGGAGACCCCTGGCCTTCCTGCTTGTTACCCTCTCATTTTCAATATTTTAACAAAAACCTTTGCAGTCTATAATAGAATATTTAAAAATGGATATACATACTGAAATATGAACCTAATAATTTAGTCATAATAGGGGGATTTTACTTAAAATTGCTCATAATGTATTACTTTGGCAGTAGTATTAATGTATTAGAAAGTGATCCTGTTATGATAAGACCAAATCCCTGAATAGTTATGAATAATTGGTTTCCATACTAACAAATTTCTTTCAGAACAAAATGACACCATTATCATCTTTTTAAATTATATTAAGAATAAAAAAACTTACATAGCACATTCGTTCATTAAGTTAACACTATTAAGTTACTATTGTGCTCACTGTTCTAAACAGTTGGGAAACATGAGTAATATAACCAGTCACATCTTGGACACCACTGTCAATGAAAAATTAATCAGTTAATCAAAGAAAGAAAGGGAAATTTTGTATAAGCCAAATTGAGGATTATAACCCAAGAATAGCATCTCAAAAATCTCTAAGAACTGTCCTGATTGTTAGATGTCATAGTACAGCCGTATGAATTTTTTGAGACAGAAAACTGTACATTAAATGATGTATTATTGACAGTTTACACAATCTAGATCTGCAAGTACAAAGTGGTGAATCATCATGGCAAAATCAAGAAGGAGAGTTATCTTTTTAGGAGTAGTCTTGATACTAGGAGAATGTTGCTCTTTATGGTTGAACAGGTATTTCTGCTAATGTGGGAGTTGGCAGTCAGTGCACAGTGGAGGGTGGGTCGAAGTCAAAAGGCAGAGGAAATTTCTTCATGTTTAAATTTTTCTTCTTTTGCCATAAAATATCAATTTTATTTCATATCATAGAGGATGAGACAATAGAGAAAGAATTAACTTTAAAAAAATTTATGCATTTTGAATAGGAGATAATTGCTTTACAATGTTGTGTTTGTTTCTGCCATGTATCAGCGTGAATCAGCCATAGGTATATGTATGCCCCCTCCCTCCTGAGCCTCCCTCCCCCCTCCCACCCCACCCCACAGAGCACCAGATTTGAGCTCCCTGCATCATATAGAAATTTCCACTGTCTATCTAATTTTACATATAGTGATGCATATGTTTCAGTGCTACTCAAGTCAATTTGTCCCACCCTCTACTTCCCCCTGTGTCTACAGGGGAAGAATTAATTTTTTATGCAATGTTTGCTATGTGTTATGTACTGTCCTGAGTGTTTTGCAAACATTAAACTCTTTATTCCTCATAATAACTTGCAAAATGAGTACTCATCTTCTGTATTTTATGGTTGAGGAAACAGAGGCAGCAGCACAGAGTGTTTAAGAGATTTTGAGGTCACACATCTAGCGATGGTAGAGCTAGGATTCAAATGCTGAAGCAGGGTGCTTCCAAGTCTGTGCTCTAAAAGTTATGCTGAGTTGCCTAATTTTTCATAGCAAATAAGTGCTGGATTGTTGGTAAATTTATTTTCTAAGTTAAATATTGTTCTTACCCCCAAATTATTTTAATGACTATTTTATTCTTTAAATGGTTATGCTACAATCTTGAATCAAAACAAAATAAATACAGATATATATTTCCCTTATCTCTTTCATTGAAACTGAAAATTTTGTTGTGTGGTATCATCGAAACAGCTTTTTCCCCCCCACTGATGTAATTTGCAAAGAATTTATTTTTCAAAACGACCCAGAAAATTGTATCTTCTTATATAACACTGTGTGGTAGTTTGATCATTCTTTGGCATTGCCTTTCTTTGGGATTTGAATGAAAACTGACCTTTTCCAGTCCTATGGCCACTGCTGAGTTTTTCAAATTTGCTGGGATATTGAGTGTAGCACTTAGTGCCGAATAGATCCCTCTAAATAATTTTAGAATGCCCTTTCCTCCACTGAAATTCTGGATGTGAATCATCTAATTAGGATCTCCATAATTTCAAATTGCTGTAGGTACCCTCAGTTCAGTTCAGTTTAGTCGCTCAATCGTGTCCTACTCTTTGTGACCCCCATGGACTGTAGCATGCCAGGCCTCCCTGTCCATCACCAACTAGGTACCCTACAACAATACATTTATTTTTAGAAAATAATCTAAATAGCACAGGCTCTCAAAAATATTGTTTGTGCCTGAAAATATGTTTTTTCTATTATATATATATTTAAAATTATCTTGATACATGAAATTTATTTTACTTGCCTTCACCCTGTTTTCAACTTTTCTTTTGGCTAAGTTTTAATTAACTTTACATTGAAATGAAATTTTCAAAAGTACACTGAAACCAAATTCAAATGCCAAAATAAAAAGCAGTTTTTAGTTACACTCTCAGTAGTGATAAATAAGTGATAGTAAAAATAATTTATAAACTCACAACATTGAACACCAACCAAACAGATGGGTTCCAACTGTGGCAACATGCATGCTCTGTACAGGTACGTACCTAATAAAATAGAGCCTTTGCAAAGATAGCACATTAGATTTGCCAGGATTAGATGTAACTCCCTTTTCTGAGTAAGGCCTTCTTGGATTCTTTGAAATGTAATGAGGCAGTAGTCTCAGAACAAATTAATATAGGACAAAAGTCAGAGGACTTTTACTCTGTTTTTACTGTCAGTATTCATATTTTGCCTACACTCTTTTCAGCTCTATGTTGTAGCATTGTTGTGAATATCTGAGAATTCTTAGATCTGTTAACTCTTATCACACAGTTGGACACAGAAGAGACGACCACAATTTACAGAACAGCTCTTAATACCAGCTTGGGGAGAGTTTCGCTGGATGAATTATACAACTACTGGGCAAAAATGATGAAATTTGAGGTTATCCAATGACAAAACTTTTAGCTTATTTTGATTTTGGCAGATTGGTTTCTACTCTCTATTTGAAGAATTAAAAATAAGTAAACATAATTTCTGGACAAACAGAACTCATGGGAGTTTTACAGACAGTGTATTTCCTTCCTTTATTGGGTTATATGACTTACATTTGGGAAATGAACACACACATCTTGATATACTTTGATAGTCATGATGTATTGGTTTATCATTTTTTCTTCTCAAAACTGAGATAAGTACTATGAATTCCATAGTGGAAATCAAGGCCATATAGAAATTTAACCAAAGGTAACATTGGAGGTAAACATTGTGGGTGTGGAAATAGAAAGTTGTAGTTCCAAATAGTTTGATTCCTCTTAATTAATATTGTAGTTAAAACTATAATGAGAAGTAAGAAGGAGCAGAAGATAATGTTGACACAGTGCTTTTGAGAATGCATAAGAGGGGACCATCATTATCCTCTTCCGTATCAAAAAACAAAGGTTGAAAAATATGTGCAAATCATGTGCCATAATAATACAACAAATAAGTAGAGCGATGAGAGTATTGACAATGCTGAGGGCACTGTTTAAAAAAGAATTATGCATGTTGTACACCTTGTAATAGCAAAATTGAGATTTGACATGCTATAAATAGAAAGGTGGTGGTTAGAAAGAAATAGAAAACACAGTGGGTAAGAGCACAAGACCACTGTAGCCAGATGGCCTGGGCAGAATTCTAGCTTCACCATCAACCAATTTTATGATTTTGAAGCAAGTTGGTTGATTTCTTTATACCCTAGTTCCCTCATCTATAAAATGGAGATTAAAAATAGAATAAATAAGAGATTAAAAAACCTCAAAGGATTGATGATGATAAAGTATTTAGAACAGAACCTGCCCAGTGTAAGAAGTATATAAAGGATTGGTTTGCTATTTTTTTTATTTGCTGAATACAGTGAAATGTTCTGTACATTCTTCTTTAACTATCAAAAATCCATAGTCATTTAGGTGGAATTTAATCTAACTCTTAAGGTTAAGATTGCTGCAGGGCTTGTTTTACATATTTGTTGCAGGGAATTGTGTTATACTCATCTTAAGTGTTATACTAGTCTTAAGTAGAAAATTATGACTGATAAATAATATTTTTTGCAAGAAATTGAATTTACATGGTGTAAATTATAAAGTACACATCAGCATTATTGTGATTAATTTTCTGTCTGTGCCCTCTAAAACACCCATTTCTATTTGTCACAATATTTTTCTTGTTTAGCAGAAAGCATCACATTATTTTTTCTTGACAATCTCAGCTATCTGTCCAGTGGGAAAATAAACTGATTGCAACCTACCAAATCTTAAAAAAGTGAAGCATGTTTTTTCAATATGAAGAAATAAAGATGAATGTTACTAGATTTTTGCCACCAATAAGCTTATCTTAAACCTAATATTTAACCCCTACTACTACTTGCATTTAGCCATGGCCTTAATAGCAATAAAGGGATCATATACCTCAATTTATGCCTGTTTTTTTTACCCAGCATGATTAATATGTTCTTTTATGCATATTTCAATGGTTTTCAAATGGAAGAGACACCTAGAAGCTTGTATCAACTATCAGCATAAACATAATAGCTTTTCTACATCCTGTGAATACTTATACAATTGTCAAGTCTGAAAGTGGAAACCCCAAACAAACTCCTATGCCAGAAAAAAATTTCTATGAAGAACATTAGGAGAATGATTGTCGAAACTGGAATATGAATTGAAAATTAGAAGTATATCGATGTTAAAATTTTTGAGTTTAATTACTGTGATCAAGAGGTTATCTGTGTTATTGTAAAACACACACTGAAGTACAGTGTTGCCACAGAGCAAGATGACCACAACCTACTGTCAAAATTTTAAAAATATTTGTGTGTAGAAAGAAAAACACAGCAAATATGTCAAAATATTAAGAATTGACTGATCTGAGTAAAAGGCATATGGGCATTCTTTGAATGTTTCTTGCAATTTTTCTGTAAGCTTAAAATTATATCAAAATACAAAATTAAAGTGAAACCCCTGCAAAGGATTATGTACATAAATATGTGTATACTTGGTCTTCATTTATAACTTAATGTGAACTCATTAAGTTATTCTTATGAATCTGAGCTTTCTATATATCACATGAGGACTGCATTTAGTAAATAAAAAGAAGGTAGAGAAACAGTTCAGTCATTTAATAGACAGTTAACTTTGGGACAGCTGGATGTTGACTGTAAGGTGAAAACTGTCACTACAAAGGCTAACAGAAGGAGTGAAGAGAGCTGGCAGTTGTCAGAATGGGTACGTGGTCTCTGCAAAGGTGGCCCAAAGATAAACCGGCAGACCCTGGGATGGAAACAAGGATTAACAGACTAAGTTGACAGCTTTTAGTTAGGCATAGGTTTCAGAGAACATGATCAGAGGCAATGATCCAGATATGCAGAATGGTGGTGTTTGAAAACCTAACGTGGGATACCGAATAGTTTTCCAGACAGGTAGCAAAACATATGTATAGGGAGTCAGGGAACAGACAGCCTGAAAGAGATCCAGACTAAGTTGTAAGTATCATATAAAGTTGGAATAAATTAACAGACATGCAGTGGTAATGCAAGCTAAAACAAACAAGCAAAATAAAACAAAAAAAAAAAAAAAAAAAAAAAGGAAAAAGAGGCTGCACGCCCAGAAGTATCCGTTAGAAGGGAGAAGCATATTAGGACCTAAGTTAAGTTCAGCCACTCAGTCGTGTCTGACTCTTTGGGACACCGTGGACTGCAGAATGTCAGGCTTCCCTGTCCATCACCAACACCCAGAGCTTGCTCAAACTCATGTCCATCGAGTCGGTAATGCCATCCAACTATCTCATCCTCTATTGCCCTCTTCTCCTCCCACCTCCAATCATTCCCAGCATCAAGGTCTTTTCAAATCAATCAGTTCTTCACATCAGGTGGTCAAAGTATTGGAGTTTCAGCTTCAACATCAGTCCTTCCAATGAACACCCAGGACTCATCTCCTTTAGGATGGACTGGTTGGATATCCTTGCAGTCCAGACTCTCAAGAGTCTTCTCCAGTACCACAATTCAAAGCATCAATTCTTCGGCGCTCAGCTTTCTTCACAGTCCAACTCTCACATCCATACATGATCACTGGAAAAACCATAGCTTTGAATAGACAGACCTTTGTTGGCAAAGTAGTGTCTCTGATTTTCAATATGCTGTCTAGGTTGGTCATAACTTTTCTTCCAAGGTGGAAGTGTCTTTTAATTTCATGGCTGCAGTCACCATCAACAGTGATGTTAGAGCCCAAAATTATAAAGTCTGTTACTGTTTCCATTGTTTCCCTATCTATTTGCCATGAACTGAAGGGACCAGATGCCATGATCTTAGTTTCCTGAATGTTGAGCTTTAAGCCAACTGTCCTCTTTTCACTGTCCTCTTTCCCTTTCATCAAGAGGTCTTTATTTCTTCTTTGCTTTCTGCCGTGAGGGTGGTGTCATCTGCTTATCTGAGGTCATCGATATTTCTTCTGGCAATCTTGATTCCAGCTTGTGTTTCATCTAGTCCAGGGTTTCTCATGATGTACTCTGCATATAAGTTAAATAATCAGAGCAAAAATATACAGCTTTGACATACTCCTTTCCCAATTTAGAATCAGTCTGTTTTTTCCATGTCCAGTTCTAACTGTTGCTTCTTGACCTGCATACAGATTTCTCAGGAGGTAGGTCAGGTGGTCTGGTATTCCTGTTTCTTGAAGAATTTTCCACAGCTTGTTCTGATCCACACAGTCAAGGGTATTGGCATAGTCAATAAACCAGAAGTAGATTTTTTTTTTTTCTGGAACTCTCTCACTATTTCAATGATCCAATGGATGTTTGGCAATTTGATCTCTGGTTCCTCTGCCTTTTCTAAATCCAGCTTGAACATCTGGAAGTTCACGGTTCACATGCTGTTGAAGACTGGCTTGGAGAATTTTGAGCATTATTTTGCTAGCATATGAGATGAGTTCAATCTTGTGGTAGTATGAGCATTCTTTGGCATTGTCTTTCTTTGAGATTGGAATGAAAACTGACATTTTCCAGTCCTGTGGCCACTGCTGAGTTTCTCAAATTTGCTGGCATATTGAGCACAGCTCTTTCACAGCATCATCTTTCAGGATTTGAAATAGCTCAACTGGAATTCCATTATCTCCCCTAGCTTTGTTCATAGTGATGCTTCCTAAGGCCCATTTGACTTCGTATTCCAGGATGTCTGACTCTAGCTGAGTGATCACACAATCGTGATTATCTGGGTCATGAAGATCTTTTTTGTACAGTTCTTCTGTGTATTCTTGCCACCTCCTCTTAATATCTTCTGGGTCTGTTAAGGCCCTACCATTTTTGTCCTTTCTTGAGTCCATCTTTGAGTGAAATGTTCCCTTGGTATCTCTAATTTTCTTGAAGAGACCTTTAGTCTTTCCCATTCTGTTGTTTTCCTCTATTTGTTTTCACTGATAACTGAGGAGGGCTTTCTTATTGCTCCTTGCTATTCTTTGGAAATCTGTATTCAGATGGATATGTCTCTCCTTTTCTCCTTCACCTTTCCCTTCATTTCTTTTCTCAGCTATCTGTAAGGCCTCCTCAAGCAAACATTTTGCCTTTTTGCATCTCTTTTTCTTGAGGATGGCTTTGATCAGTGCCTCTGTACAATGTCACAAACCTCTGTCCATAGTTCTTCAGGCACTCTGTCTATCAGATCTAATGCCTTGAATCTCTTTTTCACTCCCACTGTATAAGCATAAGGGATTTGATATAGGTCATAACTGAATGGTCTAGTGGTTTTCCCTACTTTCTTCAATTTAAGTTTGAATTTGACAATAAAGAGTTCATGATCTGAGCCACAGTCAGCTCCTGGTCTTGTTTTTGCTGTCTATATAAAGCTTCTCCATCTTTGGCTGTAAAGAATATAATCAATCTGATTTCGGTATTGACCATCTGGTGATGTCCATGTGTAGAGTTTTCTCTTGCGTTGTTGGAAGAGGGTATTTGCTACTACCAGTGTGCTCTGTTGGCAAAACTCTCTTAGACTTTGACCTGCGTCGTTGTGTACTCCGAGGCCAAATTTGCCTGTTACTCCAGGTTTTTCTTGACTTCCTACTTTCGCATTCCAGTGCCCTATAATGAAAAGGACATCTCTTTGGGGCGTTAGTTCTAGAAGGTCCTGTAGATCTTCATAGAACTCATCAACTTCAGCTTCTTCTGCATTACTGGTCAGGGCATAGACTTGGATTACCATGATATTGAATGATTTGCCTTGGAAACGAACAGAGATCATTCTGTTGTTTTTGAGATTGCATCCAAGTACTGCATTTTGGACTCTTGTTGACTATGATGGCTACTCCATTTCTTCTAAGGGATTCTTGCCCACAGTAGTAGATATAATGGTCATCTGAGTTCAATTCACCCATTCCAGTCCGTTTTAGTTTGCTGATTCCTAAAATGTTGATTTTCACTCTTTTCATCTCCTGTTTGACCACTTCCAATTTGCCTTGATTTATGGACCTAACATTCCAGGTTCCTATGCAATATTGCTCTTTAGAGCATCAGACTTTACTTCCATCACCAGTCACATCCACACTGGGTGTTGTTTTTGTTTTGGCTCTGTCTCTTCATTATTTCTGGATTATTTCTCCACTGATCTCCAGTAGCATATTGGGCACCTACCAACCTGGGGAGTTCCTCTTTCAGTGTCCTATCTTTTTACCTTTTCATACTGTTCATGGGGCTTTCAAGGCAAGAATACTGAAGTGGTTTGCCATTCCCTTCACCAGTGGACCACATTTTTTCAGAACTCTCCACCATTACCAGTCTGTCTTGGGTGGCCCTACATGGCATGGCTCATAGTTTCATTGAGTTAGACAAGGCTGCCGTCCATGTGATCAGATTGGGTAGTTTTCTGTGATTGTGATTTTCATTCATGCCACTGGAGCAGTGGCTGCATGGTGCTGGAGCTACTTTGAGGAGATACCTGACATCCTAGGGCAAAGGATAAGCCCCAAGATGGTAGGAGAGGCAAAATCACATTTAGAATCAAACCCCATACCCACCAGAGACACTCAGAGGGCTCAAACAAAATCTTGAGTTCACCAGGCCCCAGCAGAAAGGAGCAGTGACCCCACAAGAGGCTGACCCAGACTTGCCCGTGAGTGTCCAGGACTCTCTGGTAGAGACGGGGGTCTGTGGTGGCCTGCAGCAGGGTTGGGGGTACTGAGTGAAGCAGTGTATGCATTGGGACCTTTTGAGGGAGGTCGCCATTATCTTCATTACCTCCACTATAGTTTGGCCTCAGGTAAAATTATGGGGAGGAACACATCCCAGCCAATCAACAGAAAATTGGATTAAAAATTTGCTGAGCATAGACCTGTCCACCAGAACAAGAGCCAGTTTCCGCCGCAATCAGTGTCTCCCATCAGGAAGTTTCCATGGGCCTTTATCCTTCTCCATTAGGACCCAGCGACCAATCAGTGGGATAGATGGAAAGGAACTTAAGCAAGTCAGTAATTAAGTTTAGTGAGATACAGAAACCCAGGAGAATTAATAATATGAAATCCTAAACAACCAACTGTTGGCCTACAGCTTTTTAAATAGTGGTGCCTTGTGCTGAGAAGGGACAGAGCTTGCAGGTGGGAATTAAGTAGTCCCAGCTGGGAAAATTGGAGGGCTTCATGAAGAGAGTGCCAAGCAGTCAGTTGGCACTGACTTTTTCCAAATTTTTTTTTTTCCAAAAAAGCAATTGCTTTTTCCAAATTTTTTTTTCCTGTGGCTGCCAAATTAAAGAGGTGCTAAAGAGGAATGTGGAAGAAAAATGAATTTGGGATTCATGTAGCTTTGCATTTAAAACTTGTCTCTCCCACTTGCTTCTTATGTATATTTCGATGTTGTTGTTGCTAAGTTGTATCTGTCTCTTTTGTGAACTCATGGACTATAGCCTCTCAGGCTCCTCTGTCCATGGGATTCTCCAGGCAAGAATACTGGAGTGGGTTGCCATTCCCTTCTCCAGGGGATCTTCCTGACCCAGGGATCGAGCCCACGTCTCCTGCATTGCAGGCAGATTCTTTACCACTGAGCCACCAGGGAAGCTATGTGAACTTAATCAAACCTCATAATAGTATCTAATGAAAAGGGCTAATTTTAGAAATAAAATAAGTAAAGCAAATATGTAAGCTTTTGGTCCAATGCTTGAAACAAAAATTGCACTTAGTAAATGATAAATTTAATTATTATGGATGGAACAAGAGGTTGTATAGTATTATCTCTCTTGCTACCAACTGGTGATAGAAGAGGTAGGTGCACTGATTCCTAGCTTCACTGGCCAAAATTAGACAAACACACAAAAACAGCAGGCAAAACAAAAGTCTTCTTGTGATATAAAAGCTCTGCAGGGTGGTAGTCTGCTTCGGAAGTGTGTTTTCCCAGTGAGAGATGGGTTCCATACCTAATGTAGTTATAAGATCTACCAGGTGGACTGAGAGTTCAAGTTAGCTGGTGTTTCAGCTTTTGTGGGAAGAGTTAAATGCAAATGAGATCTTACATTCTGCAAAATTGAGGCCCACAGGCTACTAGGAGGAAAACATTAAGCTACATGATAGTGAAACTGTGTTGACGCTTCCAGTTTTAAATGCTAAAAAGTGTCATTCATATTTACACTGGGCCGAGAATCTCACCCAGCTGGGAATCTGACAGAAATAGGAATTATATGTAATTGAAATATGTAAATTGTGGCCTGAAAATAAGAGAGTAGCGAAATGATTACAAAATTAATTCCATCCCAATTATATCACCATGTAAACAAAGTTTTATTTTTTTTTAAATATTAGCAGTTTTTCCTTGTTGTTCTTCAACTCTTTATTTCCATATTTGTATTTGTATCCATATTGCATATTTGTATACCATGCACATTTGTAGTCATAAAGAAGGCAATCTATTAAAGCTGGAAAATATTTTTTGTTGATAATTTGCTTTTCTTCACCTTATTTCATTTGACTTTTGCAGCAACTCTTTGAGTTTTGAAGAGCATATGATATTCCCATTTTATGCTAAAGACCTGAATCTCAGAGCGTTTTTAAGAAATGCCCAAGTTCATACAGCAGATAAGTCAAGCTGTAGAACTGCAGTTTCTCACTCCAAAAGAAGCAGGGTTTCTGATCCATTATTCTAACATAGTTTCTAACAGCTCAAGGCCACCTCTCTAGGATGACCACAGTCCCCTTACAATGCTTGCCTGAGGAAACTCAAAGCTGCCAAAGGAACGGATTGCTTGTTTCAGAGGACAATGAAGAAGGTATCATCCCCTCTCCCAGTCTCGTGGTCAGAGTGGCAGTCTAACTTCGATAGATGCCGGTTAGTACATAGGTTGCACAGGGCCCAACATGCCCGTCCTGTTTTTTGTAATTCTCACTTCCCTGACTTTACTGCAACTCCATCCACCCATCTCCCGGGGCCCTCATCCTTCCTCTGCAATGCCTGGTCTTCTTGCAGGTTGAAATTGAGTTCAGTTCACACTGGGCAGTGTCTTCCCTATTGCCATAGTATCTTGTGGATTAAAATCTGTTCTTATATATACATATATATACATAAATATAGATATAAATCTGTCTTATCACTCTAACGAGTGTTTGATGTGCTTTCTCTTTAACAATAACCACTAGTTTGAGAATAATCAAAGCTTTGAATATACAAGCCTACCTGGTTTTGTTGTGGTTGTCTTTATAAAGTTCAGATACTGATTTTTTTCTTTTTTTTAACTGGAGGCTTATGACAGTCCTGCATCAAACAACTCTATTGGTGCTATTTTCCCAAGAGCATTTGCTTACTTTATGTTTGTGTCATATTTTGATAATTCTCACTGTATTTTAAATGTTTCATTAATATTATATTTATTATGGTGATCCATGGTAAGTAATCTTTGATTTGTTACCATGACTGGCTTAAGGTTCTGCAATTTTAGCAATAAGGTACTTTTTACTTAAGGTAGAAACCAAAAAGTTCATGTGCTTTGTTTTATGGCAATATTCACTTTATTGCTGTGGTTTGAAACCTACTGAAATACCTTTCAGTAGGCATGCCTGTATTAAGTGTTGGTAAAGATAGGATCCTGAGAAAACTCTTCTATACTTCTGGCAGGACCATAATTTGTGTTATAAATTGGACAGTTTGCAACATGTAGTAAAACTGAAAGCGTTCTCACCCTGCGGCTCAGCATTTCTTCTCCTGTCCTTTCTGTGCTTCCTTACCTGGATAATTAACTGCAAAGCACTGTTGCAAATATGCACCAGGATTCTACATGTGTCAGAAATCTAGTTACCAGCTAGGAATATAGACACAGGGAAGAGACAGAACGCCTGTGGTATGTTCATAATATTCATATACATGCATGCTCAGTCGTGTCTGACTCCTGGTGACCCCACTGATTGTAGCCTGCCACGCTTCTCTGTATGTGGAATTTTCCAGGCAAGAATACTGGAGTGGGTTGCCATTTCCTTTTCCAGGGGATCTTCCCGTCCCAGGGATTGAACCCACGTCTCTTGTATCTTCTGCATTGGAAGGTGGATTCTTTATCATTGGGCCACCTGAAAAACCCATAATATTCACACAGTGGAATATTTTATAATAATACAAATGAATGAACCACAGCTGCATTTATCAATATTAGTGAATCTCACAAGCATAATATTGCTTTATTTATACAATTCATATAATATAACATTTGTATAAATTTTAAATTGCTTGCCAAATGAACAATAAAAATAAAAAAATAAAGTATATAAAGAAAATAGAGAAAGAACAAAAGGGAAAAGTGGAAAATAATTTTAGGATGCTGGTTCTCTTAGGTCAGGAGGAGGAATCCAAGAAGGGAAATATCCTCACCTGGGTGATAGGTACAGTAATCTATTACAATATTTTTTAAATAAATTATATAATTTATGTGTGCCAAAAGTGAAATTGAAGTCATATGTCATAAAGTTGATTTTTGAAATTTAACCTAATATTCAGAAATTATGAAAATTGGTTATTTCTTATACACTTGAGTTTTTAAACTAAAGTCCATCCCCCTAACATATCAGTTTTGAGCTCTCAACAAGTTCACAAAATCTTTGTAGTAAGCAGATTCTCTCCCTCCAACCACCCATCCTCACTGAAGAGAGAATGTTTATTGTCTGGAAAAGTTAGACAGGAAAGATTCTGGGCAGAGAGAGAGAATCTTGGTGAAAGCAGGAGGATTTAACAAAAATGGATACACTACACCCTGGGAGTCTAACTCAGGGAACAAGAATGGCTAGGCGCTCACTGTCTTTCATCCCAACTCCTGATGGGCAGAATTGAAGCTTCATTTAAAGAAAAACTGAACAGTATAAGAATACACCTTACTAACAAGACCTTTCAGCAAATAAAAAGATCACCAAAGACAACAGAAAGACAACAGAATTTGCAATAGTAGCTTACTCTTAAATATGAGCAGTCAAGTATTTTCAGACTCTGGAGAAATTTTCTAACATTAATAAATGAGATTTTAAAAAGAAAGAAACCCTAAGTTTCTTCTCATAACAAAAGTTATGAGGTTGGGCAGAGGGAATGCTGAATCTAAGCTTATTTTTTCACAAAACAAAGGAAATAAAAGGTTGAACTCTTGCAAACATGCATATATATACACATATATATATATTTGCTCCAATATTTCTATCTTTTACTCAGGGATTAAAAAATCAGAAGACTTTGACATTTAAAGAGTATTTTAAAAGTTTTATCATTATTTTAAATCTTATTCATCTTGCCAATGAAATTGTGTGATTATGTTAGGAAATATTAATACCTTCATATAAAACCAAATTTAGATTTTGGATTATCTTATATCTTAATATCTTTGCTATCCTCCTTGTCATCCAATTATTTTTCACATTCAAGTGCATATTTGTCTATTAGCCTTTAATGAATTTGGATTCCTAATTTGTGGAGGCCATGGACTGTAGCCTACTGGGCTCCCCCGTCCATGGGATTTTCTGGGTAAGGGTACTGGAGTGGGTTGCCATTTCCTTCTCCACTTTTTCTTTTTCTTTCTATGCCTTCTTGCATCGTAATGATGTACTGTTTTGAGGCACATTTTCTTTAGGTTCTTAATAATTAGTAGTAATAAATCATTCACTAATAATCAGTAAATATTTAGTAATTAACTTGCAGGACTTTCATTTGCCCTATGTCTCCAAGGTGCTGTTTCTTGCTTTGCCTTGTAGTAATTCTTCCAAGGCCTGTGGTTTATTTTTGGCTCTGTATCTGTTCTTCACAGCCACAATGAGACAGAGTGGCAGCTACGCTTGGCATATTCTGCTATTCAGGTTGTTCAGATGAATTTTTGGTCAAGTGTTTTTAAATTTTTTTTCACAGTAAGCTTGTTTCATTTCTGTGTAAGACTTGAAGCTGGACCTCATGTCGATACTCACGTGTGACCAAGTAGGACTTCATGTTCCTCTGAGGTTGGCTAAACTTTAAGCAACCTTCTTCCTGACTTGGCTCCTGACCTCCTTTACTTTAGAAAGCTGTAATTTTGAATTCCCTCTGCCCCTTGGAGATATAATGTTTTTAAAGGCTTCATGCCAATTTTACAGCCCACAACTGTCTTTTTAAGTAACTGGGAGCCATCTTTTGAAATGTAATAATCAAGGAAAACAGCCCCTTACTTCTTGAGAGGTACCTTGTTCATTGTTGGAAAACTGTCTCCTGTCATGAAAACATGAGAGTTCACTTCTCCTTAGGACAAGGCTAATTAGCAAATGTAGATTGCCTACAATTCCCCTGTCCCACCCATCTGAAAATCTCACCTGCACTTGGTTACACTGGATTGAGCTCATAGCTCACTCCTTTGTGGCAATAATAACTTTGGTATAGCTTTTGCTTTGACAGGTGCTATGACTCACTTATGTGTAGAAAGATGATGCTGACTTCAGATGAGTTGGTCACTTACTATTAATCTAACTATACTAGTTGGCACAGTGGTAAAGAAACCACCTGCTAATGCAGGAGATACAAGAGAAACAGAGTTGATACCTGGGTCAGGAAGATCCACTGGAGGAGGAAATGGCCACCCACTCCAGTATTCTTGCCTGGAAAATTCCATGGACAGTGGAGCTTGGTGGGCTACAGCCCCTGTGATTGCAAAGAACTGGACATGACTGAGGACACACACACAGAGCTATGTATCTAACTTGTTGCTGTTGTTCAGTTACTAAGTGGTGTCTGAATTTTTGTGACCCTATGAACTGCAGCACACTGGGCTTCCCTGTCCTTCTCTATCTCTTGGAGTTTGCTCAAACTCATGCCCATTGAGTCTGTGGTGCCATCCAACCATCTTGTCCTCTGTCACCCCCTTCTCCTCCTGCCGTTAATCTTTCCCAGCATCAGGGTCTTTTCCAATGAGTCAGTTCTTTGCATCAGATGGCCAAAGTGTTCTAACTTCAACTTCAGCATCAGTCCTTCCAGTGAATATTCAGGGTTGATTTCCTTTAGGATTGACTGGTTTGGTCTCCTTGCAGTCCAAGGGATTCTCAAGAGTCTTCTCCAACATCACAATTTGAAACCATCAATTCTTTGGCGCTCAGCCTTCTTTATGGTCCAACTCTCACATCCATACATGACTACTGGAAAAACCATAGCTTTGACTATATACACCTTTGTCAACAAAGTGTGCTCTGCTCTTTAATTTGCTATCTAATTTGTCGTAGCAAGAAGTATGTGAAAAAACTCCAGTATACAGTGCCTCCAGGCTTTTATTTCTTCTTTCATTTTCCTCTCTTATTTCTTTTACTTTTGGCCTGTTTATTCAAACAAAATATTCAAATAAATGAAATACAGTGCTCAATCTTTTTCTCCCTTGTTATATAATCTTTGAGTATATGCAGAGGAAGTATTAAATTAGGGGGAGAAAAATTCTGTAACTTCCTACTAAGCCTTTGTCTATGTAGTAAAAGGACAAAAAAAAAATCTCAATTTTTTTCTTCTTTTTTCCTTTAAAATGTTTTTATTTTAATAAAGCATCCCTAAACAAAGGAAGAATTGCATATGCTTAGTCTCTAGAACATTCAAACATGGAGATTAACACATAACAAGTTATTCTCTGTCCTTGTAAGCATGCAGGTCACTACTTACAAATTACTAGAATTGAAAATGCTCTTGAGAGGTCCAACCGACTTACACTTACATTTAAATCAAAGAAAACTGAAATATTTCAAAGAAAGAAGAAGTATAGTAGTGGTTCCTGGCTATGATCAGGAGATCATTTCAGATACCATTATAATTATGTGGTGAGAGGCTTTAACTAGAGATTGGAAATGTGGCTGAATAAAATAAGGTAGACTCAAGAGGCTTTTGGAAGTAGATTTGGCATGAATCTGTGATTAAGTTGGGTAGATAAAGAAGGAGGAGGGAATAATTATGTCTAAAGTTTCTAACTTGGGTCATGGTAGATAATCATGAGCAAAACAGAAGTCAGTATGTGGTATATTGGAAAGATAATTTGTTTCTGATCTTGGATCTGCCTCAACAAATTGTATGACCTTATAAAAGTCTATTAAAAGCTAGAGTCTGATTCTTCAGCCAATTTATCTCAATATTCCTTTCAGCACTAAAGATCTAGTGTTTTTGAGGTAAATCAATCACCTTCACCACAAATGATCTCTTTCAAATCATGATAACAGTCATTTGTCCTCACTCACTATGTCATATCCAACTCTGTGACCCTACGGACTATAGGCTGCCAGGCTCTTCTGTCCATGGGGTTTCCCAGGCAAGAATACTGGAGTGGGTTGCCATTTCCTCCTTCAAGGGATCTTCCCAACCCAGGGATCGAACCCACATCTCCTGCATTGGCAGGCAGATTCTTTACCACTGAGCCACCTGGGAAGACCTAAAGAGGTTTTTATCAAGTATCTACTGTGACTGCTATAACTGTAAGAATTAAGTGAGATGCAGAGTAAAGATGGTATGTGTTTAAAGGCGATGGAAGATGACTAGCACAATGCATTTATAAAATAATAAATCTATATTATTTAAATTGCAGTATTTGCTATAAGAAGGTCAATACTATGAAAGCTTAATCACTGCAGAAAATTAACAAAGAGCTCATCTTCTACATAAAAATGACCTCATAACATGCAAAAAGACTGATTCATAGGTGCCCACTCCAAAGAGATTATTTAAGAACTGAGATACACAGAACAATCATAAGAAATTTTCTAATAAGTAAATAACTAAAAATTAAAAAAAGAAAATTTCTAAGTTTAGTGACTGCTAAAGAGAAGGCCGAGTTTTAATTCAGAGCTATGTGGTTTCAAAACTCAGGCTCTTCAAACTGTATCCTTGCTAGACTTTAGCATTACCCAGAGATTGTCGCTTTCTTACTTGTAGCATAACAAATACCTTGGCCCTAATCGAAAAATAATGTTCAGTTGCATGCAGCCAATATTACACACGAACTAATATATTACTTCAAGATACTGTATAGTCATTAAAGTCTTTGAAATAGAGAAGAAAAAAAAAGGGGGGAGCTGTATAAGAATTGAGTTATGCTGCCATCTCGTGGTCATATGGTTGCTGACATTCATCAAGTACCAAAAAAGTGCTTAAAGGGAATTAAAGATTTATGTATATGCAGAAAGTAGTTAACAAAGATAATAAATAGTCTGCTGTGGATTTATGTGGTGAATCTCACACAAGTTTAGATTAGGGCAAAAATAGAAAATAATAAAAAATATTAATGAAAAATTTTAGTTTTAGAAAATATATTCTTCTTGAAGGCAGAATTATTATCAGTTGACATAGAAAATTAAGTTCTTTAGTAGAGCTTCCAGATCACTACAGATGGTGAATGCAGCCAAGAAATTAAAAGGCACTTGCTGTTTGGAAGAAAAGCTATGACCAACCTAGACAGCATATTGAAAAACAGAGACATTACTTTGCCAGCAAATATCCATCTAGTCAACGCTATGGTTTTTTCCAGTAGTTGTGTATGGATGTGAGAGTTGGACCATAAAGAAGGCTGAGAACCAAAGAGTTGGTGCTTTTGAACTGTGGTGTTGGAGAAGACTCTTGAGAGTCCCTTGGACTGCAAGGAGATCCAACCAGTCCATCCTAAAGGAGATCAGTCCTGAATATTCACTGGAAGGATTGATGCTGAAGCTGAAACTCCAATACTTTGGACACCTCATTTGAAGAGCTGAGTTATTGGAAAAGACCTTGATGATGGGAAAGATTGAGGGCAGGAAGAGACGGGGACAACAGAGGATGAGATGACTGGATGGCATCACCGACTCGATGGACATGAGTTTGAGTAAACTCTGGGAGTTGGTGATGGACAGGGAGGCCTGGCGTCCTGCGATTCATGGGGTCACAAAGAGTAGGACACGACTGAGTGACTGAACTGAACTGTAGAGCTTCCACACATTTTTAGTTTCTGGATTCTAGCTTTTTGTCTTATTATTTAAAATACATATTCTTTATAACTTACATGTTATATTTAGGGACTGACATATATTTCCATCTAATCAGGAAGTAAGAATAAGAACTGAAGACAATTAAATGAAGAAAGGTGATCTCAGGAAGCTCATGGGGAGAAGCAGCAGGATAGAAAATGGAAAGCAGAAAAGATTTGCTCCTAATATCAGCTGAGCTCAGTATTTTCGGGAGTTCAATAATTGCTGAAGAAATGAAGAACACATTCAGTGTTTACCAAGTAGACGAGGTCTCAAAACGTTGTACATTTTTATTGTACACAAAATAAATGTACAGGAGTTTAACTCCAAACAATCATACCTGAAAAAAATTTAGGCATATCAGATATCCATTCTCATTTATGTGTGACTCCTACATAAAGATCCAGAGGCTTAAAGGCTTCAGGGTGAAGAGTATTAGGAACAGGAGAAAAAAAAGAAAAGATTCTGCAGTTCGAAAATTCTTTCATTTCCTTGTTCAGAGAGTTGAAAATGGACTTAGGTAACATATGAGATGCTAAACCATGTATTGTTGTTGTTTAGCCACTAAGTTGTGTCTGACTTTGCAATCCCATGGACTGTAGCCCACCAGGCGCCTCTGTCTGTGGGATTCTCCAGGCAAGGATTCTGGAGTGGGTTGCCATTTTCTTCTCCAAAGGATCTTCATGATGCAGGGATCGAAGCCACATCTGCATTGCAGGCAGTCTCCGGCATTGCAAGAGGATTCTTTACTGCTGAGCTACCAGGGAAGCCCAAGATATAAGCTGAAATTTAAGAGAACTGTCTCTTCAATTGACGTGTGCTGTTTCTTCTCTCTGTTGTGATAAACACTCAAATGATGGTGTTGTATCACAGTGAACTTTCAGATACCTCAGAGACACTGTGCCACATTCTGTGATGCGCAAAACTGCCTTTTCCCTTTGTGATGTTAAACATTTAATATCACTCACCCTGTTGGCCATAAATGTAGGGAATGTGCTATGCACAGGCCTGTACTGTAACTAACAGGGCCTCTGAAGAATAAAAATGACTTTCTCATCACCCCCAGGCAAAGGGCTGGGAACAGTAAAAAGTACATCCTGGAAAGACATCTCCAAAACAAGATGTTGAAGTAGTGTTGTGACTGATGGAAAAACATCAGTGACTGTTTCTATAACCAGAGCCTTGAGGGAGTTGCTGAGAAAGGGTGTCACTAGCCAAAGGGCTAAACAAAGTCATGAAAGGCCTGAAGGTTTGACATCGAGGGCTGTGCAAGGTATATCTTTATCCCAGATCTGAGATTGTAAAGAACAGATATCTCTAGAGCATGAATAAGGAAGTAGAAGTTAACAATAAAAGGCATGCAAGGATTAGGATCTGGGCTTTTGCCTGCAAATGGCATCAGCCCCCTGATCCCCACTTTATTTCTGAGTCTTATTTTTCCTTATTCTTCTGCAGCACCACTCCCTCAGGTCAGTTCCTTGTTGGGCTGGTCCTGACAATAAGCTCTTTGAGGGCAGAGATAGAACATTCTGTCATTGCTAAATGTTGAGCGCTAATGCTTATGTCTATGTTTGGACATGCTAAGAATCAGAGAATCATGAAACTTTGCATGGCAAAAGGGTTCTTAAAGCAAAAAAAAAAAAAAAAAAAAAGAAGAAGAAGAATGAAAAATGGATTCTAATTTAGGTGTAAGCAAACAGGGGATGGTTTGACTAGAAAACGTGAAACACACGCTTATTTTCATCACATGCACAGTTACAGATTTTATGCATGTCTGTTTATGGATTTTGATATGCTAATTGGTCACATCTTAGTTCTTTCTCCATCTCTGGAGCTTCACCTGCAAAATATGTCATGGAAGGTGAAAAAGTATGGCTTCCCATGAAAAAACAAGGTCATCCTCTATGGTGGCCCCAGGAAAAATAATCTCAAATCAAACTCAGGTTAAAATTCAGCTTATCATTTGGGAATGCTTTTGAGGAGGAGGAACAGGAGGACATTTGGTTTGGTAAGGTCTCATTTTGACTCATTTTGTTCTGGAACATTACATGCATTTATGGCATTTAAAAAAAACTAACCACTTCCAACTAATTCTACCTACAAGAATTTCAAGAAAACATATTGAAAAAGAAATCTTTGGAGAAGAGAGATTGGCCTCTGCTCCACTGAACAGGTCTCTGAGGTCTAGTCCAGTAGCCAGAAGACACATGAGCTGCTGAGCATTAGAATGTGACTTGTCTGAACTGCCAAAAACTAAGATCATGGCATCCTGTCCCATCATTACATGGCAAATAGATGGGAACACAATGGAAACAGTGACAGACTTTGTTTTTGGAGGCTCCAAAATCACTGCAGATGGTGAATGCAGCCTTGAAATTAAAAGAAGTTTGCTCCTTGGAAGAAAATCTATGATCAATCTAGACAGCATATTAAAAAGCAGGGACATTACTTTACCAACAAAGGTCTGTCTAGTCAAAGCTATGGTTTGCCAGTGACCATGTATGGATGTGAGAGTTGGACCATAAATAAAACTGAGCACCAAAGAATTGATGCTTTCAAACTGTTCTGTTGGAGAAGACTCTTGAGAGTCCCTTGGACTGCAAGGAGATAAAATCAGTCCATCCTAAAGGAAATCAGTCCTGGATATTCATTAGAAGGATTGGTACTGAAGCTGAAGCTCCAATACTTTGGCCAGTGTGATGCAAAGAACCGACTCATTGGAAAAGACCCTGATGCTGGGGAAGATTGAAGGCGGGAGGATAAGGGGATGACAGAAGACGAGATGGTTGGATGGTATCACAGACTCAATGGACATGAGTTTGAGCAAGCTCTGGGAGTTGGTGATGGACAGGGAGACCTGGCGTGCTATAGTCCATTGGGTAGAAAAGAGTCGGACATGAGTGACTGAACTGAACTGATGAGTAGAAAATACACAATGAAAAAAATAATAAAATAAAATAAAATAAATAAAATACACAATGGATTTTGTACAAAAAAGTAAAATATTTCTGCAATGTTATTTGTAAAGATTATAGTTTGAAATAGGAATATTTTATATATATATATATATATATATATACACATATATATATCCAGTGAAAATGTATTATTAAGTTAGTTTTACCTCTTTTTATATTGACTTATGTGTCTACTAGAAAATATAAACCAACAGGTATTATATTTTTATTGGGTAGTACTGGCCTAGAAAATAGTCTCCTGGCTTGAAAGAGCCAGAATTTTCAACTTTTAGAGAAGAATTGTTTCCTATCATCTGACCTGGGTATTTCTCTGCCATAGTGAAATGCTGTTTGCTCTCTCTGTTTCCCCTCCCCCTTCTTTAAGACCTCTGCTTTTTATCTTTCTTAAATTCACTCTAAATAACTTCTCCTCAAGCCCAGGCTACATGCAGTTAAATATTGGAATGTGTATTTTGACTTTAAACTATTAAAGAAGTGCTTCTAACACGTGGACATCTGTATTTCTCAATGTTTTCAATTCCTGCTTCTGGAAAAGAAATTATAGGAGGTTCAGGGGAGTCTTGACATGTTAACATTTTCCATTCTTGACGTTGATGGAATTTACACCTACCTGAGACCAATGGAATGGAATTTAGTTTTTCAAGCATTACTTATAAGAATTCTGACCATTTGATACACTTCCTATACTAGATATATTTTTCAATTGCATTCCTTGGTAATGTTTTGCTTGTAAAGGATAGCAAAAACTCTATCTAGTTGAAATATTAATATAATATAAATTACAAGGATGTTCAGATGCTGTAGAACAGCAAAACTGTGTATAACACAGGCACATTACAAAACCTCAGGAAGAATTAGAAGACTTGGAAATTCGCTAAGTCTCCTCAGTTTTAATATTTAATTCTCTCTCTCTCTTATCTGTCTAATTTTTCTCTCTCTCAACTGATTTTCTCTAAATGGCAGAAAACTTGATGGCTAAGTCTTAGGGGGAAAATTTAGTTTGGTTCAATATTCTCCTAATATTCACCTAGCTTCAAAATGTCATATTTATCTCTAAATATCCATGTACATTGCTTCTGTAATGTAATCAACCCAATGTTAATGTTTATTCTTGCAGTTCCAGGACTTCTCTGCTTTTTTCCAGACTCTGACTTTGCTTTCCATCTCCACTCTTTTTCTTCTTCCTGTGTATTAGTTTTCAAATTTAAAATCTTCTAATGGTAATAAATGACTTCATTTGAAACTTCCTGCAATGAAAGATACAAAGTAGTTTACAGATTCAACGTAATTTATATTAAAAACCCAATGGCATTTTTTTTTTACAGAAATAGAAAAAAAAAATCCTAAAATTTGTAAGGAGCCACAAAAGACCCTGAATAACCAAATTAATTTTGAGAAAGAAAAATAAAGCTGGAGGCACCACATTTCCTGATTTCAAAGTCTATTACAAAGCCACACTAATCAAAACAGTAGGATACTGCCATAAAAACAGACATAAAAACCAGTAGAATAGGAAAGAGTACCCAGAAATAAAACCATGTACACATCTATACAATCTTTGACAGGCTCAGTTCAATTCAGTTCAGTCGCTCATTCGTGTCCGACTCTGCGACCCCATGAACTGCAGCACGCCAGGCCTCCCTGTTCATCACCAACTCCTGGAGTTTACTCAAATTCATGCCCACTGAGTTGGTGATGCCATCCAGCCATCTCATCCTCTGTCTTCCCCTTCTCCTCCTGCCCTGAACCCTTCCCAGCATCAGGGTCTTTTCCAATGAGTCAACTCTTTGCATGAGGTGGCCAAAGTACTGGAGCTTCAGCTTAAGCATCAGTCCTTCTAATGAACACCCAGGACTGATCTCCTTTAGGATGGACTGGTTGGATGGACTGTTTGGATCTCCTTGCAGTTCAAAGGACTCTCAAGAGTCTTCTCCAACACCATAGTTCAAAAGCATCAATTTTTCGGCACTCAGCTTTCTTCACAGTCCAACTCTCACATCCATACACGACCACTGGAAAAACCATAACCTTGACCAGATGGACTTTATTGGCCAAGTAATGTCTCTGCTTTTTAAAATGCCATCCAGGTTGGTCATAACTTTCTTTCCAAGGAGTAAGCATCTTTTAATTTCATGGCTGCAATCACCATCTGCAGTGATTTTGGAGCCCCCCAAAAAATAAAGTCTGACACTGTTTCCACTGTCTCCCAATCTATTTCCCATGAGATGATGGGACCAGATGCCATGATCTTAGTTTCCTGAAAGTTAAGTTTAAGCCAACTTTTTCACTCTCCTCTTTCACTTTCATCAAGAGGCTTTGTAGTTCCTCTTCACTCTCTGCCATAATAGTGGTGTCATCTGCATATCTGAGGTTATTGACGTTTCTCCCAGCAATCTTGATTCTTCCAGTCTAGCATTTTTCATGATGTACTCTGCATATAAGTTAAATAAACAGGGTGACAATATACAGCCTTGATGTACTCCTTTTCCTATTTGGAACCAGTCTGTTGTTCCATGTCCAGTTCTAACTGTTGCTTCCTGACCTGCATATAGGTTTCTCAAAAGGCAGGTCAGGTGGTCTGGTATTCCCATCTCTTTCAGAATTTTCCACAGGTTATTTTGATCCACACAGTCGAAGGCTTTTGCGTAGTCAATAAAGCAGAAATAGATGTTTTTCTGGAACTCTCTTGCTTTTTTGATGATCCAGTGGATATGAGCAATTTGATTTCTGGTTCCTCTGCCTTTTCTAAAACCAGCTTGAACATCTGGAAGTTCTCGGTTCACATATTGCTGAAGCCTGGCTTGGAGAATTTTGAGCATCACTTTACTAGCATGTGAGATGAGTGCAATTGTGAGGTAGTTTGAGCATTCTTTGGGATTGCCTTTCTTAGGGATTGGAATGAAAACTGACCTTTTCCAGTCCTGTGGCCACTGCTGAGTTTTCCAAATTTGCTGGCATAGTGAGTGCAGCATTTTCACAGCATCATCTTTCAGATTTGAAATAGCTCAACTGGAATTCCATCACCTTCACTACCTTTGTTCATAGTTATGCTTCCTAAGGCCCACCTGACTTCACATTCCAGGATGTCTGGCTTTAGGTGAGTGATCACACCATTGTGATTATCTGGGTCATTAAGATCTTTTTTGTACAGTTATTTTGTGTATTCTTGCCACCTCTTCTTAATATCTTCTGCTTCTGTTAGGTCCACACCATTTCTGTCCTTTCTTGAGCCCATCTTTGCATGAAATGTTCCCTTGATATCTCTAATACTCTTGAAGTGATCTCTAGTCTTTCCTATTCTGTCATTTTCCTTTATTTCTTTGCATTGATAGCTGAGGAAGGCTTTCTTATCTCTCCGTGCTATTCTTTGGAACTCTGCGTTCAATTGGAAATAACTTTCCTTTTCTCCTTTGCTTTTCACTTCTCTTCTTTTCAGAGCTATTTGTAAGGCCTCCTCAGACAACCATTTTGCCTTTTTGCATTTATTTTCCATGGGGATGGTCTTGATCCCTGTCTCCTGTACAATGTTATGAACCTCCGTCCATAGTTCATCAGGCTCTCTATCAGATCTAGTCCCTTAAATCTATTTCTCATGTCCACTGTATTGTCATAAAGGATTTGATTTACATCATACCTGAATGGTCTAGTGGTTATCCCTACTTTCTTAAGTTTAAGTCTGAATTTGGCAATAAGAAGTTCATGATCTGAGCCACAGTCAGCTCCTGGACTTGTTTTTGCTGACTGTATAGTGCTTCTCCATCTTTGGCTGCAAAGAATATAATCAATCTGATTTTGATGTTGATCATCTGGTGATGTTCCTGTGTAGTCTTCTCTTGTGTTGTTGGAAGAGGGTGTTTGCTATGACCCGTGCGTTCTCTTGGCAAAACTCAATTAGCCTTTGCCCTGCTTCATTCCATACTCTAAAGCCAAATTTGCCTGTTACTCCAGTGTTTCTTGACTTCCTACTTTTGCATTCCAGCCCCCTATAATGAAAAGGACATCTTATTTGGGTGTTAGTTTTAAAAGGTCTTGTAGGTCTTCACAGAACTGTTCAACTTCAGCTTCTTCAGTGTTACTGGTTGGGGCATAGGCTTGGATTACCTTGATATTGAATAGTTTGCCTTGGAAATGAACAGAGATCATTCTGTCTTTTTTGAGATTGCATCCAAGTACTGCATTTGTACTCTTTTGTTGACTATGATGGCTACTCCATTTCTTCTAAGGAGATTCCTGCCCACAGTAGTAGATATGATGGTCATCTGAGTTAAATTCACCCATTCCCATCCATTTTATTTCGCTGATTCCTAGAATGTTGACATTCACTCTTGCCATCTCCTGTTTGACCACTTCCAATTTGCCTTGATTCATGGACCTAACATTCCAGGTTCCTATTCGATATTGCTCTTTACAACATCGGACCTTGCTTCTATCACCAGTTACATCCACAACTGGGTATTGTTTTTGCTTTGGCTCTATCCCCTCATTCTTTCTGGAGTTATTTCTCCACTGAGCTCCAGTAGGATATTGGGCACCTACTGACCTGGGGAGTTCCTCTTTCAGTGTCCTATCATTTTGCCTTCTCATACTGTTCATGGGGTTCTCAAGGGAAGATATTAAAGAGGTTTGCCATTCCCTTCTCCAGTGGACCACATACTGTCAGACCTCACCACCATGACCCGACTGTCTTGGGTGGCCCCACATGGCATGGCTTAGTTTCATTGAGTTAGACAAGGCTGTGGTCCTGTGATCAGATTGGCTAGTTTTCTGTGATTATGGTCTTAGTGTGCCTGCCCTCTGATGCCCTCTCGCAACACCTACCGTCTTACTTGGGTTCCTCTTACCTTGGACGTGGGGTATCTCTTCACGGCTGCTCCAGCAAAGCGCAGCCGCTGCTCCTTACCTTGGACGAGGGGTATCTTCTCACGGCCGCCCCTCCTGACCTTGAACGTGGAGTAGCTCCTCTCGGCCCTCCTGCGCCTGCGCTGTAGCCGCTCCTTGGACTTGGGCTTGGTCCTCTCGGCCACAGCCCTTGACCTCGGACGTGGGGAAGCTCCTCTCGGGCGGGGCCCCTGACCTCCGCGGTGGGGTAGTTCCTCTCGGCCGCCACTAAGAATAGTCAGTAGGGAACAGATAGTTCCTTCACTGAATGACGCTAGGAAAACTGGACATACACAGACGAAAGAATAAAATTGGACCCTTATCTTACAACATGCACAAAAATTACCTCACAATATATTAAATATTTGAATTTAAGTTGTGAAACCATGAAATTCAAGTAAAAAAACACTGGAAGAAAGCTTTTTGACATTTGTCTTGGCAATGATTTCTTGGATATGACACCAAAAGCTGAGACAACAAAAGCAAATATATACAAATGGAATGATATCAAACAAAAAAAAATCTGTACAGCAAAGAAAAAACAAAAAACAAAAAGGTGACCTACAGAATAGAAGAAAATATTCAGAAACTGTATATCTGATAAAAGGCTAATTAATATTCAAAATATATAAGAAATTCTTGCAACTGAATAACAAAAAAATCTGATTTAAAAATGGACAAGGAACTGAATAGAAATTTCTGAATAGAAAGAAGACATATAAATGTGCAACAGATACATGAAAAAATACCCAACATTACTAATCACCAGAGAACTGCAAATCAAAATCATAATGAAATATCACCTTGGGACTTCCCTGATGGTCCAGTGGTTAAGACTCAGTGCTTCCAGCACAGAGGACACTGGTTCAATCTCTGGTGAGGGAAATAAGATCCTATGTGCACAGTAAGTTTAAAAATTTTTAATTAGAAAATATTTAAATAAGAAATATGACTCACAGAAGTCAGCATATCACAAGCACACACACACACAAGATAACAAAATTTGGTGAGGGTGTAGAGAAAAGAGAACTCTTGTACACTACATGGAAGTGTAAAATGGTGTAGCTACTATGAAAAGCTGTACAGAAGTTTCTCAAAAAGTTGAAAGTAGAACTACCATATGATCCAGCAATCAGAACTTGGTATACATACATACAATGGAACAGAGATCAGGACCGTGAAGAGATATCTGCACTCCCATGTTCATATTCTCAACAGCCACGTGGAGGCAATCTAAATGTCCATCAACAGGTAAATGGATAAAGAAATTTGTACATACACGCAATGGAATAGCACTTAGCCTTAAACAAACAAAAAAAGATGTATGACAGTGTGAAGGAACCTAAAGAACTTTGCACTAAATAAAATAAGCCATGATTCTTCCTGCATGAATACACTTTTATGAGGTACCTAAAACAGTCAAATTCAGAAAGGCAGCTGCGAAAGGCTGGTGAGAGGAGAAAATGGGGAGTTATACATCTACAGATGTAAAAGTCCCAGTCGTGTGGGATGAATAAATCCTAGAGATCTCTGTACAGCATAGTGCCCATAATTAAAACCTGTTGTTGTTGTTGTTTTTCAGTCACTAAGTTGTGTCTGACTTTTTGCAATCCCAAGCACTGCAGCACTCTAGGCCTCCCTGTCCCTTACCATCTCCCAAAGTTTGCCCAAGTTCATGTCCATTGCATCGGTGATGCTATCCAGCCATCTCATACTCTGATGCTGTCTTCTAAATATTTGTTAAGAGTGTGGACCTATGTTAATAGTCTTATCACAAAATAAACTACAATAATATACAAATAAATATATAAATATAATAGTAAGAGTAAAGATACAGTGGGCAGGCAGAAACTTGGAAAGGATAGATATGCTTATTGCAAAGATGGTGGTGATGATTTCATGAATGTATGGTGGTGGTGATGGTTTAGTCACTAAGTCATGTCTAACTCTTGCGACCCCATGGACTATAACCTGCCAGGCTCCTCTGTCCATGGGAATCTCCAGGCAAGAATATTGGAGTGGGTTGCTGTTTCCTTCTCCAGGGGATCTTCCCAACCTGGGAATTGAACCTGGGTTTCCTTGATTGTAGGTAGATTCTTTACCAATTGAGCGATAAGGGAAGCCCCATGAATGTATAGTTATCTTTAAACTCATTCCATTGAATACATTAAATGCAAATAGCTTTTTGTGTACCAATTATACCTCAATAAAGTGGTTAATAAAAAGATAAAAGAAAAATATAAACAAGTCACTGAAAGGAAAAAAAAATGTTGACTTTTGCAAAAGAAAAAGCAAGAAGCAATATTTTATGTTTGAGTTATATGAATTTCATTATAAATGAAGTCAGCATTAATATAATCAAAATAAAAATGTATTTAAAGTCAATTGATTTCAGAATAAAATTTCTATGAGTATAAAGGCAAAGTATTATTGAAACTAAGGCAAGCCTTTATTTGTAAATACAACTTCAAATATGTTTTCATCCAATCTGGTTGCAGCTCTGGGAGGTTGTTTGGTGACCTATGCACACGCTTGAAAAGCTAATGGAAAAGTGGAAACAGAATTCCTTTTCAAAAAGCTGCTGTTTAGAAAGATGGTAATGATAACCCTGCATGCGAGACAGCAAAAGAGACACAGATGTATAGAACAGTCTTTTGGGCTCTGCAGGAGAAGGTGAGGGTGGGATGATTTGGGAGAATGGCATTGAAACATGTATATTATCATATGCGGCACAAATCCCCAGTCCGGGTTCGATGCATGAGACAGGGTGCTCAGGGCTGGTGCACTGGGATGACCCAGAGGGATGGCATGAGGTGGGAGGGGAGTTCAGGATGGGGAGCACATGTACACCTGTGGCCGATTCTTGTCAATATATGGCAAAATCAATATAATGTTATAAAGTAATTAGCCTCCAACTAAAATAAATACATTTGTATTTAAAAAAAACTAAAAATATTTTTAAAAAGCTGCTAAAATGATATAGATACACAGGAAAAAAAGAACCAATGATTTACTTTATCTAAAGGTTAAACTACCAATCTGGAGATAATAGCAGTTTTGTCAGTATTGGTAACATTTTTCATCATATGTTCCATGCATGATTTACCCTCCTTATTTTCCTTCAATGAGGTGAATTGCTTTTCTGATGAGGGGTGGTTAGGTAACACTTGCTCAGGTTATTGTAAAATATAAATCTAATGATTAGAACTAATGTGCCAGCTGAATATAGTCAATATATGCAGACATTATTAGCTGAACAGAAAAAATGGCTTGACAGACTAGCTGCCTTTTGTATTATCTATAGCATCATGAGAATCTGCTTAAAATGTAAAACAGATGTCTTTGACAGAGTTTAGTTTTAGGTTCAGAAGAGAACAAATGCCAGTTCCTTCACGTCCTAGAAGGTGAACTGGATGGGAAGATATTTACTCTGGGAGATAAATGGCCATCCACCAGCTCAAATCAGGGAACTGGTTAGTTTAGAGCAAGATGATAGATATGATTTGGAGATTGATTTTAGAAGGATACGTTGTTCTTAAGAGAAGGGGTCAAATTGTGTTCACCTTCCTTTTTTCATATCATACCCAATCTTTGTCATTCAGATATATTTATTTCTATATAAATTAAGATAAAATCCCTGTATCACTCACTTGATACAGTAAAGGCTTTTGAAATAACTAATAATCATTATTCTGAGAGATTTGATGTGGAAGAAGTTTGGTGAGGATTATTAGTATGAGGACTTTGATTGTGAGGATTATTATACTAGTAGGTTTTTGGGGTGGAGATCTTATTAAATTTCTAACCACTTAGCCTTTAATCCTCTGATTCTCTCTGAAGAATTCCTTACTTTAAAAATACCAGTAGAGGGGAAAAAATACCCCCCTTCTATAGACACTAAAAATACTAGTTATTCAACATCTAACCTCCCTTACTGCTGACATGGACCCAGTAACTTGTAAACAAGCAGTTCCCTTTCTCAGCGACTGAAAACAGTAATAAATTATGAAAACAGAAATGTCCTTGCCTAAAGGAATGTTCTTCAGCATACCAGTTCTGCAGTGTGGTTTTGTGCATTTTTCCTGGAGACTAATTTGGTAATTGGTTCTTTGGTATTTCCAATGATCCTGTTAATAAAGTCATTTTCTTCCTTTTTAGGTAGAACTGGCCTCTGTGGAATGAACTGAAAACCCATTCGTTCTATTGCATACTTCCATTTCACTGTGACTGCCCTTCCTTTGAAATTTGTAGAGAATAAGACCTTTGTGCATCTTTGTTTCTCTGTTTAATTATAAACTGCTTGATCATGGAGCCCTTGTTTCGTATATTCTTTGTATCATTCATAATATTTGGCAAAATGACGTCTTTTGGACACATGAATGAACATGAGAATAGATAGCAAACGCATATACCTGAGGAACACTGAAAACAAAGGTTACTCTGCTAAAATCTTACCTTATCTAAGCCACAGTATATCCCTTGCTTACAAATTCTTCACATGTAAAATAAAACATCCAGATATGTTTTATTGCTCCAAAAATTCATTTTGTATATTTTGTGTCTTAGCATGTTCTGGAAGTAGAGCAATAGCTCTAGAAGTTAAGGACCCTTTATTCTGATGCTCCTTTATAAAATTTCAGGAGCCTAACACAGACACATGGCCCAAATTCAATTCATGTTTCTTTTTATTTTTCTACGCATAAACTGAGGATTGACTATACATGTACCAAAAGGGGAAAAAAGTTAACTGGAATAGAACTACTTTCGTTGTCACCTCCCTTTATTATCTGTATCTCTCCAGTTCTCATGAGACTAAGAAACTCAACAGTTACAGCAGCTTAGCATCCTCCGATCTGACTTTCCCATAATTATTTTTCTGTCTCCAGGCCCCAGTTACCACTCCCTAGCTGCTTCTTTCTTCTTGTCTCTGCTCGGGGGCGAAATGAGTGACAGGCATATCCAGACTCCGCCTGTCAGTATCTCAGCGTCTGTCACTAATGAATCGCATCTCTCTTTCTCGCTGAGCCTGCATGCATTTGGCCAGTCTTCAGAACACCACTCCAGGAAGTCAATACCAATTAGAGTTGGTGCAGTTTGGTGCAGACACTTTATATTAACTCACTCACCACTCATGTCAATGCGTTTGGGGCTTACTTTCTTGAACAACAGAGGCTGGCAACCCACAAGCTGCTTTTTCCAAATATCCTTTTAACTAACATGCAGGCATGGGAATTAGGATCTGCCAAGCAGATGCGCCTGCATGAAACGTTGGTGAGGAAATAAATGAAGCATCTGTTGTATGAGAGTCTCGTGGGGCAGCAAAGGTAGTGTTCTGTTTTCTACTGTGAAGGCAATGGCATGTTTTCCCATTGTAATATCCTCTCCATATTCCTATAATCTCTGTATTCTCTGTGATCTCTGTATTCCTCATGGTGTGATTGGCATTTTTCCTGGATATGTGGTTTTTCATGTATATCTCCTAAAAATGAAGGGCCCTGACTGAAAGGCCATCCCAACAATTCTATGTGATTTCCACTAATCAACATTTAATGAATAAGCCAGTTAAATTAGTTTCACTTGTCTTAGATTAAGAACTATGACCTATAAAAAGTGTAAATGTACTTTTTGTCTCTGTCAGTTAGTAATGTATTTGTAACAGAGCACTCAAAAAACCCATGGTTTAAACATGGAGCTTATTTTGCACATGGTGGTCAAGGATGTCACCCAGAAACTATCTTCAGCATTTACTATCTTCAGTAATTTTTGACTGCATTGTTACAAGATGAATCCCTGTTTTGCCTGCACACCAGGTAGGAGGGAAGGGCTGATCAAAGTTTTCTTTTAGCATTCTTTCATTTGAGAAATGGTGTCATATCCTGGGGCTACTGTTGACATTTCAGTGGCTAGACCTGTGTGATACACCCTCCCGAAAGCATAGAGGCTGGGGTGTTGCATCATCCTATCCTTATAAAAGAGACAGGCTGGAAGCAGAGATCCGAAGTTGTGTCGAGCGAAACATCCTCCAGTGTTTGACACATCATCACTGCCTTAGGTTCTGTTGTCATCTAGGATTCCTCTGGTTAGCTCCCACCGAAGCTCCCTCACACATTTAGATGAAATATTTTGCTTTTGACTTGATGGAATTAAACATACCAAAAGACCCATCTGTTCAAAAATGACTTCCCCAAAACCTTCTAATTTAAATTTTCTTCTTTCGGAGTCACATATCTGGATTAAGACATTTTCCATCCAGAGGATACATATGCTAGACCGTCTATGTATTAGTCAATAATAGCAACTCAAAAACCCATCACCACTCATTATCTTGTTACTACAGATAAGATTATTAAATGGAAAGGTATATCTTCCTGCAGAATAGAGCAGCATGGAAGCTTTGTGATGAAGGGAGGCCTGGGTGAACCCTCGGGCAGCCTTAGCAGTTGGATCACAGGAATGACGACATGAACTAGAGAGGAAGACAAGTCCAACCAAGCCTTCTCTCAATTGCAGCTTCAAGTGTCAGTGTTCATTAGGAATGCATATTAAGTTATTGTTTCATATAGAATTTTAGGAGGTTAAAACATAGCATCTTTCTTGTTTCTGTTTGAGATTAAAACAAAGAAAGAACTTGACAGACGGATGAACATTTTAATGTCAACTTTTTTCATAACACTCTCTGTATTCTGTGAGTAAGTTTTTGTACACGTAGGGTTATAACCTTTGACCCCTGAATTCCACTCCTGAACTTAAGCTATTGCTGGCACAGCTGGACACCACCAGACCACATACACACACACGCAGCAGCAACCCCTTTTATTGCAGGTGAGAAAACTGAGGAGGAACCCAGGGTGTGCCAAGCCAATCAGGACCAGTAATTATCCCACTGGCCCAGCAGGTAAGTTGTTGCACCAACTTCAGAATGAGGGAGCAGATGAGCAGATGAAAGGCCAGGAGTGTTGCTATGGTGGACAGCCCTCTGCACAGAAACGTGAAGAAAGGGGAATATATACTCTCCACTGATGAGTTCTCAGAGATAAGGCAGAGAGCTAGGGAAAAGAGAGATCAAGCCATCTCAGACAATAATACCATCACTGTTAATATTTCCTCATCCTAAGTTATTTTGTAAAGGACTGCTGGCTTTTTACATCAGATCTCTGAAGAATATGCTTTCTCCCACACAGATCTGATGAGACTGGCGTCTTTCTGTTCATCTCTTCTATCTGAAACCCGTAGAGGAAGCATCACACAGCCGTTCTACAGCAGACCCCGTGACTGGCTACTCTCAGGGTGAAGGTCGAAAGTCCCACCTCCTAAACTCTATGTCTTAATATTCTTGAGTTCTGGCTGAAGTTTGATATTCCAATTCTATAATTCTGTGGTATTTGCTACTCATTTGTGTGCATGCTCAGTCATGTCCAACTCTTTGCAGACCCATGGACCTGCCAGGCTCCTCTGTCCATGGGATTCTCCAGGTAAGCATACTGGAGTGGGTTGCCATTCCTTCTCCAGGGGATCTTCCCCACCCAGGGATTGATCCTGGGTCTCCTGCACTGCGGGCAGATGCTTTCCCTCTGAGCCACTGGGGAAGTTGTTACTTATTTAGAGATATGAATAAAAATGTAGACCTACAAACATCTGTACGAAATTTCTAGAGAAACTTTTAGTTTGATGTCCATAAAATATTAACATTTATTAGGGAAATACTGATTTCAAGTTATATTTTTTCTGAAGCTTTACAATTTTACTAGAACCAAATTGAATGATGTGTAGTTAGTGTTTATTCATATAAATCAACATGTAATCCACTTCCTCATTTAGCAATGCCAAATAAATGATAAAATTGATATCTGTCAACTTAATCATTGCTAGAACCAATTATTTATTTGAACTTGTTTTTTTTTCTCAGTCATTCATGCACAATTAATCATTCTTCAAATTGCTCAATCCTAGAGGTTTGACAAGTATTGCACATAGAAACAGCTTTGTTTTCCAAATTGCATTTTCTGCACTTCTCTTTTTATTACCAAGAATATTTGCATAAAACAGTATCAAATTAAATAAGTTGCCAATTTCCTTTTAGTGGATCTGAAGTCCTCCTGAAATCATTACAAGTAAACTTGCTGGCTTTAGCATACGTGTGTTGAAGAGCAAAAACATCAAATTTCTGCCCAGCAGTAGCTCTGATAAAATACTGCTTTAGTCTATGGCTTCGTGAAAGAACCATAAAATATTGCCTAAAAACTACCTCAACTGACTAAGTTAGTTTCTGCAAGTGCAAAACAGAAGCATTTGGTTTCATGAAGATTAAAGTGAACTTCTAGTAGATTCAGGCCACACCACCTCTCTGAGCATCACTGTGCAAAATCTTTTTCAGATTAAGTATAAACATTACAAAGAATTGTCACATGAAAGCATGATAAGAATGTAACCGAGGTTGTTTTTATAGCTTCCATTTTTAAAATTTCTCTGGTCCTGTAATTTTTCATTTAGTTTTCACATAGCTTCTATTTACAACACCTCAGAATGGTCTCTGAACAATGCTTATTATTCTTGTTAATATGTTATCATCTATTTCTTTATCTGCTTTGGCTGATAGAGACTTAAATATGCTGGGAAGTTATTTTTCTTAATTTCCTTATGAGGTAGGCTTTTACTTTTGAAAGTATTATAATTTTTCCACATTTACTATCATTCTTATTAAAATAGATACCAGTACTGTTGTAGCAATGACAAAATGCTTAACTTTAGGCTTTTTTAATGGAGAAATAAAATCTTAGTTACAACATGTTCTTGAAGTCCTGACTTCTGATTTCACCCATGGTCATCATCACTGCTTTAGTCATCATCACTGCTTTAGTCATCTACAGCCTGGGTTTGGCAGCATCCTTTCTGCTTCTTTTAAAGCTTCCAATTTCTCTTCTCTCCAAGAGGATCTGCACTAAGTTTACAAAATTATCTTATTAAAAATAGTTCTCTTACCCTGACAAAAATCTATAAAAGTCCTAATTATTTCCTAAAGTAGTTTCCCTGGAATTTATGTGCCTGTATTTTCCCTGCTAAGATGTAGATCTGACCTGGACTTGTTGGTGAATCCTTGTTTTCTTTCTTTTTTTTTACTCCTCTGTATCCTTTATTTTCATTTTTCAAGGTCAGAAACATTATATCACAATGTTGTCTTGATTCTGAAAAATCTTCAATATTTTACCCCTTCATTTATTCCTCTCGCAGGACATGATTTCTCAAAGTAAGTATTTCTAGTTTTAGGAAACAGACACTGTTTTTCTGTTTTTCAACTTTATTAAGATATAATTGACATATGACATTGTATAAGTTCAAGGTGTACAATACAACGACTTCATATCTGTATGTATTGCACAAGTTTACCACAGTAAGATTGGTTAACACAACCTTCACCTCACATACTACCATTTTGGCATCGATGTCCTTATGGTGAAAACATTAACGTCTATTCTCCGAGCAACTTTTGAGTATACAGGATTATTAACTAAAGCTGCCATGTTGTACTTTAGATCCTAGAACTTACTCACCTTAGAAAGTTTGTACACTGACCAGCATCTCTCTACCCTCCCCCACCTTCAGCCCCTGGCAACCACCATTTTAACTTTGTCTCTACGAGTTCAATGTTTTTAGATTCCATGTATACATAAGATTATACAGGATATGTCTTTCTCTATTTGACTTAATTCACCGAGCATAATGTCTTTAAGATGCATCTGTGTTGTCATAAATAGCAGATTTGCTTCTTTATTATGGCTAAATAGAGATAATGCTTTAGTTAACAATAATGATAAGGATGAATTATAGGTAGATATAAATATAGGTCACATTTTCTTTTGTCCTTCGAAAGACACAACTTGTTTTCAGTCTTGGCTATTATGAATAATGCTGCAGTGAACATGGAAATGCAGATATCTCTTTGAGATAGTGATTTCATTTGCTTTGGCTATATACTTAGAAACAGGATTACTGGATCATATGGCAGTTCCATTTTTAGTTTTTTGAGGAACCTCCATATTGTTTTCCATATTGTCTGTACCAGTTCATATTCCTACCAACAGTGAATGAGGGTTTCCTTTTCTCCATATCCTTACTAACACCATTTATTTGCTGTCTTTTTGATAATTGCCATTTAACAGGGGTGAAGTAATACTTCATTGTGGCTTTGATTTGTGGTTTCCCTGATGGTTAGTGGTATTGAGCACCTTTTTCATGTATTACTTGGCCATTTATATATCTTCTTTGAAGAAATGTCTATTTAGATCCACTCTCAATATTTTAATCAAATTGTTCACATTTTTGCTGTTGAGTTGTAAGAGTTTTGTTTATATTTTGGAAAGGAACTATCAAACACATGGTTTGCAAAAATTTTCTCCCATTATATAGGTTGCATTTTCATTTTGTTGATTTTTCTCCTTTGCTGTGCAAAAAAAACAAACAAAAAAAAAAAACAAAAAAAAACCACGTTAGCTTGCTGTAATCTCATGTGTAGAATTTTGCTTTTGATGCTTTGGCTTTTGTTGATATAGCTGAAACATAGCTGCTAAGACCAACGTCCAGGAGCCTTTTACAACATTTGCTTCTAGGCAGTTTCAGGGTTAAGTTTTTAACCTATTTAGAGTTAATTTTTATGAGTGGTGTAAGATAAGGGTCCAATTTCATTCCTTTGCACGTGAATATCCAATATTTCTAACACCACTGTTGAAGCAGATGTCTTCCCCACTAAGTATTTTTGGCTCCTTGTCAAATATTAGGTGACCATACACGTGTGGATTTAATCCTGGGCTCTCGATTCTGTTCCCTTGGTGGATGTGTCTGGAAGCATACTTGACTCTGGATACGGTGGCACGGGGGCCTGAGGCAGTCTCAGTCCAGGGGTCCAGATGTCAGCTCACAGCACCGGGGTCCACAGTGTTGACACGCATGGTCTTTGTGAGCACTGTGAGTGGCCCCATAGGGGCTGCTACGGCAGCTGGGGTCCTCAGCACCTCACAATCAAGGAGCTGGGGACCAGAGCGGGCAGGGGTCGTGGCCTGAGCTAGTGGTATGTACATACTCGGCTGCAGAGACAGCTCTGGCTGCCTTTGTAGGATGCAGAGGCTTGTAGAAGACAAACTCAAAGTAGTGGAGTCAAGGGCAACTGCAGGTGTACCAAGAGTCCACCCATGGATGAATGGGTGAAGCAAATGTGATATATATATGCACATAAATTCTGCATAATATTATTATTCTGAGCATTATTCAGTCATTTTGCAGTAAAACAATGTCGAATACAGGAAAATGTCATTTTAACCTTTGATATTTTAATATGTATGCCGTATGCCATATTTATAAGAGTAGAATGCTATGTTGTTTGAAAGAGTGTGAACTCTGGAGCCTGACAAGTTATGATAAAAATCCTTTATCTGTTATTTATTAGTAGTATTATCACCCTGGGCAGGTGACCTCTTCCCTTGGTATTTCAGTCCTCTCTATAGTAATCAGGGTTAGTTACACTGCCTATTCAAAGTGCCTATTCATCACAAAAACTCTACAGAACAGTGACTTGTAAGCCAATGTGCTATGCTGAAGGGCAGCTATTTATTATTATGATTATTATCATCATCATCAGTGGGTTTAAGTTTTCTTGTCCTATATGATGATCCCATAACATTTGAAAAGAACGATTCAGTACTTCTTTCCCCTGCCTTGGTGATTAAGGAGGCAAGTGTTGTTGTGAGACCACTGAGCCGTCTCAGAGGAGAACTGCTACAGAGCATCTTCCAGACCTGTGCTATGGACTGTGTGTATGGACAAAAACTCATTCTTCTATGTACTAAGATACTGAAGCTGTTCTCACTCTATCATAACTTTGCATTTCTAATAGAAATGACCGTGTTGGCAAGTCAGTATAACTTGTTAAAAACTGGCTATGTTCCTGTGTGCTAAGTTGCTTCAGTCATGTCCAACTGCAGCCCTGTTATAGCCCACCAGCTTCCCTGTCCATGGGGTTCTCCAGACAAGGATACTGGAGTGAGTTGCACTTTCCTATGCCAGGGTATCTTCCTGACTCGGGGATCGAACACGTGTCTCTTACATCTCCCTCATTGACAGGCGATTTCTTTACCACTAGTGCCACCTGGGAAGCCAAAAATTGGCTACAGTCTTCACCAATTTCTAGATATGTGGTCCTGGAAACTATAAAGAATTATTGTAAGAGTAAAGAAACAAAAACTTTGTTAAAGGCCTCACACACATTTTAAAGTTTGCAATCATATATGTTATATATATATATTATATTTACATATACATTATAGATATTAATATTATATATAACATATATTGCATATAATAATATATATATTTATATACCAATAATTATAAAATAACACAATATATTTATATATAATAATATAATAGAATAAATTATTATATATATAATAATAACATTATTTTTATAATATAATTATATATTATAACATATATTATGCATTATTATTTTACTGTATGTAATTATATAATACTATATTATACATATATACTAATTATAATAATATAATATAATCATATATGTAATAATATATATGATACATATAATAAAATAATATACAATATCATGTATATTATATTAGTATATGTATATAATATTATAATATATAATATATATTATATATACATTTTTAAATTTATATACATACATAAATAAGTTTATATATATTATTTATATATAAATATAGCAATTGCATATATACTTAATTATATGAATAATATATTATTTATATATAATCTATATAAATAAATTTCTATATATATTTAAATATTAAATTTAAATATATATTTTTATATATACTATATATTAGATGGGTATATATGATAAATATGACAAATAAATAATATATGTATTATTTATTCATATTCATATTTATTTACATGTATTATATTATATACTATGATATATATTATATATAATGATTTATATAATATATATTATATTTATATAATATATTTATATATTATATTATATTATATTATATTTGTTTTCATATTTTTATTTATTTATATTTATATTCATTTTATATTTTTATTTATTTACATTTATAAATAATATTATATTTATTATAGCTGTATTTATATTTATTTATGATTATATTTATTAAATATAAATAAATATATATAAATATTATATATTATGTAATTATATATATAATTATATAGTATACATATATTTATGTATAAATATATGTATATATATTTATATCTATTTTTATATTCACATGTATTTTTATATTTATAAATAATATTATATTCATTCCATTTGTTTATTTTTATTATTATATTTATTAAATATAAATAAATATATATAAGTGTATATATTTTTATATATAGACTACATATATATAAATATATATTTGAAACATATATATTGGAAATTAAAGTTTGCAATTATATATATAACATATAATTATATATATTATGTATATAATATATATACTATATATATTAAGTGGGTTTTTATAATGGGTTAATATTATTGAGAGTTTAATTAAAATCTTTTTAGACATACTGTCTTTTTTTCATTTACTCAATGGTTTTATTTTTTTTTCTTTTTTTTCATTTATTTTTATTAGTTGGAGGCTAATTACTTCACAATATTGTAGTGGTTTTTGTCATACATTGACATGAATCAGCCATGGATTTACATGTATTCCCCATCCCGGTCCCCTCTCCCACCTCCCTCTCTACCCGATCTCTCCGGGTCTTCCCAGTGCACCAGGCCCAAGCACTTGTCTCATGCATCCAGCCTGGGCTGGTGATCTGTTTCACCCTAGATAATATACATGTTTCGATGCTGTTCTCTCGAAACATCCCACCCTCGCCTTCTCCCACAGAGTCCAAAAGTCTGTTCTGTATATCTGTGTCTCTTTTTCTGTTTTGCATATAGGGTTATCATTACCATCTTTCTAAATTCCATATATATGTGTTAGTATACTGTAATGGTCTTTATCTTTCTGGCTTACTTCACTCTGTATAATGGGCTCCAGTTTCATCCATCTTATTAAAACTGATTCAAATGAATTCTTTTTAATGGCTAATATTCCATGGTGTATATGTACCACAGCTTCCTTATCCATTCGTGTGCTGATGGGCATCTAGGTTTTTATATAAACAGTTTTTATTATAAACAGTGCTGTGATGAACATTCGGTGCACGTGTCTCTTTCAGATCTGGTTTCCTCGGTGTGTATGCCCAGAAGTGGTATTACTGGGTCATATGGGTCTTATCTGTAGCTGGTGGGAGTTGGTGGGGCTGTAAAGTGTATGTAATAGTAGTTTCCATGGAGCAAAATTAGACAATATTTTTTCAGAATTAAAAATAATCATACCTGATAACCCACCATTTCTGCTTGTAGATAATTGCCCTCCACATAAACACACGTGTATGAAAATGCCTATATAGTACATAGATACTTGCTGAAAGATTATTTGTGATATCAAAAGAAGGAAAAATAAACCTGACTAGTTAGTAAAAAGGAATTTGTTAAGTAAAGAATAATAAATTCATACTCTGAAATACTATCAGGAATTTTTTAAATGAGGTAATCAATAAATAAAAATATCTCTAAGATGTACTGTTCAGCAAAAAGTATAAAGTGTGGAGAAAGTTTAATGTGTTTCTATTCATATCAATAAAAGATTTACATACACAGAATAGGGAGAATGGAAGGATGAACAAACAGTGCCGCTATCTCTGGGAAAGACAGTTATATTTGGGGAGAAATAGTTGAATAAAGGATTTTTTTCCCATTGCATTTTCTAAGTGTTTTTTTTTCTTTCAGTTTTACAATGTAAATAATATAAAATAGATAAACGGAAAGACGATATACCAGGCATACTTTTGTCATTATACTGTTGTTGTTGGTTAGTCGCTAAAGTCATGTCCAACTCTTGTGACTCCATGAGCTGTAGCCGGCCAGGCTCCTCTGTCCGTGGGATGTTTAGGCAAGAATACTGGAGTGGGTTGGCATTTCCTTCTCTAGGGGGTCTTCCCAACCCAGGGATCAAACCCGTTTCTCCTGTATTGGCAGGTGGATTCTTTACCACTGAGCCATCAGGGAAACCCTCATTATACTGCTAGTAAAGGGTCATTTATGAGTAAATGAATTGAGTGACATTGAAATGAGGTTTTTTTGTTGTTGTTTTTGTTAGTACATTTAAGGTTGTTTTTATATACAGAAAAGGAAATTTAGAAAAATTATTTTAAAGATTAAATATTAAAGTTAAAATATATTTTTCCTTGTGCTTTAGTTTATTTTACAAATTTTAATTCTAAGTTTATTGGATTCTGATGATTATGACTAAGGAGACTTTAAATAACGAGCACTCATCTCTAAATTTCGGAGTAGGCAATGGCACCCCACTCCAGTACTCTTGCCTGGAAAATCCCATGGACCGGAGGAGCCTGGTGGGCTGCAGTCCATGGGGTCGCGAAGAGTCGGACACGACTGAGCGTCTTCACCTTCACTTTTCACTTTCATGCACTGGAGAAGGAAGTGGCACCCCACTCCAGTGTTCTTGCCTGGAGAATCCCAGGGATGGCGGAGTCTGGTGGGCTGCTGTCTATGGGGTCTCACAGAGTCGGACATGACTGAAGCGGCTTAGCAGCAGCAGCATCTCTAAATTTAATCACACATCCTTGAACTTTAAACAATCTTCTATTATTATATTAGGTTTCTTTCTCAAAAATTTGTTGTCTATATTAAAATATTTCTTAAGCATTTAAAGCATTCTTTTAAGTCTAATAAATTAAACATATCACTAATTTAAAAATTTAGTAAGGTTTCAACTTAAAGTCACTAATCCAAGTCAATTACTCAGTTACCTATTTTTTTAAATTGTCTTTTAGAAGACTGTCATTCTAATAGTCAAGCTTTTTTAAATAATATGAGTGCAAGAATACTAAAGCTTGCATGAGGTAGAATCTTGAGTAAAGTGGGTATTGACTTTACATATGCAGAGCAGTTAAGAATTTGACTAAAGTCATATAACTAGAAAATAGAAAAATAAGATCACGATTTGTCTAACTCCTTCACACTATATCACCTACTTTGCCATGTGCTAGAGACTAACAAAATTTTGTTAACTTCATGTATTTTAAAGTCCAAGAAGTAGGGCTAGCTTCTAATATAGTTGGATATTGGGGCTCAGAAGATATCTTCATCATCTACTTTTTTTAAGTCCTCCTACCCCTTCATCTTTGCTTTTGTGTGTGCATGTTAGCTCCATTTTTAGCTGCAGAAACAAGCCTTATATTTACCTACCATCTGATCAAATGCTGGTATTTCATTTTTCTGAAATTCTCCAGCAAAGACCTCATCACATTCTATTTCTCTTGTTTTCACAATATTCACATTCCTGAAATATAATAACTAGCCAGGGAAATAAGATACACTGATTCATTTCGATAAATCAAGATCCAACTTTGGTCTGTAAGGTTCTATTTTACCAACTCATGTGGATCGAGAGTGGTGAATAGATGTATCTACATTAGAAATACTAGGGTGGTAGAGGCACAGGTGAGGAGGAAATCTGTGACTGTAAAAGAAAATTCTGAAGTGAATCCTTCCTCTCTGCATACACTATGCTTGTTGTTTGAAGACTTTTTATAATGCTAGAATCATCCAGTAAAGTTGAAATATCTGCTTTCAACTTAATTACCCAACACGTTTAGTGTGATCTAGGGGGAGTAGGAGAGAATGGCCTATTTTTTGGTAACACAAGCTTTCCAGAGTAAATGGCAGTGAGTTGGCAGATGGCTGGTATGAAGAGAGGTTGAATAAAGGGTATAATAAAAAGTGAGATTTCCCTTAGCAGGCATCAGAGCCCCAGTTAAGCCGCCAGGTACTGTGCTGCCAGGTTCAAGGATAGGAGACTTAGATACTACTAAGAGGAAGTTGCTACACCTGTGTAAGAGAAATTGGAGCATGTGACATGCTGTTAAGATAGGCGGTAAGGGCAGGGTTCTGAGCACTGGAATTCTGCGAGGCAGTGACTAAGGCTTGGCTGGACACCAGTATAGGAGTCATAGCTAGAGTGGAGAGGGCAGAGTTCATAACAAGCAAGAACATTTGCTTTTCAGTCTCTTTTGCCTAAGGTCAGAATTAGTTCTGATAAAAAAAAAGGCTCCTGGAAAGTGGCCTCAGACTTGGAGAAATGCATTTTGGGGCAGTGGACCTGAAAGCTTCCAATCAAGGTACCACATGTCCTCAGGATCCTTCTTTAGATTCCTTCTTCTAGAACACAGCTTTCCTTCCTTTTCCCAAAACACCATTATGTATTCCATTTTTTGTCTTGAGGATTTTTTCCAGCTTTATTGAGATAAAATTAGCAAAAAAAAGTTATATAAATGTAAGATGTATAATACGATAACTGATATATTTGAAATGATCACCAGCTACTCATTCAGGGTAGCTGAGCCATCTGTCACCTGACATAGCTACAATTTTTATGTGGTGAGAATATTAAAGATTTACAATCTTAGCAAATGTCAAGTATCCAATGCAGTATTGCTAATGATAGCTACCATGCTGTCCATTAAAGCCTCAGAGCTCAATCATCTTATATGTGAAAGTTTGTACTTTTGACCAACATCTCCATATTTCTCTCACATCCAGCCCCCTCTGGCGACCACTAACCTACCCTTTGTTTCTGTGGTTTTGGCTTTTCTAGGTTACACATAAGTGAGCCCATACAGTATTTGTCTTGTTTGACTTATTTCACTTAACCTAATGCCCTAAAGGAGATTCATCCATGCTGTCACAAACAGAAAGATTTCCTTCCTTTTGTGATTGAAAAATATTCCATTAGATAAGTAATACATAAATATTGTTCTGCAGATATTTATTTATAGCTAGTAAGATCATCTTCATTTAAATAACGCACTACTTACATATACGATGTGCACAAAAGAAAAGGGAGCTGAGATGTACATTAGCATCTGGTAAGGGAGTTTATGTGGTAGCAACTTCACTGGAAAACTAGATTATACATGCTATTTCAGATGGGACTTTTTGATTGTGATCTTTGGTAAAAAAAAAAAAAGTCTCTCTAGGTGTCTTCATTATAAAAACATCTCTTCAAGTCCTTTGCCTGTCCTAAGAATTTAAATAATCAATTGAATATATAGGTTTGTGTTAATGTGTTTTTGTGTAAATTACCCTTGTTAGGTATTAGTTTAAGCAACCATAAATCAATGGAATAATATTGATGTTAAATAGTTAATTATCAAAGTATTAGATATGCTGATATATAACCTAAATACTAGAAAAATCCTTGGTCATACACAAATTAGTTTAAAAAGTAATTTAGATACCTATCCATTGCTGAAGATAATGAAGTTTACTCTATTATTTTATTTATTAAATATTGCTCAAATTTTCAGATAGAGCCTGGAGCATCTTATCATGGCAGGAAGTGATAAGGAAATAATGCAAGGGGGAAAAAAAATCCCACAATGAGAGTGATGGGATACATCAAAGGGTCACAGGAATCAGTTGCTAGAGCTCCCGATAGCAAACTTGGAATAATTCAAACAAAGAATACAGACATAAGACAAAAATGCAACTAGGTGTACTGAAAAGAGTATTAGACTTCTAATTCGCCAGTGCAGTATGGTCTTAAATCTGCCACTTCATAAAGCATAACTTCCTTACCTCTCAGACTTTCACACATGATTCACATGAGAAGTGGCTGCTTTGCCGTTGCCCTGGTTTCCATAGAATGGGCCCTTTCCTTTAAACACTCCTAGCCTCCTGTCCTGCTCTTGTTGTGGCAGTGTTTCCTTGGTAGGTGATAGTCTTTAATTTACGACTCCTGATTGAATGGGGATAACCTAGAAATGGTTCTAAATAGAAGACATTTGTTAGGCAATCCTTTATTTTCTACCCTGGACCAATGTGAAACAGCTGAACAGCTGAAGCATTTGCTGTTTGGACAACATGTTCCCTTGGGATTCAGTATTTGTCTATCTGCTTAGTTGTTTTTCAGTCGCTAAGTCATATCCAACTCTTTGCAACCCCACGGACTGCAGCATGTCAGGATTCCCTGTCCTTCACTATCTCCTAGAGTTTGCTCAGATTCTTGTCCTTTGAGTCGGTGACTTTGCTTAAAGAGTCACCAGCACGCTAGATATAAACTTAAGATTCTACCTTCTTATTCCTGAGAAAATAAGTTCTTTCAATTTTATAAACTCTCTAGAAGAGACTGAGTGTCTGATTTGATTGTTCTACAACCAGCCAGGAAGTGAATAGTATCATTTCGGTTTCACAATATGTCCTCCATACTAGTTTCTAATCAAACATACAGAAGATGCTTTGATTTGCCTTCTGCCTTTGACTTATTGCTCAATTGATTCCTAACTTAGATGGGAAAAGGGAAGTGTTATTTGCTGAGACTCTCAAACCAACCTCAGCATTTAATAAAACCAAAAAAAAAAAAAAATCATTTATGCTCTGATAACTTGAAAATTGTGGGAAAGAGATGGGGAAAAAAATGGAAACAATGTCAGACTTTATTTTTTTGGGCTCCAAAATCACTGCAGATGGAGATTGCAGCCATGAAATTAAAAGATGCTTACTCCTTGGAAGGAAAGTTATGACCAACCTAGACAGCATATTAAAAAGCAGAGACATTGCTTTGCCAACAAAGGTCCATCTAGTCAAGGCTATGGTTTTTCCAGTGGTCACGTATGGGTGTGAGAATTGGACTATAAAGAAAGCTGAGTGCTGAACAATTGATGCTTTTGAACTGTGGTGTTGGAGAAGACTCTTGAGAGTCCCTTAGACAGCAAGGAGATCCAACCAGTCCATCCTAAAGGAGATTAGTCTTGAGTGTTCATTGGAAGGACTGATGTTGAAGCTGAAACTCCAATACTTTGGTTACCTCATGAGAAGAGTTGACTCACTGGAAAAGACCCTGATGCTGGGAGGGACTGGGGGCAGGAGGAGAAGGGGACGACAGAGGATGAGTTGGTTGGATGGCATCACCAACTCGATGGACATGAGTTTGAGTAAACTCCGGGAGTTGGTGATGGACAGGGAGGCCTGGCGTGCTGCAATTCATGGGTCACAAAGAGTCGGACATGACTGAGCAACTGAACTGAACTGAACTTGAAAATAACAAATCATCATGTAAATTTAACTTGTTTCCATAGCAAAATGGAAGCTTTTGAAACTAACAGCCATAAGTATTCCACACCTATGTAAAATTGAATTGTTACAATTTCTGATACTATCCAAAACAAAAAGGGAATTCTCAACTTGTTTAAAGTTTGGAACAGTCCTGCTTAGCTTTATTGACTGGACTCTTACACATTCCTAATTGCCAATTATTTCCCTCTCTTTTTGCCTCGTACACATTCAATATAAAACTATGCTTTTAATTAACTTCTGCTCAGTAAATAGGTATTCAGATGCACATTTTGTGCTTCAGAACCACAATTAAAGCTGTAGGGTTAGTTTTTGCAACATTATTCTAATTAAAATACTTTTAGCTGTATTTGGCATGCATTAAAATGTCAAATAATTGACAGCCCATAAGTGAAAAATTGATCCAATTATCAAACCAGCTAGAACTTTTTTCTTTTTTCAGCTGCAAAGATTTATTATGGCCATTAGAATTACAGATGTTTATATGTTTGCTTTAAGTAATTGGAATTCATTTAACTTTGCCATGCCCTCGGTGTTGTTTCTGTTCTTCAGTGGGATAGACAATTCTTCAGTCTTTGAAGTGCACATTTAGAAAAAGCCTCCCAATTCCCTCTTCACACGGAGGAGATAATCATCCTTTCATTGGAGTTCGGGGAATAGATTTTTCTTTTCATGTCTCCAGATGGTCCTTTTAGTAATGAATCAAAGTAACACAGTTTATCCTAAGATATAGCCTCTCTACAACATCTTATTTTTTAAATTAATAATATAAATCTTTAACAAATTGCTTAATTTAAGACATGCACATGGAATAAAACAAAAGAAAGTATAATAAATATTAACTTCTCATTGCAGCTATTTGGGTAATCTCTGCTGCAAAGTAATAAAAATATTTAATCCTCTCAATAAAAGTCAACCCCAAACCCCCTGAAATGTCAATTCTATATAAGCATGAAAAGTGTTTAATTTAGAATGATTACTAATAAAATAGAAAAGGAAAAGATGGGGAGGTTTAATATTTACTCAATTAATTATATTGTTACTGGATTAGTACTATGGGAGAGCAATACATATTATTTATCAAGAAGATTCATCAATAAATATTAGCCAACTAGGAAAAAAACAGTCACTTTAGAATATAGATTGCAGGTATTAAATTTAATTGGTATCTGGATCTAATAAGTATAACCAGAATAAATACCAAACTGATTTATTTGTTATGGATGCCATAGATATATTATTCCACTGATGGCACTTTAAATAGTGTTAATAGATATATCTAAATCCTAAACAAGATTTTCCTTACCCAAATCTTCATAACAACATTTGTCTCTTTAAAGTAAATGCAAGGTTCTGAGCTTAGGACTCAGTATCTTTCACCACTAGGCCGTGGTACCTCCATTCATCTCACCACATTCCTGAGGATCCTGATCTAGGCCACCCAGTAACATCCAACACATCATGACCAGTCTCAGTTCCTTGCTGTTTCCTGTCCAATCTTCTTATTCCCCAGTGATCTTCACCTATCTATTCCAAAGTTCCAAGACCAGGCTAAAACTTACTTTCACCAAGACCATATCTCTTTGAACCTATCCCAGAAATAAATATTTTCTAATTCTAAATTATGCAATAGTCTTATAATATGTCCTTCACTATAAGAAAAGTGTTTAGGAACTTCCCTGTGGCTAAGACTCTGGGCTCCCAATGCAAAGGACCTGGCTTCAATCCCTCATCAGGGAAGTGGATTCCACATGCCTCAACTAAGGACCCTGCAGGCTGCAACCACAAAGATCTCTTGTGCCACAACTAAGACTTGGCGCAGCCAAAAAAAAGAAGAGAGAGGGAGGAGAAATGCCTTTAGAATTAATTCTCACTTCACGGCAGTGAAGTCACTGCAAACACTGGATCTTGCTTCTTGGGCAATGAAGGTGAGTGACAGCGCCTCTGGAAGCCTCTGGTCATAACATTTTTCCTAACGGAGCAACAGATAATTTTGTTTTATATGTGCTTCTACTTTAGGACACATTATTTAAAACATATTGTTGATTCATTAGTGTTGAACTCCTGGAAAACAACACAATACCTCATGAATGAATGAAACTTAACTAACACACCTATTTCTCATAAGACATATCACAGCCTCCTAGCAACTAGAAACACTGGACCACGCTTCAGCACTAGGCTTTGGGGTCAATTTAAATGGCAAAATTGCCAAGATAAAGCAAAAAAAAAAAAAAATGTGGAAAATGTGGCACTAAATAGAGCATGAAAAGAACACATTTTACAGTATGAAAGATGAAACAAGATGTCAGAGAGAAACCTTATTTGACCTCAGCTGAGAACGTGTTCATGGGGCAAATAAATCACTTTTTTTGCTACGTTGAGCACGCACATGTCCATGAATGGAATAACTGTGAAAGTCCTAGAATATTGATTTTAGGGTTACAAATAAATTTAAGTTGCAAGCTCATCACAATGGAATCACAGAATTTATGAATAATGAGGATCAACTGCATACTACTTACACACTTCTACTATTTTGTCTTATCTTCATAATTACATCTTCCCCCCAGTATTAATGAATCCATTATAATACCTTTAATAATACTTGTTGACTGTGAAAATAAATGTTACTTGATACAAATTGTATCATAAATGTAGCTACTGCTATGCACTTAATCTGACTATCTCTGGCCTTACCTGGAAACATGGATTTAAAGGTCTCTGAGCAATTTTTTTTAAGAACTTTAAAATGTAAATATGAAGGAATACACTTAATTATATAAAGTGATAGCTTTACAGGCAAATATAATGTCAGACTTCTATTTCAGTCTTGACAATGCACCTCTAAAATAGCTCTTAGAACAGAGACTGCAATAGCAATGAGGAGGCTATTGAAAAGCTCTACTTTTGAGATGATGCGGGAGGTTGGATTAGGGCAGGTGCAATACAAGAGAGCCATTTGAAAAACGTACTTTTTTAAATTTGATTTTAAGCTTTTTCATGTGACATTGTCTTCAGACACCAATTGCAAATAAAAATAATTTCTATTCCAGTCTATGCATATCATTTGATAGAACTTAAAAAGGAAGTAGGAGAACAGAGTATTCTGTGAATATAGTAAAATAGCATGAACCAAGACAACCAAAGATAACAGCAAAGCTGACATTTATTACTGCTGAAAAAACAGGATAATATTTAATGTATTTAATTCCCATTTAAAAAATTCAGAAGATTGAGGTTTCCATAAAGGAAAATGAATCACATTCAAAATGTTTTTTAAAGCATTTTACTGAATTTATTGAATTTCTGCTTATAACTATGTCCTTCAGTTCAGTCCAGTTCTGTTGCTCAGTCGTGTCTGACTCTTTGTGACCCCATGAACCACAGCACTCCAGGCCTCCCTGTCCATCACCAACTCCCAGAGTCTGCCCAAACCCATGTCCATTGAGTCGATGATGCCATCCAACCATCTCATCCTCTGTCGTCCCCTTCTCCTCCTGCCCTCAATCTTTCCCAGCATCAGGGTCTTCTCAAATGAGTCAACTCTTCGCATGAGGTGGCCAAAGTATTGGCGTTCCAGCTTCAGCATCAGTCCTTCCAGTGAACACCCAGGACTGATCTCCTTTAGGATGGACTGGTTGGATCTCCTTGCAATCCAAGGGACTCTCCAACACCACAGTTCAAAAGCATCAATTCTTCAGTGCTCAGCTTTCTTTACAGTCCAACTCACATCTATACATGACTACTGGAAAAACCATAGCCTTGACTAGATGGACCTTTGTTGTCAAAGTAATATCTCTGCTTTTTAATATGCTGTCTAGGTTGGTCATAACTTTCCTTCCAAGGAGTAAGCATCTTTTAATTTCATGCCTGCAATCAACATCTGCAGTGATTTTGGAGGCCAGAAAAATAAAGTCAGCCACTGTTTCCACTGTTTCCCCATTTATTTGCCTTTAAGTGATGGGACCGCATGCCATGATCTTAGTTTTCTGAATGTTGAGCTTTAAGCCAACTTTTTCACTCTTCTCTTTCACTTTCATCAACTATGTCCTTAGGTAGTATAAATGGAACGAGCAGATGTTAGTAAAAGTGACTATGACTTACCAAATTTCTCATACAGAAAAATCACAGTGTTCCCATATCCATAATTGCTTGTTTGTGTGAAAAAAAAGATTCTGAATCATACGTGCATCATCCTCCCAATTCTCTCTGAGCTAGAATGATCCTTTGTAGACACTAAAAGTTCAAGAGACTGACAAGTTGAAAAAATGAATGATTTTTTGCTTCTATTTCCCCATGATTTGTGGGATTTTGGCTTTGTCTGTGCATAAACCAATGGACAAATTTAATGAGACTGTCCTCTACGTCTGCATCTTCACTGCTGCCCTCAAATAGATTCACCGGTATCATTTTTCTATATTCTTTTAAGAATTTAACACATAGTACAACATAAGGACCCTAGTAGACTATTCCCTGACTTCCCAGTTGATAGTTGATGTTAGCTGGTTTGTTTTATAACAGGTATAAAAATGAAGCTGATCACTTTTCAATTGCTTCTCTCTCCACTGGGAGGAGCCATTGGCCTTTAGGAAGAGAAGAAAGTGCCTTTACGGAGAAAACTGTTTTCCACTTTGATCTGGTATCTGGTCTTTGTGGCTCTGGATCAAATTTTACTCTAGGAAACATGGGTGTTTCATTAATGCCTATATTATTTATAACTCTGTTCATAATAAACAACTCCACAAAGCTGTGGAGTTGCTTTTTCAGTGGAGGATGCCTAACACAACACATGTACAGTTTAACGGCTTCAGAAATAAAAAAGCTACATTGATTTAGGTGGGTTTGGCTTCGTTTTTTGTTTACTTACCTGTTTTTTCCAATAATAACAGGGTAAAATGTATGCTGGAAAACAATAGAACAAATTGGTCTTTAAGCTATATGTAACTCTTTTTCAGATTTCAGATACTTCTTCACATTTATAAATATTGAAACATTAAAGATACATTGAAGATATCCTCCTCTAGAAGAAAATTGTTTAAAAAATCCTTTAAATATTTGCTTGGTAACAAGGATTAAACTGAAAAAAAAAAAAAAAGGATTATTTGAGAATCAGTCAGATACTTAATGATTGGGCAAAATCTGAAAATACTGAATCTAGTTTGAAGTACTGAAATACCACACAATTAGAAATTTTGTCTTTTCCAGAAGACAAGGTAATAGAGTATTTGATAAAGAATTCAATGGGAAGTAATATAAAAATTACAGTTCTGGTTTCTAGACTGGCATGTAAGCACCTTGGAAACCATCACGCCCATCCTTACAAAAAAAAGAAGCCTGATTGAAATGAAAGTCTACAGTTTCTCTTAGATCTAGAGAAATCAGGTCACAGGCAAACCGCTGTCTTAAATTATAGTCGAGTGAATACCTAAACAAAAGCCCTGGGGCATAAACCACTTCTAAAGCCAGTACTGGTGTACTGACACAAACTATAACTGACAATTTGCTAGAGGCTCAGGGCAGGCAAATGTGAGAATTAAAAACACCAAGGTAATCCAGTCTTAAAATGTGCTGCCACAGGCTCATGAATTTTATCTCCAGATATCTTACCATGTTCTCACGGTGAAAAATTCTCACAGGAATGTTCTCTCATTCTTCTGGAATAGGAGGGAAAGGTTGCTATTTTGAGATAAATTCATACCATTATATTTCCTTAGCAAAGCCTTAATGAGCACAGACTCATTAGAAGACCTAATGATAGGAATGCAGAACTCTCCCTCTCTCCATACAGCAAACCAGCTTATTAACAAGGTTTCGATTATAGGGGAAAGAGCCACATACCTCAGGCCTTATGTAAGAAGTGTCTAGAGAAATCCAAAGAGACAAAAGTAAGGGCACCAGAGGAAACTTAATCCTCTGACACTACAGTCACAGAAAAAAAATAAAACACAGCCTAACTCTTAGCCAGATAAACTTAAAATCTCATATTAAGGGCTTGTTTACTTCAGTTCCTTTCACCCCAGTATATCATAACCAGCTTTCAAAAAAATGTTTACAAAGCATACTAGAAGACAAAAAAGACACAATTAAAAAACAAAGTTTGAAGAGACAGATGAAGCATTAGAACCAGATTTAGATACAGCAGAAGTATCCAGCAGAATCAGACTCATAATTATTAGAATAGGAGTTTCCAACAGCTATCATTAGTCTACTAATAGTTGTAATGGAAAAGGTGGATGGCATAATGGATGGATAATGTGAACAGAGAAATGAAAATGCTAAATATGGATCAAAAAGTAAAGCTAGAAATAAAAAATACTGTGAAAGAAATGAAGAATGTCTTTGATGAGCTTCCCAATAGTTTGACACAGTTGAGAGGGGAATCAATGAATGAAGACAGAACTGTCAACAGAACTGTCTAAAACTGAAATGCAAATATTAAAAAGAAAGTGAAAAATATGGAACAGAGTATTGAAGATCTGTGGAACAATTACAAAAGATGTAACATTAAAAAGGAAGAAAAATCTAAAATCATTAACATAAACTTCTATCTTGAAAGAACAGGTCACAAAGAAATCTTTCTCAGCAAAAGAAAATACATTAATAACCCAGAATATACATTTGGAAGCTTTGAATTTTAGTCTTTAGTTAATACCCTGGACTTAATAACCTTGTGCATATATGATTGAACACTTTTGATTAAAGTACATATTTATATTTAAGGTTTGTAATGTATAGTGTTGCCAGGGATTCAAGAAATAACATTGATATTACATAAAGATGCTGATTTCCTTGCACTCGTGTTAAAACAAAACAGTTATTCTTTTATCAGTTGTCAATTTACAGAGGCAAACACACTATTATAAAATTTTATTTTTCTGCAGAATAAGCAATCTAATTATGAACCACATATATATGGACAGTACCAATTTAAGCTTCTAGAATAATATTTAAAATCTAAATCACTGTCACTCAAAATATAGTTCACAGACTAGACCGGCAGCGTTAGTGTCATTTAGGAACTAGGGAGAATGCAAATGCAGGTACTCCATTCCGCATCGGGGCAACCAGACTCTCTGGAGGAAAAAGCCAGAACCTGTTTTAATTTGTTTTCATGTTCATTCAATTTGAGAAGCATCCATTTGCACCTTGTACCCCAAGCAGTCTTATACTTAAAAACTTAATATGAAATGTCCATGCCTTTCTCTTTTGTCCTAAAGAATCTAGTGTCATACAGTAAATATCTGGTCTGAATGATTTCCATTCCCTTCTCAGTCTTTGTTTTACCCCCACACACTGGCAGGAGAAGGCAATGGAACCCCACTTCAGCACTCTTGCCTGGAATGTCCCATGGCCAGAGGAGCCTGGTGGGCTGCAGTCCATGGGGCTGCTATGAGTCAGACACGACCGAAGTGACTTAGTAGCCGAAGCAGCATACACTGATATGTGTAACTTCACTTCTTTTTCTATGTTAAATATTTAGCCTAGGCGTGCAAGTGTGTTTTTCACTATATGTCTGGAAACCTGTCAATATTTTCATGTATGTTTTAATTTCTTGGTCAGTTTTCTTCAATTGTGCCTTTGCTTGTAATCATTTTAAATGTCTGGGTTTCTGTGTAAGTGATATCTAATGTGCTTAGACAGATTCTTATGCTTTATTTTACATATGTTCTTTTCTCCAAATGATAGGTTACACTTCTATTTAGCACCATCTAATATTTTAATGAATTTTTCTTTATTATATCACATGTAAATTTTACTTATGACTTTCAAATTTGGAGTTTTCTGCTTCCTTTGTCATTTCATCTATCCCTGTTTGCATCTGTTATGTTAAAACTGTTTATAGCAATTAATTCCTTTATGTCAGAATAATTTTATTAATTGAAGTTTTCTGATTCATTATTTTTGTTTTGCATTTCATTATTTTTATTGATCTTTTCAGTTATTAATAACAAATTTTAAAATAACAAAAGAAGAATCTTTTACAAAATCCAAATAAGAAGTCTGTAATTTCTCATTATTGTATTATTGAAGCTTTCAACATAGATTTTACAAATGCAGTTAAAATCAAGTATTACAAACTCTTAACAAGAGTCTAAAAATATCTCTAATCACTTCAATGTCAGCTTCCTGAGAGAGAAGTCGGAGTGAAAAGATGTAATGATCTTAACCAATTGCAGTTAGAATAACCACTTTTGAAAGTTTCACAGTTCAATTTTAAATTTACTTTCAATCAAGATTCTTTAATGTACCTGATTGTGTCATTTCACTGTTTTGTCCATAGATTGTTTGTAGTTTCACAAACCCTATGTAAGATCTTTCTGTGTGCTTAACTTTTTAAGACTGTCATAGGAAAGAACTACTAGATCTAGCTCCGTTTCTTTCTCTCCCACCCATCCCCAGGGAACTTTCCTGTACAATTCGAAATTAAAACCTTTCAGTGGTCACAGGCTCTACTTCTATAGTATAGAAGAAAGGTGAAAAATGAAGGACAGAAATTTAGCTCTAGTAACACTTGCCAAACACATATAGAAACAAATGTCATCCTATGAGAGAATTATATTATTGATGCTGTAGCTGTTTTGGAAACAAATGTCTCTAACAGTCATTTATGATCCATCTGGTCCCGTTTCTCTCTCACACTCTCTCTCATCATATTTATCTATCTTTTCATCTAACTTTCTCTCTAATATCTCACTGGATTATTACTAAAGACTTTTTGAAGATGACAATTATGGGAGGACAGAGCTCAGCAAAAGTATTTATTATAGTTATTTATATAAATTTATTACATAAGCAATTTATTATAAAAGTCTGTATGTATGGAACTATCAAGAATGCAATTCTGACATGATCCTTCAGTACCTAACCAAAGATTTAGTGTCAACTCTCAAGGCAATCCTGGCACTCAATATGCAGTTGCAATGTTGAAGATAAATAATTTCAACTCAAACCCTCAAGTTGTTTTTGCTGTAACAAGGAATCTGAAACCATTCTCAGCTATCTCCTTATAATTCTTAAGAAAGAGGCGCTGACTTTTCTATTCACATATATATTAAAAACAAAACCAAACAGATCATAGTGAGCTCAGTTTAGGTACATAAACCAAATTAAACTTCTATGTAGCTCAGCAAAATCAAGAGGTTCTGAAGTTTGAACACTTTTATATTAGAAGCTATGTCCTCTCTCAGGCCACCGTTTCTAATTGGTTACTAACTTGTGCTCAGGCACTTAGTCATGTCAGACTACTTGTGACCCCACAGAATGTAGCTCACCAGGCTCCTCTGTCCACGGGATTGTCCAGACAAGAATACTGGAGTGGGGTGCCGTTTCCTTCTCCAGGGGATCTCCCTGACTCAGAGATTGAAACTGTGTCTCCTACTTCTGCACTGTCAGGTGGATTCTTTACCACTAGCGCCATCTGGAACCTTCCCTACTAATTCTTAATAATTAAAAAAAAAAAAAATGACACCTCTTATTTGCCTAACCCCAGATATATTTCTCTGAAAGTTATCTGTAATTTCTTTTCCACAAAGATGACTTTTTTTCCTATTTCTAATCCCTCTTCCTTTGTATCCATTGTTCAAACTCCTGCCAAATTAATCTATCTAGACAGTTATTTATAATATTACCTTATAAGTAAAAAAAATGTTCTGTTACTACTATGTAAATGCTAATTTCATGTTGTTAGAATTTTAGGCTTTAACCTATAATTACCACCAGATATGCTAATCTGTTCCTATATATGACACAGAAAACATATCTGTATATGTTCAATGTTGATTCAGTAGATATCTAGTTTGGTCTTTCTCCAAAATAATTTACACATTTCTTGCAGCCAGATCCCAACTTTTATTTGGAGAGTTGCCATCCCAAAGTCTATATGTTTCTAATGTACACAACCCTAGTCCTGGTTATTGGGATTGCAACTTAACTTTCTGAGCTACAATCCCTTTCTCCAAAGCAGGGATGAATATGCTAGTCAGAATTCAAGGTGAGTGTCAGGCTTGTGAAAGCCCTATCAAATATTTTTGCTTTTTGTTTGTTGTAAAGGGCTTTTTCTATTAAGATAGTCAAGCCAATAGTTAAAGAACTAATAGTCAAGAAGCTTCCAGTGGATAAGAACCAATAGAAAATAAGGCCACAGAAAGGATGAGTAATTGCAAATCAGTCACTTTGGGGGTAGAATCTGGCTCAATCTTATTTGAAATTCAAAGGGCAAGTTAAACTGGCTCACACATAAACTATACCTATTGTGTCTCAATGCTTCCATTCACTGATGCTCAGTCGTACCTGACTATTGGAGCCCCTATGGACCATAGTCTGCCATGCTCCTCTGTCCATGGGATTTGCCAGGCAAGGACATTGAAGTGGGTTGCCATTTCCTCCTCAAGAGGATCTTCCTGACCCGAGATTAGAACCTGCATTTCCTGCATCGCCTGTATTGGCAGGTGGCTTCTTTACCACTGAGTCACCTGTGAAGCTCTCCATCTATCTATATGTTACCTCGAATTTACTTTATCAGATCCTTTCAACCCATTTATATATGTCTACTACTTTTCCGTATTTGAAGATTTAACTCAGATTCATCTCTTCTGTAAAGTTGTCCATGATTTCTTTAACTTCACTTATGTCCCTCTTCTCTTCCCCCACAGTATTTTACATATGTGTCTTGTATCACTTTTAGCATTTTAGCATGATGATTATTTTTTCTGCCATTTATAGCACAGCAAAAATAGTGCTTTTTGTGGCATTTTGTGTAAGTTGGAATTTAGGTTTTTCTCATTGCTTATTGTTTAACCCTGGATACAATACTTAATTTCTCTGAACTTCAGTTTTATGGTGATTAAATGAATATGAGAAAATATTTAATTCTAGAACTATAATAGAGACAATTGTGCAACCTAGGTGCACAATATTTTATTCAATAATTGAATAACTATTTGATAAATATTTCATGGTGACTCAGTGATAAAGAATCTACCTGCCAATGCGGAAGACACAAGCCCCATCCCTGGGTAGGGAAGATCCCCTGGAGAAGGAAATGGCACCCCACTCCAGTATTCAAGCCTGGAAAACCCCATGGACAGAGGAGCCTGGTGGACTACAGTCCATAGAATCGTAGAGTTGGGCATGACTTAGCAACTAAACAACAAATTATTTATTATATACAAAGCACTGAGTTAAGTACATCATTGTGACTAACATATGTGTTCTATCCAATCAAGGTTTTTAAAAGAGCACTTATTATGTCCCCAGTTAGAATGAAAGTACTAGAAGGAAGGGTTCATAACTCTCCATCAAAATACTTACTACATTGCTCTTATCATGTTCAATGATATTTTAATAAAATTTTAGAATATAATTAGAGGTGAAATATTTAGTCAGAAAGATTGCCATCCAGTTAACTGTGCAAAAAGAAAGGCAAGTACCAGATTTCTTTCTATACTGCTTGAGGTAAAGAATTACTTTAATGTACATATCACTAACAAGGTCTTCCCAGGTGGCTCAGTGGTTAGGAATTTGTCTGCCAATGCAGGAGACTTGGGTTCGATCCCTGGTTTGGGAAGATCCCCTGGTGTAGGAAATGGCAACCCACTCCAGTATTCTTGCCTGGGAAATCCCATGGACAGAGGAGCCTGGCAGGCTACAGGTTAGGGGGTGGCAAACAGTCGGACATGACTGAGCAACTGGGCTAGAGCTGGATGACTAATAAGGAAAATGAATCTTTAGGGAATGGCTACACAATGCCAAAATACCTATGAGAAGATGCCACTTTTCTTCCGTTTAGAGGAATTGGGTTTAATAAAGTGTATCGTTTCAACAAATTTCATAAGAAATATTTTCATTCTATATAATGTTCCTATATGGCAGTTTTAAATTTTATATCAATAGAACATCCCTTGAACCACTAGAGTTTTAGAACATCTTCATTAGACTTCTCATTTCTCTACCATTAAAAATGTTCATGGCAACAATTGTCAACTGCTTTGACTTTGTTAAAAAAAAAATGGCCCAAAGGGTGACTTTCATTCCCTGGAAACTTTGCAAATAAATGGAAGGAGACGGGAGGGAAGCAGGTTGTTGTAAATAGAGAATGGTGTATATTCGCAGGGCATTTTTGTAATGGCCATGGTCATTTCTGAAGATACTTTCAAGATAATAGATTTTTTTTCCCCAAAAAGTTATGCCTTTTATCTTTTAGGTATCTGGTATTCTAAGGTATAAACATCTTTAGCATCACTTACATTACTGAATTATTTTAAAACATCTACTTAAAAATGTATTTTAATTATTAATATTTTTATTTCTCATATTAACATTTTATTGAAAACAGATATGTATTATCTCTATGAAAACATTATTTCATAAAAGTACTACCATAAATTCAATGTCATTACTTAAACAGACTTATATCTTTATAAATTTAGATATATAAACAATAGGATGTCTAAAGCAATACATCTATATAAACAAAATATAATATAGTATTTGTAACATTTATTACTATTTATAGCATACAGTATGTATAGTGCATACTACATATATGAACCAATTATTTGTTTTAGAATATATATATGTATATACATACATATACCTGCACACACACAGTTTGCATTCCTGGCATACTCTTCCCTGAGAAGCACAATTCTGATCCTATAAGTTAAAATTAATGAAAAATAGTTTCTCAAATACTTTTCATATATTCTGTGGTCAAGAATATCAGTATGATTGAGAGACTCACCTGTAGGTTTAAACTGCCAGCATTTGTAAGACAGTTTCAGAAGTACTCTAGATAGAGACATTTGAAAAGGTCATGGTGTGTTTAATGTACTCCACTGCAGAAGTCAAGACCACACTACTGATTTAAAGTGGAATTTGGCTAATAGCTCCTTATATAGCTCTGCTCAACATTTCAAAGTCATTAGAATTTAGGCTGACTCTAAATATCTAGGTAGATTTAAAACAATAGAGTTCATGATACCAAGTGCTATTAGCTAATTGAAAGCAGCTATCTGGAAGAACTTTCATTCATTATTGCACAGAAAATCTTGACCATGATAAATACTTGGCTAAGCATTCCACCATAGAATATTCAGAATAGTTCTTATAAAATCAATACCACCTAACTACACAAAGGTAATTGTTTCACTAATATTCTATCATCAGTTATTTGACTCATAGAATCAGTATTTGTAATAAACACAATTTGTGCAATCATCTTTCTATTCTAAGTAAAAAAACACAAGAGTTTCCTTTAGTCCAAACCTCTATTTTGACATGGGAAGGGACAATTATCAGAGAATAAATAAGCATAACCTAGTTGATATGTAGTCAAGAATATTCTTGAAAGTGAATGGTCCAAAAGTAAGGTACTATAGACAGGGAGATGAAAAATCTCCAGTTGTAACATTTCTATGACATATAATTTTTTATATACTAGCTTGAGTCAGAGTTCCCAATTAACAGAAAATTATAATTGAACAGATCCCCAAAACAAAGGTAAATGCTTTTTATTGGCAACACTGAAATGGACAAATTTAAAAAAATTAAAGGATGAAAGAAAAAAGAAAGAAATGCTTTTGTGAAAATGCTGTGGAGTGAGGGAACGAGGGGGAGAAACAACCACAAAGACAAGGAAGAGCATAGCTGTGAGAATAATCTGCTGCAGAATCCAGAGAAAAGGTCAGAGACATTCTTATTTGTGCCTTGAAAATAATTTAGAATGGTTTGACCTCTATATAATGAGGAACAACATTAGGACAGAAAACATTAAGAGATTCTTTAAGATGAATTGAAAAGTCAACAAGATGCTTCAGAATGAGTCAGAAAAAGAATTTGAAGGTTGCAAGAATATCACCAAACACAGTGCCAAAATTAAAACCTCCCTGAAATCAATACATTACCATGCGTAAAATAGATAACTAGTGGGAAGTTGCTATATAACTCCGGGAGCTTGGCCCGGTGTTCTGTAACTGCTTAGAAAGATGAGATGGAAGGAAGGGAGACCCAAAACAGAGGGGATATAAGTGTACTCATTTTGATTCACGTTGTTGAGGGGAAGAAACCAACACAATGTTGTAAATCAGTTATCCTCCAATTAAGAATAAAAATGGAAAACGTTTAAAATAACATTTACAGTAAACATTTAAGGTAACATTTGCTTTGAAAAAGAAAATCACCCATAGGTCAAACTTGAAAAGTCCTTCAAGATTGCAAAGGAAGGGGGCCAAGAGATAAAGTGGGAGATGGCATTAAACACAGGAAAAAAGAGACAGGAGAGAAAACATTCTTAGAAGACATAAAATGAGTAAATATTAAAATCTAGGTAACATGAATTCAGCAGTTTTGAAATTCGATAGGATCTGTGTATTCAGACTGAATTCAGTCTGTATATTCAGACTGTTCTAAACCTTATTTAGAACAAAATCAAAGAAAAAAATAATAAAACAAAACTTTAAAAGGAAACTCTCATTTACTTTTTTAAAGTTTTCCTATGTAGGAATAAATTTCAGATTGGTTTAGGGTACTTATTTGAAGAAGACAAAAGGGAAACAACTGAGGAAGAAAGATTCTCAGATAAAATTTTTATTCAGGGCAGAAATATACCTTCAGAATCGGAGAAAAACAAAACAAAACAAAGCAAAAACACTGTAAATCCTTCGATTCATCCAACATCTAAATTGAGACTAAATGTATAGAATTTTTCGAAAGAGCTTCTCTTTGACTTCTTTCACCAGAGTTCTGTAGTTCTTCTCATGTAGTTCTTGTTTATATTTTGTTAGATTTACACCTAAGTATTCATTGGAAAAGACCCTGATGCTGGGAGGGATTGGGGGCAGGAGGTGAAGGGATGACAGAGGATGAGATGGCTGGATGGCATCACCAACTCGAAGAACATGAGTGTGAGTAAACTCCGGGAGTTGGTGATGGACAGGGAGGCCTGGCTGCTGCGAGTCATGGGGTCGCAAAGAGTTGGACACGACTGAACGACTGAACTGAACTGAACTGATTTCATTTGAGAGTTAAGATATAACAGAGCTCTTTTAAAAGTATATGAACAAGATGGGAATTCGTCCATCTTCCTGACAGGAAGCATGGCAGGCTTCCCTCTTCTTCACTATCCCCTGAGTTTGCTCAAACTCACGTCCATTGTGTCAGTGATGCTATCTAACCATCTCAGCCTCTGTGCCCTCTTCTCTGCATAGAGAAAACTAAAGAAGGGAAGGGAGGGAGGGATGGAAGGAAAAGGGATAGAATTGTGGTGAACAGGAGGCAAAAGTGAGATCACCATGGACATGTTAAAGGGAAAAGTAATAGCAAAGTTCTCAGAGCTGCCCACTGCTTTACATTCCTTTTTTAACATGCTGGTTTAGGAATGCATAAGCTTACACTTGGAATAATAGCTTACTATATTACCGTTACAATTTTCTTAATTTCTTTTGCCTTCTTCCTCAAGTAGTCTCGCTTGATACCTTCAAATTCAGCATAAAATTTCTTATACAAGCATACACATCCTCTACACTGATTTTGAAAACTAAATTTCTTGAAAAGTAAATATCCTTAGCGTGGTATTCATACTGCACCACTATAGGATTAAATGGGGAATTGATGTAATTGATTAGGAGGATTTATCCCCAGAATATCTTTGAGTCTTTATACTGATTTTAAAATATAATTGAAAAATATTAGAGAGCAACTGACCAATTATAAGACCATTTCAAGTTTTAGGGGAAACATGAAAGAGTTAGAAATGAGAGCTGTAAGAAAGAAAAATGGGAGAAAGCACAGGAAAAACTGAGCTTCTGAACATTTTGCACTTTTAGATACTAAAATTTTAAAAATCTTAAATGACACTGATTCTTGTGTATATTCAACATATATCAATTTGCATCAGTGTAGAAACTAGATTTTTTTAAATTTAACTGTGGCTCAGCACTGAACATATGTTAGTGCACCATGAGAATAAATTACTTCATGTAAGTGCTCATTTCTTTTCAATGCATTCACTGAAGTAAACTTACATGAGTTTATGAAATATTAAATTATCTGTTTTTCTTTTAGCTATATATATATTTTAAAAGAGTAGAAAACTCCTAGGAAATGTGTCTTAATTGGGCATTTTTCTTTATAGTAGTTCATGAATGAAAAGAGCACAGCTCTTAGCAGTGAAGAACACTGATGTATTAACTCTTGATAGCTTGTGAAAACTATTTCAAACAAAGTTTATTGATAAATACATAAACTTTTTTTTTTTCCATTGAGATAATTTCTCATGAGTTACACTTGTAAGTAGAAAAGAATAAGACACAATGATCTTTTGGCTGTTTCAGAGGGAAAGAAAACTTTCTCTCCCACCAACTGCACCCCCACCTTCAGCCCTCAGTTGCATAACTGAGTGGTCATCATTCTGAACTCTTAAGGTGGTGTTGTCATTCACTCACTTAGCTGTGTCTGACTCTTTGTGAACCTGTGGACTGCAGCACTCCAGGCTCTTCTTTCCTCCATTATCTCTCAGAGTTTCCTCAAATTCATGTCCTTTGAGTTGATGACCATCTCAACTATTTCTCCTTTGGCTGCCCCCTTCTTCTTTTGCCTTCAATCTAAGTTACACATCCAATTAATTACATCACAATTGACCTGCTGGTCAGTTCTCCACTTGTACTTACCAACCTGCAGCAATAATTTTCTACTAGCAGACAATTTGCATTTTGTGTTTCTTCACTTTGATGCAGGGGAAAAAAAAAAAAAAGCTAGAGACCCAAATGTTACAAATTATTCTAGAAAACACACATTTTATGAAAAATCTTGACAAATTCCAAGTGTGAGAAACCAAAGGAGGGCTCATGCAGAGAACTTAGAAATGGAATTCTAAGGGAATCTGGTAAATGACATTCTACTTATGAAACACGACATGAACGAAGTGAGACAGTGCTGCTTACAATAACCCCCTAAAGAAGTCAGTGTATTCAAGCTGGATAATGTTTTGGCAACTAACTAAATCCATAGCAAGAAGCAGGGTTCTACTTCAGAGTTTCACTAAGTGGATACTCTTGAGTATTAAGTTTTATATTTTTAAGTAATAACCTTATGTGATTGTAAGGAAATACCTGGGGGCTCAGCAGGAAAGAATCCGCCAGCAGTGCAGGAGACTTGCAGGAGATGCGGGTTTGACCCTTGGATTGGGAAAATCCCCTGGAGTAGGAAATGGCAACCCACGCCAGTGTTTTTGCCTGGAAGATTCCATGGACAGAGGAGCTTGAATGACTACAGTCCATGCAGTCTTAAAAGAATCATGACTGAGCAACTAAACAACAAGAAAATACACACATATATTTAAAATTTGGACGCTATTATGAAAGCAAGAAGAACAACAGTGCAGATTAATTGTGCCAGTATAAACACAATTATTTATTTTTGGTTTTATCAAGATCATAGTCACTTTATATACATTTTTGTATTTGTTTTTAAATTTATGTGGGCCTTTATCCATTTTTGTTTTCTTTTGAACACATGCAGTTTACATCCCTGCTCATGTTTTAATCCCGATCACAGGGATATGCCATGTGATAGCAATGAGCGTAATATCTGAATTATAGTAAGCTCTCAAGAATTATCAACTATGGGTTCCACGAGCATTTTGATTGTTCAAAATTGTTTATTATAAATAATACTTTGATCAAAGTTACAAATATAAATATCTGAATCTCTAATTCTTTGAGATAAACTATCAAAAAGAATTTATTGGGTGTGATCTATTTAAAGCTTTCAATATTGAAAGTTTACGATTCTGTGTCCCACCACACTCTACTGACATTACTTCTCTGTGTCTAAATTAATCTATAAAATTAAAGGAAAAATATAACATTGTCCAAAGCCTTTGACTGTGTGGATCACAATAAACTGTAAAATTCTTCAAGAGATGAGAATACCAGACCACCTGACCCACCTCTTGAGAAACCTATATGCAGATCAGGAAGCAACAGTTAGAACTGGACATAGAACAACAGACTGGTTCCAAATTGGAAAAGGAGTACATCAAGGCTGTATATTGTCACCCTGCTTATTTAGCTTATAGGCAGAGTACATCATGAGAAATGCTGGGCTGGAGGAAGCACAAGCTGGAATCAAGATTGCAGGGAGAAATATCAATAACCTCAGATATGCAGATGACACCACCCTTATGGCAGAAAGTGAAGAGGAACTAAAAAGCCTGTTGATGAAAGTGAAAGAGGAGAGTGAAAAAGTTGGCTTAAAGCTCAACATTCAGAAAACTAAGATCATGGCATCTGGTCCCATCACTTCATGGGAACTAGATGGGGAGACAGTGGAAATAGTGTCAGACTTTATTTTTTTGGGTCCCAAAATCACTACAGATGGTGACTGCAGCCATGAAATTAAAAGAGGCTTACTCCTTGGAAGGAAAGTTATGACCAACCTAGACAGCATATTAAAAAACAGCATATTAAAAAGCAGAGATGGATGTGAGAGTTGGACTGTGAAGAAAACTGAGTGCTGAAAAATTGATGCTTTTGAACTGTGGTGTTGGAGAAGACTCTTCAAAGTCCCTTGGACTGCAAGGAGATCCAACCAGTCCATCCTAAAGGAGATCAGTCCTGGGTGTTCATTGGAAGGACTGATGCTGAAGCTGAAACTCCAGTACTTTGGTCACCTCATGCAAAGAGTTGACTCATTGGAAAAGACCCTGATGCTGGGAGGGATTGGGGGCAGGAGAAGAAGGGGACGACAGAGGATGAGATGGTTGGATGGCATCACCGACTTGATGGACATGAGTTTGAGTAAACTCCGGGAGTTGGTGATGGACAGGGAGGCCTGGCATGCTGCGATTCATAGCATTGCAAAGAGTCAGACATGACTGAGCGACTGAACTGAAATGAACTGAACTGAATTGATTACTAATTTGTAGTGGCTCTATACATTTTTAACAAATTAACACTGTATCCTTTTTTTTTTTCCAATGTTATTTCTTTATTTGACTGTGCCAGGTCTTAGTTGTGGCATGTGGCATCTAGTTCCCTGATCAAGGATCAGACTGGGGCCCCTTGCATTAGGTGTATGGCGTCTTAGCCACTGGACCAACAGGGATGTCTCCTAACTCTGTATTCTTTATAAATATTTCCTAGGCTACGTTTAGTCATGTTCAATGTTTTGCAATGACAAGAAATTGTTATTTTTAGATAGTAAAATGTATGAATTCATTTTATTCATCGTAACAGAAACCATACAATAGATTTATAAAATGAGATCGTTCAAAAGAAAAGCACAAAACATTGCCAAAGGATATTAGAAAGAAAATAGTCTTGAATAAAAGGAGATGGAGAGTATGTTTATGCGTGCAGATAACAACTGTTGTGTCTGAAGTCAGGTTCTCCTGGAAGGCTTGTTAAGGCAATTATTTTGATAACAACTCCAAAACACCATAGTGAGGAAAGGGAAGCAGAGATAGGTAGAGGATTAGTGCAAGACATTCCCATGGGGAGCTCTGGAACTGGGGTGGTCCTTTAGAGAATTCTTGAATTGAGGCAAGGAGTCTGCCTCTTGGTTCCTCCACATTAGTCAGTCCCTGTGAATATGTTCTCTGGCGAAGTGGTTTAACCTTGAACAACTTTTAGAGGAGGAACTCTGGGGTGAAATGTCAGCAACCGGTATTCCCCAAAGCTTGGGTAATGAGAGGCTCCCTCTGAGAGGGATCTGGGTGGCAGAGCCTAACACCCACTCTACTGTCAGGTATGAATTACTCTCTGACAGTGCTGTCGGACAAGGCTGTGGTCCGTGTGATCAGATTGGGTCATTTCCTGTGACTGTGGTTTTCAGTCTGTCTGCTCTCTCTGATGGAAATGGCCACCCACTCCAGGGTTCTTGCCTGGAGAACCCCAGGGATGGGGGAGCCTGGTGGGCTGCATCTATGGGGTCGCACAGAGTCAGACATGACTAAAGCGATGCAGCAGCAGCCCTCTGATGGAGAAGGGTAAGAGGCTTATGGAAGCTTCCTGATGGGAGAGACTGGCTGAGGGGGGAATTGGGTCTTGTTCTGATGAAAGTGAAAGTGAAGTCTCTCAGTCGTGTCCAACTCTTTGAGACCCCATGGACTGAAGCCCACTAAGCTCCTCCATCCATGGAATTCTCCAGTCAAGAATGCTGGAGTGGGTTGCCATTTCCTTCTCCAGGAGATCTTCCCAACCCAGGGATTGAACCGAGGTCTCCTGCATTGTAGGCAGATGCTTTACAGTCTGAGCCAACAAGGAAGCTTGTTAGGTAACAAGCCTCTACCTAACTCTTGCTCTGATGGGCAGGGCCATATTCAGTAAATCTTTAATCCAATTTTCTGTTGATGGGTGGGGCTGTGTTTCCTCCCTGTTATTTACCTGGGGCCAAACTATCAAACTGGTTCCAAATAGAAAAGGAATAGTCAAGGCTGTATATTGTCACCCTGCTTATTTAACTTGTATGCAGAGTACATCATGAGAAACACTGGGCTGGAAGAAGCACAAGCTGGAATCAAGATTGCCGGGAGAAGTATCAATAACCTCAGATATGCAGATGACGCCACACTTATGGCAGAAAGTGAAGAGGAACTAAAAAGCCTCTTGATGAAAGTGAAAGAGGAGAGTGAAAAAGTTGGCTTAAAGTTCAACAATCAGAAAACTAAGATCATGGCATCTGGTCCCATCACTTCATGGGAACTAGATGGGGAGACAGTGGAAACAGTGTCATACTTTATTTTGGGGGGTTCCAAAATCACTGCAGGTGGTGATTGCAGCCATGAAATTAAAAGGCACTTACTCCTTGGAAGCAAAGTTATGACCAACCTAGACAGCATATTGTAAAATCAGAGACATTAGTTTGCAAACAAAGGTCATCTAGTCAAAGCTATGGTTTTTCCAGTGGTCATGTATGGATGTGAGAGTTGGACTATAAAGAAAGCTGAGCTCCAAAGAATTGATGCTTTTGAGCTGTGGTGTTGGAGAAGACTCTTGAGAGTCCCTTGGCCTGCAAGGAGATCCATCCTAAAGGAGATCAGTCCTGGGTGTTCATTGAAGGGACTGATGCTGAAGCTGAAACTCCAATACTTTGGCCACCTGATGCGAAGAGCTGACTCATTTGAAAAGACCCTGATGCTTGGAGGGATTGGGGGCAGGAGGAGAAGGGGATGACAGAGGATGAGATGGCTGGATGGCATCAATGACTCAATGGGCATGAGTTTGAGTAAACTCCGGGAGTTGGTGATGGACAGGGAGGCCTGACATGATGCAGTTCATGGGCTTGCAAAGAGTCAGACACAACTGGGTGACTGAATGGAATTGATAGTGCTGTTGCCAGTATAAATAATTATAAATTTTGTATGAAGAAATTTTGGTCATGTAAATAAATATTTTTTTCAATTTGTTTCTAGAACTATTATTTTTTTTTCATTTATTTTTATTAGTTGGAGGCTAATTACTTTATAATATTGTAGTGATTTTTGCCATACATTCTAGAACTATTTTTAATAAAATAATCAAATATAAGACAAAGATTTATAGCAACTATGTAAGATTTAGGCTTCCCTTTTGGCTCAGTGGTAAAGAATCCACCTGCAATGCAGGAGCCCTGGGTTCGATCCCTGCGTTGGGAAGATCCCCTGGAGAAGGGAAAGGCTACCCATTCCAGTATTCTGGCCTGGAGAATTCTACGGACTGGATAGTTCATGGGTTCAAAAAGTCAGACACGACTGAGCAACTTTCACTTTTCATATTTATATGCACACATGTTTTTCTCCAGTTGGAAGTATGTTGTCCTTTTTTGTTCTCAAGTGATAGAAGAATAATATACTAATGCACTAATGTGTTGTAGACAAGATTTCACGCCACAAAATTGTAGATTTCCTGCACTCTATGTCCAATGATCCGAGATGAAGGTAAAGGATCATATATTGAGGATGTGGAAAGCTGACAAAAACCTGCATTAACAGCAAGTTACATAGAATTATGGCAAGCATGGTGCTACCTGAAAATGTATTTTGCTATATCAAGGAGTTAAATCTGTGATTTCCCCTTAGTAATTGTTTAGCAAAGGTGTGAACCAATTTTACCATGGTTTTATTCTCTTTTCATTTGAAGCTATATATGACTAAATCAGAAGCATAGTCTTGTCATTCAATGTGAGTGGTTATGTCTGTTTTACAAAAGTAATCATTGAGAAACTCTGTATAATAGCAATATTGTATTTCTTGAATCCTTGCGCCAGATGCTTTAGCCTTTTCAGTCTGGAAACCATTTAAAATGGAAAGATAACCTATTAAGCAATTTCACAGAGTCCTTGTGATGGAGATTAGTAAAGCAGTCTTCTTCAATTAAACCTGAGGGCTAGCGAAATGAAAGGGCACCTGATTCATTCATTTCCCTTTGACTACAGCATGAACAAATAAACTGTCAACAAAGGGAGAGTACATATTATGGTTGCTTTGTTAATAATGTTAAATTGTGAAAAGCAATTATCTTTTCATAAGCCTTCTGGAAATAGATGAGAACTCTACTTAGATTTCCACTTTATTTTCAAAGTAGCTCTTAATTTAATGTGTTGCATAATGTATTTTAATTTTCATGAAAATTTTCTATACCAAAACAGTAATACAACTGCTGTTTCATTTGTTTCTTCCTCATGGTTTAAGGTTTAAGGTTTAGTATATGCTAAATTAATCAAGTGGCTTTGTATTTTCAATTGTATACCATAGATTTGTCAGATATTCAAAAAAATCTTCTTTTTTAGTTCTTTACATGTAACAGTTTATTGAAAAAGAAATATAATTGGACTGAGAATCAGGAGAGACAGGCTTGAGTCCAGGCTCATTTCTTGTTTGTATAATCTTGATTAAACCACTTAGTCCTCTAGGCTGCACATATATTTATTTATAAAATATGGTAAAATTATCTTTCAGGTTTTTTCTTTTTCCCCCTATCAGTTATGCTAGAAATATATCAATTGGTGATTTATTGTCTTTCAGGAAACAGCATAATTTCCTGGGTATGATCAGAATCTTCTGGAGTTGACTCACATATAGAAACTGCATTTAGGAAACATCCACTTCTCTCACACTATTCAATCAGAAGCAGTTATAAACAGGCAGCAGAAATGCAGAAGAGGTGGCAAGAATACACAGAAGAACTATATCAAAAAGTCTTAATGACCCAGATGACCACAATGGAGTTCCTCACCTAGAGTCAGACATCCTGGAGTATGAAGTCAAGTGGGCGTTAAGAAGCATTACTATGAACAAAGCTAGTGGTGGTGACAGAATTTCAGCTGAGCTCTTTAAAATCCTAAAATATAATTCTGTTAAAAGTGCTCTATTCAATATATTAGCAAATTTGGAAAAATCTCAGCAGTGGCCCCAAGAATGGAAAAGGTCAGTTTTCATTCCAGTCCCAAAGAAGGGCAATGCCAAAGAATGTCCAAACTGTTGTACTCAAACTGTTCTCATTTCACATGCTAGCAAGGTTGTGCTCAAAATCCTTCAAGCTAGTCTTTAGCAGTACATAAATCAAGAAATTCCAGATGTACAAGCTGTGTTTCAAAGAGCAGAGGAACAAGAGATCAAATTGCCAACATTCATTGGATCATTGAGAAAGTAAGGGAGTTCCAGAAAAACATCAACTTCTGCTTCATTGACTATGCCAAAGTCTTTAGACTGTGTGGATCACAACAAACTGTGGAAAATTTTTAGAGATGGAAGTACCAGACCACCTTACCTTCCTGAGAAATCTGTATACGGGCCAAGAAGCAACAGCCAGAACCTGACATGGATAAATGGACTGGCTTAAAGCTGGGAAAAGAGTAAGACAAGGCTATATATAGACACTTTGCTTATTTTACTTATATGCAGAGTACATCATACAAAATGCTGGGCTGGATGACTCACAAGCTGGAATCAAGATTGCCAGGAGAAATATCAACAACCTCAGGACAGGAGCAGAGAGGAATGGCAGAGGATAAGACGGTTGGATGGCATCACTGACTCAATGGACATGAATTTGAGCAAACTCCAGGAGAGAGTGGAGGACAAAAGAGCCTGGTGTGCTGCAGTCCATGAGATCACAAAGAGCAGAACACAACTTGGTCACTGAACAACAACAACAGATACATATCTTACATCAATATTAAATTTTTGTTGTTGCTGGGGACCTTTCTCTTTTGGTTAATAAAGATTTACTTATACTATATGAAAATTTGAGAACTAGGAAAGCTATATAGATAAGTGAGAGGTTTTCATTTATTACTATTCATTTCCTTTGTTATGGAACAAATGACAGCAGAAATAAAGGAATTAGAGAAACATAATTAGGTATCTATTCCTGGGTCTCTGATTTGGAAATCAGGAAAATTCACTGATCCTTAAGCTCTAACTCCCATAGAAAACTTTTTTTTTTGCTTAATGTTTCTAAAAATTCTCTTTAAGCACCCTTAAAATATAATTTAATTATCTATAGATTTTTAAATGGAAACTACAAAAATACTATAACCTTCTTAATTCAGTTTTCTTTGGATATGAGTCAACTTATACAAAAAGTCTCACTCAGCCAAGCTGTGCACTGTGGGGGAAGGAGTAGCAGATTATGCATTTGAAGACATGGAACTGGCCTCAAACTTGAGTCTAATAGTCAGGGACACTGATGCTTTGTCAGGGAGGTTGGTATACAAACTTTATGTGTTGTGTGCTAAGTCGCTTCAGTTGTGTCTGACTCTTTGCAACTCCATGGACTATAGTCCACTAGGCACCTCTGACCATGGGATTCACCAGGCAAGAACACTGGAGTGGGCTGCCATGCCCTCCTCTAGCTGGGAGGTTTAGTCACTAAGTTGTGTCCAACTCTTGTGATCCCATGGTCTGTAGCCTGCCAGACTCCTCTGTCCATGGGATTTTACAGGTGAGAATACTGGAGTAGGTTGCCATTTCCTTTTCCAGGGGATTGTCCTGACCCAGGAATTGAACCCAGGTCTCCTGCATTGCAGGCAAATTCTTTACCGACTGAGCTATAAGGGAAGCCTCCTCCAGAGGGTCTTCCCAACCCAGTGATCTAACCCACATCTCTTATATCTCCTGCATTGGCAGACAGATTTTTTACCAACAGCACCACCTGGGAAGCCCAATAAAATCTTTACAACAATGTTTCTATAAACGTTAAGTAATATAACTTACTTTTAAGTAATATAACTTAAGTTATAAGTTACTTTAATTACTTTTAAAAGTAGTAACTTACTTTTTAAGTAATATAACTTACTTTTTATCATGTTTTATGGTGTTTTTCAATTTAATGTAAGCTATGGAATATCTTACCAATGACAGATACTGTTTTAACAAATTTAATATATAATTCATGGCAAACCATATGTGACCAAATAGTAGATCCAACATGTATCTTCTGATCTGCATAATTCTAGAAACAGAACAGGAAGACAATTTATTACATTGCCTTTGTGTTTCATGTCATATCACGTCAAACTAATCTTTTGGCCTATGGGGAAAATCTATTTCTTAAGCAATTGTGGGCCTATTTTTAAATGCAAATATAAACCTTAAGGATAATGATGCTAATGAAGGTAACAAATTAAAAAATGAGATGTGAAACTGTACTGTAAAATGTAAAAAAACAAAAAAATAGGAAAAATAAATATACAAAGTCTGGAAGTGCTTAAATGCAAGGATGTTAAGAGAAAAAGGTTTGGAAAAGAACTCTTAGTGGCAGAGCATGTTTTGAGGTATGTTAAACTATACCAAGGGAATATTTCATGCTAAGATGGGCACAACAAAGGACAGAAATGGTAAGGACCTAACAGAAGCAGAAGATATTAAGAAGAGGTGGCAAGAATACACAGAAGAACTGTACAAAAAATATTTTCATAGCAAAGATAATCACGATGGTGTGATCACTCACTTAGAGCCAGACATCCAGGAATGTGAAGTCAGTGGGCCTTAGAAAGCATCACGATGAACAAAGCTAATGGAGGTGATGGAATTCCAGTTGAGCTATTTCAAATCCTGAAAGATGATGCTGTGAAACTGCTGCAATCAATATGCCAGCAAATTTGGAAAACTCAGCAGTGGCCATGGGACTGGAAAAGGTCAGTTTTCATTCCAATCCCAAAGAAAGGCAATGCCAAAGAATGCTCAAACTACTGCACAATTACACTCATCTCAAACGCTAGCAAAGTAATGCTCAAAATTCTGCAAGCCAGGCTTCAGCAGTACGTGAAACATGAACTTCTAGATGTTCAAGCTGGTTTTAGAAAAAGCAGAGGAACCAGAGATCAAATTGCCAACATCTGTTGGATCATTGAAAAAGCAAGAGAGTTCCAGAAAAACATTTATTTCTTCTTTACTGACTATGCCAAAGCATTTGACTGTGTGGATAACAACAAACTGTGGAAAATTCTTCAAGAGATGGGAACATCAGACCACCTGACCTGCCTCATGAGAAATCTGTATGCAGGTCAGGAAGCAACAGTTAGAACTGGACATGGAACAACAGACTGGCTCCAAATAGGAAAAGGAGTAGGTTAAGGCTGTATATTGTCACCCTGTTTATTTAACTTATATGCAGAGTACATCAGGAGAAACACTGGGCTGGAAGAGGCACAAGCTGGAAGCAAGATTGCTGGGAGAAATATCAGTAAGCTCAAATATGCAGATGACACCACCCTTATGGCAGAAAGAAAAGAAGAACTAAAGAGCCTCTTGGTGAAAGTGAAAGAGAGTGAAAAAGTTGGCTTAAAGTTTAACATTCAGAAACTAAGATCATGGCATCTGGTCCCATCACTTCATGGGAAATAGATGGGGAAACAGTGGCTGAATATTTTTTGGGGCTCCAAAATTACTGCAGATGGTGACTGCAGCCATAAAATTAAAAGACACTTTCTCCTTGGAAGAAAAGTTATGACCAACCTAGACAGCATATTAAAAAGCAGAGACATTACTTTGCCAACAAAGGTCCATCTAGTCAAGCCATGGTTTTTCCAGTAGTCATGTATGGATGTGAGAGTTGGACTGTAAAGGAAGCTGAGAGCCGAAGAATTGATGCTTTGAACTGTGGTGTTGGAGAAGACTCTTGAGAGTCCCTTGGACTGCAAGGAGATCCAACTAGTCCATCTTAAAGATCAGCCCTGGGCGTTCATTGGAAGGACTGATGCTGAAGCTCCAATCCTTTGGCCACCTGATGTAAAGAGCTGACTCATTTGAAAAGACTCTGATGCTGGGAAAGATTGAGGGTGGAGGAGAAGGGGATGACAGAGGATGAGATGGTTGGATGGCATCACTGACTTAGTGGACATGAATTTGGATAAACTCTGGGAGTTGGTGATGGACACGGAAGACTGGTGTGCTGCAGTCCATGGGGTCTCAAAGAGTGAGTGGTTGAACTGAACTGAACTGAAACTATAGAATTCACTGGGAGAGAATTACTTTGTTATTTAAATACAATGAAAAGCAGCTTAGAATTTGTTTATTTGTAGAGAAGCAGATCAGAATGACATGGGGGAAAGTTTTAGAAAGAACAGGTGAGCAAAATTCTGAGGAGCATAGGAAGTGCCAAATTAACAAATGTTAAATCCAGATGAACTATCACTCTGGGGTGTAAGAATGACGCGGAACCAGCAGTGGGATAATTAAGCCATCTTATGATGAGTTATGATTGTTGCCCAGAAAAGAGAGTCCTCACATCTTAAAATCAGACTCCATAAGCTACTGTACATAGGAATTAATAAAAGGAATTTTTATCCTATTTCCTTGTTGGTGTTGTTTAGTCGCTAAGTTGTGTCTGACTCCTTTTCTACCCCATGGACTGTAGCCCACCAGACTCCTCTGTCCATGGGATTTTCCAGGAAAGAATAATGGAGTGGGTTGCCATTTACTTCTCCAGGGGACTTTTCCTGACCTGGGGATCAAATACTGGTCTCCTGCATTGGCAGGAGGAGTCTCTACCACTGAGCCACCAGGGAAGTCTTTCCTATTTCTTTACCTTTGTGTGATTTGCACTCAGTTTTCCCCCAGAGTCTAAATAATTTACTTTCACTACTGCAGATTGGTTTGAAGAAGCTTGTGACTTCTTGAAGAGAATACAAGAAAGGAGTGCAATCTGAAGGCTTTGATTTTTAGAGAAGAGAGCTTTTCTATATCCATGTCACCTGTTTCTTTCAGTAGTTGTAACACCACTGAGAAGAGCCAGGGACTGTTTCTCAGATGTGAGATGCATCAATATAGTGCCATCATCACTATTGTTTTGGTTTAATAGCTTGGGAATTAAACTGTGTGACAAATATAGGATCTATAATAATCCAGCTTGATTTTATAAACTGACAAGCCATTTTGCATTGACCTTGATTTTATAAACTGACAAGCCACTTTGCATTGACCTCCTTGTTTGTTTGTTTGTTTTTTTTTGAAAGCTTGGGATTTATTTCTGTTGTTGCTTGTGGTTTTCTTTCAGGTTGAACAGATTCAATTCCTTACATATCATTCGTTACTTCATAAAGTTTTCAAAAATATTTTCTCCACTAAATTCCCTAAATTCAGGAGCTCTTGATGAATCGTTCAGTCAGTATAGTTCAGTTCAGTCACTCAGTCATGTCTGACTCTTTGTGAGCCCACGGACTGCAATGCACCAGGCCGCCCTGCCCATCATCAACTCCTGGAGTTTATCCAAACTCACGTCCACTGAGTCAGTGATGCCATAGAACCATCTCATCCTCTGTCATCCCCATCTATTCCTGCCCTCAGTCTTTCCCAGCATCACGTCTTTTCCAATGAGTCAGCTCTTTGCATCAGGTGGCCAAAGTATTGGAGTTTTAGCTTCAGCATCAGTCCTCCCAATGAGGACTGATTTCTTTTAGAATGGACTGTTTGTATCTCCTTGCTGTCTAAGGGACTCTCAAGAGTCTTCTCCAACACCACAGTTCAAAAGCATGAATTCTTCGGCCCTCAGCGTTCTTTACAGTCCAACTCTCACATCCATACACGACTACTGGAAAAACCATAGCTTTGGCAAGACAGACCTTTGTTGGCAAAGTAATGTCTCTGCTTTTACAATACGCTGTCTAGGTTGGTTATAACTTTCCTTCCAATGAATAAGCGTCTTTTAATTTCACGGCTGCAGTCACCATCTGCAGTGATTTTGGAGCCCCCCAAAATAAAGTCAGCCACTGTTTGCACTGTTTCCCCATATATTTGCCATGAAGTGATGGGACCAGATGCCATGATCTTAGTTTTCTGAATGTTGAATTTTAAGTCAACAGTTTCACTCTCCTCCTTCACTTTCATCAAGAGGCTCTTTAGCTCTTCTTTGCTTTCTGCCATAAGGGTGGTGTCATCTGCTTATCTGAGGTTGTTGATATTTCTCCCTGCAATCTTGATTCCAGCTTGTGCTTCATCCTGTCCAGCATGTCTCATGATGTACTCGGCATATAAGTTAAATAAGCAGGGTGACAATATACAGCCTTGATGTACTCCTTTTCCTATTTGGAACCAATCTGTTCTTCCATGTCCAGTTCTAACTGTTGTTTCCTGACCTGCATACAGATTTCTCAAGAGACAGATCAGATGGTCTGGTATTCCCATCTCTTGAAGAATATTCCCTTTTTGTTGTGATCTGCACAGTCAAAGGCTTTGGCGTAGTCAATAAAGCAGACATAGGTGTTTTTCCTGGAACTTCCTTGGTTTTTGATGATACAGATGATATTGGCAATTTAATCTCTGGTTCCTTTACCTTTTCTAAATCCAGCTTGAACATCTAGAAGTTCTTCATTCACATATTGCTGAAGCCTGGCTTGGAGAATTTTGAGCATTACTTTACTAGCGTGTGAGATGAATGTAATTGTGCAGTAGTTTGAGCATTCTTTGGCATTGCCTTTCTTTGGGATTGGAATGAAAACTGACCTTTTCCAGTCCTGTGACCACTGCTGAGTTTCCAAATTTGCTAGCGTACTGAGCACAGCATTTTCATAGCATCTTTTAGGATTTGAAATAGCTCAACTGGAATCCCATCACCTCCACTAGCTTTGTTCGTAGTGATGCTTCCTAAGGCCCCCTTGACTTCGCATTCCAGGATGTCTGGCACTAGGTGAGTGATCACACCATCGTGATTATCTGGATTGTGAAGATCTTTTTTGTACAGTTCTTCTGTGTATTCTTGCCACCTGTTCTTAATATCTTCTGCTTCTATTAGGTCCATACCATTTCTGTTCTTTATTATGCCCATCTTAGCATGAAATGTTCCATTGATATCTCTCATGTTCTTGAAGAGATCTCTAGTCTTTCCCATTCTGTTGCTTTCCTCTATTTCTTTGCATTGATCACTGAGGAAGGCTTTCTTATCTCTCCTTGTTCTTCTTTGGAACTCTGCATTCAAATGGGTATATCTTAACTTTTCTCCTTTGCCTTTCACTTCTCTTCTATTCACAGCTATTTGTCAGGCCTCCTCAGACAGCCATTTTGCCTTTTTGCATTTATTTTTCTTGGGGATGGTGTTGATCCCTGCCTCCTGTACAATGTCAGGAACCTGTGTCCATAGTTCTTTAGGCACTCTGTCTATTGGATCTAATCCCTTGAATCTCCTTGTTGCTTCCACTGTATAATCGTAAGGGATGAATCATTAACTAATCAAATAAAACTAGTGTAAAACAATACTGATCTTAAACCTCTGTTGTTTTATATTTCATAAATCAGTGCTAATTTTTAGGTCCAGAGAGGCTGCAAAATGGTAAATCCTTATGTATTGGAAGGAAGTGTTTGATTTTTATCATTTTAAAGTACTAATACATAATTTTAAATCTGATACAGCATTTTATATTGTTCTGGTTATAACTTCTTAACAAAGCCTAGTTTAAATTCTTATTCCCAAAATCTTGTGCAATTGAACATTCATGATGACCTTGTAAAATTAGCCTGGAAAAATATCTAATGAATGGTACATTATTTACATTGTAACCATTCTTTAGAGAATTTACATTTTCCAGCAAGCCCAGGTCATTAGTCATGATGGCAGAAAGGATTATTTTAGATGTCTATCTTTACTGTTTGTGTCTTGAATTAATGTATGCCAAGAGAAAGAACTAATTGCAATAAGTTTACTGTTTTGAGAAGGAATAAAAGAGCTCACAAAATATCATTATAGAAGTAGCTGCAAAAATTTCTATCTATATTGTGCTTAGAACCAAGTATATAGAATACTGTTGTACTGACAACTGGGTACTTTGATTCTCTTGCTGGTCAAAGTTTAGAATGTTCTTCTTGTGTAATTTTTACTCTGAATTCTTAACTTTCTATTTGCCTTGAGGTCAACAAATGATCTAATTTGGACTCGGCAGTCTTAATGTTTACTTTTATTTCATAATCTAGTGTATCAGGATAAGTTTAAAAAAATATTAACTTATAATTTTCATAAATATTTTCTTGTTCTACCTCAAGCTGGAAGTTGTGCCTTGACCTTCCTTGCCTTCATTACAGCAAGGTGGAGATCAAAGATTACTTAGGTCATTGACTTTTCCTTTCTTAGTAAAGGGTTTAAATGGCTATGGTCAGTATCTAAAACAATAAACACACAGGTGTGCACATCTCTGCTCAGCACAATACTAAGTGCATTACATACATTTTTCCTTTTGTTCCCATCACTCTTATAAGACAGGTCAGCGCCAATATTAACTCCTTTTGAAGATGAGAAAATTGACGTTAAGTACAAACTCACAAGCTAGTGAGTGACTGAGCTGGGATTGGACTCAAGCAATAATTCCAGTTCCTTCGCTGTAACTGCTGTGTGTGTGTTAGTTGCTCAGTGGTGCCCAACTCTCTGCAGCCCCATGGACTGTAGCCTTCCAGGTTCCTCTGTCCATGGGATTCTCCAGGCAAAAATACTGGAGTTGATTGCCATTCCCTTCTCCAGAGGGTCTTCCTGACCCAGGGTTCAAACCCTGGTCTCCTGTATTGTAGGCAGATTCTTTACCCTTTGAGCTACAGGGAAGTCCTATAGAAGTAACTTCTATATTTAACTTTAATATACTAGATTGTTCACTGAAGCCCAGATTGGAAAGGCAGAAATGGAGGATGAGGTTGTTCATAACATTTTGTATAGCTGTTGGAAGAACCCTGTGTGACAAGACCTCCAATACAAGCACTTTGACTCAACCAAGATTCTAGTATTTCAGTTTATCATGGGAGCAGAGTGTAGCTACTGGGGACTCATTGACCCTACCAGGCATAGGGCCACTCTGAGTTGTTGATTTCCAAAGTAGAATAACAGAGGAGAGAAAGCTTAAGGTTTAGTTGAATATAAAACATGGATAGATTAATAGTACTAATAAATAGGAGACTCAGGATTATATTTTTTGAGAACAAATGAAGACATGATTCTCACCATTTTCATCCTTCCCCAAAACTTCAGAGAAATTGGAGATTATACTGTTAATATGACATCTGCATGAAAATGTCAAACAGAAAGTTGGATATTCTCAGACATATGGGATATTTTAAGAATGGCATTATGATTTGGGGAATCTTCTCCACATAGATGAAGATGAAGGTGAGCTATTATCTTACAAAACTTATGGTACATATCTTATTCAGTAGTTGAAAAATCAAGGTTTTCTGCTATTACCACATCTGGAAAAACTAGATAAATATGGCTTGGAGAGTAAAAAAAGTCTCATGAACTGCAGATAATTTTATATCTAGAAAGTCAATATAATCAATTGAATATCTATTAAAAATTAATCATCAATGTTAGAAATGGGGCTGGCTATGTGATTTCTTCTTGTTTTACATAAACGCAATTATATTTTGAATATTTACACACTAAAATAAAATATATACAAGAAGACTCATCCAAATGTTAACACAGGTTGCCTTTAGGTTAGTAGTATTAGTTGCTCAGTCATGTCTGACTCTTTGTGACCCCATGGACCGTAGTTCGCCAGATTCCTCTGTCCGTGGAATTCTCTAGGCAAGAATACTGGAATGGGTTGCCATTTCTTACTTCAGGGGATCTTCCTGACTCAAGGATTGAACCTGGATCTCCTACATTGCAGGCAGATTTTTTACCATGTGAACCTCCAGGGAAGCTGAGTGAGAAAATGTAAGAGGAGAGTTTTCAGTTTATTTTTTATAATCTATATAAAGCTTGAATTTTTAAAAATTAAAAAATGTATTGCTTCATTTAAAGAATGTAAAACAAAAGTAGATTTGGGGAAAAGTTACAACTAATTTTATCTAGAACACTGGTCACCTAGATTTAAAATGCTGAATACTAATTTTGTCTCACCACCTCTGTGCCCTAATAACCACCTGCTTTATCAGAATTTGTCAGGATAGACCCCAAGAATCTATATTTTTAAAGATACCTATTTATTTTATTTTTTAATGCTTAATTTTTGTTTATTTATTCTAATTTTTTTGGCTATGCTGCACGTGACATGTGAAATCTCAGTTACCTACTAGGGATGGAACCTACACCTACTGCACTGAAAGTGTGGAGTCTTAAACACTGGAACACCAGGGAAGTCCTCAAGAATCTAGTTTTAACAAACTTTCTCCTTGGTTTTTACACACACTAAATTAGGAAATAACTAGTTTAGAGGGTTATTTCAGTACAGATCTAGAATCAAATATCAATTTGCATTAGGGGAAGGAGTGAATAAAAGATGCAAATATTGAAGAAGGAAGTAAAATGTAATGTGAAAAAATTTTGAAGGAAAGAGCAAAAAGATTGGCAATTGCTGTTAGGCTGGTAACTGCAAATTGTATTCAAAAACCTTTCATTCATTAATGAAGAAAGCAAAATTACTAGATAATTTTTTCACTTAGGATTTTTGTTTTAATTCTGATTTTGTGCAAATGGTTGAATGAATCTAAAGTGGAAAATCAAAGGAATAGTAGTTTGAGTTATACTGTGATATAAACACCAGGATATATTTTATCTCTTTATTTCTATGCTGCAATAGAAGACACATTTTTACATTGTCCACTCTATTTATATCTTTGACCTTTTTTTTATAAGTGGCAATATATGTATTTTTTATCACTAATAATTTACAAAAGCTTGATATTTTTGCTCTTTTCAATATATGGTGAAATTCATGACTTTTAATAAATCAGAACTGTGCTGATACTCTTTCGACAGCTGGCATTCGTGTTTACAGCCTTAAAGGGAATGTGTGAACATCTGCGTTTGATGAATAACTCCATGTGCATTGTAGTTCCTTCAACAGAAATTGTTCAGAGGTTCAGAGAGCTGGTGATAAATAATTAATGAGCACAGAAGCAATAATCTCACTTTATTGCCAGACTTAGAGGAAATACACAGTACAAGCTGTAAACCAGGCTTTCCTTTCTCTTTTGTCTTCCTTTTGACTAGTCATTTAGTTGATTGCAGGCTCAGCCATTCAGAAGACCTCCAGGCTTATAACATATCTTCATTTTATCTTGTCTTTAATTCATTTTGTCAAAGGGATATGAATATTGAAAGCTTCTGTCCTTCAAATGCCACTGAGACATGACTTCTAAGGCAATGCTTAACTTGGATGTGGTAGGTATGAACAAATCTACTTTTTTTTTAAATTTAAAATTATTTTCTGATTTTGTAAAGCTTTTTATGACATTAAGAGAAATGGAAAAGTAATAAATTATAGAAATTAATAAAATAATTGTATCAGTTATGTACAAATCTTAGAATCAAAGTATGAATTTATCTAGTAACATAACAGTCTCACAAATTGGTTCAAATTTGATATCCTTACCAAGGTAAAATAGTTGAAATTTAATATAGGCCTTTATGGATACAATGATACAAGCCTTAATGAAGAGATAATTTATTACGAGGTAAAATCTGCCAAAGGATTCTCTATATTAACAAATAAGTAAATGAAAGTCACTCTGTCGTCTCTGACTCTTTGCAGCCTCATGGACTGTAGCCTGTCAGGCTCCTCTGTCCATGGAATTCTCCAGGCCAGAATACTGGAGTGGGTAGCCATTCCCTTCTCCAGGGGATCTTCTCAACCCAGGGACTGAACCCAGATCTTTTGCTTTGCAGGTGGATTCTTTACTGTCTGAGTCACCTGGGAAACCCAATGACATAAGTAAAATCCACAAGAAGAATTCTTCTCTGGACCTTTGTATAATTTTATTATTAATTAAAAAGATGAGCTTTCCAGGTAGCACGGTGGTAAAGAATCCACTTGTCAATGCAGGAAATGCACAGGAGACACAAGTTCAATCCCTGGGTTGGGAAGATCCCTAGAAAAATAAGCATATATATCCTAATGCCTGGCATAAGGATATATTCTCATTTAACTCTCCTAACAACCTATATAAAAGATAACTGTATCTGTTTTATAGATAAAGGCAATGTGGCTCAATTAAATGCCTATTTTCATTTCTCATAAACTGTGAGTGTCAAAACTGGGTTTAACATCTGGGATTATTTTCCTCAAAAGCTCATATTCATTCCATTGTACTATTTTACAGAATACTCGATTTCACCTTACATGATATTAATAGTATACACTTGATGACACAAGGCTATTTCTTGGCATCATATACTCTAAAACAATGATAGCTTACTGCGAACAATGTTGGATTCGTGATCTCTGAAGAAGATTTAGCTTCAGGACCAGGGACCAGGCTTGATCACTCAAGAGCTTTTTGTGTAGCAGTTTTATTACACTATGAAAGTGACAGAGAAAGCTTCTGACACAGACATCAGAAGGGGGATGGAGAGTGCCCACCTTGCTAGTCTTAGAAAGGGAGTTATATACTTTTTCAGTTGGTTATTACAATGAATCAAAAGAATTTCTCAAGGTTGTAAAGGTCTTTCCAGACCCATTCCCATAATACACATTTTAAGACGACAGAGTTTGTCAAAATGTTCTCAAGAAGGAGAAATATGTCATCAAGCAGGATACATTGTTGTCATTAGCACAGAGTTTAAGGGAAAACATAGCCTTGAGAAAGATGAGTTGTTTTGTTGTGCAATCATCAGCTCTGGGTTTAAAGAGAAAAACATTTGTCCTTTTCTCCTCCTTGAGAACTCCAGACCCCTCTTTCCTCTTTGGGGACCCCGGAACCCCTTCTCTTCCTAAGGGACCTCTGACTTCTTATCAACCTACATAGCAATTGACTCTCTCGGCAGTATTCTCTGGTCCACAGGAAGGAACTGACAGTGGTGCACATGTTATGGTGCTAGTGTTATAGTTAGCCCAGTGGCTTTAACTCTCTCCGATTCTTTACTGGTCTGCCATCCTTCCTTTCTTTCTTTGTTTCATTATCTATTAATCTGTTATCACTCACCATCTTCTGCTCCCTCTTCCTCTCCCTTGCCCCCACTCTCCATTCATCTATCTGTCTACCGAGTTTTTATGTAGCTTCCTGTCTTCCTAACCATTATTGCCCTTGTAATGAGAGCAAGGATCTTATTACATTTATTCTTGCTCCTAGCACAGTGGCATTACAATGTGTTCAGCAGAAAAAAACATAATCCTTTAGTTATGACAGAATTATATTGGAAGGCAAATTGATGCCCAAGAGTGTTGTAAATCAATGAAGCAAGAGAGAAATCAGGATTAAAAGGAATTTGCTGGTTCAATTTTCAATACATTGACATTTTGTACTTAAAAAGGGTGAATTACAAATGAGGAAGAGCTATCTGGCAGAGGAGAAATCATGATCTTTGTGATTTATTTTTTCAGGTGAGTCATCCTTTAAACAATGGTTTCTGTTAATATTGACTAATTCTCAACAACACAAAACTGTTAACTTCATGATTCACACAGCTAACAAACCATATTTGTTCTCTGCCTCTTCAACCAGCTTCATTGTCTTTTTTTTTATAAGTGAAAGTACATGGTGATGTGAAAGGAAAAGAAGCCAGGAATAAGAAATCCAAGTTCTACTTCTGGCTATTCTAATTAGTAAATCGAAATTTGCGACTTCTCTATAAAATGTTTTAATTTGCTGAAAATTAATGATATATCAAGAAGAGTAGTATATGCTCTTTTTAAAGTAATTTAGTAGTCACAAAAAAGTCATGTGATATGTTTCTTCCCATTTTATGTTGGATTAAGTTGAGCTTTAGAAAAGCAAAGTAATTGATGTAAACTCATGCAAATACAACTGATATTTGTACACAAGTATTATTCCAAAGTCAATGTTCTTCTTCTATACATAATTAGTAAATTGATTTTTATTTTGTGTTGTTTTGGTATTTAGTATGCTAATACAATTGAAAATAGCACACAATTCTCCAAATGAAAATGAAAACTGGTTTTCTATGGAAATGTGTGCTGGAAGTTTTCTCACAGAAATTTTAATTTGTTCTTTGAATTTCTTTGTTGATGCTGGTTGGATTGCTTAAAAGGTCATTCATAGCTTTCTAGAGCCTCACAAAAAGCATAGACAAATACAATCTGACCATAGTCTAATGCTCTGATACCTTCCCAAACACACCACAGAGCTGCCTGTCTAATTTATAAATATTTCCACATTTAGGAAGTTGTTTTCTTCCTAAAGACGACTGGATTTGTAAAGGCTTATGTTGTTAAAATTGGTTCCTTGTTGTTGCCATGTATATCTCCCCCATCTTTAAATGTTTGTTTTATAGAGCAACACAGAATAAGCCTTGGAGAAGGAAATGGCAACCCACTCCAGTATTCTTGCCCGGGAAACTCCATGGATAGAGGAGCCTGGCAGGCTACGGACCATGGGGTTGCAAAAAGTTGGGCACAACTGAGTGACTGAGCATGCACTCACACATAAAATAAGCCTATACTTTTTGCACATGAAATTGTTACATATTTCAAGATAAATATTTCATAGTCCCTTTATTGTCGTGCCTAAACATTCCACGTCTATTCAGTGGGCTCTCATATTACAAGAATTCAGGGTCCTTCACCAGTTTAGTAACTCTTCTTTCTGTGTTTCTTTTTGTTACTTGCCTGAATGTGAGTCCAAGCTTTGCCCAGTAGAGTTGGAGCAGGTCTATCACTTCATATTTTCTTAACATATTAGTCTGCAATTAAGTATGCATGCATCCTAAGTCACTTAAGTTATGTCTGACTCTGTGCTACTCTGTGGACTGCAGCCTGCCAGGCTCCTCTGCCCATAGGATTCTCCAGGCAAGAATACTGGAGTAGGTTACAATGGTTACGATGCTCTCCTCCAGGAATCTTCCTGAGCCACAGATCGAACCCACATCTCTTACGTCTATTTGCATTGGCAGGTGGGTTTATTTATTTATTTATTTTAATTGGAGGCTAATTGTTTTACAATATTGTAGCAATTTTTGCCATATACTGACATGAATCAGCCATGGGTCTACATGTGTCCCTCATCTCGAAGCCCCCTCCCACCTCCCTCCCCATCCCATCCCTCTGGGTTGGACCAGTCCACCGACTTTGAGTGCCCTGTTTCATGTATTGAATGTGGACAGGTCATCTATTTCACATATGGTAATATAGATGTTTCAATGCTATTCTCTCAAATTATCCCACCCTCGCCTTTTCCCACAGACTCCAAAAGTCTGTTCTTTATATCTGTGTCTCTTTTGCTGTGTCACATAGAGGGTCATCATTACCATCTTTCTAAATTCCATATATACAGTCAGCAAAAACAAGACTGGGAGCTGACTGTGGCTCAGATCATGAACTCCTTATTGCCAAATGGACTTAAATTGAAGAAAGTAGGGAAAACCAACAGACCATTCATGTATGAACTAAATCAAATCCCTTATGCTTATACAGTGGAAGTGACAAATAGATTTAAGGTACTAGACCTGATAGAGTGCTCGATGAACTATGGGTGGAAGTTTGTGATATTGTACAGGAGACAGGGAGCAAGACCAACCCCAAGAAAAACAGAAATGCAAAAAAGCAAAATGGCCTTACAAATAGCTGTGAAAGAAGAGAAGTGAAAAGCAAAGAAGAAAAGGAAAGATAGACCCATTTGAATGCAGAGTTCCAACGTATAGCAAGGACAGATATGGAAGCCTTCCTCAGTGATCAATGCAAAGAAATAGAGGGAAACAACAGAATAGGAAAGACTAGAGATCTCTTCAAGAAAATGAGAGATACTAACAGAACATTTCATGCAAAAATGGGCTCGGTAAAGAAATGGTATGGACCTGACAGAAGCAGAAGATATTAAGAAGAGGTGGCAAAAATACACAGAAGAACTGAACAAAAAAGATCTTCACAATCCAGATAATCATGATGGTGTGATCACTCACCTAGAGCCAGTCATCCTGGAAAGTGAAGTCAAGTGGGCCTTGGGAAGCATCACTACGAACAAAGCTAGTGGAGGTGATGGGATTCCAATTGAGCTATTTCAAATCCTAGAAGATGATGCTGTGAAAGTGCTGCAATCAATATGCCAGCAAATATGGAAACTCAGCAGTGACCAAGGGACTGGAAAAGGTCAGTTTTCATTTCAATCTCAAAGAAAGGCAATGCCAAATAATGCTCGAACTACCACACAATTGTACTCATCTCACAAGGTAGTAAAATAATGCTCAAAATTCTCCAACCTAGGTTTCAGCAGTACGTGAACCATGAACTTCCAGATGTTCAAGCTGGATTGAGAAAAGGCAGAGGAACCAGAGATCAAATTGCCAACATCCATTGGATCATTGAAAAAGCAAAAGAGTTCCAGAAAAACATCTATTTCTGCTTTATTGACTATGCCAAAGCCTTTGACTGTGTGGATCACAATAATATGTGGAAAATTCTTCAAGAGATGGGAATACCAGACCGTCTGACCTGCCTCCTGAGAAATCTGTATGCAGGTCAGGAAGTGACAGTTAGAACTGGACATGGAAGAACAGACTGGTTCCAAATCAGGGAAAGAGTACCGCAAGGCTGTATATTGTCACCCTGCTTATTTAACTTATATGCAGAGGACATCATGAGAAACACTGAATAAAGCACAAGCTGGAATCAAGATTTCTGGGAGAAATATCAATAACCTCAGATTTGCAGATAACACCACACTTATGGCAGAAAACAAAGAAGAACTAAAGAGCCTCTTGAAAGTGAAAGAGGAGAGTAAAAAAGTTGGCTTAAAACTCAACATTCAGAAAACTATGATCATGGCATCTGGTGCCATCACTTCATGGCAAATAGATGGGGAAACAGTGGAAACAGTGGCTGACTTTATTTGTTTGGGCTCCAAAATCACTGCAGATGGTGATTGCAGCCATGAAATTAAAAGACTCTTTCTCCTTGAAAGTTATGACCAACCTAGACAGCATATTAAAAAGCAGAGACATTACTTTGCCAACAAAGGTCCATTTAGTCAAGGCTATGGTTTTTCCAGTGGTCATGTATGGATGTGAGAGTTGGACTGTGAAGAAAGCTGAGCGCTGAAGAATTGATGCTTTTGAACTGTGGTGTTGGAGAAAACTCTTGAGAGTCCCTTGGGCTGCAAGGAGATCCAACCAGTCCATCATAAAGGATATGAGTCCTGGGTGTTTATTGGAAGGACTGATGTTGAAGCTGAAACTCCAATCCTTTGGCCACCTGATGTGAAAAGCTGACTCATTTGAAGAAACTCTAATGCTGGGAAAGATAGAGGGCAGGAGGAGAAGCAGACAACAGAGGATGAGATGGTAGGATGGCATAACTGACTCAATTCCTGGGTAAACTCCAGGAATTGGTGATGGACAGGCAGGCCTGGTGTGCTGCGGTCCATGGGGTTGCAAAGAGTTGGACACGACTGAGCGACTGAACTGAATTGATGTGTTAATATACCGTATTGTTGTTTTTCTTTCTGACTTACTTCACTTTATATACTAGGCTCCAATTTCACCCACCTCAGTAGAACTGATTCAAATGTGTTATTTTTAATAGCTGAGTACTATTCCATTGTGTATATGTACCACAGCTTTCTTATCTATTGTCTGCCAATGGGCATCTAGGTTGCTTCCATGTCCTGGCTATTGTTAACAGTGCTGCGATGAACATTGGGGTACACGTGCCTCTTTCAATTCTGGTTTCCTTGGTGTGTATGCCCAGAAGTGGGATTGCTGGGTCATATGGCAGTTCTATTTTCAGTTTTTTAAGAAATCTCCACACTGTTCTCCATAGTGGCTGTACTAGTTCGCATTCCCACCAACAGTGTATTAGGGTTCCCTTTTCTTCAGACCCTCTCCAGCATTTATTGTTTGTGGACTTTTTGATAGCAGCCATTCTGACCAGCGTGTGATTATACTTCATTGTGGTTTTGATTTGCATTTCTCTGATAATGAGTGATGTTGAGCATCTTTTCATGTGTTTGTTAGCCATCTGTATGTCTTCTTTGGAAAAACGTCTGTTTAGTTCTTTGGCCCATCTTTTGATTGGGTCGTTTACTTTTTCTGGTATTGAGTTGCATGAGCTGCTTGTATATTTTTTAGATTAATTATTTGTCAGTTGCTTCATTTGCTGTTAGTTTCTCCCATTCTGAAGGCTGTCTTTTCACCTTGCTTATAGTTTCTTCATTGTGCAAAAGCTTTTAAGTTTAATTATGTCCCATTTGTTTATTTTTGCTTTTATTTTCACTACTCTGGGAGGTGGGTCATAGAGGATCTTGCTGTGATTTATGTCATAGACTGTTCTGCCTGTGTTTTCCTCTAGGAGTTTTATAGTTTCTCATCTTACATTTAGATCTTTAACCCATTTTGAGTTTATTTTTGTGTATGGTGTTAGAAAGTGTTCTAGTTTCATTCTTTTACAGGTGGGTGACCAGTTTTCCCAGCACCACTTGTTAAAGAGGTTGTCTTTTTTCCATTGTATATCCTTGCCTCCTTTGTCAAAGATAAGATGTCCATAGCTGTGTGGATTTATCTCTGGGCTTTCTATTTTTTTCCACTGATTTATATTTCTGTCTTTGTGCCAGTCTTGATGACTGTGGCTTTGTAGTATAGTCTGTAGAAGTCAGACAGTTTGATTTCTCCAGTTCCGTTCTTCTTTCTCAAGGTTGCTTTGGCTATTCAAGGTTTTTTGTGTTTTCATACAAATTGTAAAATTATTTGTTCTAGTTCTCTGAAAAATACCATTGGTAGCTTGATAGGCATTGCATATAGATCACTTTGGCTAGTATACTCATTTTCACTATTCTGATTCTTCTGATACACGAACATGGTATATTTCTCCATCTATGCATGTCATCTTTGATTTCTTTCATTGCTGTTATATAGTTTTCTACATATAGGTCTTTTGTTTCTTTAGGTAGATTTATTCCTACCTAAAATAAAGTATTCTAGAGAATAAAAAGTATTTTATTCTTTTCATTGCAATGGTAAATAGGGTTGTTTCCTTAATTTCTCTTTCTGTTTTCTATTTGTTAGTGTATAGGAATGCAAGAGATTTCTGTGTATTAATTTTATATCCTGCAACTTTACTATATTCATTGATTAGCTCCAGTAATTTTCTGGTGGTGTCTTTAGGGTTTTTTATGTAGAGGATCATGTCATCTGCAAACAGTGAGAGCTTTACTTCTTTTCCAGTCTGGATTCCTTTTATTTCTTTTCCTTCTCTGATCATTGTGGCAAGGATTTCCAAAATTATGCTAAATAGTACTGGTTAGAGTGGGCACCCTTGTCTTGTTCCTGACTTTACAGGAAATGCTTTAATTTTTCACCATTGAGGATAATGTTTGCTGTAGGTTTATCATATATGGCTTTTATTATGTTGAAGTATGTTCCTTCTGTTCCTGTTTTCTGGAGAGTTTTTATCATAAATGGGTGGGGGATTTTTGTCAAAGGCTTTCTCTGCATCTATTGATGTAATCATATGGTTTTTATCTTTCAATTTGTTAATGTAGTGTATCATATTGATTTGTGAATATTGAAGAATCCTTACATCCCCCTTGGTCATGATGTATGATCTTTTTAATATGTTGTTGGATTCTGTTTGCTAGAATTTTGTGGAAGATTTTTGCATTTATGTTCATTGATGATGTTAGGATGATGGTGGCCTCATCAAATGAGTTTGGGGGTTTACCTTCTTCTGCAATGGCAGGTGGGTTCTTTACCAGTATCGCCACCTGGGAAGCCTGTAATGAAGTGTAGGAATGACTTAAATTTGAGACAATGGTTTTATACAACTGACTCTTATTAAGATGACAAATCATGTTTCCTGATTTGTTTTCCACGCAAACTGTACCTTCAATTTTTTGCTTGTCAGTTTATTTTTAAACCTAATTTCAGAACTCCATATTTATCCATATTACCATTCTTTTTAGATTTATTCCATATTCAAACTCTATATGCTTATTTTTATCCTCTCCAAATTGTTTGTTGTTCTTCCTAAACTATATCTTCTAGATGATTAAGAATAGGCATTTCTTGATATGATCAGGTATCATTTATATACTTAATATAAATACATTATTTCATCATCTTTTGGAGGCAGTATTCCACCATTTAGGAATTCTTCTAACTTTATTCCAAGTTTAAATTTCTCTGTTAATATCCACATGATATTTCAATAGACATTGGTAAAATTCTTAATAAAATCCAAATTATAATTACAGACACCAAGCCCACAGATGGAGTCAGAAATCCAAATAGATATATAATCTGGACACTGAGGGTTTAGAAAAAGACAGAAATTCAGTGACTACATGCACTTTCCAACTTCCATAGGCCTCTGTTGTTGTTATTTAGTTGCCTAGTCATGCCTGATGCTTGGCAACCCCATGGACATCAGCACGCCAGATTCCTCTGTCCTCCACTATCTCCCAGAGTTTTCTCAAATTCATGTCCATTGAATCAGTGACGTTATCGAACCATCTCATCCTCTGTTACCCGCTTCTCCTCCTGCCCTCAATCTTTCCCAGCATCAGGGTCTTTTCCAATGAGTTGGCTCTTTGTGTCAGGTGTCCATAGTATTGGAGCTTCAGCATTATCGACAGTCCTTCCAAGGAATACTCAGGGTTGATTTCCTCTAGGATTTAGGCCTCTGTGTTCTTTATTGATTTATGTCTACTCCTCCATACAATTATGTTTCTGATTTGAGCCCTCAAGGTGTTTGAGTTTGAGGCCCCTGTGTGATCCCCCACGTCTACCAGCTTTTACCCATAACGTATCCACAATAGCCAGTTTATGATCTGGCTTGTAGGGTTTGCCAGTTACCCTCATTTTAAGTATACACGAACACTGTTAGAAAATTAATTCTTGACTGTTTCCCTGGTTAAATATCAGTTACATGTACACTTCATTAAATGTTATTAATTGTGCATCTAATATCTCTACCTTCTCAAAAGGTATGGCTCTATTTTTTCATCTCTAATCTTCACATGATTATGAACATATTGTGGTTCATGGTAGTAACTTATCATGTAAAATTTTTTCAATTCTTTGGGATTTTATTTCTCAAAAGAAGAAAACTTAAACTTCATTTAGAACATGTAGGAGCAAACCTAAAATCCTGTACCCATCTTGGGATTCAATTCCATCTGAATAGCATTTCCTTAGTATGTCCTTATTCCTGAGAAAGAAAAAGGTACATATCAGGAGATGAAAAGTGATACTTTGGTTATTATTAATCATTAGTTCCCACTGGCCAAGATAGCTTTAGAATCCTTCGCTTCACTAAATTTTAGACAAGTTTCCTCCTGACAAAAGACCCCTGGCTTCCCTTTTCTTAGAGCTTTTACTTTAGAAAACTTGCAACTGTAAATTTTCTCTCTCCCTTTGAGATGTAAATCTTCAAGCCGCTGGCCCGTTTTGCAACACAGGAATGTCTTTCTCAAGGACCTGGGAGCCATTCCTTTGAAATGTAATCATCAAGAAAGATAGTACCCCTGTCTCCCAAGCTCCAAAGCAGGAACCTAACTTCAAAAAGCACCAATTAGCAAATTCATATGACTTATTCACTGTGACCAAACTCCCTGCTAATATGGGCAAGTATTTTTCCACTTGTTCAACCTAGCATAAAACACTCTCTGCCTTTTGTTTCAGGAGAGTCAAATTGAATTCCTTTCCCCTACTGCAACAGTATTGAATAATGTCTTCCTTGCCTATTTGACTTATCTGGTATAATTTTTCTTTGACATCATTGATAATTAACCCAGCTATAACTACCTAAATATAAAAAGTTAAGGTATTTTTTTTTCAAGAGTAGTAACATTGTGTATTGTTTGTCAGTCTGTACTTCTATCCTCTTCACAATAAAACCAAAGGACAGGTCCTGGCATTTCCCCTGATTTGAAGATCAGCAAGATAAACTCAGAGAGTTTGCTCATTTGTTTGAGATTAAGTGTGTTAGTCACTCATTCATGTCTGACTCTGCGACCTCATGGGCGGTGGTTCAAGAGGCTCCTCTGTCCATGAAATTCTCCAGGGAAGCATACTGGAGTGGGTTGCCAGTAGCAAAAGGCAAAGAAACTAAGGGCTTCCGTGGTGGCTCAGATGGTAACGAATCCACCTGCAGTGCAGGAGATATGGGTTCAATCACTGGGTTGGGAAGATCCCTTGGAGGAGGACATGGCAATCCACTCCAGTGTTCTTGCCTGGAGAATCTCCATGGACAGAGGAGCCTGGCGGGCTACAGTCCACAGGGTTGCCAACAGTTGGATATGAATGAATGAACAAGCACAGCACAGCCAACCTAAGCATTCAACTCCAAAATTCCCATTCATCGCACTGTTAGGCAAATATGCCTAGTTTTAAATAATATTTAATACTGCAGATTATTCTTCAAATCAGCCTTCCTTATTAAAATAATGATATTTCCCTTCTAGCTTTGTTTGTCTTTATCTCCAATAATTTGGCCACCTGATGTGAAGAGCTGACTCATTAGAAACGACCTTGATGCTGGGAAAGATCTTCTTTCCCAGGAGAAGGAGGGGATGAAGGAGAAGGGGATGACAGAGGATGATATGGTTGGATGGCATCACTGCTTCAGTGGACATGAGTTTGAGCAAGCTCCAGGAGATGATGAAGGACAGGGAAGCCTGGCATTCTGCAGTCCATGGGGTTGCAAAGAGTCAGACATGACTGACCGACTGAACAACAGCAACAAATCCTATTTTTAAAATTATGTTTATTAACAACCTGAACTCAAAGGAACTATCAGTTATACTTCAACTACTTTCATTCCAATAGTTTGATATTCCTCTGAGCGTCTCAGTACTATCTGTATTCTCAACTTTTATATTTTATCTTTCTCAGGTTTGAAATATATTTATTGCATTCACTCTTGGAGCTATCACTAACTTGAAAATGACATAGTCTCTTTTTCCAAAGGTTAAAGGACATGTGTTCATTTTCTAAATAATGTAATGAGGCATAAAAGGTAAATTGCAGTAGCAGTAGCAGCAAGATCAGATTGCTGAGAGGAGAAGTGTTTAGAGGTATTATTGATGACATTGTCTGTAGAATTTACTCTTTATTGGGGATAGACTCACAGCAATCCACTGGACCATCACAGACGTCCATAGTGTGTAACTTGACCATCACCTACCCTTGGGCATTCAAAACATTAGATTGCTATGTTTTTTGCTTCATTACCTTGTTAAATCTTTCTAGTTTTAGTAACAATGATTCTTTTCAAAATGTATCTTAATTTCAAATATGATATTATTTTACAAAACAAATTATAATTGATATTTTGATTTGTGTGCTCTTCACTTAAAATGCCTTACATGATGATGTTTGTTACATAAATTTATTTGAAAAAAAGTTTGGCTATTTCTCTATATTCTTCAGAAACATCTATCAACTGGAATATGAAAAATTTATACATTAACTGGACTTGTGACTTATGGATATATATTTTTATAACTTTTGGCAAATACCAGTCAGTTAAAAAAGACACAGAACTATACACACACACACACATGCACACTTTACTATATACAACCTGTCTATCACTACCAGAAAGACAGGCTGATTTTGTTAATATACACTGTCCCATGTTAAATTTGTTACCTTTCAGGAAATCTTAGGAAAACATTAATTTACAAAGTAAAAAATGTGAAAAATCAAATGAATTTTATGTTAGTACAACTGTAAGTTAAAATATAATTTGTAAGGGGAGCATGAAGTTTCATTTGAAGACAGGAAACTTCCTTCTCTCTGAAAATGCAAGATACATTTTCTTCTGTGGAATTTAATAAGCTGATATGAATCAGTATCTTAGCATTCAGCTCAGAAGTGGAAAGCAAAATTATCTTTCTGGCCAAAATGGTGACACATAATTACTCATTCTCCAAAGAAATCATTAGCACTACAGCACTTTTCAATGCACATTTGCCTAGACATGATATCTATCTTGAAGAGTATTATTTAATGCAGAATATTCTGTCACCCTTTAGAATTTAACTGAATGTGCAAGTAACCAGAAACCAAACTCTGAGTAGACGGTCAGTATATTTATTATACTTATGACAATGTCATGTATAATATGAGATACGGAAGATCACTGGATATAAAATACAATAATCCAGGCCAAATATTTCTCATTTAATTTTTTTTAATTTAAAATGCAATTGCATGTCTTTTACTTTTTATACCCATTGAATTGGCTTATAATATAGGCAATATATTCTGCAGGAAAAAAAGAAAACTCGTCATTGACCTAAATTAAAAATATTTGAAAGAAAAGATATGTGGATATGAACAAGTCAAGGTCTATAAGGATATTTTGAATTCTATACTAACTAAAGTTACAAACTTTTCTACAATTAAGTGTAAGAAAAATTCATCATTTGGTGACCTACATTAATATTCTGCAAATTTGCCTGCTTGTTTTAGTCATCTCTGCTTGATTCCCAACTGGATTCAAGGTATTTTAATAAATGTTTCAGACCATAGCTTATGAGTGTATTCTTATTTGAAATACCATCTCATCATGAAATTAGTGGTATGTTTCATTTAACATTAATAAACCAGAAATTAACTATGATGAGGAATCTTGATTATTCAAGTTGTAGTGAGCTGTAATAATCTATCATTATGGGTTTTTTTTTTCCTGTTTTGTGGACATAGGTCACAAACTTCTGACTAACTCAATGTTAAAGTTTATCCCAAATATATTTATTAGTATTTCAACATAAATCTAGCTTTTGCCATGGATTTTAGTCCTCACTAATGTGTAGGTGCATGAAGTATGAAAGAAGGCTTATGAAAAAATCTCTAATTAAACAAATGCACCATTAAAAAAAGAAGACTTGGAAGTGAATTAATTCACTACATCATTTGAGAAATGAGTAAGATGAAGAAAGCAAAGGCATTTTTTAGAGTAAGCAATTTATACTTAATTTGAGAGGTATTTAGTATCTTACTCCAAGTTTCATGTTATTAATTTGTACTGGAATTGTCAGTGTTTCATGAGTTTTTTTGTGTGTGAGTGCATGCATGCACGCCTAGTTGTGTGTGACTCCATAGACTATAACCAGACTCCTCTGTCCATGGAATTTTCCAGGCAAGAATACTTGAGTCGGTTGTCATTTCCTTTTTTCTTTTTTTTTTTTTTTTTTGTCATTTTTCTTTTTCTCTGTGTGTGTATGCTTACAATTTTTCTTGTTAACCTCTATATAACTGCCTCACATTAAGAGAATTATCTCATCAGTTGGGAAAAGCCTAATATCCACAGGTTTTTGAAGAATCCAAAGGATTATCATTGCAGTTTACTGGCAGGGATTCCACAAATGTGCACTCCTGCATGATAAAATAATATTTTGTTAGAGCTGGTGATTGGAGTGGGAAATAAACTGGTGGTGGAAAGCATGCAAACCATTGATGCAGGACCATTTACAGAACTTACTTTAGAGCAACAATTCATTCAGTCTATTGAAATGAGCTCAAAATTCATAGATCAAGTAACTATAATGAAAGCGTTTGCAAAGGAAACTTTTAAACTGATTCTTAGTTAAGTTATGATAATGATAATGAATACAGAGTAAATAATTTAAACAAAGGTCCCTTATATCCCTAAAAGTGAAACATCCCCAGAACTTATTTAGAAGTATTTTATCTTCCATTCAATCATTTATTGGTTTTATTCATTGTTGAAAATGTACTGACATTGTACTAAGCCTGCTAATTGTATTCATTAATTATAATTTCTACAACACCCCTATGAGGCATTGATTGATATGAAGCCCATTTTAAGGTGCACAATTGGAGCACAGAAAAATAACTTGTCAAAGAAACAGCTAGGAAGTGATGGAATCAGAATACAGACCCCTTTAGTTTCATTCCAGAACATACTCTTAACTGACCTGCTAAGTTGTAGCTGAACATTCAGCAATTAATTGTATTCCTATGTTTGGAAGAAACACTTCCTTCTTTCATTGAATTACAAACTACCTAGAATGTTAAACCATGTATTAAAACAGGCATATAAAAAGAGTATTGTATAAAATGATTTCTGCCTGAAGATACATATGCAACCATTAAAAAGTAAAAACTTTTTTTTAGGTTTAAAAAATGGGTACAATTTTAATAGACAGGAACTAGCAAAGAAGGAAATGGCAGTGCACTCCAGTCCTCTTGTCTGGTAAATCCCATGGACAGAAGAGCCTAGCAGGCTATAGTCCATGGGGTCACAGAGTCATACTCGATTTAGTGACTGAGAACAAGCACTATTGACAAAGAGGATACTTCAGAACAGACAGAGTCAAGAGCATGGGAGAAAAAAATATATATGTAGTATACTTGGGGAATAATATAATGTTCTATTTTTCCAAAGAGTAGAGAGTAGAGTGTTTGGTGAATACTCATAAGAGACAAAACTTAAAGGGGTTTGGGTTCAAATCTCAAAAATCTTGAAAACACGTTTTAGAAAATGGGACGTGGATCTTTAGAGAATGGGAGATGTTTGTACTTTTGATGAGAAGAGTAAGAAGCATGATTTCAGTGGGTGATTTGTGAATATTATTCAGTAGGATGTGCTGTGTGTGCTAAGTTGCTTCAGTCGTGTCCGACTCTGCAACCCTGTGAAATGTAGGCCACCAGGCTCCTCTGTCCATGGGATTCTCCAGGCAAGAATACTGGAGTAGATTGCCATTATCTTCTCTAGGGGATCTTCCCAGCCCAGCGATCAAACGAGTGTGTCTTATGCTGAGTTGGCAGGAAGGTTCTTTACGACTAGTGCCACCTGGGAAGCCAATTCAGTAGGATACTAAAGTATACTTGTCATGTAGAAGAGAGATTAGTTGAGAAAATAGATAGTTCAAAACCAAATTCTCTATTGTGTAATTTTAAAATATGTAAATAATTTTGAAATTAAAGGTCAAGGCTTTGAAAGTAGAAATTTGTATGGAACTTGCCACTTTAAAATATTTTTTTAAAATTTTATAGCCTTTGAGTAAAGTAGAATAAACATTAGGGAATGCTTATTAACAACTAATTTATCAGAAAATTTAGTGATTTTTATAAATATGTTGCATTTCTAGTAGACTTTCATGCTTCATGGAAAGAATATTAACAATGCTATTCCTCTGAATATATAATGATTTAGTCATGAAGGAAGAGGTTTTTTGATATAATTAAGGTATTGCATTCAAAAGCATTTTTTTCATGTCTATAAGTTGTTTCTAGGTAATTAATAATAATCTGAGCAATTAGATGTAAACACTCTAGAGCAAACGTTCCATTATGTTGTATACATTTTATTTCTCAGAATAAAATTTAAATTCTTTTAAATACAAATGTCTGTAAAACAGAAGAAATTCATAGCTTCTTTTTAATTGTTCTCATTCTTGAAATTATTTATTCCTTAGGACTCAGAGTTCCGTGAGTTTTCTAATTTCCCCCAGTGCTTAGTATTAGGTAGTTGAGACGGTCGCTGCAAACCACCGTGTGAGAATACAGAAAGTATTCTATACATGAATGAGTCCCCGCCTGAGAGCAGATCTGTAAGTCCAGCAAGGTTAGCCCAGGTCCCCCGCTAACATAACTGGCTGCATAGCAGTGTCTGTAACAGGTTTTAATAGTTTTCACACAAATGATACATTTTTAAAAAACCCACAAAAAATAAAGAGTTTTAATCTTACAGTGCAGTATGTTGAAAAGTACAGTGCAGTGCCTTCAAAATGTACAACGGCTGGCACCCGGGGGCTGGCCTCGGTAGAACAGGCAGGAAGCGCCGCTGGGTGCAGGAGGGAGAGGCAGCGGGAGACGGCGGAGCTGCAGGACCGTCAGCAACAGGAGCAGGGCAGGCTGCAGGTCACTCACGCCGGGCGCTGACGGCGCGGGCTCTGGTCCTCGCTGGGTTCAATTCTACCTACCCTCTGGAAAAAAGGATTCAGAGATGCCTGGGTAGCAGCTCTGTTTCTCTCCTCGTAGATGACACGGTAGCCCTGGGGGGCATTCTGAACAGCTGCCGGGACCTTCCTGTCCTGTTCTGTGTTTGGGTCTGGCTCAGAGGTTAAAGCGTCTGCCTGCAATGTGGGAGAACTAGGTTCGATCCCTGGGTCGGGAAGATCCGCTGGAGAAGGAAATGGCAACCCACTCCAGTATTCTTGCCTGGAGAATTCCATGGAGGGAGGAGTCTGGTGGGCCCACGGGGTCGCAAAGAGTCCGACAGGACTGAGCGACTTCACTTTCACTCAAAAACTAACGGTGCCTCCTTATAAAGAAAACCCCTTGCCATTTCCTGTGTCATGAAGCTCTCCAGTTCTCCGGTTGAAGAACTTGACTCTTTTGGACTCTCGGTCCTTTCTCTGAATCTGCAACTCCATCAGGTCTTCATTAATCAGCTCCTTGTACTTCATTAATCAGCAAGGAGTTCAGTGAAGTCATCCTCCTGCAGATCCAGCTCCAGCACCTTACTGAGGATCACCAAGTTGCTGAAGACCCCTTTGGACTCCTCACCCACCTTCTCAAGTCCACCAAAATCATGAATAAACTGTGGGCAAAGGTCCTTCCAAATCCCGCTCATAATGATGACTGTAACCCAATGCCAAGGAAAATCAAATTTTTTTTTATGAGTTTGTAGGAGTTTTAGTTCTTCCCAAATTGTCACAACATTACTCCTGATTCATCACTTGCCTTTACTGCCTGACAAAAGTGTAACAGAAATAATATTTCTTGAGAGTTGTTGTAGCTTGCTGGCCCATAAGGTTGGATGAGTGACACAGTATTCTGTGGCACATAGTATTCTGTGGCAGATGAAAGTCATAAATCGGGGTAGCCCAGAGCACTGTCAAACATCAAAAGAATGTTGAATGAGACATCTTTCTCCAAGAAATATTTCTCTACTTCTGGGATAAAGTGGAGGGGAAGAAAATCCTGAAAATGGTCTGTGTAACACAGGTTTTGGGTTTACTCTTCTATACAACAGGAAGACAATGCTTGGGCATGTTTCTAAGGGCTCTGGGTTCTTTGAATGATAAACTAACAGAGGCTTCAGCTTTCTACCCCTGGAAGCATTGTTACCAAACAACAAAGTTAGCCGATCCTTTGCTGCTTTATAGGCCAACATCAACTTCTCCTCCATACTGACCTAACTTCCATCTGGCATCCTCTTCCAATACAATCCTGTCTCATCTACATTAAAGACCTACTCGTGTCAATATGTCCTTTATCAACAATTTTTCAAAGCAATTCAGGAAATTCCAGGCAGCTACTGTATCTGTATTCATTGCCTCACCACTGACTTTTATGTTGTGAAAGTTGGCTCTACCTTTGAACTGATGAAACCAGCCATGGCTGGCCTTCAAAGATATATCCTCGATTCCTTGCTGTTTTTCTTCTTCGTGTCTTCATAAAGGCTTTTAGCTTTCTCTTGAATCAGCTAAGCCGGACACTGATGCTGATCCTGCATCCACACACTGAAATATTTCTCCATCTCCTCCATCATTCTTCTAGGCTTCTTCAATATTATTTATTGTCAACATCTTCAGCACAGCTGACTTCATCTGTTCCATGATCTTGTCCTTGTTCCTTAGAATTGTGCTGATGGTTAAACAACTCATTTTATTAGAATGAGTGATGTCTACCATCTTTTCTCTTCTTCTTGCCCCACTGTCTCAATTATTTTCACTTTTGTCTCCATCATTATCAGCTTGGTGCTGCTTCACAGTACCAGTTATATCATTGTTGGTTTTAAGCTTGCTTCCAGATATCTAGGCTTGAAATAAAGATACTACTCTACTCTATACAGTTCTGTACAGTAAGGTACACAAAAGCACCACTATTTGTAGGGGATGCATGCACATGATGATATATGACAGACGTGTGAACTAACTGGCTGGACATGTGAACACATGTTTGCATCTTTGCAAGTTCAGAACTTGAAGTTTTCATGTAGGTTTTATTGTATTCCCAATTTCAAAAAAGGTAACTATGAGAGTTCTTGAAGTCCTATCACCACCTTCCAAAACCTGGAGTCCACAAAAATTGGGTTTCTCGAATATATTACCAGAGTTTCTCAAAATATAGGATTGAACAAAGACTCTTGAAAAGACTTGTTCTGTGTTCCAGCATATGAATTTGCACTATTGAATGCAATAGGTTGTTGCGTCTGTAATTCGGCTTCTCTAGGTTAAGTGTCTTTTCTCTTCAGCCCACCATTCTGTATCTATTTTCACACTAGAGCAGGTCTTTCTGTCCATTAGTCTCTAAAACAATTGTGAACACCTTCAGAAATTTCCAGAGGCTAAAAATCATGCTTAGACCTCAATAACTGTATGCTGAATGGATAAATGAGATGATTCCTGGTTGAAAAACAAGCACAGATGAGAAAAGCAGGGTCGATGAGCTAGGAGTAATGTACTTTTCAATATCTGTTGGTTTTACCAGGAATCACAGAAAGGCCAGAGACAACTTTATTAGTTAGTGAAGAAGTCTATTGCTGAAACAATATTTTCTCAGTCTTATGCTGCTGTTTTATTGAATTTTTCTACAAAATCTGTGTTCCGGACGCTTCGCCTCTGGCTTAGTTCTGGATGCTTTGTCTGTGGTAACAAAGACAAGCTGCAAATAGCTCCGCTGCCTCTTGGGATTCCCTGATGGTTCGGCTGGTAGAGAATCTGCCTGCAATGTAGGAGACCTGGGTTTCATCCCTGGGTTGGGAAGATGCCGTGGAGAGGAGAATGGCTACCCACTCCAGGATTCTGGCCTGGAGAATTCCATGGACTATGCAGTCCATGTATAGTCTATGTACAGTCCATGAATAGGGTCGCAAAGAGTCAGACATGACTGAGAGACTCACTTCGCTTCACTTCACTGCCTGCCCTTTCAAACACTACTTCAGTTTCCCAAGGCAATAATATATTGTAGGTATTAAGATAGTGCTAGGAGATCATGTCAGGTTTGTTAACATAGGAGGATATTTCTTGGAAAATGAGGCCACCATCTGCCCTTGTGCAGTATGTGAGTAAAGAAGACATGAAAATACAGAAGCCAGATTATTAACGCTGGGAGTCAGTGAGACGAGAAGCAAACAGTAATTGACCTAAAGATACAGGGATGTCATAGCACCTTTGACCTTTCGCCTTATCCCACAAGGTCCCCAAAGCTAAGGCTAGAATATGATAAGGCTTTAGTCTCAAATTCGAGTGTAGAGCCCTAGTCTGTGAAGACTGACTGAATAGCATTGCCTTTTGTCTTTGCTGGAGGCAGTCCTCTGTTGCTCAGTCATGTCCAACTCTTTTGTGACCCCAAGGACTGTAGCCCACCAGGCTCCTCTGTCCATGGGATTTCCCAGGCAAGAATACTGGGGTGGGTTGCCATTTCCTCCTCCAGGGGATTTTCCTGACCCAGGGATCAAACCCGGGTCTCCTGCATTGCAGGCAGATTCTTTACCATCAGAGCCACTTTGTTAGTGGCAGGGGCACCTTTTAACCAGGGAGCTCTCTATAAGGCCCCAAGCAGAGCTGATTTCATCTTAGATCTCAGTCAGGCATTTCCAGGATTGTAACATGAGATTTTGTGCATAGCTTAAAAGAATCTCAAAGAAGAAATTAATGACTGCTTTTCCTCCTCTAGACTGAATTCCTCTCTTTGATTGCCTTAGCCACAGGGAAAATTTGAGAGACCGGTTATAATAGCTCTTTGCTCAGGCTTACTGGATACATTGAAAGTTCTGTCCACACTTGCTCCTGAGTATAAAATATGATTGGATAGCCTTTAATGTACTTCACCTGGAACACTAAGATAATATTATGCAGACTGTAAAACAATTACAGCTTCAAAGTGTCAACTTAAAAAAAAATGCACAATGTGAGAGTGGCAGGTTAAGTTTTATTGGGGACAAAATGAGGACTGCAGCGCTGGAGACAGCAGCTCAGATAGCTCTGAAACTGCTGCAGAGCGTCAGGGGGGGCGGTCAGTATACATGTGGTTCTGGTGAGGGGGTAGTAAATACAATTGAGAACATATTTTTCCAGCAGGTTTCTATTAGTTTCATGAAGTTTGGTAGTCATGAGTAATAGTTGTCACCATGAAGGATTTTAGTGTTTTTCTAGATAAGAAGCCATACAAGAATTGGGCTCATAAAATCATCTCCTAAAAACACCTAACTCTCTGAAGACCTGTCCTGCCAGTTGTTCCCTGGGCACAGAGTGCCTAAATTCCTGTTCTCCATCCACCCTGAGCTCCGTTTAGAGGGTGTTGAAGGTCAGCAGCCTCAGCAGCACTGGTTTAATCCTTGTAGAGGTAGGTGGCAAGTGTCCATGGCTAGTGGCAATTTGTAGTTGACAAAAGTTAGGTTACAACAGGACAAGGTCTTGAAGTTAAAGACTCTTTTAGAATAAGAAATCCATAGAAACCTAACAATATATTATGCTTAGTCTGTAGAACAAGTCAGAGGACAATGCACGTTGTGGCAAAATGGATGTTTAACAATAAAGGGAAAATAATAAAGCTCAAAAATGTTTACCTTATAAGATACTGAAACACAGTCTATGGAGATTGTGTTGGTTTGATGGCTGAAGAATTTTGAAGATGTATATTATACTTCTGCATATGTTTACCTTACACCAAAGCTATGCCCTCTTGATTATTATAGCTCTAGTCAGGAAGATCCCCTGGAGAAGGAAATGGCAGCCCACTCCAGTATTCTTGCCTGGAAAATTCCACGGACAGAGGAGCCTGGGGGGCTACGGTCCATAGGATTGCAACGCGATACAACCCAGTGGCTGAGTACACACGTACAAGGCAAGCCCAGAATTTGATACATTGAGTTTTTGGTTTTCATCTTTCTCCAAATTGTTTCTGCAAAGTCATTTGCTTAGACATTTATGAAGTTTATAGACAATGTCAAGACTACAGAATATGGGTGAGGATGCTTTCCTCTATGGGAGTAGTGAGGACCCATTAGTGCTCCTGAAAATACTGTTCTTTAGCGCCTGGCTCTTCACAAGATCAAATGCATTGATAGTCATGCTTACCATGAGGATAATGATAACATCTTTTCTCAACTGAGAAAAGATGTAGTTTAATTTTCAACATGTAGTTTAATTTTTGGTTTCTATTTCCAAAGTAGCAACATACAGCAGGAATGAGAACATGATGCAATTTGAAAAACATGACATTAGGAAATGGATGAAAACTCAAATGGCAATTCTCGAGTTGTTGCCTTGTCTTATTTGATTTTCTACAGATGCTGTTTGTTCTCAGCAAAATGTACTGCCACCCAGCAATAATTGATGTGCAAGTTTCTACTACTGGAGACTTTTTTTTCCTGAGTCCTCACTGATTCTGTAGATCAACAAAATGTTATAACCAAGGGCCTGTATCTTTTCCATGACTAGCATTCTTTTTGCATCAGAAATCTTTTTATAGATAATGCTGAATAAGTATTGGCAATAATTAAAAGTGAAAATACACTTAATCATAAAAGTAGCATAATTTATATATTTTTATATATGGAGCATGTCTTCAACTTCCAACTGTTCTTGACAATGGTGAATAGATAGTTGAGGAACCTAAATATTGACAAGTAAGATACAAATGGCTTTATATCTAAATAAACTAATTCCCTTCCCTATAATTTTTTTCCAAACTACTAAAAATATCAAACAGTTGGGGCAAGTTGTCAATAAAAATAAGTAAGTACTGGATATATTGTTATTCATTGGAAGGACTGATGCTGAAGCTGAAACTCCAATACTTTGGTCACCTGATGCAGAGAACTAACTTATTGGAAAAGACCCTCATCCTGGGAAAGATTGAAGGCAGGAGGAGAAGGGATGACAGAGGATGAGTTGGTTGGATGGCGTCACCGACGTGATGGACATGAGTTTGAGTAGGCTTTGGGGGTTGGTGATAGACAGGGGGTTGGCATGCGGCAGTCCATGAGGTCACAAAGAGTTGGACACAACTGAGCGACTGAACTGAACTGAACCGATGAAATTTTCTGTGAAATGATGATTACTTAAAATGTGAGTAAAAGGTAATCAGAGAGAGAGATGGAGAAATGAAATTTCTACAAAGAAGAATCAGCTCCTAAAGAGCAAAACAATAGTTACCTCAGGTAGGTCTTCATTTAAGATTTCCTTTTATCTTTGTTGAGTATTCTTTACTCAGTTACTGATTTTGTAGCGGAAAATTGGAATGACAGGACAGAACTCTCAGTGAATCTAAGAGGGCTTCCTTGCCTGACTGTATTCCTTAGGGTATTATTGTATTCCTTATTCAGGTATTTTCTGCAGTTCTTCAAAGCCTGTTTCCAAACTTGTGTGCTTTGTCCTATTTTTGCAGCTAATTCTATGCCTGCTGCTTTGTGGACTAAAAACAACAACACTTTCATACTATATGATTTTTGGTCATTTCTTAACTTCTCTGTTAATCCTTTCCTCGTCTTGTGGGCTTAATGAAACAATAGATATAAAGTGTTTAGAACTGTTAACCAATGTTTCAGAAACAGTGACCTGATTGAAATAAAGAGGCATTATTTGGGGGTTTGTTGGGACTGTAGCCCAGGAGACAGATTCAAGAATTGCTTGAATTGTGTTCCCCTGGACTGTATAACAGCAAGGCTTATAAAGGAAAAAAACCCCACAAGGTTACATAAATTGATTGTCAAGAATTAGGATTTGAGCTGACAAGAAGAGTGTTTGTTAAGCAAGAATTGATTGTGGTCTGGAATGATTACATAGTTGCAAAGCAGCGAGGAACTTTGAAACAAGTTGCAGCTAGAAGTTGCTAGCAGACTTTTGTTTTTGATTGTGTCCTTGAGTTTGATACAGTTCAGAGAATACTCAAACTCTCAGTGATTCAGGAATGTGTGTCAAACTACACCCACAATGGCCACCAGGTTCCATTTTGGATGCTTGAACCAAGATGAGTTACTTCATTTTAATTTTTAAATAATTTTAACTATTTCATCAGAGCAATCCCTGAAATACTGTAATGACTAGTATGTTAGTTGCTGTGTTACTGATATTTTTGTGTCTCTACACCCACACTTGTTGACCCTCCCAAAATTTCTTCTAAATTTTCATCCATATTCTGTTTTGCTATTCTCACCTAAAAAAATACATGCAACCTAAAAATTAACAGGTATGTTTTATTTGGCAGAATTTTTTAAGGATTTAAGCCTGGGAGGTAGCTTCGTAAGTAATCCTGAGAGAACTGCTCCAAGGAGGTGGGGAGACCAGCCAGGTTATATAGGAGTTTTGCTATCCTGACTTCCCCACTGAATGCAACTAATCTCTTGGACAAGATGCATGAAGTTCTTTGCTGCAGACTGTGCCAAGTTAATGCTAACAGGTGGACTGGGGGCTCAGAGTACTGGTGTCCTCTTGGTGTTGCAATGAAAAGGAAAATAAAAGGAGTGAGGTTTTTTTGTTTGTTTTTCCTTTCCCTTTCCTGAGAACAAAGAACATAAAGAGAATAGTGAGCAGGCCTGAATATTCTGGTTTTTTTTTTTAAACTTTAACTTCTCCTAACTCTGCATGTCTGTAAGCAAGTTTGCTTTTCTGCCCCCTAACTCTGCAGGAGCTATGCTATCTTCCTTTGACTCTGCACTAAATACATCCTTGTATAGGGGCTTGCCCTTAAAACATTCTTCCCCTCATTGGTCTTCTTTTTTTACAAGTCAGAAAGAAGACTTCAAGGCACTGAACTGCCAGACTCCTTTACTGAGTTACTGAGACAGCCTATGACTGTCTCTGAAACAATGCAAGAGGAAGAAATCAAGATCCTAACACCTTTGTTCCTGATCACTGATTCCAAACTGTGAGTCCTCATCTTCTATAAGCCTTTAGACTTATAGTGCCCCACTGAGGTGGGGGCACTGTTCCTGAGGCATGAGCCTACTGTGTTCCCCTCTCCAGCTGCTGAGAATTAAAGTCACCTTTCTATTACCTCCAAACTCTGTCTCTGTATTTTTTATTCAGCTTCAGTGGGCAGAGAAAGCCAAGATTTTGACCAGCAACAACTGTACATTTTCTGTTTTCTTTTTCTCCAAGCCTCAATCAAAGATGGCCTGAAGCCTGAAAGTGCATATCAGTTTGAGAAAGAAGCAGTTTCTAAAGAAGCACTTTCTTTTTGATCAGAGGAGTAGGAAGTGGAGGCCCTATGAGACAGTGAGTGGAAGAACTTTCTGTTCTTGTTTTCAGTCTCTCCCACCTTGGCCCCAAGGCAATTGTAGGGGGTGTCTGTTTTAACTGATCAGTTGTGAGTTCCAACAGAGCAGCATTCTCTCCACCATGTGCTCATGTTCTAGAGCAGTGTCTGGACATAGGAAACACTCAATAAGTATTTGCATAAAGAAACAAATTAAAAAGGGGGCAAAAGATAGAAGAAGGCATGTGAAAAAGAATATAGAACAATCAAAGAGAAGACCTTAGGATATTTCAATCCTCAAGAAAATTTACCCAAAAAGAACAAGTAGCATCAATAGGGCTTCCCTGGTGCCTCAGCAGTAAAGAATCCACCTGCAATACAGGAGGTGTGGGTTCAACCCCTGTGTCGGGAAGATCCCCAAGAGAAGGAAAGGGCAACCCACTCTCATACTCTTGCCTGGGAAATCCTGCAGAGGAGCCAGGTGGTCTTCAGTCCATGGGGTTAAAAGAGTCAGACTCAACTTAGTGACAAAATGACAGCTACCACCAGGATCAATAAAGTCATTTAAGATCATTTCTTTGGCAGCTGAAGCAGAAAATAAAAAAGCCTGCATTGGTCAGCACTTCCCTGGCAGTCCAGTGGTTAAGAATCCACTCTTCCATTGCAGGGGGCTCAGGGATTCAGTCCCTGATCACGGAACTAAGATTCTGTGTGCAATGCAGCATGGCCAGAAAGAAATAAAACTTAATATTGCATTGGTTAGAAAAAGTAAGACATTTCAGTGAAACTTTGCATTAGGCATAACCATACATTTCATCTTCTCTTCAGTTATATCTGTATGTATGTAATATGGACTTGCAAAAGCAGTGATGCCTCATGAGATCTAAATAATCTTCATTTTCTATATTATGGCAAAGAATCCTAAAAAGAACCAGGTACTCCTCAATCCACAGGCATTTATTAGGTGCCACGTTAGTCACACATTTTAGAGAATGGAGTTTAACTTACTAAATTAAGGGGATTATTTTCACAATAACTGGCCTCAGTAGACTTTTCCAATGGTCACTGTGCACTGAGCACCCTGAAATAGGAGAACTCAATGGATAAAAGTTGCAACCCTCTCTTCTGGGCTAGAACTTTGGCTTCCCCATGACTTGCTATCAGTGATAATTTTATATTTTTCTTCTCTGTGCTTTTTTTTCTTCCCTCCCTCAGACATCTCTGATTTCAGAGTTTAGACAATGTGATAAATCATTCCATATCCTGGACATCTTCCAAGCAAAATGCCCTCATTCTGCTTTTTTGTACAGTCTTTGTAGCATCTCATGATTTTATTGGACACATCAATTGTGCAGAGCATTTGATTGTATATGGGCAAACACGGCTGTACAGTTTCTCTAGTTTATCTTCTGTGTAATGTATCCTTTAAGCAGTCTCATAAACACACCTGGCCATTTCCCCAGCTTGTCCTCCCTCTGCAGGAGCACGCTGAGGGGAAAATGTACAAAATCCTTTTTCATACAATTTTACTCACTCTGAGGACTAGATGGGCAATTACTTCCCCTTTTTAAATGTTTTGCATTGTGTTCAGTGCTGCTTGATACTTACATAATCTCTTCAGTTACCTAGTCTTTAAGTCCAGGAATTAAGCCCAAGCTCCTGAAAAAGTCCCACCAGCCTATTATACTTGGCCTTGCTTTGAATATCCCCGGTTTTAATTTCATGAACATCTGTATGAGAATTACTATATCCAGGTAGGAAAATCTTGGCCACCTGATTCATGTAGGACACACAAGCTTCTGATCAACTGAGTTTTCTGGAAAGCTGAAGATAAGCATTTATGAGCAGCAAAGCCTTGAAATTAATTTTGAATAGACATCATTTAAAAATGTGTTATGTTTTTCTTATGCATGATTCTAAGATACTAAAATAGAAGCATATGGGGGCATAAAAAGATTATTAATACCACTACTGGGGAGACTTAACGATTTTTTTCAGGATTCTTTTTCCTTCAAAATTGTCAAAATATGGGCAAAATCACCTTGGGAGTAACTAAGACTCCCAAATTTTCCTGTGGGATTTTTTTTGAATCAGACTCTCCCAGAAAGCACTCGACTGTTTAGGTGGCGACGGGAGGGGAGCTGCCTGGGTAGGAGTTCGCCCTAATGCAAAATGGTGATCACTGATTCGATTTTATAGTTCTCACAGCTACCTTTTGGGGTTTCCCAGGTGGCGCAGTGGTGAAAATATCCACCTGCCAAAGCAGGAGATGCAGGAGACAGATTCGATCTCTGTGGGGAAGATCCGTTGGAGTAGAATACGGCAACAAATTGCAGTGTTCTTGCCTGGGAAATTCCATGGACAGAGGAGCCTGGCGGGTTACAGTCCAAGGGGTCCAGCACGCCGCCCTGCCGCCTTTTCCTGCGAGCTGTTTGCCCCTTGCTCTGAGGCGGGCATCCGCCTGCCCTTTCCCATTGCTCAGTGCAGCGGCCAGTAACAGCCCTCCCCCGCTGTCTAATGCAGCCACAGTCTAAAAAATGATAAACATGGTGAATGGTACATTTCTTTGCAAAAGAAAAGTAAATATTCTCTAACTGTACGCCCAAGGGGCTCTCTTGTGCATATTTTACCAACTTATGTAATGGGCTGGGAACAGCTTTATTTTGTCTCCCCTTTGCCTTAACCATACTCTTTGGAAGTCCCCCTTCAGCCTTTGGATGGTATTTCAAGTTATATTATAATTTAGGAATCACTTTCTGATTCTAAAAGATCCCATTCAATCTAAATCAAAACTTGGAGCATGCATTCAATTTGCAGCATTCACCTCTCACCAGGTGAAGCACCCGTGTGCTATAGGTCCAGCAGAGAGGAAGAGGGGTGAAGGGATGGAAGCTGGTCTGTTATTTCACTTTCTTTATTCCAAATGACTCTTCTCTCATCCCCACTGCAATAATGTCCTATTTGCATCTCTTCCTTGATTTTGCTCAGCAGTGAAAGAACCCACCTGCCAATGCAGGAGACCCAGGTTCAATCCCGGGGTCAGGAAGATCCGCTGGAGAAGGGACAGGCTACCCACTCCAGTATTCTTGCCTGGGAAATCCAATGGACAGAGAAGCCTGGCAGGCTTCTGTGACCCTGAGGTCACAGAGTCGGACACAACTGAGAGACTAAACCACAACTTGAATTTGGCAGGTGTCTATATTTATTTCCCAGAAGATATTAGTGGTTTCTTTGGAGAACACCAACAATGCATCTTATCTTTTTGTGGGGGATTTATTTTCTAGGAGATCTCACATCACCTTCACAAGCTTCTTCCCTCACTCTTGGAAGGGAACCTTTGCAGACAAGGGTTCATTTGCCTTGGGAGGCAACCCTCTTGGGTAGCTTCCATGGCTTCCTCTAGGGCCATTGGAAAACTCAAACCCTTGTCCCACAAAACATGGGAAGTTCAGGTCTGCTAACATTCCAGCCCTTCCACCTTTCCTCCTTCCTTTCCACTACAGCTTTGTTTGGCCAGCTTGTGATTTGCAGCTTCTTCCAGAGAAGGTCAAATACCTGTCCTTTCTTCCCTTGCAAACTTGTAGTAACAAATGGCAAAATTTTTCCTGAGTACACATTCAAGTTTCTGCAACTCAGCTGCATCTTTTCTATGGAGACAACTCTAAACTCTATGAGCAGTTTTTTCTTGGGGTGGTGGTGGTGGGGCTCTACCTTTTTGACCTGTGGAGGAAGGACTCTCCTTTCTACCTTCCTAGGACAACCATATGCATGCTTAGTTGTGTCCGACTCTTTAGCAACCCCATGGACTGTAGCCCACTAGGCTCTTCTGTCCATGGAATTCTCCAGGCAAGAATACTGGAGTGAGTTGCCAGTCCCTTCTCCAGGGATCTTCCCAACTCAGGGATAGAACCCACATCTCCCGTGTCTCCTGCATTGCAGGCAGATTCTTCCCACTGCACCATCTAGGGAGTCACTCCTAGGAAAGGGAGGAAGGAAAATGCCATAATAGTTTCCATCTCTAATATTCTCTACCCCTTCCCCATTTTTTTTTTTCCAGTTTAAAGAGTTTATTTCTAAAACTTTCAAAGCCTGGTGAGTTTCTATCATATCACATTAACCTTTCTCTCCAGAAGAAACCAATTTTTAAAGTTTTATTTGTATTTTCTTTATAATTTTATCATATAACCTTTTCAAACATCACCTGGAGAGACCTGGGCTTCCCTCGTGGCTCAAATAGTAAAGAATCCATCTGCAAAGTAGGAGAGCTGGGTTCAGTCTCTGGGTTTGGAAGATTCCCCTGGAGAAGGGAATGGCAACCCACTCCAGTAATCTTGCCTGGGAAATTCCATGGACAGAGGAGCCTGGCGGGGTACAGTTCATGGGGGTGCAGAGTGAGGCATGGCTGAGTGACTAAGCACAGCTCACAGGAGACTAGCTGAGTGCTGATAAGGACCAATTTGCCACCTCTTAATAGGTCCTCTGGCAGGGGGCCCCTCTCTTTAGAGTGCAGACCTGTACTCATTGCTTGTCCTGAGCTTTGCAGCCTCGGGCAGTCCCTCTGGACAATAGGAAAAGTCCCATTGGACACTCAGTTACAAGTATGTTGTGTGAACTGAGGAGCAATTACTTTGTATTATTTGTCTCAGTTGCCAGGAGCCTTTTTCATTTTGTTTTATTTTATATCCTGATATACTTTAGATTTTCAAACCTGCAGTGCTGATATATTTCTAGCATTTGTTAAGTAATGTGTAGGCTGCCCTGTGTCATCATTTTTTAATGTTTCAGATTTATGTCTCATCCCCCAAGCTAATTATAAGTGACTCACTGAATTCTTAAAATTTCTTATATTGTAATCAAATACATATATATTAACTTTCAGCATTGTTTGATAAAGGCATTCAATATATATTTGTTTATTAATCATATGAGTTTTTCCTATGTAAAGTTTTCTTCCTTCAACACGGCACCTTTTCAAGACCAATACTTTGTTATTCTCTGTGTTAAAGAGGAAAGAGATTGGAGTTTGGGTTAGATAGTCAAATGCTGCTTAACCACTTAACTAGATATGAGATTTGCAGAAAGATCTTCTACTTCAGCCTCAGTTTTCATTTTTTAAAGAATAACACCTAATTTGCCTGTTCTTAAGAATGGAATTCTGCCATTTTGCAGAGATGTGAATGGACCTAGAGACTGTCAGACGGAGTTAAGTAGGTCAGAAAGAGAAAAGCAAATATCGTATATTAATGCATATTAATATTATGCATTATATGTATATTAATGTGTGTAATCTAGAAAAACGGTACAGCTGAACCTGTTTGCAAGGCAGAAATAGAGACACACATGTAGAGAATAGATGTGCGGACCCCTTAGGGTAGGGGGACAAGGGGGGGCATGGATTGGGACTAATATATACACACTACTATGTATAAGATAGATAACTCATGAGAATCTCCTACAGGCAACTCTATTCAATGTTCTCTAGCACCTAAATGAGAAGGAAATCCCCCCAAAGGAAAGAGATAAATGTATATATATGGCTGATTCACTTTACAGTACACCTGTAAATAATACATCAGTGTAAAGCAACTATACTTCAATAAAAAAAAATTTTAAGAATTATATGTTGCAATGAATATACATCTGGAACTCAGCAGATTTATATGCGTTAGTACCCTTCACTCATCCTTCAATTACTCTTGTCTTTCTTAAGATGTTCTACTCTATCTTCTCTAAATTAGTGATGGCAATTTCTTACTCTCAGAATAATTAATCTTTCAGAATCTGTACCACAAAATGTATAGATCGGCTACACCAGCCGCCCTTCACTCACTGTATTATATTACACTTAGAGTCCTTAGAGAACTATAAAAAATATATGCACCTGCCAGGGGCACTATTGTTGCTTTTTCTGATTCCTTCTGAATTCTATGATGTAATTAATCTAGGCTTGGTGCTCTGTCAACTTCAATAATCCTGATAACCTTATTACACTCTCCAGTGGAGAGATAAGTATTAGGCAAGCACCTGAGGGAATTAGATTCTCCTGTCACCGTGACCAGCCAATGTTTTTAGAAACCACTTCACCCCCTCGTGTATATGAGAAATTGTATATTAAACTGAGGATGAATAGAGTTGTTGTGTTTGCTGACTTGTTTTCATAACTGGGGGCTGGGTGGGGGCGGAGAGCTGGTGAGGATTCTAATAAGGAAGAAGAAAATTAAACTGCATCTGTGTAGGTAAAACCAAGAGTCTATTTTCATTATTAAAGCTGTTTGTCATTGCAACAACCACTGGTTGTTGTCTCAGGGAAGTATTGTACGTGCCTGCAGTTTTAGAAAACAGCTTCTCAATTTCACTTTGCTGTTTTTGACTTGATTGTTTGGATGGCAGTGATCGGATACCTGAATAATAATAAATTTTGGCATGCAGCTTTGAACAGTGAAGGAAAAAGATGAGGAAAATAATGGCGGTGGCTTAAGCCCATGTTAAATTTATGCAAAAATATGGTTAGCCAAATGATGAACAGATGCAGCTGAGTATTTCCATCATTTTTGTTAAATATCCTGCAAATGATTCTGGCTGGTTATACAGGAAAATTGCATCAAAATGAAGTGTGTACATGAGTAAAATATTAACGACTGATCTCCATTCAATCAACTATAGAAAATGCAGCTGTTTTTAGCTTCCAGCTGTGGAAACATAGCTTACTTTTTCTTCAGGGGAAGGAGAAGCAGACATCCCATTTTATTTCCATATTATTTCCTATTTACTTATTTTTTTTTCTTCCCTTAGATTTCTGCCACCTCTTTCTTTTAGGAGTATATTCAACACCCTCACAATCTTCCTGAGTAATATGAATCAGCACTTGTAAATTTTATTTAGACTTCTGATAATGTGTGTTAATCATGAGTGGTGGGCATCTTGGGAAAGAACCTATTAGAGTCACAGTCTCAAGTAACTCTTCTGATGGAAGGCTGTGTGTCTTTGCCTTCTAAGTCAAAGCTGCCATAAGGCCAAGAGTAGGCAGGAAACTAGGGACTGTCCTCACTTCTCATAAAAGCTTAGCCAAACTTGGGTGGTAATGATTAAATTAAGACTGCCATTTTCAGAGACAAATAAAGGCATATAAGCAGTAGGGTAGGATGAGGATAGGCAGAAGGCTAAAAATGAACAGAAAAGTTAGTAAGTAAAATCTGTGAGGCAGAGATGGTTGAAAATAAACAGAAAACTCAAGTGGAGCAAAAGAGAAGAGAGAGAAGTGAATTGCTAATTATAATAATGGCATAGACATATGCAGCCAGAAACTGGAGATCATTTCATATGCCACCTCATTCAGTTATCACAGCAATCCTACAAGTATTCTAGAGTCCATCTAAGTCCTACGCATATGGAAAACTGAAGTTCAGGAACATTAAAGTATTTATATATATATGTATATATATACACACCCAAGATCATATCGTTGGTTGAATCCTACACTTTGGCTCCAGAGCCCATACTCTTAAGTGCTGTGTTACTGAGTTGCCTTCAGTCACACGTGTGGTAGTGAGAGAAAACCTGGAAAGTAATCGAGTTATCATTGGATCAGAAAAGGAGAGAGTAAGTAGCAGTTACCTTCACTGAGATCAGTTCTATTTCAGAGTCTTTTCCTTAATCCTGCCGAATTCTGGTTATGAAACTTACCCTTTTCTCCTATGATGCCTGGCTCTATGGTACTGAGACCTCCAGCATCCTTACTGATTGAAGTATTCTAAAATAATATGAAAGGAAAGGAAAGGAAAGTGAAGTCGCTCAGTCATGTCTGACTCTTTGCGGCCCCATGGACTCCCTCCCAGGCTCCTCTGAAGATAGGCCTAAAGGAGATGTGAAGATGTGGGAACAGAGTCCAGGCAAAGACATGAACATGGATGAGTGCCCTGAAATAGAATCAAGTCTAGCTGGTTCTACTCTAAGCAAGAAGTCCAGTTTAGCTCTATTTTAACAGATTATTTCTGTGCTACTTCAAATGTCCTAAAACTTCGAACCGTAAGAGTGATTGATACACTGGAAGGGCTTAACAACCACTTGCTAAAAGAATAACTACATGAATAAAACTGAACAATATTTAGGCACTGGGTATTGATGAACAGGAATCAAATAGTACCAAAATGGAAACAGGAGGGGAAAAACAGTTCAAGCGTGTAACATGATTACACTTCTTTAATTCACTAATCTGCTCTTGATTTGGGCTTCCTTGGTGGCTTAGATGGTCACACATCTGCCTGCAATGCAGATTTGGTCCCTGGGTTGGGAAGGTCCCCTGGAAGGAGGGAAAGACAACCCACTCCAGTGTTCTTGCCGGGAGAATCCCATGGACAGAGGAGCTTGGTGGGCTGCAGTCCATGGGGTTGCCTCTTTGTTCACGTTCAATGTTTCATTGTACCCAATAGCCTCCTGCTGTTTACTTGGCTTCAGAGACTGCGTTTTTCCAAACAAACATACTGCTCATTAAAAAAGCCATTTCTAGCTTTTCATGTATGGGGAATAATGCCAATATTTGACAATTTCCTTTTATCAGACTGTTCATCTATGTAAATTTATTAGGATCATTCATTTCTAAACATCTTCTGAATTGATTGCTAAGTCAAAATCAGATCCTTGCCGAATTGGCTTTAGGTACATGTGAGTAACTTCAGTGTTCCTCATTACCAACTCTATAGACATGCTTTTTGACCACCTCAAGTTTTATGTTAGATAATAATCCATCTTCAATATAAACTGCAATTGTATGTAATTGTGCTCTCTAGGATATTAGAACTAGGGAATTCATTGACATCCACTTTGTCTTCTCTTTTGATGAGTCTCATTTTCTCCCTTATTCTAGTCATGTGTCTGTATTTCTTCCGTGCATAGTATGTGATTCACTTGGTGTTCTGAGTTCAGCATCTGGGTCTGCTCCTGGTGTTAACTGTCAGATGTCGGCACAAAATATGGTTAAAAATTCATTTTCATTCACTCTTATTTTTCAGTGCCATTAATGAACATTGGTCATGATTCTATAAGAACCTGGCAGTACTCATTTGAGTGATAAGCACCAGGCTATACTGAAATTCCTCCACCCTTCAAATGTTTGAGTTATCAAGCTTAAACCAAATCTCTCAGTTTCAATATATAATTGTAATAGTTTGTATGGACCGCCATAAGAAAATTCTACAGACTGAGTGGCTTAAACAACAGAAATGCAGCAATGCATTTTCTCACACTCTGGCACTTGGAAGTCAAAGATGGGAAGGTTTGATTTATTCTGGGGCCTCCTCTCCTTGGCTTGCAGAAGGCCATCATGCAGACGTCCTCACGTGGTCGTGGCTCTTCTGAGTCTGTGTCCTAGTCTCTTCTTCTACAACCCCAGTCATATCAGACTAGGGCCCACCTGTCCCCCCCACGGGGACCTCACTGTGTCTTCATTACCTCTTTAAAGGCCATGTCCTCAAGTATTATCACCTCCTGAGGTATGGCAGTTAGGACTTCAACACAGGAGTCTTGAGAGGACATAGTTCAGCCTAATGATGGTATTCCCTCATGAAATATCTTCTAGAACAGGTGGACTGGTACCTCTTGTCAAGTCAGTGGCGGCATTAAATTAGAAATAAAGTATACAATAAATGCAATTCACTTGAATCATCCTGAAACCATCCCTGCCCTGCTCCTTGGCCCATGGGAAAAGTTCTTCCACAAAACTGGTCCCTGATGCCGAAAATGTTTAGGGACTACTGTTCTAGAAGAATCTTGATGGCCTTGCTCTATTAAGTATCTGGACATATCCAGGTAGCTCACACTAAAAAAATGCCTCTCCTGCAAGCAGAGGACTCTGGTGGTTTTCAGAGGCTAAAGGGAAGATATCATTGAGTAGATAATTTTGCTACTCTAGAGGGTAGACATACGTTAAGTTTTACATTATACAAGAAGTATGTTTGAGTGCATGTATGTGTGTGAAAATGTGATTTTTTTAACCACAAAAATATTTTATGTTATAAACCCCACTGTAAACATAAAAATATCAAGGCTTAGAAAAGTCAGAATGGGGAACAGATGTGCACCCATGGCTGATTCATATCAAAGTATGGCAAAAAACCACTACAATATTGTAAAGTAATTAGCCTCCACTTAAATAAATCAATTTTAAAAAGTCATCTGATGTGAAAAATGGCAAGATGCTATTCCATAGGGCTGGAGTTAAAAACCAGATTTCTATCATTTCAAAACCCTCACACTGTTGCTGTTGCATAGAAGATCTCTCTAAAGGCTAAACTCAGTTTTGACCAAACTCATGAGAAAATTATTAAATGAGACTTTCAGAAATGTTCTTTTCTTCTTTCATACTTGTAGGCAGTATCCTAGTGCTTTTGTTAAACTAACAGAGGTGATTCCATTGAGAAATTCAGTTCAAGTAGGCTGATAGTCAAAAGAGATTTTAAGACTTAAAATCTCACCAAGGGAACAGCAAGTAAAATGCCTGTGCGTACTACTGATGATAATAGCAGGCTTGTCCTGCATCTTAAAGCTGTACTAATTTAGAACCATTCAACTAAAATAAGATGTCTATTACAAATGAAGCTTGTGTCCATTTGTCTGTAAAACACATCTGGCAAAAACAGCCAGATGGTATCCCCCAAAACTGGAAAGTACATTTGCCATGGCTCAGTATACAAAAATTCATGTTGAGATGTACAGAGAGGTCTCAAAGGATGAGATAGTTATGCTGCAGTGTAAGAAAAATATAAATAGAGATAGTAAGACTGCCCATACAAAGAGACATGTCAGACTTACTAAGATGCTACAAATAACTAATCGTCATTTTATCTAGAATCCCCCAGTCAATAATCGTCATGACATATTCTTAAAAATACTGTTTTCATGACTCAAATTGAGAAGTTAAAATCACTTCTTATTTGGGCAAAGATATTTGTAGCATGAGAGGCATAATTAATAAGAGCTGTCAATTCTAATTCTGTTGAATAAGCCAGAAGTTTTAAATAAAAGGATATGCTTTGGAATTCTTTCACCATGTATTGTGTTCATAACCAAGTATCCTGCACTGATAGAAAAGCAATCCTGATATTTGGAAGAAAGCCTGTTAAGACAAAGCAGAAAGAATGACTTCTAAGTAAAAAAAAAAAAAACCCAAAATTACTTGCAAATTAGTGAACATGTTATAAAAATCATGGTGTATCAGAAAAATAACATGTATTTCAGTGTACAATCTTCAATGAGAAACTCTAACCCTGTGATATGTATATCCTAAGGTTTTCCTCCATTTAAACTTTAGCATGAATGATTAAAAGTTCTGTGACTGTCCCCTAAAAGGTACAAGACTAGTGAAATAAAATTTGTTTTTGAGAGATATCTCAGAGGTGTATAATGATTGCAATATTTAAAATTATAAAATTGCAGTAATCATATGCAGTATTTAAATGGATTAATTGAAATGTACATGTGTGTATGCTTGCTCAGTCACTCAGTCGTGTCTGACTCTGAGACCCTATGGATAGTAGCCTCCAGGCTCCTCTGTCCATGGGATCCTCTGGGCAAGGATACTGGAGTGGGTTGCCATGCCATCCTCTGGGAGATCTTTCTGACCCAGAGATCAAACCTGAGTCTCTATATGTCTCTTGCATTGGCATGCAGATTCTTTACCACCCAGCCACCTAGGAAGTAAACTGTACATGCAGGAAACCACTATTTTTTAGCTTTCCAAAATATAGTTTGTACATTTACAGATTTTGGTTACAAGAGACCACCCATTTACATTGCTAAGTGATAATGGAATGGATTATTGGTAAGAGGAATCATTATACAACTCGAGTCCACAGAGGAAAAGAGAAGTACAGAAGAGGGAATCTACATAAATTATGTAATTGTACTTTTCCCATGTTTAAAAAATATATGGACAAAAATTACTTTGAAAGGGGAAGTCAAATTGTTACATTTTATTGAAATTTGTATTATTTTGAATCAGATACTTAGAGCAGCAGAAATACTGGCAATCTTGTGACAACAATGGAATTACCCTTTAGAATAAGCAAAATACTTAATGAAGAAAAGGTAAAGATCAAAGGGCTTGAGTAAGCTCTCTTTGTCACAACCTATGTTCTTCACATGTCACACTCTAAGGATTATTTTATAATATTTACATTTCTACACATACTTTAAAAATATTTTAAGAGCAAAATGAATTGTCAGTTACTCTCTGAAAGATTCTCCTGTTGGACAGTCTCACAATGAAATCACTGCAGTGCATGGATACATGTCTAAGTCATCAAAGAGAGAAATAATTCACTCCAAAGAGATGATCTTGTTTTCTTCCAGAAAACTATCATTGTTATGTAACCTTTGAACACGATTAAAATTCAATGACAGACAACATCACATTAAATAAAGGGCAATTAGTTAAGGTTCCGACAGATCTCTCCCGCTGAAGGTATTAGTGAACAGCAGACAAGTAGCTGCAATATTCATGTACATTGGCTGGCCTGCCAAACAGCAAGAATAAGGCATGCTGCAGTCCCGTCATGCCCTCGTCCTTAATTAATTCTGACATCACTGTGAGGGTGAAAGGGTTGAAGTCATTATCCCTCTTTCAGAAGTGAGAAAACCTGAATCTGAGAGAAGTCATGCCAAAGGTCAGGACGCTCCCCGTGACAGCACCAGGACTGCCCCCCGCTCCTTTTTACTCTGGAGTTTTCACTCAAACTCAAAACCGTACTTGGAAATAATCTAATAAATTGATTAGATCTCTCTGTGTGATTGTACTTGAATTCTTTATTTTAGATTAGTCTCTTCATTAAATGACACTCAGAAGCCATTTTGCTGACTCTCAAGCTGAACTCTTCAGTAATTGGTTGATCTGTGGCAGAACCACAGAATTAAAAACAAAGAACAAAATCACTGGGGAAAAACAGGGCATTTAAAATGGTAGCCTAAGTGATTTGTTCTCAAGTCTAAGAAATAATGTTTCCAATGTGTGAATGCTTTTGAAAAGTAATTGCTTAAAAAATTCTAATCAAAACTGACATTTATAGGCACATGAAATTATCTGTTGCTCTAAAGAGAAATGAGATTTGACCACTATTGTTTGGTCACTTAGCTTCCATAATGGCAAGAAAAGGAAACACTGGGGTTGATAAAATCTTAGAATTAGACTAACTTTAGCAAGCACAACAGTAAAATTAAACAGTAGGATATATGAACAAGGGAGATCAATGAAGAAATATTTTAAAGCCAGAGTTTTGTTTTGGTTTGTTTTTTCCTGTTCCAGTGGTAAAATTTAATTGTAACTCTCTAAGATTTGTTAGATGCTTTTGTTGTGGTGGTATATGTTTTGTTAATAAACTTTCCTTTTGTTGTATCACACTACCAAGTCAAAAATTTGTGTTTCTATGTAAAATTAAAACATAACAATTTGTGACTAAATCATATAATAGTCTACCATTGCAATCTAGCATTTTTAGCTTTTACAAAAGTTGTGGTGATCTCATTAATGCTGTCCCTAAAAAAGAAACTAAATTAATCAAACTTTAATTGCCAAGGTACTTCTTAGAAAATGAAAGCTATGAGATGAATAGTAATCTATCACATTTGCATTTTGTAACCAAACAGAAAATCTCCACGTTTTACTGTTCAAACTCACAATGTATTTTTTTTTTTTATTAGTTGGAGGTTAATTACTTTACAGCATTGCAGTGGCTCTTGTCATACACTGAATTAGCCATGGATTCACATGCACTCCCCATCCCGGTCCCCCCTCCCACCTCCCTCTCTACCCCATCCCTCTGGGTCTTCCCAGTGCACCAGGCCTCACAATGTATTAAGCTATACTTCCTAAAAATAATTTTAAAGTGTCATGATTTTTAAGGGAGATTGAATTTGTTTAAAAGTGTGAAATCTTACATTTGTAAAAAAGAAAGTAGATTGGAAAGAAAAAAAACCTAATTCTTGAGTTCTGCAGAATAAAAGCCAGGAATACACAAATATCTAAAAGGAAGATTTTATAATTGAAATAATGACAAAACAATTTTGTTCCTCCTTGACAAGAACAAAAGAACATTGTTTTATTCTTGGAACTAACAGAACAGAATATTGTTCAGTTCAATATTCACTTTTTTTTTTCAATATTCACTTTTTATTCTATCATTTATTCTATCAATATGTATTAAACATCCATTATTTGCCAAATATTGTGCTGGTTAGTATATGAGACAACAATCGCCAGTTGTCATGAAACTTACATTCCAATAGAAAAGTCTACAGTTTGTAAGGAGTTATGCTTGATATCTTCATCTCCATTAGTAATGGGGGAAGTGGGAGTGATGGTGAGACCTGAGACCAGGGTTGTGGAGCTGTAGGATTGTGGGCAGGGAGTGACATTTCAAAAGGGCCCAAGAGAGTGCCACAAACGGTGCACTGCCATTATCTGATGCCATTCACATCTCACATATTACTGAGAAATTCTGCCTATGAATGGAAATGAAAGTCCCCAACCAAGAACTCTGAATATCGTTTCTGTCAGAACAAAGCTGCAGGTCCTTAACATAACACTGCGTTTCTACAGACACATACACGCTCTGGAGGACGCCACAGTTTGGCAGACAGGGGCTTTTTGTGTATTCACACTGAGCTTGTGGAGCCCTGCTCCCTGCAGACCAGACACCAGAGCAAGCAGGAGACGCCATCCTCAGAAGCTCCATCCTTGTCCTCGGAGCAGATCAGCCTCCAGGGCGCTGAGGGGTGGATGGAAAGAACAGTCTGCAGACAGCGGGCTTCTAGACCTTACGGCCCCCCGGTCTAGACAGCCTGTGTAACCAGGCCCTCGAAGGAGTGAGGCGTGGCTGTGAAAGCCACGGGATATCACTCCTATGACTAAGCTACTTGTGGGCTTGAGTTCGTAAAAGGAAGACGACCTTGTGTGAGCCTCACCTCGCCATGTCAGTCCTTAACAGAGAGTGAAGCAGAAGGGATGTTCTTTTGTTGACTGCAAGCTTTTGTGTGGTGAGAGAAGGGGAAGGTGGGCTCTAGAAGCTGAGGGCGCCTTGGGTGGAGCAGAGTGACAAAAGGCTGACCCCGCATCTCTATTTGCAGGACACCCAATTACCTCTGAAGTAGCCTGGACGTCCCCTGCATCCTCACAGTTATCCATAGCTCTAGATATTGAACCTTACCACCTTTGTAGAACATTTTATTCAAGAACAAATCTTCAGTATTTTATGTCCATCAATGATAATGTTTAAGGCCTCGAACATTATCTTCATCCAAGTACCATGACTGACTATAAACAGAATATAACACGCCATTCTGAATTACACCTGCCTATGCACAGATGGTAAAGCGTCTGGCTACAATGTGGGAGACCCGGGTTCGATCCCTGGGTCAGGGAAGATACCCTGGAGAAGGAAATGGCAATCCACTCCAGTACTACTGCCTGGAAAACGCCATGGACAGAGGAGCCTGGTAGGCTACAGTCCATGGGGTTGCAAAGAGTCGGACACAACTGAGCGACTTCACTTCACTCACACTCTGTTTAATGACACTGCCTGCCAATACCTGTGAGCTGCTAAATGTTGCCAGCTATGAAGCATTGTTTACGAGTATTACTGCAGAGTAAGTGATTTGGCCCCATATTGCAAACTGCCTGTGGTTTTGCCACCTAGATAGAGGTAAAGCTTGAAGTCTGGACAGTTTGCTTTCCCTTGTGAATGCTTCATATGGGACTCCCAGAACATATAATAATGGCTTATTGCTTCATTTTCCCCGCTCGTCTCTGTCCATTCTTAACTCCAACTCACATCAAGCAGGTAAGAACCAGCTACAGATATCTTTAACCACTTGATTTTCTCATATATTTCAAATGATCCCATTAGCTAATCCACAGTACAGTTTTGACAACATGGCAATGCAGTTCATACCTTTATTTCTAACCTCTGATTGGTTACAGACTATTTTCAAACATCATATTGCAAGTAAACAATACTTTGAAGATTTGGTCTCACAATCTTCATCACAGTTTGGCCTTTGATCTCTTTTAAAAACCTCTCTCAATTCTTCTGTGAGTTATAACTAGGGTAACCATATATATTATTTTGGTTAATAATTTATCACCCTGAGCTCAACACTTTCAAAAGGACAGAAGGACAATATCAATAACAATTGAATAACAGTTGTAAATCAAGACTCTCCCAGGAAAACCAGGATGAATGATTATTCTTTGGGCCTTGTTAAGGCAGAAAGTCTGATAAATACTTGCTTACATCCTCAAGATAAAGTAGCTTAATTATTGTTTTCCACCTGAACCTAGTGAATGTCCCTAATATACCACTTTCTGGCTCTGAGTTTCCCTCTCAGGCCTAGTTCATAGCTTTCCCAATAGTAAAAATTGTAACTGTTATAAACGAGATTGCATTACTTTCATGGAGGTTGGGGATTTTGAATTATATCATGGATTATTCTTTCCCTTGCTAATAATAAACAACTTATAATTAATACTAGATAAACCAGTTGGAGTTTTTACTTTTTTACATAATCTCTGGGAGTAGAATATTACCCTAACAGAGATGGTTTTATTAAACTACTGGTTTTGTGGCCTGCTGTCAATACTCAAGGAAAGAGTTGTTACAGCTAATGTTGTTGATAAATTGATGATGAGAAGAATCAAAGTCTTAAAATTTTATGAAGAGTCATTGAATCTAAGGGGGCAAATTTCTGACCAAACTCTTGAATTAAAAATTTAGCTGAATGAGAAGTAGAAAAAAATATTAATACTCAGAGACTGGGAAATAATATATGAGAAAAGTTTAAAAATACTTTAAATGTTAAGCAACTGAGCAGTTCATTACAGGCATTCATTCTGAAGTAATAAAATAATAAGCTGAATTAATTCACATTTTCCATTTATCTTTTCACACTGCCGTTTTTTGACCACAATGTAGAGCTCTCTTAAATGAACATTAAACTCATTAGCAAAAGAATGGATCCTTTACAACTAATCTAAAGATATGCAAATAGAAGATTAGTGACATCAACATCTATTGGAACATATAGCGCTTCACCAATGCTTCAAGTGGTGAACAATCCTCTGCAATGCAAGAGACACAGGGAAGTGGGTTCAGTCCCTGGGTGGGGAAGATCCCCTGGAGGAGGAAATGGCAACCCACTCCAGTATTCTTGCCTGGAAAATCCCATGGACAGAGGAGCCTGGCGGGCCACAGTCCATGGGGTTACACAGAGTTGGACACGACTGAGCATACCACACTATTGGAATATATATTGCCTTTAAATGCTCAGGGGCAGAAGGATGATAGAGTTTTTTTTATCATTCCAGAGACAAAAAAATTGCAGGGCTATAATTTAAGGAATAAATAATTCTAAAACATAACTCTTTATAAAGGCATTACAATAAGCCTGACATCATGTCTTTAAATAGTCACACTTTCAAACCAAATAGTTCATATACACAAGAGTTAGCAAAAAAAAAAAAAAAAAAAAAAAAAATCCAGCGTCCCAAACATTCTAGAATGGGCTACTGGAGATTAAAAGAGAGGATGAATGCAGACTTATTTTCTGCTTTCTCTCTAGGGCAGTAGTTTTCAACATTTAGAATGCATCATTCACTGGGGCATGTGTGAAAATGCAGCTTCTCAGAACTCACTTTGCATAAGATGAAACATGAGATGCCTGTGGGACACACAGTTGAAAATGTCAAATATGTCCTCGATCAGGTAGACCTGAAGAAGAGATGTGAGCCGGGCTTAGAAATGACATGTCTCTAGGCGATGGGGAGGTCTAGAGCCAAGCTGTAGAACAATTTACAAAGAATTACACGGACTCATGTGAAGGTGCCCATAAACTAACTGTGCAAAATTCTCTGCTTTTAGATGGTAAAACTGGTCTTGGGAATACAATGGCTTGGGTAAGTTATTTTCCTATGCTTTAGCTCATAGAATCAGAGAGTGTCACAGGTGGAATGGAACCAAGAAATCATTTCATTCAAGCTTATTAATTTAGCAGCAAAGAAACTTCCTCAGAGATGAAGTGACAGAATCAGGGGCTACAGAGTTTGTTGTAGAGTCAAGACATTGCACTTTTTCTTCCAATCCATTATATAACATCTAAACCAACTTTTGAATCACTGTTGGCTCCAATACTAAGCAGAAATAACACAAGCACACTTAATTCCGAAAGAAAATTTAGCTGTAAGGGAAGTACTTAAGAGGCCAACACCGTCTTCCTTCAAACTACAGAAGTGGTTTCTCTGCAAATAAGGTCTTGAACTGTAATAATTCACACAGCAGTAAGAGCAGAAGCATCTTAGCTAACTTTCTCTGAACTGGGCTTTACTTAAAGTTACAACTCTTATTTGTGTTCGTGGGTATGTGCAAACGTGTGTGTGTATGTCTGAAAACAGAAAATGCTGGGGGATAAGAATGCAGTTGGAAAACAGTCACTTTAGGTGACAGAAACACCTTAGAAGTGGACAGATCACCTTGTATTCTTGCTAATCTAAGATTAAACTTGCAGGTAAAAGGTGTTATTATATTGATGTGTTTGTTTTCTTAGAGCTCTGTGGAATTATATCCCTAATTATGATTTATCTGTGTACTTGATGGAATACAAGTAGGGGTTTATGCCAATAATAAAGGTTACCACCTAAAGGCATGATCCTTTCTAAGTTTGGATTGCTTTATGACTGTATTCGTTTTCTGTTGCTGCTTAACTACTTATCACAAATCTAGCTGCCTAAGACAGTCCTCACTTAGGAATCTCCCAGTACTCTAGGTCAGAAATCATGCTGGGATGAGCCTCTACTGAGGGCCTCACAGGCCAAAGTTTAAGCCAGACTGGGCTCTTACCTGGAGGCTCTGAGAAGAATCAGTTTCTGAGCTCATCCAGGCTGTTTGAAGAATTGTTTCTGTGGCTGTGGGTCTGACATACTGTTTCCTTGCTAGCCATCAGCCAGAGGCTACTGTCAGCTCCAAGGAGCAACCCCCCACATGCCTTCTTACTTGCCCACTTCATCTTCAAAGCCAGCCACACCAAACCTTTCTCACACTTCAGGTCTCTGTGATGTCCTCTACCAGATGGAAAACAAAGAGGTTTTTACAGTCCTCACCTGACTAGGGAGCAGGTCAAATCTAGCTAATTAATCTCCAGATCTTACAGTCAATCAACCTGAGATTTAATTATATTTCCAAAATCCCTCCAGAGCAATATTTAGATTTCTGTTTAACTGAATAACTAGAAGACAAGAGTCTCGGTCTCAGGAGACCGTCTTTAGAATTCTGCCTGCCACATAGCATTTTTACCTACAGCACAAAATAGCAAAACTGAGAGTATTCTTTGGGCTCATGATATTCTGAAAATTTTTTTGCAATATCCTTTAATGCTAAGTATACTGGCAGTTTGACTTCCTCTGAAACTTCTTTGTCCTTTTTATGACAACCAGTTTCCTCATTTGTGTTGGTAATCCCACCTTTGTTAAGTTCCTCTGGCCGAATTCCTTCCATCTCTAGGAAGCTGGCAGTGTCAACCACTCTGAGGATCAGCGGTCTTCTAATTACATCAGTTACATCTAACTACTGCTGCTGCTGCTAAGTCGCTTCAGTTGCGTCCGACTCTGTGCGACCCCATAGACAGCAGCCCACCAGGCTCCGCTGTCCCTGGGATTCTCCAGGCAATAACACTGGAGTGGGTTGCCATTTCTGTCTCCAACATCTAACTACAGTGCCAACAAATTAGAACTCCTGGGACTTCCCTGGAAGTCCAGTGGTTAGGAATTTGTGCTTCCGTTTCAGGGGGCATGGGTTTGATCCTTGGTCAGGGAACTAAGATGCTGCATACCATGTAGTACAACCAAAAATAGATAAGAATGAATGAAAAAATTAGAACTCCTTTCTTGTAAAAACATTGATTAGATGCAGAATATGAGAGCAGTTAAGAGAACTTAAAAAAAATAGATGCTACTTTTATAGCAAGTTTGTATTTTGTGAGAATGTGTTTATATTTTGAGAGAATGTGAGGAACCCGAATATTATTATGTAGCCAAGAAGTGTATTATCTTGGGCACATTATATAATCTTCAGGCAGAGGTTTCTCTAACAGAGTAGGGTAAATATGTGAAAGCAAGGGTGTAAGTATCAATTTCCAAAGGAAATGATGATAATGATGATGTTATTATTTTAGTTAGTTAATTTAACCTCAGGCTATGGCAGAGGCTTTTTTAGCTGTTGTTTCTAAAATCAGAAAGATCCTTGTTTTTCTTTTACTCTGTTCATTCTTTCACTAAGGATGTAAAGATTATTTCAGGTATCTTGTATTTAAGGGGGGCATAATGAATGATCTCAATTTGTGATGATCAAAGTATAATCTCCTATTTCTATGCAGAAGTTCCTGGGTTCTATATGTCCTGCAGTGCAGTCCCATTTTCTGTTTTTGCTTGTCTTTGGTTGTGTTTGTGTGTGTGTGTGTGTGTGTGTGTGTGTGTGTGGGGGCATGCACACATGTGTGTAATAGAAAGAGAGGGCTGAATATTTCCCATACTTTTTTGGGAGGATAACAAGACAGTTGATAGTATCTTTGTGGCAATTTATTCAGCATCCAGGTTCTTTTTGCACCAAGAAGTCTTTCTCCAATATCCAGACCATGATACACATAGAACTGGAAGTCTAGTTCACATTTTTGATATAAATTTTATTACAGAGGCACATATCCCTAAACACAATATAGCATTGTTTTGCATACTATTTCAAATAAAAGGTATCAAATTATAAGAACAAATGTTTTACAAAGTATTTTATTTGTGCAATCCTGTTATTTTCACTTTTGCATTTGACTTTTTTTAAATGGATATTTATATCTCTTTGAATTTTTTCATAGTAGAAAACAATGCTGCAAAAGGTGGAAATATCGGGATATTGGTTATTCACATCAACTGCAGTAGATATTCCCAAAATGCTTTCCAAAAATTTTTTAATCATTTAACAGTCTGCAATGCACAAGACTTTTAACTGTTCCATATACCTGTCAGAGTTGATATCCTCACACTTTTTTAGACTAAGTGGTATAAATTGGTATTTAATTTGCTATTATTTTCTATTTCTCTGAAACTAAGTGAACTTTTCACATTTTTTTTTTCTGTCATTTGGATTTCTTATTCTATAAATGAGCTGTTCTTTTATTTTGTCCATTTCTCAACTGTATAATTATTTTGTTAACAATCTTTTATTAGTTCTAAGAATTGTGAGACTCCTACTAGCGTGTTACGGTATTTTGTCATTGTGTGTGTGTTTCTGGTATGACGGTGCATAGATAGGTTTTATTGTGGTCCAACATACCCATCTTTTGTTTGGTACTTTTATTTACTTATTTTTCCTTACCTACAATTATGAACATACCCTTCTATATTTCCCTCTAAAGATTTGATGTTTTACTTTTTCACAATGTCTTAAATCCTCATGGGAATTAATTTTTGTGTCTAGAGTACAGTTTTAATATTTATGGCTAATCTATTCCAGAACAATGTGGCAGTTCATAATCTACTGACTACAATACCAATTTAGTCACACATCAGGATGACATAAATGTGTTTGTTTTTCCATCTAATTCTGAACTCTCTTCTATTGTTTAGTTTCTGCACTGCAATCTCACTATGTATAAGATCCACCTGTCAATACGATCTTGTCTATTCTTGTGTCTTGATTTTCATATAAATCTTAAAATTAACATGAAAACATCTATTTGGATTTTAATCAAGATTACTTCCAACTCATATAATTGGAGTGATGATACTGACCTTCCTACCCACGAACATCCCGTCATTCTCCATTTATTTTGGTGTCTTATGATTAATTTATTTGAGTTTTAACATTCCAGATGAAATTTTTTTTTCATAAAACCTTACACTTCTTGTTATATTACTATTACATAGGACGGTATATACTTTTGTTGCATTACATTATAAACACAACATTTACAATGTTTCATTGTTCTGACTTTGGATTCTTATAACTAGCAACGTAACTGCATCCTATGATCACTTCCAGTGGATGTTCCTAGAATCTATACAACTATCTATTTAGATATCATCTGAGAATGAGAGTTTTGTTTCTTCCACTCCTGCTTTTAAAGAGAAAGCTTCCAAGTATTTGACCATTAAGCAAAGCAATTGTAGATTCCGATACATAAATTATCAGTGTATGGAAGTTCTTTAGCCCTTGTTTCTATACAATTAGTATTTTTAAAGTCAATAATTGGCACTGAATTTTGCAAACTATTGTTCTGTATTGAAATTTCACACTGATTTTCTCTAATGGCGATGATTTTCTGAATCAAAATCTTTCCTGGGATTAACATGACTTGACAAAGTTTGGAGTTGGTTTGCTAACATCTTCCTATTACTGAGTTTATAATGATTTTTGTTTCTTGCTATACTGTCTGTAAAATTCTATGAGTCTAGTATTTGTATGTGTATTTGGGTAGAAACAGGATCTTTTTAAAGTTCTAAATGTAAATTACTACATTTATTAAGATTAAAAATAAAAATTCCTTGAGAGTCACTTTTGTTAAATACATTTTCCACTTTTTCAATGTTTCCATTCATTGTCTTAAAGTTTTCATTAGCATCACATGTTCATTCTACTTTAAAGGTAATTTATCTTTTAAAAAACTAGTCCTTTCAGTTAGTAAATTCTCTTGCTTCAACAAAGTGCACTGGCCTTGCACTAGCATTGTTTTTGTTTCTGTAATTTTGTCTTTGAATTGTGGGCAAGTCACTGCTGCTTAATACATTTTCTCATCTCTGAAAGGACTATTTCCTCTTCAGATCACATATGTTCAATTAGGTTCAAGTAACAAGGATCAAAATTTTCAAAATGGAAAAATCAAAACCAAGAAATCTACAGGTTTATCTTTCTGAGCCGCTGCAACACCTATATTTTCTTTGGAAAATGTGTTAAGATTCAGAAAGCTTGTGCCTTCCACAACAGATTAAAACTTTCAAAGTCTGACATTATCTCTGATAACCAGCAATTCCCTATCCATAATTAAAGACTAATATTAAAATATATTTAAAGAAAGCTCTTCCTGAATCCTTTACTACTTGGGCATATCTCATTTTCTGTCAACATCAAGCAATCATTTATTTGGTTCCTGACCTCATGCTACATGCCACAGTTAAAACATAATATCTAAGGAGTTAAAGGGGGCTTCCCTGGTAGCTCAGGAGGTCAAGTGTCTGCCTACAATGCAGGAGACCTGGGTTCGACCCCTGGGTCAGGAAGATCCCCTGGAGAAGGAAATGGTCAACCCATTCCAGTATTCTTGCCTGGAGAATCCCAAGGACTGAGGAGCCTGGTAGGCTACAGTCCATGGGGTCGTAAAGAGTCAGACATGACTGAGTGACTTCACCATACTATACTGTAGTATGAGGAGTTAAAGGGTATGTACTTTTTTTTTTTAAGTATAAAGATCATTAGTTAGAAAACATGAACAGAAATAAACTTGTATGTCCTGCCATCAAGTAATTTAGTAGAGGTCTTGCAAATACCTCATTTCAGAAAAGTAGGTTAGCATGAAATATATTAATTCAAATCTAAACATACAAAATAAGATCCAAAAATATTTGTGGCAGCTGCATGTTAGGTCACTCAATACATGTCACATGTCAGTAACGTCCCCTGAGATATCTACTTCAACAGGTTTCCTCTGGTCCCATTCCTATAATACATTTTATTCATCTAAATATTATTTATGCTTCTGGGCTGTTTAAAGACCTAGAACATTCAGCAAACAAGTGATTTTGATCAATATTAAGGAGCAATTGGTACAGTTTCTAGGGAAAGTGCTCTAACTTTGGAATATGAACTGGAATAAATTTTTTAAAAATCTCTGAATTAATCTAAAAAACAAAATTACAGACCTAAACACTTGGAGTAAAATGAAAAGTATTAGAAAAAAGTTAACTTTTAGAAAGGCTGACTCATTATTGCTATGAATTATTTGCCTCCCGAGAGCAAGAATATATATATATATTAAGATACCTCTAGTACCATTTAAATTGAACTATCCTTCACACTGGACTTATTTAGTGACAGGACTGGATTATATTTTACCACCTTCTTACTTATTATCGTAAAAGGAAGATTGTATAGCTTCTCTCTCTCACTGGCTGTTGCAGAAAGCTAAATCTGAACTATCAGATTAAGAAATAAAATTCCTCTCTTCTGATAAAACTCCTATTCAGAAGAAAGTGGCTAAGGGTCAAGGGTCAACAGTGGTTCAACACTTATTTCACTATGTGAAAGCCCAAGAAACATGTATAATCTTAAAAGATGAATATAGAGTCCAAATAAAATCATTTTTAAAATCTTGTTTATTGTCATCGTTTACCAATGAGGAGATGCAGTTTATTTACACCAGCAGCCATGGGGCAAGGGGAATACACAGTTAGTTAGCAATCTGTATAGGATGGACTACTTATGCAAAAATAAGACTCTCCAAAACAGAGGACATGAGTTTCACTATACTTCCCCAGTGATCCCAGCATGCGACAATGCCAGGCAATGGCCCCTGGGCATGCGGTGGTGGAACTAATGTATGGAAGAAAAAGCCACAAATCACAGAAATTTGTAAAGAACCCCTCCCCCCCCCAATACATACACACTCAGATACATAATAGAATTACAGGGTGAGCAATACACTTAATTGAGGAGATTAGGACAGGAATTCTGCTGTTAAGAGGAAAGATAGGTAGGGAAAGGGAGAGTTCCTAACCACTGTCAACTATATGGTAGGGAGAATTCTCTCCCTCAAAATGAAAATAGTCTATCCCCTCAGGGCACCTGTTAGACCTAGCCCACCTCATACTCAATCAGGGGGCCACTGCCCTAATAATGGGGGGCAAAAAAACCAAAAATACAAACCAAGAGGGAGGTAATGTGAACCAACCACTACTCAAAACTGTTTCCAATTCTTCCTCCTCTAACCAGGAGAAAAGGCCAGAAAGGAAACAGCAATGTCACAATCTGAGCTCCCTCTCTGAAGTAAGAGTGGACCATAACCTTAAGTTGAGCCTGTTTCCCAGACATTATTGTAGGTAGGCCAGAGTCTCACTTAGACCCTCCTTTCCTTCTGCATCTCCTTAGAAGGAGATGTCTATAAAAAACCCAAGGGCAGGTAACCCCAAATTATTTTAGTTCTTGCCAAAGTCTGACTTTACTACAATTCTTAAAGCCCAATCTGTAGCTAGGACCTGATGCTGAGCAGGACAACTCTAGAGGGAGAATGTAATAATAAGCAGCCTCAAGGCCCTATTACTATGCTTCCCTTACCCCTGCACGGTACGTACCCCAAACCAGTCCAAGGACGAGTCTGAACAGTTCCTTCTGGGATCAGGAAGGATACGTGCACAGCAGGGGTGAGAGGAAACGGATCAGGACCTACTGCACTCCCACGCATCAGTCCTTCACTGCTCTTCTGCTTGGGTCCTAGAGGCAGTACCCAAGTGGAGGGGGGCGATAAACCTTCTCAGAAAGTGAGACACAGCAGGAAGGCATATCAGCACGGCAGTCCTACAGGGGAAATGCTTAGGTATGACACTGTTTGTCACATACAAAAAAAATTACTTTCTCCTCCCATCCCAATCCCAATAGAGGGAGCCATAAGACAGATTCTGCTCTCACAAACACAAGAAAACAAAAACTTAAAAGAAGTCAAGGAAAGGGAAACTGGGCAGGCTTCAGAAGCAGGAGAATCAAGAGAGAGAAATTAGAACTGGTCAGCGTGAATGAAGAGTGGCAGGCAGCACCCGGGGTGATGAGCTGTACCAGACAGGCAGTGGGGCAGGGACTGGAGGACATGGGGCCAAGCCAGGAAAATGAGGCTGGGCCCCTTACTGGGGCACAGATGAGGTAAGAAAACATTTCAAAGAAAGCAGCACCGTTCCCGCTCACCTTGGGGGCTCCCACCCCTCTACACAGCATAAACTTCAATCAGGGAGTCAAGTGGAGAGCAGCTTTGACACACAGCTCACAGTTCCCATCATCCCCTACCCCATCCTCTAAAACCAGGGGGCTTCTGGGGGTCCTTTCCTTGAAAGGTCCTGTCCTTCACGCAACAAAACGACAGCTCTTGTTGTCAAGAAAGTCCAAAGGGGACTGACTGGAGAGCACTGCCCCGTATGAGGGGCAGGTGGTGACCGTCTAGATGTTCGCCACCACAAAACCCCGTGACTGCCCAACCCAAGGAGCAGGGGTGTGTGACAGGATACTGCAGTCAGATGAGAGATGACCCAGGATTGCTCCTTGGTTCCCAGCACATTGCTGACTATAGCTGGAAAAGGTCCCCTCTGGGCTCAACTTTGAAAGTTCAGCCTCCTGGCTAGCCATGGTGCTCTTCCATAGTTCACTTCTGCCCTGAAAGTGGGAGGCAGGTAGTGACCTGGCATAATAACCAAGTTAGACCCACAGACTGGCAAGGTTAACTAGTGACTCGAGAGTAGGAAAATGCCCCACTGAACTGCTGTCCACAGCATAAGACATCCAGTTAAGAATCTTGCAGTTTGAAAGATCGTGCACAGTTGCAGGAGGCCCTGCTACCTCCCCAAGGGATCATTACTCAATCCTCAGCCTGCTTGGATAACCAAGTTGTCCATCTGCTAAGCCTATGCCACCAGATGTGGTGCAAGAAAGAGGGCCCTGTTGAGCAAGATGCTAGCCCAAGTCCCCAAGTCCGTTGACGTCATTTTTAAATGCTGGACCTTTGGGAAACTGGTGACTTTGAGCTTTTCTTCTCCTTGCAGTCAAGACCACAGAGCTTCTCCTACAGATTCGGCCAGGAATTCTTTTTCATGGTTTTACTAGACTGGAATGCCTAATATCCAGCTCTCATCACTGACTTGCATGTGTCTTGGAGAAACCCAAGGCTGAGAGATCAGAGGTGTTGTCCCACTGTGGCCCAACGATAAAGGCCATCAGTTATGTCCAAACTGTCAGTTACCCAGAAAGCCCTTGACATCAGGCAGACAGAAAGGCTGAGGAACCAAAGAACTTTATATGCTGGGTGCACAGCTGCTCACCTGCGCACTGGGGACAATACGGGGTTCTTGAGCACTAGAAATCAACCGCGGCACGGCGCGCTGGATCCATAGTACAGGTCCTCCTGCTCAGGATTTCAAAGCTGACCCAACGCAATACACTTATACAAGGATCTGAATTCCTAAATTCTCCACTTCGGGTTTTTAAAGGGTAGGATCTTCAGTGGGAATTGGGACTTTTGTCTGATTTTTTTTTTTTTTTTTCTACTTAGCTACCTAACTTCTCAAAACCACAGGACTGGTCTATGTCATTGACCTGGTCACCCTCAGACTCTCACGTGGCGGCTACTGGAACTCCGGAGGTGAGCGTTGCAGCTGCTGATCAGGCCCATTCCCAGATTCTCCAGGAAGGGAGCAAAGCGGGAGGCGACACGCTCCTTTATCTTCAACTGGCTGAATGCCAAAATCCTTCACGTTACCAGTCTCTGCGAATTCCAGGTAGAAGTAGCCACACTTGACTGCCCGGTGCACTTCAAAGCAGAAGCCCAAACAAGAATCCTCTATCAGGTCTACGTATATCTCCTGAGCGATGGCCTCCAGCTTGTTAGTATCCAGGTTAGCCAAGGAAATTTCCTCCATTTTAATCTGTAAACGGCCGTGGAGAGGGCGCTCGGATTACTCACAGCTGCACGGCGGCAACACGTCGGGCTCGGAGGGCCGCGCCTAGGCCTCTAGGCCTGTCAGGGCCGCGTCTTCAGCGGAGAGTGCGGAAGCGTCCGCCGCGGCAACGGCAGGGGAGCAGCAGTCAGCGGCGACTGCTCCGGAATCCCTGGTCCTTCCGTTTTTCCTGGCGTTTCCCCGGGGCTGGGACTTGCAGCTCGGGCTGCCCGGGACTCACCGCCGCCAAACGCTGTGGGTGCCGCTCTCCGCCGCCGCGGCCTCTTCCGCTCGCTGGTCCCGGCTTAGCCCCGCCTCCCCACTTCCGCTCCTCAGCTCGCCTGCGCGCGGGCGGCGCGCAGACGCGCGGGGCTCGTCCCTGGGCGCAGCTGCCTGGCCAGCGTTGGAGTTCAGGGAAACGGGTGGGAAGAAAGTAGAATATGTTAGACTTTCATTATCTGTAATGGGGAAAAGATGCTAAGGATGCTATTTTATGTTATTTTGTTTACAAATTTAAACATTCGCTATTGAATTCAGCACCCATGCTGATCACTTCCCTCTTAAAAAAGACAGGAGACAACTATGTCCATGTTTGTGGTGTGAGCTGAAGTACAGTTTTAGCATTTGTTCTCCAGATGTTTGAAAATTTGATGTGTAATTGACATGATTATTTATACTACTGCCGCAGTTGTCATTTAAATCCACTAGATGGTGCAAGGAAGCAAATTACAGTATAATTTTTATCTTTCAGTTTTTGTTTTTAATGAAAAACTAGGCACTAAAGACATAATTCGTATGTATTGATCACATGAACCTAAGGCATTTGTCTCATTTATAAGACCATTAAGTCAGTGATTGTAAGTAAATCGTCATATATATCTCTAAAATAATCCAAAGAGAAAATTATGAATATTCTCTATTGAAGAGGGGGGAAACCTGACCTATCTTAAAGTTACATGCTGGGAGGGAGGTAAACGAAGCCTTTCCTAAAATTCTGCAGCATGAAATAATCGGATCTTGAACCAGTATGAAAAATGAAAGTATTCGTGGCTCGGTCTTGTCAGACTCTTGCCAATGTCATGGACCGTAGCCTGCCAGTCTCCTTTGTCAATGGGATTGTCCAGTTAAGAATACTGAAGTGGTTGGCCATGCCCTTTTCCAAGAGACCTTTACAACCCAAGGAGCAAACCCTGAACTCCTGCATTGCAGGCAGATTCTTTACCATATGAGACACCGGAGAAGCCCTGCCTATCTGCGTTTAAATCAGATCCAACATTGAACAATTCTGTTTCCTCATCGGAATAAAGCTAGTTCCTATTTCATGCGTAAAATTAAATGATAGTTAAAAAATCTTCTTGTGACAACTTCTTACATGTAAGCAAGTATTCAATAAATGTCAGCTGTTTTAATCATAGTTATAAGCATTGGTTATGAACTTGAATATATTACAAGAAAAATTTCCTGTATCTTGTTATTCTTTTGTACCCACCCCCCCACTCATCACTGTGAAATAGAGTGGCATCTTGCACCTTTATACTTTATCAAAATGCAGCTGTAGCCAAAGAAACAAAAACTTTAAAATCATCTATTTGTATCTGTCTGATTCTATAATTCCCTTTCCAGAATAAAGGAAAAAATAGATATGTATCTTTCCAGACAGGTACAAATAAGGATTTTCTAGTGTATATAATCATCAGACTACTATTAAATAGTTTTAGAACTCAATCATAGAATCACACTGTATATTTTTATGAGCAGAGGGTTAAGTACTAGTTTAACTATTAGTTGATGAGTATTTAGCCAGTACTTGTCCCCATCCAAATTTTCTGATTGTGTGTTCTATCACCTTATAAAACACAAATTGGCAGATACAGAGGATTTTGAAAGCCCAAGCTATTTAAGACCCATGCATGACAAAAATTTTTTTCTTTGTCTAGGATAAAATTTTTTCCTTTATCTAGGATGTAATTTTTTCCCATTGTAGCCTTTGTGCAATTTATACGTTTGTCATTCATAAATTGGTAACATGTTTTGCTATAAGTTGGAATCTGCATATTATGTGCTAAGCCATAAAATATAATGATTAAGTGCATGCATTCTTGAGTCAGATGGCCTCCCTTCTAATAACTACTATTTTTGTGAACTTACCTTATCTACTTCTGTAAATCACAGTTTTCTCATTGTAAAATGTCAATAACATTTTCATCATACAAGGTTGTGGTGAGATTTAAACTTGACAATGAATTTAAAAGTCTTCACAAAGTATCTGACAAATAGTATATAATATTGTTTACCTACCAATCATGCCTAGTTAGTTAAGAAAATACAGATAAAAATACAATCATTTCCACTCACTCCTGACCCATGCTTTCTCCAAATTTCACTTAAATCAATGATTCTCAGAAAATCCTCAGGTGTAAATAAGCCACTCAGAGATCCTTTTAAAATATAGATTATGATTTGTTAGTTCTGAAGTAGTACCTTGGGTTTCTGCATTTCTAACATACTTTGATGCTGCTGGTTCCTGAACTAGGGTAACAAGAAATGAAAAGAGCTTGATTGTGGACAACTAGTCTTCATATTGTTTTACTCCCATATAATTTTTCTCACCGAATTATTGTGAGAACCTTTGCACACTTGATTTTGACAGAAGTGATTGTTTTTCTGCCTTTTAAATCCTCCTTATATTGTAAAAGAACTCAAATTCTCAATGTATTTAATGAAAAAATAAAGTGTATTCAGAACATATGTGAGACCATCATATTAATTAGAATACAAATAATCAGGACTAGGACTAGATTTATATTTCTTGTCAGTGTTTTATTATATTTACTCTTAGAAAAAGAACACTCATGACGCTGAAAATTTATGCTCATAACCACCTTGTCACCTCTTTCCACTTGTATCATTTAAAATTGCCTTGCCTGCCTGCCTGCCTGCTAAGTCGCTTCAGGCCTATTCAGCTCTTTTCTAAGCTATGGACTGTAGCCCACTAGGCTCCCCTGTCCATGGGATTCTCCAGGCAAGAATACTGGACTGGGTTGTCATGCCTATCTCCAGGCGATCTTCCCAAGTTAGGGGTTGAACTCGCGTCTCTTACATCTCCTGCACTGGCAGGTGGGTTCTTTACCACTAGCACCACCTGGGAAGCCCCTAAAACTCCCTTATGTCTTGTGAAAATGTACTGAAATTCTTCATGTTAAATCAGTGACATGTCACAAAAAAAGATATTAGAAAGAATTTTGTTCCATTCCAATTAATAGGGTTGAAGGCATTTAAGCCTTTGGTATACAAATATTTTTAAAAGTAGAAACTCTCCATTATCTAAATCATTTTTTTCAATACAAAGCAAATAACAGGGATTTGATTCTTCATAAATGAGTGATCTTCAAAGAATATATACATCATATATGATTAAAATATTTAGTGTACAAATTAAGGGGAGTAAAAATATATTGAAATTTAATTGTCTTTGATTATTATTTTGCCATTAAATAATCATAATATATACTCTGGGAGAATCAGCTCTTGCAAAGACGAGCATGTTTTAAATTATTTAAAGCTTTCTCTTGGAGACTGAAATTTCCTGCTTTTTTGTGTGTGTTCACATAAAACAAAATAGTCACACAGTAGAGTGCACTCAGATATACACCTGGGAGACAAAAGACCTGACTTATCAGATGACATTTGGTCAGAAGGTGAATTCACATTTGTGAAAAATAGATAGCTGGACTTAGGTTTTCTGACTGGTCCTTTGAAAACTAAATTTCTGTGAATCAAGTATTCTGAGGAAATAGATTTCACCAAATTAAGAGTCAAGTCAATTCTTCTTTATTGGTTACAAAGTTCAAATGTTGGATCCTGGGTGTTTTCTTACCATAGACTAATCTCTTCAACTTCCTAGGGTGTCTGGAAGCACCCCACCATCTTTGGGTTAAGAGCATTATTTGTCTTCAGAGCTCCAAGTGGGTGTTGTCATTATCTTGCCTAACATCTGGAGATGTAGCCTGTACATGATCATTTTTAGTTGAAAATATTGTGACTCCCGTCAAATCCATTTTCACCTATAAAATATTAGTTAAAACTTTACTTGCTTTTCTGTACCTACCTAGGTTTTTAAGGTAATTGAAGAGTAAATCAGAGAGAGAGGTAACATTTGACCATATTGTCTTCTTTTATTAATAGGACCATGCTTTATGTCAGAAATAAGCTGTATAGTATGATGCCTTTTTGTCTATAATTTTTTGAAAGAAATATATGTTGTCATAACTCAACTGTAAACATTCACATGTCCTTCCAGGCATGACCAGCTTGAAGTTTCAAATTCATCCTCTGCTGAAATCCATTTTTCAGGATTTGCATTTAAAACCTGATTATCATGCCTTGCATGAGATTCTCAGATGCTGAAATTTGATATTAGATAAGAGTGTCATGCTAAAATTGCAATGTCAAAAGTAAATTTACGATTTTAATCTGCCCTACTAAACTGTGATATCAAGGTGACTTAGTGAATTTTGACATTTATAGCAACTATCGTTTACTATCTACTAAGAAAAAAAAACAAAAAAACTGTAATTCTGAGCTAACTCCAGTTGGTAAGCAGTATAGTATGATAATGTGAAAGAACAATTTCAGTATTTAGCATAACAGTCTTTCTTTAAAAATGATATTTTGATAGATCAATTGGTCAGCATCAGTTTGAACTATGTGAAGAGGCTCTCTGGAATTATTTCCACATATTTGCTTGTACAGGCAAATGTTAAATATATTTTTCAAGTGTTTATGACACTGCCCTTGAAGATTATAAACTATTTTAAAAAAAAAATAATTATTGCTGTCCCCTCCCTTTGTGAGAGAGTCTGCATGGTAGTGCAGAAAAGGCTATTTGTTTACCTTATATGTAAATATAAGGATGGGCTCAGAAAAATGTAAACTCAAACAATGAAGATAATTTCTGTTTAGGCAATACCATTGTGATATGGCAACAATTAACAGAGACTTAAAAAAAAACCTTATTTAATAGAATTTCAAGTTTACAGAAGTGTCATGAGGCTACTACAAATAATTTCTATATAACGACTCTTCACTCGAGTTTAATTAACATTTTGCTCCTTTTACTTTCTCTCTCTGCTGTTTTCTGCATCCCTACCTTACTGCTGCTGCTGTCCTCTCCTCACTGTCCCCAGTCACAAACTACTCTGAGCTATTGTTTTTCCTAATCTATTTTGTCCGTACATTGCAGACATCATGCCTTGCATGCATGCTAAGTTGCTTCAGTTGTGTTGGACTCTTTTTGACCCTACAGACCATAACCCACAGGGTCCTCTGTTCATGGGGATTCTCCAGGCAAGATACTGGAGTGGGTTGCCATGCTTTCCTCCAAGGGATCTTCCTGGCCCAGAGATTGCACCCTCATCTCTTATCTCCTGCATTGGCAGGCAGATTCTTTACCAACTGAGCTATCAGGGAAAGGAAGAAAGTGAAGTCGCTCAGTTGTGGCCGACTCTTTGTGACCCCATGGACTGTAGCCTACCAGGTTCCTCCGTCCATGGGATTTTCCAGGCAAGAGTACTGGAGTGGGGTGCCATTTCCTTCTCCAGGAGACCTTCCTGACCCAGGGGTTGAACCCCGGTCTCCCGCATTGTAGGCAGACGCTTTACCATCTGAGCCACCAGGGAAAACCTAATAATTGAATATGTGTGTGCCTTAAAAACAGGCATTCTTTTATATCGCCACAATACAGTGACCAAATTTAGGATTTTGACTTGTTTAGGAAGTGACTATTGTTTTAAGTCTCAAATAAAATCCATATTCAAATATTGTCAAATGTGCTAATAATATCCTTTATAGTATTTTACCCTCTAGATCTAATCCAGTGTTATATATTGCCTTTACTTACTGTGTCTATTCAGTCTCCTCTAATCTGTAACAGTTATATAGCAGAAAACCTTGAGAGTAACAGAATATTGTACACCAGTTCAAAGACATTCCATTTCAACTTATGATAATAAAAATATCTTTAAAGATATGCAATTTCCCTATTTATACCTTAATTATGGTAATAATGTGACAACAGATTAGGACTTTATAGCTATGTTGCTTGAAAATGAAGATGATAATGAAGGAAGTTTATCTACCAGAGTAAGTTTGCCATGCCGACATATTAGTTTTTTTTTTTTAATAGATGCCTTCTGGAACTTCTGTTACATTCATTTTTAAGATATATTTAAGGACAGTAATATTGATTTCATTCCTTCTCTGCTAACGTATATACTTCAGGAGATCTTGAATTTGCTAACTCTAGTTTTGTCAAGCACAAAACTTTTCAGAAATATAACCCTCAAGGTTGATGAAGAGTTTCTGTTATGATGTAAACTGTTGCTTGGTCCTGTCCTGATTAGTAAAACATGTATTTTGGTTGCTAGTACACATGAGAGTAAACCAATAGAAAGTAACATCTAAACATAGGAATTACTGAAAAACAATGGCTCTCTTTATTTAACCAATCTAAAAGAAAAAGGAAGAAATTATAATAATGTACTAAAGTCTGATTTAAAAAAAAACAACAGCTAAGGTCAGAGATGTTAAATGAATTGTCCAACTAATTGTTGGCAGAATTAGGACTAGATGTTAAATCTTCTAACTTCAAGTTTTCTCTCTGTTACACAATGGTATCTCTAATATGTACTTTTTAATTTCAAACTGTCAGTAATGACTACTTCCTATAATGCATTTTGTAAAACACTTTAGAGTCAGCATTAATATGTAATACAGCAGAATCTTATTGTCAGGTGTGGCATGCACCAGTGGCCAAAAACAAAAAATTAAAAAAATTTTTTTTTTGCTTATGCACAAGGTGCTAAAACTCATAAAGTGATGCTCTACACAATGTATTTTTTTATATTTTTATGTTAGAACTCCAAAAGGAGTACATTTGAGATTAATAAACCATGCATTCCACAAAATGATCATAAACTTAATTTAGAAACATATTTTGAGAGTTTTAAAAATCAGAAATTCACAGAAAAGTTTTTACTGCCTATAAGTAATGTTATTTTTAGAAGTTTTCCAACAAATTGATTTTAAATTGTTCAGTGCAGCATTGTTTCTTTCTTCTTCCATAATTCTTTGGAACATAGTTTTCAAGCTATAGAGAAGTTTTCATGTAATTAATTGAGCATACTTTTCCCTAATGACTAATGTCCATTAGGTTTGTTTTTGTTTATCTTTTCCCATCAAGAGCTGTCTCATATTTTCTTAAGTCAAGCTGTTAGACTGGTGGGTGGGATGTCTTTACTTCTTATAGTCCACAGACAGGCATCTGGCAATTGCCACCAAGTGGGAGATTAATTTTCTTGCAAATATCCTAGTAAGGGTAAAACTAAAGACAAATTTAAGTACTAACATGAGGGTATCGCAGAATCTCTCACAAATTAAGTAAAGATTTTTATTATTATTAAAGTAACTCTGGTTTCTCTTTTTGGACTTAAACTTATTTTATATTACCTCTGTCTTTTTTTTTTCCTTTGTTTATCTGAAACTACTCTTTGGTTTTCAGTTCTCAAAGGACTTCCAGCAGTTTGATTTGTCCCTATTGCCAGAGATTATTAGCTGTTTCTAGACCCACTTTTATATATTTGCTGAAAATTAACTCTTACATGTTCTCACCCTGACAGCACCGGACCTCATCGTTTATGGGCGTCACCATCTACTTGTGCTACTCACTTCCTTAGCAGCTCCCAGCACTAATCAGTCAACTGCAAATAAATTCCTAACATGACCTGCAAACATTTTTCTCTTACTTCCTGACTTGTGTGGTTCTCATGTGCTGTAAGTGCCTAGGCCTTGTATTTTGGAGAAAAATACAAACATATAGATGTGTGTGCCATCACTGGCATTTGGCCAAATGCGATGTATATGATGGGCTTCCCTGATAGCTCAGTTGGTAAAAATCCACCTGCAATGCAGGAGACCCTGGTTCAATTCCTGGATCAGGAAGATCCATTGGAGAAGGGATAGGCTACCCACTCCAGTATTCTTGGGCTTCTCTTGTGGCTCAGCTGGTAAAGAATCCACCTGCAATGTGAGAGACCTGGGTTGGGAAGATCCCCTGGAGAAGGGAAAGGCTACCCACTCCAGCATTCTGGTCTGGAGAGTTCCATGGACTGAGAATTTCATGGAATGGATAGTCCATGGGGTCACAAAGAGTTGGACACGACTGAGCGACTTTCACTTTCACTTTATATAGTAGATCCTTAATACTTCATACACCACCAGAATCTGCTGCACAAATTTTAGAATTCAATTTCATTTTTCAGTATTACTATTAGTTAAATTGATATTTCATAACTCAGGTTTTTGCCTTTGGATTCCTCAAAGAACAAAGTGAAAATTTAATTCTTTAAAATAGAATAAAGCTCATTCTGTCTTATGGATCCATTGGACATATGTCCAAATTTAAGCTACATTATAGGATCTTGGTGATCTCATTTTTTCTCTATTTTTAAATGTTTTTATATTTCATCATTATAAGGATTATTTCATCAATAGTTATTAATTGTCCTTAGTTAAGTTTTAAAATATAAAAATAAAAAGATGAGAAGAATGATGGAATAATCTAGATTCATAGGGGTCTGAGAATCATGAAGTTGAGTTTTTGTGAAAAAATTTGCATTAGAACACAGTCACATATGTGTATGTATTGTACATAACTGCTTTTGCTTAAATAGCAGAGTTGAGTGAGTAGTTGCACCTGAGACCATATGGCTTGAAAGCCTAAAATATTTACTATATAGCCTTTTAAGAAAAAGTTTACTTATGCTATGTCTCTTGTGAAAGTGAAAGTCGCTCATTCGGGTCTGACTCTTTGCAACCCCGTGGACTATCCAGTCCATGGAATTCTGCAGGCCAGGATACTGGAGAGGGTAGCTGTTCCCTTCACCAGAGAATCTTCCCAACACAGGGATTGAGCCCAGGTCTCCTGCATTGCAGGCGGATTCTTGACCAGCTGAGCCACAAGGGAATCCAATGTTTCTCTTAGAAGGACAAATGATAGTGAAGGAATTACTGTTATCCTTCACTTTTGTTATTTTGTTACCAACTATAGCATTATCTTTCTAGAGGATATGAGAGAAACCTGGAGATACTATCTCTATAACCTGCTTTTAGCTTTTGTTGCTGTTGTTTGGTTGTTCAATCATATCCAACTCTGTTGTGACTCCATGGACTGTATGCAGCTCACTAGGCTACTTTGTCCATGGGATTTCCCAAGCAAAATTACTGGAATGGGCTGCCATCTCCTTCTCCAGGGGATCCTCCAGACCCAGGAAATGAATCCACGTCTCCTGCGTCTCCTGCATTGCAGGCAGATTCTTTACCTCTGAGCCACTTTTTACTGAACACAACCAAGTAATCAGAATTTTTCATTTTCTAAACTTAATAGCATAGAGAAGAAAATTGACAGAGGAGGATGTTTCACAATTATTAGGTGAATTGGAAGATAAATTCTAACAGACAAATAACAGTACTCTAATGCTGATGGTGAAATGGATCATGGATGTGAAATGGATTGTATAAGTGGGATCTTAGACAAGGAGACAATAAGTGTTCAAATGACAATATTTAGATGAATTTTCTAGAATATCTGTGTGAACAATATATTTCCTAGAACGAAGGGAGTAGATGATTTAATCCAGTTGTTATTAAATAGGAAAAACTTCATCAGGAAATGTTTTGCAGTAAGGACTTAGACTATTCTGTTTTGCTAAAATTAGGTGTTTTCATCTTCATTCATCTTTATGATGTTTGTGTGCCAAATTTACTTGTTACAAAAAAAATTTGTAACGTTTAAATTTGTTTTAAAATTTAGAACACAGTTGTTTTGGACTATCTTTTTATTTTTGCCTCTGTGAATTATTTATTAAAGGACAAAATTATTTTTCAGGTCCATTGGATCTAGACAGCAACTGGTACTGACAATTTTCTTGATGCACTGAAAGTTAAATATTAATGCCAAAAAGAAGACACAAAAAGGAGTGAACTTAGGAAAGTTAGATTTAGTGGTTTTAATTCATAGTTTTAAAAAAAACAATGTGATATTTAGTGTGATATTAGTATGATATTTCTGTACTTTAAGCATTTGTCTTTCTCTGGGAGACAGCCTGTCTGTATCCCAAGCAAAATCTCAAGCATTCAACTATAAATAAATTTATTGGCTTTTATAATAAAGCTTTCTTTTAAAACATATAAGTGGCATATCCCCTTGAAATAATTCTGTGCAGTGAGATTCTCTTCTGGTCAAACATAAATGCTGTCACCAACCTTCTTTAGATCAGAGGTCAGCTTCCCAGAGTTACTTTGTTTTGTAGTTTTTCCTTTGTGTACCTGCCTTTTCCCCTTATTTTTAATTTGAGCAGATATTTCTGTAGATATGTTTTCATGTACTTACTTTTGGTTCTTGGTAAGTTTTCCTCATGACTTTTAGGTATATTGTAAGGCAGCTTTTTTCCTTAGCCCTCAAATACTTGCTCCTATAAATCCCACATATATAAACAAAGTACAGCATAGAATACAAGAAAAAATATATATATAACCTTAAATTATGATGAGCTATAAGAAAAAGTTACATTATTTTTTAAACTTCTGTTCTTATACCTGAAATAATAAAGCCAACTTTTTGACACTACAAATTGACAATTGTTGATGTGGGGGAGACAAGTCAAGTGAATAGTGTCAGGCTTAAAGTAAGCAGTTTGCAAGTTGACAAACTCTGGGATTTGAGCAAACTCCAGGGCACAGTGAGGAACAGGGAGGCCTGGCGTTGCTGCAGTCCACGGGGTCGCTTAGTGGCCGACTTAGTGGCTGAACAACAAGCTGACAAAGATTTACTCACTTTTTACAACTTTTCACTGCACGGAATCCATTATAATTCTATACAAATTTCACTGTATAATTTTTTTTTTAAGGGAACAACAACACAGAAGAAAACAAGAAATATGAGAAAGGTAGGAGAGAGCTAACTGATTTCTAATTTGATGCCAATAATTGTTTGTGTTAAGGTTGCAAAAGATTAAATTCATTGCATCTACTCTCCAGTGTCTTTAAGTTATAAATTTTTCCATATTCATTTTTGCATAAATGGCAGTTAAATTGAGGGACTTTGATGTTGTAGCCTGGGCTACTTACTATTTACACAACCCTGCACAATTTTAGTAACAGCTCAGACTTAGTTACTTCATCTCTAAAATGGACATTAATATAGTGCTTTCCTTATAAGGAATTGTAAAAGTAACATAAAATATAAATTGCTTAAAAGAATTTTGGGCATTAAGTAAGTATTCAGTAAGCATAACCTATTTGTATAGTGATAATCATTTTTTTCAAAGCACTAGCTAAAACTTTTAGTGGCCAAAATCCTGTAAACCTTTACAGACAACTGCCCTATATGAAATCCAGGTCTTTGACTCATTTACTATTAGAGGAATCCAGCCATGCCTGGCATGAGCTTAAAAACACTGAGATCTCTTTCTCATATCCCACATTTTGGGCCCATATATGCATTGACATTAGATCTGCTGCATCTGTTCATGCATTTAAATGAAAGTTAAAGACTTTCTCTTTTGATCAAGTTTTAGGGTTTTCATAATTTATATGCACCACACTACTCTACAAGACTTTGTTTGAGCAATTTTCTCTGTTTTATCTGTCACTGGTATTTTTATGCCTCTTATTCTGCAGCCTTTAAGATGTGATGTGAATAAAAACAGCTTTCTAAATAAAGATTGATTGTCTGGTAACAGTTACACAATAAACAACAGGCTTCATATAAGACTTTTAAAACACATATGTTGGTTTAAATGATAGAATGGCACATATCATAATTTATGGAATTGTACATAAAGCAATATCCTCATGTAGATGTTAAAGTTAAATTGGGAATTTTTTAAGAAAAATTTTTACAGATGCTTTGTTCAAATTGCCAAAAACACCTGTGTACAGTGTTTTCTTAATATAGACATTGGAACCACCATTTTTTCCTTATGAAGTTTGATTCTGTCCTACTGAGAGGACTATCTTTTGTTGGGATTGAATGAACCATTCCCAAGCAAGTCCACAGGTCAAAAATCTGTAGTCATTAAATTTGCTTCCATTAATCTTTTGACAATATTTCTAACACTTTTTGAGTCCACTGGAATAAAGTAGAATGTTTAGAAAAAATTTTTTCTAGTTTTTCCTATATAAGGGGCTTGTTGGATTTATATTTGCATTATTTCATTAAAAATATGATGTGACAACCTAGAGGGATGGGATGGGGTGGGGGTGGGAGGGAGGTTCACGAGGGAGAGAACATACATATACAAATGGCTTATTCATGTTGATATATGGCAGAAAGTCCCACAATATTGTAAAGCAATTAAAAAACCAATTAAAAGAAACTAAAAAATATGACATGCTTTTCAGGAAGAGATTATTTTTATTAATCCTCAGTGAAAAGTGAACTTATATCTGTAAGATACAGTGTTCAGTTCAGTAGCTCAGTCGTGTTTGACTGTTTGTGATCATATGGATGGCACCATGCCAAGGCTTCCCTGGCTATCACCAATTCCCAGAGCTTGCTCAAACTGATGTTCATCTACTTGGTGATGCCATCCAACCATCTCATCCTCCGTCATCCCCTTCTCCTCCTGCCTTTAATCTTTCCCGGCATCAGGATCTTTTCTAAGGATTAAGTTCTTCACATCAGGTGGCCAAAGTATTGGAGCTTCAGCTTCAACATCAGTCCTTCCAATGACTATTCAGGACTGATTTCTTTTAGCACTGGTTTGATCTCCTCGCAGCCCAAGGGACTCTTAAGAGTATTCTCCAACACTGCAGTTCAAAAGCATCAATTCTTAGGCTTTCTTTATGGTCCAACTCTCACATCCATACATGACTACTGGAAAAATCATAGCTTTGACTAAATGGACCTTTTTTATTATACAACTCTCACATCCATACATGACTACTGGAAAAACCATAGCTTTGACTAAATGGACCTTTGTTGGCAAAGTAATGTCTCTGCTTTGTAATATGTTGTCTAGGTTGGTCATAGCTTTTCTACCAAGGAGCAAGTATCTTTTAATTTTATGGCTGCAGTCACCATCTGCAGTGGTTTTGGAGCCCAAGAAAATAAAGTCAGCCACTGTTTCTACTGTTTCCCCTTGTATTTGCCACGAAGTGATGGGACCAGATGCCATGACTTAGTTTTTTGAATGCCGAGTTTTAAACCAGCTTTTCCACTTTCCTCTTCCACTTTCATCAAGAGGCTCTTTAGTTCCTCTTCACTTTCGGCCATAAGGGTGGTGTCATCTGTGTAACTGAGATTATTGATATTTCTCCCAGCAAGCTTGATTCCAACTTGTGCTTCCTCCAGCCCAGCATTTCATATGATGTACTCTGCATAGATATTAAATAGGCAGGGTTACAATATTCAGCCTTGACATACTCCTTTCCTGATTTGGAACCAGTCTGTTGTTCCATAACTGTTGCTTCCTGACCTGCATACAGCTTTCTCAAGTGGCAGGTGAGGTGGTCTGGTATTCCCATTTCTTTAAGAATTTTCCACAGTTTGGTGTGATCCACACAGTTAAAGGTGTTGGCATAGTCAATAAAGCAGAAATAGATGTTTTTTTGAAACTCTCTTGTTTTTTTGATGATCCAACGGATGTTGGCAATTTGATCTCTGGTTCCTCTGCCTTTTCTAAATCCAGCTTGAACATCTGGAAGTTCACGGTTCACGTATTGCTGAAGCCTGACTTGGAGAATTTTGAGCATTACTTTGCTAGCATGTGAGATGAGTGCAATGGTGCAGTAGTTTGAGCATTCTTTGGCATTGCCTTTGTTTGGGCATGCTTAATTATCATTCTTAATTGTTTATAAACTAAGTTAAAAAAATTTTTTTAATTTAATTAAAAATGCATTAAGAATGATCATGCTTAATTTTTTAAAAACCCAGTTTTTATCTGGAACTCTTTTGCTTTTTGTTTATATATTATCCTTTATCCCCTCATTAGAACATAAGTACCATTAGTTTAGATGCTTCATTTTGGTAATTGTTTTATCTTTACTTCATACTCAATTAATTTTTCGGCTTTCATCTTTTCTTTTAATACTCTAACATAGGAGTCAGATATGCAGGATGTGTGAAGCATGTTTAGATATTTTGGGATTATTGCCTTTATATTGCTCTGTGACCTTAAGAACATCAGTTACATCAATTTACCTTATTTCTTCATTTTGAGTAAAGTAGATATGATTGCTTGAGAGATGAAAACTTAACATTTGTTTCAAAGTTATGAAAAAAGTAGTATATCTAAAATGTTGAATATATCTGGGGAAAGTTGACTAGTAACATCATGATTAAAGGTCTATTAAAATGCATGTATTTTTAAAAAGCTGACTAAAGTCCAGAAAGATTATCATTCAACTTTTTCTTCATGAGAGATGAGAAATAAAGAAAATGAGATACTAATTTTTTTTAAGAATACAACTCTTCATCAAATAAATTGTGTATTAAACCCCATAGTTCATTGGCTCTTTATAGAGAATGCTAACAATTCTGTAGGTTCATATTTCTCCTTCCAGCACAAAGATTTGTTCCAATTATGACTTTTGAAGTATTTTATTAACCAACTCCTACTCCCAAATTTAGTGTTTTACTTCTGTTTTAAAAATTGCTGTCTTTGAGAATTTCTTTCCAAGTAAATAATTGTTGAAAGTGGGGCTCTCATCTTGGGCATCATTGCCTTAATCATCATGACTCATAATTTAAAGAAGTTATTTTCTCTGTGTGTTAAAAGTCGATCCACAAGCAAATATGTATATCCACTCTTTGAAACATAGACTTAATGTGTATAAACTTTCAGCAGAAGGTTCATCTAGCTCTGCATCTCCTGATCATTGCTTCCCATATCAAGTTTCCAATGTTCAGCCTTAAGGTTCCACCTGCAATGCAGGAGACACAGGCAGACATGGGTTCAATTCCTGGATAAGGAAGAGCCCCTGGAGGAGGAAGTGGCAACCCACTCCAGTAATCTTGCCTGAAAAGTCCCATGGACAGAGGAGCCTCGCGGTCTACAGCTCATGGGGTCGCAAGAGTCAGACATGACTAAACTCATGTGCGGCAGCAGCAGCAGCTTCAAGGTTCAAGAAAGGAACAGTACCACTTGAAAGGGGTCACTGCAGAATTCAAAGAATCTTTCATTCAATTAAAACAAGACAAGCCCAAAAAGTGCAATTCCTTTTGGAGAAACTGTCAAGGAAATCATTTTTTGACTATCTTAGTAACTTAAGAGGGATGCTCTAATAAAATTTTAGGTTGGGGCCTATTATGGTGGCAACTTGAAATATTGAGCTAAACTTGTAAGCTTAAATTTATTATCTGTAAATATAGCTGGAAATGTAACACGGACTAATGGAAGTACATTTAATTTCAGAACGCAACTGGCAGCTGTAACATTATTATGTAGGAGAGGGACAATTCTAGATAAATCTCTTTAAAGAGTGGCAATAACTTTATTTAAATTTGATTTAGTTATGCCTTATTCATAGTGATGTGGTAAATGTTAAATGTAGAATATAGAACAAAATTTGTATGCTTTAATGTACTACATAGTAGACAATTTTACCTTGGACTAGTTAAGAAGAAAGCAAAAACAAAGCTAATGGCTTGCTGCTCATGTAATTTGGGGTTACATTTCTCTTCCTCTCTTCCCTAATTTTCTTGACCTATAGAAGTGTGTGAGAACAGGGAGACCCATGGCTGCTTATTGGGAAAAGCTGGCTCTTCACTTGCCTACTCACTGGTGTACCAGGCAGTCTTACATATGTGGCTCTGAGCCTTCAGTCGTCAAGGAAGAAAATGAGAGCCTCCTTGGGACTTCAGAGTGAGACTCTTCATGGGGATGCTCTGTCCTGGTTTGTCTAACCTGAAGAGGAAAATAGATTTCTCAAGGTAGGTAAGAACTAGAACCCAAGGTTAGACTTCTAGTTCAGAATGGGTGGTTGTATATTTCCTATTTGCCCAAATACCAATTTACTATTGTGTTAGAGGATTTTTATTTATTTTTAGTGAGTTCTCAGCCCCTATCTATGCTTTATATTTTTCACCAACTTTCTTTAATATAATCCTCATATGTAGTGGTGTGACTCAATACACTCTAAAGAAGAATTTAATTTTAACTAGTGTTATTTGAAATTATGATATACAAATGCTTATTAAATGAACAGGGAATTATTGGCAGAGTTAGTTAAGGTGAGAGAGTGAGATCAATGTAATATCCATAGAAGCAACTATTCCTCTTATTTCCTGGAAACGTGTCTCTTTGAATAGAAATTATATATTATCTACTTCAGGATACATATCATGAAGTATATCTATGTTTATATTATGTGTACTCTAAAATAATCTCTCCTAGTTGTTTCTTTGTTTTGCACATATATTTTCTTAAACTAAGCCAAATCATTTCTGGGATGATTGTGTTAAAATGTTAGATCATGTCACTCCTCCAGAGAAAACTTCGAGTGCCTTCCTACCTAGGAAGAAAGCTAAAATTCTCTCTCTCTTTTTTTTTTTTTTTGCTAAAATTCTTACTTTGTACTTTAACACCTGGCAGCAAGTAGCCACTGTCATATCTCTGAATTTATCACTCACTGATTTCTCTCGCTTGCTCTCTTTAAGTCACACTGTTCTGGTTGCGGTTCTTTAAACATGACAGACTCACTTTTGACTTACCATCTTTACATTGGCTGTTCCTTCTTCCCCAGTGATCCATGTTATTAACCTTTTAATTTGCTTTAACTTTTTGTTCCAATGTGTCCTTCATGAGTTCTAATTGATTGCCCTATCTAGACTTAAAATCTGCTTCCGCCTACCATAGACTTAGATTCCTAAAGCTGCACATCAGCAGATTATTGCCCCCAATTATATTAATATTAGTCTTTCTCTTGTGTGATCAGTTTTATCTGACTCTGTGACCCCATGGGCTGTTGCCCACCAGTCCCCTCTGTCAATGATTTCCCAAGCAAGAATACTGGAATGGGCTGCCATTTCCTCCTCCAGGGGATCGTCCTGACTCAGCGATCAAACCCAGGTCTCCTGTGTGTCCTGCATTGCAGGTGGGTTCTTTACCACTGAGTCACCAGGAAAGACCCAATTATATATTTAATTCTGCTTTTCTGAGTCATTTTGATATACTTATTTCATTTATGCTTTCTCACTATAGTGCATCTATTGCTAAACCTAAGTTCTTCTGTCCATCAAATAAGAGAGGTCTTTACTGAATCACCAGAGTGGGTAAACCCTCAGTTTTCTGACTCTGTAGTACCTTCAACTTTCCATTTTTGCACACTTCATCGATTTTCCTTTTGATGTCTGGTTAGAAACTATACACTTTATAATTTATGACTACCCATAAAATCCAAAATGAGCATTATTTCATCACCCGTAGATGAATAAAGCAGTGATTCTTCTTTAGCAGTAGAGAATAATTTTGACAATCAAATTATATTACCTACTTTCAGTTTAAAATAGTGAGTTTTAGGACTAATGTGATTCCCTCCTATTCTTTTTTCATAAATTTCCAAAGACCACCTAATTCCAGGATGGTGGTAGGTAGGTAACCTTAAGGAAAGGGCATTTGTTTTGAGGCTACTCTCACAGCCATGGTGTGATTCATCTATACTGTGACCACTTGCTGCTCTTGCTGCATATTCCTTTTAGCTTAATATATTTTTGAAAACATTTAATTTTGAATAGTTTTAGATTTACAGAAAAGTTGCAGCAATAGTTCAAGGAGTTTCTACATACCCCAAACCTGGTTTCCCCTATTAATGTCGTACATTAGCATGTTATATTTGTCATAACTAATGAACCAAATTACTTGTGGATTCTTACCGATTCTGCTAGTCTTGGTTTTGGTTTTTGTCAAGATAGGTCTACCTGATTTTATCCTTAATTAGAGGGTGTTGCCTTTATTCCCTGGTATCTCAGCTGGTAAAGAACTCACCTGCAATGCAGGAGACCCTGGTTTGATCCCTGGGTTGGGAAGAGCCCCTGGAGGAGGGTATGGTCACCCACTCCAGTATTCTTGCCTGGAGAATCCCATGGACAGAGGAGCCTGGCGGGCTACAGTCTATGGGCTTGCAAAGAGTTGGACACGACTGAGTGACTAAACACAGAACAGCCTTTATTCCAAAGGAATGTCCTTGCTGGGCTCTCAGTTGAATGTCTGAAATCATCAGCAATGTGTCTTCTCTCCAAATGGGCTGTAATTGCAATATTTTCTATCCTTGGGCGAACACGGTTATCTCCATTCAATCTAGTCCAGCTCTACCTTCTTTCTGCTAAGGCTAGTCGGGTCTTTCTGTGAGCATACAGGACTTGTCTCTCAGCCAAAAGCTCATGGTGAACCATCACAGAAACTTCTCTGGCCCTTCCATTCAACTTCTTCCTTTCCAGGAACCTGCCTTGAAAATTCCATCCCCTTCAGCACTCTAGATTCTTATCTCTGCTTCCCAACTTGGCAATGTATTGCATCACTTGGGCCCCACTTCCCTGATACAAGTAAAGAAAGTATCTGTCCTCAGAGCCCTGCAGTGTCCTTTCTCTTAAAAATTATAGCACTGCTTTGTCTGTTGCTCCATGCAGTAAAAGATCTTCATATATTTTGTCTGATTTTATAGTTATTTATAATTGGAGATCACATAAGATACCAGTTACTTTTTGATGGTTGGAAATTGAATTGTCACATAAATTGATTTTTATTATTATTTCAATGTTGGAAATTTGTGAATGGCTAAAAATTAAATTTGTTGTTTAACTATTAATTTATCACTCTAAAACTTTTATAGCCAATAATATTTCCAGGTATATTTATGACCCATTCTTAGAATGTAACTCTGCTCTTGCTAAAGTTTTTGAGAAGCTCTGGTATATACTGCAAACTTTTGGTTATATTTTGTTGGAAACTTGTTTTTGATATTCTAAGCCAAACTTTTAGAATACCAAACAGTTATTATATTTTTTCAAATATCTGATCCCAGAATTTAAATGGTCATCTATAGTGAACAAAAGTCTAGGAAGGTGAGCATGTTTTCAAGACTGTTTTGGACTTTATGACCAAAAAATTAATACTATTTTTGTTATATTTTTGAATAAGGAAACATCACTTCAAAATCTAGTTTCAATTCAAAAAGGAACACATAGCTCACAGTATTACTGAGAAAAAAAATACACAGGAGAAATAAATCACAATATTATCCAGTAAACTAACCTCTTCTCTAGGTGTAATGTAGGCCATCGGTATTTTATGCACAGAACACCATCTGAGACTAACATTAATTCTTCTTAGAGTCCTGGAATACATCTTCAGGAATATTCTTCTGTGTATTATCTTTTCTAAACAGGAAAAAATGAGCTTGAGGAAGTAAAACTAATTTAATGTCTGTCACGCAAACTTCCATGTATGTCTCAATACAAATATACTTTGGTAATTTTAGTATAAGAAGAAAGAATGCTACGGATTCAGCTAACAGAGTAACAAAAAGTACTTTAGAAAGGACAGTGTGGGGGGCTCCTGAAGAAACTGGAAGGAGAGCTACTTATGGCCCTGCGATCCCTCCTGGAGAAAACATGATCCAAAGGGATGCATGCACCCAGAGTTGGGGGCAGCACTGCTTACAATAGCCAGGACGTGGGAGCAACCTAGATGCCCACGCAGAGGCGCGGATAAAGAAGATGCGGTGCATGCGTACAAGGGGACGTTACTCAGTCATTAAGAAGAATGAAGCAACGCCATTTGCAGCATCATGGACGGACTTAGAGATTGTCATCCTGAGTAAGGCAAGTCGGACGGAGAGGAGAGACCTTATGTGGCATCCCTTATCCGTGGACCCTAAACAGAAATGATAGGAGCGGCCTCACAGAACAGAGACTCACAGACTTCCAGAATGAACTTCTTGCTTTTGAGGGGGAGGAGGGGGGAAGATAGTTAGGGAGTCTGAGAGGACGTGTATGTCCACACTGCTGTGTTTAAACTAGGTAGCAACAAGGACCTCTGCGCCGCACACGCAACTCTGCTCAGGATTATGTGGAGTCTAGATGAGAGTTTGGGGAAGAATGGGTACATACATATGTGTGACTGGGTCCCTTTCCGCTCACCTGCAACTATCGCAACCTTGTTTGTTAATCTGCTGTACCCCAACACAAATTTGTTTTTTAAGTATCTCAGAAAAAAGTAAGCAAAAGTTCTTGAATTATAAAATCTTTAGAAGGTTAAAGCTTCATCCTGCAGTAAGGATTGTGCTGGTCACACTGAGAACAGAGCATCTTGGTGACATGGTGATGCATTTCTCCGCCTCAGTTTCACTGTGTATTGTGTGGTTATTCCAAAAGACATGCTAGGTTTTGACATGGCTTTGTTTTTTTTTTCTGCTAAATATATTTCAGAAAAATGAGTTTTGTGTTGGCTTCCTTTTGTAATATTATTTTTCTAATAGCAATATTAAGAACTGAGTCAGCATAACACACTGAGAGGAGTTAAGATTCCTAACGTTGACACATTGTGCATCTGACCCAATTCATCATAGGTTGTGATGTGAGTATGGGGTGACATTTAAGTGTTTTGATGATGACTTTTTTTAAAATTAGAGGTGAAAAGGAGGCCTGATTTCCCAGTACGATATTGGCTCTCTCCTTGTTATAATTCAAATTACTATGCTTTGGAGAAGATAGATGTACACATGTTATGAGAATCTTATAACAAACTAGGCTTTGATTTATTTTTGTCTTTATTGCAAGCCTACTTCAATGAATAACTGACAATATGTTAACCAATGAGGACGGTTTTAGGAGGTTCTGTAGGTCAGTGAAATTTGTTGCATTTGAAATGACATGAAGCTAATCATTATGTAATTATCACATATAACCTTACATTATGAATACATTTATGAATACTTTTATATGCTAATAATCAGATAACCAAGCAAATTTGTGTAATAAGATTTCTGGTATTAGGGATATGAGGAGAAGATTAATTAAATGAAATACGATATACAAATGGAATATCCAGTTTAACTATGAAGTAAAAGAAACTAGGAACTGCCTTATAAATATGAAACCTGACATCATTATCATCATGTATTTTATGGAAACCTACTTCACAGATCTGACATGGAAGCATTTATTGGTGTCTTTCATCAAGAAGTCAGAGTGAGCTAGTTCTGGGATTGTATGGCAGTTTAGTAACATCTGGAGTTTAAAACATCCTGGCCTCCCGTTTTTTTGTGTGTGAACTTTCATCTTTGTAGAGTCAGTGTTCATGCTGTCCTTGCAGATATTGCATTTGCTTTTCAAGCAGGAAGATGTGTGAGGAGTGAAAGAGCTGATGGCTAACGTGCCATTTCATCTCCCTGAGGAACTTTCCAGAAAGAAGTTCCACCAACATGCTGATTTTTTAATCTCATGGTGAGCACTGGGTCATATATAAGCCCTAACTGCATGAGGATTTGGGAAGGTTAGTATTTACATTTCCACCTAGTTAAGGAAGGCAAGAGAGAAAGGAAGTGTCTAGTGTCAGAGCTGAAAGTTCACACTACCTGTCATCACTAGTATGAGCAAACCATGGGATTAAGATTCATGGAGGCAGGGCCACCTATTCCCAGAAATAAAAAGTTGAAAATATTTAATAAATGCTACATCTGGTAGAAAATTGCTTTTATGGAGAAATATATATATACATATATATTTTTTTCTAGCGTTAGGTATGTCTGTGTGTGGATGACAAGGGGGAAAATCACTACTCTGTGTGAGAGGAAGTTTTTAACTTTCAAAAGAGGTAAGAGTTAGAGATACATTATAGTACAAACCCTGAAAAAGGTGACCTGCCTGTAAATCTTCAAGCTTTGAGTAAAGTTGCTAAATTCACAAAATGCTTATTGCAATTTAATTTTTTTTTTAAACTGCAGAGAAGTTGCATTTTACATACTGTCTGACATTAGAAAAAAGTAGGAGGAGCATGTGAAATGCAGGTGCTATAGACAGGGCACGAGAAGAAATCAGCCTGCAAGACAGTATTATAAAGAGAAATCTGACTGTCTCTAAAGGCATGTGGCGTTTCCTGCAAGTTAAGATTTTTTTTTTTTTTTTTTTTTTAAGAACTGTCAGGGCAGGGAAAAGCCAGCTGACCTACAGGCTACATATAGAAGACTTCAACTAATGAATAACTAGCAAGTCAAGATTGTTGCAGAAATTCATGCATATGTAACTATGTAGTAGATGAAAAAGAGAGAGAGAGTGTGTGTGTGTGTGTCTAAGTGCGCACTGAATGTGTGGTTTAAAAACCTTTGATGCTGGATTTTCTTTTCAAGTTATCATCTTTGTTGTTGTATGTTAAAAAGAAAACTTTTCCAGTGGGAACCTTTTTCTTAGCCATTTCTTTATTGCATCCTGTCAGATAACAAACTAAAAGTGAAGTGTTCACCAAGTCCTTAAAAAAAGTTTTCTTGAATTTGTTTTCTAATGAGATTTTTGAATCGCTGTATAAACACCATTTAAGATGGTTACATAGTATCTAAAGTATCTTTATATTATAATTTATAAAATCAGTTATATGTTCATGCACATTAGGTTCTTTCCAACTTTTTATGAGAAACTGTAAGTTTGTTGCATATCTTTTTGTACCAATCTATTCTCCTTTTGTGTATACTCCTGGGGTGAGTTCACTGGATCAAAAATTATATGCAGTTTATATTTTTGTATAAGCTGAAAAAACAACTACCAGTAAGACTATACTAATTTCTGCTAACAAGTTTTATTTGCTTTTATTGGAGTATCAGAAACAGTGAATATCTTTACATGTTTGTTAGCTAATTGATTTAATTTAGAAGTTTTCTATCTTATCCTTTGCCCATTTTTGTCATGTTTTAAATTAAGTTCATAATTTATTTGTGAAAACGGTGTATGAGAATTTTAATGCTTTCTTTGATACACACAAATATCAAAGAAAGTATGAGTAATAACAAAATACAAATATATGTAAAAAATACATACAAATATCAAAGAAAACATTAAAATTCTCATACATAGTTTTCACAAATAAATCATTGGAAGGACTAATGCTGAAGCTGAAGCTCTAGTTCTTTGGCCACCTGATGTAAACAGCCAACTCATTGGTAAAAACCTTGATGTTGGGAAAGATTGAGGTCAAGAGGAGAAGGGGACAACAGAGGATGAGATGATTAGATGGCATCACTGACTCAATGGACATGAGTTTGAGCAAACTCTGGGAGATAGTGAAGGACAGGGAAACCTGATATGCTGCAGTTCATGGGGTTGCAAAGAGTTTTGGACATGACTTAGTGATTGAATAACAACAAATTAAGTCAATTAGCTAAAAAGCATGAAAAGATTCGCTGTTGCTATTATTCATATAAAAGCAGATAAAATTTGTTAGTAGAGAGGCTAATGATTAATATTTTACTTATATATGTTTTATTTATTGTGACAAAATCTTTTCATTTAGACTGTCAAATATATTGGCTTTCAACTATATTATTTCAGGTTCTATTTTGGAGTTTTTAGTATTCCATCAATACAAACATGTTCAACATTTTCTTGTGGTGTTCTCTTATTATTATTGTCATTTTTATGAATGTGAAATTTATTTTAAACTGAACAGTAAACTGTGAGTATAGATTTAATTTTCAAAGTAGCCAGCTCATTGTATTAACAATAATAATATACTTAAAGATTTTAAATATAACTCCATTATATACAAAATGTCCTTGAAATATTTTTGATTTCTGAGCTCTCTATCCTGTTTATTTAAAAAGCATCATGGATGGTCCAATAATTTTTCACTAGTAGCAGAAGAAATGGTTCCCTGGAAGGAAAAATTAAAGTATATTATACGGGCTTCCCTGGTAGCTCAGGTGGTAAAGAACAATGTAAGAGACCCCAGTTCGATTCCTGGGTTGGGAAGATCTCCTGGATAAGGGAGAGGCTACCCACTCCAACATTCTTGGGCTTCTCTAGTGGCCCAGGCAGTAAAGAATCCACCTGCAATACAGGAGACCTGGGTTCTATCCCTGGGTATTCTGTTTATTTAATATACACCATGGATGGTCCAAGTAATTTTTTACTAGTAACAGAAGAAATGGTTCCTTGGGAGGAACAATTAAAGTATATTATACAGTGTATGTTTAATTATATAAGGTCTATTATACTGCAAGAAGGTTATAATAGTTTAAAGAGAGGACACACATACAATTATTATCTTAGTCCTGGATTTCATACTGGGAATTTTCATTTAGGAGTTTTAATGGTGAAGACCTGGTTGAACTGTATCTACAATGTGGGACTTTATGGGAAGGTCAAAGAGATAAACCATGTGTTTTATGCATCTCACCTGCTGCCTTGAAACTGCAGTCTTGGAACAAGTCCATTACTTGAACTTAACATTTCCCACCCCAATCTCAAATAGCAGGGCTCTATTTTGCCAAGTTCTGTATTCCCCAAGACAGTTATATCATAACTGGGAATGTTTCCTATTACACATTTTAAAAGTCTCTCTTGTTACTTCAAACCATAACAAAATTTAACACGTGTTGTTTGGTTAACCAATAATCATAACTTCTATTGTACACACACATATTTGACACTTGCTTTTTATTAGGGCAGGATTCTCCCACAAATAAGTTTTTAAGGTCTTGTTCATAATATTCTTACTCTACATTTCTATTTAGACCCCGAAATTTAACTATAGTAGTGCTACTCTTGTATTTGAGGACTTTTGCATCATTGCTTATTTATTCTTTCCACAGAAAAGTGTGAACCAAAAATTTTACATAAAACAAAATTATTCTTCAAAAATAAAGAATGCCATTTTGCAAAATACTTTTTTACTGCTAAATGTAAACTTAACTTACATCTCAGTGATTTAATTTCTAGAACTGTACTCAAAATAAATGAAAGTATTTATTCACACACACTTGAATAATAAAAGTCGTAAGCAATCTGAATGTTTATCAACTGGGGAAGTGGCTAAGAAAAAGATATATACCCATACAGTAGAATATTGCAGCTCAGTTCAGTTGCTCAGTCGTGTCCAACCCTTTGTGACCCCATGGACTGCAGCACGCCAGGCCTCCCTGTCCATCACCAACTCCTGGAGCTTGCTCAAACTCATGTCCATTGAGTCAGTGATGCCATCCAACCATCTCATCCTCTGTCGTCCCTTCTCCCTCTTCTTCAACCTTTCCCAGCATCAGGGTCTTGTCCAATGAGTCAGCTCTTCATGTCAGGTGGCCAAAATATTGGCACTTCAGCTTCAACATCAGTCCTTCCAATGAACACCCAGGACTGATATCCTTTAGGGTGAACTGGTTGGATCTCCTCACTGTTCAAGGGACTCTCAAGAGTCTTCCCCAATACCACAGTTCAAAAGCATCAGTTCTTCAGTGCTCAGCTTTCTTTATGGTCCGACTCTCACATCCATACATGACTACTGGAAAAACCAGCTTTGACTAGATGGACCTTTGTCAGAAAAGTAATGTCTCTAGTTTTTAATATGCTGTCTAGGTTTGCCATAGTTTTTCTTCCAAGGAGCAAGCATCTTTTAATTTCATGGATGCATTCACCATCTGCAGTGATTTTTGAGCCCAAGAAAAGAAACTCTGTCATTGTTTTCATTGTTTCCCCATCCATTTGCCATAAAGTGATGAGACCAGATGTCATGATCTTAGTTTTTTGAATGTTGAGTTTCAAACCAGCTTTTTCACCCTCCTCTTTCACCTTCATCAAGAAGCTCTTTAGTTCCTCTTTGTTTCTGCCATAAGGGTGGTACCATCTGCATTATAAAAAATAGAATATTATTTTATTCTGTATATAATACTTTATATATATTATTCTATAATGTTATTTTGTTCTATTATATATAGAATAAATATGTTTATAGAATATTACAGTAGAATATTATTTTAAATAAAAACAGAGCAAAATAATGTTCTTGTTACAACACAGAAGAATCTCAAAAATAGTATGGCAAGTAAAAGTAGTCACATGCAAAGGGTTGCATATTGTATGATCCAGTTATATAAAAATGTCCAGCATTTATTATTTATAGACAGATGATGACCATCTGATGTGTGTGAACTGACACCTCACTGTAGTCTTGATTTGCATTTCTATAATAATTACTGATGTTGAGCATCTTTTCTATGTGCCTGTTGGCCATCTGTATGTCTTCTTTAGAGAAATATCTAGTTAGGTCTTCTGTTCATTTTTTGATTAAGTTGTTTTATGTTATTGAGTTGTTATGAACTATTTGTGTATTTTGTAAATGAAACCCTTGTCAGCTACATCGTTGCAAATATTTTTCCCTGGTTGTATTTTCATTTTGCTTATGGTTTCCTTTGCTGTGCAAAAGATTGTAAGTTTTATTAGGTTCCATTTGTTTATTTTTATTTATATTCCTATTGCCTTGGGAGACTGACCTATGAAAAATTACCGCAATTTATGTCAGAGAATATTTTATCTATGTTCTATTCTAGGAATTTTATGGTGTCGTGTTTTACATTAAGGTCATTTATTTCCATTTTGAGTTTACTTTTGTGTATGGTGAGACAGTATTCTACTTCGTTGATTTACTCTTCTACTTTTCCAACACCTCTTGCTGAAGAAACTGTCTGTTCTCCATCATCAAAAAAGTCTAAAAATAATAAATGCTGGAGAGTGTGTAGAGAAAAGGAAACCTTCATACACTGTTGATGAGAATGTAAACTGGTGCTGTCACTATGGAGAACAGTATGGGGGTTCAACTACCATATGATCCAGCATTCCCACTCCTGGGCATATATCTGGAAAAGACAAAAGTTCTAATTTGAAAATATACATTCACCCCAGTGCTCACAGCAGCCCTATTTACAATAGACAAGATGTGGAAGCAACCTAAGTGTTCATCAACAGATGAATGGATAAAGAAGGTCCGGTTAGTATACACACACACACACACACACACACACACAACACATACACACAATGGAATACTACTCAGCTGTAAAAAGGAATGAAATAATGCCATTTGGAGCAACATGGATGGACCTAGAGATTATCATACTAAGGGAAGTAAGTCAGAGAAAAAGACAAATATAAAATCACTTATTTGTGGAACCTAAAAAAAATGATACAAATGAATTTGTTTACAGAACAGAAATAGACTCACAGGCATAGAACACAGTCTCATGGTTACCAAAAGGGAAGAGGGGGCAAGGGATAAATTAGGAATTTGGGATTAACAGATATACACTACTATATATATACATAAAATAGATAAATAAGGACCTACTATATAGCACAGGCAACTATATCAATATCTTGTAATAACCTAACATTGAAAAGAATCTGAAAAATAATATATATATGTATAACTGAATCACTTTGATATAAAACTGAAACTAACACTCATTGTAAATCAACTATACTTCAACAAAAAATTAAAAAATACATATATATATATATATACATACATATACACACATATATATTCCTAAAGAAGAACAAACAAGTAGGGTATGATGTGTAGTGTCCGGTATATCTGATTATTTAAGGGATTATCAGTCTTTCTTAATTTAAATGTTTTGTATTCTTTATTACAGGCAATCAAAATGAAAATCTCCCTGTACCAACAAAGGGAAATCCTCATAAAACAACCTTGTATATTTGGAATAAGATTTACAAACTCACTGGAACATCATTTTTATTGATTCTGATTATAGGTTCTTATATTTAAAATAATGAAAGTATCTTATATGCATTATCAGTCATAATAAATTGAGTTGTTCATGTTACAAAAAATTTAAAAAAATAAAATGTACAGAAAATGCAGATTTATAGAGACAGAAAACAGCCCAGTGTTTGCATGGAGTTGAGACAGGGGTAGGAATTGACCACAAGTTCAAGGGAATTTTAGAGGGGCAGGATAAAATTGTTTTAAAATTGGATTTTTCTGGTAGTTGAAAAACTCTGTAAATTTGGTAAAAAATTTTAAATTACACATTCATTTGCAATAGGTAAAATTTATGGTATGTGAATTACACCTTAACAAGTTGTATATAAAAAGGAAGGGAAAAAAGAAGAATTGATGCCATAATTAATTACTGGCTGCACATTTCATTTTACATATTTTAAAGTATATTTGAAGTATTATTTTGTACAAGTAGAATTATAAGGTAAAAATTGTGTTTTAAATTTTTATATAGTGCTAAATTCCTTTTTGTAAGAACTGTAGCAATTTTCACTCCCACTTATAAAATCTAAGAATGCCTGATTCCCCAAGCTTTCCATGTTATCATACTTGGATTTTTTACATTCTAGTAGTCTGTATATACTTTTTGGTTTCATTTGCCATTATATAAGTGAGGATGAGAATCTTTTCATATATTTAAAAACTATTTGTTATTCTCTGCACATTCTGTTGATGTCTCTTGTTTTCATATTGTGTTTTGACTACTGTTGATTTTCAAGAACTCTTTAAAAATAAGAAAGTTTAGCCCTTTATTTGTTCTTCAGTTGAAAGACATTTTTTCTACTTATACACATCTCTTTGACTTTTGACTAAATGTATTTCATTAGAAGTTCCAGGTTTGTTTTCATCTTTCTCTTTTAACTGTGTGATCCAGTCTCTTTCAATGAAAAACAATTATTGTACAAATCTGCCATCAGTTTTGGAGGGTGTGTGTGTGTGCGTCCTCAGTCGTGTCTGACTCTTTGTGACCCCATGAACCGTAGCCTGCCAGTCTCCTCCGTCCATGGAATTTTCCAGGCAAGAATATTGGAGAGCATACAAAATGATTTTTTAAAATCTATTTTCACTGTTCTATTATTTTTTCTGTAGAATTTTTAATACAATTTATGCTATGATTTTTTATTTATGAATATTTATCTATGGCACATATCTAGCTGTTTTTTTGCTTCCACATACATGGTTTTTCCAGTAGTCATGTATGAATGTGAGAGTTGGACCATAAAGAAGGTTGAGTGCAGAAGAATTGATGCTTTTGAATTGTGATGCTGTAGAAGACTCTTGAGAGTCCCTTGGATTGCAAGGAGAACAAATCAGTCAATCCTAAAGGAAACCAACCCTGACTATTCATTGGACAGTAGCTGAAACTTCAATTCTTTGGCCACCTGATGGGACACGCCAACTGATTTGAAAAGACCCTGATGTTAGGAAAGATCGAAGGCAGGAGGAGAAGGGGGTGACAGAGGATGAGATGGTTGGATGGCATCAGTGACTCAATGGACATGAGTTTGAGCAGGCTCTGGGAGATACTCAAGGACAGGGGAGCCTAGTGTGCTGCAGTACAGTATGTGTGAGTCAGACATAGCTGAGTGACTGAACAACAACTAAATGATGAGCAAGTATAGATTCAGTTCAGTTCAGTCGCTCAGTCCTGCCCGACTCTGCAACAGCCCCTTAATTCCCTCCCTCCTGGTTTCTATTTATTGAATTTTTTCTTAGCTCTTGATTTTTAAAAAAAAGAAAAAAGATTTAGTTTTGATGATAGGAAGTTTTGTCTTTTTCATGAGAATTTTCCTTCTCAATTTCTTTCTGACTTTCTTGCATCTCCATTATTTGTCCTTGTTTTGGAGAAAAATATTCCTCTGTCACTAATTAATTGCAAATTAGGAGGAGAGGTATCCCCTTCTGAGAAGCTGATTTAATGATTTAACAGTAGCCTTACTGCATTCCCCTCTTTTCTTGTTGGTTTGCTTCTAAACCCTACCATTCTTCTAAGGAATCCTGTGATGGGAGAAAAATGATGGTGCTTGACTCAAGTCTTACTTCATTACTGCTGCCCCTTCCCATCTATGAGAATATAGTTGTTGTTTTTCCTTAAACTAGGAATTTTCCCTGCCTGCTTCAAGTTACCACTTCAAGTGGTAACTCATCAGTTACTCATTTACTGCTACAGTGCTTGAGAAAGAAAATATTTATTGTTGATTCCTCATGGCCCTTTTTAATTTGGTCAATAGTGTATCAGTTTTGGCTGATATTTCTGCACTGTATGCATACTTGAGATTCTCCCTCCCTCTCTCTTTCTCTCTCATTCTTTCTCTTCTGTCCTCTGGTTTCTATTCTCACTTTGATATAATAACCAACTTATTTCCTGTAAGAAAATGTATCACTTTACTAGAAAAGGCCTGACTTCCCAGTAGGCTTCAAGAATAACAAACTCTCCAAGAAATAAACTTCCTGGGAACTAGTGCATTTCATCACATTAAAACATTTTTGACCGTAGCTACAGAACTGGGACCAGAGGGACATTACACAATACAGCAAAGACTGTCAGCTATCAATGGACCAAGAGCACTCCGCAGAAATTGGAAGACATGCTCTTTGTACTTTTAACCTATTACTTTCTATTAAATGTGTATTATAAGAGCAACTCTAAGATGTTTTGAAAGAGGAAAGAAGAATGTGAGTGGGAGAAACATGATGAATTATAATGAAGAAATATCTAAACTGAGAAGAAAGTTTTTTTTTTTTTTTTTTTTTTTAGTATTCATGGTGTCTAAAATTTACCTACAATGACTTTCTATGTTAAAATTTTATGATCAGTGTTTATTTAATATCAGTCACAACTTTACACTGTATGGAGAGTGAGCCTACTACTCACTGTAAGGACATGCCTGAATTCCAATTTATGAAAGTGGTAGAAAGGTGGTAGAAAAATACTTACATCTTGAATCTCACTTATTTTGCTCCACTCACTAATTGTGACACCAGGACTGCAATTTCAGGTGAGAATGGAAGGGAAGATGTTTTGAGAAATTAGAAAGTCACATTCTCCCCTGGTTTCCTATCTTACATACAATCAGTCACTGGGAAATAACATTCAGTTGAAGAAAGTTAATTTCTGTTAACTCTCTTACCCAGAGAACCCTTTCCTAAAAAAAAAAAAAAAAACACTCTATCAGGAAGTTTCCTATCACTCACATCCCCTGTAATAACACTGTGAAAACTTCTCTTGGAGCACTGATTATACTCTTCAGCTGCCAATTGAAGGCCATGATGTACTGTCATTGTAAATTTGGCTTCAAGGTCCTGAGATCATCGTGGTTTTGCTTCCTTTCATGTCAGAAGCTGCTCATTTTTCTCACCATGGGCATGCAGTAAACATTTGTTGAATTAAGAAAAGAACACAAAATATACTCTTCCACTCTTGTGAACCCAGAAATAAACACCCAAGGCATAGCTGCACAAATATGAGGGTGCATATGGTAAATACTGTGTGCACGAGCTCAGTAGTTTCAGTCGTGTCTGCCTCTTTGTGACCCTGTGGACTGTAGCTATTTGCTGTCTGCATCACCCCTGGCATGCATTGCTCTCCTTCTGGATGATACCCTGCTTTCCTGCATGTGGATTTCTTCTTCCCTCTGTGTCTGATCTAGGAGAGGCTCTCTGTGAAGAAAAAAGAGGTAGAGACACAAAAATGGAGAAAAACAAAGTGCATATAGTGCATATAAAAGAGTCAGCTCCAGTCACCCAGAATGCTGAGGCTGGCTGCCTTTTATGAACCTAGTTCTTAAGCCACCTTTTTGAGTGAGCCGCAGGTTTCTTTTTAGCTAAGGCAGACACAGTTGATTTCCACTGCTTGCAATAGAAGTAGTTCAATGAATATACATGGAGGTGTAGTTAGTCTTAATATAACACACAAAAAGTTATCCATTTATCAACACTTGACCTAAAAACCAGAGAGGAATTAAAATGGAAAACAAAGAGAATAATGAATGTGGATAATTTTTCAGTGTCACCCGAGTCAGTTCTAATGGCATGAGTTAAATTTTTCCTTGTAGGGCAGCTCCAGATATCAAATTATACTCATATTCATCTGTAAATATTAAGATATAGTGTCTTCTAAGGTTCAACTACTTTTAATTAAATTGAAAACAATAATACTACTTCCTTTGCAGGTTTGTTGTGAGGATTACAGGGCATCAAGTGAAACACATAAATCCAGCAACTTAAAAAAAAAAAAAACGGGTAGCCTCAAAATGAACTATTACTATTAGTAGATGTGAGTTTTCTGGTCCTAACTCTTGTGTTAGGTAGTAAGACATTAGCAGAAAGGAGGTGACAGAGCAGATAAAAACAAGAGGGGACTAATCAAGCTAAGCCCCAACCATCTGGAGGCTCTCTTCTGACACTAGCATCTAAGAGGTGATGATGGCTAGAGAAGCGGGGAATTGTCCCTTAGGCCCCAACCATCTGCAGACCTTCCCTCGACCCCACCCAGGACAGGTGACTCTATGGTCAGGTGGTGGGCAACTTATCCTGATAAGGAGGGAGCACTGTGTCACGAGAGCGTCCCCGGGGTGGCGCATTCCCAGACTAGACCGGCGGGTAACCTCCAGTAGGTGGCGCTAGTGGTAAAGAACCCGCCTGCCAATGCATGAAACTTAAGAGAGAAGGGTTCGATCCCTGGGTCAGGAAGATCCCCAGCAGAAAGGAAATGGCAATCTACTTCAGTCTTATAGACTGGAGAATCCCATGGACAGAGGAGCCTGGCAGGCTCTGGTCCATAGGGTCTCAAAGAGTCGGAGATGATTGAAGTAACTTAGCAAGTACAGCACCCAAACCCAAACCATTATATCAACATTATAAACAAATCTGCATGTGGTTTTACCCTCCTCTGGGTGGGTTTTTCTTAGTGAATCAAGGGTAGGGACATATTCAATGATGAACTTATTACAGAACTCAGGACAGTCAATCGAATAGCAATCCCCTGTTATTCACCGATGATCGCACCTGCCTCCTTGCAGAAAACTCCTTACAGACACCCTTAAACCTGTTTGAGAAGGCTGGTTTCACCTTGCAGAAACAGTTCCGCTCTCCCTCTGAGAGTGCGTCTATGTTTTAATATTGCTTTGCACTTAAGACTGAAGTGGTAGTTTGCAAATTTTTGCTTGCTATCTAGAGGAACAAGATTGCTGGGCTCTGGATTGACCTCCTGGATTAAAGCTCTCGGTCTGAAGCCTCCAACTCTGTAATACTTGTATTGATAGTGCCACTCTGTCTCCTCCATCTTTTCTTTTCTTTTTTTTTGTCTCCTCCGTCTTTTACCCTTACTATTGCCTCCCTCTAAAAAGAGGATTGTTGCTACTTGACTGATCAGACTCCAAAGCATTAATCAGGTCAAGTTTCTCTGGTGAGACAGATCACTGCATTGGAAGATATCGTGAATCTGAGACTTTCCCTGTCTACTTCCTCTTCCTTTATCTATTGCCAGGAGAGTAAATGGCCAGGAGGGTGCGCCAACTTTACCATATTAGAAAAAGAATAAACGTAAAAGGCAAGAAGACTTGATTAAACCTGATAGTCTCAGTCAGTGTCCTGAAATTTTAGAATTAATCAGAATTACTTGGAAGGTTTGTTAAAATACAGATGGCTGGCTCCCATTCCAGTGTTTCAGATTCAGTAGATCTGAGAGAGAGGCTGGGAATTTGCATCTGTCATAAGTGACTAAGTGATAGTGATCATTGCTGATCCAGGGATGTTTCTGAGATCCCTGGACCTTTGCAGGCCACTGGTGACATTTATCAAAACTATTATCTGTATTGAAACTTATCAGGTGCATTTTTTTTCATTTTTTTCCATACTTACCACTTCAAATATATATATATATATATATATATATATATATATATATATGTGAAGTCATTTAAGGAGTCAGAGTGAATCATAAGACAGCCAAATGCTAAAATGATAAACTAAAAATATTGCAATATATATGAAAATATGCTATCATATTTTATCATGTGTAAATGTCATGGATTGGAAGATATACTATTATTTTAGGTACCGTCATGAAGGAAAATATTCTCTGCTAGTTATGCTATGATATAATGTTTACTTATATATGAGTTTTATGTTATTGATACTAAAATGATGGTTTTATACTTACTATTTAATCTCATATTTTTATCATATGTCATTATTATGTAAACATAGAAAGCAAAATAAAAGTAAAATAATTATTTAGGATGTTGTTAAAACTTTTCATATTCAGAGTTTGATCTTCAATTCTCTTTCCCACTCATATAAAATGAAGTTCAATTTTTTTTGCACACAGTGTCATGCTGTGTGCCCTCAATAGCATTGGGGCTCCATCCCATTTGTAGAGCTGCAGCTGGGAAGTCTTGAGACAGTGATCACTATTTTCTAAAAGATTTTGTTTTAAAGTATTGACACCTAATCTGAAATTTTGATATTGAGGTGCTCTTGCTCTTACTATAAACCTTTAATTGGCTTTCTGGAAACAGCCAGGAACCATATTCCTTCAAATGTAGCACAGCTATTTTGTTGATTGAACCATGGTAGAACTGCAGTGGTCTCTTCATGCAATCATGAAAAAGAATCAAGTTTCAGCCATTTCGTAAAAGCTAGTGAAAATTAGGTTTAGAACTGCTGTCTGACAGTGACTGCAAGATGCTGTAAAGCATAAGACAAATCCTTAACTTCAGAGATGTTAGAATATGCAGAAGAAACTGTATGTCTTACTACTGATGAAATGAGAGTTGCTCTAATTTTTCAGTTTCCATAAATCCGTAAGACACCACCACCCATTTCTCTTCCTTATTGCAGTCATCTACAAAGCAGTGGGTCACTTCTTTCAATCCTTTTGAATTTCAGCACAAATTCTACCATAAATTCTGATCATTTTAATATCTGGTACTATCCCTCTTGAGCTTCCTTAGGGGCTCAGATGGTAAAGAACCTGCCGCAATGCCAGAGACCTGGGTTTGATTCCTTCAGGAATATCCCCTGCAGGAGGGCATGGCAATCCACTCTGATATTCTTGCCTGGAGAATTCCATGGACAGTGGAGCCTGGTGGGCTCCAGTCCATTGGGTTGCAAACAGTCACGACTGAGTGATTAACATTCACTTTTCAATGTCCCTCTTGTCGCTTCATTTCCTCTTCAAGGATGCTCTTATACTAAAACCTACCTCTTGCACTTACTCCCAAGTGAATGCTCATAATTACACCTCTTTCATAATCGTAACTTGAAGTATTCCACTCCCAAACATCACCTGCTCTCTTTCTAGGTCATTCACAATTTACAGTACCATGTCACCAGCAACTCTTTGTTAGTGCTTAGAGAAATAACTCCTTGTCTCTACAACATGCCTTATAACTGATTCTACATTATCCCTCACAAACCTCATATCACCACTCCTTCCCCAATTTAGGTCCCATTGTGTATCCTTGAGTTTACTTCTTCAATTTGTTTTCCCCATTTTCCCTGTGTTTTATTTGGTTTGTGTGCTCAGTAATTATGCTGACTAAACTCACTCATTGCCTTTGCTGAACCTATGCCTGAACAGCTGAATGTTGCTGGAGAAAAATGCACAATTCTGCTGAAAGGTCTCATTTTCATTTCATGACTACTCATCTCAAGTTGGTTCCTGGTGCTGCTCTGCATTTGTTCTCTTTATTTCTGCCTTATTTTCTTCTTCACCATTTTTCTTACGGATTATTTTCATTGGCATAAAAAAAAAAAAACCTGCTACAATATTTCTTAAAAAAATAACCTCCCTTGATCCACATTCCTTAGAGCTGTTATCCCATTTCTCTGTTCTCTTCTACAGCTATCCACCTAAAAGAGTTGTTACTATTTGATATCTGCTTATTCTCACTCAGTTTTCTTTTGAACCTACATCTTTAATGCTTTTATTCCTACAATTCCTAAATAGACATCAGGGTTACCAGTGAGTTCCCTCATTTCAAATGCAAATTGCTTATTTTTGTTTTATTCACCTACTGGTACAATTAATCATTTGCTACACATAAGGATTCCTTAGTGGCTCAGCAGGTAAAGAATCCGTCTGCAATGCAGGAGACTTGGGTTCGACCCCCTTCCGGGTTGGGAAGATCTCCTGGAGAAGGGAAAGGCTACCCATTCCTGTATCCTGGCCTGGAGAATTCCATGGGCTGTTATAGGCCATGGGGTCACAAAGAGTCGGACACAACTGAGTGACTCTCACACATAAGGATATTCTCTTCACTGTTTTCTTCTAAGACCATTCTCTCTGTTTCTCTCCTCAATCATTTTCTACTTTTGCTGAAGATTCTTTGCTGATTGCTCTCATTTTTCTGACCTTTAAACATAGATTCTTTTATGTCCTAAGTATTTAATCTAGGCTTATCATTACAAATGTTGTTTTAATTCTGGTGATTTGCAAATTTTTATCTCTAGCTTAGACTTCCCTCCTGAACTCCAAATTTTCTATTTCATGTATCTAGTATGCAACTCAAAATAAACATGCCTAAAAATCTTTTTCTGATGTCTTACTTCTGCAAATCTATTTGTTTTGCAACTTTGTGTCTCAGTTAATGACAAATATATTCATATGATCAGGCCTAAAACCTTGAAATCACTCTTGCTTTCACAAACTTTATCACATCCAATGTGCAGTCCAAAAGCAAATGTCTGTAAAATCTACACTGAAAATATATACAGATTCTGACCACTTCCATCCTTTTATTGTACTCCTAACATTTGGTGTAAATTCAGTGTTATTCCTTACAAAGAGTTTTGCAAAATTCTAATGGTAATTTCACTTTCATTGTTGCTGTTACATTCTTCACAATGTAGTATTTAAAAAGTAAAGACTGATTATGTTATCCCTGCCTCCCAAACATTTCAATGCTTTTCTCATTTCATTCATTCAAAATTGGAAAAAAAAAAAAAATCTTAAAACTACCTGCATGAACTACATAATTCTGTTGCTTTACTTTCTGACTATTTTAAATTGTCTTCTATTCTCCCTCTTGCTCACTTATCTCTGGCCACAAGGTTGAAAAAAAAAAATCACCTAATGTGTTACTTCAAAGCTACCGATATTGCTACAATATTTCCTATTAAAATAACTTCCCTTGACCCACATATTTTAGAGCTGGTGGCAGAATTCATAAAGTAGGAATGTCTTGAGAAACCTCAAACTGAAATTTGTTTTAGTATGGTTCTAGATTGGCAGTTCCCTGAGAGGCCTGGAAGAAGAAAATGCAAATCTTCTTTGGAGAAAGTCATTGTAAAAATAAGTCTCAAAGAATCAATTAAAGTGACCTAGAATTTTTTGCCAAAAGTCATTGCTGGAAAAAGACCATAAAAAAGAGCCAGCAGAAAAAAATAAAGAAAATCTTACTACAAAACATTCAGATATTGAAATCATCGAATGCAGAATATAAGATATGTATCTAAAGAGTAAAAAGTAAAAGGGCTATTGACATTATGAGTTAAAATAGGTGGCTATAAAAAAAATTACCAGGTAGTTTTGCCTAAGCATGGAAGAAAGCTCTTAAAAAATTAAACTAACTAGGGCAGAAATATTGTTAAAGGATGAAACAAATTATATAGAGCCAAAAGGGGGATTCATAAATTGAGACAGATATAAAGAAATTAAACAAACGAGACAAGATGTTTAAAAAAAAGAGTGTTAAAGTACATAAAGAAGAGAGGAAGATCCAGTTTTCTCATCTATCTGGAAATCTAGAAGGGGATAATAGAAGTGGAGAGGAAATATTTAAATATACCATTTTTACAACTGATAGTAGACAAATTATCTGATAAAAGTAACAGTATGTTTCTAGGAGGAGAAATTAAATCTTTTCAATTACAACTCAGGGTGAAATGAATATCATTAACGTAAAAGAGTTGATCTCTACAGTAGGTAAAAAGAAAAGGTAGATACCATATTAGATTGAACCATTTCAAACATATTGAAAATGGTCAAATAGCTTCAGTTTCATATATGGTCAATCTATTACAAAGAAACAATCCCTGGTTGTTGGGAATTTGGGAGACAAAATTATCTGTGCCACGAAAATATAAGAAATTATCATAATGTGTAACTTCAAAAGCACCTACATATGGGTCTGTGGGAAGAATTTACAAAACAGGTATGTCTGTTGGAACAAGTTCAAAAGCCATGATGAAATATTTGCTATGCAAAATAAAATCTTCAAATTTTGGAAAGAAAATAAATGTCAACCTGGAAGTGTAAACCTGATTGAACTAAAGGCTGAATAAAAACATTTTTTCTGGCAAACACTGGCAAATTTTAGCACCCTCCTTACAAGGACTTCAGAAGAATCTACATTTACATGGCCATCATCATGAATGAGGTTCCTGGCTAAAACCTTGGACACTGACCGCGCTAAATGTTGGTAAGAGTCTAGAACAACCGAAACTCTAATTTATTGCTGGTGGGAATGCCAAATGGTACAGCCACTCTGGAAGACTGGCAGTTTCATTCAAAACTAAATGTACTCTTATGAAAGGATCCAGCAATCACAGTACTTGGTGTTTGTCCAAATGAGCTGAATACTTATGCCTAAATGAAAACCTGAGCACAAATGCTCATAGGAACTTCAGTCATAATTGCTAATATTTGGAAGCAACCAAAATGCGTTCAGTAGGTGAATTGATAAAAATTGAAGTATTTCCCTATGCACACATGTACTCAGTCACTTCAGTCGTGTCTGACTCTTTGAGACCCTATGGACTGTAGCGCCACCAGGCTCCTCTGTTCATGGGATTCTCCAGGCAAGAGTACTGGAGTGAGTTGCCATGCCCTCCTCCAGAGGATCTTCCCAACCCAGGGATCAAACCCACATGTTTTATGTCTCCTGCATTGGCAGGCAGGGTCTTTACCATGAGTGCCACCTGGGAAGCCCTTATTTCCCTGCAATTGAATATTATTCTGTGATGAAATGAAATGAGCCATTAAGCCATGAAAGGACACAGAGGGACTTTTCTAAGTGGGAGAAGCCAGTCTGAAAAGACCGCTACACTGCACTGCGGGACTCAGCTGTGTCCAACCCTTGGCGGCCCTGTGGACTGCAGGCCGCGGGCTCCTCTGTCCACGGAATTCTGCAGGTAGGAACACTGGAGAGGGTTGCCGTGCCCTTCTCCAGGGGCTGCCCCCAACCCAGGAATCCAACTCAGGTCTCCTGAATTGTAAGCGGATTCTCTACTGTCTGAGCCACAAGGGAAACCCAAGAATACTGGGGTGGGTAGCCTATCCCTTCTCCAGGGGATCTTCCTGACCCAGGAAGTGAACCGGGGTCTCCTGCATTGCAGGCAGATTCTTTACCAGCTGAGCTACCAGGGAAGCCCTCTCAAAATCCTATATAATGTCTAATTCCAGCTATATGACATTCTGGGAAAGGCAAAACTATGAAGATAGTAGTTATCAGGAGTTAAGTGGGAGAGAGGTAGAAATGAATAGCAGGAACATAGGAGATTTTCATAGGGCAGTGAGACTATTATGGAAGATACTGTGATTGTGAACACATGTCACTAGACATGTGTTAAAACCCATACAATGCACAGTACAAACAGTGAGGCCTAATGTAAGCTATGTACTTTAGCTGTTAATACTGTATCAGTCTTGGTCTATGAAATATAACAAATGTAAGATATTAATAATATGAGAAACTAGAGGGAAAGGATGAGTTACATGGAAATTTTATATATATATATAATATATATATATATGTGTGTATATATATATATTTTAAAGAATGTGAAAGAGCTGTTTATAGCCATTATTTTTGGGAAAGGAACTGTTAGTTGGAGTTAAATAGCTGGTGGAAGGAAGATGTAGGCATCTTATTGTATCCCTTTTATTATTTGTATATTTTATTTATGCAAAATGAAAAGTTTAGAGTTAAAGATACTCTATATACCATTTCATATATATTTTCCAAAATTTACTAGTGATAGTAAATTGATACATATAAGATTTAGTAAAACTCAGTGCATATTGAAAAACTTTTTTGCCAACTTAAATGAATTATTTTATAGAGTATTACTTACCTATGGATTACATGACTGCTTCAATGCTCTGAAATATGAAATCACTAGGAATGGGATGACCTGAGTTAGGGAGGGAAGATGGGTCAAGTAAAAAGCTTTGAACTGAACTGCATGTAAAAATAAATTAAGTTTTGATTTGCTTTGGATTGAATCTTTTGATAGAGAAAGTGCTGAAATGGACTTTTCCTTTACATAGACATTATCAGGTGGAAAAAAGAAATATGAGTAGGAAATAAGAAAAAATACTGTGAGATCTGCCTAATAGTGCATCAAGAAATGAGGAAAGGAAAGCTAACAGATCACAAAAAGTACCTTTATGAGTAGTGGCTGCAGAAACATAGTCATTTTCGTTCTTATGCTCCTATTGCTTTTAAGTGTCACGTAAATTAAGAAACAATAATGATACTCTAACTTCTAAATTTCTGTAGCAGGAATCTGATTCAATAAATGGCTGAATACTATCTATCATGTGGCATGGTACATCTAAAAGGTAAATCAAGAAATAACTTTTTTTTTTTCCTCTTTTGCTCTGTTCTCTTGTGGAGAACTTTTATGATCTCAGATGTCTGGTAAATTGCATGACTAAAACTATCATAATGCATCACTACAGCCTCAACTAATGGTTATGGACTAGGAAGAAGAGGCTATTTTTATTCGAAGTAAAGCATAGATAATGATAGCAAATAATTTAAGTTTTGGATAGTCCCTATGTGCATGGAAATGTTAACAGATCTTTTAAAACTTATATTTGTAATATATGTCTGTTGTTTTCTTACTGAGACAAAGAAACTATTTACTAGACTTACTCTATAGCCACATTTCCAAAGCTGAAGATAAAGCAAAATGGTAGAATTTCTCGGTACATATTTCTAAGCAGCTGGTGATCTGCAGTCAGAACTGTGGCTCCGGCAGAGATGCTTATACCTAGCTAACTGCCAGTATTTCAGTTTTGTGTTACTTCCCTGGGGACGGATGGAGGAAGAAATTTCACCTTTTTTTTTTTCAAGCAATCATACAAGAAGTACCAATTTAACACCAAAGTCACCTTGAGAGTAATGTATGCAAGTAATAACACTTTTATGTATGTCTGTGATGAAGCCTGGAATAATGAACAAAGAAATGATACTGCCTAAGAGAAGAGCAAATCAGGAAACTAGTTTTGCCGAGTTGTCCCAAGCACTGGTCTCTGGCCCTGCTTCTGAGGTTTTATGGATATATAATTGAACCAGGCCTGTTATAGGCTTCTCTGGACACATTTAGCTCCTAAAACAGTTTCTGTCAATGTAACAACTTGTATATTACATCCTGTGGACTGTAGATAATTGCTTAAGCTCTCTGCTTTACTGATTCCTCTCCCACAGACCTGCAAGACTGCTTAACCTTTAATATTGCACAATAAGAACTTGGTATCTGTAAAGGAGACCTTGAAGTCCTAGCATCTCAAACTATAAATAAAGTGAGATAAGACTGTTTATGTGACTTGACTAAAATCAGCAATGTTCGTTAATCTGCACTGGATTCTAAAGAATTGTGTGACCTTTTCTAGTAATTAAACCTGCAGAATGAAAGTCCTTTCTTTCTTTTCATTGTGAAATAATTTTGCCAGTCTGGGAAGAAGTATAAGAGAGCAGAATGACACTCCTCACTAACTCAGTAGACCAGCCAGTCAAATATTACCGTCTGTTGCCATGTGGGGCATTGTGGAGCTGACACACGTTTAGCCTTTGAAGAAAGGGCATGTAATTGCATCATGTGCCATGAAATCCATTTAAATCTGGCAAATGTACTGCAATGCTTTGTTAGCAATTATAAATTCACAGTGGTAGGTGATAGGAACAGAGTCAGAAATGGGATGTCAGGAAAAATGAGGATCACTTGCTGCTAACTGTCTATTCAGTTGCCAAGATATTAAACAGTTTGCGTTTCACTGGGGTATTAGTGCTATTGCTTAGAAACTAGCAGTTAATTTTTATACCCCTCTGTCATCCCCACCTTTGTTCTCATGAAGCAAACAGATTTAGCTTCTAATGCACAGAGTGATGCCGTAATGAAAAGATGTGGTTCTCTGAAGGAAGAGATGTTTAAAAAGGACGTATTTCTTCCTAAGATTACAGCTTTTAAAACTGCATCAACAGAAGCATGATCAGGAGAGTCAAAAGGGAGAATATTTTCAACCTGAATGTGCTTCTGCATAGTTGCTCAGTCGTGTCTGACTCTTTGCAACCTCGTGGACTGTAGCCTGCCAGATTCCTCTGTCCATGGAATTTCCCAGGCAAGAATAATGGAGTGGGTTGCCATTTCTTCTCCAGGGGATCTTCCTGACCCAGGGACCAAATCCGCATTTCCTATGTCTCCTGCAGTGAAAGAAGATTCTTAACCTGTTGAACCATCAGGGAAGCTCTTAAACCTAAATGTAACTGTCCAATATACAACATACTGTGTGAGAGTATTACTCTTATTTGAAATTGTGGAATTTTCATCCTTTGTGCTTAGTCACCCAGTCATGTCTAACTCTTTGCGGCCCCATGGACTGTAGCCCGCCAGGCTCCTCTGTCCATGGGGATTCTCCAGGCAAGAATACTGGAGTGGGTTGCCATGCCCTTTTCCAGGGGATCTTCCCAACCCAGGGATGGAACCCAGGTCTCCCGCACTGCGGGTGGATTCTTTACCATCTGAGGTGCCAGGGAAGCCCTTTCATACTCTGGCTTGGCACATAGATACAAAACTCCCAAGTTGTTGAAAGAGTGAAAATGGTAAGGCTAACACAATGAAAATATTTAGCTTTATGATGCATTAAATTTATAAATAGCATCTTTGTTTCTTAAAATCAAATATAGGGATATAATCAGAGTACATGTCTCAAAAACAGGGATCGTTTTGACCCTCCTGACAGGAATGAATCTCATGATCACTACTCAGATGTGCAGTTGCAAGTGAGTTTAATAGATTAGGTAACGAAATGCACTTTGTGCAAATCTCCCAAGTGCATTTTAGAGCCCAAATATTTAATATATAATTATAATTTGTAACATAAGCCTCAGGGAGGACTAGGGGAAAGGCCTTCATCCTCATTGCTTACTTTTCTCCCTAACCCTAACTCTTAATCATGCCTCTGGCTCTCCCAAACACCCTGATGCCATGTCCAGCCATTCCTCCAAAACGTCCCTCAAAAATAGATCATTATTTAAAATTACTTCTACCCCTGTGTTACTGCAAGTTTCCAGCCTTTTTCCTTTTAAAATTTCCTACTTCAAACTACCTCTTCCTTTCTAATTCTCTCCCAACATATTTTGCCATATTTCTTCCTTAAGAATCTGCAGATAATGGCAGTAATTGCTAAATGAATAATATATGAAGTAAAATGTGGTCAGCTAAAATGCCCGTCTTATTTTTATTGAAAATCAGCAAATTAAATTATATTGAAGGAGATCATTTTCTTATTTCTGGATTTGGAGAAAGTATGTATACATTTGGAACGCTAATGAGAAAATGAGAGTTGGATATCTTACTATCTAATTCTGAGAATACATTAAAACTAAATTAAGTATTTTCCCAGTACAGTGACATCATATTTTAAATTATGTATCTGCAGGACTAGAGTTGATCATTGAGCTCACATATAAACATTCTTCTGTGGAATTTTTAGTAAACTTAATGGCACTCCATGATGATGAATTAGAACTCACTGTGAACTGAAAAGCAGGATAAACTCATTAATCAATTCAATACAGTATATGTCACAGGTAACTTTAGAATTATCTATTTCCTTCTCGTATCTGGAAAAGCCCAGTTGCCAGATGACTATTGATAAAATGTCATAGTGAAAAAACATCTGAAACTGAAGTATACCTACTTTGATATAAAGTACTTGAATTATAGAAGTAGAGAAAAATTTGGTATTATAGTAACTCCCATAAGTACACATGCGTCAGCATTTTATATGAAATTAGAATGAAGATGAAGTAAATTAGATGTTAATTGCATCATTTTAACTGAATAAAGGAGCTACAGCGTAGGCACTAAATTAATATGCGGGTAACTCCCAAATCCGAATATTAAGCTTGGATCCTAATTCCCAGGTATGTGTCTTAAGCCTAAATTCTCATCAGAACTCCAGCCTCATAATATAACCATATATAAAGTCTCCACGTGGATGTGTAGTATCTCAAATTTAGTGTAAGCAAAAGGGAACTATTACCTTTAGTCCTTAAATATTCTTCTGCTTCAGTCCCCCATTTCAGTAAGACTATCACAGCTTAAACAAAAAATTATGAGTCTAATCTGATTACACTCATTTCTCACTTCTTTTATCTAACCCGTGAGCAGCTCATGTAGATCCATGTATATTTCCATGTACTTTTTACCATTCCCACTATTTTTACCCTAATTTATGTCATCATGGCTATGGTTTTTCCAGTGTTCATGTATGGATGTGAGAGTTGGACTGTAAATAAAGCTGAGTGCTGAAGAATTGATGCTTTTGAACTGTGGTTTGGAGAAGACTCTTGAGAGTCCCTTGGATTGCAAGGAGATCCAACCAGTCCATCCTAAAGGAGATCAGTCTTGGGTGTTCATTGGAAGGACAGATGCTGAAGCTGAAACTCCAAACTTTGGCCACCTGATGCGAAGAGCTGACTCATTTGAAAAGACCTTGATGCTTGGAAAGATTGAAGGTTGGAGGAGAAGGGGATGACAGAGGATTAGATGTTTGGATGACATCACCGACTCAATGGACATGAGTTTGAGTAAACTCCGGCAGTTGGTGATGGACAGGGAGGCCTGGTGTGCTGCGGTTCATGGGGTCGCAAAGAATTGGACATGACTGAGCAGCTGAACTGAAATCATCATGATTTCTTGGTGAGATCAAGCTAAAAGTCTGTTTATGAATTTTTTCTGCTTTCCTTTTGGCCCTTTCTTTCTCTTGTCCACAGTATGATCTGAATAATGGCCTAAAAGTTAAACCAGATCACACCAAACCTTATTTAAAATTCTTTACTATTTTCTTAGCATCATTGTCAAAATCCTTATAGATTTAAAATTCATACACATACTGGTTCCTGCTAAATGTTCAGACCTCAGAGTGAATCATTGTCTTCTTTGCATATTTTGTGCCCAAATTACTGGAATGGTTTTGGTTTCTTGATTTTAGCAAGCTTGTCCCCATCTTCAGGTCTTTGCAGAAATTATTTTCTCTCCTTGAAATATACTTCTGCTTAACTTTCTAAAGCCTGTCTCCTTCTTGCCATCCAGATCTCTGTTAAACATCAGTGTATCAGATTTCTTCCCTACCTTCTCAAACTGTGATAGCCACCCAGGTGATTGCCACTGAGTCGAATTAATCTAATTTAAGTCTTTGAGTAGCACTTAACCACAACTCGTTTTTCTTTTTTCCCTTTCTTTCTTTCTGCACCACATGGCATGTGGGAACTTAGTTCCCCCAACCAGACCAGGGATCAAACCCACAACCCCTGCATTGGAAGCATGGATTACTAAACACTGGACCACCAGGGAAGTCCCTACCTGATATTTCTCAAGTATTTATGTATTTTATTTCTACTGACTGTCTCTCTCTACTGGAATGTAAGCTCCATCAGAGCACAAAACTTAATCAGTTTTGTTTACTCTTCCATTCTCAAGGTATATAATTGTGGTCAGTGCATTCAGACATTCTGAGTATTTTCCAAATAAATTTATTAATGAATTATATATTTTCAGCTGCATAATTATTATAACTTGGTAAGTGTGAAACAGGCAGGAAACCATCTGGAAAAAATAGTAAAAATGTTGAATCTACCTCTCACCATGTTATTTAAGAAATTAGATTCGTTTCATGTTCCATGTTGGATTGAGTTGGAATATTTATGAGTTTAGCTTATCATTTTGGACTGTAAACTTTTAACAGCCCAACAGTTGTTGTATCCATATATGATTATTTAAAGTTTATTATGTTCCATGTAATCATTTAAGTGCTTTACACATGCTAACTCATATAATGTTTTGTCACATCATCATAATACAAATTTTATTTTATAGATGAGGAAACTAAGGCACAGAAAGATTAAACAACTCACGATTATATGGCGAGTAAATAACAGAACTGGGGAATCAGACCTCGCTGCCTGGGTTGTCTGTGTTCATAATCACTAAGCTATATTGTCTCTTAACCTTGAAATGCAATTTGACTCATTCAGCCAACCTTCCATAGTTAGTCACTGATAGCGTACATGTTATTGACAAAGTATTAAATATTTTAGATGGAAAGATAAATATTGCAATTCTAGTCTTCAGGAAACTTTTATTCCTGATGGGCTAGTAGCAAAGTTCAAAATTAATGAAGTGTCTATTATAATGGGTATGGAAAATGTTTGATAAATAAAAGTGGCAGGGTCTAAGTTAACTCATAGAAACACTTGGAAATGATATTAGACATATACTGAGGAAGGGAATTTGCCAGCCAAGGGATCCTGAGGGAGTCTGTGTTTACATTAAATCCAGAAGCATCAGCAGCGTTACCTAGGAGAGGAAGAAGCATGCTCATGGCAAAGGAGACGGCAAGAGCACTGTATAAAGCTTAGAGTCCGGCCTCGCCTGTGTCCTGTGTGACGGGGCTGCACTGAGACGGTAGGACTCTCACCCCGACTGGCTTTCTTGGTAGCTGTCAGCAACATGGTCTTAGGAAAATCATTCCTCTGATTCCTACACTCACGGGCTTTTCTGACCTATTGATTACAAGTCAACAAAGCTATTGGCTATCTGTTTTTGCAACAGAGCTATTTCTCTCATTCTATACAAAAGAAAGAAAAAAGGAGGTAAAAGTGACCTAAAAAATAAAAAAGCTCGTGCAAATAAACAGCATTAAAACATATACCTGAAAAAGAATTTAGAATAATGATAATAAAAATGATCCAGAATTACTCGTAAAATGCTACAAAATAGGAACATTATTTTTAAAGGAATTGTCTATGAGAAACATTTTTAATTTTAACACTAACCAACAATGACAATTAATATCTTTAAAGTATTTTAAATTAAGACAGGTTTTAGTAACTCACCCCACAAGTAACTTTAAATTATATTTTAAATATAATATCAACATTAAAAGAATAAATGTCAAACTAATCACCTAGTAATGTCTGTGGATTATTACTTTAGAACATTTGTTCCAAGTAAAAGTAATTATACTCATCTTGAATTGTATGCGTGTGTACTTTTCTTTTAGTGATCACTTTTAGAACCAAAAAGATAGATTCAAAATGCTTACTTTTATCTAGTGCCCTATCATCACATAGGAATTCTTGGTAGTTACATTAATAAAGTAAGAGAAAAATAAAGATAATATTAGAATACGTTCTGCCATCAGATTTCAGGAAATCATTAGAATATTGAAGACTCTAGTTTAACAAAATCCTTTAAAAGTGGTAATTTCTCTCTTTTGTATTAGCTTATAATGCATTATAAAATACATTAATATGTGAAGAAGAAAACAGTCATTCATCTCTTTACTGCTTACTGGTATGTTTCCTTTTAAGATATGAGGATATCTTATGATTAATTGTACAACTTTTCAGTAATTATGGTTATTGCTAAAGAACGTTTCATCAGAAACTTGAGAGAAAATTTTAAAGACATTCATCAAAATTTCCATTTGGAGTCTAGAGAAACAGTAGATATTGACTTCTCTTGAGCAGTGGATCGTGATTTATAGATGCAAAGAGAGAGTCAATATTTACCTTCAGTGAAAATGATTCTTGATGGTCATGAAATGTAAAATTTACTACATTGTTTCTATCCAGAAATACCTTGAAATCTATTAAATAATGACACTGCTAAATAACATCTTTATTTTTCCATTTACAAAAATGTATGTGCACTCTAAGAAATTCTGTTATGTGGAGAATATTAAAAGTAGAAAAATTACCAATAATTTCCCATCAAAGGAAAGCAACTGTTAATATTTGGTGTATTTCATACCATTCCATTTCTTATAAAAATATTTGGGCATTTTATAAATTTTGATTTTAAATATAATAAAAATGAAATATGTAGCTTACATTATTCATACCCAATATGCATTCTTTCTTCTGCTCAAAGGATTATATACATCCTCATCTATCGACATGTGTATTTCCAATCCACTGATACTGCATTAGTCCATGATCACTGCTTTGTCCAGTAGCATGGGGTATATACATATGACAACATCCAAGCTTTAAGTGCCATTACAGGTTTCCACCAGCCATCCTGCTGTTTTCTCTCTGTCACTAAACCAACATATGTCATTTGAGGGCTTCTCTTTTCAGTATGGATCCAGAGTTAGAAGAACACTATCTATTTTAGTTTACTTACATGTAATACTAATTCTTGAAGAACATTTTTCTTTTAAATACTTAATATTTTCTTCCAGGTATTTGATGTTTCTTCACATATTTTACGTTTTTTTATTTTTCAGAAGATAAATTTTGTAGTTTTCTGCTTATGTGTTACAGATATATTTCTCTTTTAGAAATGTCTCGGCCTTCTATATTATGTTACTATGGTAAATGAGTTTTATTTTTAATTAATTTTTATTAACTAGGGGTAAGAATTTCCTCTTACAAGTGTTTTCATTGTTATTGTTAATAAACTTCAGAATTTTTTTTTTTTCATTGCTCACCTTTGAAGAAAGTGTTCTATGCAGGCCTGATGTTGAGATTCAAAGACTGAACTCAACTATTTCATGGATATTAAGAATATTTCTAACTGCAGGTCTTTTTATGTATGGGAATTCCAGCTGAAATATACCATATTTAGAAAAACATCAAGAATAGTTTTCTTCAAACTACACCCTATAGGAAGCCCAACTGAGCCAAGAAAAAAGCAGGTCAGGAGTGAGGGAAACTGGTGCTCAGTGAAACAGGTCGGAGAGACGGAGAAAAATACCATGTACTATCACCTACATGTGGAATCTAAAAAAATAAAATCTAAAATACAATAGCAAAAGAGTTGAAAGATAAAAAATCAGAAGACATTCTTTCTTGAGCAACAGCAATGGATAATTCTTATTGCAGTGGATACTGCTTAGTGCTTGTTAAAGACTTCGCTGCCAAGACCTTCTTCAATGGCCAATCAGACCCCACGTTTGATTTTTAGGCACCAGTTGCAAAGCTTCTAGTCAGCTATGACTTTGGTGGTAGATTCTTGAATATTTCTGAATTCAGGATGGCAGAATACATTCTTCACCTCTCAAATACAATTTCAATGATATGACCTAAACCCTTCATGGCATCCTTTTTTAACTTCACAACTTCCAGCCTTCCCAATAAGTTTGTGAGTGCCTGACCTCCTCTAAAAACTTATTTTGTGCCTGAAATACCAAAAACAATTTCTATTTTCCTAAACTGAACAATGTCTGACACAAGTCTTTTCTAACATGAATCCTTATTGAGTGCTAACTCTGAGCAGGCATTGCTCTAAATGCATCATATATATACATATATAAACATTTAATTTCAATTGATTTTAATTTTCTTAATATGTCTTTCTCACATTCACTCAAATCTGCTGCCCAAATGTAGTTGTTGCATAAGTCTCAAGGCACATTTGCCGTATTTCACTGTTTCTATTAGGTTGCAAGTTAAAACCAATTAATGTTTGTAATATTTTACTACTCCTTAAGTTGCAAATTTGGAGAAGGAAATGGCAACCCACTCCAGTACTCTTGCCTGGAGAATCCCAGTGATGGAGGAACCTGGTGGGCTGCTGTCTATGGGGTCACACAGAGTCGGACATGACTGAAGTGACTTAGCATCAGCAGTAGCAAGTTGCAAATTAGATGATCCATAAATTCCTTTATTTTACAGAGTTAGTCTGTGACTTCACAATTCCTTATTAGACAGTGAGGATTACTACAACATGCCCAGTTGTCATTTATTCCCAAGTAAATGATTAAGAACTGGTTTGTTTTTCAAACAATCAAGACACTGTTTGGAGAAAAAGGCATAAATGGAGTAGTGCTAAGGGTATTTTTCTCAGTTATATCTTATTGTTTCTTTATACCAAGTGTGAAGGGTTTGAAAGTTAAGAACCATACTGGAGATTATTTCTAATATGTTTGTATATAATTATTCTAAATGAACTCTCTATTCGAATTATGGCTTTATTCCATGGTATGGTTCAATCACTCTTAATATTTTCATTATTAAGTATTTAGGTAAAGAAAAATTTCAGGAGATTTATGCATAGGCATCTGGATGTGGTAGTAACCAATGAATAACTGATTTGTAGACTAGTATGGACTAGATATCTAAGCCATACTCTATACGGACCAGGGTACCAAGCAAATTCCTGTTGGGTATGTTGCATGTTGCCTATATGTACATTAGTGGCATGGTTACAAGATTTGTAATATCTTTGATAAACTTCAGAATCATTAGTTATATGAAGAAGAGGTTCATATCATTACAACATTTACAGTTATACTCTAATGGATTCTTATATTAAGTAATTGAGAATAATAAGTTTATTATCACTGAAGTGCATTAGAGACAGGCTTCCAGATATGCCAAAAGTTTACAGTCCCAATTTGTTATTTTTTATAGACAGAAATATTACTATATATAATCCATTAATAAAGCTACCGGAAGATGCTTGTTATGTAAAGAATATACTTCACTCTAGAGATAAGTGGCATTAATGTTACTTAGAAACTAATTGAAGGTTCAATCTACTCTTGGGAACCTTTAGGATTCTGTCACATAAGTGCTAGACTGTATCTACACTTAAACTGATTTTCTATATCATAGAAAGTAAAAAGGTAATTATCAAAATGGATGTAAATGAAACATGCAATTTAGAAAATAGTTGAGCCAATTACTCTCAGAGGATATATAAAGGTTGGAAAATCTTTCACCCAATTTACTCATCCACTCAAATTTTACTTCTACAAGCAAGCAGAGATTATTTCATAAATATTTATTTCTTAGATTTATAACATCTAGACAGCTCAACCTGCAGAAAACTGTTTGAGACAAAAATTATTTAACAGCTAATGAAAGACCATTCTTAAGAGATATTTCTTCTACAGAAGTAAACTTCGGAAAAAATCACTAGTGCCATCTTAGGAGACACTGTTAACAGCAGATGAAGTATGCTTATTCTCAGTGTAACAGCGCAGGACTGTAGCTGAACCAAACCGTCAACTCTCTGGAGAAAGGCAACAGCACTCAAGTCTTTATTTTTATTAAAATAAGTAAATTGAATGTCTAATTATCTAGGGGCCACAGGAACATGATCATTTTACATCTGGCATTTGCATTCCTCTTTTACAGCCTATATTTGGTTCCTCATAGTGAAAAACTTCTTTCTTATATAGGAGTAACACACACAAAAAAGAAAGATTAACATGTTTTCTCTCTATTTGCCTTCTCTTCTTTCTTTTTACCCTTTTATAGTGTTATGACCATTGCCAACATTATCATCATTGTAAGCTAATAAGCAAAATGTGAATAAATGGACGGTTGAACATTAAAATGATGATAAAAGGGAAAAAAGTGAAAATGATAAAGTAATACTACTGTGCATTTGAGTCTTTTAGGGAGGAGTTATTATATCCTTTTCTGTTTATAACATCCTTGTGGATTAGGAGAGATTATGCAACTGATTCACAGTAAGAGATTAATGTAGCAGTATTTAAACATATGTATGACTTCAGTATCTTATAACCACAGATTCAAATCTCAGCTATGTTAATTTCTTTCTTGGTGATAGTTGGTGAGTTAGTTAATCTCTATTCTGTACAAGGTTTTACATACCAGTTCACTTGATTTAAAATCTAAGCTTTCCACTGACCCAGAGTTTTTTTCTTAATTAAATAATATGTGTTTGAAGGTCTTAGAAAGGAAAAGAGACTTTTGCGTATGTGTGTGGTGGTGAGAGTGTTATGAACAAAGAAAGAATGGCAGTGATAACTATTCTTTTACTCATGGCACTCGGTTAAAGCATACTTACAGTTCTCAGCATTTTCTTTCCAAGTGGTGGGTGTGTCCTATGACGTGCGTCGGGTCGATGGCTCCCCGTAAAGCATGACTGAGAGGTGCTGGACGGTGGTGTGGAATGATGATTAACAGTATGGGTTCTACATTCACATTGCCTGGCTTTAGAACCTGAGTGTTCCGCTTACTAGCTCTTTGTCCTGGAGTAAACTACTTAATCTGTCTGTATCTTAGCTAATTCATCTGTAAAATGATTATAATAATAATGTTTAACAGTCCAGGGTCAGTGTGAGTTTTAGATTAGTAGATATAAGAGAAGTCTTCAAAACCCTCTTGTGCAAAGGAAATGCTTATGTTACACGCTATTTTCATTATTGCCAAATCTTTCCCAGAAAGCGATGGAGGTACGGTGGTGTCCTAAAAGCATCCTCTAATTGTTAACACCAGGCAGATCAAACTGCCTGAGAACGTGCCAGATGTCAAACTTTGTAGTTCTCTCTTTCCCTCCCCCATTGTCTGTAGTCCAGCTCAGCAGGCTTTTAATGAGGATTCCTCAGATTGTTTGGTAGTGGGTGTGGTGGATTAGAACCCTAAGAATTAGGCAGAAGAGTGTGAACATAGTTTCTATTAGCTCAAATAATTTATCTGACTTGCTTTCTGGTGTGAAAAGACGTCCCAAGCTCACGCTATATTAATATATCTCCAAATCAAGATTTAATTGTTTCCTGTAAATATAAATAGACAGTTTATATTAAGAGCTACACATATTTCATGAGACTTATATTACTAATTCCTGATAGTTAGAATTCAAATTTAGTCCTAAAGGATATTTACTTAACCTTATTAATCTTACATCTGTTCCTCTGTACTTCCACATAGAACATCTTAGTTCTCAATAGTATTAGTCATTTGCATTATTCCACAATATCCATAACACTCTCAAAATGATATTTGCAACACTAACACCAAAGCAGATAATTTCTTTTCAACATTTTTGTCTCTAGATTATGTTCTTGGTGGTACTTGTGCCTGCACATCTTTGAGATATATTTCTAGAAGTGAGAGCAAAGAGTAAAAGCCTCTGTAATTTTGATAGACAATGTGACATTTCTGTGCAAATTTTGTACTCCCTTTGGTGATGTATTAATGCCTATATTTTCACTGGTGTGTCACCAGAGTATGTTTTCAAAGTTTTAATATTTGCCAAACTAATAGGTGAGGAATGGTATCATAGTGCAGCTTTGATTTACATTCTTTTTATTATGAATGAGACCTAGTAGCTTATCTGTGGTTAAGAACCATATGTACTTATTTTTTTTAGCAAAAGGTATTTTCATAGATCTAGCCTCCTCAACACATTAAATCTTTACAACATTGAAAATATATGATACATATTTTAACACAAGCTCCTTTCATGCTATTGATGTTTTTATCCACATAGCTCCACTAATGCACTGCACAACCCTTCTGGCAGCTCTCCACCTTCATGCTCTTTTGCAGAGGGGTTAAACCAGGACTTAACATACTGTCAAGTTAAGGAGGAGAAACGGGTCACATGCAGCTGGCTTCTCCTTAACTTTCTTCCTCTGAACCTGTGGCAGAGTAGATGAGCTTCCGTTTGACCTCCTGTAAGTGGAGGGGTAAGACTGTGAGCGTAGCGTGGACAGCTAGCAGGAAGCTGCCCTACAGCCGGGAGCTCAGTTCAGCGCTCCGTGAAAACCTGGGGGGCGGGCTGGGGGTGACAGAGCGGTGCTAAAGGGGGGAGACACACACATGTGTCTATGTACATACATACACGCGCACACACACACATAGAGCCTACCCCAGGATCCCTGCTTGGGAAAACCCACGGACGAAAGAGCCTGCTGGCTACAGTCCGTGGGATCTCAAAGAGTCAGACACGACTTAGTGACAAAACAGAAACAACACAGCTGATTGACTTTGTTGTCTGGCAAAAACCAGTACACCATTGTAAAGCACTTACATGCCAGTTAAAAAAAGGCCTTCTATAGCCTGCGGCTAGGCATAGATGCTTGTCCAATTTTGCTATTCAGCAAGTTGGAGCCCGTTGTCGCTTACGAATACAGTGCGGATATCTTTGTTCCTGAGAAACGTGCTACAGTGTTTGGAATAAAAGGCCATGAAGTTTGCAACATAAATGGCTCCACAAAAAAGGCACACACACACACACACACAATAATAATACTTACTGTTATATTTGTATTACTTTTATCAGAGATAGAAAGCAAAGAAGATAAAGTAATAACAATGAGTGAAAGATATTTGGAAGCTCATTGCTTTATTGTTGCAACTCTGCTGTACATGTATAGCTTTCAAATTAAGAAAAATTGATCATAAAATAAAAATACCTGTAGAAGAGAAAAATAAAGGTCACTAAGAGATAAGAGAAGATAAATAGGCCAGTATGTTTTATATATGAAAGCATCACTGACAGAAGTCACTGCATAAATCCTAGAATGATAAAATATTATATTTTTATTAGAACTTTAATAAGTGTCATAAATGATAGACATATATTGCTTTTATTATAATTAATAAACAGAATATTTTAATCTTGTGGTGAGATTGGCATTTAGAATGAACAGGCAGCAATCAGTTAAAAGTGCTTAGTTTTAAAAAATTCCCCCCCCCCCTTTTTTTCCTACTGAAGATAATACTGATGTTTCTGTTTTCAGTCTCTGATATTTCTTTAATTTTGTTTCAAATTCATTCAAGGTCAGACAGGGGAGACAAATGCTGTTGTTTCATAGTCAAGCTCTATGGATACAACTTTATCACTGCTTTCAAAGAGATGAGATGTTTGACTCCATGATTTATGACCTAAATGACTTTTATTTGATGATATACAATTGTAACTGGGACTCTGACAGTTGGGCTTTCTCTATTATAGAAATGTTAGAAAGTAACAACAATGCACAATTTGTTTTCTTCTCTTGTTGTATCTTATATAAACTATCTTTGGGGATGCAATAAGAAAAGCCAGTGTGTATCAAGACCTAGGAACATAGTTGCAGCTTATCAAATAGAAAATTGTCATAAATGAAGGAATGATGGTTATATGACAAATGTTTGTGAATCTTGACCTATAAACTATATGTTTAAGGGTTTTATTTAATAGTACATTATGGAAAGATTTTCACATTTTTCTCATTATTTCACTTGTAAATGGATGTGGTATTTTAAAGAACGAAATATATTGTGCAACATTTAATTTAACAGTAAGCCAAAAAGTGTAAGATTCATTCTAGCTTCAGTATCTATGTTACTTTGTTTTTTAAACTTTATCCCTCTTGGTTAGTTTCTTTGGAACAATCCCTTTTGAGCTAATCCCAAACTAGCAGCCTTCCTATACACTAATCAGGTTTCAGTACCAGTGCCTTTGCCCTCCTTCAATGGAAATATAGTGCCTTCCAATGTAACTGCCTTTAATCTGCACTCAAGCCAAGTCAGCTTCAGCCACAGTCCTAGCCTCAGGCTTTCACGTGTGGGTCGGTGACAAGCCCCCCTGAACCTCAGCCTTCAGGTGACTCCTGTCATGAATGTCTTTGAACAATCACCTTTAAGCCCCTCTCGTTCATCCTAGAGACGAGAACATTGCCTCCCACTTCAGATTACACATCACTCTGGCAACTTGCTGCAAAGGAGTTCTCTCCTGAACTGTTTCTGCCTCCTTTCTTACAGTCTCCTACAGAGGATAAAGTTAAGGGCAGAAAAACCAGTGAATATCTCTTAGCCGATAATCCAGCATCCCAAACTATAGGTCTTCTTGGCACCTGTTGTGTTCTTCATGTCCTCTGTATGCACAGCTGGAACTCTCATCAGAGTCTAGTTTATCATGCTGTTATGTTTATGTCTACTTTCCAAACTCAGTTTCTATGTTTATGAACTGTAATTAATATAAGCAATTTCCAGAAAATGTAATTTTGCTGTGTAGACAAGATGTGTATTTGGGGGTGCTCTCTTAGTGAACATAGAATCAAGGGGAGAAGCAATCTTGGATTTTACTAGATGTAAAATAGGAGGCTAAAAAAATACCAAAACATAAAGAAACTGAACAACTAAAGGCTAAAAAAAAGGAGATGTTTAAAAATAATCTAGATGGAAATGTGTTAAAGTCTGCTATAAAAGGTTTAAAATAACAGGTTGTGTTATTTTAAACACTGAATACACATGATTGTCATTTAGTAATGTACTTCAGGAAATTGGACGTTTCCTGAATACCTAGACTAAAGTCAGATGCTTGTTGATTCTTAGTAATCAGTTAACCTCACAAGGTCTGATGCTTCAGCTACAAAATAAGTAAGTGGAATAAATGGCAACTGAAATCACATACAATTGAGACATTCTAAAGTTTCTAGTATTTTATAATATATTTTGTGCTCATGTTATCATTTTGAGTTTAGCTAGGTAACTTTCTTTCGTTCATTCTAAAAGTATTTTTGAATTTTCATTATGAGCTGGGCCCCCTTTTATGAATTTGAAAGATTTAAGGTAGACATATCAAATAGACAATCTAAACACATCTAATATAGTTGTCAAGTCATATTCGACTCTTTGCGACACCATGGACTTCAGCACACAAGGCTTCCCTGTCCTCCACGATCTCTCAGAGTTGGCTCAAGTTCACGTCCATTGAGTCAGTGATGCTATCTAACCATCTCATCCTTGCCTGCCTCTTCTTTTGTCTTCAATTTTTCCCAGCATCGGGCTTCCCTGGTGCCTCAGCCGGTGAAGAATCCACCTGCAATGTGGGTAACCTGGGTTCGATCTCTGGGATGTGAAGATACTCTGGAGAAGGGAACGGCTACCCACATCAGTATTCTGGCCTGGAAAATTCCATGGGCTCGATAGCCCACAAGGTCGCAAAGAGCTGAACACCACTGAATGACTTTCACTTCACTTTCCCAGCATCAGGGTCTTTTCCAATGAGTCGGGTCTTCACACGATCTGTGACCAAACTATTGGGCATATTAATAGGTAGCAAATAAATAAAGACACTAGAATAAAGTTCTAATTAGGTAGAAAGTTCTGAAGCTGTTGAAAAATGTAAAGTAGGATAAAGGAGTTCAGGAGCGGAAGCAAGTGAGAAGGTTATGGTTTAAATAAGATTGTCAGAGTCGCTTCGTTCAGAAAGTGACACTTGAGCAGACTTCAAACAGATAATTAAATACTGAAAGGTGGTAAGAGGCCAAGAGCTTTCTGGACTGAAGTAATCATTTCTAATTCAAAGGCTGGAGGCAAGCAACCCTAGCCTATCCTTATAGAATAATAAGATGTCTGCATGGTGGAGCCTGAGGAAGTGAGGGGGACAGAAATCATAGAAAAGGTAGAGAGAGAAGGGTGGGAACAGAAGTGAAGCAAAATGTAAAGATCTACAGTCTTGTGGGAGCTAAGAGCAGAAGATACACAGTTCTGAAAATGCCCCAAAACCTTACCTTTGGCCCTGTTCAGGGTCATTTCCTTTCTCAAGGAACAAGTACATTCAGAAAATAAGAAGCAGAGGTCATGTGTCTGATAACTGTTTCTACTCAGCCCAGTTTGTCCTGCAGAAGCTGAAGTGTGGGAGAGAGGTGAAGAATAAAATACTTGCAGGAAGAATGAATGCAAATTAAGACTATTTCTTTAGCATCAAAGACATTTGGAATATTGCCCTTCTCTCTTCTTTATTGGAGTAACTGTCTCCGCTTCTTATAATACTTTAGAGAAATTAATTTTTCAAAATTGTAAGTATTGATAAATTATCAACTACTGATAATTACAAATTTAATGATTTTAATGTGCTTCAATCATTTATACAACTGATCCAAGAGTACTAGTATGACACTTTACCTGCTAATCTATCCAAGCATCAGACAATGTTTAAATCCTATTGGAAGGTGCCTCGTTAGCGCAGTAGGTAGCGTGTCAGTCTCATAAATCCTATTGGATTACTAGTTCTGATATGTTATTAACGTAATTTTTTAGAGGATTTCTAAAAAACTAAGGTAAATTGCTTTCCAGAAGTCAGGCAGGGGCATGTTACTTACAAGTTGCATCTTGTTCTTTAGGATAAATGTGCATTTAGAAAACACAAAGAATATTAGTATATATCATTGCCAGGATATAGAAGTGAGGATGAGGAGTGTGTCTTGTTCTATTTAGGGGAAAAAGAGCACTTAAAGTAGTTTCTTATTCCTCACAGTTTTCTTGTATCATTTCAAGGGTATTTTTGTTCTTTTTCTTTGAAGAAAATAGTATTATACTTTTCAGCTAGACAATAAATGTAAAGCTTTGTTTAAAAGCAATGTTTTGTTCCACGTTGGTAAAAATGAATAGAGAAATACAACAAATAAAGTAAAGAAGTTAATAATTATATACAATGTGATGGGTCTCTTTTGTAGACATAGTAACTGAAGTAGAGTACGATTTTAATCTCTATAAAGAAAGCTGAGGGCCGAAGAATTGATGCTTTTGAACTGTGGTGTTGGAGAAGACTCTTGAGAGTCCCTTGGACTGCAAGGAGATCCAACCAGTCAATGCCTAAAGGAAATCAGTCCTGAATATTCATTAGAAGGACTGACACTGAAGTTGAAACTCCAATATTTTGGCCATCTGATACAAAGAACTGACTCACTGGAAAAGACCCTGATGCTGGGAGAGACTGACAGCGGGAGGAGAAGGGGACAACAGAGGATGGATGGTTGGATGGCATCACTGACTCAATGGACATGAGATTGAGCAATCTCCGGGAGTTGGTGATGGACAGGGAGGCCTAGCGTGCTGCGGTTCATGGGGTCGCAAAGAGTCAGACAAGACTGAGCAAGTGAACTGAACTGACTGGCTGGTATGAAGTGGCTGTGGAATAAGAATATATATCTGGTGTCGGAATCAAGGGAAATTTCTTTCCTTCCTTTATCACAAGCAACCTCTGACAATTTAAGATTATTTGAAATGTTTTAAGTATTTGCTCACAATGCACAAAAGCCAAGAGTGTTTATTTGTCTCAGAAGAATTTTGTGGTAATGTAGAATTTTAAAGTCAACTTGAAAATAAAATTTTAAGAAAATATATTTCATTTATATCTGTTTTCATCCTATGTTAAATGATAAATGTCTATAGTAAAAAGTTACATAAAATATGATGTATCTAAGTTTGATATAATATTTTAACAATAAAGTTTGATGAAAAGCTGACTTAACACTTTCATTATCCTATCTAAATTATAACTTCCTCTGATGCAGACACATCTTTTAGTTAGAGGAAATAACATTTTCCATTTAAAAATTATTATTAATGTCCAAAGTATATCTATTACTTTTACTGTGCCTTTCTGACAAATTTTAAAACTCTGAATTATTTATGTGTGTCTGAATAAGAAGCTTTTGTTAACTTCACAGCATGGTCTAATGCATGTACAGAAACCAGCCAATTAATAAAGAGGGTACCAGAGGCAAAGGCTCTTGAATTCTGGGCAGTGCTGTACTGAGCAAGAACAAGGCATTTATCAAACTGTCTTACAGACATCCTGTTAATCTAAATGTGTCTGGATTAAAGTGCCAGTAATTTATTTCATCATTTCATCACTTGTGAGGTTTGCAGCATTAGTATTTAATCATTTTAAATACATAATTATTATCATTTGCTCCATGCTTTCTCATGGGTCCTCTGAAGGATAGTGAGGTATTACAATCATATTTTTGAAACCTATTTCTTCTCCCAGTCTTTCACACTGATGAATACACTAGGGATGCAGGGTGTGAGAGTACATGAAAGGGGAGAAGATCAATTCTGTCCATAAATATTTAGGATGAATGCTTCTGTTTTAGTAATATATGAAATTAACTTCATTTCAAGTTATACTTCCATTCCCTTTGTAGATTTACACCTTTTCTGGTTGTGTCTGCAAGCAATGCTGAGCACCTGCTTGCATATATCAGTGCAAACCATGCTTCTTTTTTCCCCAGTTACAATCCATGGAACAATTTTTAAAATATTGGTAAAGATTAACCTTTTAGAATAGCTCTGTAGCTAAGATGGGTACATTGCTAAATTACTAAATAATATTATTAAATATTGCATTAGTTATACAGACAATACACTATCTTGAAATACTGGTTTAATATACTTACAAAAGCAAAAACATTGCCCACTTATACCCTATGTTAAATATTCATGTTTTCTTACCTGGAAGCCAGTCATCTCTGCATGCATTAGCAACCTTAGTAAACAGACTCTAAGATTCTAATCCTTTGTTAAATTGATGCCCTGATATCAATCGGTTTTATTTTTACTTTTTAGAAACATATATGTATAAAATTCCTATGGATATTAGCAGATTAAACAATACCCTAAAAATTATTTCAGTTCATTGGAAGGACTGATGTTGAAGCTGAAATTCCAATACTTTGGCCACCTCATGCGAAGAGTTGACTCACTGGAAAAGACCCTGATGCTGGGAGGGATTGGGGGCATGAGGAGAAGGGGATGACAGAGGATGAGATGGCTGGATGGCATCACCGACTCAATGGACATGGGACTCCGGGAGTTGGTAATGGACAGGGAGGCCTGGTGTGCTGCGGTTCACGGGGTCGCAAAGAGTCAGACACGACTGAGTGACTGAACTGAACTGAAAAATTATTTCAGTAACAACTGCTTATTAGTTTTCTTGGCATATTTAACCTTATTTACATTTTATGTTTTTATAGATTAAAGCTTTATAGTATATTCCTTAGAACATCTTTTTCATATTAATTTCTCTGACTCATTTTAGGAGAGAATTTAACTGTGGTTCATGTTCCTTTGGGCTTCCTGGTAGCTCAGACTGTAAAGAATCTGCCTGTAATGTAGGAGACCTGGGTTCGATCCTTGGGTCTGGAAGGTTCCCTGGAGAAGGGAATGACTGGTTACTCACTCCAGTATTCTTGCCTGGTGTGGGTGGCCATTCCCACTGGACAGAGGAGAATTGCATGGACAGAAGAGCCTGGCAGGCTGCAGTTCATGGAATCACATAGAGTCAGACACGACTGAGACCCTAGCACTTTCACTTTCAGTTTTCCTTTAGGGAGATGCTATATATATTCTTATTTGCACAGGAAGGGAGAATGAGAAAACTAACCAAGTAACTTAGTTTAGTGTAAAAGAAGCTTTTTAACCTAAAATAAATCAGATGAGCTCTGGTGTGGAGTAGAAGGCTTCAGTTCACCATTTGCTTCCAAACTGAGAATGTCCACCCTAAGTAATTCACTTCCCAAACTTAACTTCCCCGTTGCAGTCCCTTTGTTTTCTGAATGACTTGGCTAACATGAAAGGAAAGGGAGAAAATCAAAGATGCATTCCTTATATATCTGCATTATAAAGGTGGGTGTTCCTGAAGGTTAAAATGAAAAAAATGAAACAAAACAAAAACCCCAGAATGTGTCTTTCATATGTCTGTTATAAAAAATATCTGTATTTTTGAGAATTTCCCCTGAGTCTCTGGCTTCATTCATTTCTCCATTTGACAGCAGATGGATTTATTGAGAAACTACTTGTGGCAGGTATTACTCCAGGTTCTAAGGAGTAAAACTGATAAAGTCTCTTAACTCATGACTTTACTTTGCAGTGGAGGTAGATATGATGCAGCAGGATCCATCCTCTACCTGTTAAACCTCCACTTCCATCCTGAATTGACTAAGCAATTACCACTTTCACTTTAGGGCTTCCCTGGTGGCTCAGAGAGTAAAGAATTTGCCTGCAAGGCAGGAGACCTGGGTTCAATCCCTGGGTCAGGAAGATTCCCTGGAGAAGGGAATGGCTAACCACTCCAATATTCTTGCCTGGAGAATTCAGTGGACAGGGGAGCCTGGTGGGCTACAGTCCATGGGGTCATGAACAGTTGGACAAGACTGAGCAACTACCACTTTCTACCCTGAATGCATGTATACCCTCTAGGTTCCCACCTGCAGCCCTGTTCTTTTGCTTCACATTCCTTGCTGACCAGTCGCTTATTCTGATAGTAATTATCCACTTTTATCCACTCTGCCTTAAGCTTCTCAAACCTACATTTCACATCTGCACCACTCTGACTGACCTCCAGATGGCTTAGAGAAAGCTCAACTTGAATGTTTCACAGGCTTTGTAAGCATAAAGTACAAAATACTAAGAACTCAGTATTTCTACTCCACACCTCCTCTAATGTCAACCAGCCTTTGCAATGTCATGTTGAAATGGGAATCTGAGCTCTTGTCCGCGGAGCTGAAGAATGGAATCCATGGACATGCAGACACTCACACAGGCAGAATTTTATTTCAGAGAGTAGAACTACAAAGCTCCCAGCATAGACACTGAGGGGGGAAAAGTGCCCAGAGACAGCAGGAATCACAACAGTTTATATCTTTGCAAATATTGATCTGTTTGCTTTTGGTTGGTTTAGGGTTCCCAAAGTATTCAATCCCTAATCAATCAGTTTAAAAGTCATCATGCATAGTTTGTCAATTTTATAACCTTTTTAAATCTCTGAGTCCTAAAGTTCTCCTAAAACATTGTCTCCATCGCCCGACCTTTTCTCGTGACCTCAGGCCATTGTTTATGGACTATATGTATATCTTAGTGTTGATGGTGTTTTCTTTCTCAACAAATTGGACAACCCCGACAGGATTGTCCTGTCATGGGTTCCTGTGTTTTATGGTCTCCAGGCCAGGAAGGTATTCCTCTGAATGTCAAGACAACTGGAACCCGAGTATGGTTATGGGTTTTTGGAATGAGACACTTATGTGAGAGAATAAGTGGAAACTAGAATTGAATTTTTAAAGGAAGAAACCAAGGGTTTAACCCTGCATTGACCATCTAATATTTTTCTAGGTCAATGTCTTTAATAAATACCATTCATTTATTAAACCAACTGATCTCCCAGTCTCTCACCTACACATTCCCACTGCTTTTGCTCTATTTTGGCCAAGTTGCCTACCAAAAAAGCTAGTATAATATATGATATGATAATATATAATGTTATTTAATATAATATGATATGTGATATGATATAGTATAATAAATTGACTTCTTAACTTTAATTTCACTATAGCTTTTTCCAATAAAGCTCAAGTTCATCTCAAGTACTGAAAAAATTATCATTTAAAAAATCTCTATACATCAAAATCCTTTACCACTTAAATCTTTCCAAGGCTTCAGAAAACCCATATTGTTTTAACATGGCATAACGGGCACTTCATATCTGTCATCTACGTATATCGTATCCTGCTACCACTCTGTTTCCCAGAAGAACACTATTTATTTTACATGTTTACAATTTTCCCATTTTCATATCTCCTCTTGTTTCTTTTGTCTAGAAATATAGTTCTGTGTTGTTATGAACAAATTTTTTGCATATATAATTCCATGGGGTTGCAAATGAGTTAAACAGGACTTAATGACTAAATAACATACATACATAAATTATATTTATATATATAATTATATGAATGTTTACTTGGCAAGTTAGACAGCAATATACTTTGTACAATTACTTAATCATTTTTACTTTTTTTGCAGCATTTTCTTGGATCTATTTTCTTATTCCTTCAAGAGTGTTTTCAAAGTGGGTTTTTGAGGGCTAATTTTGGAGTCTTGTGGTATCTACATAAATATCTGTGAAATCTATATAAATCTAGATATAAAGTTATTTTTATCAACCACTTTATAATTATTACTCAATTTAATTTTTACGTCTGGGATTGCTGTTGAGAATTCTGATGTCAGAGTTTCACTGCTCTGTAGGTAACATTTCTTTTTTATTCTGGAAGCTTTTAAGTTTACAAGTGTATGTTAATTTCTGTTTGTATAAAATGCTTTGCACTGTATGAATAATGTAAATCTGAGACACTTAATCTTTATTTGACGTTTATAATCATTTTATCATATATCTCTCTCTATTCGTATGAGCATATATATGCATATGTATGTGTATATATACATATATATGTATTTATTCATTTATTTCCATCTTCTTTTGGAACTCACATTATCTTTGTTCTGCTTCTAATCTACACATATCTTAAGCTTTACTTTTTATCCTTTTCTTTTGCCTTCTTAGAGAGTTACTCACACTGACCATCTTGCTCGTATTTTTTCCTTTTGTATCACATATCTTTGCTGTTTATTTCAATCATTTGTTATATGCATAACTCATATTTTACCTGGATATTTTTATGACTTCTTACCCCTGTTTTGTTTAAAAATATCATTTCTTGTCACTTTTGAGAATATTTTCTCCAGAAATTATATTTATCAAATTGTTCTAATAATCTTGGTTAATGCTTTATCTATTAAACTTTTTTTTTTTAAAAAATTTTAATGTGTTTGAACTTTTTGACGTATAAGCTTATGTCTTGGGATAACAGCTATTCTGTCTGATTACAGTAATTAGGCAAAGGCTGCTAGAAATGCAATGGCAAAGAAACAGGCATTCTCTGCTTGCTTGCTTTAAAAAAAAAAAATTATTGAGGTATGGTAGTCATTACGACAAGTTAAACATATTTAACAAATACTGTTAGGTAGTTAAAATAGGAAAAAGGAGTCCAGAATGGAGGTGGCTAAAAAACCCGGAAGGGAAAAGCCCACAAAAATAGAACAAAGGAAGGTCCGAGGACGGGAGTGAGAACCTCAGGTAAAACAAACAGCACTCCTGGCTGGCCCAGTTTACATAGGACAGGCCCAGGGACAGAGAAACATATAAAAAGAGGAGCCAAAGCTTTCTTCTCTCTCTCTTTCCCGCTCGATGGGGCGCTCTTCTCTTCGCATCTTTGGATCCACGTGCCCTCACGCCTCGAAGATGGATCTTCCTGCTATTATCTAAATAAAATAGAGCTGTAACACTCGTTTATCTAAGAGCTATAACACGGCCCGTTGGGGACCTGAGAGCTGTGACACGGTCTGTCCAAGACCCGAGAGCTGTGACCCACCGAGGGGGCTTTAATGTTCCTCGCTCCAAATCTTTGTTGTGACGAGGCAAAAACGGAGAAGCATACCCTCGCCTGACAAATACAATTTGATAAGCTCAGAAATAAACACACACCTGTGAAATCACCCACACAGCCAATACCTTAAACATAAAATTTGTCTTCAAGAATATGACCTTCGGAGAAAATTCAGAGTTATAGGAATCAGAAGTTCTGTGAGAAGGAAATAAGCAAACCTGGCAATAATTAATGAAAATAATTTCTTAGTGAAAGTACATACTGGGTGAGATAAGTGTTACATTGTTTTGATAGGATTTTTAAAATGAATTTTAGAGACACATATTGCAAGTAAAAATAACTAAATCCAGTGATAGCTAGCATTAGGTTATAAATATTTAGGATATTTCTGTTAAAATTTTATAAATCAAATTATTCATTTCCTGGGGATTTTTAGTCCTTAGGCAGTGGGAAGAATTTTTTTTTTTGTATCATTTCTATATATGCATTCTGCACAAAAATCTTAATAAGGGGAACTTAAGTTATTTATTTTTCACACTTTTTAACATTGGAATTTTGCATGAACCTGTTAGCTTGCCATAAGATATTATTTTGATTTTTATGGAGATTGCTTCTAAAATAGTTTGATGTTTCGGGTTGAAAGTAAACAAAGTTTAAAATGCAAAAGTGAGTTTGGCAATTTTTAATAGTTTCTGATGTAAAAGGATTCCACCAATCTGTAGAAGCATGCTCTTATGCTGTGCCAGTTGCAGCTAGAATTTTACTAATTTCAGGTTGTAAACGTCCCACCTGGATAAAGCTGCGGGAGTAACACCAGTATCCTACAGAGGTTGCTTGGATTTTACTCCCTTGAGAAGGTTTTGATAGCATGAATGAGTTTACAAAAGCAGGCACACAGAAAAAAAGACAAAGTCTTTTTAACAGGAAGACCCAAACAGTGGAATACACAGGTTCTACACACACACACACACACACACACACACACACACACACAGCAGATGTGGTGGTATCGCTGGACACTTCCCAGATCCTCCAGATGCTAAGATATAGGTACTCAAGGGCGTGGAGCCCATCCCTTCTTGATACTGGGAATAGCCTCACCTAGTCATAATTTTTCTCTTGGGAGTAGCCCACCTACCTACTACTGATTATTCCAGGCTGGGATACAAAGCCCCACCCCTTTCCCTCTATTTGTTACACGTCTGTTCCTACACTTCCCATCTCAGATCGCCAGTGGGGATACCTGAGTCATCTGTATCAATTGCAGCAGCAGTTCAATTTCTCTATCTGGTCAATTCTGTTTCTTCTCTCCTTTATAGGTGGTGGGTTTTTTTTTTTTTTTAATTTATTTCACCACTCCAGGTCTTAGTTATGGCATTATGAATCTTCACTGCAGCATGTGGGATCTAGTTCCTTGACCAGGGATCCAACCCAGGCCGCCCTGCATTGGGAGAGCAGTCTTAACTGGACCCCTGTGGAAGTCCCAGCAGGTGGTATTCTTGAGAGCACATTTCCCCCAGATTCCTGCATTCAGATTTCCACTTTGTCAGAATTTGTTTTAAAGGAATCTACAACATACTGAGCAACATTTTCCACTGGAATTCCTTGTGCTTCTGCCACTGAAAGTCTTGGGCTTTCTTCTGTTGTTATAGTATTCATTAGTCCTCATATCCTTCCGTATTATTGAAGGCTATTGAAATTTATTCAATAGACAATGAGAATTATCTTCTGTTATGGGGAAAGTGTACCCAGATATATGAAATTATATTTTATGACTATCCTCTCTTGACGTTCATATTTGTTACATGCTATCACATTTGCCTTTCACTTCCAAAACACAGTATTTTTTGAGGTAGAGGGGTTTGTTGACCAAATTTCACTGGTTATATAGAAATTTACAGATCAACACGGTGATACTGAAAAAGATATTAAAGATTCCTGGACATAAAACTACAACTACAAAAGTAAAGTGTTGCAGCACTGCATGTTGAGATTGGTTCTTGCTTTCAGAGGAAAAAAAGATTGTTCTAACCTGGATGGAATATTTTCAAGATATCTGGGCCTGAAGTCCATCTACTTGGATTCAACTGACATCTGGGTCTCCCTGATAGTGGAAATGCTGTCTAGCTTTGCCCTACTGGCTGTGGCTTTGAATTAGAGTTGTTGTTGGGTCTAGACCGTACTTGATTACCAAGATTCAAGGATAGTTCCAGGGTGATTCTATGTCCGTATTTGATTTCTTTGCTTCTCAAATGTTGTCACAGATCTTTCAGCTCCAGCTTCAGTTCCAGTATTCATGATGCAATCTTGCACTTTCAGTCCTGACCTTAATAGTCTTTTTTATGCTCACATCTGACTCCCCAAAGTGTTGCTTCATTCATTTATCCACCTATCCATCCATTTATTTGTTCATTTATCTATTCATCTATCTTAGGACTGTTCTCTAGCAGTGGAATCTGACATAAAGAGGTCTTGCTCAAATGATCTTTTGTGGGAGTGCTCTCAGAAGAAGAGAAGAAAAAGAATCAGGTCAAAGCAGGGAAAAATCTAAGCAAGGTTATGACTTTCTTGGAGACTTGCATTGGTCTGATCCATGAGGGATATTTTCTAGCACAAATTGCACCATAGACTTAGTCCTACTTTCTGGCAATTATTCCACCTTAGTCAATCACTGGTCAGGGTTTGAGATTTGGAAAGCACAGAAACAAATGCATTCTCAAGAGAAGGGGATAAACATTAATTGGTACCTAGGCCAACACTTTCAACAGTGTGAAAAGGAAATGCTGCAGAACACCAGGTAGAGAGAAGTGAAGTGACAATGACAGTCTCTACTATAACATCCACATGTCCATCATCTATCATCCATCTAATGATTCAGGTATCTATACATCCAAAGACTTACTTCACATACAGTTTGCCAGCTTCTGGAAATAAAGGTAATGTCCTTTGGTCCAAAAAAACATGCAATATAGTGGAGAAAGGAAAAAAGTAAATTAAAACCAAACTAGGGCACTCCTAGTTCTTCTTCACTGAATGGGGTTATATAAAGTTTTCTTTAAAGAAAAAAATTTTTTGATGTGGATCATTTTTAAAGTTTTTATTGAATTTGTTACAGTATTGCTTCTGTTTTATGCTTTGGTTTCTCGGCTGTGAGACATATGGGATCTTAGCTCCCCCATCAAGGATCAAACTCACACCCCTGCATCAGAAGGTGAAGTTTTAACCAGTGGACAACCAAGGAATTTCCCGAGAAAATTTTCTAAAGGAGCCAAGTGTTAACAGTAATAATAAATGGAGGCAATTAGTTGCCAAAAAGAGTGAAAGGAGGTACAGTGAATGGCAGAACAGAAGTTATTACGGCTCATCCTTGATAGCAGAAAACCTAGTCAAATTGGTATTTCTTTGGGCCCATTTTACTGTTTGGACAGAGGTAAAAAGAGTGTCTGGGTGTTTGTGAAGGGCTTGAAAAAATAGATTAGAGGGTTCTGTTGTCTTCCCTAGAATCAGGTTTACTTTATTAAACCCAAAGCTCTTATCTCAAGAGAAAGCATCAGTTTGAATAAGGTAATTACAAAGACAGATTGTCTCCTTAGTCACTTTACTGCATAATGTTTAAGAGGCTCTTAACATTCCTATTAAATTCCTACAATCTTAGGTTGTAAATAATTATATTGGGGTGAGAAATTAACAATAATTCAGTTCAGTTCAGTTCAATACAGTCGCTCAGTCGTTTCTGACTCTGCGACTCCGTGAACCGCAGCACACCAGGCCTCCCTGTCCATCACCAACTTCGGAGTTTACTCAAACTCATGTCCATCGAGTCGGTGATGCCATCCAACCATCTCATCCTCTGTCGTCACCTTCTCCTCCTGCCCCCGATCCCTCCCAGCATCAGGGTCTTTTCCAGTGAGTCAACTCTTCACACGGGGTGGCCAAAGTACTGGAGTTTTAGCTTCAGCATCAGTCTTTCCAATGAACACCCAGGACTGATCTCCTTCAGGATGGACTGGTTGGATCTCCTTGCAGTCCAAGGGACTCTCAAGAGTCTTCTCCAGCACCAAAGTTCAAAAGCATCAATTCTTCGGCACTCAGCTTTCTTCACAGTCCAACTCTCACACCCATACATGACCACTGGAAAAACCATAGCCTTGACTAGATGGACCTTTGTTGACAAAGTAATGTCTCTGCTTTTTAATATGCTATCTAGCTTGGTCATAACTTTCCTTCCAAGGAGTAAGTATCTTTTAATTTCATGGCTGCAATCAGCATTGGAAGTGATTTTGGAGCCCCTAAAAATAAAGTCTGACACTGTTTCCACTGTGTTTCCATCTATTTGCCATGAAGTGATAGGACCTGATGCCATGATCTTAGTTTTTTGAATGTTAAGCTTAAAGCCAACATTTTCACTCTCCTCTTTCACTTTCATCAAGAGGCTTTTTAGTTCCTCTTCACTTTCTGCCATAAGGGTGGTGTCATCTGCATATCTGAGGTTATTGATATTTCTCCTGGCAATATTGATTTCAGCTTGTGCTTCTTCCAGCCCCGCATTTCTCATGATGTACTCTGCATATAAGTTAAACAAGCAGGGTGACAATATACAGCTATGACATACTCCTTTTCTTATTTGGAACAAGTCTGTTGTTCCATATCCAGATCTAACTGTTGCTATCTGATCTGCATACAGGTTTCTCAAGAGGCAGATCAGGTGGTCTGGTATTCCCATCTCTTGAAGAACTTTCCACAGTTTATTGCGATCCACACAGTCGAAGGATTTGGCGTAGTCAATAATGCAGAAATAGATGTTTTTCTGGAACTCTCTTGCTTTTTTGATGATCCAGTGGATGTTGGCAATTTGATCTCTGGTTCCTCTGCCTTTTCTAAAACCAGCTTGAACATCTGGAAGTTCACGGTTCACGTATTGCTGAAGCTTGGCTTGGAGAATTTTGAGCATCACTTTACTAGCATGTGAGATGAGTGCAATTGTGAGGTAGTTTGAGCATTCTTTGGGATTGCCTTTCTTAGGGATCGAAATGAAAATGGACATTTTCCAGTCCTGTGGCCACTGCTGAGTTTTCCAAATTTGCTGGCATAGTGAGTGCAGCACTTTCACAGCATCACCTTTCAGGATTTGAAATAGCTCTACTGGAATTCCATCACATCCACTAGCTTTGTTCGTAGTAATACTTTCTAAGGCCCGCTTGACTTCACATTCCAGGATGTTTGGCTCTGGGTGAGTTATCACACCATTGTGATTATCTGGGCCGTGAAGATCTTTTTTTTGTATGGTTCTTCTGTGTATTCTTATCACCTCTTCTTAATATCTTCTGCTTCTGTTAGGTCCATACCATTTCTGTCCTTTATTGAACCCATCTTTGCCTGAAATGTTCCCTTGATATCTCTAATTTTCTTGAAGAGATCTCTAGTCTTTCCCATTCTGTTATTTTCCTCTATTTCTTTGTATTGATCGCTGAGGAAGGCTTTCTTTTCTCTCCTGGCTATTCTTTGGAACTCTGCATTCAAATGGGAATATCTTTCCTTCTCTCCTTTGCTTTTTGCTTCTCTTCTTTTCACAGCTATTTGTAAGGCCTCCTCAGACAACCATTTTACCTTTTTGCATTTCTTTTCCATGGGGATGTTCTTGATACCTGTCTCCTGTACAATGTCATGAACCTCGGTCCATAGTTCACCAGGTACTCTGTCTATCAGATCTAGTCCCTTAAATCTATTTCTCACTTCCACTGTTTAGTCATAAGGGATTTGATTTAGGTCATACCTGAATGATCTAATGGTCTTCCCTACTTTCTTCACTTTAAGTCTGATTTTGGCAATAAGGAGTTCATGATCTGAGCCACAGTCAGCTCCCAGTCTTGTTTTTGCTGACTGTATAGAGTTTCCCCATCTTTGGCTGCAAAGAATATAATCAATCTGATTTCAGTGTTGACCATGTGGTGATGTCCATGTGTAGAGTCTTCTCTTGTGTTGTTGCAATAGGGTGTTTGCTATGGCGAGTGCGTTCTCTTGGCAAAATTCTATTAGATTTTGCCTTGCTTCATTCTGTACTCCAAGGCCAAATTTGCCTGCTACTCCAGGTGTTTCTTGACTTCCTACTTTTGCATTCCAGTCCCCTATAATGAAAAGGACATCTCTTTTGGGTGTTAGTTCTAAAAGGTTTTGTAGGTCTTCATAGAACCGTTTAACTTCAGCTTCTTCACTGTTACTGGTTGGGGCATAGGCTTGGATTACCATGATATTGAATGGTTTGCCTTGGAAACGAACAGATCATTCTGTCATTTTTGAGATTGCATCCAAGTACTGCATTTCGGACTCTTTTGTTGACCATGATGGCTACTCCATTTCTTCTAAGGGATTCCTGCCCACAGTAGTAGATATAATGGTTCTGAGTTAAATTCACCCATTCCTGTTCATTTTAGTTTGCTGATTCCTAGAATGTCGACATTCACTCTTGCCGTCTCCTGTTTGACCACTTCCAATTTGCCTTGATTCATAGACCTAACATTCCAGGTTCCTATGCAATATTGCTCTTTACAGCATTGGACCTTGCTTCTATCACCAGTCACATCCACAACTGGGTATTGTTTTTGCTTTGGCTCTATCCCTTCATTCTTTCTGGAGTTATTTCTCCACTGAGCTCCAGTAGGATATTGGGCACCTACTGACCTGGGGAGTTCCTCTTTCAGTATCCTATCTTTTTGCCTTCTCATACTGTTCATGGGGTTCTCAAGGTGAGAATACTGAAGTGGTTTGCCGTTCCCTTCTCCAGTGGACCACATTCTGTCAGTCCTCTCCACCATGATCCGACCTCTTGGGTGGCCCCACATGGCATGGCTTAGTTTCATTGAGTTGGACAAGATTGTGGTCCTGGGATCAGATTGGCTAGTTTTCTGTGATTATGGCCTTAGTGTGTCTGCCCTCTGATGCCCTCTCGCAACACCTACCATCTTACTTGGGTTTCTCTTACCTTGGACGTGGGGTATCTCTTCACGGCTGCTCCAGCAAAGCGCAGTGCTGCTCCTTACCTTGGACGAGGGGTATCTTCTCATGGCCGCCCCTCAAATCCCATGGACTATACAATCCATGGAATTCTCTACACCAGAATACTGGAGTGGGTGGCCTTTCCCTTCTCCAGGGGATCTTGCCTACCCAGGGATTGAACCTTGGTCTGCTGCATTGCTGGCAGATTCTTTGCCAGCTGAGCCACAAGGGAAGCTCATAACAATGATTACTGAACTTAATCTTCAGGTTGATTAGCTAAGTAGAAAAGAGAGGGACAATTCAAGTAAAAGACAGCATAGTATATAACTGTTTACAGAAAGTGTTTATTTGAAATCTCAATGCTTTTTTGCTGGACAAACTTTTGGGATAGGCTCTGGTTGAGACTGGCTTATAAGAAAACTTACATGTCATTGGAGTAGGTTGTGTATAGGAGTGGTATTATCACTCTTTGCTTTATACTATAGTACTATATGAGAAGATTTCTTAGAAAGATAAACTTAGATGAGATTAGTTAGCTGTCATTTTATCTCTATGACTTGCTACCTCAAAGCGATCATGTCACCTCTTTGCTTATAACTAGAGGTGGGGGAGGGTGACAGTAAAGCTGTTATTACTCTACTCTCAGTGGGGTCATTTATGCCTATTTGCAGTGAACTCAGGTTGGCTCTTCCTTTCTAGGTTCTCTTTTACTGACAAAAACACTTCAATTTTTTCATTGAATATCCACTACTCCTTGGTGTTCTGCAGGTCAAGCTGACAGGTCTGGTTAATGAGATTCATAGTAATTGACTCAAGAATGAAGGTGTGACCCAACCCATGCCAAGAACAATTAGCCTTATGAATTTTGCATAGCACTCTCAGAGAAAAAAACATGCTCACTTTCTCTGAGGTTAATAAATCACAAAATGCAAGTTTTAATTCATTGTTAGCTGTCTCAGACACTTTGTGGGGGAGAACTTTCTCAGAGTAAAGCCAATATGGAAGGAAACAGAGAAAAGAGATGGAAGAAATTATTTCTTGAAGATATAATTTTGCAACCTCATTAGAGTTATGTCTGAAGTCCATCTAGTTATGGTCATGCTTTCCAATATACTAAAATTTCTTTTTGTAAATAAGCCAGATTGAGTTATATTTCAGGTTCTTGGACTTAGGACTTCTGACCCGTAAACTTACTTTCCAGTCAAAGCTCCAAACTGCTTCATGTCTGTCCATTCTAAACTCAAAACATGATGAGTTTCTCATCTCTTTGCTATTAATTTCCTTTTCTTTTTTGGACTTAGTAACACCATTTTGAATTGATTACTTTAGCCCAGAGATGCAACTATTGGTGGGAAGTACTGCTCCTACTATACAAAGCTCTAATCAGGCAAAGTCATTTGAGGAACTGTTCAATTGTCTTCCAAACCCTATTCCCCTCTCCCAAGCTTCTTTCTTGTCTGAAGTTACAAAATTAGAGGAAATTCACAGCCAGCCAGATCATTAATTGATGAACGCAAAAACAAAGAGCTGATTTAAGAGCTATTTAAGAGGCCATCGGACAATGGAAATGAGGGATAGGACAGAGTTTGTAAGGACTTTGGCTTTCTTTGGTACTCTAGTGAATACCAGTACCATTAAGGGAAAGTTTTAGAGAGAGATAATATAATTCTGGATGTAAGTCTTTCCATCTCAATCACCCCAAGCTGGTCTAATCTGTTCCTCCATGGATTTACTAATATCATCGCTGATTTTCCTATATCTGCTCTTATTCACTGCTGCCTAAAGGCCAGTGAGAATTTTCAAAATCCAAGCCCGAAAACATAAACTCTGCTTAAAACACATCAACTATCCTCAGGAGAATAAAAAAGAATCAAGTTAAGAAACTTAATTCCAGAGAACACTGTTTCAAAGGCATTGTAGTTTACCATCGTCTAAGAAATATTAGGTCAGCTCAATTCAGTTCAGTCGCCCAGTCCTGTCCGACTCTTTGTGACCTCATGGACTGCAGCACACCAGGCCTCCCTGTCCATCACCAACTCCTGGAGTACCCCCAAACCCATGTCCATTGAGTTGGTGATGCCATCCAACCATCTCTTCCTCTTCTGTCACCTTCTCCTCCCACCTTCAATCTTTCCTAGCATCAGGGTCTTTTCAAATGAGTCAGTTTTTCACATCAGGTGGCCAAAGTATTGGAGTTTCAGCTTTAGCATCAGTCCTTCCAATGAATACTGAGGACTGATTTCCTTTAGGATGGACTGGTTGGATCTCCTTGCAGTCCAAGGGATTCTCAAGAGTCTTCTCCAACATTATAGTTCAAAAGCATCAATCCTTTGGCATTCAGCTTTCTTTATAGTCCATTTCTCACATCTATACATGACTACTAGTAAAACCATAGCTTTGACTAAACAGACATTTGTTGGCAAAGTAAGGTCTCTGCTTTTTAATGTGTTGTCTGGGTTGGTAATAACTTTTCTTCCAAGGAGCAATCGTCTTTTAATTTCATGGCTGCAGTCACCATCTGCAGTGATTTTTGAGCGCAAAAAAGTAGTCTGTCACAGTTTCTCCATCTATTTGCCATGAAGTGATGGGACCAGATGCCATGATCTTAGTTTTCTGGATGTTGCGTTTTAAGCCAACTTTTTCACTCTCCTTTTTCACTTTTATCAAGAGGCTCTTTAGTTCTTCTTTATTTTCTGCCATAAGGGTGGTGCATATCTGCATATCTGAGGTTATTTACATTTCTCCAGGCAATCTTGATTCCAGTTTGTGCTTCATCCAACCCACTGTGTCTCATGATGTACTCTGCACATAAGTTAAATAAGCAGGGTGACAATATACAGCCTTGACGTACTTCTTTTCCTATTTGGAACCAGTCTGTTGTTACATGTCCAGTTCTAACTGTTGCTTCTTGACCTCCTGCATACAGATTTCTCAAAAGGCAGGTCAGGTGGTCTGGTATTCCCATCTCTTGAAGAATTTTCCACAGTTCGTTTGATCCGCACAGTCAAAGGCTTTGGTGTAGTCAATAAAGCAGAAATAGATGTTTTTCTGGAACTCTCTTGCTTTTTTGATGATCCAACAGATGTTGGCAATTTGATCTCTGGTTCCTCTGCCTTTTCTAAATCCAGCTTGAACGTCTGGAAGTTTGCGGTTCATGTACTACTGAAGCCTGGCTAAGAGATTTTTGAGCATTACTTTGCTAGCGTGTGAGATGAGTACAATTGTGTGGTAGTATGTGCATTCTTTGGCATTGTTTTTCTTTGGGATTGGAATGCAAACTGACCTTTTCCAGCCCTGTGGCCACTGCTGAGTTTTCCAAATTTGCTGGCATATTGAGTGCAGAACTTTCACAGCATCATCTTTAAGGATTTGAAACAGCTCAACTGGAATTCCATTACCTCCCTAGCTTTCTTAGTAGTTATGCTTCCTAAGGCCCACTTGACTTTGCATTCCAGGATGTCTGGTTCTAGGTGAGTGATCACACCATCATGATTATCTGGGTTGTGAAGATCCTTTTTGTATAGTTCTGCTGTGTATTCTTGCCACCTCTTCTTAATATCTTCTGCTTGTGTTAGGTCAAAGGCATTGCAGAGTTCACCATCATCTAAGAAATATTTAGTTACATTATGAAAATTATATAAATAGCAACTATCAGCAGACTCTAACTCTACCTGCCCATCAACCTCAGTCAGTCCAATACATCCCCTTCTAGTAGTCCTTGCACTATGGCAACCCTCAGCACACTCACCTGCCTCCATTCCTGGGGCTTTTGATCATGCCCTTCACTGTGCTGGAGCAAGCCAGTTTGCCACATCTTATTGCTCAAGATATTTTTTCTTCATGTCCCTAATGTCCCTCACTAGAGCACACCCCAGTATTAATTTTTTAAATTTATATTTTGTAATTTTTATTGAGGTAGAGCTGATTTTCAATGCTATGTTAGTTTCAGGTATAGAGAAAAGTGGTTCAATTATACATATAATGTTTTAGATTCTCTTCCCATATAGGCCACTACAGAGTGTTGGGTAGAGTTACCTGTGCTGTCCAGTAAGTCCTTATTAGTTACCTATTTTGGCACAGTGGTAAAGAATCTGCCTGCCAAGGCAGGAGACACAAGAGATGTGGGTTCTATCCCTGGGTCAGGAAGATCCCCTGAAATAGGAAATGGCAACCCACTCCAGTGTTCTTGCCTGGAGAATCCCAGGGATGGGGTTCAGTCGGACACGACTGAAGTGACTTAGCAGCAGCAGGATTATGTATATGTCAATTGCTAACTTGCAGTTTATTCCCTCTATATCCCCCAGTAAATATAAATTTATTTTCCAATCTGTAACTTTCTTTCTGTGTGTTTTTTTTTTAGCTCTTTTGCAGCTCTTTTTAAAAGATTCTATATATGAGCAATATCATATGATATTTGTGTTTCTCCATCCACACCTGTGGTTTGAGATCATTATGTGATGATTTGATTACTTAAATTCTTTTCTCACTGAACTATGTGCTCCATGAGGGTAGAGATCATTTCAATTTTTGTTCATTATTTTCTGTGTCTTGTTACTGCCTGTCTCATTATATATCCCTCATTTATCACTTGAAGGATGAGAATTTTTTGAGGGTGTATATAAACATTTTGTTAAAAACTATTTTCCTTTTACTGATTGCTGCATGTCTGAGTCCATAAAGAACACATTTTTTCAAAAATATTCTTCTCTGTCCTGTGGCTCTGTCTCAGTTTCATTTTTATATATCATCAAGATGAAGCCTCTTCTGTTCTCCTTTGACAATAAATGTTTGCACCAAATATTAGTTGGTAGGATTTTGAATCTAGAACATATTATGTAATAGTTGAGTGTAGTTCCATGGATGGTATTGCTCTCAATTTAGGCAGGATTACTGATACCATTCCTTTGATAGAAGAAGTTAATTTTTCTTACTGCAATTTTTTACTCTGGAAGTATCAGAAAACTCACTGTTCAGTGGTTTCTTAATCTCTTGCCATTTAAAATGACAATTTATGTGGTAGAAATGGGGGCACAAGGGAATGTTATTTATTTCTGTAAGGTTTATGTAATGGACAGAGTGCAGACAGCAGATAAAGCTGAATATTTGTGCCTCAGCTAGAGAATATTTTAATTGCAAATTCACCAGTAGAGGAATTCTTGCCACTCCTTTAGAGGAGAATAAATAGATGATCTCCTCTTACTTCTCCATGCATACTTATGAACTTTATCAGAGAATCAGGCTAGACATAACGGCACTCGTTTAACTATTTCTATGCTTTCTATCCCTGGAATTGTTATAGCTAACTCATTAGCTACAATACATGTGCTTTAAGAAGGTCTTGGTGGAATTTATTAAAATGACACCTTTGCCAGATCAGGATGCCCCATTTGCTCTACTGGAAAGTGATTTGCAGACAGAAAATAAGAAGTTTGTGCATGAGATTAAAAACACAAACACAATTTGTCGGTGTTTTTGCTGCCTGAATTTGGAGGAACAGTTTTTAATTTTCTAGATGCTAGTGCTTATGATGTTTCAGGCACTATTCTATACACAATTAATTTATTGAATCCCCATAACAAGTTATCAGACATTATCACAGTTGAAGAGGAAACAGACCTAGAGAGGATAACAGCCTGAGGCAACACAGATAGTGAGTGCTGGCTCAGGACCAGAAGGCAGCAACAGTCCACGCCCTTACCCACCGTGGGGCGTTGCCTCTAGAGTTTATTATAGGTTTATTTATTTGGTTTTTTTTTTTTTTTTTTGGACTGATCTCTAAAACTAATCAGTTAAACATTTAAAAAAACTTAAAGTGCAATCCATTTAATGTTCATTTTATACACATGTATTGACCTTGAAAAGCTACCTGAAGGTGCATTGTTTGCTTCCTTGATTTTTCTCTTGCAGGCAAATAGGGAAGCGTGTTCTTTTCAAGGTGTTTACAGCTTGATCTGTCTTCCCAGACACAGCTGTTTCAATAAGATGCTGACACACTTTCCATGAGAAGTGGGGCTGACATTGATTTGAATATGAGTAGAACTGTGTCTAAAGTGGCAGTGACCAAGACAAGGTCATTAAAGATGATATAATAGCTGCCTGGTCATCTTGAGGTACTTGTTCCTGCAACTTAGTCATCATGCTGCGAGGAAGCCTCAACCACCTGGAGAGGGTCTGGTGTTGTTCTGGGCACCAGCCTCAATAGAGACCCCAGCCAGCAGACAGCATCGGGCAGCAGGCACGTGTGTGAAGACTAAAACAGATGACTCCTGTCTCCAGTTTTTGAGTCTTTCTGCCTAAGACTTCAAACATTGCAAATTAGAGACAAACTACTCCTTGTGTGGCCTGTCTAAATTCCTGACCCATGAAGTCTGGAATATAATAAAGTCTATTTATTTATGCCATTAGTGCTGTGTCACTTTGTTAATCAGCAGCAGATAGCTGGAATAATAAAATAGAGCTAATATTTCTGGTCTTTTGTAAGGTATATAGTTAATTTTTGAAGCAATGATATAATTGGAATCATTCATTATAGTTGTATCCTGAAAGAACTTAAAAACACTTTAGATCAAATGCATCTAATTTTTAAAAAAATCAGAGTGGGAATTTAAATTTGAATTTGTGATGACTTTTTCACTTTTGTTGCTGTTTAGTCTCTAAGTTGTGTCTGACTGTTTTGCGACCCCAAGAACTGTAGCCCACCAGGCTCCTCTGTCCATGGGATTTTCCAGGTAAGAATACTAGAGTGGGTTGTCATTTCCTTCTCCAGGGGATCTTCCCAACCCAGGGATCAAACCTGCGTCTCTTGGGTCTCTTGCATAGGCAGGTAGGTTCTTTACCACTGAGTCACCTAGGAAGCCTGTGGATTACTCAGGCAATTTATATTTTATCTCTTCTCAAATGTTTTGTGCCTCATTTTCTTTCTTTTTCAAATTCTTAACTGCTGACATCATGATGCTTTTATTATTGTGGTTAATTACAAACTTTTGCAGAAAACACTTCCTTGCAAGGCCACATGACTATATTTGAGTGCTGACATATTTACCAAATTTTAGTATAAAGAAGTAGCTTCAAGGTCACTGGCACCTATGATCGAAACTAATTTTATTTCTAATATTATCATTGTAAACTGAGAGTTAATTAGCTATTTTTCCCAGCCATAGAGGGTAGTCAATAGCTAATATTTCAGAGGTATGGGAGAGAAATATCAGGTAAAATTTTCTGAGTGATTTTTCAGTTAAAAAATCCTGACAGCAGTTTGTGTGTGTGTGTGTGTGTGTGTGTGTGTGTGTGTGTGTGTGTGTTTATGTGTTTTGATACCTGATCTTCTGCGGCAGGGTATCTAAATCTGAGATTGTTCATGACTCAAAATACCTAAATAATTTAATTTTACTAGACCTGAGTTTTAGTACAATTTTTAAGGTTTTATTTGAATATATTAAGTACCTGATTAAAGAAGCATGAGTATTTTGATAGATGAGACATTAATTATCTCTCAGGACTCTTAAATTTTTTCACTGTGTTGACAATTTTATGTGATATAATCATATGCTCTAATATCTTAAACATATAACTTTTGACATTTTGAAAATATGAGACTTAAAAGAAACAATCACAAATATATTTTAAAAACTATAATAATATTTTTTCAGCTCATCATTACAAAATGGCAGATATGATGTTTTCTAAGACAAAAGCTAGCAAGATAAAGGAAAGTGGAAGTGAGAGATCTATGATGTATAACACATAAGAAAAAACCTCCAGTAGTTCATGAGGTTGAATATGTCCTAAAACAAGTGAACATATTAATTAAAAACAAACACAGATATAAGACAAATCATAATATTTTTAAGAAAAGTAGAAAATAATCTGTTTGAAACACTTCCGGTAGGTAAAGTGTACTAAGCACTCACTTTGAGCCAGCAATTGTGACAAACTTTGGGACACAAAGAGACCCTTACCCTCAAACATATTAAGTTCTGGAGAGAGATATATTTGGCATAAACACATAATGACAGGCAGTATGCAAGTGTACATGTGTTAAGTACAATGGTAGGCAAAAGTGTCCATGGAGACAAAGGTTCTCCGACTGGGGATTCCCTAACAAATCTGGGGAGAGTTCAATGCCTCATGAAAATTTTGAAGGTGGAGTTACAAAAGGATAAGAGACAGAACATTCCAGAAAGAAGAGGCAGCCTCAAGATACAGTCCAGATGAAGAATCACTTATGGAGGAACTAGAAACAAATTAGCATGTCTGGAGCATAAAATGCAAGTCAGGCTGCAGACATGGATAAAACTCATGGAATATCAGGTAAGATCTTGTTTACCAAAAGGAGCTATGTCTTCTAATTTGGTTCGGGGAATAAAGTAACAGTGAAGAATTTATGAGAAGGGGAAGTAATAGGGTCAGATAGTTCTAGGTGGATGACTGAAGCTTTGTGGAAACTGGGGGAGAAAGTCTTCCTGTAATCAGAGGCAGAGACTGAGGGTCTGACTAGAGCAAAGGAAGTTAGAGGACAGCTTAGATTCAAAAAATATTTTGCAAGTTTTCAGTATTTTGTAAAGTCATCAGTATTTGGTTGAAAACCTAGCGGATGGGGAATGCAAATAAAAAAGAAAGAACAACTTTCTGTTGTAAAACTTACATTGCAAAAATGAAGCAAAACTGAATCCACTGAGCGACGAGGCTGGAGCCGTTTCAGACGTGGTGTCGTGCTCCATGTAAACTAAAAAGCTTACATGGATTTTAAACAATGCTGTCACTAACGGAGATGGAGAACATACGGACAGGCTCAATTTTGGAGAACAGTTTTCTTGTGTATAAATTGACAATTTGAACTTCTGACTGACAGCCTTATCGAACAATGGTGTGGTGAGTCGCTTATGCACCCAAGTTTAAGAAAGGATTGGATGTTCCAATTTTTGGAATAGAAAAGATGAAAATCTTAGTAAAAATGTGTTGTTGTTTAATCCCTAAGTCACGTCTGACTCTTTGCAACCTCATGGACTGGATTCTTTTCCACTGAGCCCCCAGGAAACGTAGACTTAGTAAAAGGTGTGTGTGTGTGTGTGTGTGTGTGTGTGTGTGTGTGTGCGCACTTGGTGCTCAGTTGTGTCACTCTTTGTGACCCCGTGGACTGTAGCCCACCAGGCTTCTCTGTTCTCCTGGGGATCTTCCCAGCCTCGGGATCGAAACCAGGATCTCCTGAATTCAAGGAAGCGATTATACTGCAAATAGAAAAGTGAATACAAAAAGAAAGAAATAGGTGTAAATGGGAACTCTAGAGTATTCCAACAGTTAAAATCATTGGTGTACTGGTAAACGTTTAACAACAGACATTCTAGAAAAAAAAAACCACATGTATCTATAAGTATATGTGTTTACTATAAATTTTAAGATTGGATTAGTGAATTATTTAATTTTGAATTATTTGGTACTTCACTCAACAATGAAGATACTAAGATTTGCACTGTATCACTCAATATAATGATGCACATGAAAGCATGTTGACATTATTTTGACAGATACATGGCAGCCATGTGAATGCATTAACATAGAATATTATCTGGATTTTCTTTTGCATAATTGTTGGTTTCTCTGTCAGTGTTTCCCTCTTCTTTGCTTACAGGAGAACTGAGGCAGCTTTCTTCTATACAATTATCAAGGAATCTCTACATGTCTATAGGCATAAACTTAGCTAAAACCACACATGATAGGATCAGTAATACCACCTATGATAGCATAGCTTAGGGTCTTGCAAATCCAGAGGTCTTCTGGGTAGCAACTTTGCAAATTATCTCTGCTGTGAATTGATATATAAGAAGTATGTTCTTTGAAGATAAGGACTCTGCTGTATACCCTATTTATAGTCCTAACATTATCTAACATATATTTAAGTGTGAAAAGAAAGTAGCTCAGTCGTGTCTGACTCTCTGCAAGCCCAGGGACTGTAGTGCCCCAGGCTCCTCTGTCCAAGGAATTCGCCAGGCAAAAATACTGGAGTGAGTTGCCATTCCCTTCTCCAGGGGATCTCCCCAACCCAGGGATGGAGCCACATTGCAAACAGTTTCTTCACCATCTGAGCCACCGGAGAAGTCATTTAAGTGTAGTATTGTCAATTAATGTCTAACTTAGTAAGATGAAGTAGTATTTTATAATTACTATCTGGAGTAACAATAGATATGTGTTTTTTGTTGCAAAATTGCATTCCGGGATATGGCACAGTCCCAGCCTGGCCAGCAAGTAGCCACTGGACCTGACCCACTTCCCCAGGCTCTCTGAGTCACCAGTTTCCTCATCTTTAGGGAGAATGCATATTTCATCCAGCTCTAAAGATTTCATAGGAAGTTGTACATAGAATGTTCATCACCATTCCTGACTTAAAGTTAGCTTTCAGTAAATATTAATTCTCTCCTGGTCCATCATTCTCCAGAATTTGAATTATAAGCATACATTATAGGCAATGTAATTAATAGCCAGTGCTGCTAACATCTTCAAGTGTTGTTTATAGGAACATCTTATATTCCTAAATGCCAAAGGATAACAACAACATCTTTAAGGAAAATGTGCTTGAATAACTTGTGACAGCAATCTTACTACTAGTAAATAAATTATAATAGTAGCAATTTTCTTATGAAATTGGAAATGTTTTCATAAAAGAACAGTTCTTTTATCTTTAACTTCATAAATCATGGTATATGATGTGCTCTCAACTTGAAAATAAAGACGTTCTTTGGTAGATGCTGAAATTTATGACGTTGTTACTTGCAGCACTAGAAAGAACACCGCTTTAAAGCAATCTGACTGCATTTTTCAGTGGGACTAACTACTTTTGCCTACATAAAAGAGGGCTACAAGAATTATATTATGAAATCTCTCTACGATTTGTTTCTTGTGGAATTTTTTGATTTCTGGTGATGTCAATAGTGTTTCTCTGTCTGTACTTTGAATGTTTCTAAATAAATGAATAGTCCTTATGCTGCTTTTGTTTATGCCATTCTTTCAAGTAACTAGATCCCCCGTCAGTGTCATTGTTCCCAGAAGCTCTGTTCTACTGAGAATAAAATGTGCCTTTGTATTCCGTAGAAGAAGGCAACTTCTTACTCTGGATGGGTCTTTGATAGATTGCTTGTAATAATGATCAGGAAAGGGATTTTTAAATGGTGATTTAGGAAAATACATGCAATTTGAATATTTTTTGAATTCCATATTTTTTTATTGTCTGTTTTGGATAACTTGAAAAAACTGCTATTTGCCTCAAAATATACTTGAGTGTTTATGACTGAGATTCTTATCCAGTTCTTATTTTCCTTTCTGTTTTTTTATCTACCAGACCTGAATCATGGTCTAAAGCCCTCCTTGCCTACTTCAGCTCCCATCCTTTTATTCTTTACAATTTCCCACAATAAATTTCTGGTATCTTCATGTCTAGTTTTTAGAGGATTGAAACAGGTACAAGTGATGTCAGGGGTGGTCCCATAAAATAGATAGTAAAATAGTGTTTTGGGGATCGGCAAAGGGGCCCTATCTTGCGTGGAATATGGGGTGAAATTATGCTGAATATAAGATGGTTGTCCAACTGCTGCAGATTTTACTCTGGTGAAGTTGGAAAATAATCTGGTAGAGGAAATATCCTTGTTGGTATGATGGTTCAGGAATTTGAAGGATAAGGGGATGAAAACTGCTTCCAAGGACAATGGAATTGGCAGGTTGTTACTGAGCTACATGGCCACTCTGAATAGATAAAAAACAAAGCAAAACAAAACTAAGCATTGTCTGAAATAGTCAAAACCTAAGCATGAAAGTCTGAAGAACATAGTTGTAGATGAATCATACATTTTGATTAAAAACGGCATGAATTACTTATAAAATGGCAAAAGTAAAAAAAAAATTGCTCATATATGATCAGTAAAATAATAATAAACATTAAATATATAATACTTAGGAGTTTGCTAGTTTGAGATATTATTTTCACTTCAATTTGCTTTTTTGTGTCACAGAAGGTTCCTAAAAAGAACAACAACATAATGAGGAAATTAAAAAGTAAAAAGGTCATATCACTCTTAAATGTGCTTAGTTGCATCCAATTCTTTGTGACCCCATGGGCTGTTAGCCCACCAGGCTCCTCTGTCCATGGGATTCTCCAGGCAAGAGTACTGGAGTGGGCTGCCATGCCCTCCTCCAGGGGATCTTCCCAACCCAGGGATTGAACCCAGGTCTCTTGCATTATAGGTGGATTCTTTATCATCTGAGGCACCAGGGAAGTCCATCATTCTTATAAAGAAAGGACAAAATATTTCCTTTGATTCTCTCTAACAAATTACTGCATAATTACTCTTACTGTAACAATTAAATATTTTACCTCACTGGCCTTAACTTACCATATTTCCTTATTGAGAAACTATGGATTGGGCAGCCATTATTCTATTGAAGCTATCTTTTAAGGATCAAAAATAGCTGTTAATATTAATTCCCAGAGTGTTTAAAATGCACCACCAAGAGACTCTGTGACATTGGAACATGTGATCTATGAAGTGGGAAAAGGGACTATGGAACAGAGAATATCACAACATGAAATAAACATTTTAAGACTAATGTATCAGGTTTAAAAACCTTCAATTTAAACAAGAAATACAAAGTAAAAACGTTTTTAAAATGAACCATCTCTATGAACAAGGCATATCTAGTAGTATATATAGAAATAGCAGAGGCACCAGGTATTATATAACTCCTAAGTTTTCACTGCTTTGATTGAAAATTTCTCATTTTCTTCTCTTGCCATTTTCAACATCCCAGATTAAGTTCAATAACTCCTTTATAAGTTTGTGAGACATAATTTGCCTTCCTATCCAGCCTTTTAGCTTACAGATTTTTTCTCGTCTTATACATTTTCAACCATGTCGTTCGTGCTCACTTTCTAAATCTGATTATTTTAGTCCTTCTCTCAAAAATGTTCAGTGTTTTCTCTTTCACCTTGGGGGTAAAAATATCCAAATTCTATGATATAGGATTCAAGGATTTTATAATTCATTTTCAACCTGCATTTTCATCTTGACCTCCGGTCATATTTCTCAATACTTTGCATGCTGAGCTTGCTGTTTCTCCCCAAATTCTCATTAATTCTTTCTTACCTTGGCTTAATCTATTCCATCTATCTAAACTCACCTTTTTCTCTGATTGTTGAGTGATATGTCACTTGTCCTTCAACAACAGCTGGAATGTAGGTCCTCAGTAAAGATTATCTAGAATGAATGCCGCCACATAGCTGCCAAGTATACCTAACTGCATGTTAGTAACATAAGCTCTAGTGAGTGTTCTCAGTATCCTCAGGAAATGGTTCAGTCGTAGGGTAAATGGTTATGTTTGAATCCCTTTTCTTAGCTCAATACCTAACATAAAATATGCCATGAAAAAATATGTATTAATATTATGTTTGATGAATAGGTGGAGTCTTTGTTTCATCATACCGTCTGTAGTTTAACTTTTGAGCATAGGATTAACACATGCATAGCTCTGGTTTTGTAAAATTCAAGCTGAAGATAAGGTTAAGGGAATGGTTAGACCCACCAGAGAAATTGGGCTTCCCAGGTGACACTAGTGTTAAAGAACTTGCCTGCCAATGCAAGAGATGTAAGAGACGTGGGGTCAACCCCTTCCCTTAAACATGGGTCAGGAAGATCCTCTTGAGCAGGAAATGGTAACCCACTCCAGTGTTCTTGCCTGGAGAATCCCATGGACAGTGCAGGCTGGTGGGCTATAGTCCATGGGGTTGCAAAGAGTCAGACATGACTGAAGTGACTTAGCATTCATGCACCAGAGCACTTTGATCATTCTGTTGGGTAGGATAACTGTAGTCTCTAAGACTGGTTTTGGTGATACACAAGTAAAGCAGGGTCACATTAGTTTCTGGGGGGATTTTAAACAATTACGCCTTTCTATTTGTACAAAGAATTTGATTCAAACATGCCATGAAGTGCCTACATAAATATTAATAAAGAAGTTGGGATTGATAAAAGCAGTGAAAGAAAAATCAAAATGAAGTTGGTATTGTTAAGAAAGCTCTCTAAAATATAGCTGAGCTTATGTCTTGGTCTGGATGGAATCTGAACTTTTGGCCACTTATTATTCTAACGAAGACATCCAGAATATCTGCTAGAAACTCAGGATATTTATCAGACCCCTATCATAAAATACCTTGTGGCAGTCTATCTTCTTTCGGATTCCTACGCTAAAACAACTTGCGATTCCTTCAGAAAAAGTATTTTCTCAATCAGCTCACAGTCAATCACAGTTCTCACCAGGCAACTTTTAATAACATCATAGCTCTTTGTCTTTATGAGCCCCTGACTCTTTCTCTTCCTCAAAACATTCTTTAGGTTTTACCAGAATCTGTGTCTCCAGAACTAAAATTCCTTTTTTTTTAAGTATAGTTGAATGACAATATTGTGTTAGTTTCAGGCGTCCAGCAAAGTGACTCAATTACGTGTATATGTAATTAAGAGTATGGGATTAATATATATTTTTCTAATTCTTTTCCAGTATAGGTCATCACAAGATATGGGATGTAGTTTCCTATGCTATACAGTAATCCTTTGTTGTTTATGTATGTGAAAGTGAAGTCGCTCAGTCGTGTCCAACTCTTTGCAACCCCATGGACTGTAGCCCACCAGGCTCCTCCATCCATGGGATTCTCCAGGCAAGAATATTGGAGTGGGTTGCCATTTCCTTCTCCAGGGGATCTTCCTGATTCAGGGATCGAACCCAGGTCTTAGTAGTGTATTAATTCCATACTCCTAATATAGCCTTCACCACTCTTTCCCTTTTGGTTACCATACAGTTTGTTTTTTATGTTTACAAATCTTTTTTTGTTTCATAAATTAATTAATTTGTATTGAAGTGAAGTGAAGTGAAGTGAAGTCGCTCAGTCATGTCCAACTCTTTGCAACCCCATGGACTGTAGCCTACCAGGCTCCTCCGTCCATGGGATTTTCCAGGCAAGAATAATGGAATGGGTTGCCATTTCCTTCTCCAGGAGATTTTCTTCTTTGTATTACTATTATTGTTTTAGATTCCACATATAAATGATATCATATAATGTTGTCTTTCTCTGTATAACTTACTCCACTTAGTATAATAATTTCTGAACTGCAATTCTTAGGACTCCAAATAAATCTTTATTTTTTCTTTTTTAATTTTCAAAATCTGGCATTATTTTTTTGGTGACAAATCACAGATACCATGATTTCCATAAACCCACAAAAGGGATCATCTGCAGAAGCTTGGTGTCAATAAATACATGGAATGGGATCCAGAAATAACAATTTTAATCAGGAGTGAGGGTTGCAAAGAATGGCTTGGTATCAGCAAACTATGGCTGTTCTTTCCTGAAAATCAGAGAAGATTTAGTCAGGAAAAAAAAAAAAAAAAGCTTTTACTACATCATACCTATACTCCTCAGGGCTTCATTGCCCTGATCCTCTGTTGGAATTTCGTAAGGGAGCCATGACAAATTCTGATAACTCACACAGAATAAAACTAAGATAACATTCCATATATTTGGAATGGGAGCTTCCTTCCTTTCTCTCTACCAAACAAATTAACCATTTTGAAAATTTTAAATGCTTAGCATCATTTTCTGAATGATTTTTATTTAGCCCTTGTAAAAACACACAATCAATTTTTTCTTAAATATAAGAAAAAAAGACAAATGAGGTAACTCATATCATTTTAGAGCAGAGAGTAACTTTAGAAAAGGTAAGTTTAACCCTCATTTTACAGATCTGAAAATAGTGCTAGCTAGGGAAAAAAGTTATCTCTACATATTAACAGCTAATGTTAGAGACGGATCTTGCACTCATGACTCTTATTCCCTTTATATAACATAACTACACCAAGTATTAACTATAATATAACACAGGGTTGGCAAATTATGGCCCATCTGCCAAATTGGGCTTGCTGCTTGTTTTGAAAGAGTTCATCGGAACACAACTATGCTCATTTGCACGCGAGCTGTGCTCATCACCTGTGGGTGTTTCATGTGATGCAAGCAGAGTTAAGTAGCTCCAACAGAGACCATGTGATCCTCAGAACGTAAAATATCAGCAGTTCTTCTCTGGCTCTTTGAGGAGACATTTGCCAACCTCTAATCTAAACGACCAGTCTTCCTGTAATAGCCATGCACACTTCCCTCATTCCTTTCCCAGTTTAGATTCCTTGAAACTGCCCACACTCTGGCCGCATTCTTACTCCTACAGAGCAAACATATAAGAAGTCAGAGAGGGACCTTTTGCTATTATTTATTTTTTTATCCATAAAATCAACTTTCCTTGAGGAGACTGTTCTTGTTGCTTTAGAAGCCATTATGGAAATGTAATATACATTCTAAGTTGGACACTGGGTAAACATAGGCATCATAGCTACTGGCCCTACTATAGATAAAAGTGACAAGAATAACTGATAGTCTGGCCTGCTCAGTCACTTCAGTCGTGTCTGATTCGATCCCTTGGACTGTAGCCCGCTGGGTTCCTCTGTCCGTGGGATTCTCCAGGTAAGAATACTGGAGTGGGTTGCCATTTCCTTCTCCAGGGAAGTTTCCTAACCCAGGGATTGAACTCGCATCTTTTATGTCTCCTGCATTGACAGGCAGATTCTTTACCACTAGTATCACCTGGGAAGCTGATAGCCTGGAGTCTACTACAAAGATTGGCTTCAAATGTTTTGTGAAAGTTCTGCAAAATAAGGCATACATCTTTAAATTAGATAGTTTTGTATTGATTTCTTTTCAGGTTACTGTTTTGATCACAGTTTACAACCACAATTCTCATCTTTGTGATGAAAATTTTGGCTAGGAGTCCTCTCTACAAGATCCCTTCACTATCTGAGTTGGTGACAACATGTTCATTGGTAAGAAATCAAAATAGTACTTTCACTGGAAAAAGAAAAAAAAAACACCTCTGAAATAATACTTTTATAGCTACTCTGAAAGAGCAGAGTTAACTTGTAGTTAACTGGTTATCTTTCATCTGGAGAAAAATAAAGGAGTAAAAGGAACTAAAGGACCTGTTGATGAAGAAGAAAGAGGAAAGTGAAAAAGGTGGCTTAGAAATCATCATTCAAAAAACTAAGATCATGACATCAGTCCCATCACTTCATGGCAAATAGATGGGGCAAAAATGAAAACTGACAAGACTATTTTCTTGGGTTCCAAAATCACTGCAGACAGTGACAATAGCCATGGAATTAAAAGGCACTCCTTGGAAGAAAAGCTATGACAAACCTAGACAGCATATTAAAAAGCAGAGACATCACTTTGAAACAGAGGTCTGTATCTGTATAGTTAAAGTGATGGTTTTTCCAGTAGTCATGTATAGAAGTGAGAGTTGGACCATAAAGAAGGCTGAGTGCTGAAGAATTGATGCTTTTGAACTATGGTGCTGGAGAAGGCTCTTAACACTCTCTTGGAGTGCAAGGATATCAAATCAGTCCATCCTAAAGGAAATCAACCCTGAATATTCATTTGGAGCACTGATGCTGAAACTGTGATACTTTGGCTGCTTGGTGCAAAGAGCCAGTTCATTGGAAAAGACCCCGATGCTGGGAAAGATTGAGGGCAGGAGGAGAAGGGGGTGACAGAGGATGAGACAGTTGGATGGCATCACTGACTCAATGGACATGAGTTTGAGCAAACTCCCGGAGGTGGTGAAGGACAGGGAAGCCTGGCATGCTGCAGTCCTTGGGTCACAAAAAGTCAGACATGACTTGGCAACTGAACAACAGCAAACATGAATCATGACAATTGGATTGAAATAAATGAAGATGGTAAGTTAGCTTCTCAGGTTGTAGAGATAAATTGAGATGGCAAGGCAAGAAAAAACAGCATGGAAAAGACTAATCAGAATTATGTGATAGGAGGAACTGAGAGAGACTGTGTTCATCTGAACCTCAAGCCCAAACGACAGTGGACACAAAAATGCAAATTCAGTTGGAGAATTGCAGGAGTGGGAAAGGCACTCATGTTGCTCTGTGGGGTCAGCTGTTATGGAGGATGTTACTGGCAACCCCCTGATGGAATCTCTCTGAAGCTACTGAGATTAAGGAGAATGGCATCAAGGTTATGCGAAGCTGCAAGAAAATTATTCCTGAGAACATCAACCTTGACCCTGGTTGTGGCAGACTCACAGGTGCTTCCTGTTAATATTTTCTGACAAGTGCTTCAGCAGAACAGGACTAAGACGACCATTCATAAGAAGTGCCATGAAATATGGTCAAGATGAGCCATGAAATTCTCTCAGCTGTCCAAAGACCCATGATGACAATAAATTGATATGTATATCTGAATTCCTGGACCCGGGAATCTAGACGTATTCCACCAGTGTGTGGTGCCTATCTGTATCGCTCATATGCAGATCATGGAAAGACTTCCTGATCAGAAAAGCATCATGTAAAATAGGCTCAGTGATTCTGAATGGGCATCCAAGTCTGAGAATCATTGAACGTAAGAGTTTAGACCAATGAAAGAGCCCATGTTTTAGAGTCTTTAAATAATCTATAACTTACCAAGAAACTGGGTTTCATATTTCATAATAGGATAAAATTAAAACTCTTTGAATTCATTTGGAAGAAAGCTCTTATTTAGACCCATGTCTAATGTTCATGAAGTCTGTGTTGGGTTCCAGCATAAATATGCATTAAGCTTCTCCTTTCCTATTCACATACTGGACCCTGGGACATCTCAGCTGGCTTTATTTTACCTGAGAGCGTTAAAAAAAAAAAAAAAAAACACAAAACTAAACACCAGAGATGTCTTCCTAATCTCTCCTCATTCCTTCCCTAATATGAATGAGTAGAAGTTCCTATCCCTGTTTTCATCCTCCTTACACAAGCTCACAAATAAGTGATAAAACTATTATCCCTTGGTTTAGTTTTCTGCTTAGTTTCAATACTAACACAATGACTATAATTTAAAAATTAGCTTCCCTGGTGATTCAGATAGCAAAGAATCTGAGTTTGATCCCTGGGTCGGGAAGATCCCCTGGAGGAGGGAACAGCTCCTCACTCTGGTATTCCTGGAGCTTCCCTGGTGACTGAAACGGTAAAGAACCTGCCTATAATGCTGCAGACTGACTGCCCACTCCAGTGTTCCTGCTTGGAGAATTCCATGGACAGAGTAGCCTGGTGGGCTCAGTCCATGAGGCTGCAAAGATTTGGATATGACTGGGCGACTAACACTTCTACTTTCAAAAAATAGATAGATTCATTTATGCTACTTGTAGCCACATTTGAGTAACTTAGTCTACCTAAAATTTTGGAACAAAGGAATTAAAGGTAAAATAAAATGATAGGGCAAAAGTAAGAAACAGAATAATGGGAATTAAATTTTTTTAAATGTCTGAAATATGACTGCACATTAGTTTTAAAGATAACTCTTACATTGCCAGTGGAAAATGAATCTTATATCTAATTAAGAAATATGCAGTGTAAAATATAAGATCAAGCTTTCAAGAAAAGCATTATTATAGAATTTAGTCTTTAACCCCCTGCCTTTTTTTTTCCATTTATTTTTATTAGTTGGAGGCTAATTACTTTACAATATTGTAGTGGTTTTTGTCATACATTGACATGAATCAGCCGTGGACTTACATGTATTCACCATCCCGATCCCCAGTCCCACCTCCCTCTCTACCCACTCCCTCTGGGTCTTCCCAGTGCACCAGGCCCGAGCACTTGTCTCATGCATCCAGCCTGGGGTGGTGACCTGTTTCACCCTAGATACTATACATGTTTCGATGCTGTTCTCTCGAAACATCCCACCCTCACCTTCTCCCACAGAGTCCAAAAGTCTGTTCTGTACATCTGTGTCTCTTTTTCTGTTTTGCATATAGGGTTACCGTTACCATCTTTCTAAATTCCATATATATGTGTTAGTATACTGTATTGGAAAGATAAACCCCCTGCCTTTTATTTAAACTCTGAAATGCTTTCCTATTGAATAACATTGAATTGTGAGCCCTACTCGGGTTTTGGGGCTGTTTCAGCATGTGATGCAGTGAAGCTCGAATTCCATAAGGTGGCATCAATCTACCAGCGTGAGCAGGGACACCACTGATCATAGTCCAAGTGCCCTTGGACCGTCAGCTTTCATTTTTCTTAAAGTTGTTTTATGCAAGGAAGAAATTCAAAGACATCTTAAAAATTTCCTTCAGATCTATTAGCCATTGACTTAAACAAAGAAAATCTCAAATGAATCCAAATTTGGGTTCTTCTGAAGAGTTTAAAGTTCAAGTGTGCAGCTGAAGGGTGTCTGAATCTCTGGTCTGCCGTAGCCTACAGATTTGGGCTTGAAATTTCACAGGGATTTCTTGTGCTTCAGGGATTTCTTACATTTCAACTTTTGGGTTATAGTCAAAAGTACTATGCAGATGGTAATTTTGTTAGTTTTCTTATGCAGCAAGGAAAGATGGGAAGTTAAAAAACAGGTAAGATATTTAGTGTTTGATTTTTCATTCTTTTTACAGATTGAATTAAATCTTCTTTAAAAATGTAAATAACAAAAATGATTGTGTTCCTTGAATTGTTTCTGTAGGAATATAAAAATTCTCAAAAATACATGACTAAAATAACTAAATAAAATGAGATTGACCTGCATAAACAGGTTACAGAGGACAGGTTAAACTAGTTTATTCATAATAAGTGAAAGAGAGAAAGTAAAAATGCTTTCAGTCCCACATTCAGTTATTAGTGAACATCAATCATCATTTATTAATGAATGTTAACTAGCTTATATAACTAGAAAACCAAAAGTGATTTTATTCCATAAATCATTAAAATACCATGTACTATGTTCTGCCAATATAAACACATTTATACTCCTAATCATTCTTTCAAAAGGCCATTTTAAAGAACATTGTTACAATTAAATATATATATATATATATATATATATATATATATAAAGAAAACTTGCTTAGTTTTCAATTCTTAGTTCCAGTTATCTCAGCAGAGATTTTTGTAATATGAGAAATAATGACCCAATATCACAATGAAGGCAAGCCTTAAGCAGTTTTCTTAACTCTGCTTTTTTACTGGCTTGGTGACATAATATAAGACATTTAATCTCCCTATATGTACACTGGGAATTTACTCCTCATTCTTATTTTATAACAATGTTAGGAGGATTAATTGGATAATGAATCTAAAGGCTCTAGGCTCAGTAAAGAAAGACACAAATGCAATGTATTATTTGCCAGTGAAAGAAGACAATGAGAAAGCATTTTCCCTCCTAATCAAAATTATTCCTACCAGGGGAGTGAGTGCTAGCAAGTAAATTAAGACTATTTTTGACAGAGTTTCTAGTCTCACATATCCTTGGGCAAAAAGCAAAGAGAGAAATCATGGCTCTCAGACAATTTAAATATATCTGTTCCATTAAGAAAACAGGACCACTTCAAAGGCACAATGGAAAAGATTTCATAAAGTCATTAGAGCACAAACCTTGAGAAACTTGAACACATGAAAGACACATGTTCGATAAATTAAAAAAAAGTAATTCAGATGATGTGGTCTTGCATTCTTTTCCAACTGCTTAGAACTGCTTCCAACTATTATGGCCTTAGAACAAAGGCCAAAACACAGCTAATGATTGAAAAAATAGTGTAATGGAAAACTATTCTATATGATGAAAGTGAAAAAGTGAAAGTTGCTCAGTCATGTGAAAGTCACTCTTTGTGACCCCATGGACTATACAGTCCATGGGGATTCTCCAGGCAAGAATACTGGATTGAGTTGCCCTGCCCTCCTCCAGGGGACCTTCCCAACCCAGGGATCGAACCCAGGTCCCCTACATTGTGGGCTGATTCTTTACCAGCTGAGCCACCAGGGAATCCCTATTCTATATGATAGTAGGTACAAAATATTATTCCCAGAATTCGCAATAAATGTGAATACTTGTGAGTGTCCATAAGAATGCAGACATCAAGCTATTGTTGATATAGAATTGGACTGGAAAAAGATTACCCGAGGCTGCTCTTTTTGATGTTGTCTCCTTAGGAATTTTTGCCCTCAAATTAAATTTTTGCAGTGAGAGATCTGCATTATATCTAGGTTGTTTTTTTTTTTGCTGAAAGATAAAGCATCTATAATTTCCTTCTGAGTTTGAATTGTAACAATGTCTATTTCCTGACTAATAGAAAATGGTAATAGCTAATATCTGTCCAGGTGTGGAATTTCCTGTCCAGGTGAGGAATTTCACTAAACTGAGGACAACAAGGCTTGAGTTCACCATTCTATTCAAGCTTGGGTTGGATTTAGCGGTCTTCAGGTATGAAAACAGAGTTGAAGCAGGACTTCTAAATTTTTTTATGCAATTTCTTATTACAGTAATATTCGTTCAGCAGTCAAATCTAATTTCAACCTTTTCAGAAAGTTATCAGTGCAAAAAAGAAAGTTTTTAAATTAATGTCATAATATCACATTTATCTTGTAGGACTTGAGGTAATAATTTTCTTATTTTTTCTCAAGTTTATTGTGCCAAACTGCTTGTAGAAATAGCAGGGAAAAAAGACAATAATTATAAATGCTAATTTTAGATAAAATGCTATTTTTATGTCTTTATTGATCTCACCACAAAATTATCTACTCTTCATATGTAAATTCCTAGCCTCAATGAGGTTGAAAACCTGTATTTCCTTCAAGATTGAATTTTGCTGCTTGGAAAAATCAGCACAAGGTGGCAGCCGAGAGAAGTTTTAAAAAGTAATTTTGCAGCCTAATTTATGGGGTTAAGAGTGACAATCAGGTTCATTTGAAGAGTTACTACATATCTGTGATGGCAGTGGCCAAACCAGTACTTAAAAGTTGATGTACACTTCAATTAAAAATCCTAATTATCTATACGAAGAAGGCAGCAGGCTATGACACCAAATGCTCTAGAACTGAGCAAGATACCTTAGATGGGCATTTTGTTCTAATAACGCAAGGCCTACCAATCTCATTAACTCTTTGTGTCAAGATATTTTCATTTCTTCGTGCCAACCTCTCAGTGATTTTGTATATGGTAATGAAAAATAGCTATCTGAAGCATTTCAACTCCAGCATCCCCCAGGAATCCACAGGAATAAGCAGTTCTGAAAGGAGCTTTCAGTTTAAAGCAATGCAATTCAATTTACCTCACTTAAACTCCACTCTCAGAGATCAATCAGATAAGGGCATTGTGCAGGATGCACTGGGGGATACACAGAAAAACAAAACACACATCTTTGGCCTCAAAGGAACAAAGAAACAAAAACATAGGATGCAAGGGAGGGAAATCTTTAGGAATTTCTTCCTTAATAAATAAGCCAAAAATGTACACATATTGTAAACACATAGAAATATCCAAATTTGTTTCACTAACTAAAAATCACCTTTATCATTTATAAACTTTATATTTAAGCCTGAAATAGTATCTCGTTAGTTTGGTAACAGTGTATTAAGAGAGATCCATACAATTGACATGCTGAGTACCATGTTTATCAGGGATCTATTACCCACTGAAAACATAAAAGCATATGTTTCTTATTTTTACAGAGAATTAAGTTTCTTCAGTAGTAAAACTAGCATTATTTATGCTACTTATTTAAAGAAAATTAATCGCTGTTGTATTTATTAGTTCTAGCAAGATGATTGCACAGGTAGGTTTTCAATATATATTAGTTCCTTTATTGATAACTTGGAGAAGGGAATGGCAACCCACTCCAGTATTTCTGCTTGTAGAATCCCATGGACAGAGAAGCCTGGCGGCTACAGTCCATGGGGTCACAAAGAGTTGGACACGACTTAGCGACTAACACACTTTACTGGTAACTTTACACTTTACTTTACTGATAACCAATATAGGTGACTATTGCTATGGTCCCAGCACATAGTCTCAGTAAACGTCAATGATTTCTATTATGTTATTAGAAGGGACTGATTTTTCTCATGCCTTATAATTTACAAGGACAGGGACAGAGTTCCAATCCAAGCTTACTCGTCTCCAGCGTCCACAGTTCTAAACAGAATGAGAAGATGATTTGGTTAGATTGTCTGCACAGAGATATGATGATTCACCTTTTCTTTCATCTGAACTAAGCTATTCTTGAGTCTAGTCAAGCAAGCCCTTTAACTTTAATGTAAGAGAGCTCCTGAGACTAAAGTGTTTTTATTTATTTGGCTATGTCTGGTCTTGGTTGTGGCATGTGTGTCTTAGTTATGGGACAAGGGATCAAACCCACATCCTCTGCTTTGTAAGGCAGATTCTAAACTACTGCACCACCAGGGACGTCCACATGCTTTCTGCCTTGCAATTTTTGCTTAGAAAGTAAATTGATCCAGAACTAAACTTTAAACTGTGTTCCTGAAAATATCAGTGGATAATGGTTTGTTTGAAAACAAAGATCATGCCTTTCTTTCTCTTTATAAGACTTCCTTGTGGCGCCAAGTGCTGTACAAATAAGGGTGCCTGCTCAATGTTCATTTGCATATTTATGTATCTTGGAGGGACTTCATAATGTGGATCAATGACTGAGTAACTAGCAAAGAGCTCTATAAGTTGTGTTTCTGGTTTTATAGGCAATTTCTGTATTAATTTAATGTCATTGCATTTTTTCAAGTCATAATTTAAAAATATACTTTTGAAGTTCTAATTTGTAAATTAAATACAGGGTAGAAACAAATAACAAATTGTTATATCAGATTAGCAACTAAAAACTTCTCTGAATTCTAGAACAACTGCAATAAATGTATGTTTAACATTTACCCAATGTCTACTGTGTTTAATCAATTTCTTTTTATGCATAATCATTTTATCCTTTTGTCATCTCTTTCCTTTCTCAGTCACACTTTATTGAAATGGACCCCCAAGTAGTAGTATTTTGAAATCAGTTTTCATAAAATGCAGACTTCCCTAGTTGTGGTCCAGTGAGGTTATCTTTTGAAATTCTCAAGTTTGGGCAATTTTGCCACAGAGGAGACATCTGGCAATGTCTGAAGACACTTTTATTGTCATTGTAGGGGAGGGAATTGCTCCTGGAATCCAGTAAAAAGAGGATTTAGAATGCTGCTAAACAGTCTTCAGTGAACCAGATAAAGAATGTGAGTAGTGCTGACATTGAGATACCCTGCTATTCTTAACACTTGTGTTCAAAGTTAGGTGTATATACAAATGTGTTAACATTTTTTTTTTCCCTGAAGAGCATTTATGACTTTCAACATTTTATTAACATAAGATTAAAAAAAAACTATAGCGAAAATAGTTATACATGAATTTACTACCCAATTTACATTCTGTATAGTTTTTAAAGTGGCACTTATTGAATACTTTTGCTTAGTGCCAAATGAGTTAAAATTTTTGCATTAAAGATTTTAATTGAGATATAAGTGATTTGCAGTGTTTCAGGTGTGCAGCAAAGTGATTCATATTCAAATTCTTTTTCAGATTCTTTTTCACTAAAGGTCATTACAAGATACTATATATAATTCCAAATAGTCTACTATTTTTTTAAAGTGTAGTGTGTTGTATGCAGTAATAGCTATGAGTCAATCAAAGACCAAACAGGAGGTGACACCTTAGCACTTGAACAAAGTGAAGTGCTAAGGAGTGGTATTTCCAGGCAGAGAAAAGAGCCCATAGTAAAAAGCCATATTGTTGAACAATATGAATGATTCATTTGAAACTGAATATTTTCTGGGGATTTTTCCACGGGTATAATTAATAGATACTTCAAATCAGGGGCTTCCTGGCACTTGGTACCCTGCTTTCCTTTCCAGTTTCTTCAAATACATGGATCCCATGTTCCTTTTCCTACGCCCATTTGTAGTTCCCGTACTACCTGACTTCTGTATATTTTTTTCTTTGAAAACTGTCTCATTTTTCTCTTTTTTTGTCATCCTAGCAAGACTTCCCATTCTTCTCTCTCTCTCTCTCTTTTTTTTTTTTTGTTTCTTACAAGTGTTTTCTTATGGAAAGACAAGGATACTGGGGACTCACAGTGAGGTACAAAGAAGCCACTGCTTTGTCTGGGCCTGTTAGTTCAGTTCATATGAGCAGGGGGTTGACCAAGTGGACACTGAGAACCCAGGGAGAGGTGGGCAGACACTGCTGGGTTAGGGTTAGCTTAGTGGAAGCTGCCCACGAACCCTCAGAAAGTGACCTATAGGTCCTAAAAAAAGTCATTATCCAGAAACCTCCTGCCTACACCCATAAAAGCCCCACCTCACACCTTGCCTGACTTAAGCATTAGATGGACCTGTTTCTAGAGATTTAGTCTCCTGGAAACAGATCTCTGGTGCTGGGTAGATCCTGAATCCCATGAAAACATTAGCTTCTGTGCCTGAATACATGGCTGGGAAATTGCCAGGATCTGGACCCCAAGTCTTCAGCCAAGGCTGTAGATCCTTCCTTCATCCACAACCCCCTGCCCATCCCTGAGGGTCTGGCTGCAGTCGTGGGATTGGAGGGCAGGAAGAGGCCGCTCAGCAGGACCTTTGAATCTCACTGGGTCACAGATGACTAGCAGCCCTGGCCAGAGAAACTGCAGTCTCCGGGCTGAGGACACTCAGTTGGAGGTGACAGCAATGATTCGAGCTTCCCAGCCACACCCCCTTCCTGTGTCAGCTCCGGGCAACTCAAATATCAGACACAGCCTCATCCAGACCAAGACAGCGCAGAGGAGCCTTGAGATGTTCAGAACCTTGAGGGCCGAGGAAAGGACTGCTGCTCACAGGTGGCCGTGTCCAGGATTCCCAGATGCTCTGCTTGGAAACACCGCTGGGGCTTCTAGAGCCCAAGGTGGCAGAGGGAGCTGGGCCTTGGCTACCCCATAGGGACAGGGCCCTGGAACACACAGAACCAGCTAACATGAGCTCACTGAATTCGAGGCTCCCAACCACGCAGGAAGAAGATTCCTAAGCCATGACCATCATTTCAAAGGAGTATTTTGTAAACAAGCTCTCTGGAGCCCAAACCACCAGACAGAGGAAGATCCTGGTTGCCCCAGGCACCCGCAGAAGCCAGCCCACACTGGCTTACGTCCTTGCCCTCAACAGAGGTAGGAGAGGATGAAGAAGGCCACGATCAGGCCCACAGCCATAACACAAAGAAGCTTCCGGTTGTCTCGCCCAGATCGCGCCATTGTGGAAAACGCTTCACACTCCCTGTGAGTAGGCCCGTCATACTTGTGGTGAACTCTGAGTCCATGCCGTCCAGGTACCGGTTCTGGTCCTCCGCATCCCTGTCAGTGTCCAGAGCCAGCGATTTGAGCCTGGTGACCTTGGAGGCCAAGCTGTCAGCCATCTGCTTGTTCCCTCGGTCTAGAGTCTCCTCCACAGAACCAGGGCTCTGAGCCCGAGCCCAGTCTGCCATCGCGTCCAGCTCCGACCCGCCAGTCTGTCACGCTCGCCTACAGCCTCCTCGGATGTGGCCCCATTCTTCACTTATTTCTCCCCGCTCATAGCTCCATTTATAATGTTGGTTTGGAATAACCTAATTCCAGAGGTGGATGTAAGAAAATCCCAAAAGGTCTTTAAAGTCCAGTTACTCTCTTGTCTCATTTCAATAAATCAAGAAAATCTCAGAATCTTTCTTTGAATGTTCTTCTAACTCTATATGACGTAAGACAGGCTAAGGGCAAGAAATTCAAGTCTGTTGACTTTAGCACCTAACAAATGCTCTTATGGAACTTGCATATTTTCTTTCTATTGTCACTGATGTATTTAGGATTGATTTTTTCTATTACTAGAGTTCAAACATTTTATGATTTTAAGTTTGGGCTTCTAGGTGAAAGGCAAGCAGAGTAGGCTTTTGGTCTGTGGTTGTTCTGCTCAACTTGACTTTTTTTTTTTGCAGGAAAAGTAGTCCTCTTTAAAGTCCTTCCTCGTTCCATGGAGTTTAACACTAGAGTTAAACTGGTGAGAAGTCCCAGGCAGTGACACAAGCTAGACTTGCTTTCCATTACCCCTTTAAGTATTATTGACAGAAATAAGGTTAAAAATAAAGACTCCTCCCAATCCAGAAAACTCATTCGAAAGTTAGAAGATTTGCAATAATCATTATTGAATAAATATTAATGTAGGGTGCAATACATTTTATAGGCAATTCTATAAAGAAATTGCGAAGATAGAAATATCACCTCTTATATTGTCAAGCACATATATCCCATTATATACATATTCTCATAATAAATAATCGCTAATCTTCAAGTAAGGGATTTGACATCACCATTTGCCATACATAGTTCATCCTAAGACCACTTGTCAATTGGAGCATCCACTTATGTTCGCTAATTGCTTTTGTCCAAAACAAACAAACAAACAAAAAAACCCACTTACACCTTTATGACCAGAAGTAGGTTTGCCGCTTGGAGTCAGGACCAGCTGAAATTGGGACCCCATCACATCAGGAAAGAGGGAGATGGACACGCTCTCTTCTTTGATTGATTACACTTCAAAGAGATGATTTCATATCCTCGGGAAAAATTTCTGAGTTGTAAAACTGTCAAGAGGCTTATTTCACCTTTAAACACATTTATATTCATTTCAAAGGGATCAGAAAAAGGATTTACAATTACAAGTTTTCTAAAGTAAATGCTGTTAAAAAAGTGTATGTGTGTGGGGATTCTCTCCCTTTTTAAGGGATTATTAACTTTTTCCCTGTCTAATTTATATTTACCTTTACAGTTTACAGCTCACCTGTGATTAAAAATGTGCTGCATTCTAGCATGGATGGGAGGGCAGTTTGGGGGAGAATGGTTACATGTATATGTATGGCTGAGTCCCTTTGCTATTCACCTGAAACTGTCACAACATTGTTAATTGGTTTTAATCCAATACAAAATAAAAAGTTAAAAAAATAAATAAAAATATGCACCATCCTTTTTAAGGGTTATTATCAGCTGATTGAAATGTTATTCTAATACATACATACACATTTATGTTTATAATTATCAGTCACATGCCTGCTCATAAAGACTTCTATCAGCTTCACTATTTTTATTAATTTCATATACTCTAAGGGATCATTACAAAATCATCTGGGAAAAAAACTTACCCTAAACTCGCATAGAAAAATACATATTTCTGAAACCGAAAAATTAAAGGAGGGCTGAAAATAGATTTAAAATAAAGTTAGACCTTGCCCCTACCCATAAATTGCTGTAAAATGTATATTTTGCTGCTTGTTTATTAAATGCTTTTCTAAGAAAGTAGTTTTTACAGTCTTGCTGCTCAAAGTGTTGTCTTTAGACTGAGAGCATTGTTATTGTCTGTAGCACTGATGTCAGAAATGAGGATCTCAGTATCTGCACCTAGTCTACTGAATCTGAATGTAAGTTTTCATAGGCCTCCCATTCAAATTTAAAAGTGCAAATTAAAAAAAAATAAATACAAAATCATGTCTGTTTCATACATATTGCATCAAATCCTATGTAAAAATGAAAATCTGCTTATTGCTCTCCTATACTGAAAGTCTCTAAATATCATTATTTACTCTTTCAATATCTAGGTGCTATTTATTTTTTTCAAGGTTAGTCATTATCTCACTTTGATATTTTGTAACCTATGTTATCCCCTTCATGGATCACAGCCTTTTGGTGGCCAATGGGCTTGTGTAACTCAATGAAACTATGAGCCATGCCCTGCAGGGCCACCCAAGAGAGATGAGTCCTAATGAAGTGTTCTGACAAAACATGATCCACTGGAGAAGGAAATGGCAACCTACTCCAGCATTCTTGCCTGAAAAATTCCATGGGCAGTATGAAAAAGCAAAAAGATATGGCACTGGAAAGTGAGCCCCCTGGTCAGAAGGCGTCCAGTATGCTACTGGGGAAGAGTGGAGGAAAATTACTAACAGCTCCAGAAAGAATGAAGCAGCTGGGCCAAAGTGGAAATGATAATCAGTTGTAGATGGTTCTGGTGATGAAAGTAAAGTTTAATGCTGTAAAGAATAATGTTTCATAGGAATCTGAAATATTAGGCCCATGAATCAAAGTAAAACAGATATGGTTAAGCAGGAGATGGCAAGAGTGAACATCAACATCTTAGGAATCAGTGAACTAAAATGGACAGGAATGGGCAAATGTAATTCAGATGACCATTATATCTACTAGTGCAGCAAGAATCCCTTAAAATCTCAGAAAAAGAAATGGAATAACCCTCATAGTCAACAAAAGAGTAAAAAATGCAGTACTTGGGTGCAACCCTCAAATTCCAGAAAAACTTCTGCTTCATTAACTACGCTAAAGCATTTGACTGCATGGATTACAACAAACTGGAAAATTCTTAAAGAGAGGAGAATACCACACCACCTAAGAAACCTGTATTTGGGTCAGAAAGCAACAGTTAGAACCAGACATGGAAAGACTGATTAGTTCAAACTTGGGAAAGGAGTATGACAAAGCCTTATATTGTCACCCTGCTTATTTAACTTATATGCAGAGTATATCATATGAAATGCCAGACTGGATGAATCACAAGCTGGAATCAAGATTGCTGTGAAAAATATCAACCTCACATATGCAGATACTACTCTAGTGGCAGAAAGTAAAGAGGAATTAAAGAGCTTCCTGATGAGTGTAAAAGGCAAGAGTGAAAAAAGTGGCTTGAAACTCAGCATTCAAAAAACTAAGGTCATGGAATCCAGTCCTATCACTTCATGGCAAATAGAAGGGGAAAATGTGGAAGCAGTGACAAATTTTATTTTCCTGGGCTCCAAAATCACTACAGATCGTGACTAGCCATGAAATTAAAAGATGTTTGCTCCTTAGAAGGAAAATATGACTGAGCACATTGAAAAGCAGAGATTTCACTTGGCCGACAAAGGTCCATGGAGTCAAAGCTATGGTTTTTCTGGTTAGTCACATATTGATGGGGGAGTTGAACATAAAGAAGTCTGAGTCCCAAAGAAATGATGCTTTCAAGTTATTATGCTGGAGAAGACTCTTGAGAGTACCTTGGGCTGTAAGGAGAGAAAACCAGTCAATCCTAAAGGAAGTCACTCCTGAATATCCATTGTAAGGACTGATGCTGAAGTTGAAGCTCCAAATACTTTGGCCACCTGATGCAGAGACAACTCACTAGAAAAGACCCTGATTTGGGGAAAGACTGACAAAAAAGGAGAAGGGGGCAGCAGAGGATGAGATGGTTAGATATCATTACCAACTCAATAGACGTGAGTTTGAGCAAACTTTGGGAGATAATGGGCTTCCCTGATGGCTTCCCCAGGTCAGTAGGTGCCCAATATGCTACTGGAGATCAGTGGAGAAATAACTCTAGAATGAAGGGATGGAGCCAAAGCAAAAACAACACCCAGTTGTGGATGGGACTGGTGATAGAAGCAAGATTTGGTGATGTTAAGAGCAATATTGCATAGGAACCTGGGATGTTAGGTCCATAGATCAAGGTAAATTGGAAGTGGTCAAACAGGAGATAGTAAGACTGAACATTGACATTCTAGGAATCAGTGAACTAAGATGGACTGGAATGGGTGAATTTAATTCAGATGACCATTATATCTACTACTGTGGGCAGGAATCCCTTAGAACAAATGGAGTAGCCATTATAGTCAACAAAAGAATCTGAAATGCAGTACTTGGATGCAATCTCAAAAATGACAGAATGATCTCTGTTCCTTTCCAAGGCAAACCATTCAATATCACAGTAATCCAAATCTATGCCCTGACCAGTAATGCTGAAGAAGCTGAAGTTGAATGGTTCTATGAAGACCTACAAGACCTGCTAGAACTAACACCCCAAAAGATGTCCTTTTCATTACAGGGGACTGGAATGCAAAAGTAGGAAGTCAAGAAACAGCTGGAGTAACAGGCAAATTTGGCCTTGGAGTACAGAATGAAGCAGGACAAAGGCTAACAGAGTTCTGCCAAGAGAACACACTGGTCATAGCAAACTCCCTTTTCCAACAAGACAAGAGAAGACTCTATACATGGACATCACCAGATCGTCAACACTGAAATCAGGCTGATTATATCCTTTGCAGCCAAAGATGGAGAAGCTCTATACAGTCAGCAAAAACAGGACTGGGAGGTGACTGTGGCTCAGATCATGAATTCCTTATTGCCAAATTCAGACTTAAATTGAAGAAAGTGGAGAAAACTGCTAGACATTCAGGTATGACCTAAATCAAATCCCTTATGATGATACAGTGGAAATGAGAAATAGATTTGAGGGACTAGATCTGATACACAGAGTGCCTGATGAACTGTGGATGGAGGTTCATGACATTGTACAGGAGACAGGGAGCAAGACCATCCCCAAGAAAAAGAAATGCAAAAAAGCAAAATGGCTGTCTGAGGAGGCCTTACAAATAGCTGTGAAAAGAAGAGAAGCAAAAAGCAAAGGAGAAAAGGAAAGATATACCCATTTAAATATGGATTTCCAAAGAATAGCCAGGAGAGATAAGAAAGCCTTCCTCGGCAATCAATGTAAAGAAATAGAGGAGAACAATAGAGTGGGAAAGACTAGAGATCTCCTCAAGAAAATTAGAGATACCAAGGGAACATTTCATGCAAAGATGGACTCAATAAAGGACAGAAATGGTATGGATCTAATAGAAGCAGAAGCTATTAAGAAGAGGTGGCAAGACTACACAGAAGAACTGTACAAAAAAGATCTTCACAACCCAGATAATCACAATGGTGTGATCACTCACACTCACCTAGAGCCAGACATCCTGGAATGTGAAGTCAGGTGGGCCTTAGAAAGCATCACGACGAACAAAGCTAGTGGATGTGATGGAATTCCAGTTGAGCTATTTCAAATCATAAAACAAGATGCTGTGAAATTGAAGCACTCAGTGTACCAACAAATTTGGAAAACTCAGCAGTGGCCACAGGACTGGAAAAGTCAGCTTTCATTCCAACCCCAGAGAAAGGTAATGCCAAAGAATGCTCAAACTACTGCACTATCACACTCATCTCACATGCTAGTAAAGTAATGCTCAAAATTCTCCAAGCCAGGCTTCAGCAATATGTGAACCGTGAACTTCCAAATGTTCAAGCTGGCTTTAGAAAAGGCAGAGGAACCAAAGATCAAATTGCCAACATCTGCTGGATCATCGAAAGAGCAAGGGAGTTCCAGTAAACATCTATTTCTGCTTTTTGACTATGCCAAAACCTTCGACTGTGTGGATCATAATAAAACGTGGAAAATTCTGAAAGAGATGGGAATATCAGACCACCTGACCTGCCTCTTGAGAAACCTGTATGCAAGTTGGGAAGCAACAGTTAGAACTGGACATGGAACAACAGACTGGTTCCAAATAAGAAAAGGAGTACGTCAAGGCTGTATATTGTCACCCTGCTTATTTCACTTATATGCAGAGTGCATCATGAGAAATGCTGGGCTGGAGGAAGCACAAGCTGGAATCAAGATTGCTGGGAGAAATATTAATAACCTCAGATATGCAGATGACACCACCCTTATGGCAGAAAGTGAAGAAGAACTAAAGGGCCTCTTGATGAAAGTGAAAGAGGAGAGTGAAAAAGTTGTCTTAAAGCTCAACTTTCAGAAAACTAAGATCATGGAATCTTGTGGCATCACCTCATGGCAAATAGATGGGGAAACAGTGGAAACAGTGGCTAGCTTTATTTTTCCGGGCTCCAAAATCACTGTGGAGGGTGATTGCAGCCATGAAATTAAAAGACGCTTGCTTCTTGGAAGGAAAGTTATGACCAACCTAAACAGCGTATTAAAAAGCAAAGACATTACTTTGCCAACAAAGGTCCGTCCAGTCAAGGCTGTTTTTTCCAGTGGTCATGGATGTGGGCATTGGACTGTAAAGAAGACTGAGCGCTGAAGAATTGATGCTTCTGAACTGTGGTGTTGGAGAAGACTCTTGAGGCTCCCTTGGACTGCAAGGAGATCCAACCAGTCCATCCTAAAGGAGATCAGTCCTGGGTGTTCATTGGAAGGACTGATGTTGAAGCTGAAGCTCCAGTACTTTGGCCACGTGATGCAGAGAGCTGACTCATCTGAAAAGACCCTGATGCTTGGTAATATTGAGGGCAGGAGGAGAAGGGGACAACAGAGGATGAGATGGTTGGATGGCATTACAGACACAATGGACATGGGTTTGGGTGGACTCCAGGAGTTGGTGATGGACAGGGAGGTCCGGCATGCTGTGGTTCATGGGGCCGCAAAGAGTCGGACACAACTGAATGACTGAACTGAGCTGAAGTGATGGCTCAGATGGTAAAGAATCTGCCTACACGCAGGATAACCTGGTTTGATCCCTGGGTTGGGAAGATCTCCTGGGAAAAGGGAATATTTACCCAGTCCAGTATTCTTGCCTAGAGAATTCCATGGACAGAGGAGCCTGATAGGTTACAGTTCATGGGGTTGAAAGAGTTGGACATGACTTAGCGACTTAACAACATAGCAACAGCAAATCTATGTTACATTTTAACATTAACGACCAAATAGAAATGGGGAAATAGAAAATAGAAATAGAAATAGAAATAGAAAATAGAAATGGGGAAAAAGAGAAGGGTAATTGGATAATATTAAGTATGCACACAAACATATGAACACTTACACTTGAGAGAGAACAAGATAGAATATAATAAACACCCACTTTTCAATGCATAAGGCTACCTTCAGTTGCATAAGGTCTTATTTACAAGTTCCTTTACTACAATACCCCTTCCATATTCCCTTTGTCCTCAGCATCTCTGCTGGATGCTATTCATTTCTTGGCAAAATGATTCAAACTTTCTTGTCTGGAGCTCCTAATCCCTTGGTGATCCTGATCACTGGTGATTAAGAGGCACTGAAGCTGATTTTTTTCATCTTAGATTCAGATACAACAGTCAGGAAATCACTATAAATTATATGATTCTGGTGTTAGAAATAAAGACCCAGAGAATATGATAAGTGAGTATTCTGAGTGCCTTATGTGCACATTTCTAGTGAGCTACCTGCATGGTCTTTTAAAAATACTTCACGTGGAGGAACAAGTGTTTCTCTTTTGATACTTTACATTTTTCCCCCCATAATGCCTAAATAAAGAAGTTTTAATAGGTTGTAAATATTTCAATCTCAACTAGCATGACACATGAGGCCATAATACTAGGATTCTGGATGAAGATCAGCTTAGCACATTACCATTGTATAATTTCAAGAAGTGGAGGGTTTTGTTTGAACCACATTGAAGAAACCTATACTTCTGGACATTCCTTCCTGCAAGTAAATGTAGATAAAAGCATTTATTTCATATTAAAACAGTTTGGGTGTGTGGATAAGAGGGAGACCAAGTAAATCAAGTAAATATATTTTAGAGAAATTTGTAAATATAAATGTAGACATATATTTAACCATAGTACCACTTTTACGTTCTTAACCTTTATCATTTCCCCACATTTGATAGCTTCTCTTTAAATAGGTAAATGCAAATATGTTTATTCCTAAAAAACGTTAGCATACAGATTTATTGTCAGGCTTCTTTTCATAAAGTACAGTCTGAACACCCATTATGTGATATCTGGTCTATTGTAACTTTGGGCATCAATTTAAATTTTAAAGTTCAGTCAAGCATAATAATTCTGAAATTCCATTTCTGTAGTGATGTGTAAGAATCCCCAATGTACGATGTTTCTCTGTGATAATTTGAATAACTGGTCCTAACTTTTCACCCTTCTTTCTCTTTACCTTTGCCATGCAACTTCACATTTCCTTCTAGGAAATGGTACAGAATATACTTTTTACTGCTTGACTTGTATTAGCCAACATAAGAGAAGTGACAATTGCTAATTCCCTATGTGTATTTCCACTTGCTCTTTTGCATCTCTGCCACCACCAGAAGAGGGGAGGGGCTTTCCCTGGTAGCAACTGTTTCCTCAGGCTTGACATTAGAACAAACGCATAGAGGAGGCACGACGTCAAACGCCAGTGAGGAGAGCCACTGATCTCAGGGAGATCCATGGCTTAAGGCAGAGCCGCCCCCCAGCCAGATGTAACTGAGATCAGCTTGTGTCCAACATGAAGTAATTTCTCATCATTGTATGCCACGGAAAATTTGTGATAATTTTGAGGCAATGTTACATCTCCATATAAAGGTGAATGTGTTTCATGATCTAAAATTATATATGGGGACTTCCTTGAAGGTCCAGTGGCTAAGACTGCAGGTGACATGATTTGATCCCTGATTGGGGAACTATGTTATCACATGCCATGCAGCATGACCACAAAACAGAAAAAATAATGCAGAAAAAGTTATAAATGTCTATCTATTTTAGACTGGAACTATGTCATTTGATTTGTGTCCTGTCAGTTGAATCAGAAAATAGGATTTATTGACACCCGAGGGCTTCAGTGGGTAAAAAGTCTGCCTAGAATTCAGGAGACATGGGAGATGCGGGTTTGATCCCTGGGTTGGGAAGATCTTCTGGAGAAGGAAACCCTCTTCAATATTCGTCTCTGGAAAATCCCATGGATTGAGGAGCCTGGCAGGCTACAGTCTGTGGGGTTGCAAAGAGTCCGAAATGACTAAACATATTCACCACCATAAAACTGATTATGTCTCCTTTCTTCAAGCAGCATTGATGTAAGGTAATATGAATTTTAATAGAAAGTCTTTTGCTTAACAGCTATCGAAGGAGCATTGTACACAATTCCCAGACAGGGAATGTTTTTGTATTTAATAGTGTGGATTAATTGTAAATGATAAGTCCCCTAGTACTTGAAAGAGAAATTATGGCACTGCCACAAGATGTGTTTATATTTTAATTCAGCATAACATTCTCTGTATAGTATAATAAAAACCAGAGTTCAGTATAACTCAAAAGTTTAAGTGATATATGTATATGTATGCATATTGTTGAGGGATAGGAAAGAAAATGAAAAAGTAGGAAATAGCCTCTTGGAATCTCCAAGCTTAATTGCAAAATTTTGTTCATATAGTATTGCTTTGAGTGCCCAAATCCATGTTAGTCAAGGTTCTCCAGAGAAATAAGATTAATAAAATATATAAATGGATATATAGAAAGAGATATATTGCCAGTGTTTGGCTTACATGATTATGAAGGCTAAGAAGTACCACTATCTGCCTTCTGCTACCTTGAGATCCAGGAAAGCTAGTGTTATAATTCTAGGTCAAACCTGAAGGCCTAAGAGCTAGGGGAGCCAATGTCTGAGGGCAGAGAAGACGGATGTCCCAGCTCAAGGAGAGGGAGGAAATTTGTCTTCCCTCTGCCTTTTTCTTCTCCCCACCCCTAGCTGTATTGGGATATAACATCATGTTAGTTTATGGTGTAAAATGTGAGAACATTTAAGATCTACTGTCTTAGCAACTTTTAAGTATGTAATATAGTATTGGATATATATATAATATTACATATTATATGTATGTGTATAATATATGTATTATCACATATATGTATATAATAATATTAATTATATATATAATATATGTGCTTCCCCAGTGGCTCAGCAGGTGGAGAAGCCACCTGCAATGCAGAAGTTGCAGGAGACTAGGGTTTCATCTCTGAGTCGGGTAGATCCCCTGGAGAAGGGCATGGGAACCCATTCCAGTGTTCTTGCCTGTAAAATCCCATGGACAGAGGAGCCTGGCGGGCTACAGTCCATAGAGTCGCCAAGAGCTGGACATGACTTAGCACACATGGTAGTGTTTTTAACAATGTGTGTGTGCTCAGTCACTCAGTCGTGTTCAACTCTTTGTGATCCCTTGGATTGTATCCTGCCAGGCTGCTTTCTCCATGGAATTTTCCAGGCAAGAATACTGGAGTGGGTTGCCATGCCCTCCTCCAGGGGATCTTCCCAACCCAGGGATTGAAGCTGCATATCTTGCATCTCCTGTATTGGCAAGTAGATTCTTTATCACTGTGCCACCTAGAAAACCCCATTGTTAACTATAGTCATCAGATCTGTAGTCAGGGAGCAAACAGATCTCCATTTTTAGGGTCAGTCATGGTAGCTTTAATGGTTTCCTTTGCTGACTTCCATTGCTCATGATCCTTGCGGTCTTGCACTGGTCCCTGTTGATTTGAGGTACTCTTCTAGTCTTTACAGACTGACTTTAGCAAGGAAAGCCTATTACCAGTTTCTAAGTGGACTGTCTGATGTTGCCATTGGGCAAGCTTCTTGCTAGAGTTCTCTGGCAGGCAGTTCTGATGGCAGATCAGCAATTGGCAGGCATGGTACTTGGGTCCCCGGGGATGGACCTGGAGCCTGAGATCACTGAGGTGGTCCTGGCACTAGCAGTGATGGATCTTGCACATGGGTTTATGTGGGCTGGTCTGGACCCCAGGTCTGTGGGGCTGACAAGGCACTGGTGATCACTGGGCTGTACCTGGAGACCAGGTTCACGGAGGTCAGCCTGGTGTCAGGCAGCACATGAGCCTTGGTTTGCAGGAGTTGGCCTGGCACCTGGAGCCACTGAGGCCAGCTTGGAGGCTGGTTCTACAAAGGAAGGGAGTCTTTTTGTTCCATTCAAGCCCTCAAAGGATTAGATAATGCCTACCCACATTTGGTGAAGGTGATCTTAGTCTGCTGATTCAAAACTTCTCTCTTTTAGCAACAGCTCCTTATGTTTATCCAGAAATAACATTTCATCAGACATCTGATCATCGCTTAACTCAGTCAAGTTGACACATAAAATTATCCATCACAGTACTTCTAAAATGAAAGATGCTGTCTCTGGTAGATGTGGGCAGTGATTAGATGTATAATGAGGGGTAGAAGTAATGGTTGCTTGAGATTTTCAGTTTTGTCTTATTCTTCATGGCCATACATTGATATTTTTATTCATCCATAGTAAGCATAGTAAAATAAGTTTATTTTTAATCTACTTAATAAAAGCTTATGTGCATGGATGCTATATCAGAAGCTATGGGAAATAGGAAAATAAGAAGCATAATTTTGGACCTATGGACTCTGAGGCCTATGGGTGTCAAAACACATGCATAAGAAATAGTCAATGTCCTAGTACTAGGATATGCTGAATTAGAGTCCACAGTTTGCACAACTAAACTTGAGTGATCTTGAGTCTAAAAGTATCAGTCAAATTTATGGTCAAGATTATTTAGAATATAAAATTTATTAGTCTAGTTATGACTAAAAGTCATTTTAAAAACTAAGAAACAAAAAAATAACATTTTCCTTCATTTACAAGACTGACAGCAGCTCATTCTTGCTGTTCAAGAAAATAGATAGGACAATATTCCTACCAACTGAGCAAAGCTGAATTTTTTAAAGTTTGTCTATTGATTGTGCATGCAAACCCAATCACTTCAGTCATGTCTGACTCTTTGCAATCCTATGAAATGTATTCTACCAGGCTCTTCTATCCATGGGATTCTCCAGGCAAGAATACTGGAGTGGGTTGTCATGCCCTCCTCCAGGGGATCTTCCCAACCCAGGAATTGAGAACTACTCTTAGAATGAAATAAGGATATAAAACAGCAAAAATAAAATGCATATTTAGAATTTAAGGTTTTCAGTGATGATTAAATTGAAAAAGTCACATTTTGCATAAAGAAAATGAGGATGATGGTACTAGGTTGGCAAATAATTTAAAAGATGAGAAGTATGCTATTGTCAGGATATTCATGGGGTTTTCATGTTTAGTTTCTTTTCCTTTCTAAGAGAGAATTAAGTCTATTAAGTGGGGAACTTTGTCTCTATAAGAGAATGTTGCTCTGAAATGGTCATATAGATTTCAAAAAAATTCTCTTGAGTCTTTAAAAGCTACATATTTACTTAAAAATATTTACATCCTTCAGTAAACAATTTCAATTATTTTATTGGGAAAATAGGTTCTACTTAGATGAGTTAAAGGCATGGACATGTAAGACACATAGTAAACATTCAATAAATATTAATTGAACAAAAGCATTGTTATTAATTATGCTAATCATAAAAGTTATTAGTTGTGCAATATGGCACATGTTCCCAAATTAATATTAGACTCATTATATAATATGTGCAAAGATTAATTTGCTTTATGCTATAAAATAGAATTTTTCATGAATTAGGGATTTTGTGCATGAATTCAACAGCTTTGACTACAGGAGTAAAGTGGCTATATTTTTCAAAGAGCCATTATTAATAATAGAGGGAAAAGCTTATGAGATTGTATGAACAGTGAATTCCAGCATTAAAAGAATTTTAACCTAATGAATTAAATCTTAATATTCTTGTATTTCGTATTTAATATGCTGCTCCTTTTTCCTTTTGTCTTAAAAAATGAATCCAGGGATCACCTCCTGCCCCTCCACTCACACACAATTTCTGGAGAAGGGACAAGTAATAAATCTTCCAGCCACAAAATGGAAGCTGAGCAGGAAATCCAGGGGGCTGGTGAAATAGAGAAAATCAGTTAGCTTCAAATTGACTGATTTCTTATCTATTTTTATACGGGATAGACCACTGGGAATTGAGATACCATTTAGATGAGAAGATATGTTTACTGAGTTGGAAATATTCTTAATAAATTTATAAATATGCTCTTTATCCAAATTTGGTCAAAGTTTAACCTTAAGGGTACAAAACTTTCATGAGGTGAAGTGTTGTGTTAAAGTTGAAACAAAGTGGCTCTTAGATGCAGTAGTGCTCCTAGAAACTATTGGTTAGAATATACAATTTATGATACATTTTAAATAGTCATGGGAGACTTATTTAAGTTAGAAACTTTAATCAATAAAAAACTGAGATCTAAAATTAAATCTAGTCAGATATATTCCTCAGAATGAATGGAACTATTTAATAGTGATGCTAATTTGACTGAAGAAAATGCTTTTTACACCAAAATCGTATTGGAAATAATAATATTTTCACTCAAATAGAAATGAGAAAGTTTAAGCTAATTAAAATTACAAGATTTTTCCTAGTCTAATTATCTTTGTTTTCTATAAAACATTGTGATTTTGCTAACAGCAGCAAGATATTTCTTGGAAAGCTTTTGGTAGCTAGCAATTTGCTGAAATGTACCTTGGCTATGGGCTTCCCAGGTGGCGCTAGTGGTAAAGAATCTGCCTGCCAGGAGACTGGGGCTCTATCCCTGGGTAGGGAAGATCCCCTGCACAAGGGTATGGCAGTCCACTCCAGTGTTCTTGCCTGGAGAATCCCATGGGCAGAGAAAACTGTGGGGCTACAGCCCATAGGGTCACAAAGAGTCGGACACAATGGAAGTGACTTAGCAAGCATGCATGCATCTTGGCTATATTTGCCTCATTCAACAAGTAAAGAGGGAAATATAAACTTTACATTTCTGATGTTTTTATATAATGACATTTTTTAAGTTGGGCTTTTAACTGTCATTTGAAACCCGCTCTCAGATTACAGAAATAGTCTAAAGTATATATGGACTTGAAAGAATTATTTTTTTATTGCAGGATAATTGCTTTACAGAATTTTGCTGTTTTCTGTCAAACCTCAACATCAATCAGCCATCGGTATACATATACCCCTCCCTTCTGAACCCCCTCCCATCTCCCTCCCCACCCCACCCCTCTAGGTTGAGACAGAGCCCCTGTTTGAGTTTCCTGAGCCACACAGCAAATTCCCGTTGGCTCTCTGTTTTACACATGGTGATGTAAGTTTCCATGGTAGTCTCTCCATACATCTCATCCTCTCCTCCCCTCTCCCCATGTCCATAAGTCTATTCACCATGTCTGTTTCTCCATTGCTGCCCTGTAAATAAATTCTTCAGTACCATTTTTCTAGATTCTGTATATATGTGTTAGAATATGCTATTTATCTTTGGATTTGAAAGAACTACTAAGCTTCAACTATTTGAGTAAGTAAAGCCCACTTGTAGTTTTATTTAATTGCTTTTAAAAAAAAATTTAAAATTATCTATTTGAAAAATTAAGTTCAGAAATAAGACACTAATTAAATGGAAATTTTATTAGAAATTTGCTAAGGACAGTTTAAATGTCTGTTATTGACTTTATCCAGGCTAGTGTATCTTCTTACAAAAATAAGAACTCTGGTCCGAGGCTGTCATGATTGAGAGCGTACGTTTTTTGTACTAAATGACTATTGGAAAAAATTTTGTTGGATATAGGAAAAGGACCATAGCCTGAAATAGCCACAGTTAAATCCAGATTTGGAAAGAGGATTTTGAATGAGGCATGTTTAGAAGGTCCTGGGATAAATGGAAATGAGAAAGAGGATAAACAGTGGGATTGAAACTGAGCAGTGGAACATTTGGCTCCTGTGGAAAGAAAAGTGCTGGTACAGGGTTTTTAATATCCTAAAGCCATTATCTCTGCTTTCCTTTTCTAAAACACTCATGGGTACTAAATACATGCAGGGTTCGAGATATAATTCAGAGCACTTCATACAGTGTTCCTCCAGAGAATAGTGAGTTTTCACCTTCTTGGCTAATTTAATTTTTACTTTTATGGCTGTTTGTACTTTTAAATCTGCAGAATGCTGTAAGTGGGATCACCAATCCTGAATTCTATGCAGCCAATTTTTAAATATCTGTGCTAGGGTTAAAAGCAAAAAAATGTAAAATCACCATTCTGTTTCAAAGCTTCTGATATTCTTTACACTTTACTTTTAGGTAATTGTGAATTATTCTAGTCATTTCTGAAGCCTATATTAAGCTGAAGAGAAACATACAAGTTGGGAATTTTGTAAGTTTTGGTTCAAAGAGTATCAGATTTATGAACAAAAAATGTTTTTACATATGAAACTAAAATGCTTAATCTCTTTTATGTGGCAGGCCCTTAATAGAAGTGACTAAGTGAAAGAATGAATGAGGAAAAAGTAAGGCGGCATAATGGATTCTGAAGAATTTGAATTTAAGAAATGTTAGGAACTCATGTATTTTGAGGTTATATTACATTGTGAGAAAAAAAAGAGACAAATGTGTATAGAAGCAAATATATATGTACTAATGACTTAAGAGAATCTAATGGACTTTTCTTAAGAGATACATTTTGAAGCCAGTGAAATAAGCAGAGATTGGCTTAGAGTTTTAAAAATTTGTTTTGGCAGAGAGGCTGGAGGAGTTGAAAGTGAACAAATCAACCATAAAACAACTCAGTGGATGAAATCGTAAGACTCCTAAATGAAAACATGCATGGTAAACTCCTTGACACTGGTCTTGTTAATGATTTTTGAATTTGACACCCAAAGCAAAAGTAAACAAGTGGGATTTCATCAAACTTCAAAGCTTCTGCCTATCAAAGGAAACTGTTAACAAAATGAACAGGCAACCTGCTGAAGGGAAGAAAACACTTGCAAATCATATATTGGATAAGGGGCTAAAATGTAAAACATATTTTTAAAAAAACTCTTAAAACTTAACATCTAAAAGACCAAACTACTCCATGAAAAAATGGTCTGAAGACTTGAATGGATATTTTTCCAAAGAAGACAAAACAGATAGGCCAACAGGCACAAAAGTGTGGTCAATATCACAAAAGGATGGTCAATCATCAGGGAAGTGCAAATGAAAACCACAGTGAGGTATCTTCTCACACCTGTCACAAAGACTTCCACCATAAAGATAAGAAATACTATATTGGCAAGGATGTGGAGAGAATGAAACCCTTGTGCATTGTTGGTAAAAATGTAAACTTGTACAATCATTATGGAAAATAATATGAAATTTCCTCGAAAAATTAAAAACAGAACTACCATATGTCCTAGCAATTCCACTTCAGGGGATTTATTTGAAGAAAACAAACAAACAAAAAAAAGTAAATCAAAAAGATACATGCAGCCCTGAAAATAATCAAGTGTCCATTGACAGATGAATGAATAAAGAAAATGTGCTGCCTATACAATAGAGTATTATTCAGCCATGAGAAGAATGAAATGTTGCCATTTGCAGTGACAAGGATGGATCTTAAGGGTAGCAAAGACACACTGTATAATCTTACTTATATGTAGAATATAAAATAAAAAAAAAACCCTCAAGACCAAGATCATAAATACAGAGAACAGATTGGTGGCTAACAGAAGTGGGGGCTGAGGGTGGGCAAAATGTGTGAAAGGAGTCAGAAGGTACAAAATTCTAGTTATAATATGAATGTCAAGAGTTTGCCATGTGCAGCATTACAACTATAGTTAATACTGCACACATATTTGAAAGCTGCTAAGAAATCTTAAAAGTTCTAATCACAAGAAAATATTCTGTAATAGTATGGTAACAATATTAACTAGACTTATTACAGTGATCATTTCACTATATATATACATATATATATATATAATCATTATGTTGTACTGCTGAAACTAATACGTCATATGCCAATTTGTTGTTGTTGTTTAATTGCTAAGTCTTATCTGACTCGTATGCCACCCCATGAACTGTAGCCCACCAGGCTCCACTGTCCATGGGATTTTATAGGCAAGAATACTGGAGCTGCATTTCCTTCTCCAGGGGATCTTCCTGAATTCAACCCGTGTCTCCTGTATTGGCAGGTGGATTCTTTACAGCAGAGCCGCCTGGGAAGCCCACCATATGTCAATTATACCATAATGAAAAGGACATTTAAAAGCCCACAGTGTATTTTTTAATGTTGTCAATTGACAGAAGAAGCCACTCCAATTTTTACCTCTGGGCAAAATGCTAAGTAATGAAATTAAGTTACAAGTTTACTGAAGTGAAGTGAAGTGAAAGTTGCTCAGTCGTGTCCAACTCTTGCAACCTCATGGACTGTAGAGTCTGTGAAATTCTCCAGGCCAGAATACTGGAGCGAGTAGCCTTTCCCTTCGCCAGGGGATCTTCCCAACCTTGGGACTGAACCCAGATCTCCCGCATTGCAGGCAGATATTAGTTTACTAAAATAATTCTAATTACATGATTTGCTCTAATCTTTATGTATGGTATAAGATGTTGAATAATCATGTTGTTTATATTATAAATTTACTCTCCAAAAATCTAATTGGATGATTTGGATTTTTTACTTTTTTTGGTACTTTCTATAATGACTAAAGAAAGCTGAGCACAAAAGGATTGATGCTTTTGAACTGTGGTATTGGAGAAGACTCTTGAGAGTCCCTTGGACTGCAAGGAGATCCAACCAGTCCATCCTAAGGGAGATCAGTCCTGGGTGTTCATTGTAAGGACTGATGTTGAAGGTGAAACTCCAATATTTTGGCCACCTCATGTGAAGAGCTGACTTATTTGAAAAGACCCTGATGTTGGGAAAGATTGAAGGCAGGAGGAGAAGGGGGCAACAGAGGATGAGATGGTTGGATGGCATCACCAACTCAATGGACATGAATTTGAGCAAGCTCCTGGAGATGGCGATGGACAGGGAGGCCTGGTGTGCTGCGGTTTATGGGGTCACAAAGAGTTGGACACGACCAAGTGACTGAACTGAACTGAACTGATAATGATGAAAATATCAGTCCAAATACTGCTTGAACAGACTACATATTGCCATCTTCATTTTAAATTTGAGATAGAACAAAGGATCTTGTGTAAGACAGCATCTCAGATAAGCTGTAGGTCAAAGATTAAAGATTATACGATTCCAAAATCAGTGCTCTCTTTACTCACAAAACTGTCCTGGCATTCAGTCAGGGAGGAAGGCTTAGCCTGAAAAATACACACCGCATTTATTGATAATGTGAGGATAGAGCAAATAGAATTGATGCTGTTGGGTGCCATATTTTAGGATGACTAGGGAGAGCTCTCTTAAATGAAGTGAAATTGTAGAGCAATCTAAGCAAGGTAAGCAAAACTTCCCAGGATACAAGGAGGGTAGGCGGAGAGCATTCCAGGCAGAGAGAAGAAATGCAGATGTGCAGAGCTGACATGCTCAGCTGCTTGTAGAGAAGTCAGTGTGGCTGGAGTTCAGACACCCAGCATTAATGCTTATTCACAAACCACGTGGCGGTGTTAGCTCAGAGGACGGCTGGGGCTGGTAAGATATTGCGAGACATCGATTTTCTAATGACAGATACAGGCATAGAGCAGGATTAAGTCACCAATAGAAGGATGAACTTACAAATGATGAGGTGCAAAGACTGTACTTTGGAGCTCTCCAAACTTCAAAAGTGAAAAACTTATATCAGAATGGCTGCTATCCAAAAGTCTACAAACTGTAAATGCTGGAGAGGGTGTGGAGAAAAGGGAACACTCTTACACTGTTGGTGGGAATGCAAACTAGTACAGCCACTATGGAGAACAGTGTGGAGATTCCTAAAACACTGGAAATAGAACTGCCATATGACCCAGCAATCCCACTGCTGGGCATACACACCAAGGAAACCAGAACTGAAAGAGACACGTGTACCCCAATGTTCATCGCAGCACTGTTTATAATAGCCAGGACATGGAAGCAACCTAGATGCCCATCAGCAGACGAATGGATAAGGAAGCTGTGGTACATATACACCATGGAATACTACTCAGCCATTAAAAAGAATTCATGTGAATCAGTTCTAATGAGATGGATGAAACTGGAGCCTATTATACAGAGTGAAGTAAGTCAGAAAGAAAAACACCAATACAGTATATTAATGCATATATATGGAATTTAGAAAGATGGTGATGATGACACTATATGCAAAACAGCAAGAGACACAGATGTATAGAACAGACTTTTGGACTCTGTGGAAGGCGAGGGTGGGATGATTTGAAAGAATAACATTGAAACATGTATATTATCTTATGTGAAATAGATCACCAGTCCAGGTCCCATGCGTGAGACAGGGTGCTCAGGGCTGGTGCACTGGGATGGCCCTGGGGGATGGGATGGGGGGAGGGGGGAAGGGGGGCTTGGGATGGGGGACACATGTACACCCATGGCTGATTCATGTCAATGTATGGAAAAACCACTACAATATTATAAAGTAATTAGCCTCCAATTAAAATAAATAAATTAATTAAAAATTTAAAAAATATATAAATAGTCATCTAGGAAAAGAGCTCAAAAAGAGGAGAAAATGAAGGGAAAAAAACCAAGAATATATGTTGTCCCAAAGGTTAAGAGGAGGAGATATTTCATATAGGATTGGTCAGTTCTGTCAAATGCTGGTCCCATGAGATAATGAATAACTATTGCCCACTGGAGAGCTCTTGGATGGTAGAAGGAACTTTGGATAGAACAGTGGAGAAGAAAACCTGTTCAGAGTAGGCTGAGAATGAAAGTGAAGCACTGGTAATAAGAGCAATGGTAAATCACTTTAGCTGTTTTGTAGAGAAGCAGAATAGAGGAAAAGGTCATACTAGTTGGAGAAAAAAATGTATCAAAAGAAAGTTCATTGCTATCATAGGAGATATTAGAGTATGTATATGTGATAGCTTTTCAAAAATCAATGAGAAAAAATTCTGATGATAAAAGGATAGGAATGGAGAATAGTTGGAGTGAAATCCTAAGGTAGGTGAGAGGCAACTATTCAATGGGTATAGATCTTTTAATTTAATTTCTCCTAAACTACAGTATGAGTGAAAAACCTGGTTGTGTATAGTTTATTTAGAAGATGTTTCCTGTAAGCAGAAATAAGTTATGAGATACATGTGGGAAAAAGAAAAAGCCAATAAAGTTTGCATTATTGAGGACATGCTCTCCACAAAATAATATCGAATCTGTCCAGAATTTTCCATTCACTGATCTTACTCCACTTTAATCCTCTGATTCTCATATCCCATTATTTAAGGGTCACCCCCAGGGCATGATATAATAATAATGATAATAACAATCAGGATAATAAGATTTTAAAGCAGAGTTGGACATAGTCTATGGACTCATAACTGATGAATTTATTCAACCACTGATATAAAATGAAATTTTCTTTCAGAAGTCCTAAATAATTACCATTCAATTTATAACTCTATTCAGTCACTGAGAATATTAAGCAAGGTGAATAAGAGGCAGTTTTGTATGGATGGAGGCACCCTCAAGGACTCTATATATATGCCCAATAGGAGAAATTTTACATCTTGTAACTCTGTTGAAAATGACTTGGCAACAGGCTAGCTTGTGTATGGATACACTTTACTGGAAAGAGAAAACCTATATATTAATATTTAAACACCTAATAGGAATCATTTCAAATTATTAGTATAAGAAGGATATTTGGGGTCCTATATGAGAACTCTCTTATAATGCCTATTATTTGGTGGTTGCACATGGATATTCACTCATTCTGACAAAATTAGCACCATTAGTCATAGAATCTCACAATATGTCTGTGGATTTGCTTTTTGTCCTCACTTTTACTGAAGTATAAGGAGGTTAAGTGACTTGCCAATGAACATCAAACATGTTGGTAAAGAAGTCAAGAATAGATGTTATGATTTTGAATCCAAGTTATTTATGTTGTTGTATTTATTGACTTTACCTTCTGCTTAGTCATTTGTTGGGTGTATTTATGATAAATATAATGAAAAGAGATACTTCAATGCTTTAGAGGCTGTACTATATACCACAGAAGGATGAAAACAGAATAAGTCTGTGAGGCCTATGGGTTTTTGACTGAAGTTTCAGAATAACCAATTGGACTATTCATTTAACTTTTTAGGATAGGGTCTCATTTTCCAGATCTGTAAAATTGATGCAATAGTTTCCTAGGTTCCTTTTAAGAACTACATTCTGTGTTTCTAGGAGTTGGTAATTGAGGATTTGGTCATTTTAACCTCTTGTGTATGTATGGTGAGTGGCTTTACCATGTAGGGTTCCTTACGTGTGTGTGTGTGTGTGTGTGTGTGTGTGTGTGTGTGTATACTGCATTGCCTCAGTTGTATTCGACTTTGAGGACCTATGGACTGTAGCCCACCAGGCTCCTCTGTCCATGGGGATTTTCCAGGCAAGAATATGGAGTGGGTTGCCGTGCCCTCCTCCAGGGGATCCTTCCAACCCAGGGATCAAACCCACGCCTTCCACAATGCAGGCAGGTTGTTCACCATCTGAGCCACCAGGGAAGCCCTAGTTTTCTTGGTCTTCCTGATTTTTGTCAGGGATTCTTAGGGATTCTGTCCCCACAGGCACCACAGGGAAGTCTGCAGCTAGCCATGTCTTTCTCCTAGAATGTTAGCCAGTTTGTCTTCCTGACCATAGTAGTTTGCCCCATACAGTTTCAGTAATACCTTTAGCACAAGGCCCATGATAAAAGTACAAGGCAAATAATAAAGTTATAAGATGACTTTTAGTATTTCTCATTACCTCCCCTCCACTTTAAGTCCTAATCTTCAGAAGTCGTCTCCTTTAATGTTTTGTTTGTTTTTAGTTTCTATGACTGTTGCAACAAATCTAATTAAAATGCATTCACCTGTATTTTAGGTCATCACTCTCTAAGATTTGGAAACTGGTTTCCCTATACGAGATTGTACATCTGTATACTTCCCAAAGTTTTGTTTCTGATAATACTAAATTCAAAACTTTTTCTAATGTTTATTTCCATTTATTCTTTAAAAAAATGTTACAGGTATATAATACAGTGATTAACAAATTTTGAAGGTTATACTCCGTTTATAGTATTATAAAATGCTGGTTATATTACCTGTGCTGTACAATATACACTGTAGCTTATTTTGTATTTTATAGTTTATACCTCTTAATCACTACCTCTGTATTGCTCCTGCCACCTGCGACCACATAGACGGCAGCCCACCAGGCTCCCCCATCCCTCCAGGCAAGAACATTGGAGTTTGTTGCCATTTCCTTCTCCAATGCGTGAAAGTGAAGTTGGTCAGTTGTATCTGACTCTTAGCGACCCCATGGACTGCAGCCCACCAGGCTCCTCCGTCCATGGGATTTTCCAGGCGAGAGTACTGGAGTGGGGTGCCATTGTCTTCTCCGCCTCTCCCCACTGGTAACCATTAATTTGTTCTCTATATCAATGAGTCTGCTTCTTTCTTGTTATATTCTCTGGTTTGCTGTATTTTTTAGATTCTGCATAGAAAGTGATATCATACAGTATTTGTCTTTCTCTGTCTGACATTTAGCATAATGCCTTGGTGGCTCTGTCATAAAGAACCTCCTGCTTTGGCAGGAGATGTGGGTTTGATCCCTGGGTTGGGAATATACCCTCGAGAAGGAATTGGCAACCCACTCCAATATTCCTGCCTGGGAAATCCCATGGACAGAGGAGCCTGGAAGACTACAGTCCACAGGGTCACAAAAAGAGTTGGACAAGATTTAGCCACTTAACGACAATCTCCAATCCAAATCTCTGTTTATTCTTAAATCTCTATTTTTATTCCAAATCTTTTAAATATATTTTTATTCTAAAATTTAAATAAAATTTTTCCCCCTCATCTTTGCTTCATAAAATGAGGAAATTAGCAACCTTACTACTGCCTTTTGCTGCTTCTAACTCTCTACACTCAAACTTTGCCGTGTCATTCATTGTACAATGTGAAGGAATGCTGGTTCTTTGCTGTGATGGAGGGGGTTCTTTGCTCCACCATTATGAGTGTTTCTTTCTATTGCAAGGAGATTCTGCTCAGATTTTGCAAATAGAATCAATTAATGGGAGGAGGAAGGGATAAGATATATTTTTCTGTTCCTAGTAATCAGGTATATCACAAGTATATCTTTTTCAACATTTCACTTTTAACCTACCTATATTTAAAGCACACAAAGTTGACCGCATATATTTGAAACTTATTTTTTTTTATGGAGTCTGACACTTGACACATTTTGTCATTTAATTGTAGTAGTTAGCTCTATTTATATTTAACATAATTAATGATGTGATTGAGATTTAATCTACCACTTTCCTGTTTATTTAGTTTTTGTTTCATATGTATATCTTTGCCCTTTTATTTGAAATTAATTAGCAATATCTCAGAATTTCATATAGAATGTTTACTTAATTTCTATATGTTTGATAACTTCCAGATAACTTTCAGGTATTGTTTTCTAGTTTAAATTTTGTAGTCAAAGAACATGCTTTGAATATTTTTTTTTTTAATTGAACATTTGAAAGAGTTGTGTTCAGCTGTTACCAGGTGACATGTTCTGGAAATATCAGTTTGGTTGATTATCATTTTAATGTCCTTTAAATATTCTATAGTTGTGCTGATTTTCTATGTGCTTATTCAATGTAAAACAAAGAGAAGAGATTTGAAAACTTAAAATATGATTATACCTCTTCTTTCCATCTAATATTCTAGTAACCTAACATTTCCTTCTAATACCAGTGGTCACCGAGGCCCTGTTCATCTTTTCCCCACTCTGCTTCATCATGGGTATTTTCTACTTCTGTTTCTTAATGTATAGCAAGCTTCCTTTCTGCATCATCTAATCTGCCCTCAAGCTCAGTCAGTGAATTTTCACTTCTGATATTGTCATTTCCATATCTAGAAAGTGCATTTAGTCCTTTTTATACCTTCCATTTTCCTCTTCAGTAGTATATTCAGGTTTTCTTTAAATACTTTTACATATATAGACATTTTAATGCTCTTGCCTGTCAATGCTATTATCCCTCTTCTTTCTAGGTCTGTTTTATTGACAGGCTTTCCTTGTCATATCATTTTCTTGCTTCTTGCTATGTTTAGCATTGCTTTATTTAAAAAAAAATATTTTTTAATGTGGGCCATTTTTTAAGTCTTTATTGAATTTGTTACACTGTTGCTTCTGTTTCTTTTTACATTTTAGTTTTTTCGCTGCAAGGCCCATGGGATCTAAACCACACCCCCTGCACTGGAAGACAAGGTCTTGACCCCTGGAATTCCAGGGAAGTCCCAAGCTAGCATTCTTTTAAATTTTAACAGTATAACTGTTTCTGGGCTTTGAATTTTAACAGTAGGCAGTTAAATTACTAGTGGTACTGTTTGTTACTTTTGAGGTTTGCTGTTAATATTTATTTGGTAGATCTCAGGTAGTCTTTATTATGTAAGCAATTTAGTCCCACTGCTTAGGTGGTTTTCAGTGGTCTCTGCTAAATGCCTATGGTCGGTAGGGATACCTGTCTCTGTCTTTAGTAGACTGTAATTTTAGTGCTTTCTTGTGTGGTCTCTGGATCAACTCACATCACTTCTGACTGCTCAACCTTGTAGACGTTCACCCAGTGAATGTGTATTTTAGTAGTTGCGATGGTTAATTTTATGTCAACTTGGTTACACTGTGTGTGGGTGGTTGCTAAAGTCGCTTCAGTCCTGTCTGACTCCTTACCACCCTATGGACTGTAGTCCTCCTGTAATTCTCTGGAGTAGGATGTGGCAACCCACTCCAGTATTCTTGCCTGGAGAATCCCATGGAGAGAGGAGCCTGGTGGGCTACAGTCCATGGGGTCACAAGTGTCAGACACAATTGAGTGACTAATCATACACAGCACACACAGGTAATGTTTACAATTAGTTGACTTTAGGTAAAAGAGATTGATAATGTAGGTGGGCCTCATCCGATTAATTGGAAGTTGTAAGAGCAAAATAAGTTTTTCTGGAGATAAATAAATTCTGCTTTAAAGTTGTAGCATCAACTCCTGCTTTAGTTTCCAGCCTACCTGGAAACTGCCGAGAGTTTCAGACTTGCCTGCCCTCAGAATCACATGAGCCAATTTTTTAATTCCTTAAAAATGTCTATCTATCTATCTATCTATCTATCATCCTTCTACCTATCATCTATTTCCTATTGGTTCTGACTTTCTGGACACATCTGACTGATAGAGTAACCTATAAATAAATGTTAAAGGAGCTGGCATACAGGAATTTCTGAAACTTTTTTCTTTGCAATTCTGTTCTCTCTGGAATTCTGTGCTACAACTTCCAGCTGATTCAGCATCCATGGAATCAGCTTCCATTTCCTCTATTAAACAAGATAGTATGCTCTGCTTAGCCTCTCCTTACTCACTGGTTTGTCCAGACAGAATTCTGAGGCTATTGTCGGATCCACTTCACTTACTTTTCCAGTAATCCTGGTTTTGCACTGCCAGTTGTAACCGAAAGATGTCTTATATATTTTGTCTTTTTTTCTGTTTATAATAGGAGTCTAAATTCAGTCTCTTCATTTAAAAAATTTTATTTTTTTTAAAAATTTACATCATGTTGAAGTATAGTTGATTATTAATGTCATGTTAGTTTCAAGTGTCTAGCAAAGCGATTGTGTTACACATGTATATGTATCTATTGTTTTTCAAATTCTTTTCCTATTTAGGTTGTACACATGCTATATTTAAAATAGGTAACCAACAAGGACCTACCATCTAGCACAGGGAACTCTTCTCAATACTCTGAATGTCAGTGCTTCTTATTACATGTTGACTGAAAGCTTGTCTTTCCATCTTCAACATCAGCCAGGCAAAAATTCAATCAATTAAGAACCTCTATTTAAAAATCATATTGGAAAAAGTTATATTTCATAAAGAAATAGACATTTCTAGGTCTGTTTTCAGTAAACTAGAAACAGAAAAATTTCATATATAGGCACTCTCTTTGCAAGTTTACATTGCAATTTATTTTTACATGGAGATTGTCTTCCATTTGATCTCAGCTAGTGTATAATCTATCTTTTCTCTGTTCATATACTGTCTTGGTAGGGAGTCGGAGTAAATCACAGGTGCACTGAAAGGTCATGATCAGTTATTTGTTTAATATATTATTTTATATTTGCTCAGAACCATGATTTTATGGCTTTCTTGACAAATAAAAGTAATAGACTTCTTATCTCTGCACTGTGATAGGACTGGTCAGCTAATACTTTTATAGATTTCTCTTATTGCTTTGGGACATCAACTGGCCATAAGATTGAAAAAAAAAAGGAATCCTCTCTGAGTCTAATAGTATAATTCCCATTCCCTCCCCTTCTTATTATTTTTATGGGCTAATGAGTTTATTCATAACTTTTCCTCCCATGTTCACAAACTGCTACTTCTTTTCCTTTATTGATTCATTTCAGGTCTAGTATAACTGGAGAATTACTCTTTTCACAGCATTAAATTTTTGTATTGTTTTTTCCATTTCAGTAACTATATGATAGATATAAGACTTAGTTTCCTTTCTATGTAATAATGATTGAGGTGCATATAATGGACAAATAGAAAATGTTTTATATAAAATGGCCTAATGGAAGCACTTTTCCTTGTTTAAAAAACACAGTATCTTCCATTTTTATGTCGATTTGATGCTATTTCTCAACTCTCAATTTAGCTTCCCCTGGTGGGAGTCATCATTACTTGCTCCTGGCAAGCAGAAAAATTGCAACAAAGTCATTTGGTTTCTCCCATTTTCTTTATTCCATATTTTTGAAGTCACCTCTGTAATGAGATGGCTGTAAAGGCTATTTCGTTTGCATTCTCCAATGCTATTTTTTTCTCTTTCTGCAATACTATCCTGTGTACCTTGTACTCTATTTAAATTCTAGGTTAAAACTTAGCTTGTATGTGTTAACTAGATGTATTTTCTCTCAATCAAGACTAAATTAGTTGTGTTTTGAGTAACATTTATGAATCTTGAAGAATATGTTTATTGTATGACTCTGATTTGTATGATATTAATAACTTTGCTAATTAAATTGAAATTATCAAAACATAAATAAGTTAATGTGAGATTAGACATTATCATTATCTAGTGTACGGCTTTCTTTTAAATGTTGCGGTTATCTTATTAGAAAAAAAAGTAATTAATTGAGGACTTTCAAAGAACGTTACTCAAAAAATGTTTATTTCATTGTGTTCCCTCAGCACCAAGGAGAGTGAAAGATAGTAACTGTTGCATAAGCAGTATTTGCAATCAATGAGATCATTTAAAGTAGTTTTAATAGTATGTTGGAAATAGTTTGCTGTAATTTAACATATCATCACACTAGGTAATAAATGTTTTATAGCTAGAATTGTGCCAGTCAAAAAAATTTTTTTATTTACCATACAGCATTTCACTTGGCTGTTATTCCTTTTAATACAAAGTCTGAAAGTATTTCTCTCTGAAACTTTGTCAACATTAAATTCAGGATTTGTATATATATTGCTTAAAACAAATACCTCACTCTAGTAGATGAATTCATTTTGATTAGGTAGTCACTGGACATAGAGGAATGCAATAGTATTTTTCATTTTTCAATACCTGATCTAAATTATTAAGCTTAAGTAAAAGCTATGAGGTCATAAGGATCAATGCTACCAATTTTTAAGTAAAAAGTACCCATTAGAGCTAATTTAAGATAAAATTGCCCCTTTTATAAAATGCAGTCTTCTCTACTACTTCCTACCTCCAATTCTATCTATAACAATGATTTGGATATTTTTGTTTTAAATCTTACAATCACTGTATAATTTCAAAAATATTTTAAATTACATGGAAAATAAATAATTGATTTTTATATTATTTTCATGATATTATCTGAAAATATTTATTGTTATACAGTCAAAATTCAGCTTTTGTTCTTAATGCTGATTTTATAAGCAATTTTTCCCATATTCCATCTTTTGTTTCCCAAAGATGATCATAGAAAAAATAGATAAGGAAAAATAACCTGAAAAGATAAATTATCTAAGATATTGTTTTATTAGTCCAGGTTTTAAGAGAAATTTGCATATAATATTCCTTAAATTTATATACACAAAAACATTTTTGGTATAAATACACAAAAATATGGCACCTCCATCAGCCTTTTGAAATTCATGTTATTTCACATTTTTTTTCTCTTCTGTAACTCCCATAAGTTCCTACAAATTATACTTACTAAATATCAATAAAATGGCAGACATCTATACACCTTTAAGTGGTGTAATTTTTATATGATTATTTCTATTTTTTTATCTTTTGGCCACACCAAGCAGCATGAGAGATATTAGTTCCCTGACCAGGGATCAAACTCATGTACCTTGCTTTGCAAGTGCGGAGTCTTAACTATAGGGCCACCAGGGAAGTCTCTTATATGACTAATTTATGGTCAGATATCTAAGGTCATTATGTCTTCTTGCAGGCTTTTTGAACACTTGATTTCTGACTTACCTTTCTCTGATGTTATTTACTTAAGTACAAATATTGATCTTAATTTTAGAGATTGATAATAAAGCACCGCAGTTAATCACATGCCAAATTTCTAAAGATGCTTATGGGGAAATTGTATCTTTGTATAGATATTACATTACTTTATTTAGAAGCAATTTTTTTTTCTGTTAAATAATTTTTTTCCTCTTGCTAAATCCTTTGGGATGGAAACACAACAGGCACAGTAAAACAAACAAACAAAAAAACCTGGCCTACCCTAACCACTACTATTCCTGGAAATTTAATAAGCATTTAAACGTTTCTGGTCTCTTTCTTTGATACAATGAATTATTGGGCTGGATTGTCTCAAAGATTTTCAGCTTTAAATTTCTAACAGTCTAGCTTTCTATTTCACATATACAGTTAATTAGAAGTTATATAAAAGCAATTTTGGCCAGATGAGAAAGGATTCGTTTCGGTTAAGCAGTGATCACTGGCAGAAGGTTAAAATGGAGCTTGTTGCTATTGTTCAGTTCTAAATCTGGACAACTAGTGTCTGACTCTGTGACCCCATGGGCTGCAACATGCCAGGCTCCTTTGTCCTCTATTGTCTCACAGAGTTTGCTCAAGCTCATGTCGATTGAGCTGGTGATGCTCTCCAACCATCCCATCCTCTGCCACCTTCTCCTTTTGCCTTCAGTCTTTCCCAGAATCAGGGTCTTTCCAATGGTTTGGCTATTCTCATCAGGTGGCCGAAGAATTATAGGAGGTTCATCCTCAGCATCAGTCCTTTCAATGAATATTCAGGGCTGATTTCCTTTAGGATTGACTGGTTTGATCTTGCTGTCCAAAGGACTCTCAAGAGTCTTCTCAAATACCACAGTTCAGAAGCATCTATTCTTTGACACTCACCTTTTTCATGGCCCAACTCTCACATCCATACATGACTACTGAAAAAAACACAGCTTTGACTCTACAGATCTTTGTAAGCAAAGTGATGTCTCTGCTTTTTAATATGGTTTATCATAGGTTTCCTTCCAATGACCAAGTGTCTTTTAATTTCACAGCTGTAGTTAGTGTCTGCAGTGATTTGGGAGCCTAAGAAAATAAAATCTGTCATCGTTTCCACTTTTCCCCCTTCTATTTGCTGTGAACTGTTGGGACCAGATGCCCTGATCTTAGATTTGTAATGTTGAGTTTCAAGCCAGCTTTTTCATTCTTCTCTTTTACCCTTATCAAGAGGCTCTTTAGTTACTCTTCCCTTTTTGCCATCAGAGTGGTATCATCTGCATATCTGAGGTTGTTGATATTTTTCCCTGCAATCTTGATTCCAGCTTGTGATTCCTCCAGCCCAGCATTTCACATGATATACTCTGCATATAAGTTAAATAAGCAGGGTGACAATATATAGCCTTTCCCAATTTTGAACTAGTCAGTTGTTTCACGTCTGGTTCTAACTGTTCCTTTCTGACCCACATACAAGTTTCTCAGGATACAGGTAAGGTGGTCTGGTACTCACATTTCTTTAAGAATTTTCCAGTTTGTTGTGATTCACACAGGCAAAGGCTTTAGGCTAGTCAATGAAGCAAAAATAAAGGCTTTTCGGCAATTCCCTTGCTTTCTCAATGAGAAATGGAGCTTACTGGTATTAACTAGAAATAATTACACTAAGCTTCCACACTGGGTCATGGTTATTATACAAATTATCTGTGATTACATTTCCTCTCTACCCCAATTTTGTTCATAATCTATTCCCTATGAAAGACATTGCTCAAAATCCTGGGCTTTTAGTTCTCTGGAAAATTTTATTCTGATAGCTTTATCTTCTGTTTCATCAACTTTTCCTATGGCCAGAGTCATAATATAAAACTCTAATCTTGGACACTGCTCTATGCTCAAAACATAACAAACATCTCGACGCAATCTCCAGTTTTTCATTTATTACTCCAGCAACTGTTCTCTTTATATTTTAGTTCCTAACACAGTATCCCATTGGGAATTCTCCCCTCCCATTTTTAGGCCTAAATTCTCCAGTGAAACCCCAAAACCTGGACAAATGTAATGGTGGCTTTCTCCATGCCTGCTCCTGGGTTGCTGAGCCTTGGATCGGCACCTCAATACTAGACAATGACAGTACTAACCATTTATAGTCCTGTGCATTAGTGACACTTTTGACTGCTTGGGCAATCAATTACTTATGTCAATATTTTTCAGCTTTGTGAAACTTCCTATTTCTCCCATCAGCAGAAATTTAAACTTTCTGTTTCAGAAAAGAATTGATCAATATCTCAAATGCCAACTACTAATCTGTGTGTGCATGCTAGGTTGCTTCAGTTGTATCTAACTGCTTGTGACCCCATGGACTGTAGCCTGCCTGGCTCCTCTGTCCATGAACTTCTCCAGCAAGAATACTGGAGTGGGTTGCCATGCCCTCCTCCATGGAATCTTCCCGAAACAGGGATTCAACTATGTCTCTTAAGTCTCCGGCACTGTCGAATGAGTTCTTTGCTGCTAAGTCACCTGGGAAGCCCTTAACTACCAATCTACAAACTAGTATAGATTCCCACCCTTTCCCTATTCTTTCTGCCACAGTACTGCAGTTGGCATTCTTCCCTTCTTAAATCAATCTTAAAGTTGGCCTTTAAGCAATTTCATTCTATTTCCCATTATAGTCAGTATCTTCAGATTTTTCAACTGTATTATCTTTGTCCATATGTATTTATACATCTTAGAAACAGTCCAGTATGAACAGAAAATGTCCTTTCTTAAAGGACATTTAAAGAATTAACTATAATTCTCTCTTTTGCATTTTGCAGTCTAACTCTGTAAATAAGTTTTTAAAATCTTTGTTCCTATTTCATCGTCTCTCATTTGTACACCTAAGAGTTCAGTTCAGTAGCTCAGGCATGTCTGACTCTTTGGGACCCCATGGACTGCAGCACGCCAGGCCTCCCTGTCCATCACCAACTTCTGGAGTTTATCCAAACTCATGTCCATTGAGTCGGTGATGCCATCCAGCCTTCTCGTCCTCTGTCATCCCCTTCTCTTCCCACCTTCAATCTTTCCCAGCATCAGGGTCTTTTCAAATGAGTCAGTTCTTTGCATCACGTGGTTAAGTATTGGAGTTTCAGCTTCAGCATCAGTCTTTCCAATGAATATTCAGGACCAATTTCCTTTAAGATGGACTGACTGGATCTCCTTGCTGTCCAGCGGAATCTTGCCCAGTATGCTACTGGAGATCAGTGGAGAAATAACTCCAGAAAGAACGAAGAGATGGAGCCAAAGCAAAAAACAGCACCCAGTTGTGGATGTGACTGGTGATGGAAGTAAAGTCTGATGCTGTAAAGTGCAATATTGCATAGGAACCTGGGATATTAGCTCCATGAATCAAGGCAAATTGGAGGTGGTCAAATAGGAGATGGCAAGACATTTTAGGAAACAGCAAACTAAAATGGACTGGAATGGGTGAATTTAACTCAGGTGACCATTATATCTACTACTGTGGGCAGGAATCCCTTAGAAGAATTGGAGTAGCCATCATAGTCAACGAAAGAGTTTGAAATGGATCACACCTAACAGTTTATTTGAAACCACCTTAGCAAATGGTACCAGTGATTTCCAAGACACCGCAGTCAGTGGCCATTCCTTAGTCTTCTCACTTAGCCTCTCACTACCCTTCTGAATAACACTCTCTTTTTAAACACTATCTTCTCTTCAAATTTTATTGTACTTTCTCCAAGTATTTTTCCTACTTTCTCAATTCTTTCCAGTGGTCTATACCACCTTTGAATGTTGAATTTCCTCATGACTTTCTTCTTCCTCAATCCTATTTTCAATTTTCTCTTCCTCTTATATATTACCAGAGTTCACCAAAGCCTATAAATATGTATTTCTAATACCATTTTTTGAGCTTTAAATATGTGTGCATATTTGTTAAGTATCTGTTTATCTATTTATCCCTTTATCTATCATTTACCATCTCTCTAGACCACAATTTAAATTCAAAAGCAAAATATCTGTCAATCTGGACCAATTTTCCATTCCCCACAAGCTGCCAGATGTGTGAATTTCTTCTAGAATAGCAGTCTTGTCCCCTCTCTAACCTCTCAATCATTCTCTGATTAAAGAAGAAGTTATCTGATTGATTTTTGAAAAAAAGAGCAGAGCATGCTTAGCTCAGTTTCCCCCCCACCATTTCATAGCTACCCCATCAGTATGCTGCCTTTTATTTAATTTTATGGTGTACTCAATTGCTTCTGTTAGAAAGAGAGGAGATAGAAGTGGATTTCATCTTCTTTTTCCTCATGCCCTTCATCCCTACACATCCAACTGACCTTGTACTTCTCCAAACTCTCACTGTTAACAGGTCTGTCTATGCCTTCTCTCTCTCCTGATTACTTTCCTCACTTCTTGTATCACCTACAGCTCCAATTTATCCTCTAAAATGCATAGCTATTAATGTCACCGTATCACTTAAAAATACTTTCAGGATTTGTAGTTATCTGTAGGAAAAAATCCAAACTTTTAATCTGTCTAAAAATTGGGGTACAGTTGGATACTTGCACTTCCCTGGAGAAGAGATAGGCTACCCACTTCAGTATATATTATATATACACAAAATATTAATATATTATATTATATAATTATATATAATTATAATCATAATGTTATATAATATTATATATAATACATATTCTATAATTATTATATACAATCATAATTAAATATTTGATTATATTTAATTTAAATATTAAATATTAAATGTATTTAATTTAAATATTAAATTAAAAATAAAATTAAAACATTAATTTTAATAGCATTAAATATTAATGAAATTAAATATTACATTTAAAATAAAATTTAAAAATATTCAATATTTAATTATATTCTAATTCAATTAAATATAAATATAATTTATATATATAATTATTTAATTGTAATCATATTATATACCACCCTAGGATATATTATATATATTATTATGTTATATATTTTATAATATAATATAATATGTAATATAATATATTGTATATATTATTGTAATATGTATTATATAATGTATTATATAATAATATATAAATATAAAAATATATTATTAGTAATATATTAGTAATATATTATATAATATATAATGATATATTATATATAACCACATATATAATTATCATGTAAATAATTATTATAAATACATACATATAATTATTGTGCACTTGCGTCCCAGGGCATGTTTACAGAAGCCTCAGCAGTCAGGCCTTGAGATACTGTGGTTTCCTCCCGTTTCACACGAGGAAACTGGGAAGCAGGGAGGCCGTGCGGCTTGCCCAGCCCTCACCCCAGCAGCAGCGGCACTGCTCTCCGCGCTCAGGACGCGGCCGCAGCCCCGCGGCCGTCCGGCGCTGCTCTCTGCTCTCAGGCACTGTGACCCCGGCTCTGCGATCGTCCGCCCCAGCCCTGCCTCCGCGGGCAGTCCTGGCCCAGCGACAGCAGCAGGTCTGCTGTGCGCGACAGGAGGAGCACAGGAGCTGGAACCCACAGACCTAAATGGAAAGAAGCAGCCCGTCCTGCCCCGCGCCTTCAGGGCGCCACGGGCTGCTCTGAGGCCTAGTCGTCCCATCTGACAAGAGGGAACAGTAGCATCAAATCTACATAGCCACAGCTTTATCTTAAAAAAAGAATGAGATCGTTAATATAAAAGTCTTTGTAAGTCACTATAAATTTAAGCAGTATCGATGCATTTGCACTCATTTGCACTAGCATCTTGCTGTTATAGTGAACAAGAAGAACTAACTGAATTCCTGCCTTGAAACATAACTTTTAACTTTGTGACCATTAGTTATCTTATCAAATTCATTATCTGTAAAATGGAAATAAAAATTGCTCGTCTCATAAATGAAGGTACTCTAGATATTTGTAAGATGGTTTATACATAACAGGAGACATATATTAATTCCTCAGTAAATGTGAGTTTCCTAACGCTTTCCCTCAGTGCCCCAGGATTCAGTAAACCAAGACAAGATTTTTGGTTTCCTTTTTATGTTTTGCTTAGTTTTCTCAATTCTTTTTTTTAATCTCTTAGCCCTGGAGCTTGGATTATTTTAGCCAAATTATAGTTCTCTCTTTTCCAACTTTGAAATGATTGAACTGGACTGATCTTTTTACAAGATTCTTGCTTTTAGTTGGGCCAAAAAATTTGTTCAGGTTTTTCGGTAAGATGCTATGAAAAACCCAAATGAACTTTTGGACCAACCCAATACTTTGTTCTTCCTGATTATACACCCCTGCTTTATCAATTCTCTTTAGGATTATGATTCAACCCACTTTTGAGGGGGTCTGCATTTTTCTTTTGTTTGCATGTCAGTATGTGTGCCAATTTTAAGTATATGTTTTTTTAAAGAATATGCATTTTATCTTAGTTTTAACTTGCACAGTACTGACAGAGTGCAATGATATCATTACCCTACATAGTTTATTTAGAGTGTCCCAAAATATCATTTTCTAAAACTGCCATGGAACTTGCTTATCTACTAATTTAAGTCTTTCAAAGGTGGTGGAAAATCTGGATGCTCCTCTTCCACTCAATTATTTCAGTGGCAGATGTACCATATGCTCGGAGGGCACCATGTATTCCTCTTTGCCTGCCTTTTTCAGTCTATCAAAGCTGGTTTTAGAAAAGGCAGAGGAACCAGAGATCAAACTGTCAACATCTGCTGGATCATTGAAAAACCAAGAGAGTTCCAGAAAAACATCTATTTCTGCTTCATTGACTATGCCAAAGCCTTTGACTGTGTGGATCACAATAAACTGTGGAAAATTCTGAAAGAGATGGGCATAGCAGACCACCTGACCACCTCTTGAGAAACCTGTATGCAGGTCAGGAAGCAACAGTTAGAACTGGACATGGAACAACAGACTGGTTCCAAATAGGAAAGGAGTACATCAAGGCTGTATATTGTCACCCTGCTTATTTAACATATATGCAGAGTACATCATGAGAGATGCTGGGTTGGATGAAACACAAGCTGGAGTCAATATTGCTGGGAGAAATATTAATAACCTCAGATATGCAGATGACGCCATCTTAATAGCAGAAAGTGAAGAACTAAAGAGCCTCTTGATGAAAATGAAAGAGGAGAGTGAAAAAGTTGGCTTAAAGCTCAACATTCAGAAAACTAAGATCATGGCATCCGGTCCCATCACTTCATGGCAAATAAATGGGGAAACGGTGGAAACAGTGGCTGACTTTATTTTTTGGGGCTCCAAAATCACTGCAGATGGTGATTATAGCCATGAAATTAAAAGATGCTTATTCTTTGGAAGGAAAGTTATGACCAACCTAGATAGCATATTAAAAAGCAGAGACATTACTTTGTCAACAAAGGTCTGTCTAGTCAGGGCCATGGTTTTTCCAGTAGTCATGTACAAATATGAGTTGGACTATAAGAAAGCTGAGCGCCAAAGAATTGATGCTTTTGAACTGTGGTGTTGGAGAAGACTCTTGAGAGTCCCCTGGACAGCAAGGATATCCAACTAGTCCATCCTAAGGGAAGTCAGTCCTGAATATTCATTGGAAGGACTCATGTTGAAGCTGAAACTCCAATCTTTTGGCCATCTGATGTGAAGAGCTCTTATTTGAAAAGACCCTGATACTGGGAAAGATTGAGGGCAGGAGGAGAAGGGGATAACAGAGGATGAGATGTTTGGATGGCATCACCAACTCAGTGGACATGGGTGTGGGTGGACTCCGGTGATGGACATGGAAGCCTGGCATGCTGTGGTTCATGGAGTCGCAAAGAGTTGGACACGACTGAACGGTTGAACTGAACTGCGACTCCAGAAATTTTCTATTTCTGGGTTCTCTTTTCTGATCCACTGACATGAATCTATCCTCTGCTATGTGTACTGCCTTGATTGTTTTACCTATATAGTAAACCTTAGTATCAGCCTGATTGTTTCTACTTTATTCTTCTTTGTCAAGATTGTTTATCATTTTACAAGTTTCAAAAGAAACATATAAAGTTTCCAAAGTAAAATATACTCTTGTAAAGTATTTCAAATAATAATAGATTCATATATTTTGGGGGGAGTATGTTTTGTAACTTTTAAAGAAAAAATCCCTCTTCAATCACAGAGGAGGGTATATATGTGTTTCCCAAATGTTTATCCTTGGTGATGGGCTTGATGCTTTTAGCTCTATATAATGGCCGAAATGACTAACGCTTTACATTGTGTAACTGAAAAGACTTGAACCAAAAAAGTGGCCCTAATGGACTTCTTCTCACTTTGTAGTGGTAAGATCATGTTGCTTTGCTTCATCACAGCAACACAAAATGGCCAGGGGCCTAATCTATTGTGTGGTGTGACTGGGAAGAAGCTTGGAGCAATTTTGAAAAAGCTGACCTTTGAGCAGTGTTATTCCCAGATACTTAGAGAGGGGATTAACCTTAGCCCCACGTGTTTGGTTTCTCTGGTGTCAGAAAGGCTCATGTTACACTGATGTCCACACAAATTTAGAGATAAAGTGATTAAACAGAAATGTTCCTGAATTATCATTTCCAGGACTGTATCAAATTATTATACACAGGATATTCCTAGTGCCAGGAAATAACGCATCTCTCTTCAGCTTATTTCAAGCTGGAATTATGTCTCACTGCCTAACAGGGACTAAATGACCCTCTTACTGATCCATATTTGGAACTCTTTGGCAGGAAAATTGCTTCATTACGGGGCACTGCATCCTCGAGTAGGCAGCATTTTGTATAGTGGATATTGGAGGAAAATAACACTTTCTGTGGCAGCAATTTGGGGAGATTTTATGAAAAATAATAGTTTCAATAAAAGTCCAAATACATTCCCTTTGCTACATCATTTGGCTTCACAAACAGTATATGAAAAGACAGGGAAACATGTCGTAGAGCAAAAAATGACATAAAGGTGGAATCAAGAAATTTAAACTAATTACTTCTGCTAAATAATTGTAGACAGAAAGACACTTGAGAAGGTATCAACTTGATCTACATTTTCCAAAGTGAGATATACGTAGGAAAGTTATCAATAGAAGAGAATGTTATTGACTTTTGTCACTCAGAATCCTCTTTCTACCATTTCATTTGGAGAGATAATTCTCTGCTCATTTAAATCATGGGATTCTGGTAGAGACTATTGATCACAACGCTCTTTCTCCTTGACAATATTACCCAGTTAGGCCAGTCACAGAATTTCAGGCCCCACCCATAACAATGTTTCCAATATGAGCTCCTGTCCCAAGCCAGATTGATCAGGCTCATTTCCTAGGCCTTTCACCTGAGACTGACCAATAAGTATCTGACGGGTAAGTATGCATACATGGAGTTGGTATGCTAGACCCTTAGAGAAAGTAAGTGAAAAAATGAAGGAGACATGATTTTTTGGATCTATTTTTCCCTTGAGGTTAGTCATACCTTATTTTATTTTTTGTTTGGTTAGTCTAGCCAAGAAATGTTTTTAAGGAGGTGTGCTCCTCAAAAAAAGCTCTTAGAATCCCTTTAAATAATGAAGCTACACTTGTCAAATGGGTTGGACCTGCTGAAAATCACCTGTAAAGAAACTGATCCTGTGGGTCACCAGGGAGGTTTCAGACCCAAACATCACATCATAAATCCCACTGCTTTAATCTTTCCTTGAGTTGAAAACCAGATGTGCAGGAGTCCTAGGATATAAAGACTGAGCTTTCCCAATCCAGCTGTCAATCAACTGTAGTTCCACATCGCTAATATTTCATTTTAAAAGGCTTTGTCCTGTTTGTATCTGTCATATGATTCTATGACAGTTTGTCTCTGATCTTGTGGGGAAATTGTGGAGCAGGTTGCTGGGCAGTTGGTTTCAGCGCTAGTGTTCTAAGGATGGAACTTCCTTCCAGAACTTTTTGTCCTGGTCTTGACATGCAAAGCATTGCTCAGCATCTTATTCAATAACCACAAAAATAAACATGCAACTCTCTTATTCTAAAGCATTACCTCTGTGGTCGATATGTTTCGAGAAGCACCGATGGGGGCAAAGAATGAAATTAGTTGTGGATCAGATGAATTTATCTACCTGGAAGATGCTAGCATGAGCTTCCCAGGTGGCATAGTTGGTAAAGAATCCAGTTGCCAATGAAGGAGATGCAAGAGATGTGTGGGTTCGATCCCTGGGTCAGGAAGATCCCCTGGAGTTGGAAATGGCAACCCACTCCAGTATTCTTGCCTGGAAAATCCCATGGACAGAGGAGCCTGGCAGGTTACAGTCCATGGGATTGCAAAGACGCGGACATGACTGAACACGCATATGCATTTTATTGCTCTGCTTGTTTGAGCATATCCTGATGCACAGCATATCAAGGTTCATAATCTTCCTGAACTTTTCCAACTTTGCATCAGCCTTTTCCTGAACAGGTTTTAAAATCCACTTCCTTTCTCCAAATTTGTCTCTGTCTCCTTATCAAGAATTACTCAGAATTTTGGTCCACCTAGGGTAATGGTTTTGTTTGTCTTGATTTTTCCTGCTTTAGAATTCTATATTCCTTATTATCTTTACTTTGAATACTTCCTTTTCTACTTATCTTTTTCACCTAGCTATAGCTCTGTAATTATTCATATCTTCCAGGGAAACCTTTCCTTGAAATACCAGTCTAAGTTAAATTCTTCTCTTATATTATGATATAAAACTTGAATCTGGCCTTCAGAGAGTTTTTGATAATTCTTTTTTATCCTCTATGAGACTTGTAGAGGAATCTGCAATTGAATGTATTTTGTCAGTTTTGAAAAATTTTCAGATATTACCTCAAATATAGCTCCTGTCCCTCCTATTTTTTGGAGAAATTAGTTATACATATCTTTTTACATTTTTTCCCATTTGCCTCTTGCATTCTTTTTCTCTATTTTCCATCTGTTTTCCAATGTGCACTTCAATCTTAATATTTTAGGTTCATCTAAATTCCTGATTATCAATCTCCTCTTATGCTGCAGGTAATATGACTTTGCACTTACATATTAGATACTTATTTTCAGTTATTGTATTGTTTTAATAAACATTTTATTTTAGAACTGTTTCAGATTTACAGAGAAATTGGACAGATGGTTTTGAGAGTGTCCATGCTTTCTAGGCTTAGTTTACCCTTTTATTAGCATCTAATTCAGTGTGGTACTTTTGTTATAGTTAATGAATCAATATTTATAAATTATTATTAGCTTAAGCTAAGAGGTTATTGTGGTCTCTGATTTTTTCCTAATGTCCTTTTACTATCCCAAGCTCTCAATCATGACAGCACGTTACATTCAGTCATGAATCTTCTTAAACTACTCTTGAATGTGACAGTTTCTCAGCCTTATTTTATTTTGATGATCTTTACACTTTTGAGGTGTGCTTGTCAGATATTTTCCGATAAGTTTCTTTACTGAGGTGTATCTGATGTTTTTCTTACAATAAGACAACGGTTGTTTGTTTTTTGAAGTAAAACCACAGAGTTAAGTGACATTCTCATCACATTACGCTGTAAACACATACTACCAATATGACTTAGCACTATTTGTGCTAACCTTGACATCCGGCTGAGGTAGAGTTTATCAGATTCCTCCATTGTAAATTTAATATTTCCATTCATTTCCATGCAAACAAGTATTGTCAGCTTATTTTGGCAACAGAGCAAAAGCAATTCAAAGGAAATCTTATAATCTTCACAGTGAATGGTGAGGATGTGCATTTATCTGGCTGAGAGTTTGACTGTGTATAATGTTTTCATAGCTATATGTGCTAGAGGCTTCAAATTAAGTATCTTTGTTTTCATGTCCCTTATGACTTTGGGTTTCCTTAAAAAACTGCTCCTAGGAGGAATTCCGAGTTTCATCTTTCAGCTATAATCCACTGTCAAAATGTTTTGTTGATATGATGGAAAGGTACAGGAAAGGGATGTATGCTATAATCTTTTGATTAAATCTCTATATTTTTGTGATCTTGTGTCTCTAGGTTGTAACCTTCATAAATGTTTCTGTAGTAATCTAGCTTTTTGAAAATATTCTCCCTTAGATGAGATGGGAAATTAGAAGAGGCTGGAGTCTGAATAAATCATGTTCCCAAACTGGGATAAGGATTTGTTCATTTTTTTCCTCGGATAATAGACAATACTTACAGAGAAAATTCTGAGAGTATATGGCAATAATTTCCCTTCTCTCTTCCATATCAGAGTCACAAGGTACCTTTCTAACATATTACCTTGAAGAACTCCTAGAGGAAAACATAGCCAGAACACACTCTGACATAAATCACAGCAACATCTTTTTTAATCCATCTCCCAAAATAATGGCAATATAAACAAAATTTTAAAAATGGGACTTATTTAAAAACTTTTGCACAGCAAAGGAAACAATAAATAAAACAAAAAGACAACCCACTGATTGGGAGAAAATAATTGTAAATGATGTGACCTATAAGGGATTAGTCTTCAAAATTTACAAACAGCTTAAGATACTTAACAGAATCAAAATAAACAACCCACTCAAAAAATGGGCTGAAGACCTGAATAGACATTTTTCCAGAGGACATACAGATGGCCAACAGGCAAATGAAAAGATGTTCAGCATTGCTATTTATTAGAGAAATGCACATCAAAAGTACAATGAGATATCACTTCATACCAGTCAGAATGGTTATCATCAAAAATCCACAAACAACAAATGATGGAGTGTTTGGAGAAGGGAAGCCTCTTACACTGTTAGTGGGAATGCAAATTGGTACAGCCACTGTGGAGAATTGTATGGAGGTTCCTTAAAAATCTAAGATAGAGCTACCATATGACCTTGAAATCCCACTGCTGGGCATATATCTGGAGTAAAACTTGATCCAAAAGGATACATGGACCCCAATGTTCATTGCAGCTCTGCTTATAATAGCCAAGGCATAGAAAAAACCTAAATGCCCATCTTCAGAGGAATGGATAAAAATGATGTGCAATGGAATATTATTCAACCATTAAAAAGAATGAAATAATGGCATTTGCAGGACATGGATGGACCTAAACAGTGTCACACTGAGTGGAATAAGTCAGACAGAGAAGGATAAATAAAGTATGATATCCCTTATATGTAGAATCTAAAAAGAAATGAAACAAATGAACCTACTTACAAAACAACAACAAAAAAAGATCCACAGACTTAGAAAATGAACTTATGACTGCCAAGGAATACTTAGGGAGTTTGGGAAGGTCATGTACACACTGCAATACTCAAAATGGATAACCAACAAGGACCTATTGTATAGCACATGGAGCTCTACTCAATGTTATGTGCCAGCCTGGATGGGAAAGAGGTTTGGGGGAGACTGGATACATGTGTATGTATGGCTGAGTCCCTTCTCTGTTCACCTGAAGCTATCACAACATTGTTAATCAGCTATACCCCAACACAAAACAGAAAGTTTGAAGTCTGAGAAACAAACAAGCAAAAAGTCATTTTATTTATTAGTCATAGAAATAAAAACTACTATATGCACACTAAAAAACAAAACAAAACATAATGGACTTGCACAGTGTGGGGTTCTTTCCAAGATTACAGACCCCAGATTTTTCTTATTGATATGCTAGTCCATCTGTTAGTTGCTCAGACCTGCCTGACTCTTTATGACCACATGGGCTGTACTCTGCCAGGCTCCTCTGTCCATGGAATTCTCCAGGCAAGAATACTGAAATGGGGAGCCATTCCTTTCTCCAGGGGTTCTTCACCATCCAGGGATTGAACCCGGGTCTCTGCATTACAGGCATATTTTTTTACTGTCTGAGCCCCCAGAGAAGCCCAGTCCACCCTAAGCTTCCAGCAATTCTTCAAAATGACAGTGGAAGCATTTCTGCATGTGTAGGGTTTCTCTCTTGATTTGCTTGTTCTCTGAATTTCATGATGGCAATTTTCCTTGTAATCTAAGTTATCTGATTAATTCAATAAAGGTCATTAATTTTCATTTTGTTCTTCTCTTTCCTGTTTTAAAGATGGGAGTGACAACTTCTAAGCTCTTCTTGATGAGAATGTAGCTGAAACCAGAAGTAGCCAGCCATTAGATTTTTAAGTTCAAGAACGATAAGTTGATTCCTTTTAAGAATTTGACATTTATACTTATATTCCTAATCTGTTTTTATTCTTACCAATGCATCAATTGTATTTATATTAAAGTTATCACAGATAACTGTGATATCTAAATGAGCTATTTTTTCCTTTAGTTTTTGCTAAAGCATACCTCATCGTATTTTATTTAATGTTAGATATTGTATAAGAAAAATCAGAGAAGCTCTGGATGGTGTTTTCTTCCTTAAAAAGGATTAAATATTTTTCTGGAGGGCAAATAGAATAGAGGCTAATTCCCCTGATTCCATAGAGGATTCATTTTATGTTTTTTTTTTTTTTTCTTTCAGGAAGAAAACATTTAACTTTGGCTTTACTTCTAGATCATAGCCTTTACCCCTAGACTATGCTCCTCTGAGGTCTTAACTACAAGTCAGAGTTGTTTGCCTGTGTTCTTTTTCTTGGCAGGTCTTGACCTCCAACCTGTCTCCCTAGTATGGCACTGCTGATGAAACCTCTGAACTTCTCTAGCTTCCCAGCTGCTAGTTTCCCAGATGCTACATATTGTTGCAGTATCTTTCTGAGCATGCTCATCTTAGGGGTTGACAAATGCTTCAGGGGGCTTGCACTGCAATAGTTGGGTTCACCTCTCTCTGTGGCTCTTATCTCTCCTGAGAGATTTTTGTCCTACAAGTCTAATCACTTTGAAATTTGCAAATTCCAATCTCAGAATTAGCATAAAAGTCAATTACTTTAACTGGAGTCCTAAATATTTCAGTTATTTTTATTTTCTTGAGCTGTATCAATATATGTCTGTATTTAAAAGTATATTCAACCATATTTTGTGTGATATTTTATGGTCTTGGAAAAACAACTTACACAAAACATGGACAGTGTGTACACAATAGTAATAGAGAAATGCTTGCTAATTCTAGTATTTTTTGAAACATTTACACAATAATAGATCTGTTAATATTTTTAAATAAATCTTATTGCCTTGAGCTTTACATTAATTAGGACCTGTTGAAATCCTGTGATATTTTGGGGATTCCACTTTTTAAAAAATATAGTATTAGTAAACTGAGAAATAGTTACCCTAAAAAGATTATATATGTATCAGCTTTGAAATTAGGATTATAAATTAAATAAAAAGAGAATTTTGAAAAAAGTATTTTTGCTATATTACATCCATGTGAGACTGTATAGTTTAGTGAAGTGGAATGCTGTGAATGTAGAAGTGGGGAAAAGTGTCAGTTCAATACTACTTACCTATTAAATTCATTTTCTTTCCTTAAATTCCTTCAGTAAAAAAATGACCCATGAATCTAATCTGTATTGTTAATTTTACACATTAAGCTTTATTTAGAACCCAATTTAGACTGTATACATTTCTAGTAATAGTGTAAATTTATTTGAGATTTATTTATTTATGCATGTCTTATAATGGTTCTAAAGGAGATCAGTCCTGGGTATTCACTGGAAGGACTGATGCTGAAGCTGAAACTCCAATACTTTGGCCACCTCATGAGAAGAGTTGACTCATTGGAAAAGACCCTGATGCTGGGAGGGACTGGGGGCAGGAGAAGAAGAGGACGACAGAGGATGAGATGGCTGGATGGCATCACCGACTCGATGGGCATGAGTTTGAGTAAACTCCGGGAGTTGGTGATGGACAGGGAGGCCTGGCGTGCTGCGATTCATGGGGTCACAAAGAGTCGGACATGACTGAGTGACTGAACTGAACTGATAATGGTTAATTTATTTTAAATATATATGTGGAGAAAGAGAAGAGGGAGAGAGAAAGAGAAAATTCAGAGAACATGCTTTAGCCATAGTAACATGGCTGAAAGAAACCCATTTTAGTTAAAATAAATTATTAAATTATGTCTCTTCCATAAGAAAAGTAAGTTAAATCTCTTAGAATTCAGTGCTTGGTGACTGATTAAGCTTTTCTCTGATTTCAAGATTCTATTTGTAAATGGTATAACATTATCTATGTACCTTATATCACCATGAATGTTAAGAAAACTTATTTGAAGAAATATCTCTGATAATCACACACAAAAATGTTTATACACTCCATAATCAAGGTGTCCAAATATTTATTTTAAATAAAGGTTAGTCTAAATTTCACATTTTACAGTTCTACTTATTACTATTCTAAAAACGATTATAATTTGTTATTGCATATTATTTACATACACACGCATACACACAAATTATTGCAGATGTGAACTATTCCTTTTTTTGTAGCTGGATCATTTTCTGAAACAAAGGTTGGTATTTTGCCATAATAGATGCTATGAATAGTATTAGGCTCTGGCAATTTTAGCGCAATTTTAGCAGGCATTTTCTTCTTCCTAAATAGTTAATAGAGGATAATTGAAGAAAGCTAAGGAATGTCCTTGGTGAGTGTTAGTTGGAATATTACTTGATAGGAATAAAGCCTACCTAGGTGCAGATGACACCACCCTTATGGCAGAAAGTGAAGAGGAACTAAAGAGCCTCTTGATGAAAGTGAAAGAGGAGAGTGAAAAAGTTGGCTTAAAGCTTAGCATTCAGAAAACTAAGATCATGGCATCTAGTCCCATCACTCATGGGAACTAGATGGGGAGACAGTGGGAACAATGTCAGATTTTATTTTTTGGACTCCAAAATCACTGCAGATGGTGACTGCAGCCATGAAATTAGAAGACACTTACTCCTTGGAAGGAAAGTTATGACCAACCTAGATAGCATATTAAAAAGCAGAGACATTACTTTGCCAACAAAGGTCCGTATGGTCAAGGCTATGGTTTTTCCAGTGGTCATGTATGGATGTGAGAGTTGGACTGTGAAGAAAGCTGAGTGCTGAAAAATTGCTGCTTTTGAACTGTGGTGTTGGAGAAGACTCTTAAGAGTCCCTTGGACTGCAAGGAGATCCAGCCAGTCCATCCTGAAGGAGATAGGTCCTGGGTGTTCATTGGAAGGACTGATGCTGAAGCTGAAACTCCAATACTTTGGCCATCTCATGCAAAGAGTTGACTCGTTGGAAAAGACCCCGATGCTGTGAGGGATTGGGGGCAGGAGGAGAAGGGGATGACAGAGGATGAGATGCCTGGATGGCATCACCGACTTGATGGGCATGAGTTTGAGTAAACTCTGGGAGTTTGTGATGGACAGGGAGGCCTGGTGTGGTGCGATTCAAGGGGTGGCAAAGAGTTGGACACAACTGAACTGAACTGAACTGAGGGCAACATAAAACCTGCAAAAGAATAATGATACAAAATTAAAGAACATTCTTTAGAAGTTCAAAGTGAAAACTAAAATGATTAGATATTAACATTCTCTGCTATGTCTTTCAGAAAATATTCCATATTCCCTTCAGTAACAACAAACTTAAAAGGAAGCTTAACTAAGAACTTATTAGAGGTATTACTTCTCTTTTACCTTTTATTATAATTATTACTTTTATCATTTATTTTAATTACTAGATTTTAAATAATAAAACTTAGGTATAGAAAATTGATAATAGAAGAGTAAGAATTTTTCACACAGGCTTAAATATACACACACACTAGTACATAAACACACACTCTCACATACCCATATACAATACAGTTTTTACTTATCAAACAGAATCAATTTTAATATTGTCAATTTAATATTTAATATTAAATTAAGTATTTAATATTTAATTTGGTTCTTGTGCATTTTTGTTTTGTTTAACTTTTTTTTTAACAAATATAAAGCATCCTACATGGTTAACTCTCTATGTGAATAATGTCTCCATTGAATACAATTTTAAGTATGATTAAGCTGTCTATCTCCCTAAAGGTTACAAATATCATGAGGTTTGCATGTACATTTTCAAACTAATTTTTTGCTTTCTTATATATAAGAGATAATATTTGCTTTTAAAATTTGTGTAAATGTTATCAGAGTTTATTATTCTTTTATTTCACTAACTATACATTTTTTGAGATTTGCCTGTATTGAGGGAGGCAGTCAGATAGACTGACAAATAGATGTATCTCATTCATCCCTATTTCTGGTTGTAGCGTTTTTACTCTTACATTTCCAGCCTATATCTCTTATATTGTGTCCTATAGCTCTCACTTTAACAGAATAAATCTAGAATTTTTCATGTAAACTTTGCATTAACAGGCTTTAATCAGTGATTTTATTCAGTTTACATGATCACTTATAATTTTTTAAAATATCTTTCTTCTTCTGTGAGTTTTATTTACAACATATTTCATTTTATTTTTCTTATCCCTTTTTTAATTGAATTGATATTCTTTAGTTAATTTTATTTTCTCACAAGTTAAGAGCTTATGTATTCTATACTTTCTAATTAAGAACCTATGATGAAATATTTAGTCTGTATTTTATATATGTGTATATTCATCTATTTATTATGGTAGAAAATTGATTGATCTGTTTTAGTTTATACTTAAAGGACTTTGGTGGTGGTGGTTTAGTCACTAAGTCATGTCTGACTCTTGTGACCCCATGGACTGTAGCCTGCCAGGCTCCTCTGTCCATGGCAAGGACACTGGAGTAGGTTGCTATTTCCTTCTCCAGAGAATCTTCCTGGCCCAGGAATTGAACCTGGGTCTCCCACAATGCAGGCAAATTCTTTACCTACTGAACTACAAAGGAAACCCCCAAGGACTTTATTGTTTCATAAATTCCCTGGAAGTTTTCTTTCATATTTTCATGTGATGTATTTTTATTCATCTTTTTTAGCTCTTTTAGTTTCTAAATGAAAAATAAAATTATGTATAATCATTTGGCTAAAATGATTTATCCATTTATTTATCAATATACTTTGGTTTATAATATTTTTCCCCATGTACTTTGTTTTCTTGCCAAGTCCTTCAGTTTTCCTAATTTCTTAAATTATAGTTCAGCTTGGTATAGAATATTTGATTGACAATATTTTTAATATGTACTTCAAAGATAGTATTTTTTCCTTCAAGTAACCTTAGGATAAGAAATATGCTTAATTTTCATTGGTGTACTTTTGGGACACTTAGATTTTTAATTTGATAAACTATTTTTTTTAAGCTTCTCAAATCTCTTTTATTTATTTATTTTTTTGTTTTAAAATTCTTTTTAAGTTTTAATTTATTTATTTTAATTGGAGATTAATTACTTTACAATATTGTAGTGGTTTTGCCATACATTGACACGAATCAGCCACGGGTGTCCATGTGTTCCCCATCCTGATCCCCCCTCTCACCTCCCGCCCCACCCCATCCCTCTGGGTCATCCCAGTGCACCGGCCCTGAGCCCCTGTCTCAGGCATCGAACCTGGGCTGGTGATCTGTTTCACATATGGTAATATACATGTTTCAATGCTATTCTCTCAAATCATCCCACCCTCACCCTCTCCCACAGAGTCCAAAAGTCCATTCTTTACATCTGTGTCTCTTTTGCTGTCTTGCATACAGGGTTATCCTTACCATCTTTCTCAATTCCATATATGCATTAGTATACTGTATTGGTGCTTTTCTTTCTGGCTTACTTCACTCTGTATAGTAGGCTCCAGTTTCTTTTTTTCTTTTTGGTAAATATCCATTTATTTTTATTAGTTGGAGGCTAATTACTTTACATCATTACAGTAGTTTTTGTTATACATTGAAATGAATTAGCCATGGATTTACATGTATTCCCCATCCCAGTCCCCCCCCCCACCTCCCCCTCCACCCGATCCCTCTGGGTCTTCCCAGTGCACCAGGCCCGAGCACTTGTCTCATGTACCCAACCTGGGCTGGTTATCTGTTTCACCCTAGATAATATACATGTTTCAATCCTGTTCTCTTGAAACATCCCACCCTCGCCTTCTCCCAAAGTCCACAAGTCTGTTCTATACATCTGAGTCTCTTTTTCTGTTTTGCATATAGGGTTATCGTTACCATCTTTCTAAAGTCCATATATATGTGTTAGTATACTGTAATGGTCTTTATCTTTCTGGCTTACTTCGCTCTGTATAATGGGCTCCAGTTTCATCCATCTCATTAGAACTGATTCAAATGAATTCTTTTTAATGGCTGAGTAATATTCCATGGTGTATATGTACCACAGCTTCCTCATCCATTCGTCTGCTGATGGGCATCTGGGTTGCTTCCATGTCCTGGCTATTATAAACAGTGCTGCAATGAACATTGGGGTGCACGTGTCTCTTTCAGATCTGGTTTCCTTGGTGTGTATGCCCAGAAGTGGGATTGCTGGGTCATATGGCAGTTCTATTTCCAGCTTTTTAAGAAATCTCCACACTGTTTTCCATAGTGGCTGTACTAATTTGCATTCCCACCAACAGTGTAAGAGGGTTCCCTTTCCTCCACACCCTCTCCAGCATTTATTGCTTGTAGACTTTTGGATAGCAGCCATCCTGACTGGCGTGTAATGGTACCACATTGTGGTTTTGATTTGCATTTCTCTGATAATGAGTGATGTTGAGCATCTTTTCATGTGTTTGTTAGCCACCTGTATGTCTTCCTTGGAGAAGTGTCTGTTGAGTTCTTTGGCCCATTTTTTGATTGGGTCATTTATTTTTCTGGAGTTGAGCTGGAGGAGTTGCTTGTATATTTTTGAAATTAATCCTTTGTCTGTTGCTTCGTTTGCTATTATTTTCTCCCAATCTGAGGGCTGTCTTTTCACCTTGCTTGTAGTTTCCTTTGTTGTGCAAAAGCTTTTAAGTTTCATTAGGTCCCATTTGTTTATTTTGCTTTTATTTCTGAAATTCTAGGATGTGGGTCATACAGGATCCTGCTGTGATTTATGTCGGAGAGTGTTTTGCCTATGTTCTCCTCTAGGAGTTTGATAGTTTCTGGTCTTACATTTAGATCTTTAATCCATTTTGAGTTTATTTTTGTGTATGGTGTTAGAAAGTGTTCTTGTTTCATTCTTTTACAGGTGGTTGACCAGTTTTCCCAGCACCACTTGTTAAAGAGGTTGTCTTTTTTCCATTGTATATCCTTGCCTCCTTTGTCGAAGATAAGGTGACCGTAGGTTCGTGGATTTATCTCTGGGCTTTCTATTCTGTTCCATTGATCTATATTTCTGTCTTTGTGCCAGTACCATACTGTCTTGATGACTGTGGCTTTGTAGTAGAGTCTGAAGTCAGGCAGATTGATACCTCCAGTTCCATTCTTCTTTCTCAGGATTACTTTGGCTATTCGAGGTTTTTTGTATTTCCATACAAATTGTGAAATTATTTGTTCTAGTTCTGTGAAAAATACCGTTGGTAGTTTGATAGGGATTGCATTGAATCTATAGATTGCTTTGGGTAGTATAGCCATTTTGACAATATTGATTCTTCCAATCCATGAACACGGTAAGCTAATCTTAACTTTTATTCTTAGACTTTGAGATTCCACAGTTTCATAGAAACATGCTTAGGATTTATTTTTTCAACCTAAGGATTTAGGTATCTCTTTAATTCTGGGAATTTTTGGCTATTGTCTCATTAAAAATTGCCTTTTTTGCACTCTTCCATTCCATTACTCTTCTACTCCTCTATTTGCTACTTTGCCAATTCAAATAGATCTACATTGGATCTTCTAAATCTATCATGTTGTCTGTCAAATATTAAATCAAATGTATATAATAATTTGCCTATTAAGGCCTATTATGATATAATTTTAATTTTTGTTTTTAAACACCCATCTGCTTTTTTTCTTAAAACCTGCCTTTCTTGTTCAAAATATTGATCTCTTCTATATTATCTCATTTTACCTACTTGAATATTTATAGTATAATACGTAGTCAATTGAAGTTTTCTTTAAATTTTTTCAATGTCTCCAGTTCCTCAACTCACAGTTCTCTCATTGTGGATCTATCAGTGAAAGTCACCTTTCACTGAACTTCGTTATAAATTTTATAATTTGATTTTTTGAGTATCCTCTATGGGATAAATTTGGTCTCTGAAAAGTACTAGGAGTTATAGGGACGGCACCATTGGACCATTTTTCCTACTGCTGCCATGTCCTTATAGTTGATCAGTTTGGGGCAAGGTATACCGTCTGTTTACATACTCGTGCTCCTTGTTCTGCAGAGGTAGTGAATGTAGCCTCAAAACTCTACCAAGTACAACTTCAGATACTTGTTTTTTTCCTGTTCAGAACCTGGAGCAGTAATCCTAAGTGAGCAGGAAAAAATGCTATTTGACACACTAATATCAATGATTCTTGGATCTGTACATGGTAATGAGGGATTTTGTTTTTGATTTTCAGCCTTTTGTACACTGTTTAAATCTTAGGTGTAATTCCTTTATACCAGATTGAAATTCTTCCACCATCAATCCTATGATTTGCTTTCCTTCAACCTCCTTTCAGCAATCAAAAAGCTATTGATTGCTATTCCATTCCATAGTTAACTATATTATTTATTTGAACAAAGATGAAGAATCATCCTTTAGTTAAAACTGACAATTAAATAGAAGTAGAGCTCACAAATTTCTATTTTTATATGTAAAAATATACTTTTAATGCATTTATTTGAAAAACTTTAGGCGCAAACAATTAGCTGGAAATTTTCCTATCCACAATGAATATATAAATTTTAGTTATGTATATAATTATGTATATATCATCAATTCATTTTCAGGGGTATTTTGGCAAAGAAAGCTTTGATTTCACCATGACATTCACACAGAATACAAATATATGGAAAGGGACCAAATATGAGAACACATATTGAAAACAAAAATGTATTCATATTTTCTTATGATTTAGTATCTTAGATTTATTTATAAAGTCAGTTAAATGAAATCTTATTTAATACCTAGCTCTTGAATTAGTAGACATTTAAACTATTTGCTTCAGGGTCAGCCAGACACATCATCTATCTTTTTCATCAAAAGGAGTACTGTCCTTCTCATAGTAGTTATGATAAGAACAATCCTAATAAGTTTGTTACTATCCAGAAATGGAGGAGAAATCAGAGAAATAAGATATTCCTTATAGCTGTCTATCAATTAAGGTTTAGTCAGTTTGCAACATAGGAGTGTATATGTTCAGCCATGTGCTCACCCCATTTCCCATTATACCACAAATCAACAGATTAACAAGAAAATTTACCTAATTTTGCCTAATAGTTTTACTGTTAATATGTTTCACTTTGAAGAGAGTTTTTTTTTTTTTTTTTTTTGCACTTTCAGGATTGTTAGAAATGACCTTAAGGCACTGGTTTTGAAGTGAACTACATATCAATTTTCTTTTGAAACAGTTGGTCAATTAGCATGACTTAAAGTCAAGAATAATCATGAGGCATAATTTACAAAGTAAGAATGCAGGAAAGAAATGATTAACTATATCTAAAACTTTTAAGATTTAGCACTTTCAAAAATGTGTGGTGTTCAAGTATATAAACTTTATAAATTTAATGCTTTACATCTCCCTTAGTACATATAAAATAAGTTATAAGATACCAATTAGATATTAAGTTGCTGCAAATATTTAAAGATTGGATTAAAATGGTTAAGTCAATTAATGTAGTCAACAAAATAGTTTTTGAGGAGCTAGACTGTATAAAGTGTGTGGCATTAACTGGGCATACAAATTTTTGAGACATAACTGCTATTTTAATGAGATGAATTCTACTGGAAAAAAGCTCTTTGAGGAAGTATTAATTAATAAATGCCTATTGTGTTTAAGATAATAATAAACAATAATAAATTAATTACTGGAATAAAATGAAGCGGGATATGAGAAAACTAATGAGGTGATATTTGAAATGAGATGTGTAGGGGCATATGGACTGAAAAGAAGTGAAAGAAAGAGAAAGAATTATTGTACAATTAAGAAAATGAGAAATAAACAAGAAATGAAACCAAGTGTAGGATAATAAAACAGTAAAAATCAGCAAAATGTGAGCCAAGTTTCCAAAACAATGATTTATTCTCTAAAATTTTAATTTTTATTATGTGAGGCTTTATTCTAACATGGGATATCACTAGCCAAACCATAAAGCATTTTTTACTAATATTTTGAAAGAATTGTCACTATTATTTTGTAATAATACTGTATTTAACATTGAGAATCTCTAATGTTCTAAAGATTTACAGATGTAAAACTCTTGTCAAATAGTACCATTTCTTTTGTCTTTTATAAATATTTTAGATCCAAAGTTGTGATTTGGGAGTAGTATACATATCAAAAGAAGGAATTCTTATACAAGAACAGAAGAAACAAAAAAGTTAAGCAATCTCAACAATCTGACATAAATATGGGTTTTTTGTGGAGTTTTAAACTTTTATCCCCCTTGATAAAATAATGTAGTACAATTTTCTCAGTTCTCTCCACAGGGATAATTTTTAAACTGAATGAAATATACAGTAAAAAGCATCAAATACAAATGTCAAAAAATTTTGAAATATAAATATCAAAAAGCTCTCAAGATAGTGAAGAAACAGAGGCAAATTCTAAAAGAATATAAGTCCACAGAGAGGTAGCCCAAGAATTAAAAAATGCTTTCTATGAAGCATAAAACATTCTGACTTTTTTTTAACGTATCAGTTAGTCAGTCAGTCAGTTCAGTCGCTCAGTCGTGTCCAGCTCTTTGCGACCCCATGGACTGCAGCACGCCAGGCCTCCCTGTCCATCATCAACTCCCAGGGTTTACTCAAACTCATGTCCATTGAGTCAGTGATGCCATCCAACCATCTCATCCTCTGTCGTCCCCTTCTCCTCCCACCTTCAATCTTTCCCAGCCTTAGAGTATTTTCAAATGATTCAGTTCTTCACATCAGGTGGCAAAAATATTGGAGTTTCAGCTACAGCATCAGTCCTGCCAATGAATATTCAGGACTAATTTCCTTTAGGATTGACTGGTTATATCTCCTTGCTGTCCAAGGGACTCTCAAGAGTCTTCTCCAACACCACAGTTCAAAAACATCAATTCTTTGGTGCTCAACTTTCTTCACAGTCCAATTCTCACATCCATACATGATTACTGGAAAAAACCATAGCTTTGACTAAATGAACCTTTGTTGGCAAAGTAATATCTCTGCTTTTTAATATGTTGTCTATGTTGATCATAGCTTTTCTTCTAAGGAGCAAGCATCTTTTAATTTCATGGCTGCAGTCACCATCTGCAGTGATTTTGAATCCCAAAAAAGTAAAGTCTCTCACTGTTTGCATCGTTTCCCCATCTATTTGCCATGAAGTGATGGGACTGGATGCCATGGTCTTAGTTATAATGTACAACAAGTAGTCAAAAACAAAGGCAAAGGCAGAGAAAGGACTGGGACAGCCAAACCTGAGAGAATTCAAAAATAAATCAACAATGACTTCAGTTTTAAATTTATTAGGCACAGATTAAACATACACACATTTTACCATGCTCATATAAATAAAAGAACAGCTTTAAATGTTTGCAAGAAATTAGAAACTTTATGAAGTGACACAGATTTGTATATATAAAAGCCAAATAAAATTTCTTGAAAAAGTATGTCTGTACTTTAACCAATAGTAAGAGCAAAAAGAGGAAACAACTAGTTTTCAGAAGCTGATTTTAGATCTAAGAGCAGATTATGCTCTGGAGATTATGAGTCAGACAATTGGAAAATAGATCTGAAGAAGCATTCAAACTACAATACTGAGAGATAAAAAGACTCAACTTAGAGAAGAGAGGATAAGAAAATAATAAATATGGTGAGACATTCCAAAATCCATGTCATTGGATTCTCAGAAAGCAAATAGAATACTTCAAAAGTAATGTTTGATGATAAAACGGTTGAACATTTTCCAGAACGAGTGAAGTCAACAGTCCACAGATTTGAGAAGCTCAGTATATCCTTAGCAAGACAAGTAGGATAAAATGCACTTGGAAAACTGTCTAGTATTTTCTCAAACTGAACATAAGTACACTCTATGGCCTAGTGATTTTGATCCTAGGTTATATCACAAACATATATGCATATGGACACAAAAATATGTACAAGAATGCTCATAATATATTCATTTACACTTGCCTAAAACAGAAAACAACCTAATGACTGTCACAGCACAAGTTAAGCATTGCTTGTTTTTCAATGACTTGAAAGTAGAAAACTATATAGCAATGAAAAAGAACAAAATACTGCTCCCATGAGATATCTTTTATATACAATGTTGCACAAATAAAGACAATCATAAGGGGTATACACCACATGATTCCACTTAAATTTTAAAACTGATACAATGTGTTAAAAGTCAGAATAATATCTATGTTTGGGGAGGGTGGTTGATTGGGAAGGAGGCTAACAGAAGTTTCTAGTGTGCTATTAAAGGTATATGCTTTGAACTGGGTGGTGAATAAATAAATAAGCTTGTTTGCAACATTTTACAAAATTTTAGTGTAAAATTTTAGTAGATTTTAAAGATCTATGTACTAATGATTTGTGCATTATATTAAAAGTATGCTATAATTCATAAAATAAGACCTTGCCATTAAAATGTTAAATCTATTGAGAAGAGGAAAAATGTATGTAGAACTTTGACCAAGAAATGTGGCTAGGAAACATTCTCTTAAACAGGAAACAGAGCATTCATGATAGGAGAAGAAATGGATAGATTTATCTACATTCAAATCAGGAACGTCTTTTCATCCATAGTAATCAGTGAACAATTTGTATACATGATATACAGAATCTCTACTTAAATAGGGATAAAAATAAAAGCCAACCTATTTAAAAACTGGCAAAAATCTTGAATGAGAACTTCAAAATAGCAAAAATGTAGATGATAACAGTATTGCATGAAAATTGAGCGACATCTTCAACAAAGAGAAAATCTGGAAATTCCATGTGTTGGAAAATTTGTGGAACAATGGGAATTTTCATTATCTGCTGATTTGTCTATTCATTTCTGTAACCATTTTGGAAAGCTCTTTAGAATTACTTGCTGAAGCTGAAGACATGCACATCCTGTGCTGTGTGTGCTTAGTCGCTCAGTTATATCCCACACTTTGTGACTCCGTGGATTGTAGCCGCCAGGTTCCTCTGTTCATGGGGATTTTCCAGGCAAGAATACTGGAGTGGGTTGCCCTGCCCTCCTCCAGCAGATCTGCTCAATCCAGAAGTCGAACCCAGGTCTCCTACATTGCAAGTGGCTTCTTTACCTTCTGAGCCCCCAAGGAAGCCCAAGAATACTGGAGTGGGTAGCCTATCCCTTCTCCAGGGGAACTTCCCAAACTAGGAATCGAACCAGGGTCTCCTGAATTGCAGGCATGTTCTTTACCAGCTGAGCTACCAGGGAAGCCCATGTACATCCCCAAAACAGATGATTCCACTTTTGAATGAGTTACCAGTAAAGGCTCAGCAGGACCTATGCACAGAGATGCTTGTAGCAGCGTTGCTCTTCATTGTCCTAAACTAAAAATGATTGGTCATCTACATTAGAATGGATAAATGAGTTCTATTTTATTTATAAAATGTCAGTTTCTCCAGCAAAAAAGCTAAATGACCTTAGCTAAATCCAACACCATGGGTGAATCTTAAAACACTGAGCAAAAGGAGCACACTAAAATGATATGCTGATATGATATGAATACATTTGTTGATATAAAGTACACAAACAGGACAAACTGCTCTATTATGATGCACACATAGAAGGTGAAACCATAAAGTAAATCTTGGAAGCGATTACCAGCAAAGCCAAGGTCATATTAATCTCACAGAGACAGGGAAGAAATGTAATTATGAAGGAATACATGGAATTTATGAGAATGTTTTCTAATACAATCTGGATGATTGTTTTATGGTTATTCATTATACTATCATATCAATATATATATATGGGGAAGGCAATGGCACCCCACTCCAGTCCTCTTGCCTGGAAAAATCCCACGGACAGAAGAGCCTGGTGGGCTGCAGTCCATGGGGTCGCCAAGAGTCGGACATGACTGATCGACTTCACTTTCATTTTTCACTTTCGTGCATTGGAGAAGGAAATGGCAACCCACTCCAGTGTTCTTGCCTGGAAAATCCCAGGGACTGGGGAGCCTGGTGGGCTTCCGTCTATGGGGTCGCACAGAGTTGGATACGACTGAAGCGACTTAGCAGCAGCAGCAGCGTGTATATACATACACACACACACACACACACACACACATATATATATATATATATATATGTTATTTCGTTGTTTAGTTGAAAAGTTGTATCCAACTCTTTGCAACCCCATGGACTGTAGTTTACTAGGCTCCTCTGTCCATGGGATTTCTCAGGCAAGAATACTGGAGTGGCTTGCCATTCCCTTCTCCAGGGCATCTTCCTGACCCAGCGGTCAAACCTGAGTCTCCTGCATTGCAGGCGAATTCTGTATGGCTGAGTCACCAGGTAACCCCATTTATGCTATACTTCTAAATAAAACATGTTTAAAAATCACAAAATCACAGGCAAACATGAATGTAATGCAAATAATGCATGATGGACACTAGCCTTGCCAAGTTGATATACTAAATGCAATGGGCAAAAAGTTCAATTCTGTGCTATTGTAACAAACCAATTATGGTCCTGAATCTGATTATGTTGTTCAGCCAAAAACATCCTGAAGCTAAAATCAGTTTGACATAAACAAAAGTTGATTCAGTTTGTTCTTTAAGATTTCAAAGGTAATGCATAGAGATAATTTTTTTAATATATATATTTTTCCATTTATTTTTATTAGTTGGAGGCTAATTACTTTACAATATTGTAGTGGTTTTGTAAATCCATGGCTGATTCATGTCAATGTATGAGATAATTTTTTCAATGTGGTTAGATAAAGGTTATGGTTCTTATGAAACATAGTATAGAAATAAAATGTATACATCAAATTGAAAAAGAAAAGCAGAATTAATTCAGAGATGAAATATTTATTCCACTTCCAAATTTCTCCTAAATTTTTTCTTTATTTTAAACTCCATTTCTAACTTTTTAAAATTACCCACTTCCTGAAACTAGGGTTATGTTAAAAAGGGGAGCATTGTACCAAGCTGAAAAAAAGTTTCAGATATATTTTTATTCATTTAAAAAATTCAAATTATTATTTAATTTTTTGATTTTGAAAAGTATTCATAAATATTCAATTGATTTACAAGTCATCCATTTAAGATCATATTCCAAAACATTTTCTATATTGTAGAAATTAGACTATGTAATTAAGATTATATGCTGTTCCCTGGTGGCTAGATTGTAAAGAATTTGCCAGCAATGCGGGCAACCTAGATTCGATCCCTGTATGGGGAAGATCCCCTGGAGAAGGGAATGGTCACCCACTCCAGAATTCTTGCCTAGAGAATTCCATGGAGAGAGGAGCCTGGTAGGGTACAGTCCATGGGGTCTCAAAGAGTTGGACATGACTACATTAAGATTATATGATAAAAATACAGAAGACTTTATCACCTCACATGAAATACATCATAATATATATCAGCAACTCTAATTCTACCATCATGTACATTATAAGTGAAGCTAAATCTCAAGACTTTCAAATTTGAGAAATTATTAAACTACTGGGGAAAACAACATCAAATTCTGAGGCAGATTTATATTTTATTTTACATATTTTAAAATGAGATTTTTAAATAACTGAAAGCTAAATTAAACTTAATGAAGCACTGGGGAGAAAATTTATTATTATAATTATGATTAAACTATCATTTCATGACACATCTACTACTACATTAACTAATACTACATCTAATAATATAATTATGTATAAATTCCTTTTCATGTTGTAGCAACCAGAGTTTCTTTTGAGAATCAGCTTAAGGCTTTGTTTGCAGTGCTGGATGATTTAAGTTGTACATGATAAAACCAGCTTACACACAGGCTAATTTGAGAGCTAGCATCACTTTCTCTCTAAACAATCTTGAAGCTCTTTTTGTAGTCGTAAATTGCTTATTGAAAGTGAGAGGATTTCAAGCAGTCAAAAGTCTGGGTCATTATGTACTCAGTAGTGTCTTACTCAGGTATTTGAATTTGTTTAGCTCTGGTTAGTTTGTGATGTGTTTTAATTTAGAGGTATAAATGCTGGCCAGAGTTCCGAGCTTTAATTAAATACTGTCAAGGGATTGATTACAGTGTATTGATCCATAACTGAACATACTATCTACTGAGCCACAGTTCTAGTAAACGAGGCTAAATTTTTAATTCTGTTCTGATTATCGGCTGTTACTGTGATAGTGTATAAATTGCAATGTTCTTATTTGAGAATAATGATACAAAGCCATGGATAACACATGGTTTTCTTCCTTCCCTTCATTAATCTACAAGTTTGGATAAACAAGGACACAATATTAATTTCATATATTTTTTGATGGCAACTCTAAAAACAAAGGAACAGCTTTGGTGAAACAATAGGTTTAGTTTAAAATGTTTGAAAATTACTCCTACTAATTGGATAGATTTAACTAGAAAATACTGTTTCTATCCTCTTTTTCAAAGACTGATGGTCTTTTTCCTCAGTCACTATTGATGTTTCCTACTCTCTAAACTATCCCTGCCTCATGCAATAACATTTATATTCAATGCATCTTAATTTTTCCCTTACCTGTGAATCCCATGAAACTTTTAGATGTGGCTCAGTGGTTTCCCTATACCATTGGAAAATTTGGTGTCATCACTGAAACTTCTCACTTTGCACTTGAAATGTAAACTTAAATGGAATCTATGTCTATGTTTCACCCTTGTCTCTACTTAAGCAGTAGTCATGTGCTTTTGTATTTATTTGATAAAATGTTGACAAACATTAAGGACTAACATAAGGAAAGAAGAATCCTGGATTACCGTTAAATTTCAGACATGTTCCCAGATATGACAAAATAAAATACCCTGAATCTCACATTTCAAAGCACAGAATGATAGAGTCATATTACCTATCAAATTTATATGCAGTAATTCAAAACAAAATAGATGGACAAACAGTAGACACTTTCTCCTAACATCTCACTCAATACTCAATACTCTGGGGTAACCATGAGATAAGACAACATTTTGGCAACCCACTCCAGTATTCTTGCCTAGAGAATCCCATGGACAGGGGAGCCTGGTGGGCTGCTGTCCATAGGGTCACCCAGAGTCGGACACGACTGAAGCAACTTAGCATGCATGCATGCATTGGAGAAGGAAATGGCAACCCACTCCAGTGTTCTTGCCTGAAGAATCCCAGGGACAGAGGAGCCTGGTGGACTGTCATCTGTGGGGTCGCCCAGAGTCGGACACAACTGAAGCAACTTTCTTTCAATTAAGTTTCTTAAAAGCCATTGACTATGCTAAAGCCTTTGACTGTATGTCAAAACAAACTGTGGAAAGTTCTTCAAGATATGGTAATACCAGACAGATCACCTTACCTGCCTCCTGAGAAACTTGTATGCAGGTCAAGAAGCAACATTTAGAACTTAACATGGAACAATGGACTGGTTCCAAATTGGAAAAAGAGCATGTCAAGGCTGTATATTGTCACCCTGCTTATTTAACTTCTACGCAGAGTACATCATGTGGAATGCCAGGCTGGATGAAACACAAGATGGAATCAAGATTGCTAGGAAAAAATATCAATAACCTCAGATATGCAGATGACATCCTCATGGCAGAAAGAGAAGAGGAACTAAAGAGTCTCTTGATGAAGGTAAAAGAGAGAGTGAAAAAGCTGGCTTAAAACTCAACATTCAAAAATCAATGATCATGGCATCTGGTTCCATCATTTCATGGCAAATAGATGGGGAAACAATGGAAACAGTGTCAGACTTTATTTTCTCAGGCTCCAAAATAATTGCAGATGGTGACTGCAGAAATTAAAAGATGCTTACTCCTTGAAAGAAAAGCTATGACCAAACTAGACAGCATATTAAAAAGCAGAGACATCTCTTTACCAACAAAGACTCATATAGTCAAAGCTATGGTTTAACCACTAGTCATGTATGAATGTGAGAGTAGAACCATAAAGAAAGCTGAGTGCCTAAGAACTGATGCTTTTGAACTGTGGTGCTGGAGAAGACTCTTGAGAAGTCCCTTGGACTGCAAGGAGATCAAACCAGTCAATCCTAAAGGAAATCAACCCTAATTATTCTTTGGAAGGAATGATGCTGTATCTGAAACTCTAATACTTTGGCCACCTGATGAGAAGAGCCAACTCATTAGAAAAGACCCTGATGCTGGGAAAGATTGAAGGCAAAAGAAAAAGGGGTGGTAGAGGATGAGATGATTAGATAGCATCACTGCGTCTATGGATATGAATTTGAGCAAATTCTGGGAGACATTTGAAGACAGATGAGCCTGGTGTGCTGCAGTCAAGGTTTTCAAAAAACCCATCAGATTAACTTATTTTGATCTTTCCTAAAGATCTATGGTGAGCTAGTTTTTTTTTTTCTCTCTGTTTGAAATTTATTCTTTTTAAAAAATTTGCTTATAATATATTAGCATTGTTCAATTTAATGAAACTTTCATTACAAGACAGAAGACTGATATATTGTTTGATGGATTTGGTGCTGCATGAATAAATCAGTGACTTGGCAATATTATATTCTTTTGAAATTCATTAGAACTTTTATGTAACTAGGGTATTATTCATCAAATCAATTTAACAAATTATTGAAAGATGACTTAATAGCTAATGGTGTACTAATTATAAAGAACAATTCTGCCTCCTCTGTTTTATTTAGTGATAAAAGAAAGCACATCAATCATTTACAGACCTATGTTATTGTCCACCCAATGACTCATAGAAAAAGTGCAAATGGCTCATAGTGAATCATCTCCTCTGTTCAAAAAACAGTTTAAAATAGACATCATACTTTTTATGGGTGAATCACTAGTGTTGCATTCAAGTAGAAATTGTGACAAAATCAGATCAACATACAAACCTTTGAATTAAAGAAAAATGCCCTGAATATAAGGGTTCCAAAAGTTGTTTAATGGCAATTTATATCCCCAAGTTATTTCTCTTTTTTCCCACTATTTCTTTTGCACATGTAAATAATAACAAATACGTATATCAACACACTCAATTTGGTTCAACAATAAACCATATATTTAAACCTTACATTTAAATCTTTACTCCATTTTAATTGAGTTGTTTTGAGTGCTGTAAGATAGGGGTCCAGTTTCATTCTGTTGCCTATGAACATTTTGTGTTCCCAGAATCATTTATTGAATAAACTTCCTGTTCTCCATTGAGTATTCTTGGCTCCTTTGTCAAATACTAGTTGACCTTGACTATAAATGTATGGGTTCATTTCTGGGCACTTGATTCTGTTCTGTTTGAGTATTTTTCTGTTTTGATAATTGTTTTTCAAAGAGATAAAAGATTTTAATACACTTGCAAGGATCTACTACATTAAGCTCATGTGCTGTGCAGTTTTTAGCTGCTCAGCCATGTCAGACTCTTTGCAACCCCATGAACGGCAGCTTGCTAGACTTCTCTGTCCATGGGGATTCTACAGGCAAGAAAACTGGAGTGGGTTGACATATCCTTCTCCAGGGGATCTGGATTGGACCCAGATCTCTCCCACATTGCAGGTGGATTCTTTACTGACTGAGCTATCAGGGAAGTCCAAGAATACTGGTTTAGGTAACCTATCCCTTTTTCAGGGTATCTTCCCGACCCAGGAATTGAACCGGGGTCTCCTGCATTGCAGGCAGATTCTTTACCAGCTGAGCTACCAGAGGAACCCTCATTAAGCACATAACTTTAGAAAAATGGTCATACAGAACTTTCTCTTTCTCCTATCACTTATTTAAAATGTACCAATGGAGGCTACATTCTCCATTCTCTAGATGATAATTCAAACAGATTGGAAACTTCTGCTCTCTCTCTCCTTTAAAAAGCAACATTTTCTTTTAATCTGAGTAACTTGAAAACACAATACCTAAAAGGTTATAAAAACATCAGATAAGGACAGTAAAATATTAAACATAGTCAGGAGTAAACTCCATTTAATCTTAAAATGTGTTCCTCTGTTCCCCTGGGCATAAGTGTAAGTTGCTCAGTCGTGTCCAACTGTTTGTGACCCCATGGACTAGAGTCCACCAGATTCCTCTGTCCATGGAATTCTCCAGGCAAGAAATCTGGAATGGAATCAAATACTGGATCGAACCCAGGTCTCCCGCACAGCAGGCAGATTCTTCAGTGTCTGAGCCACCAAGGAAGACCATGAATTCTAATTAGTTCAAGAGAATTCAGCAGGTCTTTGATGTCTTTCAACAGATATCTTTATTTTTTATTCTTATTTAATCCAACTTTTAAAGTTTTTCTCTAGGAAGTTTTTGTCTTCCATAAATCACTACATCCCACCCATCAATAAAAGTCTGAAGACCTACTTTTATGGTAATTTTATTTTTCTTATAGGCCACTTTTACCACAGTTCTCCTTGTCTCAAAATAATGTATTTCTATTTTTGAAGATTGCTTACAGATCAAGTCACTCTTCACTTGGGAGTCAATCTGACTTTTGATACTGAGCACCTCCAATCTTCCTTACATCTCTATATGATGGAAACAGATGACTTTGTGGTCGATTCCTTTATCTTTTAGATTTTATCTGTTTCACAGGAAATATTTATTCACTATTGGCACCAACAATGTATGGGATATTAGGCTTAATCTAATAGAGACACTTCTATATCTTGCTAGAGCTCACTTTAAGCTTTTCAAGGTATAAGTCAAACACCATTATTATGTGTCTGAAAATTATAATAAAAATATTTGAAATCTCTCCGAGGGATTCTATGAAAAGCATCTTCGTAAGACTAAAATTTAAAGAATTAGCACCTTTTAATACTTTCCTTCTTGGTGCTAGTGGTGCAGAGTATGAAGAACAGAAATGAAAGTCTAAAAGTTTTTCAAGAACCCTAAGATCTATGTCGGGGAAGGCAGTGCAACCCACTCCAGTACTCTTGCCTGGAAGATTCCATGGGCAGAGGAGCCTGGTAGGCTGCAGTTCATGGGGTCGCGAAGAGCCGGACACGACTGAACGACTTCACTTTTCACTTTCATGCATTGGAGAAGGAAATGGCAACCCACTCCAGTGTTCTTGCCTGGAGAATCCCAGGGAGGGGAGGCCTGGTGGGCTGCCGTCTATGGGGTCGCACAGGGTTGGACACGACTGAAGTGACTTAGCAGCAGCAGCGTTGCCCTCTTTTGGAGAAGGAAATGGCAACCCACTCCAGTATCCTTGCCTGGAGAATCCCGTGGACAGAGGAGCCTGGTGGGCTGCTGTCCATAGGGTTGCACAGAGTCAGACACGACTGAAGTGAGTTAGCATGCATGCATTCAAGATTCATGTTATGCTTCTTATATCTATCAATATTTACTGTGTTAAAAATTAGAAGATAGTTACAAATTTATTTAAATTGATCATAGCAAACTTATTACAATTAACATGAATACTATATCTTACTTGAAAAATAACTACTTTGCAAAAAAAGTGACATTGTTTTACAATTTTGTGAATACCTTTAATATCTTGTTTAATAGAGGTCAAGTGGATTCCCATATCTGCCACTGCATTCATCCTTTGGAATATCAAGTATTTCTTCACTGTCCATGCTACTTTATATCTCTCCACTATGAACATATCATTTTGACATTGTGGATCTTCTGATTGGATTTTGGAGAAATCTCAAGGTCAGCAGGCTACATTTTGATAACCACTGTAGTACAATAATAACACTCTTTAAATTAATATTACTTCTATTTTTATATTCTTAAAGCAATAGAGATTAAAAATGGAAGAATAGGAGGAGCATTTTTGGAACGATGGGAACATTCTAAAATTGAATTCTGGTGATAATTTCCCAACTTTAAGTTTACTAAAACTCATTGAATTACAAGCTCATATATGGTAAGTGTTATGGTATATAAAATATGTCTTAATGAACATGTAAAATTGGTGGCTTCATCACTCAGATATATCTGACTCTTGCGACCCTATGGACTGTAGCCCACCAGGCCCCTCTGTCCATGGTGATTCTCCAGGCAAGAGCACTGGAGTGGGCTGCCATGCCCTTCTCCAGGGGATCTTCCCAACCTAGGGATCAACCTTGGGTCTTTTCATTGCGGGCAGATTTAAATCAATTCTAGGAGAAGTTGGATAGCATAGAGTTAGAAACAGACTCTTGTTTCACTCTAAATTCCTGTATTTAGTCCTATCTGTGAAAAGGAGAAAAGGACAGCAGTTCAGCTAAGGACTCGTCCTGACTGTTAGCTGAGCTGACACCTTGAGTCGTGCCTGGTGGACGGGCTGCGCTCTGCCGGGCTCAGTCCGTCAGCCGTGTCCGCCTTCCGCGCCCATGGACGCCGGGCTCCTCTGTCCACCGAGATTCTTCTGGCAAGAATGCTGTGGTCACGTGTTAGTTATTATTACAGATGCTGAATTAAAGAGCCAGTAAATCTTAAGATTGAAGCTACAAATGTAAGATAGTAAAAATGATAAAGATTTGAGAAAAGGAATGTGATTAATCTTCTTTTTTTTTAAATTTTTTATTTTTTTTCTTCTTTTTTTTTTCCATTTATTTTTATTAGTTGGAGGCTAATTACTTTACATCATTACAGTAGTTTTTGTCATACATTGAAATGAATTAGCCATGGATTTACATGTATTCCCCATCCCGGTCCCCCCTCCCACCTCCCTCTCCACCCGATCCCTCTGGGTCTTCCCAGTGCACAGGCCCTAGCACTTGTCTCATGCACCCAACCTGGGCTGGTGATCTGTTTCACCCTAGATAATATACATGTTTCAATGCTGTTCTCTTGAAACATCCCACCCTCGCCTTAATCTTCTTAAAGTAAAAAAAAAAAATCTTATCCCTGAAGTAAGACATACATGACAATGTCTAAAATTAATCCAGGTATATTTTTAATTAGTGGACTGATGGATGATGGTGTTAGTAACTAGGAAGGTAATAGAAATTCAGCTATTTTGGATATTTCTATTGCTATTTTATAGTAGGTAAATTCATTTGAAAAAAATAGATAACCTGGGATACTGATGATGGTAGAGTTAAGATCATTAAAAATTTGTCATAGTTGTTATTGGAAAATTGAGAAATATGCTAAATAGAAATATAGAGGAGAACAATCAAATGTAATTGGAATCCAACTGAAACTGTAGAGCATAATTTGCTCTCTGTTTATGGAAGTATATTCTTTTGATAATTTCAACATACAAAATGACAAAACTGTTTTACTAAAATGAATCTGCTTATTATTAGAAACAGTTTTAAGAGTATACAGTAGCCATTACAACTGACTAACCAATATTTATTCCCCATGAAATAAATCAACAATAATAACTTCTTTGTATTTGTTAATGCTGAATTTAGAGATGGACAAGTTTAACAACATGAGGCCAATGGCATGAAACTAAACATTTGCTTTGGACTTCTGAGGAGATAAATTAAACCTGTGCTGCTGAATGTAAAGAAAGGTGCTTTTTATTCCAGTTTCTGCTAGCAGATATCTATTCATGCTCATGAGGCAAGTCATCCTCAAAATTAATCTGTTTTATGGTGGTAAAACATAAAGTTTTCTTGGCTCTTCAGAAAACTTTTCAGAAACCAAATCAAACATCCCAAGAGCCTGGCCTAACTAAGTTTTTTACTGCTTACTAAGTACTTAAAAAAATTATTATTATTTTCTTGTTTTAAATACAATTTAAGTTGAAATTTTCATTACCTATAGCTGAAATAATCTAATATAGAATATATATCTTGAAATATTCTTCAGATACTCATTATAAAATGTAAAGAGAAAAAATAAATATGTTTCAAAAGAAAACATTTTGATTTAATGAAAATTAGGTTGTTATATTTACATATTTTAATTGAATTTACATTTAATCATCTTTATGTGTGTGTTTAGTCGCTCAGCCATGTCCGACTCTGCCCCTACTCTGTCCATGGGATTCTCTAGGCAAGAATACTGGAATGGGTTGCCATTTCTTTCTCCAATCTTTATGTAGTTAATCATTTTAACTACAAACTATGGGCTCCTTCCAAGCTGAAAATTCCAAACAAGCACCAGGATGACTGAGTCTATGGAATTCAAAGCATCTGAGGATAAAACAGGAAATAGTCAATTGTATAAGCTTAGTTCAGTTCAGCTCAATCTCTCAGGTGTGTCTGATTCTTTGTGACCCCATGGATTGCAGCCCACCAGGCTTCCCTGTCTATCACCATCTCCCAGAGTTTATTTAAACTCAAGTCCATTGAGTTGGTGATGACATCCAATCATCTCATCCTCTGTCATCCCCTTCTCCTCCCAATTTTTGCCAGCATCAGGGTCTTTTCTAGTGAGTCAGTTCTTCGCATCAGGTGGCCAAAATATTGGAGTTTCAGCTTCAGCATCTGTCCTTCCAGTGAATATTCAGGACTGATTTCCTTTGCAATGGACTAGTTGGGTCTCCTTGCAGTCCAAGGGACTCTCAAGAGTCTTCTCCAACACCACAGTTCAAAAGCATCAATTCTTTGGTGCTCAGCTTTCTTAGTAGTCCAGCTCTCATCTATACATGACTACTGGAAAAACCATAGCTTTGACTAGATGGACCTTTGCTGGCAAAGTAATGTCTTTGCTTTTTAAAATGTTGTCTAGGTTAATCATAGCTTTTCTTCCAAGGAGCAAGTGTTTTTTAATTTCATGGCTGCAGTCACCATCTGCAATGATTTTGGAGCCCAAAAAAGTAAAGTCTCTCACTTTATTTTAATGGAAACAATGTTTCCATTGTTTCTCCATCTATTTGCCATAAGCTAATGTTTGACTAAAAGTAATTATCTATGATAAGCATAGATCTTGGGGCTTCCCTGGTAGCTCAGCTGGTAAAGAATCCGCCTGCAATGATGGAGACCTATGTTTGATCCCTAGGTTGGAAGATCCCCTGGAGGAGGGCATGGCAACCCATTCCAGTATTCTTGCCTGGAGAATCCCCATGAACAGAGAAGCCTGGCAGGCTACAGTCAATGAGGTCTAAGAGCACTGGACGGGAATGAGCAACTAAGCGTTCATGCACATACAGATCCTGAACATAGTGTAACTTAGACACTCTTACAAATTACAGAGCTTAAAAATTCAGAAACTACATCTGACAATGTGTCAAGAGACTTGCATTTGCCTCTGTCCTATGTTTAGCTTTTCTATCTAGTAGAAATTCTCCAAATAAAGCATTATATTTAACTATACTGGTTTGAATCTTTGCAAGACTCTGGATTATAAATGGCTTACTAATTATAGGAGAGGGTTTACATTCTTCTAACTGCATTTCCTTTTTTTCTCTCTTGATTTATAGGCAGTCTTCTTAGCATACCTCATTACATTATTCTCAGAGCACATTAATCTCAACTCTTTTAAAAAATAAACACCTGCCAGACTTCTCACACTGATTGTACTGAAGAAACTCTTCTAAAATTGTCCCTTTAAATATCTCTTATTCCTGGGTATAATTAGAAGAAAGAAAAAGTGAACGTAAAGCTAAATTCAGTTCTTTTATTCGGATACAATAACCAAGTGCTCTAATGTGTGTCCTTTAATCCCTTATTAAACAGATGATAAAAACTCTAGGAGAGTACATCATTTGAAAGCCAAGTCCTTTATCCTTCCTGAAATATGTGCCTGCATAGGAGCCACACTGATTAAATTCAGAACTCATCACAGTGTGATTCCTTAGTGAATGGAAAGGTGAAGTCTCACTCAGCATAGTTTTACCAAGCCCCAAAGAAAAAAATCAGTGTTGAATTCAATTTCTTCCAAAATCATATGATGCTTTTATATTCTAGAAAATCATTCAGGTTTGACAAGACAACACTTTTAAATTGGAAAAGCGTTTAGTTTTCCAACTTCTTCCCTAGTTTCTATTTCCCATTTACATTCTGAGGTCACTAATGTTCCATTGAAGTACACTCCTTAGTGCTTCTGGGCATCTGTCCACATTTGCGTATTTCCCACCCGAGCACTACCTGGAAGGAAATATTAATCTCCTACTTTTTAAAATAATTACTTCTTCCCAATGGATATAAATTATTTGGTTGATACATAAGAAAAATAATCAACACTCAACAATTCTGATCTATGTAAAACTATTTTCATATGACTCCAATTAATATTATCAAAGTACTGAAAATTTCTTATCAGAAAAAAATTATCTAATACAATCAGTAATAGAAATTAATTTTTTATTTAATTTATAGTATGTTTCTGATATTTTAGTTTCCTTGGATTTAGACTTATATGTATATAGATTACTTTTGCCTAATATTGTTTTCCCCCTTTGCTAATTTTAGGGATTATTTTATTTTAATCTGAATGTGGTTAGGGAAAGAGTCTATGGATTTTCAAACAATTTTTTACAAACAAAGACATGCAACTTACCTGATTAGTTTGAAAAAAAGCAACTGAAAAGCATCAAGGAAGATGCAGAATTGCCATATTTTAGTACAAATCTTTGCAAAATTGGGGGAGACGCTTGACTGAAGAATATAGTGACCAAGAAAGATGGACAATGATGTAATTCTTCTATATGCTTCTATGTATTCATATGAAGTATTTTTTTTTTCAACCAAAGGAGCTATTAAAACCAAGTAATAAAATTAACTGAACTAAGAATCAGACTTCTTGATGTTTTTATCCCAGTGTTTAATACTGAAGTAGGTTCAAACTCACTGCTCTCATTAAAATATTATTACTAGTAAAAAGAAAAGGTGTTTGTATCATTAGTAAATTAATAAATGACATAAAATTTTAAAAAGAGAATTATTGGAATAAGGGAGCTTATATATTGATGGCAGAAACCGGAGGAGTGATAATAGGTGAACTTGGAGCTGGAGCTCTGGAAAAGATGTCAGCTGAAGCACAGGCTGAAGAAGGTGGGAAAGAAGCCTCAAGACTGCAGGGACTTGGACACGATTTCTTTTCCTGGAACTGCAAGTCAGAGGGGTGGCTAAACCATCACATCTGACCAGCACTGCCTTAGTGGTGGTCGCTTCACTTCCGCTTTCCTGATTTTGCTCAGGTTCTTCGAAATAAGAAGCTCTAACTCATGGTAAGACAAGGAAGGGGATTCTATGGAAAACATGTCTTGGCATTCCGGGTTGATGGCTGACAATCCACCACAGGCCCAGAAGCCAGAAATTAGCATAGGCGGTCATTCAAAGATTCTCATCTCCATGGGACCATTGCCTTTTCTGGAAAAACCTAACTAAGTACATTCATCACTGAGATACCCAGTACCTACAGTCATATACAGAAAGACATGCTCAGCTCAAAGACCTTGCCGATAAACTAAGTGACAATGTTTTTCCTAGGAGTTTAGAGCATATTGATCATGTTGGCTCACAGGCATAGTTAGTAAGGTGATTGATAGGTATGTCGGGTCTAATAACAGGACATTTGTCTCACACTCTGAAAGAAAGTTGGTCTGCCTGATCAGCTTCTATATGAGTAATAAATCTCTTATCTGTTTGTTCACTTCTACAGCTCTAATCTTTATAATACTAGTTAAGTACTGGGAGTTTAATGCCTTTCCCCACTAGATCTTCAAGTCATCTAACAATCATTGATATAAGTAAATACAAATGACTATGGTATGAGAAAAACAAACAAACAAAACCAAACTTTTTTCAGCATGGAAAAGTTCTTTCCAAAGAAACATGGTCTTGCTTACAAAATATTGGGGCATGATTATTATGCCAATTAATCTTACCATAGGGAGAAGACTACCTATTTGTGAAATACAAAACAAATATGTGAAAATAAAACATTCCATATTGTGATTTTAAATATTTTAAAATAACTTAATATTACTTCTTTAGAATATTATTTAAAAAATAAAATTTGTCATCATTTTTCATACACCGAGTATCTTCCTAGATGATATTTATTTTTTCTCATTTCATGATTTTAGAAATACATATATCTTCTTGTAATCAAAATTTAAGTGAAGGATTGTGACTGTTACACAAATATTAAAAAAAAAAAGAAAACCACAAGACAGTAGAGACTTAATAAGTGTTCATGAATGTAGTACTTGTCTTTAAAATTTTTAAAACTTGTCTTTAAAATTCTTATGTTGTTGCATGAGTGGGAGGACATGAGAAAGTGAGGTTAAGAGAAATAGCAATTATTACAAGATTGTGAGGGCTGAGAATGATGTTCAGATGGACAATGAGGGGCCTCTCTAGTGGCTCAGCATTAAGAATCTGCCTGTAATGCAGGAGACGCAGGAGACCAGGGTTCGACCTCCGGGTTGGAAAGACCCTCTGGAGGAGGAAATGACAAACCAGCTCTAGTAATCTTGGTTAGAAAATCCTACCAACAGAGGACCCTGGCAGGCTACATCCATGGGGTCACAAAAAGCTGGACATGACTCACTGACTGAACAAAAAAACAAACAAGCAAAAAAATGGACAATGAAAATGGAGCAGATATGAATACAATGTCAGATATAAGGAAAGATCTCAGAGCCTTGAAAATAAGCAAAGTAGTATTAAAGGTCTTGGTGAAGAATGAAATCAGTTGATGGCTTTGAGAAACAAAGTAAAAGATGAAATCATTTTCTTAAAGTGGACTATTTTTAAATTTGTATTGAATTTGTTACAATATTTTTTCTGTTTCCTGTTTTTGTTTCAGAGATGAGACTGGTTTTTGTATGGAACAACATAAATCCCCTATTATGAGACTATAAATTTAGAAATATTTGCGTAAAAGATATTTTAAAATGTCTCAAGATATTTGAATATAAATCTTGCTGAATTCTGTAAACATTAAAATAGAGAATTAGATGACTTACACTGTTTTTAATTAAACTTAGAAACATCTATACTTGAATATTTTTATTTTAGGTTTAGATTTATTTAAAAAAAAGCTGCAGAGATAGTGCAATTACTATATACTCCACGCTCAGTTTCTTTTTAAAATTAATATCATATTTTAATATAGTACATTTGTCACAATTAATAAACTGATATCAACATGTTATAAACTGAAGTCCATATAACTGAAATCCATACTTTCAGATTTCTGTAGTTTTCCCAATCTCCTTATTCTTTCTCAGGATCTCACCACTCATTACAGCGAGCTGTCATGTCTACTTAGTCTCCTCTTGATTGTCACAGTTTCTCATTTTCTTTAGTTTTGGTAGCCTTGATAATTTTAAAGATTACTGATCAAGTATTTTATAGAATTCAGGCTTGTTTGATTGTTTTCTCATGCTAAGACTAGAGTAATATATACTTGAACATCAAAAAGAAGAAGAAAGCTTTAAAATTGTCACTCAAAAATTATTATAACCTAGTAAACAAATGTAAATTTCTAGGGAAATAATAAAATTTATAATGTGTTAATATGATATCAAAGTAGAGTTCAAAGAGAAGATTTTCTAGTTTTTTGAAACTTCAATCTATGATAATATATATAAAAGTCCATCCTAAAGGAGATCAGTCCTGGGTGTTCATTGGAAGGACTGATGCTGAAGCTGAAACTCCAACATTTCAGCCACCTGATGCAAAGAGTTGACTCATTGGAAAAGACCCTGATGCTGGGAGGGATTGAGGGCAGGAGGAGAAGGGGACAATAGAGGATGAGATGGTAGGATCGCATCACCGACTCAATGCACATGAGTTTGAGTAAATTCTGGAGGTTGGTGATGGATAGGGTAGCCTGGTGTGCTGCAATTCATGGGGTCGCAAAGAGTCGGACACGACTGAGTGACTGAACTGAACTGAACTGAATGTGCCATGACTTCCAGCTTTCATAGATTGGGCTACTTTACTGTGCGTCACAGAGGAAACTAAATAGTCTTTTCTGTCCCTCAGAACTTTGGAAAACATTTGATTGAATACTCCTAAAGACATAGAGGGAAACAGAGTGAAAATTTTTGGAGAGATGGTATAATAACATAAAACTCCCTAAAGAATTTCCTTATGTTTGCTGGAAACACAAAAAGCTAAGTGAGAAGAAAATAGATGCATGTTGCTGTGATTTTCATAATGGTCATTACAGTTAAATTAGTTGTGAATCAAAGGAAAAAAAAGTTAATTGCATGGATAAAGGTTGTACAATAAGTCACTAGTAAAGAGGAGAATAAAAACCAGGCATCTGTCCACTGCAGTCACTAAAACCTCTCACAGCTAGTTGATTTAGCAGTAACTGCATTCTCTTTAATGTTTCTTATTACATAGGTCTGCTTTTCACTATAAAAGAGAAAATGAGTGTAGGGAATTCAAAGCTATGTATAAATGATATTGGTTCTCAATATCTCTAGTGAATATGAAAAAATTGCAAGAATCATGTAAAAATGCCCTCTGTTTCATGTGACTTGCACTGTAGCAGTCTCCATTGCACAGTCCTATGCTTCAACTAAAAGGTAATATTACAGGGATCATTTACAAATGAAGATAAAAATAACAGAAACATCCTTCATCCTGCGTTCTATTAGGAAATGACTCAGAAACACATTTTCTTATTCTTCTGTTTGTTTAAAGAGGTGAACACACATCTGGGGAGCATTTTCAAAAAGGGCAAAGGTGGCAGGGATGTTATTGAATGACTGGAGCATGATCTAGGCATGTGAGGAATTCGAATTCAGGTGTTCAGGGAATTTTATAAATTCAGTTCTTCCTGAGAGCCAAAAACAGCAGCTCATTAGTGGCATTTTATTTTTTTAATGCAAGAAAAGATATGTGGGTTCAGTTCCCAGCATCGGTATCTACCTCTTCAGGCTATTTGGCACATATTATACAGTAAAAGAAAAAACAAAAAAACTGGCATCCAGGAAGTGTGGCATGCTGCTCACAAACTGTTCTTCTAGTTGGAAATGATTGGCATGTATATCGGCCCTCTAGTTAGACATTCATGGTAAGATGTACTGTTATGGTGCATGTGAGAGCATGAAGCAGGAAGGGGTAAAGTGAAATGTAGGAAATAGACACAATGCTTTTTGTACTGGGGCTGCCCAGGTGGCACTAGTGGGAAAGAATCTCCCTCCAGTGCAGGAGATGTAAGAGACATGCGTTCAATCCCTGAGTTGGGAAGATCCCTTGGAGAAGGGCATGGCAACCCACTCTAGTATTCTTGCCCAGAGAATCCCATGAACAGAGGAGCCTGGTGGGCTACAGTCCACAAGATTACAAAGAGTTAACATGACTGTGTGTATGGCCAGTCTAGGAAAACATGAAGGTGATTTTTCAAAATGTAGATAAGAAATCTTTGCAACATTTATGCCATTAAGTTTATCTACTCTTAATTCATACAAATAAAATGAAGTTCTAGTCAAAATTTGGTTTGTTGACTTTTGCTTGGCTAATTTTTAATAGGACTTTTTGTTTTAGTTATTATACCTTATTATTTTAAATTCATATTGTCAGTAAATTTATTTGCAACTTAGTACTCCTTCTAATGATGATGACTTTTCAGTTTCTTCCAATCTCTTGTTTTATTATTATTACTTTTAACTGGAGGACAATTGCTTTACAATGTTGTGTTGGCTTCTGTCATACATCAACATGAATAAGCTGTAAGTATACACATGTCTTCTCCTTTATGAACTTCCTTTCCACCCCTTATGCCATCCCACCCCTCTAGATTTTCACGGAGCACCAGTTGACTCCCGGTGTACCAACTTCCCACTGGCCATTTATTTTACATATGGTAATATATATGTTTCAATGCTACTCCCTCAATTTGTCCACCCTCTCCTTTCCCCACTGTGTCCGCAAGTCTGTTCTCTGCGTCTCTATTCTTTCCCTGCATATAGGTTAATCAGTACCAGTTTTCCAGATTCCATATATATGCATTAATATATATGTTTTTCTCTTTCTGACTCACTTCACTCTGTATAATAGGTTCTAGGTTCATCCACCTCATTAGAACTAACTTAAAGTTGTTCCTTTTTATGGCTGAGTAATATTCCATTGTTTGTATGTACCACAACTTCTTTATCCATTCATCTATCAATAGACACTTACAAGATCTCATAATATATTTCTCCACATTAAAAGAGACTTGATGGAAACAAAGACCTTTTATTCTATTTTTTAACAAAATGAGAGCAAAAGAAGTGCAACAGAAGAGTAAAAGGATATTCTCTATAAGGAATGGTAGCACTCTGACAAACAGCTAAAAATCACTGGTTTATATATTTGATTCAATTAATTCTTAAAAGAGACCTGAAGTTGTGTGCAAAAACTAGAGTAAATATGCATTTGTGTATTTTTTTTTCAAGAAGCAAATGATTAATAGCTTTCATAGCACCTTGAAAACATTCTTAAGTGGACTCATGATCAAATTTCCATCTCCCTCCAGAACATCAGATTCATATGAGTTTTCCCAAACTTCCGAGAGACTTGGTCATCTATGACCTACGGAAAATTTTTGTAGTCAGATAAAACTTCAAGATTGTTGTCTTCAATTTTCCCCAGCTTTCTATTCTATTTTATTCTACATTGTCTTAGAGATATTTTCATATTTTCACTGTTTTATTGGTTTGTTCATTTTAATTTTCCAGAGTTAAATGAATCTGCCTTTAAATTGTTATCTAAATGCTATTTTAAAATAAAGTCTATTCCTTTTTTTTTTTCGTATAAAAAGGCTGGGTTAGTTTGAAGGGCAGAATAAGGTGTCTAGGGATGTGTGAGGAGACACTGCTATGGTAAGTGGTGTTTTGTCCAGAACTTTCCAAGAGGAAGAGCAGCATACCACAGCTTGTCAGGCCAATAGAGCGTGGCAATGAACAATTTAAGAGCTGTCAATGTTCAGAGATCCAGATAGATAGGCTAAAAGCGAAACTGCATGAAGTAGCAGGGTGATAGACATTAGGGGATTAGCTGCAGCCTCTAGGAGGTGAGAGGACAGGGATTGACAACAGAGAAAAGTAGGGGTTCAGACTTGAAGGGCTTGAGAAGTTCTAAGATAGGCAATACAAGAACATTGGCACAGGAGACCAGGGACAATCACTTGTTATAGGAGCAAAGCATAATTCTCAATTTGGCCTCTATGGTTAGAGCCAGATTAGTAGCAATGAGAACTTGTTGCTACCATCTGGTAGTGAATTAAATTCTTGCTGGCAAAAGAGAATTTTTGGTCTAGAAGCAACGACAGGGTTGAACTTAATGCCAAGAAATCTAGCAAAAGAGAGGTAGCTAAATCCAATGCTGTGGATATTTGACCTATTTCATATACATTTCTTTCAGTAGTCATTAATTATATTATTTAATTAGGGGCATTTAGAACTTTCTAGTAATACATCCTCCTCTTATTATTGAAAACATATGATATGTAAAATATTTCTTACTAAACATTATTAACAATAAATTGAACCTCACTATTTTTTATTGGCATATAATTGCTTTACAATATTGTGCTAGCTTCTGATGTACAACAAACTGAATCAGCTGTTTGCATACACATATTCCCTCCTACTCGAGCCTCCCTCCCTCCACCCCGCCCCATCCCTCTAAGTCATCGTGGGGCACCAAGCTCTGCTTGCTTCCCATTAGCTATCCATCCTACACATGTGAAAAAGTGGAACTGTTAGCTGCTCTGTTGTGTCTGGCTCTTTGCGACCCCATGGACTGTAGCCCACCAGGCTCCTCTGTCCATGGAATTCTCCTGGCAAGAATACTGGAGTGGGTTGCCATTCCATCTGTTGGGGATCTTTGCAACCCAGGTCTCCTTCAGTGTAAGCAGCTTCTTTACCATCTGAGCCGCCAGGGAAGCCCTTATTTACACATGGTTTGTGTGTATATGTCAATGATACTCAACTCACTGCAACCTTTCCTTCCCCATCTGTGTCCGCCTGGCAGTTCTCTACATCTGCCTAAGACTATTTTGATTTTGCAAAGTTTACAGCATCTACCTCAGAGGGAGTTGCCTATTAAAATGTTCATCTCAGCCATTTCAAATTGTGGGTCATGTATCCTATATCAAGAAATACAGAATATCCTTAAACTTGAAATGTTGCTCTGTCACCCAAACTCATAACTAAAAAGTTCCTTTTAAAGGACAAAAAAAAAAAATCTGTCAAACTTGTTAAATAATGTTTTCAATGTCTTGTTTCTGCATACTTTTACTGAGACTACCCCCTATTAAATCAGTTTTCCAAAGCATACATTTTTACTTATTTTGGTTGCCTCTTCACAAGTTGGTACAGAAGTAGATGCTAACCTTTTCTTATATAACATTCTTTTTGAAAAAATATTTGGTAAATTATTTCATAAATATTAATTTTAAAATAAAGTATTCACTAAGAAAATTTGTAATCTATAATGCTAGTCGGAGTGTTGGATACAGTGGAGTGTTGATTCTACTTCTCAAACCTATTCTGAATAAGATGCTGCTAGTCTCTTTTGGTTTTTTATATCAATCTGTTGACTTTGCAACCTGAAAGCTCTTGGTCTTTAATGATCTGTAGCACATCTGTATGCATAATACTGCCTTTCAAATGCCTCAACAATACAAAAACATTAGGCACGTATCACAGAGTTATTTTAATACATTTTCCATGCAACAATGCTTTTCCAAAATGCAACCCATTTTTGCATAAAAAATAAGATTTTACTGTGTGGGGATAATCAGGTAGTTATGCTGAACTAATGAGCCTTTTCTCTTCCTGACAGTCTTCAGATATAGGGAAATTTAATCATCTCTTAGATCTAGAAATAATTAGTTCTCTACCTTTGGTCACCATTAAAGATTTCCTTACACTGGAATATCCAGGCCAGGCAAGCTCATTAACAAGCAACCCTCCGATCCATTGATTACATTATACAAAATAATGCGCTACTTGTCTATTCATTTGTATAAAGCCATTCATTAAAACTGAGCTACTCTGCATATAATGCAAATTGATTGTGCCCACTTGCCAATGTTATTTTTGCTACATAAACTAACCTGAAAAGATGTGTTTTTTTCTTTACTATTTAAAGCAAAATTTAAAAAATGATCACAGGGAGATGATAATGTACTAGCTGGGGTAATTTGGCTTTATTTCTTCAGAGGAAATCTTTATTTTTCCTGTTAACTGGAATTATGTTTTAGACAATATAACAATAGAATCCTATTGTCATAATTTTTAGACATTCCATCTCCTTTTCTGTTTATCGCAAGTCTTGACTGTGTTCCAGAATTCAGTCCTGATGCTCCATAATCATACAAATCCCCTATTCTGAAAGGAATATTCAATTCAAAAAGGGAGAGGCAGAGTGTGAAATTCATTTAGATTAATAGCATATTTATTTAGCACCAAAGGGCAATATTCTTATTATGAAAAGATGTTTTATTTTTTCTCTGAAATGACAAAGAAGCTAGTGAGAAAGTGGCAAATCTTCTACCTTTGGCTATTTTTCTCTGAAGTTCTGGTCTATTTCTTACTGTGTTGTAGAAATAGTTAGCTTTCTATTTCCTTCCCTCTCCCAAAGCCAGTTCTTTCAATAGTTCTCTATACTCATGATTAAAGGATAGAAAGTTTGAGGGTTTCTATGTGTACTCAGCATCAGAAATGCAAGTACATGATATATTCTTTGGGTGAGCATAAGGTTTATTTTCAAATCTGTGTTTAGTCATTTAAAAAATATTTTATTATTATTTTTAATGTTTCTGATGTCAATAGAAGCATACTTGTGAACAATGTTGTGCTTTTTTGGTTATTTTCTCCATTTTTTGACTTGTTTGGGGCACCCAGAAAATAAGACTAAACTGACAACAAGGTCAGGAAAGGCAGGATTGATCTAAAGTAAAAAGCTTTAACAAGTGAACACAATCTTCTGCCTGTTTGGCAACGGCCACCAGAATAAAACCCCAAAATAAATATATAAATAAGTACATTTTTAGAAGGAAGAAAGAGAAAAGTATACCTAAGCCTGTTTTCTGCAAGCTAAGTGAGCAAAGCAGTAGCTTCTTAACAGTGATCGCATCACTTGTTGGACTGAAGTATTAAATCACCCCAAGCCCATCTGTCAGCCAATCAGGAAAGATTTACATTTTAGCTTGTTCTGTAGCACAGGGATTGAGGTATTCACAGGTTGCTTTCTTGTAGCATAAAGTTTAATGCACTGCATAGCATGTCGTTGAAAACTGGCCAAGACTGACAGGGACTTGGCAGACACTTTCTGGAGCTCCTAGTGCCAATGAGATGTCTTTGCTAGGTGAAAACAAATAAGAACCAAAATTCTTTCCAGCTTGCAGAGATAAACGTTTCCTGGGAATTGTTGTGTGTTAGATTGCTGTCCTAAAGCCTCTCATTTTGTGCTCTCGTTCTGAGCTGTGTTTCTGTTGCAATTGGCCCCCTGCCTGGAAACTAACTGTGCCTTACTGGGTTAACCATGATGGGCAGGTGGGATGAGGGACCTCTGGTTGATTTGACAGTAGCATGGTGGCATTTAGGATGATCATTACTACAAGAGGGTGGCATAGATCTGTGGAAGGCAACTGATGTTGCAATCCCCACGCACAGCTCCTCTTTTAAACTGGCCTCTTGTCTTCTCTTTCACTTCTCACTTTTTCTAGAAATGGCCTTAATGGCCATCTTATAACCTTACATTGCCATGTCACATTATCAGCTTCAAACATACCAAAAAAAAGCAAAACCAAACAAGAAAAAAAAAACAAAAAAAACAAAGTGATCATCTTGTGGTAGGGGACTGGTAATTCAACAGAGTTAAAGTCCATGTCCTTTTCATCATAGAGGACTGGAATTTAAAAGAAGAAAGTCAAGAGATATCTGGACTAACAGGCAACTTTGGCCTTGGAGTATAAAATGAAGCAGGGCAAAGGCTAATAGAATTTTGCTAAGAGAACACACTGATCATAGCAAACACACTCTTCCAATAACACAAGGGAAAACTCTACTCATGGACAAGAGCAGAGAGTCAATACAAAAATCAGATGCTTATATTCTTTGCAGTCAAAGATGGAGAAGCTCTATACAGTCAGCAAAAACAAGACCAGGAGTGATTGTGGCTCAGATCATAAACTACTTAGTGCAAAATTCAGACTTAAATTGAAGAAAGTAGGGAAAACCACTAGACCATTCAGGTATGACAAAAATCAAATCTTTTACAATTATACAGTAGAATTGACAAACAGGTTCAAGGGATTAGAGCTGATTGACAGAGTGCCTGAAGAACTATGGATGGAGGTTCATGACATTGTTCAGGAGGTACCGATCAAGACCATCCCCAAGAAAAAGAAAGGCAAGAAGGCAACATGGTTGTCTGAGGAGGCCTTAAAAATAGATGAGAAAAGAAGAGAAAGGAAAGGCAAAGGAGACTAGGAAAGATATACCCATCTGAATGCAGTGTTCCAAAGAATAGCAAGGAGAGCTAAAGCCTTCTTAAGTGAAGAATGCAAAGAAATAGAAGAAAACAATATAATGGGAAAGACTAGAGATCTCTTCAAGATGATTAGAGATACCAAGGAAACATTCATGCAAAGATGGACACAATAAAGGAGAGAAGTGGTATGGACCTAACAGAAGCAGAAGAGATTAAGAAGAGGTGGCAAGAGTACACAGAAGAACTATACAAGAAAGATCTTAATGACTCAGATAGCCACTATGATGTGATCACTCACCTAGAGCCAGACATCCTGCAATGTGAGTCAAGTGGACCTTAGGAAGCATCACTATGACCAAAACAAAGGAGGTAATGGTTCAGCTGAGCTATTTTAAATACTAAAAGATGATGCTGTGAAAGTGCCGCACTCAATATGCCAGCAAATTTGGAAAACTCAGCAGTGGCCACAGGACTGGAAAAGATCAGTTTTCATTCCAATGCCAAAGAAAGGCAATGCCAAGGAATGCTCAAACTACCACACAATTGCACTCATCTAATGGGCTAGCAAAATAATGCTCAAGATTCTCCAAGCCAGGCTTCGACCGTAGGTGAACTGTGAACTTCCAGATATTCAAGCTGGATTTTGAAAAGGTAGAGGAAACAGAGATCAAATATCCAACATCTGTTGGATCATAGAAAAAGCAAGAAAATTCCAGAAAAACATGTACTTCGATTTCACTGACTATGCTAAAGCCTTTGACTGTGTGGATCAGAGCAAACTGGAAATTCTTAAAAGAGATGGGAATACCAGTTCACCTTACCTTCCTCCTTTGAAACCTGTATGCAGGTCAAGAAGCAACAATTGGAACCATAAATGGAACAAGAGACTAGTTCCAAATTGGGAAAGGAGTACTTCAAGGTTGTATATTGTCATGCTGCTTACTTAACTTATATGTAGAGTACATCATGAGAAATGCCGGGCTGGATGAAGCACAAACTGGAATCAAGATTGCTGGGAGAAATAGCAATAACCTAAAATATGCAGATGACACCATCCTTATGGCAGAAAGTGAAGAGGAACTAAAGAGCCTTGTGATGAAAGTGAAAGAGGAGAGTGCAAAAGCTGGCTTGAAGCTCAACATTCAAAAACTAAGATCATGGCACCCAGTTCCATCGTTAATGGAAAATAGATGGGAAAACAATGGAAACAGTGACAGACTTTATTTTCTTGGGCTCCAAAATCACCACAGTGACTGCAGCCATGACATAAAAAGATGCCTGTTACTTGATAGAAAAGCTATGATGATTCTAGGCAGTGTATTAAAAAGCACAGATAGTACTTTGCAGACAAAGGTTTGTATAGTCAAAGCTATGGATTTTCTGGTAGCCATGTACAGATGTGGTAGTTTGACCATAAAGAAGGCTGAGTATTGAAGAATTGAAGCTTTTGAGCTGTGGTGCTGGAGAAGACTCTTGAGAGTCCCTTTGACTGAAAGGAGATCAAACCAGTCCATCTTAAAGGAAATCAGTCCTGAATATTCATTGGAAGGACTAATGCAGAAGCTGAAGCTCCAATACTTTGGCCACCTGATAGGAAGGGCCGACTCATTGGAAAATTTCCCCCGATGCTGGGAAAGGTTGAAGGCTGGTGAAGAAGGGGGAGGCAGAGGATGAGATGCCTGGATGGCATCATCAACTCAATAGACATGAATTTCAGCAAGCTCCTGGAGATGGTGATGGACAGGGAATCCTGGCTTACTGTAGTCCATGGAGCCGCAGTCGGGCATGTCCTTGTGTTTGAACAACAACAACATTTTTGACTTCATTTGCAAGAAGAAAGGAGACTTTGTCACTTCCTCAGCACTGCCCAGGACTGTGAAGATGCTGTCAGGCTTTGACCTCATACTGGACAAAATGTGGATTAAAGGTTTACATTCTTTATGTGCCCTATGCTCAGAAGGGAGGCTGAAATCCGTATCTGGGGATTCTTCTTGTATCCTCCTGTTAGCTATATTGGCTATACTCATCTATCCAGCGTTTTGGCCTCTAGTTGGGGCAAGTGTAATGACTATTTTTAAAACAACTATATCCAAATAGTTCCTATCAAATCTCTTTTAACCTGAAAGAGTGGTACTCAAGGTTGCAGCAGAATAACCTAGCGGGATTTTAATGCATAGATTAAAGCTCTCTACTCCCAGAATTTCTGATTTAGTAGGTCCTAGATAGAGCCTGATAACTTGAATTTTTAATAAGTTTCCAGGTGATCTTGATGCTGCTGAACAGTATGTGGGAAACCACTGACCTAGATGGCCTGTATTTCCTTTGGGGCTGGAAGATCATCATGGTGAGTTTTCTCTTAGTTGCATTTCTCAGTCTTTCAAAATCATCTCTTAACATTTAAAGACAAACTTCTGGAATTCTAGAAAAACATTTTCTCTCTCACCAAAAGACAAGTGGTTTTCTCCTTTTTCCTTAGTATATTTTGGATCTGTTTCAAACTAAGATTAGTAAAATGAAATTGTTGTTTTTAGTCATGAAGTTGTGTCTGACTCTTTTGTGATCCCATGGACTATAGCCAGGGATCCTCTGTCCCTGAGATTTTCCAGGCAAGGATACTGGAGTGGGTTGCCATTTCCTTCTCCAGGGTATCCTCCTGACTCAGGGATCAAACCCATGTCTCCTGTATTGGTAGGTAGATTATTTACCACTGAGCCACCAGTGCTAGGAGGAAGAATTTGATTTTTTCCAATTTCATACATACTTTCAGTATGTATAAAAAAAGTATATATTTATATATATGCATGTATTTGAAAAGTATTTACTGATTAAATATTCTCTATTTTAGCCTTCCAATTGTTAAATATGATTTAGTCAGTAACAGTCCTCTAAACTCTGGAGGTATCATACTCTTTTGCAATTTTGTTCTGTTAAATAATGCTTAGGCACATTACAAGTACTTAGCTAAGTTAATATGAGCAACCGTTTACAATCTGTTATATTTCGCATATGGTAATTTTTAAAAGATTATGTTAGATGCACAAATAAGCTAGCTGAACCTGCTAAATGAAAGTGCATGCACTTACTCCTTTTCCTCTTACTGCATTTGAATTAGACCACAAGCATTGCTCTTTTTATAGCATGTCCCTAAGAGTCAAAATGAACACCTGTGCCATTGAGGGGATTACCATACATAAATGAATACACGCAGACACACACACACATACATTCATACATTTTGGTAAACTGTAATGAGACAAAACCAGATACAGTGGATATTCATAAGAGCTTGCTAATATAATTTACATGAAAAAAATAATATATCTTTTGATCTTTCAATTTTTTCCATCTTCAAGCAGACAAGACAATATACTTGTTCTAAATGTTTAAATATCCTTTTTTCAAGTAACCTCAAATTTAACTGGGATTTAATTATAGAGTCTCTATTTTGGTTATTTGGACTTAGGGATGAAATTTTCATTGATAGATTTTTGTTTGTGTGTTCGGCAGTTTTTCAGACAGAATCACTATCTTGTATAAATTCGTGGCTACCCTTGACAAGTAATGATGTTGAGTATTTGTATGTTATTTATACTTATATGGTATAAAAATATACAAACTTACTATACTTTAACATTTGAAACTGACAGTGATAGTGGGGAATGAGGTTGAAAAGGTCAGTATCTGTTCTGAGACAATCAAGAAAGCTGCCTTCTGCTTTGAAGGTGAGGTTGCAGCTTTAACAACATGCATTTGTAGTTAAGCTTTCTCTCTTGTCTATTAGTCTCTGTATTATAGATCTGTAGAGATTTTTTTTTTCTCAAAATGTTATTAGCCTATCTTGGATTCCTCCCTGCCAGCTGACCATTCCTGTTTCTGTTTAAGCAATCAACAACTCTTCTACATTTCTACAGGTTGAGTTTCTGTGGTCCTGTCTTTCTTTTGGCTGGAAAATACATTGGCTTCATTTGAGAGTAGGTCTAGTAAGCATAGCTATAACACCAGTTGATGCATTTTGGACCAGGATCTTGATAATTTCAGCTCCATTTTGCTAATTAAAGACATCACTGACACAGTGCTTGCCAATAAATCCTGTCCAAATATTGAACAAAAAGAGTGATCATGTTCAAGGACTCTCTAAACTCTGAGAATGCATTATTATTCTTAGAGTCTGTGTTAATCTTCATTGTCTCCCGTGGATGCCACTTATGCTGAAGATCTGTTATTTGGCCTACCCAACAATCATTTCCCTTTCCTTTGGTAAAATCACCTTGCTTTTCTTTTGGAAGATAACTTTTCTCAGTCTCAATTCCTGTGATTTAAGGTGAGCTGACTCAATCTTGATCTTTAGCAATACATGTGACACAGATATACCTATTTAGGGCACTTCAATCTCTTCACTTAAACTCATTACCTCAGCTGGACTAGGCAAATACTTATATGAGGATTTTTATGTCAATAGGAAAAGGAATTAATTTGTTTTCTCCCCCAGAAATGTCTAAACTGATGCAATATTATTTTGGTGTCACTAGTTATCACTTAGCATTACTTGTGATTGAGGCTAGCTGCCTAAAAATAAAACCAACAAAGATGAAAGCAAAGCAGTGGTGAAGTTACCTTTAGAGAACTCTTCTTGTATATCTCATTTGAATACTTATATCAAGTCATATCTAAAGGTGTCACCACTCTTAGACGCCCCTATTATACTAACCAAACACTCCATTTTTGCTGCATCAATTTGAATTGGGTTTCTGCCACCCACAACAAAACTGTATTATAAAGTACACTAATGAAAACAGTACCTCTAGTCCAAAACACTGGTGTTGTTAGTAACAAAAGAGCAAGGCATGACAGAATGATTAACTTTTGGATAAAGTCAATGGTTTATCTTAAGATAAAGTAGTAAAACACTCTGGTTTACTGGCAGAGTAACACCCAACATGTCACCTACTATTGGGAAGTTATTTGATGTGATATACATCACATATAAGACCTGCTTGCTGTTTTTTATGTCTTTCCATTTATGGTTATCTCTTTGGTTTACCTAAGTACCATGTATCTGCTTTGGTTTCATAATGTTTATTGATATTTCCTCTTTAATTAAGCCAACTTTCTTTAACAGGAAGCTGGTATATAACTCTAACACAGATAATGGAGTCTGAATAAGAACTATGGAAGTAACAGAATACAATGGCAGCTCTGAGGTCTGTAGGTCAGAAGAGCATTGTAGCCAAGTGTAGCATTTGTCCAGCAAGACCTTTGTTTTCAGGATGATGGTCATTTCATTGTATTACACTGAGCCTTTAAACAATCCCTAATTTATTGCATGCCTTCTTGAATGTGTACTACCAGGGAAGAGTCAGCAGTGTAGAGATTTTCCAGAATAACTTTATCAAGGTCTTCAGTGTATACCCATGAACCCTAGGAGTAGAAGAGTTTCCCTTTTTGGCCAAACTCTGGGTCCCAGGATTTTTGTTTCAGAGCTGATCAGCATGGGACAAGGGCTATAAAGAATCCTTTATACCTCTATGCCTTTGGATTCATTAATGCACACAGGAACTGATACTTTTGCAGACTGGAGTATGTTCCCAATATGTGGAGATGGTTTTTAAGATCTCAGAGTTCTGTGAATTAAACACATATTCAAACCCCTGCTTTCATGCTTACTAACTGGGAGTCTTTAGGACTTGGGTTCTTCCCTTATAAGCTAGGATGATTTTAATAGATTATTTCATTGGGTGGTAGTTATTATCATTAAATCAGATAATCCTTATTAGCCCACAAAGTGTGATTTATTAATATTAGTATTAGTATTATAGTGTAATAAACAATAATCATCTAAAATGAGTCCAGTTCTGAGGCAAAGATTTCTTTTAATAGTAATTCCTAAGATGTGAGATTCAATCAAAATAATGTTCTCTGACTCATGCTCTACCATAAAATTATCTGCATGAAGTTGTTACTTGATTTATATGTTCTGCTTGGCCTCTCCCACTCGTTTTCCTATGTGAATACATCAGGGGTATATTATTGGCCATATGTTTCTTCTTGCATTCTGTACCCAGAGTGTGCACAAATATGCAATGTTTCCCATGAGAGAAGAGAAACCAAGACCCTTGAGACAAATAAATCTCCCAGACCAAAGCAGAGATGCTCTTCTCTGGAATTCAGCATAGTCATGGAACCAGAGCACACAGACATGATCTCTCAGTACAGCCTCAAGGTCACAATTTCCAATTCAGAGAATCAACCAAGAGAGGGTTTAAGAATTAGCAAGTGCTTCTGAGACTGTAGTAGAAAGCAGTGCAGGAAGAAACACCACTTATAAAAGTGAAGAAGCTACAGTGAATACTAAATTTTTTCTCCTTTCTGGGCAAATGACAGAATAGTCTATCATATAAAATGAGAAGTGATAGTAATTATGACTTATTGGAAATGTTTCAAAACATTACCATTGGTGATGATGATAAACCGAGCTATCTAGGACAGGAGGAATGGTTAAAAAAAATAATTCTGAAAGAACGTAAAAGAGGCTCAAGATAATAGAATTATTTGTTTTAAATAAAGAAAAAGAGGAAGGGAAAAAAACGTGGAAGCCTGTGTGAAATAAATGATTCAGTTCAGTTCAGTCGCTCAGTCATGTCCGACTCTTTACGACTCCATGAATCACAGCACGCCAGGCCTCCCTGTCCACCACCAACTCCCAGAACTTATTCAAACTCATGTCCATCGAGTTGGTGATGGCATCCAGCCATCTCGTCCTCTGTTGTCCCCTTCTCCTCCTGCGCCCAATCCCTCCCAGCATCAGGGTCTTTTCCAATGAGTCAGCGCTTCGCATGAGGTGGCCAAAGTATTGGAGTTTCAGCTTCAGCATCAGTCCTTCCAATGAACACCCAGGGCTGATCTCCTTTAGGATGAAAAACATCTATTTCTGCTTTCTTGGCTATGCCAAAGCCTTTGACTGCATGGCTCACAACAAACTCTGGAAAATTCTGAAAGACATGGGAATAGCAGACCACCTGAACGGCCTCTTGAGAAACCTATATGCAGGTCAGGAAGCAACAGTTAGAACTGGACATGGAACAACAGACCGGTTCCTCATAGGAAATAAATGATTAAAATGCTAATATTCAGAAGTTTGGAAGAGCAAACTTTGTAAGTCTCATAAAAATATATTTAAATAGTCTCACTAGAACAGAAAATTCTATTTTATTTTAAATATTATATATAAATAAATAATAATGAAATTAATATTAGTGATATTATTAATGAAGGACAGGGAAGCCTGGTATGCTGCAGTCCATGGGGTTGCAAGGAGTCAGACATGACTCAGCAACTAAACAATGACAACAACAATGATATGATACATTTATACAGGGCTTCTACATTTTTCATTAACTCTTAATACCATGACTATAGTCACTTTTAGAAAGAAAGAAGGAGAGTCTTGTCAAGACCACAGAGCAAATGGGTCAGAATTGGGACAAGAATTTATATTTTCTAAATGTTCAACTGAAGATTCTGCCATCATATTGCATGCTCTCCAGTAGATTTTTCCTAATTTTATAAACATTTAACATGGAGACTACCATCTCAGTAGGCCTTATTAATATGTATAATATCTTCAATTTCTTAAATTCAGGGTAAACCAACTAGTAATTATATTGGTTATTATTTGTCTCCTTGGAGGCAAATTGATACTGAGTATGTTCTAATGATAGTTTCTTATATCTTATTATAGCAAATGCAAGCATTTATATAATTAGAAATAGCATGGCTTAATATACAGTAAGAGTATGTTATATATCTGGAAAAATGGAATTGTTTCATTTAGTCAAAACAATTAGCTGTGAATCTTTGGTTTGATGTTTCACTGCATCTTAAGTGCAAAGGAAGAGTTGACATATTGGTCTGAGATTGAGACTTCGGAGAAATGTCCCAGGACTGTGATAAGGTGGAAAACTTGAAGGATAGAGTTGAAATGAATCTACAAGATTGGGTATATGAGGGACATCAGTACTTTAAACACAAAACTACTCAAACTGCTATCTCCATGCTAGTTAAAACTGCCAACTCTTGGTACAACTGCTACTTTGCTGTGAAAGTGTCTAACTGAAAAATAAAACTCCATTAAGCTTATAAACAGAATTTTATTGTCTAGCTAAGTGGTATTATAATTTTTATTTTCTTTTCCAATTGTTTAGCTTAGAGGATTTAGGATATAATTATTTCTCATTGATGTGACACTAAACTTTTCAGTTAATCAACAAATACACTAAGATAGGGTTCTCCATAATTACTTCTTATGTATCTTAACTTCTTATTAGTTTGTATTTTTCTACTGTGTAATCTTCTTCAAATGCATTATTAAGCTATTCTTTCCATTAAAATTCATCTCCTCATCTGAATAACTTCCCCAGCTGTCCAAATCCATCTGTATTTTTGATCAGTCTGATTTATTATCTCTAGTTTCTAGCATTTTCTTATTGCAGAGTTGGATGTGTACTTGTTTATATTTTCCACTGACTGCTTAATGAATATAGTGAATAATATCAATGCACATTCTGATCCCCAGGGACCTTCTTTGATACTTCTATCTTCCAATGAGGCAGAAAATAATTGAAGTTTTCTATTTGCTGGGTTAATTTGTGTATTCTTATTGTGTCATTATTTGTATGCAAGAAAACATTAAGCACTGGAACCCCTCATTTAACAAAATTTTTTCCAGCTCTCAGCTGTTAGAAAAAGCAGTTAATGGTGTAACAGTAGCTAGCAGGTATTATGTTTAAAAACTGCTACTTTATGGAGTCCTCGCTCAGTTTCATTTTAGCTCAGATCCTTTATCTCTGCTAGCTACAATGACAAAGTTTTAAATCATGAGACTTGGGTACAACAACATTCCAGCTACTGTATTAGGAAAATATGCCCTAGACATTTGTAAACTGAAGGAAATTGAACCCGCTGGCTTTATGTAGAGGATGCTAACTGAGTAATATTCCATCCTCCATTCCTATGCATATGTGTATATGTGTGTGTGTGTGTGTGTGTGTGTGTGTGTACGCAGAGAGAAAAATCAGTAAATCTTTCAGACAAAGAATTATGGAGACCTAGGTCACCATCTCTTCCTGATTAGATAAGGTAAACTTGCTTGCTTAACTTAAGACAAATTGACTAATCTCTGATGCATAAAATTGTAGATTTTGAATAGATATCTTTTCCACACATTTCTGGAAATATAATAAACCTGGTACACTTGGGCACATAATCTCCTTTATCCTACATTTTAAATTCTATCAACTCAGACAGGAGGTATGGGTGCTTCAGAACAGAGAACTTAACAGCTCAAAGTGAGTCTTGCATTACCATGGCCAAGCTCAGCATTATACCTGAGTCTGCCCTTCAAAGCAAATCCTCCCTTCCTTATCTCTGCTTCATTGATTGCTGCTTCTTGGTACCACTTTACTTCCTTAAGAAAATATTAAGACAGTGTCCCAAATTTGCAATCTCTATTGGTCCTACATCTTTATTGCCTATTTCCAAAAAAACTTTAAATTTCAGTTCTAATCAAGAAACTTGATCAGATTCTCAAGAGACTTTATCAAGCAGGACTTGTTTGGAATGAGTATATAATCAGCCCATGGTAAGGTGGCTGTATATCTAACATCCAAAATAAAACATTTTGTGATTTGCATTTCAATAAGTATAAATGAGGTAGTAGTGATGATAAAGAAAGTGGTTTCTAAATGGAGAAAATATCTTAAAAAATAAAAGAGGAAAACAGAATGCATGTTGGCTAATTTATATGAGATTAAAAGTTAGAATAAGAAAGGGAGGATAAATAAAAAGGATACCTAGAATGTCTATTAAAGCCTGCAAACTCTACTCTGGATTATCCAGGTTAAACTGTATAATCAAACCAATCCTTGTTATGTTTATAGTTTTAAGACAGCAATTATAAATCTTGAATTGCTCCTTGGGTTTAAATACCAGAGTATATATAAATCCCCTATGAAAGTGGCTTGTTCATAATAGATAAGTGCCCATAAAATGTTAGCTACATGTCACCTCCTGCCCCAGGGAAGTACTTCATAGGTATTTCTCCAACTATTTAGATTAAGTTAAGACATAGTGAGAAGGGCATATTGGAGACAAAGTGACATAGATGACAAAGAACTAGAAACACAGTGGTTAAGTCTAAAAACTCCAGAGAGGACCCCTATGGTATGCCAATTCATTGACTCAGTGAAACTCGTATTAAAGTAGCACAAACATGACAACATTGACTCAATAAAATCATTTTACTAATTGTGGTATAACATTAGCCAGTATTGGGTATTCACTTTTACTTCTTTAAGAAGCAGCTCTATATATTTATTTACATTTGAAGGTCTTTGAAATATTGATGGCCCTTAAAACTGTCATAGATCAAGCAGTGGAATTTGGCATGGACTTGAGGACTTTTTTTTTTTTTCCTTTTCTGGTGACATGACTGGATAACCATTTCCCCAACATTCTTATAATTAATAGAGTATTTAAAAATAACTTGAGAAAAAATATGGTTTCTCATTATTGCTTAAAGATGTCATGAAATTCTCTGGAAAATTCAGTAGAACCACAAAATCCAATGTGCATAACAAAAGTTAAGGGACAGCAAAAATTATTTGGAGACAAAAGTAGAGGATATTCTAAAGGAATTGTGCATCATTGTATCATTGATATTCTTGGTGTCACCACAGGGCATAGTATTTTAGGTAAAATACAGAGAATGACAATTCTGTGATTCCAAAGAGCCAGATTCTGAATGAAAGTTTTTAGGAATAACAATCACATTATTTCTCTTGTACTTTATTTTTAATGTGTATACAAAGAGTGATATATGAGTCAAAAGTCTTCATTGAGTCTGAAAGATATCTTTCCACAAGTATAAAATAAACAAAAACATATTGTGATACCTTTTAATTGGCAGTGTTCTATTGTTTTTTCTTAATGGTAATTACCATAACAGTCATACAACTGACTGTATTTTGAAGTTGAAGAAGTATAGAAGCTGCTCAGATCCTAGAAAATAGTGACCAGGAATGCATCCTAAAATGAGTATTTTTACAAATATATTAGAGGTTTCCCTTGTCTTTCTCACGAGTGTAGGTATATCAACCAATAGAAACACTGCTGGTGGATGCGGCACAAAGTTACAAGATTTACGTTTGGACATGATAGGATATTGGAGTGATATCTCAGAGGTGTGAATTTTTTAATGATTCTAAAAGATGCAATATAACAGTCTCACTTTTCAAAGATTTTCAAGTAATGTAAAGCAAGTCTGCTAGGCAAAAAGAAAGCTGAAAAAATCAGAGGAAAATGATTTACATGGCCAAGCATATAGATTAAATGAAAACACAGAGATACTTAGGTCCAAATTTGCTCAATTGTGGCCTCCATTTTGCACCTGCAGTGTGTGGGCACCATTCAAATGAGATAACATCTGGCACATTGTAAGTATAGTAATTGACTACTGCAGAAGCATTTAAATTGTAGCTGTACTTATGGGGAAGGAGAGAAAATGCAATTAAAAAAGATGTGAGTCCAAGATAGGTTTAAGCTCATAATTTCCACATAACTTATTCTTCAGAAGAGAGACTGGAGTCAAGTGTGAACAGGATCAAAGAGGGTACTCAAGGTTATGAAACTACAAGGTATTCAGTCAGGGACTGATGGAAAGAGAAGTGTCTTTAAGGATGATCAGATGTAATTCCACATATGCTTTTTAGGTGCAAGAAGTTGAAATAACCACTTACACTGTGCATCACAAGTTTTTCAGTTGTAAAAGGAAAATATTGGAAAGGATGTGGATTTATAGTGAGAATTAAACTAGAATTCTGAAAAGTAAGAAGCACCATGAATGGTAGTTTCTTTCCTTAATTTTCTTTTTGCTTTCTTATATTTCTATCCCTATATCTTATATACAGTGATGATAATTATGTATTTAACTTGATTAAGTATGTTTCAATTTGACTTATAAATTCACCTACTTCATACACTGGGAACTTGGGAATCATTCATTCTAAATCATGTATCAAAAGCCTCTTGTGTGTTAATTTATATGCTAGGTGCTGGAATTACAAATATGAGCACAAAAAACAAAGACCCTAGCCTTATTATAACTCATTGAGTGAGACAGACACTAATCAACTGGACAAACATTTGTGGTATCACAAAGGTGATCATCACCATGGATAAGGGATATAGTTTGTAATACAAGGAGGTGCAGAAGACAAGGAAGTCAGGGAAATATAAGAGGAAGAGAAAATACAAAGTCAAAAGGCAAAGGAAAAACATAAAAGCAAGAGGAAAAGATAAGAAAAGCCTTTCTGGCAGAAAGGAGCATTATATATGAAATCAAGAGAACATGTTTGGTATTAAATTGGATATGGATGAAATATTACATACTTGAAAAACTTATAGAAGTCTTTATCAAATTATGTGGAAAAAATAGCAGAGTTATCTATATAGGGTTGAAACCATGGGCTATGTTCAAAATGTGTTTGAAATTTTATAACTGTGAAAGTATTTCTTAAAATGAAAATTATGCCAATAATGGACATTTTGAGGGCAATGAGATTAATTTAAGTCATGATGACATCCCTTTGAATTCCAAGGTCTAAATTTGAAAGAGATAAAATATAAGCATGAGTGGTACACTAGAATTTGGCGAGACAGATGTTCACACATACACCCCTCTTCTGTCTGATCACTCCTACTTTTCTCAGTACAGTGGATGTCAGAAAAAGAATTTGAAAAGAGAAAAGTTTCACTAAGCTGGACTGAACTATCATTTCTGGGAGAGATTGTACAAGTACAGTAGTACCATTAATATATGTGTGTGAATGTGTGCGTGTGTGTGTGTACCTCCACATGAAATATTGATGTAATAATAGAAATGCAGCTGTTGAGAATCAGTCCAAAATCTGAGCTGGAATATGGATATTTTTGCAGGGAAGTAAAAAAGTGTAATTATACCTTAAATCTCTGAGAAGTACACCATACATGAGACAAATGATAGTGTTTTAATTAACTTAAAACCTTATTGCAAATTGTTTACCAGACTCCACATATTCTGCTCATAGAATGTATTAGTATGTCACACTTTTATGTCTTAATAAGAATGCATACATGTGTGCTCAGGCTCTTCAGTCGTGAGTCATGTCCGACTCTTTATGACCCTATGTGGGCCCCACCAGGCTCCTCTGTCCATGGAATTTCCCAGGCAACAATACTGGAGTGGGTTGCCATACCCTCCTCCAGGGGATTTTCCAGGGATCAAACCCAGAGCCTCCTGAGTCTTCTGCACTGCAGGAAGATTCTTTACCACAGAGCCACCGGGGAAGCCCATTTTAATAAAAATAATCTTCCCCAATCCACTGCCAATAAGATAAACAACACCTAGAAAGAAAGTCCAATTATTTAACAAAATTAACACTTGGACTACAAGGAGATCAAACCAGTCTTCTGGAAGGAAATCAGTCCTGAATATTCATTGGAAGGACTGATACTGACGCTGAAGCTCCTATACTTTGACCATCAGATGCGAAGAACTGACTCGTTGGAAAAGATCCTGATGCTGGGAAAGATTGAAGGTGGGAGGAGAAGGGGACGACAGAGGATGAGGTGGTTGGATGGCATCACGGACTCAATGGACATGAGTTTGAGTAAACTCCGGGAGTTGGTGATGGACAGGGAAGCTTGACATGCTGCAATCCACGGGGTCGCAAAGAGTCGGACACGACTGAGTGGCTGAACTGAACTGAACACTATAAAATTAATAATTTTGAACACTCAATTTTTACAACAAAACTCTAAGTTTTGTGAGATAAATATTACTATTCTGATATTGGACATAGTGAAATCTGGATCTCATATGTCCAAAGTCAAAAAGTTATTGAGTCTGGCACATGATAATTATATGCTAAATATTTTTTTAGAGTAGAGTTTGAAAAGGCATGAGGATACAGAGGAAGATAGGAGCTAGAAATGAAGAGCCTTGTGCAGCTTATTGAGATGTACCCTAGAAGCAACAGTTTAGTTTGTAATAAAAGTGGTTAAACAATAAAGTTAGAGCTGCATTTTTGTTTGTTTTAAAGATTCTTTTACAGAGATTTTATATGGACAAAATTTTAGGGAAAAAGGTCAACTTATATAGAGACATCAATTGGTTTCAGTGGTTTTGGAAAAAAACTTCACTAGGAGATATGTTAAGACATTGTCTGCAAGTCATTGTATGGGGTTGAAAAGAACAATTCTAGAGATTTTGACTGCAGGAACTAAGGATGTTGTAGTACAGTCCTGGAGTAAGGAAACCATTATAGAAGAGAGAATTAGGAGATGCCATAATAAGCTTTGCTCTATTGAGTTTGAGATGTCTAGCAGACATCAAGTGGATATTTGTATTGGATATTTAAATAGAAGGATCTGACATTGAGGACAAAGGCCTCGTATGGAGCTAAATTAAAAAATAAATAAATAAAATTGGAAAAGCAATATTAATGCGATAATGCTCACAGTCTTTCCTTCGAAGAGGCTTTGAAATGGCTTTCTAATTCTGAATCTCAGAGTGATCCTGCCTATGGCAAATATTGCAAATTGGTTCTATCAACACCACTTTCTGTAAACTAGAGAATGGAAAGATGAAATCTCATTTTCCACACTCTTGAAGCTAAGTTTTCAAAAGTGACAGATTTCCCATGCAAGACTTGCAAGGAAGAAGTAAGGTTATAGGACAGAGGCCATGAGGCTTCTCTAGTAAGTCAAGTCAGAAGGTGTTTTTCTTTTTCTCTCCTCATTCCTCCTTTATCTGTCTTTCTAATAGCAGCTCTATAAGCATCTCTGCTTTCCCATGTTTGGCATCTTGGGTCTTGAGGATGAGCTAGGGCAGGCTCACAGAGCCTCAGCCCCGGATCTTGGCCACTGTGGACCCCTCTGGCAAACCCGCTAAAAGACGAGAATCTTGGCCTTATAACTCCTACTTCCACCTACAGACCCACTCTTGTAACTCTGCACCCACTTTCCCTTGCATTTCTGGACCAGGAAGTGGGTACCGGGACTCACAGCCACAAAGGGAACTGGGAGAGCCCTTGTGAAGGCAGAAGGGAAGGCATCTTCAAAAGTCTAATGTTTCCTTGAATGTTATTTTTGAAAACCTAATGTTTGTGGTTCAGGTGTTGCTACAAGTGAGTTTCCACGTGGGGCTTATGGAAACCTTGGCCAATACCAGTTGGCCACTCCCCCTTGTTGGCGGGAAGGGTACTGGTTTTTCTGTTATTAATTAGTTGGAAACTGCATGTAAACGTGTCCAGGACTTATAAAGCGTTCTCCGATCCAGGGCTTCTGGCTCAATGAACACCGGAAGACAGGCTGTAGGTGATGGAGCAGCCAAAGAGAGAGGACCAAAAAGCTACTGCTATTGCAAGATTTCAAAAGAATATTTTATTGGCATAATTAGATAGTTCTCCTGTTTACACTGTTTCTGGAAATTTAGCACACAAATTTAGTATCCAAATAATAATATTTTGAATAAATTCTTTTTTCCCCTCTTATTCTACAGTACATTTTATTGTCAGCCATTAAAAATCCTCTCCTAGTGAGAACTAATTAGGCTTTGTTGGAGTCATTACTGGCTATGTAATTTTCAAGGCCCAGTACAAAAGAAAATTTGAGATCTTTTGTTCCAAAAAAAATAAGCATTTCAAGATGTCAATTATAGTGTATTAAATCAAATACAGGAGCTTCTAAGCTCCACAGGTCACCCACCCATGAAGCCAGTCCCAGCTGGAGCCTGAAAGAGCCAGGTGGCTTGATGTGGAGAGTATTGCTCCAGGAACAGGCATTTCAAACTCCGATATCTTGGAGCTCTGCGGTCTACAACGGCTGCTATCTGCTGGGTCAGCAAAAGAGGGAAAGGATAATCACTCTTGAGCTCATTTCTGCCCCACCTAAAAGTGTTACTTGCCATTTCACTTTATAGGCCATTGGTCCAAATTGCCACAGCCTCTCTCTTGACCGAAAGACTGCTGGGAGATAAAAGGATGTAATTTTAAATGTATGAACACTATAATATTTGCTACAAATCCCAATGTACACCAGCAGAAGTCACGTAAAATCCTTGAAGTCTACTAACTGTAGACTAGAGACTTTGCTGTTAGGCTTATCCCCAGAATGTACAGTGACATCAGCTTGGTCTTTGGCATCATCAGCACGACTAGGCAATGGAAAGAACATGGGAGGGGCCTCTGGAGTTGTGGAAGGAGCAGGACTAATTGCACAAGCTACTGACTGACTGCTGAGGCTATGGTTTTGGAGTGCAGTCTCTAGAGCAGCTGGCTAAATAAACATAAACTTCTCCCTTTTCCTTTAGTTAAATGGATTGCTTAATGTGTAGATCCTCCAAAGCACTGGCATTTCAAATACTTCTGTTTTCAAATTCCCTTTGCATAAGAAGGCTTGAAAAAGTTCCTCTTTTTAGAAAAATTTTGTGAAGGGCTGCTGGTGAGAAACGGGTTGGAATTTACTAATTATAGTCAAGTTTCTTAATAATTTTACAGATATTTTATCTCCTGTTTATGTAATCTAAACTCATTCTAATAGTAGTTAAATTAAACTTAATTATGAAGGCAGATAATTTAGGAAAAACACAGAATTGCAATGTGTAACAAAACCAAAGATAAGTCATCTATCTATTTTTAGGTACTTCAGAACATCTATATCACTTTTTAAATTTATGGAGTGTGCTTAAGCCCCCACCCCCCAAATGTTGGCTTTTGCAAAGACACAAGTACCAGAATTTGACACAGTTACATGTCTGACTGATATATTTGGGTGGTAGTCATACCACTTGACATGATTTCGGGAGATTAAGGTTTACTTGGTTTAGTCTCTAGATATGTAACTTTTAAAACTCACATCATTGCCCATCAAACTGTTCTAATATTTTATACAGCACCATTTTACTCTTGATTTGATCTGACCCTTATGTAGTTAGGTGTCCCAGAGCAGATTATAGGCTTCCAAAGATTATATCTTGCTCTTTTTTATTTCCATGTTTAGTCACATGTAGAGTTTCACTGCACTCTTCTTGAAAACTTTGATATTCCTTAACACTACTTCATGCTAATATGCTAAGATTTTTAAAAATTTTTAAAAACTAAATGTTGTATATTTGATTAACTGTCACATATTTAAGTGTCATAAATTAGATTTAATTTATATATATTCAGTTTTCATTTTAAGAATATTAATGTAAATATTTTAATGGAGAGAATAGGAAAGTGAGTGTGGAAGGAATTCAACACAAAGAGCAGACAAATAATACATTGCAAGATTCAGTTGCAACTAAAAGAAGTTAGAGCATTTGACTTGTAAGATATCCAACCATGAACTATTAACCTTTTCTTTCAATTGGCTACATATTTCCTTTTAAAAACAATGTTCAGTAAATGTCCTGAAATCTATAAATGATTTAAATTATATCCTTCTTATGATTTCAACCACTAAAGTTGTCTTTATGTTAAAATTAATCATAGATAAAGTCCTATTCACAAAGATATATTTGGGTTCTACTTTACAGAAAAAAGGAAATGCTTTTAACACCAAAACTTTCCACTTATATATTCTTTTAAATGGTGAATTTTTAATGTTACTGATTCTGTTAATCTGAAGGTTAAAAGTGTCTATAATTTTGCTTTGCTTAATTTTGCTAGCAACACAATCAGTGATTCTTTAATTGAGAGTTATTTTTTTATTTTCTTCTAAGAAATCATTAATTTTCCAGTTTCATTTTTGCTTTCTTTTCTTTCTTTCTTCCCAATTCACAGATGTTAAAATAGAAGACACTTTTACTCAGAAAGTCAGGTAACTGATACACCCAAAGATCATGTCAGACAACTCATCTATATAAGCTAAACACTCAAAATACAAACTGAAAATTCAGCAAGTATGGCAAAAACCACCACAATATTGTAAAGTAATTAGCCTCCAATTAAAATAAATAAATTGATTTAAAAAAATCATATCTGCATTCTCTTTATGTGAAATTACAATAAACATACAGAATGTGATGGTTAAATCAACAAATCCAAGGTACAGAATACTACTAAGCATTTGTAATACATCCATAAATATTTTTTAATAAATCCTATTTATTTTATTATCCTATATAATTATTTTATTATCCAGCTCTATATCCTTTTCAAGCCTTTGACTATGTGGATCACAATAAACTGTGGAAAATTCTGAAAGAGATAGGCATACCAGACCACCTGACCTGCCTCTTGAGAAATCTGTATGCAAGTCAGGAAGCAACAGTTAGAACTGGACATGAAACAGCAGACTGGTTCCAAATAGGAAAAGGAGTACGTCAAGCTGTATATTGTCACCCTGCTTATTTAACTTACATGCAGAGTACATCACGAGAAACACTGGGCTGGAGGAAGCACAAGCTGACATCAAGATTGCCGGGAGTAATATCAATAACCTCAGATATGCAGATGACACCACCATTATGGCAGAAAGTGAAGAGGAACTAAAAAGCCTCTTGATGAAAGTGAAAGAGGAGAGTGAAAAAGTTGGCTTAAAGCTTAACATTCAGGAAACTAAGATCATGGCATCTGGTCCCATCATTTCATGGCAAATAGATGGGGAAACAGTGGAAACAGTGGCTGACTTTACTTTTTTGGGCTCCAAAATCACTGTGGAGGGTGAGTGCAGCCATGAAATTAAAAGACACTTACTCCTTGGAAGAAAAGTTATGACCAACCTAGACAGCATATTAAAAAGCAGAGACATCACTTTGCCAACAAAGGTCATTCTAATCTAGGCTATGGTTTTTCCAGTAGTCATGTATGGATGTTGGACTATAATGAAAGCTGAGCACCAAAGAATTGATGCTTTTGAAGTGAGGTGTTGGAGAAGACTCTTGAGAGTCCCTTGGACAACAAGGAGATCCAACTAGTCCATCCTAAGGGAAATCAGTCCTGAATATTCATTGGAAGGACTCATGTTGAAGCTGAAATTCCAATCCTTTGGCCACCTGATGCAAAGAGCTGACTCATTTGAAAAGACCCTGATGCTAGGAAAGGTTGAAGGTGGAGGGAGAAGGGGATGACAGAGGATGAGAAGGTTGGATGGCATCACTGACTCAATGGACATGAGTTTGAGTAAACTCTGGGAGTTGATGATGAACTGGGAGGCCTGGCGTCCTGCAGTCCATGGAGTTGCAAAGAGTCAGACATGACTGAGCGACTGAACTGAACTGTTATCTTTTTAACAAATGAACATAGGAGGAATGTGACTTATTGGCACAGTACTATAATAAAAAATACCCTAATGATTAAAAAAATATAATATTTATAACAGATCTGTAATATCAGAGAATATACAGTTTTAGCCTGAGAGTCTTTCTGGCAAGAATGTAAGGTTTAGGAAAGTTGCTCCCACTTCCACAAAGAAAAAGAAAAAAAAAAACGGTAGATGGTTCTTTGTTAAAGGGAGAGGAGAAGCATTATGAGAGAGAATGTGAAAATATACAAAAATGCCCAAACAAAATGTACCTGCTTCACAGAGGGTAACCTGCAAATACTTACATTTGCAATAGTTGCCAGTATATGATTGAAATCTTAATTCTTACATATCCAAGGACGTACAGGAAGCTATTCTGTTTCTCCCTTCATGCTGCAATGACAACAAGCTCTTTCTGTATGGCTGGCTTGCTGGAAACAGTTGTAATCATATCCATAAAATGTAATAGTTTGTTTTATTTTTAAATCCTCAGCTGTTAGAAAAAAGAAGAAAGTAATGGCATAACAGTAGCTGGCAGGTATTGTGTTCAGAAACTACAAACAATGGTCATATACATTTTATGACAAACTACTACCAAGATAAAAAATTTTGTAATGTGGCAACTTCTTAGATATACAGTCTTCTAAACTATCATTAAAATCTGGCTGATTTTTTATAGCTATAAAATATATTTTAAAATCTTTTAATATTATTGTCAATGAACTATAAAGCTGAAACTCTGGTTCATTTAAGGTTTTGCCAATTTTTGACCGCTAAAGTAAATTAATTTTGACTGAATTTCTTGTGATAATATCTGTTTATAATGCTGGCGATAATGGCTACAATGTTCATATCTCTTAATAATACCATGAACATATTTTAAACTACAAAATACATTCTAGGCAGGAGTAAGAAGGTATAATTGGATTGGCTGAGGTCACTTATATAAAAAAACCAAGGATAATAAAATCTGCAAGACAGGCTAATTTATAACATTAATGAACATCTATTAAATTCCTAAATTCTTTCTTCTGTGTTTATATGATATATTTGGGCAGTAGGGGTGATATAGGAAATCATTTTTAATGTACAATGTATAAATTCTTTAATCTTGGTGATTTTATAATGAAAATATACTAACTTCACTTATAATGAAGTTGAAGTTTCAAATATAGTCAAACATTTAATTTAAACATTTAATCCTTTAAAATTCTTCTTACATTGAGGTTTTTTTTTTTTCTTTTTTTTGTTAAGGTATCCTCAGAAGTGCTAGCTTAAAGGTTTGTTGCAGCAAGTTACTGATCATCCATTTGGTTAAATACCAGATTGTGATCTCTTTCAGAGTCATTGTTTCCAGTGACATGCCCTTCCACCCATCCCTTTTGCTTAAGAGCATTTAAAAAGCTCAGGGACTTCTCAGAGAACAGGAGGGATCACAGAGCCCCAAGTGGGTTCACTGTTAAGATTTTATGACACATTATAGAAAGGGATTTACTGGTAGCTTACTTTCTCATCTGTCCTTTAAAACTCCTCTACCAATTGTGCAATTAAGGTCAATTGTATAGCTTCTGAAGAGAAACTTTTGCTCCTAAAACAGATAGTGATCACATTATTAGAGCGGAAAGTTAAATGTGTTGGTGGCTCAGTGGTAAAGAATCTGCCTGAAATGCAGGATACCCAAGTTCAAACAACTGGTTCAAAATTTTGAAAGGGGTACAATAAGGGTGTATATTATCATCCTGTTTATTTAACTTATATACAAAGTACATCATATGAAATGCCAACCTGGATGAATCACAAGCTGGAATCAAGATTGCTGGGTGGAATATCAACTACCTCAAATATGCACATGATACCACTCTAATGGCAGAAAGTGAAGAGGAACTAAAGAATCTTTTATTGAGGGTGAAAGAGGAGAGTGAAAAAACTGGCTTAAAACACAACATTCAAAACATGATCATGGCATCTGGTCCCATCACTTCTTGGCCAATAGAAGGGGAAAAACTGGGAGTAGTGACAGATTTTATTTTGGGGGGCTCCAAAGTCACTGTGGATGGTGACTGCAGCCATGAGGTTAAAAGATGCTTGCTCCTTGTAAGAAAAGCTATGACACACCTAGACAGTGTATTAAAAAGCAAAGACATCACTTTGCTGTCAAAGATCTGTATAGTCAAAGCTATGGTTTTTCCAGTAGTCACATACAAATGTGAGAGATAGACCATAAAGAAGGCTGAGCACCAAAAAACTGATACATTTGAATTCCCTCTACAACCATTCACCTGTCTTGTCTGTACAATATGTTATGTCATTTCAATCTGGCCAGTGACCTGTCTAGAACTAGAGACATTAATATTTAATCATCCCTAGTCACCTTCCAAGCAGGGGCAATTGTCACCACTCCCTTCATATCAGTAGTTCTGGAGTATGTGATACTTAGTAAGGTGATGGATTTCAATTCTCAGTTCAGGGCTGTGTGATAAGGAATAGTCAGGTTCTATAACATCAACATAGAAAATGTCTGTATGGGAAAGATTGCCCACTATGAGTTTTCTTACCTCCCCCCCATCTCATTTAAAGCTAGTAACAGCTGTTCTTATTAGCTTCATTTTACAGATGTAAAAACTGAGGTTGAGAGGTTGGATAAAACATTGGCTATCAAACACCAGCTAGTAATTATGCTCTCATCTGTCTTATTCCAGGCCAAATTCAAGGATAATGGGAAGATTTTACATCTCTCAAACAAATAATATTACAAGAGGGAGAAAAAATAGTGTCAGCTTCATATCTCCATGCAATAAACTCAGTGCCCTCTCAACTTGTTCTCAGTATTTTAGTGAAAAGATTTATTCAGGATTCCCAAGCAATTTCAATAAAAGTCCAACTGGTTTGAAAATTTATATCTCAGCACTAAATAATAAAAATCTTACAAAGCGGTTTTAAACTCACATTGATATAGTAATGGCATCATTGTGTTTACAGGCTGATAGGCTTTGAAAATAGGTATGTTTTATGGATAGCAATACTTTTTAAAAATCACATGGAGCTAATCATCAGATTAGTTAACCTGACTTATGGCAAAACTCATCCTGACTTTTGCTGTGTAAAATGGAGAAAGGCACAAATCAACAGAAAACTGAAGATGAGTTAGAAACAGCCTTATCTTCAAACTGCCTAATTTTGGTAAGTTGTGCCTTCACTATACTTTTCAGCAATACAGCTTTTTTAAGTGATTATTTTTTCCTTTGGCAAAGAAGAAATAAGTGAATATGTGAATAAAGGAAAAATTAGGTACTGGAGAAATGAAGACTTTCCAATATACTTTACATCTACTAGGTACAATGTAGTTACTTGTATAGTTAACTGTTCTCCAAACCCTTAATGCCATAACAAGATTTATTGTTCAATATTGAAGATGAAATGATAATTGAAGTTACACAAAATGTCATATACAGTGTCAAGACCCGTGGCAGAAGAAGGAGAAACAAGACACAAGAATTCAGTGAAAAGTGAGGATCGGGGGACCAACACCCAAGGGCTCCAAGATGAAGGTGCCAAAACTGAATCCAAGCCAGCTTTGTTATACTTTCAGCCGTGAAGGAAAAAATATGCATGGGGTTAAGTTATAACTCATGTGGCCTTCAGGGCCAAGGAACAAAGTGATCATTAACCACTGAGTAACTAAGAAACAGTAATCAATAACATATCAGTAATTAAGACTAATATTCATATCTATAGATTTTCCACCAGATAGGTAAAACATGACTCTGAGACGCCAGTTGAGAAACAGTCTGGGGTCGGTTTTCCAACCCCAGGATCATATCTTGTTTTCAAGACTATGAACTGTTCCCTCTGGACTTATTCCAAGAGTCTCATGCCTTATAGCATCCAGTTTATCAGTAATTATACATTTCTTTTGTGGCCCTTGCTGGGGCCTGCTTTTCTTTTATTCTTCGTGTCTCCTACATATAGCAAGTATCAAACTATTGTCATTTAAATAAATGGTAAACCAACTTTATTGTTTCTGAGAATTGACCCATTGATTCAAAGTGACTTCTATCATGCAGAGTCTGAGTAGCTTCATCATAACATCCATTTGACCAGAGTACCCCCATTGGAGGTTATGTATATTTTTCACTATTTCCAAATTTGCTCACTGCCAGTAATAATCTATTTTTGTCTTTACTCTCCTTTTAGTATAGAACTGCCTTCATATTTAAACTCTAGCTATTCTTCAAATCCCATCTTAACTCACTTCATCTGAGAAATCCAGTGAACATGCTGTTTTGAGCATATCAAGTTATTATATCATAACCTATTCCATTCATTAAGCAATCTTTCCTCTGTTGACTTATAGTGTCCATCATTTTTACACATAGAATCATTTTCTAAAAGAAAACAAGCCATCTAATTTAAGAAATGGGCAAAAGAAGTTGCTAAACATTTTTTCCAAAGAAGATATATTAATACAAATGAGCAATGTGTATATGAAAAAATACTCAATATCACTAATCACTAGGAAATGCAAATCAACATCACAATAGGATTAGTCAGTCAGTTCAGCTCAGTCACTCAATCATGTCCGACTCTTTGCAACCCCATGTATCACAGCACGCCAGGCCTCCCTGTCTATCACAAACTCCGGGAGTTTACTCAAACTTATGTCCATCGAGTCGGTGATGCCATCCAGCCATCTCATCCTCTGTCGTCCCCTTCTCCTCCTGCCCCCAATCCCTCCAAGCATCAGGGTCTTTTCCAATGAGTCAACTCCTCACATGAGGTGGCCAAAGTATTGGAGTTTCAGCTTCAGCATCAGTCCTTCCAATGAACACCTAGGACTGATCTCCTTTAGGATGGACTGGTTGGATCTCCTTGCAGTCCAAGGGACTCTCAAGCGTCTTTTCCAACACCACAGTTCAAAAGCATCAATTCTTCAGCACTCAGCTTTCTTTATAGTCCAACTTTCACATCCATACATGACCACTGGAAAAACCATAGCCTTGACCAGGCGGACCTTTGTTAGCAAAGAAATGTCTCTGCTTTTTAACATGCTATCTAGTTTGGTCATAACTTTCCTTCCAAGGAGCAAGCATCTTTTAATGGCTACAATCACCATCTGCAGTGATTTTGGAGCCCAGAAAAATAAAGTCAGTCACTGTTTCCACTGTTTCCCCATCTATTTGCCATGAAGTGATGGGACCAGATGCCATGTTCTTAGTTTTCTGAATGTTAAGCTTTAAGCCAACTTTTTCACTCTCCTCTTTCACTTTCATCAAGAGGCTTTTTAGGTCCTCTTCACTTTCTGCCATAAGGGTGGTGTCATCTGCATATCTGAGGTTATTGATATTTCTCCCAGCAATCTTGATTCCAGCTTGTGCTTCTTCCAGCCCAGCGTTTCTCATGATGTACTCTGCATATAAGTTAAATAAGCAGGGTGACAATATACAGCCTTGATGTACTCCTTTTCCTATTTGGAACCAGTCTGTTGTTCCATGTCCAGTTCTAACTGTTGTTTCCTGACCTGCATACATGTTTATCAAGAGGCAGGTCAGGTGGTCTGTTACGCCCAGCTCTTTCAGAATCTTCCACAGTTTATTGTGATCCACACAGTTGAAGGCTTTGGCATAGTCAATAAAGCAAAAATGGATGTTTTCTGGAACTCTCTTGCTTTTACGATGATCCAGCAGATGTTGGCAATTTGGTCTCTGGTTCTTCTGCCTTTTCTAAAACCAGCTTGAACATCTGGAAGTTCACGGTTCACATATTGCTGAAGCCTGGCTTGGATAGCACCTCACAATATAATGATCATTATTAAAGAAGAAAGAAAGAAAGAAGGAAAGAAACAGCAAGTGTTGATGAGGCTGTGGAAAAAAGGGAACACTTGTGCACCGTTGGTAGGGAGGTAAATTGGTGCAACCATTATAGAAAATGGTATGTGGAGGGTTTTTAAAAAACAGAAAAGAGAACTGTCATGTGATCTAGTGATCCTACTTGTGTGTATATGACCAAAGTAAATGAAATTACTATATCAAAGAGATATTTGTACTCCCATGTTCATTGCAATATTATTCATAGTAGCAAAGTGGTGGAAACAAGTGTTCATCAGTGGATGAATGGATAAAGAGGATATGGTGTATATATATTCTAATAATCTAATAATAATACAGCATTAATAATAATAATAAAATGTGCTCATAGAAATAGATAGTAGAATGGTGGTTACCAGGGGCTGAAATGTGGGGGAAATGGGGAGTTGTTCAAAGCATATAAACAACCAGCTGTAAGATAAAAAAGATCTGAGAAGTTAATGTATAGCATGTGTGCTAAGTCATTTTAGTGATGTCTGACTCCTTGGAACGCCATGGACTGTAACCTGCCAGACTACTCTGTCCATTGGATTTCCCAGGCAAAAATACTGAAGTGGGTTGCCATTTCCTTTTCCAGGGGATCTTCCTGACCCAGAGGTTGAACCCGTGTTTTTCATATCTGCCACATTGGCAGGCAGGTTCTTTACCACTAGTGCCAACTGGGAAGTCCCAATGCCTAGCATAATGAGTATAATTAACAATACTGCATTATATACTTGAAAGTTGTTAAGAGAGTAAATTTTAAATGCTATCATGACACACAGAAGAAATATAATTATGTGAGGAGATGGGAGTGTTAACTAACTTTATTGCCAATCATTTTGCAATATATACATTTATTTATTTATCATAATCCTCTGCTGATATTCAAAAACCTAAGATCATGGCATCTAGTGCCATCACTTCATGGCAAAACAGTTGGGGAAAAAATGGAAACAGTGACAGATTTCATTTTCTTGGGCTTCAAAATCACTGTGGATTGTGACTGCAGTCATGAAATTAAAAGACACTTGCTCCCTGGAAGGAAAACTATCACAAACCTAGACAGTGTATTAAAAAATCACTTTGAAAAAAAAAAAAAATTAAAAAAAAAAATCACTTTGCCAAAAAAGGTCCATATAGTCAAAACTATGTTTTTTTCAGTAGTCATGTACAGATGTGAGAGTAGCACCTTAATAAAGAAGGCTGAGCACTGAAGAATTGATGTTTTCAAACTGTAATTTTGGAAAAGATTCTTGAGTCCTTGGCCAGCAAGGAGTTCAAACCAGTCAATCCTAAAGGAAATCAACCCTGAATATTCATTGGAAGGACTGATGCTGAAGCTGAAGCTTCAGTACTTTGGCCACCTGATGTGCAGAGCTGTCTCATTGGAAAAGACATTGATGCTGGGAAAGATTGAAGGCAGGAAGAGAAAGAAGGAGGTGACAGAGGATGAGATGGTTATATGACATTACTGATTCAATGGACATGAGTTTGAGCAATTTCGAGGAGATAATGAAGGACAGGGCAGACTGGCGTGCTGTAGGCCATGAGGCTGCAAAGAGTGTGACATGACTGAGCAAGAGCAACAACACTTTTCACGCCTTAGTTATATGTCAATAATGTCTCAGTCAACCTGGGGGTGGGAGGAAATTAAAGGAAGCCATAACTATCATGTGGTATGATCCTCTCATTTGGGAAGCCTGAAAACCGGAGACACTCAGTGATTTTCCATGAGAAAATGAAGAAAAGGCAATAGTAAAGCCCAGCTCTCTTGAAACTACGTTAGTGAACTTTATTAAGGATATAAGAATCTTTGCATTTCATTAGGATTCCTAAGAACATATAACTCAGTAATCCATCAAGTACCAAAAGATCCTCTATCAGTTAGGTAGCAATTAATATCCATTTTCAATATTTTCAATCATAGAGAAATAATTACATGGTTCTACTTACAAATAACTTAATTTTTAAAAAGACCTTTATGAGTCTGTTCCCTATTACACCAAAAATGATCCACTTAAACTCTTTGCTAACATATGCAGCGTTGATGAAATGGTGATCTGATGAGAGTCTTTGTTCTTATTAACAAAAATTGGAAGTAGAAAGAAAAATGAAAAGGTTCATTTCCTCCTGAGATATAATCCTAGCTGGACAGGTATAATTGCTATTTCTTCTATTAAGCAAAACCATCCTCACTGTAATATTTACTCACTTGCTTTGCTCTGCAAATTTACTTTCACAGTGTCTTATCTTACTTTCAAATGACAAATCTTCACATACTGGAGAAATGTTTCATGTATCCTCTAAGAAATTTTTTTGGATTAACCATCTTTAGATTAATTATTTATCCATAGTAAATAGCATGTAGAACGTTTCTGATAACTCACATATATGTATGCATGTCACCCATAAAATATGATGGTTCCCACAGTAGCAAGTTGTCTGACTCTCACAGAGTACATTGAGTTTCCTGCCTTCCATGCCTTGTAAACTGGTGCTCTCTTAGCACAGATTGATTGCACTAAAGATAGATTCTCTTGGCTAAATTGGTTAACAGTTTGCTTATATTCCTTACCATTTAAGTACATTTCAGGACATTAACATCAAGAAAACCTCAGCTATGTAGTGAATTCCCACATAAACTATTTCCTTTTATTTCCTGGTCTGTTGCATATTCAGTAGATGCTTGAAATTAAAGCTCATATGTTTTCACTGGTAACACTATATGGTTAGAGGTCTTTGACTCAATTTCCTAAGCCAGTGGACCACTCTTCAATTAAAAAAAAAGTTATTTTATGAGTATTAAAATCTCTGGAAAATAAAATTTGAAAACAAATGTTCTTCTTGAAGTCTTATAGTAACAGAAAGACGTAACAGGGCACTGTGCATTTAGAGCTATAGTTCACATCTCCCCTCACCCCCACCCCAGGATAAGCACTGTCTGGGAGAAACTTTCGGAGTGCTGAAGGTTGAAGGTTGAGAAGGAATTTAAGATATATAACTAAATTTTCATCAAGTACAAAAAGCTGCTTTATCAGTTCACCAGCAATTAATATGCAGTTTCAATATTTTCACTGAACTTGTTTTTACACATAATCATTGGCTGAATCTCACCAATTGGGATCTAAAGCTCTGAAAACAGACTCTCCAAGGCTGGCGATCAGCAGTGAAAATGAGCTTAACTATATCAATGTCTCTACCCAAGACTCCATTTAATTTATTCAACATAAAGCCAGTATTTTGCTGAATTAGTTTAATTTTAATCCTTTTCATCTATTTTAACTAGATTCCTCTTCATTATTTTAAAGATATTATTTTGAGAGAAGAAGAGAGGAAAATTAGGTGTGACAGATACATGGTTAGGCAAAATCAAACAATACAAAAACAAAGAACATGAGGAAAGTATGAGATGTGATCAGTGCCACAAGATTTTCTCAGCAGGTTATTTATAGCTGGTAATTTAAAAATGGGCTTGGAATTTTCTAAGCCTTCTAAATTAGTGTGATACAGCCTAGAGCTGCCACATGAAGATTCTTATCTATAGGACAAGCAGATTAAACTTATTTGCAAATGTCAAATCTGTCCTTGTATTCTTATCCTGTGTGACTCATTAACTTGTTTTGAGTAGGAGTATATGTATATCAGTCAATCAGTCAGTAGTTCAGTCGCTCAGTCCTGTCTGCCTCTGTGACCCCATGAATCGCAGCACGCCAGGCCTCCCTGTCCATCAGCAACTCCCGGAGTTGACTCACACTCATGCCCATCGAGTCGGTAATGCCATCCAGCCGTCTCATCCTCTGTCGTCCCCTGTATACTCCTACTCAAAAGTATTGTGTATCAAGTGAAGTGAAGTCACTTAGTCATGTCTGACTCTGCGATCCCGTGGACTGTAGCCGATCAGGTTTCTCCGTCCATGGAATTTTCCAGGCAAGAGTGATGGAGTGGGTGTATCAGTGAGCTGGTTAAAGGAACTTAGATTTCAAAATGGACGTGACTAAAGCAGAGCCTGTCATTTTCATACAGCAGCAATTTTACAGAATTTGATTATCTGCAGTTTGCACTTTATTCATCTACCTCTTTAAGACAGATGGGCCTATCCACACTGTGGAGCACAAGTGTGAGTGAGGAGGAGAGTGAGAATCCCCGAGAACGGGCAGGAGCTAGTAACGTAACGGACACATTCTTACTTTACTGTGGTGTTGAAAAATATCTCCAGGCTGGGTGTGGGAGACAAAATTTTATATGCTATCAATATATGATCGTTGGAAGCGTTTTATATTTCTATGGACAATTATTTGGACTTCACAAAGAAAAAATGTTAAAAATCTACTTTTATGTCCCTCTAAAAACTATAGAAACTCTAGAAAGACCTGTAAATAAAAACAAACAAAAATATTCAAACAGGATTCCAAGACCTAACTCTTATAGTTTTTTGCTATGCATAAAAATAGAGACAGCTATTAATAGATATGCAAGGTATATATTTGTATGTATACATATATATATTGGAGAAGGAGATGGAAACCCACTCCAGTATTCTTGCCTGGAAAATCACAGGGACTGGGAATCACCAGGAGCCTGGTGGGCTGCCGTCTATGGGGTCTCACAGAGTTGGACATGACTGAAGTGACTTAGCAGCACATACATATATATAAACATATGAATTTAAATGAAATTACCCAATGTCTTTTCAGATTTAAATAAACCTTTGTTAAAATCCAGTTTGTGGTCATTTTAAACATGTCTACAAATTCTTTGAAATTGCTATCCTTATCTTGAATATTGGCTAGTTTTTACATATTACTATGATGATTAGTTTTATGCGTCAGCTTGGGCATGTGGCCTGGTTATTCAGGCATACACTAACCTAGGTATTTCATGAAGGTGTTTTGTAAATGTGGTTCAAATCCATATTCAGTTGACCTTAAGTACAAAGATTATTTGGACTTCCCAGGTGGCTCAGTGGGTAAAGAATCTGCCTGCCAACACAGGAGATGCAGGAGATGTGGGTTTGACCCCTGGATCTGAAAGAGCCCCTGGAGGAGGGCGTGGCAACCCACTCCAGTAATTTTCTCTGGAGAATCCCATGGATGGAGGTGCCTGGCAGGTTACATTCCACAGGGTCGCAAAGAATCAGACAAGACTAAAGCAACTTAGCAGGTATGCAAGCACAAAGATTATTCTAGATAAACTGGGTGGACCTAATTTTAACAGTTGAGAATCCTTAAGAGCAGAGCTGAGGTTTCTTGAAGAACTTCCAGTAGAACTTCCTCAATAATGTCCAAGAGCGTCTGCTTTCCCTACTGGCCCATCTTATGATTTCCAAACTTGCCTACTCGGCCCCTAAAGTTATGTAACCAATTTTTTTTTCAATAAATTATTTAACAGATATCCCCTACTGGCTGTCTCTCTGGCTGAACCCTGACTAATGCACTTACTAATGCAGTTACTCATGTAGATATAACTGTGTGACTCTCAAGGCTGTGTTCTAAAAAGTGATACACAGTTCCCCTGGCTTCCTTTCAGATATTTGCGGAACCAATTAGCTCCTGTGATGAAATTCAGGTAACATAGTTGTGTCCCAAAGCAGCAAATGAGGGCCAATTCAGTGACATGATAGTTCCCTATTATCATATGAGAAAGTCTACACTATCCATTTATTTTAACAACATGAGAAACTGAGGCTGAGAAGTCCCAGGTCAATCCCCCTCAACCTCCAGAACTGTAAGTGATAGTAATAAATGAGTGTTGTTTTGCACTATTGTTTGGGACAGCTATTTGTGTTGTAGGAAGGGAGACCCCTTCTTGGGCCTGAGACTGTGCTTTTGTCTAACACGTGGAAATGATTTGTCCGAGGAGACACACATGTTGACTACTCAGGAGACTTTATAGGGAAGGGGTGCCTGGGCAGAGAGCCACAGGGTAAGGGAAACCAAGAGGACTGCTCTGCCACGTGACTCATAGTCTCGGGGTTTATGGTGATGGGATTCGTTTCCGGGTTGTCTCTGGCTAATTATTCTGACTCAAGGCCCTTCCTGGTGGCACATGCATTGCTCGGCCAAGATGGATACCAGCGAGGAGGAATCTTGGAGATGGTAGGATATGTGGTATGTCCTTTTGACCTTTCCTGAATTCTTCTCATTGGTGGTGGCTTGGTAGTTCTATTTTCCTTACCAGGACCTCCTGTCATAAAATAACTCATGCAAATGTTTACTGTGGTGCCTGGCCAGGGTGGGTGGTTTCAGTCAGTGTTTCCACTAACGTTCACAGAGCATAGACAACTTACAGACCTTGGTGGTTTTTGTATTGTGTCAAAGTCTCTAAATTAGAACTACCTTTTCAAAATTCCCTTCCTTGAAGGATGTTAAGTTCCAGATTGCCACAGTAGATATATAAACAAGATTTGAAAGAAAGAAAAGTAGGTTTGTTTTATGCTTGCAAGCTCTGACTAGATCAGATGCTTTTGCAAGTCCCATGTTTTGTGATGGATCTGCTAACTCACCTCATTGACAGAAAACAGCGTCAGCCCATAGCGACTTTAGCTTCTTCCAGATCTTCTTAAGCCTGCAGCCAGACCCAGACTCCTTCACCTCCCTGCAGAGTTCTTCCTTACGCTTCCTTAGCCCACATCTGTATGAAAAACCATAGAGATATACCCCAGTTCTAATGCAAGTCACTTGCATAAACTAAGTTGAAGGCTGAAGGTGGTACAAGATTGATTCAGAGTCTTTTCACAGGACAGGTTCTGGTTTGTTCTCATGGGTTCCATGGGCTCCTCCAGCCTCCTAGCTTGGCCTTGTTCTCCCTCCCTTACTTCTGTCTTTCCATTTTAATCAAGCTCAGCATCTGACACAGAGACAGTGAAGCTTGTGGAATGGTTACCCAGCTCCCACAATCACATAAGGTTGCATCTCCACAATAAATCCACTTTCTCTCCCATAATGATTCTGTTTATCTGGTCAAATACAAAGATCCACGACCTAAATTCCACTGTCCTGCCTGAGATGTGTCATTTCAATGATTCCCAGTCTCTTTCATGTCCATTCACTAACTTTTTTCTGCATTGTGAAGCACAGAAATGAAACAGACCTCTATCTTGGCATTTTTCCAATAGTTACTGTGTTGGCAGAACACTCCACTTAAGTTCATAGTCAATGCAGAAATTTCAAATTTAAAATATGAGGGACTCCTGGTGTAAGTCCTTTGGCCACTCTCTATTTTGGTATTTTTCACAGTCCAGCAGACTTTGCAGGCTCCAAAACTGCCACTTAGTTCATCTCTGGATTTGCTCCAAGACTATGCTCATCTGTCCATATTTTTATATTTTCTGGATACTCCTTATCCTTTGCACCTCAGTATGTCTATTTTCTTTATTTTATATATCAAGATGATTTATCCCTCCCCTTAAAATTTATACTTAAAAATTCTAAAAGTGCCCATTCAAATAAAAACTGTTCTGTGTGCCACCTTTTAGTAACTTAGAAAAGCTGACAGAATATTAAAATTTATTTATATTTCTTTAAATATCTGTAGTACCAGTGGTGATGCCTCCTTTATTTTGATATTAGTATTTTTTTATCTTATTATTTCTTCTTTTATTAACTTGTCTAGAGATTAACTGAGGGGCTTCCCTCGTAGCTCAGTTGGTAAAGAGTCTGCCTGCAATGCAGGAGACCCGGGTTTGATTCATGAGTCGGGAAGATCCCCTAGAGAAGGAAATGGCAACCCACTCCAGTATTCTTGCCTGGAGAATCCCATGGACAGAGGAACCTGGCAGGGTACAGTCTTTGGGGGTTGCAAGAGTCGGACATGACTGAGTGACTAGCACACAGCACACTAGAGATTAATACATTTTAATTGATTTTTAAAAGAACCAGCTTTGGTTTTATTGATTTTTTTCTATTAATTTCCTACTTTCAATTTAATTTCTTCACTAATTGCTACTTCTTTTAGTTCTTTTAGAGATAAGCATCTATCTTTAGTTTCATAAGATAAAACTATTAAGTTAGAAAGATTTTTAGATTTTTCTTCTAAAAATATAAGTATTTAATGTAAATTTTCCATTGTTGCTGTTCAGTTGTTAAGTCATATCTGACTCTTTGTGACCCCATGGACTGCAGCATGCTGGGCTCCTCTGTACTCCACTGTCTCCCAGAGTTTGCCCAAATTTATCTCTACTGAGTCAGTGATGCTATCTAACCATCCTATCCTCTGCCATCCACTTCTATTTTGCCTTCATTCTTTCCTGGCAACAGGGTCTTTTTCAATGATTCATTTCTTCACATCAGGTGTTCAAAGTATTGCAGCTTCAGCTTCATCATCAGCCCTTCCAATGAATATTAAGGGTTGATTTCCTTTAGGATTGGCTGGTTTGATTTCCTTGCTATCCAAGGGACTCTTGAGAGTCTTCTCCAGCACCACAATTTGAAAGCAAAATTTCTTTGGCATTCAGCCTTTTTTTATGATCCAGTTCTTACAGCTGTACACAACTACTGGAAAAACCATAGCATTAACTATAAGGATCTTTATCAGTGAATGAAGTGATGGGACCTGATGCTATGGTCTCAGTTTTCTGAATGCTGACTTATAAGCCAATGTTTTCACTCTCCTCTTTTACACCCACCAAGAGGTTCTTTAGTTCCTCTTCACTTTCTGCCATCAGAGTGGTATCATCTGCATATCTGAGGCTGTTGATATTTCTCCTAGCATCTTGATTCCAGCTTGTGATTCATCTACCCTGTCATTTCATATATGAGATACTCTTATGCAATCTTGTTCTTTATAGCATCAGACTTTACTATCACCACTGGACACATCCACAACTGAGAACTGTTTCCACTTTGGCCCAACTGCTTCATTCTTTCTGATGTGGTGGTGGTTTATTCACTAAGTCATGTCCAATTTTTGTAACCCCATGGACTGTATCTTACCAGGCTACATTGGATTTCCTAGGCAAGAATATTGGAGTGGTTTGCCATTTCCTTCTTCAGTGGACCTTGTTTTGTTAGAACTCTTCACTATGACCCATCTATCTTGGATGGCCCTGCATGGCAAGACTCATAGCTTCAATGAGTTATGCAAGCCCTTTGGCCACAACAAGGCTTGGTCTTTGAAATGGAAGTATGCTTTTAAGCACTATTACCACCACATCTCAGAAATTTTGATGTTTTGACTTTATGTTCATTTAGTTCAAAATGGTTAAGTTTCTCTAGAGATATTATCATTTTGATACATATGATATATACATATATTGTTTAATCCCTGATATTTCTGAAATGTTCAGCTACTTGTAGCCAGTTATTAATGTCTAGTTTAATTCCATTGTAGTCTGAAGACATACTTGTATAATTTCTATTCTTTACATTTGTCAGTATATATTTATCCTGATATATTTCCATATGAGCTTGAGAAGAATGTGTATTTTGCTGTTGCTGAACAATGCATTCTATAAATATTTCCATTAGATCTGATTGATTAATGGTGATATTGTTCAGTTCAACTATATCCTTTCTGATTATCTACCTGCTGAGTCTATTAATTACTGAAAGAGGTACGGTGAAGTCTCCAACTATAGTGGTCACATAGCATGATTTTTTTTTTTTTTTAGTGTTAAACTTCCTAGGAGCTGGGCTGTGTTTAATGTTTATAGTAACTATAGTTGCTAGATGTTTCCAGTTGATCTGGTGTCTTTGTTTTATATCTCCTATGTTTTCCTTGAGTCTTTGTAAGGACTTTTTCAATTGAGTCTTTGTCTTTCAAGTAATTTCAGCTAAATTCTTCTGATAAGGTAGTGATAAGATGTTGAGTAGGGGAGTTTTCTGTGATTGTATTATTATTATTAGCTGCATCACACATGGAATGTGGGATTTTAGTTCCCTGACCAGCAATTGAACCTGTGCTTCCTGCATTGGAAGCCTGGTCATAACCACTGGACCATTAGGGAAGTCCCCCTTAAAATTGTGTTTATCATTATACTTTATTTATTTAATCTCTACACTTTACTGTATGTTTACTACATTTAAACTCTAAAAGTTTAAAAAAACTGAAACTCATATAACTGTCTGACTCTTTAGGACCTCATTGACTTTAGCCCACCAGGCTCCTCTGTCCATGGGGTTTTTCATGCAAGAATACTGGAGTGAGTTGCCATTTCCTTCTCCAAGGGGTGTTCCCAACCCAGAGGTGGAAACTGCATCTCCTGCATTGGCAGGCAGATTCTTTGCTGCTTAGCCACGAGGGAAGCCTTAATAAATGTTCACTAACATACAAATAAATTATAATATTTAATACTATCTACTTCCCCCTCCCCAGTGTTTTACACTTTAAAAGAAAACAAATCCAGATAACAGTGCATTGTGTTAGTCACTCAGTCGTGTTGGACTCTTTGTGACCCCCATGGAATGTAGCCCACCAGGCTCCTCATAGAATTCTCCAGGCAAGGATATTGGAGTGGACTAGCCATTCGCTTCTCCAGGGGATCTTCCTGATTCAGGGATTGTACCCATGTCTCCTGCATTGCAGATGGATTCTTTAACATCTGAAACACCAGAGATGTCTATAACATTAAATGTTTCATGTGTATAACATTAAATTTTACCTTTTGTTTGCACAGTATGCTCACCACCAAAAGTTTAGCTTCTTTTTGTCAATACACAGTTGATCCATTTTACCTTGAACTTTGACCTTCTCAAATGTTTCTTACCTATTTTCCTTCCCTGATGTAAAACAGGAAGGTTAGAGGGAGTTGGAGCTAGGTAATTAATTACCCTCCTGTGGGTCAGATAATGATCTGCCTTCTCTTAGTCCTTTGTTAGGGAAAGAGCTTCAGGCAGATTTGAAAAATGGTTACCTTTCCCATTTCTGCCAAGGCCTCAGGGGATCTCTGTTAACTCCTCACTGAGAACTAGTGAGATTCCTGGAGGTAAAATGCACAAAAGTTTAGGGACCCTCCTAAAACTGCAGATCTCAGGAGTTATCATTCTCCTGCTAGACCAAATTGAAGCCTCCAGTAATTTACAAAATTATGGGTGGGGTGTTATTACCAGTTTATGGTTCTAGTAGTTTCAAATCCAGGTAAACAAGTAACTACTGTGATTCTCTGTATTCACCTACTTGTCTTATCTTTCAAGTTTCAGAATGGTGGTTTACTCTGTGACCCCAATTTTGTGACAGGTTCATAAAAGTCTTTCTGTTGGTTCAGCCATATTTTTCTATTGTGAGGTTACAAATGATGACTTCTAAGCTCTTTCCCAAAGAAAGGCAATGCCAAGGAATGCTCAAACTATCGTACAATTGCACTCATCTCACACTCTAGTAAAGTAATGCTTAAAATTCTCCAAGCCAGGCTTCAGCAATATGTGAACCGTGAACTTCCATATGTTCAAGCTGGTTTTAGAAAAGGCAGAGGAACCAGAGATCAAATTGCCAACATCTGCTGGATCATCAAAAAAGCAAGAGAATTCCAGAAAAACATCTATTTCTGCTTTTTTGACTATGCCAAAGCCTTTGACTCTGTGGATCACAATCAACTGTGGAAAACTCTGAAAGAGATGGGCATACCAGACCACCTGACCTGCCTTTTGAGAAATCTGTATACAGGTCAGGAAGCAACAGTTAGAACTGGACATGGAACAACAGACTGGTTCCAAATAGGAAAAGGAGTACGTCAAGGCTGTATATTGTCACCCTGCTCATTTAACTTATATGCAGAGTACATCATGCAAAATGCTGGGCTGGATGAAGCACAAGCTGGAATCAAGATAGCCTGGAGAAATTTAAGTTATCTCAGATATTCAGATGACACCACTCTTACAACAGAAATGGAAGAAGAGCTAAAGAACTGCTGGATCAAAGAGGAGAGTGAAAAAGCTGGCTTGAAACTCAACATTCAAAACTAAGATCATGGTATCCAGTCCCATCACTTCATGGCAAATGACAAGACAATGGAAACAGTGAGAAACTTTATTTTTCTGGGCTCCAAAGTCACTGCAGATGATGACTGCAGTCATGAAATTAAAAGACACTTGCTCCCTGGAAGAAAAACTATGACCAACCTAGACAGCATACTAAAAGGCAGAAACATTAGTTTGCCAACAAAGGTCTATCTAGTCAAAGCTATGGTTTTTCCAGTAGTCATGTGTAGATGTGAGAGTTGGACTATAAAGAAGGCTGAGTGCTGAAGAATTGATGCTTTTGAACTGTGGTGTTGAGAGACTCTTGAGAATCTCTTGGACTGCAAGGAGATCCCACCAGTCCATCCTAAAGGAGATCAGTCCTGAGTGTTCATTGGAAGGACTGATGCTGAAGGTGAAACTCCAGTACTTTGGCCACCTGATGCGAAGAACTGGTTCATTGGAACAGACCCCGATGCTGGGAAAGGTTGAAGGTGGGAGGAGAAGGGGACGTCAGAGGATGAGATGGTTGGATGGCACCACCGACTTGATGGACATGAGTTTGAGTAAACTCCAGGAGTCGGTGATGGACAAGGGAGGCCTGGCGTGCTTCAGTCCATGGGGTTACAAAGACTTGGGCATGAATGAGTGACTGAACTGAACAAGAGAAAACAATTAAAATTTTTTTTTTTCCTTAGAAAACCTTGCAGACAGAATAGTTCACAACCACATGCTGTGACCCAGTTTCATTGAGTTTCAGAGGAATATTTGCTATAATAATATGTTCACCAAAATTCAGCATGATGGGCAGTTTGAAACCAATACCATGGACTCCACAGTCCTATCTACCCATTTCAGGGCATTGTTCCATAGATTCTCAACCATGTTGTGATATTCTTAAGCCCTATTTTGTTTTTATTTTTTATCTTTCTCCTCATGAGGAGAGATTTCTAAGATTAAATATCCTGTAAAATTCAAGTTGTTCAGCTGCTCAGTCATGTCTGAGTCTTTGTGACTCCAGGGATTGCAGCCTGGCCTTCATCATCTCCCAGAGTTTGCTTAAACTCATGTCCGTTCACTCGGTGATGCCATCCAACCATTTCATCCTTTGTCATCTCTTCTCTTCCTGCCTTCAATTTTTTCAAGCATCAGGGTCTTTCTAATGAGTCAGTTCTTCACATCAGGTGGTGGAAGTATATATATTGGTTAAGAATATATTTCTCCAACTAGTTTTTTTCTAAGGACATTGGAAAAAGTTCTAAATAAATGACAGTTTATTTTTCATGCATTTTCCAAGTATCAATATGTGCAAACTTAGTAAAAAAGATACTGCCCAGAGAGTCATAGAAGAAATATCATGAACACAGTACAATCATTGCTTTCTCGCAAGGAATATTTTACCACAATTTAGCTTTTATAATTTGGTTAAAAAAATAAATAATGCAAGCTTCTTTGGGATAAGATATAGATTATTGTACACAACATTTAAATATCCTTGTCCCGTTGTATCTATGTGCTGAAATTTCATCCATGTTGTCTTAATTGTATACCTGCCTCCTCCTCACACATATATATGTGCATAACCTAATTCATTTGGCTTTGTTTTCCTAATTCCTTAATTGCAAAATGAGTTACTTGCCACTTAACTGGATACCAAAATGTCTCTAAATTCCTGTTGATGTATTAATAACACCACAGATTCAAAGAAGTCATGCTTTTCCCTCTCTTCTTAATAAATAAAAAAGTATATTTTCAATAAATTGAGATGACTCTCAGGACTAGCATAGACAACATGCAACCAAGAACTATTCTTGAGTTGAATAAAGAATATTGAATGCCAACCATTCTTGGAAATGCAGTAGTAATTAATGAGCTTGAAGACATTTCTATTGAGGGAAAAGTGATAGAATACTTCTTTTGAAACTGTCTTTAGAAACAATGTTCTTTTCATTAGTGTTATGGATTCATCTAGTGGTAAAGCACAATTGCTAGGCTCAGGAAAGTTATTCTAGAAAATATTCAGCTTATATTTTCCTTTTCTTGTCTTTTGAATCTTGATATAAATCAATTTGATCTAGATAGCATGACCTCTCTTAATGCTTCATATAGTAATTTTTTCTGAAGAATCCATGACATAAAATTATAGAGAGAATTAAAATTATGAGGGTTAGTTTCCTGATGAAGCAGTCAAACATTTTTGAAGTCAACACAGGAATATATTTCTTATTCCCTTTTAAAAAATCTCTATTGTTATTAATCTAATAGTACTATAGTACTGGAGGAGAGAATGCCAAACCAGTCCAGTATTCTTGTGGTGAGAAACCCATTAACAACATGAAAAGGCAAGAAGAAGATGAGCCCCCAGATTAGAAGGTGTCCAATATGGTACTGGGGAAGAGTGGAGGGCAATTACTAATAGCTCCAGAAAGAATGAAGCTGAGCCAAAGTGGAAACAAAACTCAGCTGTGGATTGTGTCTGTTAGGTGGAAGTAAAGTCTGATGCTGTAAAGAACAACAATGCATAGGAACCTGGAATGTTAGGTCCATGAATCAAGGTAAATTGGACCTGGTCAAGCAGGAGAAGGCAAGAGTGAACATCAGCATCTTAGGAATCAGTGAATTAAAATGGATGGGAATGGGCAAGTTTAATTAAGATGACTCTTACATTTACTACTATGGGAAAGAATGTTAGAAGAAATGGAGTAGCCCTCATAGTCAACAAGAGTCCAAAATGCAGTACTTGGGTGTGATCTCAAAGATAACAGAATGGTCTCAGTTCATTTCCAAGGCAAACCACTGAACATCACAGTAATCCAAGTCTATGCCCCAACCTATCACCTCACGGTCCTATCACTTGATGACAAACAGATGGGAAAAATGTGGAAACAGTGTCAGATTTCATTTTCTTGAACTTCAAAATCAATGCTGATGGTGATTGCAGCCACACACACACACACACACACACACACACACACACACACAAATGCTTGCTCCTTGGAAGAATAGCTATGTCAGACCTAGATAGTGTTTTAAAGAACAGAGACATCACTTTGCCAACTAGGGTACGTATAGTCAAAGTTATGGTTTTTCCAGTAGTCATGTATGAATGTGAGAGTTGGACCATAATTAAGGCTGAGTGCTGAATAATTGATGCTTTCAAACTGTGGCGCTGGAAAAAAACTCTTAGAGTCCCTTGGACAACAAGGAGATCAAATCAGTCCCTCCTAAAGGAAATCAACTCTGACCATTCGTTGGAAGGAGTGATGCTGCAACTGAAGCTCCAATACTTTGGCCACCTGATGTGAAGAGCTAACTCACTTGAAAAGACTCTGATTCTGGGAAAAATTGAGGGCAAGAGGAGAAGAGGGTGAGATGGTTGGATGGCATCACTGACTCAGTGGACATGAATTTGTGCAAACTTGGGGAGATAGTGATGGACAGAGAAAACTGGTGTGCTGCAGTCCATGGGGTCACAAAGAGTCAGACATGACTTAGCAACTGAATAACAACAACATTGACCCAGGCACTGATGCTGAAGATGCTGTAACTGACCAGTTCTATGAAGACTTACATGACCTTCTAGAACTAACACCAAGAATATGTCCTTTTCATCAGAGGATTGGAATGCAAAAGTAGGAAGTCAAGAGATATCTGGAGTAACAGGCCAGTTTGGCTTTGGAGTATGAAACGAAGCAAGGCAGCTGCTGGCAGAGTTTTGTCAAGAGAACACATTGGTAACAGCAAGCAGTCTTTTCCAACAATGTAAGTGACAATGCTACACATGGCCATCACCAAATCAATACTGAAATCAGACCGATTATATACTTTGCAGCTGAGGATGGAGAAGCTATGTACAGTCAGCAATAATAAGACCTGGAGCTGAGTGTGGCTCAGATCATGAACTCCTTATTGCAAAATTCAGACTTAAAGAAAGTGGGGAAAGACACTAGACCGTTCAGGTATGGCCTAAAGTAAATTCATTTTGATTACACAGTGGAGGTGATGAATAGATTCAAGGGATTAGATCTGGTAGGTAGAGTGCCTGAAGAACTATGGACAGAGGTTCATAACATTGTACAGGAGGCAGTGAACAAAACCATCCCAAAGAAAAATAAATGAAAGAAAGCAAAGTGGTTGGCTGAGGAGGCTTTACAAATAGGTGAGGAAAAAGGACCAGTGAAAAGCAAGGGAGAAAAGGGAAAGTGATATCTAACTGAATGCAGCATTCCAGAAAATAACAAGGAGAGATAAGAAGGCCTTCTTCAATGAATAATATAAAAGTAGAGGAAAACAATAGAATGGGAAAGACTAGAGACCTCTTCAAGAAAATTAGAGATTCCGGGGACATTTCATGCAAAGATGTGCACAATACGGGGACATTTCATGCAAAGATGTGCACGATAAAGAAAAGAAATGGTAAGGACCTAACAAAGGCAGAAGAACTTAAGAAGAGGTGGAGAGAATACACAGAACTATACAAAAATGGAATGACCCACATAGCCACGGTGGTGTGGGCACTCACCCAGAGTCAGATATCCTGGAGTCTGAAGTCAAGTGGGCCTTAGGAAACATAACTATAAACAAAGCTAGTGGAAGTGATGGAATTCCACCTGAGCTGTTTCAAATCCTCAAAGATGATGCTGTTAAAGTGCTGCATTCAATATATCAACAAATTTGGAAAACTCAGCAGTGGCCGTAGGATTGTTTTCATTTCAACCCCAAGGAAAGGCAAAGCCAAAGAATGTTCAAACTATGGAACATTTGCACTCATTTTGATGCTAGTAATGTTATGCTGAAAGAGGATGCTCTGAAGGTGCTGCACTCAATATGCCAGCAAATTTGGAAAACTCAGCAGTGGCCAGAGGACTGGAAAAGGTAAGTTTTCATTCCAATCTCAAAGAAAGGCGGTGCCAAAGAATGCTCAAACTACCACACAATTGTACTCATCTCACACGATAGTAAAGTAATGCTTAAAATTCTCCAAGCAAGGCTTCAATAGTACATGAACCGAGAACTTCCAGATATTCAAGCTGGGTTTAGAAAAGGCAGAGGAACTAGAGATCAAATTGCTAGCTAACATCCGCTGGATCATCATAAAAGCAAGAGAGTTCCAGAAAAACATCTATTTCTGCTTTTTTGACTATGCCAAAGCCTTTGTGTGGATCACAATCAACTGTGGAAAACTCTGAAAGTGATGGGCATACTAGACCCTCTGACCTGCCTCTTGAGAAACCTATATGCAGGTCAGGAAGCAATAGTTAGAACTGGACATGGAACAACAGACTGGTTCCAAATAGGAAAAGGAGTACATCAAGGCTGTATATTGTCACCTGCTTATTTAACTTATATGCAGAGTACATCAAAAGAAACGCTGGGCTGGAGGAAGCACAGGCTGGAATCAAGATTGTTGGGAGAAATATTAATAACCTCAGATATGCAGATAATATCACATTTATGGCAGAAAGTGAAGAAGAACTAAAGAGCCTCTTGATGAAAGTGAAAGAGGAGAGTGAAAAAGTTGGCTTAAAGCTTAACATTCAGAAGACTAAGATCATGGCATCCGGTCCCATCATTTCATGGCAAATAGATGGGGAAACAGTCAAAACAGGGGCTGACTTTATTTTTCTGGGCTCCAAAATCACTTCAGATGATGACTGCAGCCATGAAATTAAAAAAAAGACACTCCTTGGAAAGAAAGTTGTTACCAACCTAGACAGCACATTGAAAAGCAGAGACATTACTCTGTCAACAGAGTTCTGTCTAGTCAAGGCTATGGTTTTTCCAGTGGTCATGTATGGATGTGAGAGTTTGATGATAAAGAAAGCTGAACACCAAAGAATTGATGCTTTTGAACTGTGGTGTTGGAGAAGACTCTTGAGAGTCCCTTGGACTGAAAGGAGATCCAATCATTCCATCCTAAAGGAGATCAGTCCTGAATATTCATGGAAGGACTGATGTTGATGCTGAAACTCCAATACTTTGGCCACCTGATATGAAGAGCTGACTCATTGGAAAAAACCCTGATGCTGGGAAAGATTGAGGGCAGGAGGAGAAGGGGACGACAAAGGATGAGATGTTTGGATGGCATCACCGACTCAATGGACATGGGTTTGGGTGAACTCCGGGAGTTGGTGATGGACAGGGAGGCCTGGCACGCTGCAGCCCATGGGGTCGCAAAAAGTCGGACATGACTGAGCGACTGAACTGGAAGGTTATGCTCAAAATCTTTCAAGCTAGACTTCAGCAGCATGTGAACCAAGAACTTCCAGATGGACAAGCTGGGTTTAGAAAAGGCAGAGTAACCAGAGAACAAATTGCCAACATCCGCTGGATCTTTGAAAAAGCAAGAAAGTTCCAGAAAAATGTATCTTCTGCTTCACTGACTATGTGAAATCCTTTGACTGTTATATCACAACAAACTGTGGAAAATACTTAAAGAGATGGGAATACTAGACCACCTTTCCTGTCTCCTGAGCAATTTATATGTGGGTCAAGAAGCAATAGTTAGAGCCTTATATGAAATAAATGACTGATTCAAAATTGGGAAATGAGTACAATAGGAGCTGTATATTGATTGTCACCCTACTTATTTAACTTTTATGCAGAATACATCATGCCAAATGTAGGGCTGGATGAATCACAAGCCTGAATCATATTGCCAGGAGAAGTATCAACTACTTCAGATATGCAAATGAAACCACTCTAATGGCAGAAAGTGAGGAGGAACTAAAGAGCCTCTTGATGAGGGTGAAAAAGGAGATTGAAAAAGCTGGTTTAAAACTCAGTATTCAAAAACTTAGATCATGGCATCTGGTCTCATCACTTCCTGGCAAATAAATGGGGAAACAATGGAAAAAGTGATAGACTTTATTTTCTTGGGCTATAAAAATCACTGCAGACAGTGATTGCATCTTTGAAGTTAAAATACACTTGCTCATTGGAAGGAAAGCTATGGAAAACCTAGACAGCATATAAAAAGCAAGGACATTAATTTGCAGACCAAGATCTGTTTTGTCAAAGCTACAATTTTTCCCGTAGTCAAGTTTGGATATGACAGATGGACCATAAAGTAGGCTGAGCACCAAAGAATTGATGCTTTTGAATTGTAGTGCTGGAGAGGACTCTTGAGAGTCCGTTGGACTGCAAGGAGATCAAACCAATCAATCCTAAAAGAAATCAACTCTGAATATTCATTGGAAGGACTGATGCTGAATCTGAAGTTCCAGTGCTCTGGCTGCCTGATGTGGAGAGCCAACTCAGTGGAATGTTGGGGAAAAAAATGAAGGCAAAAGGAGAAGAGTGCAACAGAGGATCAGATGGTTAGATGGCATCATATTGTAAATGAATTTGAGCAAATTCCAGAAATAATGAAGGACAGGAAAGTCTGGTGTGCTGCAGTCCATGGGGTCGCCAAAGGTCAGACATAACTTAGCAACTGAATAGCAACATCCTAGGTCAAGTAGATGCATGCTAGTATGCTCTAGAATACAAAAGACAAAGAATATTTCAATACAGTATATTGTGTACTTGAAACTGATATATAATATTATGTCAGGTATATTTCAATAAAAGATGGTATGACTGTATTAGCTCTACTTAAAATTTTCATAAGTGGAAATGTTTGCTATATAATTATAAATTTATTGCACATTCAGCAGAGCTTATAATGCTTTAGATACTGATTATTGTATTAGATTATCCAGCATCAGTAGAGAGATTAAATAGTTCTTTTAGGGTGCCCTCTTTCTTTTAAGACATCTAGATAGTATTTCTATGAAGCATGACATTTCTTTCTCTATTGTAGGTAGAGAACAATTGAAATAATATTTGCAGAAAAATGTGAAGATTGTGATAAGAGCAAGAAGGAATGACCAGAGTGTCATTGATATGATCAGATGGAAGGAGTCTGAAACTGAATCAACAACAGAGAGAAAAAGGAACACTCTTATGCCAGATCTGCCCCTGCATCTTTGACTGTTAAACAGGATTAGTGTAATGTTAAGAGGCAAAGTCTTCTCAGCGGGTGGGAAAGTAGTCTCTGTTGTGTATCTTCTGAGTTGTTACCTCTCTTTCTTCCCCTCCACTGACCACCTCCCATGTGGCAAGGTCTTATTATCCTGTGTTCTTAGATGAGTAGACAATGCCTCCCATCCTCATGGAATACATATTCTAGTTAAGTTGATACGATTTAAAGCTAGTAACTTGGAATTCTATATCTATATACTACCTGGTTTGTGATTACTGATCAGGTACAAGTCTGAAGGCCAATAATTAACTATTCTAAAGCCAAAGTCTTTTATTTGTATTACTTGTTCTAAGAACTGTAAACAACAATCCGTCAAAGCAAGTTAACTCATTTAATTTTCATGTACAATTAGAACATACAGTTTTAACCGATTCACCAAGAAGTTGCTTTGCTCAAAGGTGAACATTTCCTTGTTTTTTGGCCAAAGTCAGCCCATGATTATCCTGGCTATAAAAAAGACTCCTTGAAAAAAATAACTAAATTTTTTGTTCATACAGAGTAGAGCTTTGTTGCCTTAATTTTTATGAACATTTAAAATAATATATACAGATAGATAACTTTATTAACTTCACATGTATATCAATGCAATAAAGTATGGTATAACTTCATACATGATAAAATGTATCATATGTTAATGTATCATATATACATATAATACCATATGATATCATATTTGGTATCAAATATAAAATATATAATATATAACAACATATCATATATAATAAGACCAAGATCATGAAAATATAGAAAAATATGCATACAATAATTAAAAAAATAAGCAATTTTGGCTCAAACATTTTAGAAAGACATTTATTTACTAAAAGTGATTCTTTTGTGAATCCAACTAAACACTTGTTAAACATCATGATCTTTCCCCTCCACTTTTTTGTGCAAAACAAAAATTTAGGCTAATGTGTAAAATAAATCATAAGTGAACATGGGTTTGAAATGGGCTAAGAAGTACATCTGGTGCTGTAAGTATCTCTAATCCAGATGCAAATATGTCACTGGTGAATTCTATAATATATGTAAGGTGAAACTTTTTGCTCAGCAGGGAGAAAAATAAGAATTTAAAATAAGGGGATGTAAGCTAGTCTAACTTTCCACTCTGCCACACATTGATGGCCCTCATAATTCATACCTAAGGGGAAGAACAAGCAAAGCAGGAGAAGTCTGAAACCAGATAAGCCCTACTGTATTAGGGAAAGTGCCAATTAAAGACATGCTGTATTATCAACAAGAAATCATGAGTGCATTAGTGCATGGTGGAGAAAGAAAATAATTTGGCTTAAGAAGATTAGAAATCCCCAGTTTCTAGTTAAAAGCAATTCAACCACACAACAAAATAAACAAATTCAATAATACTTGAAGTTTATGAACAAAGGTAGTCAGAAGGGAAGAAATGACAAGGTAATGATATAGGCAAAGCTTTGTTCTCAGAGCTTCTGAAAAATCTGTTTTAGGAAAGTCTCACAGAGAGAAGAAAAACAAAGCTAGCTACTAAGCTGTTGTGGCTAAACCATTGGTCTTCATTGATCTTTATGTTATCTTTTTCTCTAACAATATCACATTATTAAAATGATGACCTCATATTAATTGATATACAGTTTAAGCATTCTGAAAAATAAACTTTTCAAGAATTGTGATTACTTTGTCTTTGATTTTATTGGTTTTTGTGTGGGTTGTATATGCATCAATATTCAAAACAGTTCACTTACTTTATGCTCATGTGTTATTTGTAAATTTTTTGATGTTTTATCAATATTCATTGGATCAATAGAGACAGAAAAAAGAGAAAGAAAACTGTTATTCTTCCTTCCCTTTGATGATGGGGTCTTGCCTAATTTTCCCCATGTAAAAATAATGATAATAATTTATCTCTTTTTCAAAGAATTGTTCTGAAAATTAGATAATTTAAAAATAATTCAAGTGAAAAAGTTTTAATGTTATAAAGGACCATGCAAAGGAAATAGAATTGCTTTCTTATTAATATAATAGCATTAATAAACATTAATAATTAGCATTAATATGCCTTTTTGAACATATGAAAATGAAACAGTGAAGCTATAAGTAATTCTGAGGAATGATGAAGAAAAAGTTGAGACAATCACATGAAAGTAGATTAAACTTGTATCAATTTCAAGTTCAAAAAACAACAACAATAACAACAACACAGAACAAACATTAGATTTTGCCTAAGGGTCATTACTAGCCTTCAACACATACCAAATGACAAAAAGCAGAAAAACATTCTCTATTCACCACCACTCCCACTCCCCTGGCCCCAGCCCACACTTCCTCAGGGAGTCTTTCATCTCTCAAGACTATGGAATGTGCACTTGTCTGATACTGTAATTGATGTTGCTACCATAAACACCTGCAAATACCGATGCACCTTTATCTTTTCCCCAGCTTCACAAGAGGAAGAAAGGAGCTAGTATGCAGGTATGAGGAGACAGAGAAGGTGAACAACTTCAAAACCTTGTGAATGTCTGACTAGTTCACAGTTAAATTCAGAATAAAGAAAGAGTTGAAACTCAGTCATACAGCTTTATTCCTAAGTGGGTTTCGAGTAAAGAGCACAGAGACTAAATACTTGGTAAGAATGAACAAGCCAAAATTTCACCGTTCTAAAAGTATGTGATCTCAGACAAGTTTTTCAAATTTGGAGATAAAATATGAAAACAGGCAGGACATTGTTATGAATATTGCAAGCATAAAGTTCACCCCAAGTAATGGCAGTGGGAGTGATGCTGCTGCTTGCTGTCTGATATCAAATGTATCCCCAGTCATTATAATGGTTACCTATAATCTGGCATTACCTGTCTCCCAAGGTAAGGCTTGGGACTTCCTTGCTGGCTCAGTAATAAAGAATCTGCCTGTCAATATAGGAGACATGGGTTTGATCCCTGGGTCAGGAAGACCCCCTGGAGAAGGAAACGGCAACCCACTCCAGTATTCTTGCTTGGAGAATCTCATGGGCAGAGAAGCCTGGTGGGCTACAATCCAGTGGCTTGCAAAACAATAGGATATGACTTAGCTACTAAACTAGAACAATAATAAGTCTTATGATGCAACATTATAGAATATATATGTTCTCTGTATTAAGACAAAAATATTTACTTTGTAATAATAAGGTGTTGCTGTTGTGTTTAGTTGCTCAGTCATGCCCGACTCTTTGCGACCCCATGGACTGCAGCATGTCAGGCTTCCCTGTCCATCACCAACCCCTGGAGCTTGCTCAAACTCATGTCCATCGAGTCAGTGATGCCATCCAACCATCTCATCCTCTGTCGTCCCCTTCTCCTTCTGCCTTCAATCATTCCCAGAATCAGGGTCTTTTCCAGTGAGTCAGTTCTTTGCATCAGGTGGCCAAAGTATTGGAGTTCCAACTTCAGCATCAGTCTTTCCGATTCAGGACTGATTTCCTTTAGCTAGCACTGACTGGTTTGATCTTGCAGTCCAAGGGACTCTCAAGAGTCTTCTCCAACACCACAGTTCAAAAGCATCAATTTTTCAGCACTCAGCTTTCTTTATAGTTCAACTCTCACACCCATACATGACTACTAGAAAAACCATAGCTTTGACTAAATGGAACTTTGCTGGCAAAGTGATGTTTCTGCTTTTTAGTATGCTGTCTAGGTTGGTCATAACTTTCCTTCCAAGGAACAAGTGTCTTTTAATTTCATGGCTGCAATCACCATCTTCAGTGATTTTGGAGCCCCCCAAAATAATGTCTCTCATTGTTTCCAATGTTTCTCCATTTATTTGCCATGAAGTGATGGGACCAGGTGCCATGATCTTAGTTTTCTGAATGTTGAGCTTTAAGCCAACGTTTTCACTCTCCTATTTCACTTTCATCAAGAGACTATTTAGTTCTTCTTCCATTTCTGCCATAAGAGTGGGTGTCATTTGCATATCTGAGATTTTTTCTATTTCTCCCGGCAATCTTGATTCCAGCTTGTGCTTCATCCAGACCGGCATTTTGCATGATGTACTCTGTATATAAGTTAAATAAGCAGGGTGACAATATGCAGCCTTGATGTACTGCTTTTCCAATTTGGAACCAGTCTGTTGTTCCATATCCACTTCTAACTGTTGCTTCTTGACCTGCATACAAATTTCTCAGGAGGCAGGTCAGGTAGTCTGGTATTCCCATCTCTTTTAGAATTTTCCACAGTTTGATGTGATCTACACAAAGGCTTTGGCATAGTCAATAAAGTAGAAGTAGGGTTTTTTTTTTTTTCTGGAATTCTCTTGCTTTTTTGATGATCCAACAGATGTTGGCAATTTGATCTCTGGTTCCTCTGACTTTTCTAAACCCAGCTTGAACATCTGGAATTTCACAGTTCATGTACTGTTGAAGCCTGGCTTGGAGAATTTTGAGCATAACTTTGCTAGCATGTGAGATGAGTGCATGTCAACATATGTGATCAATACTATTACCGCATATATGATCAATTTCTCCAAATCCATAAGGCATCTTTCTCTTTCATTGCATAATTTGGTATTATACAGTACTTCATAATATTTAAATGATGTTTTAAGACTGAATGTATTTATATTTCCTTCGCTCAACCCTTCTAAATATTATACCTTCTGATAGTTCTAAGGCTGTGATTCTCACTTCAACTTTATGTGCTTGTGTATTAGTATAATTGTATACATGACAGGCACTACCTTTTGAGCTGCAACTTTAATGTCAGATACTTGGTTTGGTCATTTACTTCATTATGTATTGTTTATTAGTTTGTTGTGTAGTGGATCTACTACACAGAGAAAACAAGGTTTAGAAATATCAGTTGACTAGCCCAAGGTCATGTAGCAAATAAAGGACAAAGGTTTGATTTAATTCATAGTTTTCAGGAATAAGAGAAAATACTGTATGTAAATGTTACCAAAACCATAAAAGTACTAGGAAAAAAATGGTTGCTGTAACAAATGTTATGTCTAAATGGACCAAAGAGTTCTCATCTTTGAGATGACTTACTTAAGAATGGATATAAGGAATTCTGAGAAACAGATATAGCACATTTTAGTAAATATAACCCACCTTGATCATTTGCCAGCTCTAAATTAAAAAAAAAGAATCCATTCTGTATCAGTCATCAACTTTCTTATTGAACATGTTCTATAACTGCTTCCCTTCTTTGACAGTTTACTATTTCCCACTTAAGAACAGATGTCAAACCAGGATACCATATTTAATCAGGTATGAATATGTCCTCATTTCTTACGCTTGAAGAATGTAGCCTTCATGTGCAATAACCCAGACTCCAAGATTCTCACTATCACTTTTACTGATATTACTTTTAAGGAATCTAGTGAATTGCAGTTTGTTATTATATTATTATTTATCTTCACATATGTATTGATATGTATTAAACTGGAGATTGCCAGAGGAAGACATCTGAATGTGGGGTGTGAAGTATTCTGTTGGGGAAAGCATTGCTAGAGTAAACAGATGAGGTTTCCTTTACTTCAGGGAATAAGATTTCAGCTTCTGTCTCCTCGCGTCAGGTCGTTTCCTTGAAACAATACAGCCAAACTTTTGATTTTACAACATAAAATTGAAGGCTTTCCGACTCTTGGGGTTTGAAACACATATCTCCAAAATTCACCCAGGAGACTCTTATGAAGTGTCCAGAAACTATTAAAAGTTATAAACATTCATCTCTCGTGGAAATAATTATCCCATGGAAGTTCTAATTATCCTTTATTTTAGTCGATACTTTGCAGTCTTCCATGGATTGTCCTCCTGCCTGTGATCTGACATACTAGCACATACACAACTATTGTCTCCCTCTTCTTTATTGATGCAAAGTTTTTTGGGGGATTTTCTTGTGGAGAAAGGCATGGCTTTCTATTTACCCTATAGAACCATATCTCAATCACTTCTAACAGAGTTTCAAAGTTTTTGTAATAATCAATAAGATTCTAATTAAGGTCTACAGGGAAAGAAGGAATAAGGGCATCCTGTATGTAGAAAAACTGGGTAGAATAAGTTGGCTCTACACTTTTCGGGTATGTCTAGGTTATTATAACTAAAAAATCTTGCTGATTTTAAAAGATGGATACTTTTTTCAGATGGACAGTATGCACTTGACCAAGCAGGTTTGCATTCTGGAAGTGCATAGGTGTTAATACAAAAAAACCCTTTAATATTGTTATTAAAGTATATCCAATAATCAACTTGCCTGGATGGTGTCACTGGTTGATGATATCCTTATATGCCACTCATCAAAGTTCACGAGACAAAGTCCTGCTTGGGAACAGGCGCTTTAGTCATTAGCCTGACTCCCAACCCCATCACCTGTTCTATGGAGAGGAGGGTCCACTATTTTACCTCTCCCCAGCTTCGGGGGCATTGTAAGCAAGTGGCTTCTTTTGGAGTAAGAAGATTCTGCTGACAATTTTAGAGCCTCCTTGATGATTTACAGCCTCCTTAGGGACATCTAAATCTTTGTATTTAAACAGAAATATGCATTTACTCTTTTAACAATAGGCAACAGTACTATATCAAGGTTATATCAGGAGGAAAGACAGCAGTGTCAGAAAGGTAATGCACTTCCTGATTACCTGTTCTGTGAAGACCAAAGTTGGAATACCAGGAATAGGACTTTATCATTATACCAAAGCAGGAAACCCTATTTCACAAACTTTATAACATTCTGATCAATTAGATATAATCATTCACAAGAATATTTTTTATTTTCTAGAGAAAAAAATTTTTTTTGAATTTTTAGTTAAATTAATATTTGAGAATTTGTAAAGGTTGTGACTTTTACATTGTTGGGTTAATCAACAAAAGCTTATACCATATCACTTAATGCTTATCACATTATTTTATATTTTTAAAATACAGAGATTGCTAATTTATACTATATCCATTAAACAATGCTATGAAAACTATATGATAAGCAGGAAAATTTACTTCCAGATTCTGAAGGTAGATACCTTGGTGGTCCACATTAATTTATAAAACTTGACTAAGCAATGACATAGTTAAGAATTTACTATCATAAAACTCTATTAAATATAAATTTATTTAAAGCTACAAAGTTAATTACCTTAATATTTTTTGTAAAAGAGTGTGTCATTTAATATATAGAATAAATACATAGGAGAAAAATGGTAAATTCTTAAAATTTGACTTAAATATTAATAAATTACGTAATAATAGGCAGAATACTTATAAACTAACTTGTCTAACACATGAGTTTCAAGATATCTACTGTTCCTTATAAAGGCACAGGGAATAGTAAAAGAGTTCCAAAATGGAGTCGCAATTTACAGAATCAAAAGCCTCTATGTGAGTTTCCTTCCACCGATAGATGTATTAGAAGGAGCAGAAGTAAGACAGGACTTTTAAAGAAAGCTTTAAACTCTCAAGTTCCATCATGAATAAAATTAAAAGGTTTTATTGGTTTCATTAGTTTTCTTCCTCCCCAAATCTTGAGAATTTTTCTTTCAATATCATCCATCAGAATCATCTTGTGGAGGAAAGGTCACAGATCTAATTCTTCATTCAGGCACAGAGGACATTAACATCTAATATACAATGTGAGGTATCATATATAATAATTAGGATGTAATTATGTCCATATATTTCCTCCTAGATGTCTCTAGCACTAGCTGTTCTTCCATTCCAAGAAGCCACAGTGGGCACTGTTCCTATCGTTACCAAAAGGGACACATTATGGAGCTCGCTCACGACTATAGAAGGAGTAAGAAGCTAAGTCAGAACTGCCAGCTGGCCTCATAAAGTTACCCTGTCCATCAGTATTTCTGTTATCCCAATGCTAAGACTGTGTTCTTTAGTAGAAACAAAGAAATTAATAAAATGTTGTATATGAACACACCAATTTAATTAGTTTCCAGTGTACTTTAATCTAGGGCTGTGGTTCTAGATTCCTGATAAAAATTATTAAAAAAAAAAAAGAATTTGAGAGAAAAGAAGTTTGCTATTTTAGAGGGGACAGTGTTTTGAAAGAACTATTCTCTCAAATATTATTGAGGTGATCACTGAAATAGTACAGGTAAAGTCAACTGGTATTTAAAACAACATAGGTTTATTTAACTCAACATGGAAATAATATTATTTTCATGTCTGTAATAGCTGTTCTGAAATAGAGCCTCTCTATTTTGATAACAGGTGTTGTTTTTTTTTTTTTTCCTCTCTAAGAAAGAGAGACAGAGGCAGTGAGAGACGAGGAAAGGATAGCATCACATGGACGTCCCTGGTGGCCCAGGGGTTAGGAATCTGCTGCCAGCGCAGGGTAAACAGCTCCTGTCCCTGGGCTGCGGGGATTCCACATGGAGGAGAGTGATTAGGCCTGTGCACCACCGCTCCTGAGCCTGCACTCCGGAACCCATGCCCTGAAGCCTGTGTGCCCAGGAGCCTGTGCACCATAACGGGGGAGCAGCCTTTGCTTGCTGCAACTAGAGAAAAACCGCACCCAGCAACCAAGTCCCAGAACAGCCCCAAATAATCAACTAGCATCACAGGCTCTGAAAGGAAGTAAAAGTAGAATTAGAGGGTAAAATGAGAATGGTAAGAAATTATTAATTTCTTTTAGACGAAACTAACTTTTGTGGAGAAGCTTTGAATGTTTTACTTTTCCTGTTCATTTATTTATAAAACAAAAATATGATTCCCGAAAACACAAATCTGAGATGGAAAACAACAATCTTCAGTGTGCTAAAGGTTGCAGAACAGAGATGCTTATACACATGTATATACTTATAAAAGCTTACAATTATATTCTTTTTCTCATCAAACATAAAATAATCATTTTTATTTATTTCCTGCTACTCTTTGTCTTTAAAACCTAGGTAGAGGCCCATGAAAAGTAACAAAATTTTTCAAGTCTATATTTTTCCATTCTCCTGACATTAAATATTTAGAGAAAGTCAGTATTCCTCAGTCTAGCAAGTTTGCCTCTCTGACTACCAGAGCTGTGAAAAACCAAAAAAATGGCAATTCATGCAAATTTTCTAATTAAGCAAAGGAAATCTAAAGGCATTTACTGGGGAAACTACCATCAAGTATCCTGACATGTCTCTAAACTGAGTAAGATATAGTTATTTGTGTATGTCAGCAAATGCCCAGTGGCACATCTGAGAGTAATATCCATTACAGAGCAGACACTCCTGTGTACCTGGGAACATTCTGAAATAATTAAGTTAGTAAATCATCGCCTAGTCAGGACATCGGGCTCCCACAGCTACCCTCCTTGATCCTCACCTTAATGATGTGCTTGTCTTGATACTTGACTGCAAAATGTACTGATGTTCATGTGCTGTTGACTGCTCCGTTCTGGAGAAACTTAACAAGCTGTCCATGATATGATGTTTATGTTCTAACTCTCCATGTTACTTTGACATATATTTCCAGAGAAAGGTGTCTGCCATAACCTGCAACCTCCTAGGGGGTAAGCTACTTACAATCAATTGTCACTGTTCAGTAGCCACCAAAGTGGCATTTACAACCAGCCAGTTAATCAGTACTTATGTCAGGATAAGGATAACTATGATAAATCCACATTTTGGTTGAGTATAAGTGCAGAAAGAGAAGATAGACAATGTCATCCATTTCAAATACACATACATGCACACACAATAAAAAGGGTATTTAGTAACACATTTATCATACCTTCAAGATCTATTAGGACTACCATTATGCTTTTAATAATTAAAAAAAGAATGTAACACTGTAAATTACTACCACTATCAAAAAGGAATGACATCCTGTTGAATATCCATTATAGTGGTATGATGATATAATTAGAACTGCTATATGACCCAGCAATCCCACTTCTGGGCATACACACCAAGGAAACCAGATCTGAAAGAGACATGTACACCCCAATGTTCATCGCAGCACTGTTTATAATAGCCAGGACATGGAAGCAACCTAGATGCCCATCAGCAGACGAGTGCATGAGGAAGCTGTGGTACATATACACCATGGAATATTACTCAGCCATTAAAAAGAATTCATTTGTATCAGTTCTAATGAGATGGATGAAACTGGAGCCCATTATACAGAGTGAAGTAAGCCAGAAAGATAAAGATCAATATAGTATACTAATGCATATATATGGAATTTAGAAAGATGGTAACAATAACCCTATATGCAAAACAGAAAAAGAGACTCAGATGTACAGAACAGAATTTTGGACTCTGTGGGAGAAGGCGAGGGTGGGATGTTTCGAGAGAACAGCATCAAAACATGTATATTATCTACGGTGAAACAGATCACCAACCCAGGTTGGGTGCATGAGACAAGTGCTAGGACCTGGTGCACTGGGAAGACCCAGAGGGATCGGGTGGAGAGGGAGGTGGGAGGGGGGCATCAGGATGGGGAATACTTGTAAATCCATGGCTGATTCATGTCAATGTATGACAAAAATCACTACAATATTGTAAAGTAATTAGCCTCCAACCAGTAAAAGTAAATGGAAAAAAAATTAAAAAATAAAAAAAGAATGTAACACTGCAAATTACTACCACTATCAAAAAGGAATGACATCCTGTTGAATATCCATTATAGTGGTATGATGATATAATTATATTTTGGAAACATATCTTAATTTTATTTCTATTATATGTATTTTTATTAATAGTGTATATGTACATATATGTAACATGTGTGACTTCTTCCTTAAAAAGGAAAACAAATATTGGTGTTTATTAATTATATGACATACAAAATATAATATCATAACTCAATCTTCTACTATAAATGAATTACTTGCATCCTCTGTAGAACACCTACAATATTCTCTTCAGGAAAGTGATACTGACTATTGTAGAACCAAGAAAAGGCAAGTTAGTGAGAAAATAACATTATTAGAGTCCTTACTTTTGGATTTGCTTAAGGAATAATCATAGGGAGAGAGCATAAAACTACATCACTCAAGTCTGTAGAGTGAATGAGGACATTATGCAAGTAAAAAGTATATAGCATTCTAATCCTTGTGCCATATTCATCCTTGAGAGAGGTGTCCCGTGTCTTCAAGGTTTGTCTTATGAAAACATCAATTTTTGAAAAATAGAGAGACAAAGGCAGCAATGAGTTAAAAAAGGCTCAAACTTTGACTGGTGATTGAATTTCTCACCTGCTCTCTGTTACTATTTAATCTGCACATGAGAGAAAAAAAATCAACTGAGCTGTCTGGAAACATCTGGATGCTATGGTACCCAACAAATATGATAGCCACAGCTAATGAGCCTAAAGATAGGAAGAGCATTGCCTGGTTGCTGTTTCAGCTTCCAGTCAATGAATATAAACAGACTTTTGCTGATCTTTTGTCCTACTAAAATGTAATCCAGTTTATTGAAGTGGTGAATGACATTAACCATTTGGACATTATTTCTTTATAAATCTAACATGGTGTCCTTGTTCTGTTTTTTCCTTCTCTGTATTAGAAAAAGCCATAATAAAAGCATATAGTTTGTTTAAGCTCAGTGATTCTAATGATTGATAAAAACTGAATAGAAAATGACAACTATATGTATGTATATTTATATACATAGCTAGATATAGATAGATAGATAAAATCACGTAACTTGAAAAAAGATGTAGGCCCTCCATTTTCATGTTTATAGTTATTTCGTCTGCCTCTGTTTTGTTTCCTGAATGATGAGATTGAGGAGGGCACCTGCCCCAGAAGATTTTGTAGACATGAAATTAGATAATGTGTATGATGTCCTGACACATAATAAAAGCAAACATGGGGGGAGTGTGTTCATCAATATTATGATTGTTATGGCTATTAGCAGATTATCAGAACATCAGATCTAAAGTAGGTTTTGTGCTGTAACATTTGTTTGCAATTGAGAGAGAAAGGCGGTGTTGAGATCAGGAAGTATGCCCATATAATCTTCACAACCGATCAGTGATCTAACTAGAGAAAATATTCTTTTCTCCATTTTACAGATGACATAACTAGATTTTAGAGGTAAGATGACTTACTAGATTTCATCCATATGTAAGTAGCAGATTTAAAGCAAGAGGTCATATCTTTTCCCTCTAAACAAAATTTTTTAGTGTTTGTGTATTTCAGCTTTACATATTAATTGATAAAATAAACAATTATAAACAAAATTCTAGCAACATGTCAATTTGTTTATTATATATATACATCCAATATCTTTCTTAGCAAATCAACTTTAGTGGCATATTTACTCAGGTTTACTGACTTCAAGTAATAGATTTCAGGCATCTACTCTGTTTTCATCCAAAGGCATTCCATATCTAATGGAGTTACAACAAAAGTTATATATAAACATGATTGAGAATAACTCCCAGGTAAGTGGCTTAAGCACATGGGTGATCTGTGCCATTCAGTGAGACAGTGACACGATCAAGATAGTCTTTGGAGAAGTGAGAGAGTCAAGAATTCTAGTTCTCACATATTGTATTTGAGAATACAACTCAAGATGGATGTTCAAATATTAAGGAAGCAGTTTAGTTACACAAGTATAGATCTCAAGGGATCTGATAAAAGCTATATACACGGAAATCATGAGCATATAGAAGTAGATATGAGTCCACTTAGACATGGTTTCAGTAGGAATGAAAGTTTGGCCTTGAAACACTCCAACATTTAGAAACTGGGTGGGAAAGAGAAGTCAGCAAAGGAGAATAAGAAAAAGTTGGGTGGTAGAGGAAAATCCTGAGTTTGACTATGAACAATAGAAAAATGTGTTTCAAGCTTGCTGAATTTCTGAAGAGAAATGGAATGAAATAAGTGGTACTTTCCCTGGCCTGAGTGGAATAAAATTCACTTTTGGAGGGATTCCTATCAGTCAGAATTTGATCAGAGAAACAGAATCACTTATAATGATAAATATGCAGTTTATTGTGAAGATTCAACCTTAACAACTGTGGGAGCTCATTATGCTATGCTTGGTGGAGCTGTAGCCAGAAGTCAGTGTGAAAGCTGCTAAGGGAAGATTGACACTGATGTGAAGTTGGGAAATGTGGGCCCTCGGAGCAAAGAAAAGAACTGACATTGATCCCTTACCATTTCTCAGCCTCTAGCTTCAGTAGCAGGGATGTCCTACAGGAGCAGTTGGTGGCTTTTTTCAATAAGCTAAGAATGCAAAAGCCTGAGGAGTCTATGATCCTTGTGGAGGAGATGAGGCAGCCCGGAAGTTGCGGTGGACTCAGCTGTAGCCCACCCCAATCTAGGGAACCAACCTCCCCGAGCTGCAGCAACAACTTATCCCGTTCTCCATCCTTCCTACAGGAAAAACAAACATTGCTTCTACCCCGTCTGAATCTTGCTCATGGTGGTGTCTCTTGTGACCCATGCAAAATAGAACTTTGCGGGAAAGGGAATTCAGGGAAACTAATTCCTGTTAATTAACTGGCACAGTACAAGTCCTCCTGAGAGTGGAAGAGTGAATGGGAGGTGAGTAAATACCTACCGCTCTTTTCTTCCACGGGTTTTACTGAAACAGACATAACTAAAGTGTAAATTTTTATTTAGCTTTTGGCTTTTGATTTATTTCTTTTTTATAAGATGGTTGATAACGGAGCAGTTTAGTTCTACAATGTCGTAGATAATGGAAAATGGCTCAGCAAAAACGGAGAGATTAATGAAGAATGAGAGCAAAAAAAAAGAACAGAACTAATGAAACCCTTGAGAAAGTAAGATGAGTTGCTATTAATGCCCAAGGTCTACACTGTTTCTTTTTGGTCTTTCTTTTGCTATTTATTTCTGATGGAAGTTAGTGGTTTACAGCACATACCAGGACCAATCAACTTTAAATCTTGACCCTATGTGTGAAAGAGAGCAAGAATCTCTTTGTCGCAGATTCTTCTTTTTAAAATGCCAATACAAAATTAGACTCATAGGGTCACTGAAAAATAAAATAATAATGGTATCCGTTCATAGGTCACAGTCAAGATTAAATAATTTATTATCAGGAATTCATGTTGAACACTATGTGTTCTTGGTAAGTGCTCTGTTATTACCTAAATAAACGTTTGGGTGCCTAAAGGAGATACATTTTATAATTCTTTTTTGTTAACGTTCTAAAATTGTGTGCTAAATTACTTCAGCCGTGTCCAACTTTTTGCAACTCCATGGACTATAGCCCGCCAGGATCCACTGTCCCTGGGATTATCCAGACAAGAATATTGGAGTGGGTTGCTATGCCCTTCTCCATGGATCTCCCAAACCAGGAATCAAGCCCGGGTCTCTTAGGTCTCCTGCACTGGCAGGCAGGTTCTTTACCACTTCACCTGGGTATAAAGTCTAATGTTAAGACTTCTCTTATTTAAATTTCTTTACAAATATTGTTTTATTATTTCATAATATTCCAGCATATAGAGTGCAAGAAAATGTGGATAACTTTTTCATTTTCCTTCAGTAGACATTCAAGAAAACCAATCGCACATTCAGAAAGCTTCTAACTTCAAAAAGACATTTTCTGTTGCTTTTGTTTACCTTGTATAATGCTATGGTGGATATCTTCACACAGAAGGATATGACCATTTAGATTATTTCTGTAGAACAAACTACTAGAAGTGAAATAATGAATTAGTAATTACCAGCATTCTTAATATTCTTTGAGTAGTAAAGAAAAAATAGTCCTAAAAATTAAATTCAAACTTTGTTCTTTTAAAATATTATATTAACAGTTAATAAAATTTCAGGAAGTTCATTAAATGGCTAAATGCTACAGAGCATTAAAATTTATTAAAATTAAAAATTTCAGCAATATGTATCTATCATTTGTTTCTTGTTTTCTTTCTAAATCCATGCTAAGCTCTGTTAAATATTAGAAAATCTTGACTTTTCTTCACCTACATCTTTGTTAAAATGAACACTGAGATTTCCTTATAAAAATGCTTTCTTTAGGCATTTAAATTATAGTAATTACAATATTTTTAGATTATTTAACTATTTGCTCATCTTTTGTACCTGATGTTTACAATTATATATTTCATCATGAAACTTAAAAACACATTACAATGCACTTCACTGATTGTCAATTATCATTTTGATTGTGTCACTTGTTACATTTCACAATTAAAGCATACGGATAATTTCTTTGTATAGCAGTTGCATTTGCTATCATAATAACTAGTGGCAAATCTGGCAAGATAATATTCCCACCTGTTTTTAGATGAAAGTCTCCTTTGCATTACTAATTTGACCATAAAGTTTATCTCCTCCAGTGTGGGTTCATCTATTGTTAATGTATTTGTTAACAACAATAGCTATGTCTTTATTTCAAGAGTTAATCATGATTTTACAATGCATAGTTATGACAAATGTCCTTAAATATTTTCTGGATGAATGCCCACAATTTCACAAATGTTCACTTGGTTGTTTAAAAAAAAAATACATCAGAAATAAAGCAGGCTATCTGACTTCACAAGGAAAGAAAGAATTTTAACCTATAGCAGAATATTTGTTAGTGCAATAATCACTGTTATTAGAAGCTGTCTTATTTTCTTTGCAATCATCTGTCTTTGGAGTGGAACAATAGGCTGTTCCTGAGAGACAGTGGCTAAGTAAAATGCATTTCATTTTTTCTTTCTACCATCAACCTGGTGTTCACATTTTTAAGAACTTGGAAAACTACATTTTTAAAATAGTGTGCTTTCTTGATTTCCTTAACACTACACTATCCTGCTCTCTAATCTTTTCCACTTTTTCACTTTATATCACCATAGTTACTAACCATTAGGTACTAAAGCTTTTAGTATTCACTAATGAGTACTCCTCCGGAGAAGGCAATGGCACCCGACTCCAGTACTCTTGCCTGGAGAATCCCATGGATGGGGGATCCTGGTGGACTGCAGGCCATGGGGTCGCTAGGAGCCGCACATGACTGAAATGACTTAGCAGTAGCAATGAGTACTCCAAATGCATTTTCTTCTTTAATGTTCTGAATAACACTATTGGGTAAGTATATTTTGGCAGAGAGGAAACTAACCTGCCACAAAACAATGCTAGTGAGAAATGAAGATGCAAATTAAATCCAGAAGATATGACTGACTCACCTCAAGCGTTTGCCTATTATGCCCTGCCCATCATTGCCAGCTCCTTTCCACTGTACAACCCCTAAAGTGGCTGTAGAACCAAGTTTCTGTCTATTGTCATCCACTCTTCTCACTCGGCACACTTTCCTTCAGTGATTTCTTTCCCATGTTTTCAGATTGTACTGTATATTGGAGGCTTCCATATCTTTCTCACAAGTCTAAAATCAGTTTCCAAGCTAAAGATTCTTAGTTTCATCTGCTGAGTGGACGCCTGCACCAGAGTGTTTCACAAGAACTTGAGTATCGTTAGATCCATAATTAATTAGGTAATTTCCGCAGCTTCATTCTGTCTCTGCCAAAATGGTATTTATCTTGAATTTCCTATATCTGTGATTGTTTCAATGTTTAAGAGATCCTTAGGAAGTGTTGGGGTCCTTAAGAGTCTTTAAAAAGCCTTTTTCCCCATTTCCCATTTTAATCATTCAACCAAGGCTTTTTCATCACAATTCCTATAAATCTGAGTTCTTCATTCTCTGTCTTCAGTACCACTAGCATACCACTGCTCTCCATTTTCTCTATAACATAATAATTCATCTTTTTTCTATCTCAAATCCATTTCTCAGGTGATCTCAAAGTGATATTTCAGAAACATTTTATTAGAATCCCATTATATTCAAGATAAATTTCAAACTCCTTAACTATACCAGATATTCATTATAGTCTTAATGCCAACATTTCTAACCATGTTAATCACATTCCTACTGTAATAGTTCTCTTAACATATAAGATTTCTTACTGTTTCCTGCTTTGAACTGAAGCTTACACTGCCTTCCATGTTTTTAATGATCCATCAATCTGAAATTTTTTCTCCTATCTTTCAAAATCAGAATGAATTTTCACATTTCTGTGAGATTCTTCTTGGCTGTTACTTTATCTATATAAATAGATAACAGTTCTCAAATGCACTCCTTAAGATTTTATCTGCAACCATGAAGTTAAAAGATGCTTGCTCCTTAAAAGAAAAGCTATGACCAACCTAGACAGCATAGTAAAGAACAGAGACATTAGTTTGCTAACAAACATCTATCTAGTCAAAACTATGGTTTTTCCACTAGTCATGTATGGATGTGAGTTGGACTATAAAGAAAATTAAGCACAGAAGAATTGATAATTTTGAATTGTGGTCTTGAGAGTCCCTTGGGCTGCAAGGACATCAAACCAGTCAATTCTATGGGTAGTCCATCTTGATTATTCATTGGAAAGGCTGATGCTGAAGCTGAAACTCCAATACTTTGTCCACCTGGTGTGAAGAACCGAGTCATTGGAAAAGACCCTGGTGCTGGGAAAGATTGAAGGTGGGAGTAGCAGGGGACAACAGACGATGAGATGGTTGGATGGCACCACTGACTTGGTGGACATGAGTTTGAGTAAACTCCAGGAGTTTGTGATGGACAGGGAGGCCTGGTATGCTGCAGTCCATGGAGTTGCAAAGAGTCGGACACGACTGAGCAACTAAACTGAACTGAGTGGTTAAGAATCTGCCTGCCAGTGCAGGAGATACTTAAGAACCACAGGTTCAATCCCTGGGTCAGCAAGATCTCCTGAAGAAGGGCATGGAAACCCACTCTGGTAATCTTGCCTGGAGAATCCTATGGACAGAGGAGCCCGGTGGGCTACATTCCATAGGGTCGGAATGTGTTGGACACAACTAAAGTGACTTAGCACAGCACTTGCTTTTGACTCCCTGTTTTCCTGTCCCTTATATCATATTCTAAGGTCTTCAAAATATGCAAGATTTTAGTTTTACTAAAATTCTAAAATATTTTAGTTATGTGGTAATTTTAATGCTGGGTTTCTTGGGTAGCTCAGCCAGTAAAGAATCCGCCTGCAGTGCAGGAGACCCTGGTTTGATTCCTGGGTTGGGAAGTTCCGCTGGAGAAAGGCATGGCAACCCACTCCAGCATTCCTGCCGGAGAATCCCCATAAACAGAGAAGGCTGGTGGACTGCGTCATGGGGTGCAAAGAGTCAAATGTGACTGAGTGACTAAGCCCGGTACAGCACAATGTTAGTGCGATTATGGTCACCAACAGCTGCTGTTTCATTAGGATACACATTTCCCCTCATTCTCATCAATGCAGAGTTTGAGCTCACTTATTTTTTTTTTAAGGTTTTTCAATTTTCTCTTATTTTTTATTCTTGGCTGTGTAGCACCTCTTGCAGGATATCAGTTCTCTGACCAAGAATTGAACCCAAGCCACAAATTCTAACCACTCAATGACCAAGGACCTACTGTCTCATTTTAGAAAGGTGTTTTCTAATATTTTTTAAATTAATCAGTGATAAGTATATTTTCATATATGAGTGACTATGTCAATTTTTTTTTTAAAAAACAGTAAACTTATATCTTTGTCTATTTTCTCCAACAAGGTATTTTTATTCCTATAGATTTGACATGGCTGTTTATACATGAAGCAAATTGTCTGTCATGCATTACAAATATGTTTCAAGATGACTTTGTTTTATGGATTTGTAAAGGTTTTTCTTTTATTTTTCTCAATCTTTGTTTTTATGGCTTATAGATTCTATGTCATCCTTAGGCATCCAGTTGAAGACGTGAAAAATGTATGCTTATTCTAGTACTTTTTTGAACTTATTTTTATGTTTTTAAATTGGACACTTGTGGGATTAATTTTGTAATAAGGCATATAGTACAAATCCAGATTTATTCAAATAGTTAGTCAATTCCCTACCATAGTCTCTTTACTAATCCCGTTTTCCCTACCAATTTTCATAGATTAAATTAGTTTATGTTTTGGGGGCTATTTTTGGATTTTCTATTATGCTCCATTGATCTGTTAGTCTACTTATACACAAATAATTTATTTTATTAACTGGAGCTTTATCCTTTGATATTTAACTGAAATACTTCCTTTGCCAACCATCCTAATCCTCCTTTTATACATAAATTTTCTGATTATTCTAAGATGTTTCTCTTTTAATATCAACTTTAGAAGCTGTTTCTGTAATTCAAAATGAAAGCTGTTACTATCTAAAATATTAATTTAGGAAAAGGGCATTTTGAAAATATGTAATCTGCTTATCTAAGGACAGATTAAGTATTTCTTTCTATTCAATGAGTGATTTCTGCAGTTTTTGCATTGTTTATATTCTAGAAAAGTTCATTATTAGGCATTTCATATTTTTATATTGCCAATTGTGAAGACAGTATTTTAATTTCCTTCCTCACTACTTATTACTAGCATAATTTGCATTTCTACTTATTTGTCTAAGGAGTTTGTAATCAAGCATGTTACTAACTTTACTACCTGATAATTTTTTCACACCTATTTTCCATCTTTTTATTTTTCCTAAATACATAATCACATAGTCTATCAAACAAAAAGAGTTTCCCTCCTCTTCTCAAGTTGTATGTCACTTCTTTCTTTATCTTTTCTCATTCCGTAGGTCATTGTGGAGGTGCTTTTTAAGGTTTCTAGAATTCTACACTCTATTTTCATCACTCTTCCCTTCTTTAACATTTATGTAGTCTCTGCTACTCAGAAAATGCTTGGGCAGACAGCAAGGGAATGAACCCTAAAACACAGTGTCATCTGACTTATAATTTTGCTAACACAGTTGTATCACTACGGCCTATCTTCTACCTGGAACCTCAGGGGTCCTCAGAAGTGTGTCCAGTAGTTGGAGGAATACATTGGTAACATATAAATACATTATTTCATCCAAAGTGGTAGAGAGGAAGACAGTTTGTTAATATATGTTATTCTGCACTTGTCTGTATTCTATCAAGAGGAATAAGGAGCAAGTCTCAACATTCAGAAAATCTCTTCTGAGTAAAACAGAATATTAGATTAAATCCTTCCAAGTGCTGAGAGTTTGACCATGAGCTTGTTTGCTTTTTTTTATTCATTTATTCATGTAATCATTCAACAACTTGCATACATTGTTCTAAGCAGTGAAGATATGGCAATAAATAAAACCGCGTGTTCTCATAGACCTTTCACTCTAGAGGTAGGAAAGGTAATTTAAAATCATTATTGGGATTAGATAACATGTAAATGAACTTGAAAACCATGGACAAAATGAGACAAGCTTGGATTTACTGTAGATACTGAAGGCCCAAACATTGATCCCTAAGATATACCAATATTGCAATATTGGTGAATTTAGGAACAAGAGTATCAGTCCAAAAACAGTTATTAAAATAATCAAGGAAACTGTATGTACAGGTCACACATAGAGGATTTCACATAAACAGTATATTTTAAGAAGCAGTATTCAATTGCATTAAGATTTCAGCCTATAGTTTGAGTAAAATGAGGACTTGTAATTGATTACTGGATGTGATACCATGGAGACCATTGCTGACCTTCACATGTTTCAGTTTTATGGAGTGAAAGGATTTCAGTTCACTCAAGGTTTGAAATAAGTTCAAGAGGACGAGGGAAGGAAGTGATAAAGTAATGCATTTCTTTAAAGTTTCTTTGAAAGCACAAATTAGAGTCTAGGGAGTTTTGTCTATGATGTGTATATTTCTTTAAGATGAGAAATATCTAGTGTGTTTAATCTAGTACAGAGAGAATAATTACAATTCAGAAGAAAGAGGATCATTAAGAAAACAAAATTCAGATAGTCCAGAGGCTGTGAGATCCAGTGCAGAGGTAAAAGAGTTGGCCATTGCGAGGCACATTGATAGCCCATCCATAACCACGGGAGGAAAGATTCTGCACACAGTTACCGAGGCAGGATACTTCATGGACATCATGGTGAACTAACACAGAAATTCTCTTCTAAGTCCTTCTATGTTTCAAGTGGAATGAATAGATAATACAGTCATAAGCAGAGAGTGATGGGAGCAGGAGAAATGGCTGATACATTGAGAAACGTGAAAAAGGTGTAAAATAGTCCTTTTGGAGAGTGACGCATGAGTTGAAAGGCAACTCTTGTTAGGAAGCACTGAAATCTCACTTAAAGTGAACTGTTAGCGTAAGGGCCAGAAAACTGAATGCACTGCAGAAATCGGTAAGAATTTAGAAAATATAACTGAGGCAAAGAAGGGAAGAGAATTGAGAGAATGTGCAAAGGAAATGGTTCATTTATTAACCATTGGTTTTAATAATTTATTGGGTCTTAAAAAGTATGGAGGATATGAGAGATGCTGACACATACTGCAATGCCAAAACTAGAAAACAATTCTCCTGGATAATTTAATCAGTGGCTCAAACAGCAGTCTATCCTCTGATAGATCCAATCCAGTGCATCTACTGCAGCCAGTGTCTAATATCCCTGTGCCTGCCTCTTTGAGGTATTAGAGGAAAGCGTATTTATGAAATTACTCATTCCATCAAAGGAATGGGTCCTATGGTACACCCATACGCCACCTTTAGATATCGCAAAGCTTGTTTTACCCTCACGGGTTCCATTTGTGATTTCATTAGATGAAAATAGTCAGATATAAGGATTACTCTTCTACCTCCCTTTGAAGTTTATGCTTTATAATTCACCAAGGCATCTCTTATCTAACATAACTTCTAGTTTTAAAGGATTTTCAATTTAATTGGGAAGACCATCTTGAGAATCACTTCAGAACAACTGTTGTACTTAGAGTGAATATATAAAACTGCCTCATCAAATCCATAAACACAGGACAATAAAATAGCTGGTAAATTTGGTAGTTGTGTTTATAAGTTAATCTTGGAGTTCTGTGCTAGTCACGTTGAATTTTTCATGCAAAATTAGCAAGACAATTATTTTATTTTTGACTTATACTTAACATTTAAAGAGAGGAACCCAGAATGACCTTGTCTTGACTTTGATTCCAGCTGATTCTAAAAGTCTTTCATGAACTCTGCTTATTTTGCAATCAGTAACCTGACTACACTGTGACTAAACTGCTCTTAAGTATCCCTGATTCTGGCTGGCTTCTAGGTCATCATTTTAGCATGTCCTCAGTTACCTTTCCTCACTTTTCTTCTGTTAAGATTAGAACAATAATTCTGTTCCTAAAAGCTACTGTGTTCCATTAGTAAAGATATTAAGATTTAACTGGATAATTTTCATTTAGGGGAAATTTTCATTTAGGGGACTCCCCAGTGGTTGAGACTTTGCCTTCCAATGCAGGGGGTGCAGGTTTGATGCCTGGTTGGGAAGCTAAGATCCCACATACCTGGCCACCAGAAAACCAAAACCTGAAATAAAAGCAATATTGTAATAAATTCAATAAAGCCTTTAAGGAAAAAAAAAGAAATTTTTATTTAACTTCATAAAAGTATATATATTGACTTAAGAAAGTTTTGTTGAGGATTACATCACAAACTTACAAATTATGCAAATTAAGTTAGTGTTGAATGTTTTGGAAATACAATGCCTGTTAAATACTACTACTATTGCTTTCTTAATAAAAGTGACATAAATCTATCTCTGTACTTAGCAGTGTAGTTGATGAATAATATATTTCTCATTACAATGACATAACAAGAATAAAAATAGCAATATAAGTGTTATGGCATGAGTGCTTGTGTTTCCTCTCAACCCCAATTCACATTTTGGAATCCTAACACCCACTGTGGTCATTTTAAGAGGCAGCGCCTTTGAGAGGCAATTAGGTCATGAGTGTGGGTCTCTCATCAATGGGATTAGTGCCGTGAGAAAATAAATTCCGCAGAGGTCCTTAGCCTCTTCCATATGTGAGTGTACCAGAAGTGAAATGGAGATGAGGGCACTTACCCAAATCAGGTTGGCACCCTGATCTGGAACTTCTAACTTCCAGAAATAAGAGAAATAAGTGTTCTGTTTATAAATCACCCAGTCTATGGTATTTTGTTATAGCAGCCAGAACAAACTAGGGAAAGTTAATGTTTTAATCCTCAATTTATTCCAGGTATACCTGGCACTGAAGGTAATAGCATTTACTTCCTACCTCCTAGAAAATATATGAGATATGCCCTAATATTTTCTTATCCTACAGAAAGGGAAAATTAGGTATACAGTGGTTATGTATGTTGCATACAGTCAAGGTGTTAAAGCTGGAATTTAAACTCATGAAGGCTGATGATATAATTCAGTTCATAACTACTATGACAAAGAGCTTTTACACATGAAGTAAAAATTTACATAAGAATGCTGATCAGTATTGTGTAGATTTTGTTTTGTTTTACTTCCTCAGGCCTCTCCTAGTTGACATTTGTGTGATATGACAATTTCAAAGGAAGATCTATATCTAAAATGCATGGCGATTCTCCTATCAGTAGTTTGCAAGAACTGTATTAGTAAATCACCTGGGAAACATGGTGTATTAAGGGTTGTTTATCATGAGTCAGTTTCATCTTTTGTGTCAATGAAAAATGTGAGTTTTAATTTACAACAGTGGCTGCATGAACTTCCACAACAAAAAAAAAAGAGCAGAAAGAAAGAAGGAAAGAAATCCTAGAAATAGAGGGAAAGTATGATATGCCTTAACATGAAGTTGTGTGTAGGGTCTGTATCTTTTAAGAATCTTTTTCTTTTTCAGACATTTTTCCCCTCTATCTCATTTGACATCATTTAAGACCCTGTATGCTTTAAAGAACTTAACAACAATTCTGACTAATATGAAAATTTTGACACTGACTTTAAGTGGAAAATTTGACATATTGATTTTCAAAAAGCTCCTGTAACTGATGCTTTTATAAACACCAAGTAGCTTAGCTTCTCCTAATTTTCTTGAATGGCAACAGTGGCTTTAGAGTTTGGAAGCCTTCAATTTCATGTTTGCTTTCTTGCTCTTTGAATAGAAAAATAATTCACAAAAATGTGATGAGTTCACAAAATCCCATGTAAAACTCAAATAAAGAAAAAATAAGCAGCTGTATGTTTTGAAAGCTGCCTTTGCCAATCAGCACCTTTATTTGTCAGTGACTTGAGGATGGCAAGCTAAAGAATGCATCATTATAAATGTATAGGGGCTACATCTGCTATGCCTGAAATGCAATAATTAGCTAGTGACCTGTAATTCAAACCTCTGTTTAATGCCATTTTTAAATAAAATATGAAAGAATATATGCAGTGGGTATATCTGTACAACAATGATAGTACTAATAACAAAAGTTCAATAAATCATCTTTTTAAGAACCTAGTTGCATAATTTTTGAGGGGTTATAAAAATATTTTTTACTTCATATTTTATAACCTACACTGGAAGATTCATGGAGGGAGCAATCTAATCATCATAACACTTAACATGCAACTGGAATTAAGTGGAACAAACCATTTATTTAATTAGCTTTGTAAATAGTCAAAATCAATTCTTTCATATTTTTACATATAAAATACAAGTCAAAATCAAATTCAATATAAATTATATCTGTCTGCATTATATATACATTTGTATGCATGCATTTATATAAAATATGACTTTTGAACTGTGACATAAATCTGAAACTTCAGAAGTAAAGTCACGTTTGTGATCATTCAGTCACCTTCCTAAGTGAATCCTCATTTCACAGATAATTAAACTAAGACTCACAGACTCTTATTTGCCCAAAGTCCTTTTTTAATTTTTAAATTTATTTATTTTTAATTGGACAATAATTGCTTCACAGTACTGTGTTGGTTTTTGCCATATATCAACATGAATCAGCCATGGGTATAAGTATCTCCCCTTCCTCTTGAACCTCATTGCCACCCCCCACCCCATCCCACTCTGCTGGTCACAGAGCTCCCTGCTTTATGCAGCACATTTGCACTGGATTTCTGATTTACATATGGCCGTGTACGTGTTCCAGGGCTACTCTCTCAATTCTTCCCAGCCTCTCCTTCTCTGTCCACAGTCTGTTCTCTATGTCTGTGTGTCCACTGCTGCCCTGCAGATGGGTTCTTCAGGGCCATCTTTCTAGGTTCCATATATATGCGCTAACATACAGTACTTGTTTTTCTCTTTCTGACTGACTTCACTCTGCATAAGAGGCTCTGGAGCCAAAGTCAATGTATAAATAGCAAGTGGCAGAGATTTTATTCTCCAGTATCCAAGCTTAGTGTTCTTCCTCTAAATATGAAATAAACAACATCAGAGGCAGCGCCAGAAAAAGTTGACAAGATAATAATAAAACACCAAGTAGATAAATAGTCAATTTAACAGTAGTATTGTGCTATTTAACTTTGTAGCTTAGGTTCACACCAGTACTTGGAATAATTTACATATTTCTTTAGGTATTTAAAAAACTCAAGTTTTGAATATTTTTGGGTGAAGTGAAAGTGGATAAATTCTAGTTATTTAGTATAGAACAATTATTTTTTGTTTTTCTTAAATTATTAGTCTCCTTTGATCACCTCTTCTATTCCTCACTCCCATATATTAATACATACACAAATATATGGGCTTCCAAGGTGGCTCAGTGGTAAAGAATCTGCCTGCCAATGCAGTAGCCACAGGAATGTGGGTTTGGAAGATTCCTGGGTTGGGAAGATCCCCTGGAGGGGGAAATGGCAACCCACTCCAATATTCTTGCCTGGAAAATTCCATGGACGGATAAGCCTGGTGGGCTATAGTCCATGGTGTCACAGAGTCAGACATGGCTGAGCACACAGGCACACAAACACATATACATTTAACACACTCACACACACATATACACAGAAGCCCTTTACAAAAGCAGAGCATGGTTGATTTATCTTTATGACTTATTTAAATGTGGGAAATATTTTTAGATATCAAAACTAAATCCTATAAAAAAGATTCTAGACCTAAGCTTAATAATCAGTATTAGTCTTAGAACAAGTATTTAAGTATGTATTTGATGTTTATCTCTGGTATTTAAGTTCAACTTTAAAAATAAAAATAATGATGTATAGCTTCATGTGCTCTACAAAAATTTATTCTCCTCTTAAATCAACTTAAGATTAATTTATGTGCAATAAAACCACAGATATAAAATGAACAGTTTAATTAATTTTCACAAATTCATGTAGTCATGAAATAGCACCTCAAAGACCCTATTATCTCAAAACAGTTCCATCATATCCTCCCTTCCCTGCCCAGCACCCACTGATCTCTTTCTGTCACTATTCAACTGTTTTGCATATTTGAGAATTTCATATAAATGAAGTTATATAGTATTTAGTCTTTTGCATCTACTTTCTTTTGTTCAATAAGTTTTTAAAATTTATCATGTTATATGTTCCTTTTAATGAGTAGTGTTCTATTATATGTATACTTTTGTGAAGAGAACTAGTGAACACATTCACATATACACCCCTTTTAGACAAATGTTTTCAATTACTTCGTGTAAATATCTGGTAGATAAATTGCTGGGTCATACAATAAGTGTTTAAATACTGAAAAAAAATAAGATTATGGCATCCAGCCCCCTTACTTCATGGCAAATAGATAGGAAAAGGTGGAAGTAGTGACAGACTTCCTCTTCTCGGGCTCTAAAATCACTGCGGATATGGTGACTGCAGCCATGAAATCAGACATTTGCTTCTTGGCAGGAAAGCTATGACAAAGCTAGACAGTGTGCTAAAAAGCAGAGACATTACTCTGCCAACAAAGGTCCATATAGTCAAGGCTACCGTCTTCCAAGTGGTCATGCATAGATGTGAGTTGAACCATAAAAAGGGTGGAGTGCCGAAGAATTGCTGCTTTCAGACTGGTGCTGGAGAAGACACCTGGGGGTCCCTTGGACAGCAAGGAGATCAAACCAGTCAATCAAACTTAAATCTTAAACCAGTTTAAGGGAAATCAAATCTGAATACTCAGAAGGACTGATGCTCAAGCTGAACCTCCAGTATTTTGAGGCCTGGGGTGTTGCAGTCCATGGGGTTGCAAAGAGTTGGACACGACTGGGTGACTGAACACCAACAGCTATGATAAGTATGTATATATATATAAAATCATTTTTTAAGTGTATATTTAATTTTTTAAGAGACTGCCAAATAACAACCTGGATGCTGTTAACAGAATAATGGGTTTAAGACAGAAAAAGTAGTGAGGGATGTGAACGTGAAAGTCACTCAGTTGTGTCTGACTTTTTATGACCCCATGGACTGTACAGCTCATGGAATTCTCTAGGCCAGAATATATTTTAGAGTATAAAAATGGAAAAGCTACAATTTTTCCAAAGATTAAAAAAATGTGTTGGTTCAAGAAGCTTCTTCTAAACAGGATGCATATGAAAAAAATTGTGGTATGCACAAAAGTGGCAAAAATTAAATATTTAATATAAAGGGAAAATCTTCAAAACAACCAGACAAAAATGACAGAAAACGTATAGAGGAACAATAACTTGTTTGACTATTGACATATAATCAGGAAATATGAAGACTAGAACTTTCTAAAATGCTAGAGAAAAAGTCAACTAATTATTCTATATCCTATGAAAATACATGCTAAGTCATTTCAGTCATGTCTGACTCTTTGTGACCCCATGAATGTAGCCCACCAGGCTCCTTTATCCATGGAATTTTCCAGGAAAGAACATTAGAGTGGAATGCCATCTCCTCCACCTGTAAAAATAGTCCTCAATAATAAAGACAAACAAGACATTTTCACATAAAATAATGATGACCAGCAAACCTGTACTACAAGAGATATGAAAGGAGATTCCTAAGACTGAAGAGATATGATAACATGAGTAACTTTGATCACAAGGAAAGAGAGAGAAATGAAGAAAGAGAAGATAGGAAGGAAGGAAGAAAACAAAGAAAGAGAGAAAAAGATAATGTTTAAAGACTCAATACATCAGGAAGGCATAACAATTATAAGTGTGTGTGTATACTCATGCATGAAGCACAACTTGATTGAATTAATGAAAAATAAATTTTAAGATCATAGTTTTAGGCATTTAAATCTTTCAAAATATAATAGAATAAATATATTTAAAAATTGGTAACAGCATAAATTATCTGAAGAACACTATCAACATATTGACCCAACTGATATTTATAGAACATTAATTACTACATCTGCAGCATGAAAATTTGCAAATCCCACATAGTGCATTAGCCAATATAGACCATACACATATCCACAAAATGAGTCTCAACACATTTCAAAGGACTGCACTAACTTCTAGATAATATAAGAGTGAAAAAGAAAAATCTCTAGCAAACATAGAAGATATTTCAAATTTCATAATGATGAAAATAATGTTTCCAAATATATGACTGTATGGAAATTCCCCAAACATTTACAGCCTAAATAAGACAATTACAGGTGATTTACAGATCAAGAGAAGAAATCAAAGTGACCTTATAAAATACTTTGAACTGAAGGAAAGCAAAAATACACATCAAAAGCTGTCCATATAGCTGTTAGATTAGTTAGATAAGGAGGCCATTAGATTGAGGGCTCTGAGACTATATAAGTGAACCAAAACCTATAAATATGCTCAATAAAATTCGGCAACAACCAGTCATGAACAGACAACCAGACTGTCCCAAATCAGTCAACTACTTAATTTGTATGGAATAAAATAATGCCTTTGCATTACTTCTGCATCTGCTCTATAAAAGCCTTTCCCAGCTCCGGTAGAAGCAAAGCTCCTAACCACTTTCGGCTGGATGCTGTCCTGTGAGAACTGACGTTTACTCAAATTTTGAAAATTTTAATGTGTCTCAGTTAAGAAGTAACAGCTAAAGCAGTACTTGGTATTTTTATGGCACTAAATACCTAAATAAGAAAAGAAGGAAGATCTCAAAACAAATGACTTCAGGTTCCACCTTAAGAAACAAGGAAAAGATCAGAGTCATAGTATTATTAATTAGAATAAATTTTAAAGTAAAGTCCAGACTGAAAGCCAATGAAAATATGAAATGAAAGCAATAGAGAAAATCTATAAAACCCAAAGGTGGCTCTTTGAGAAGACCAATAAAATTAATAAAATTCTAGATGGATAATTTAAAAAAATAGCACAGATTAACAACTTCTGGTGTGAGAAGGGTTAAATCACTCTTGATTCTACAAATATTAAAAGGATGTAAAGGAGATATTGGGCTTCCCTGGTAGCTCAGCTGGTAAAGAATCCGCCTGCAATCCAGGAGACCCTGATTCAATTCCTGGGTCAAGAAGACCCCCTGGAGAAGAGATAGGTTACCCACCCCAGTATCCCTGGGCTTCCCTGGTGGCTCAGCTGGTAAAGAATCCACCTGCAGTGTGGGAGACCTGGGTTTAATCCCCGGGTTTGGAAGATCCCCTGGAGAATGGAAGGGCTACCCACTCCATTATTTTTACCTGGAGAATTCCATGCACAGAGGAGCCTGCCACGTTACAGTCCATGGGGTTGCAAAGAGTCAGACATGACTGAGCAACTTTCACTTTTCACAAAGGAGATATTAATGTTTTGACCAACACATGTGACAGCTTGAATTAAACAGTTTTCTTTAAATACACAACTATCACAGCTCACTAAAGAAGTAATAGAAAATCTGAATATCCCTGTATCTATTAATAAAATTGACTATGTATTGAAAATATTAAGAAATCTCCACACTGTTCTCCATAGCGGCTGTACTAGTTTGCATTCCCACCAACAGTGTAAGAGGGTTCCCTTTTCTCCACACTCTCTCCAGCATTTATTGCTTGTAGACTTTTGGATAGCAGCCATCCTGACTGGCGTGTAATGGTACCTCATTGTGGTTTTGATTTGCATTTCTCTGATAATGAGTGATGTTGAGCATCTTTTCATGTGTTTGTTAGCCATCTGTATATCTTCTTTGGAGAAATGTCTGTTTAGTTCTTTGGCCCATTTTTTGATTGGGTCATTTATTTTTCTGGAATTGAGCTGCAGGAGTTGCTTGTATATTTTTGAGATTAATCCTTTGTCTGTTGCTTTGTTTGCTATTATTTTCTCCCAATCTGAGAAGACCCAGAGGGAGCGGGTAGAGAGGGAGGTGGGAGGGGGGATCGAGATGGGGAATACATGTAAAACCATGGCTGATTCATGTCAATGTATGACAAAACCCACTACAATATTGTAAAGTAATTAGCCTCCAACTAATAAAAATAAATGAAAAACAAAAAAAAAAAAAAAAGAAAGAAAATATTAACCCTCAGAGAAACTCCTGTCCTAAATATGAAATATTTACAGAAGAATTAATAACAATTCCAAAGAAGCTCAGAGATAATTTGAGAGGCGGGAACAAGTTTCAATTTATATTATGGTACCAGAATTATTATGACACCAAAAGCAGTCAAATATATTACAGTTAAACTAGACCAAAATATCATAAGAATATAAATGCAAAAATTACAAGCAAAATTTTAGAAAATCAATCCCCACAAATAAAGATAACATGTTATAATCAAGTAAGTTTTACCCAAGGAATGTGAGGTTGATTTAACACTTAAAAATCAACTGATGTAATTCAGTAGATTAACAAATGAAATGAAAATAATTATGATTATCTTAATAAACAAATTATCTTTTGTTAGTATCAAATTATCTTTTGATAATATAAAAGATACATCCTGATAAAAACTGTCTCTAACTAGGAATAGAAGAATACTTCCTAAACCTAATAAGGAGCATTTTTCTTAGTTTTTCTCATCAATATTTTGCCATTTTAAATGTACTTATATTTCATGTATATGTATATTTAATTATTACTATCATTGCATATGTTTGATGTTCCAACAAACTTGGAAACTTTCTGGGACCCAGAACCTTAATAATCCCTTAAATTGTTCTGGGTTTCTAGAAACTTTCTGGGAATGAGATATGCATATTCTTTAAAATAAAGGTTATTTGGATTGGAGAGATATACAGAAGGGAGTGGAGCTTAAGTCCAAGAGTGACCTACCCAAGGCGCTCAGTGGTGATGAGTGGAGCAGTGAATTCAGAGTGTTCAGTGGGTATCTCATCTGGGCATTTCATTGTCCCGTAGGCCATTAGCAGTCAATTTAGGAGCCCATTCCTCATCACAAAACCTGTTAGAAAGTGACTGTGTGCTTAGTAGCTGTCGTGTCCAACTCTTTGCGACCCTATGGACGGTAGCCCGCCAGGCTCCTCTGTCCATGGGATTCTCCAGGCAAGAACACAGAAGTGGTTTGCCATGTCCTCCTCCAGGGGATCATCCCAACCCAAGGATTGAACTGGGGTCTCCCACTTTGCAGGTGGATTCTTTACTGTCTGAGCCACCAGGGGTTAAACAAGACAATTTGAGTGATGAAAAGAAAAATGTTTAATACCTCCTGAACAATCTCCTTTCAGAAAACTGCAAATTAGGGCAGAAGGCAGGTAGCTTTTATGGGATAAAATATCTAGAAGAGAAAAACAGAAAAATATCTGACTGGCTGGAGCCATCTAATCCATCTTGTTTGGGGGAAGAAGGGACAAAGTAATTAATATAGAGCCCAAAGGTGGCTTGGTGATTGCAGATTGGTTTAAGGATATCCTGAGTTTCATGTCTAGCAGAGCGTCTACAAGGACATGAGAGCTATCTAAGCTTCTGTCAGCTAGTGGGGTACCCTGGGCAGGCGTGACTCCATCTTCAGTCTAGAAGTTTCTGTTAACACTTCCAGGGATAATGTGTACTTGCAGCCATCCAGCTGGAGGGAAGAGGAGCTGCGGGTTTTCCTGGACTGTAGGTGGTTCACCGTCAGCAGGTAAGCAGGAAGCAACTCTGCAGGGTGCATGTGAGCTGCACGGGTGTGAGTAAGTACCTGTGTGGGAAGTGGGAAATCACGTGATACAGCCCTGTCAGGAGGTCCTGACAAGCATTACGCAATGAACAGTTGCCAAATGAATAAGCTGTAATTCAAACTTACACTCCTCAATTTAGTCCATAAATATCTATGGGGAATATAGTATGTCACAAACACTAACTTAGGTGTTGGGCGGCTACAACAGTGAACAAAATAGGAAAATATCTGTGGTTGTTGTTTTTGTTTTGTGGAGCTTAGATTCTTGTGGAAATAGCACAAATAAGTAAGCAAAATAGTATGTCAGACAGTGGCAATATTATGTGAGAAGGAGGGTCAAGAAGGTGGTATTGTTATTTCAAAAGGTTGCTTTGGGAGACATCATGAAAAAGTAGACATTTTAATAAAAGCCTGAAGATAGAGACAAAGCAAGCCATTCATATATCTGAAGAAAGATAGCTCCAAGCTGAATAAACAGTAACTATGGATGTGGAAGGACTTCCCAGGTAGCTCAGCTGGTAAAGAATTCGCCTGCAATGTGGGAGGCCTCAGTCCCCGGCACTCCCCAGGTTGGGAAGATCTCCTGGAGGAGGGCATGGCAATGCACTCCAGTATTCTTTCCTGGAGAATCCCCATCGACAGAGGAGCCTGGTGGGCTCTAGTCTACTGGTTGCAAGGAGTCAGACATGCCTGAGCGACTAAGCACAGCACAGCACAGCATGTGTGTGGAAGCAGTCAACATGTTCAAGGATCAGAAGGGAGGCCAGTGTTGACAGAGCAGAGTCAGCAAAGATACAGGTAAGAGATTGGGTCAGAGACACATCGGAAGGGAGGCTCTATACAGCACTGTGGGCCATGATAAATAATTTGTATATTACTCTAAATATAATAGCAGTCCATTGGAAAATTTTAGGCAGAGAAGTAAAAAGATATGCATTATGTTTTAAAAGGATCAATTTAGTTGCTATGTTAACATTGGACCTTTGTGGTATAAAAGCAAGAACAAAGGCTGGGAACCATTTGGGTGGTCAATAGACAAAGTCGATGAAGAAATAAAAGAGTTGTTGAGACAATGAGGGTAACAGGAAACAGTGGAATGTGGCCAGATTCTGGGTAACTTTTCAAAGTAAAAATGATAAAATTTACAGTTTTACTGGGTGTGGAGTGTGAAAAAGTCAGGAATCAAAAGTAAAAGGTTTTATCTTGAGCATCTGAAAGAATAATAATGTAATTTATTTTTTCTTTTTTTAAAATTATGTATTTTTTGTCCATACAATGTGGCTTGCAGGATGTTCATTCCCCATCCAGGGATTGAACCCCGAGCCATCACAGTGAAAGCACCAAGGCCTAACTACTGGACCACTAGGAAATTCCCTGTAATTTCTTAAGATAGAGAAATTCAGGAGAGGTACATTAAGATAGAAAGGATGATGGATTTTATCTTTCTCTTCAATTATAGTTTAATAATTCATAGACAACTATATAGCATTCAATGAAAGACTTGTTTTGTATTTTCTACTAGATTCTTAAAATTAATATGCCATCACCCTTGGAATAAAATTTTTATTTCTAACTCTTGCCTTTTATATGTTTGATGTTTATACTATCTATCTATCTCCTGGAGTTTGCTCTGACTCATTCATGTCAACTGAGCTTCCCTGGCGGCTCAGAAAGTAAAGAATCTGCTTGCAATGTGGAAGACTTGGTTTGATCCCTAGGTTGGGAAGATCCCCCAGAGAATGACATAGCAAGCCACTCCAATATTCTTGCCTGGAGAATCCTATGGACAGAGGAGCCTGGTGGAGCTTTGTGACCATGGGGTCACAGAGAGTCAGACATGACTAAGTGGCTCCTAAACCATGTTTTGTTTGAAAATTTGGACTTTTACTCTTTGACCATGCTGTCAGTGAGCAAAATTTCACTTATTGCAATGTCATCTTTCTTTATAAAGTAGTGTTTGTGCAATTAATAAGATATTTTTGAATTTATCTTAATTTATATAAATTACTAGTAAATGAAAAGTTTAACCAGTCATACAAAGATATCTCATAAACATAATTCAATTGTGACAAAGATGGAATTCATTAAGAATGTGGAATGAAGCAACTGTTTACTTTCAGTTCAATATCACCAGACTTATCTGACTGTCTCTGTGTGAACTGTAATGGGCAAAAGACTAAATTTAAGGACACATGTAGGATGCTGGTATATATTGTTGTACTTTAAGAGCTCTGTAGGAGAGCACAACTGATGCAATGCCACTCTTTTGTTCAACTTGAAAATATATTTAGGTTTCACAGAATTAGACATGTAATGACTAATTCAAATGTCATGCTTTACATTCTATAAACTTCTGTTCATTTATTTAAACATTAGGCTTTCTATAAGAAATAAATCTCAAATGGCTGTATCAACATATGCCTAGATTGTGTCTATACAAAAAAAAAAGTTGTTAGCTTAATCATCCGGTAAAATGATAGATTAATCAACAGAAAATATATTAGCTAGGTTATTGGGAGAACTGATAGAATTAATATGGTCAAGTTGCTTATATATATATATATATATATATATATATATATATATATATATCAAAGATATACTTGCAAAATTACAAAATTGTTCTATCAATTAGCACAAAAACGTTATTTAAATTAGCATACCATCAATTAATTGACAAGATACCAAGTTATTAACATCATAGTATAGAAATGTTATATGTTCTAGAAAACTTTCTCACTGAATTTTAGACATCCTATAATTAACATGCTTCTATCATTAAATATTTATATTTCACTGTGAATATCTAAATTTTCCTAAGTTTATTCTAACTTTATTTCATAAAAAACTTGAAATTTGGAAGAATTTTAATTTTGCTTATATGATTTTCCCACCTTAAAGCATGCATAAAAGCACATTCCCAGAGGCCTTAATGTTTGAATATAAAAATAAGTACAATTAAATTCCCAGTAGTAAATTCAAGAGAAAACACAGTACCCAACAGGAGAAACATGAGACTGTGGTGTGAAACAACGCTGACCACACCTTCATAGACTACATGTGGAAAACAAGGTTTAAAGTGATAGGGTAACCATTTGGAAGTTCTACAAAATGGATAAAGGAGCTTTATACTAAATTAAATAGATAAGGAATTTTTTAAATAAATAAGATAAAGATGAAATGCTTAATAGAAAAATAAGCTAAACAAGAAAACAAATTTAGCAATATAGAATATGTGAAAATCAAGCTTTAATGTGGAAACAATCTGTATTTCCATTGACAGATAAATGGATAAAGAAAATGTGGTATATGTATATATGTGTGTGTATATATAAATGAAATTTTATTGAGTCTTTAAATAAAAAGAAGGAAAATCTGTAATATGTGACAGATGGATAAAATTTGAGAGCATTATGCTTAGTGAAATGAGCCAGTCCCACAGAAACTGCAGAAATACTGCATGGTTCCACTTATATGTGGTATCTACTATAGTGAAACTCAGAGTGATAAGGTGGTTGCAAGTCACTGAGGGAAGAGGAAATGAGGAGATACTGATAAATAGGCATATAGATTCAGTCATCTGAATGAACTCTAGATATCTGCTATACCACATTGTATCTCTAGTCAACAAAAAAATACATGGTGCACATAAAAAGTCGGTACAAGGGGAGACCTCATGTTAAGTGTTTTCCCACGATAATTGTTTTTGAAAACATCAAGCTTTACTCTAATAATCAGATAACAGGAAGATATTTAGGACTGCCTTCCCAAGTGGCGCAGTAGTGAAGAATCCACCTGCCAATGTAGGAGACTCAAGAGACATTCTTTCAATACCAGGGTCGGGAAGATCCCCTGGAGTAGACCTGGCAACCCACTCCAGTATTTTCACCTGGAAAATTACTTGGACGAAGGAGTCTGGCAGGTGCAGTTCATAGGGTCATAGAGAGCTGAACACACTGATCACGTACACACATAATTGAGGACATCAGATAACCAGAATTTGACATGAGCCATAATGCTATATGGTGATAAAGGTTCAGAACATGTCTCAGCAACCCATGGCACAGCTTTGGTTTTAAAACTTAATTGTAAAACTTTCTTTAAGTTTTTTAGCAATGGGACTATATTAAATATAAAATTTAAAAAGACTGAAAACTATTAAAGGTCTGTGAAAATTTTTAAGATTAAAAATATTTATGAAAAATTTAAAGATTATAAGCAGTTGGAAAACTGCAGAAAATAGAAAATAGCATAAAGTATAAATGGGCACATTTCTAGAGAAACAATTTATCAGTGCATACCAGGTCTTTATTTTTTTCACATTATTCAGGCCAACAATCACATGCATACACACACATATATATGTGTATATATATATATACACATATATATATGCATGCATGTGCCAGGCTCCTCTATGTGTGGGATTCTCCCAGCAAGAATACTAGAGTGAGTTGCTGTGTCCTCCAGGGGATCTTCCTGACCCAGGGATTGAACCCTTGTCTCTTACATCTCCTACACTGGCAGGAGGATTCTTTACCACTAGTACCACCACAGAAGCCCAAATATATACATATATTTAACTATTTTTCAAATTTTAGCTACAGTAATTATAGCATAGTTTACAATGTTAAAAATGAATGTCTAAAAGAAATGAATATAATTTAAGATAACTATTGCAACTTAAAATATTGCTACATGTATTTTAAATATCTTTTAGTTACATATTTACTAGTGTAAAAGGTATTTAATATAATGTTTAAGTAAAAACCATGGTGGTGGTGGTTTAGTCACTAAGTCATGTCTGGCTCTTGCATACCTGTGGACTGTAGCTTGCCAGTCTCCTCTGTCCATGGGACTTCCCAAGCAAGGGTACTGGAGTGGATTGCCATTTTCTTTTCCAAGGGATCTTCCTGACCTATATCAAGGATCAAACCTGCATCTCCTGTGTTGCAGGCAAATTACTAGCCACCAAGGAAGCCCTAATAAAAACCATGCGAGACATTAAATGTAAAACTCTATTTTATTTTATAAAAGTATAGATTTGCATATATCCATACTAGATATAAATATATATTTATAATACTATATATATAGCTATCTTAAGCATGATATTTATAGAATTATAGAACTTCTATAGCTTGGAAGCCCAGCAATCCCCAGAAATCCTTCCATTTGCTATATCTCAATCACAGCCTTCAAAATTCCCCCCACAATCCTGCCTTTTGTGCAGTTATTTTCTTGTGTATTTTTATTTTTTCATTATCTAAATATGTATACATGGTAATTTAGTATTACCTATTTTCTTAAAATTTGGTGTGTCTCTTAAGATTTTTAATTTACAGGTGCAAATTCTTTTTTTTCCCCCTTACACCATACCAAATTGAAAATCACCATCCATTTAAATTGCAAATTTTCCTTGTCTGGATTTGCTGATTACATGCCCATTTTGCAATTCATATTTTTCACTGCCCTCTGGAATTTTCTGCAACTTGGAAGAAAATAGACTTAGCTTAGATTTTTTTTTTTAGCAAGATTACACATGATTTGGGTTTTCTAGCTTGTCTTTCTCTTTTTGCTTAATTCCTCTGTCTATTAATCCATTGAGAGTTGAATTATCATTTCTTTTTTAGTTATTACCAAGTGTAGTTCTACAAAGTTTCACTTTCTCCTGTCTGTAAATTATTATTGCTTGCTACTTGTTATATTAATAAAGTATTAGTTCTCCTTTTTTACTTAATATTAAAATATTTTAAAAGTAACACTCAAAATAGAAAAAAAAATAAGATAAATCCCTGATTTTTCCCTTTATTTTATAGACTTGCACTTAATTTGTTTCTTCTCATCCTCTAAAGTAACTATTAGATTAAGTATAATTAGGAACTCATGCTATCTTGATGGATTTCACTTCTTCAATATAAATTCAACTCATTTTGAAGCTCAAATTATCTAATTTTTACTTATAGCACCTCTTCTTGCATCCTGTCTCCTTTTAATGTGATCTAAGATAAGATATTCTAGACTTTATTTCATGTCATTATCAGTCTCGGGACTGGAATCAGTCACTCCTCCAAGAGATCCTCCTTGTCTTTAGTGGAAAAGGTATTTTAAATCTACAATCTGGATGTTCAGTTCAGTTCAATCACTCGGTCGTGTCCGACTCTTTGTGACCCTATGAACCACAGCACGCCAGGCCTTCCTGTCCATCACCAACTCCCAGAGTTTACTCAAACTCATGTCCATCTAGTCGGTGATGCCATCCAGCCATCTCATCCTCTGTCGTCCCCTTCTCCTCCTGCCCCCAATCCCTCCCAGCATCAGGGTCTTTTCCAATGAGTCAGCTCTTCACATGAGGTGGACAAAGTACTGAGTTTCAGCTTCAGCATGAGTCCTTCCAATGAACACCCAGGACTGATCTCCTTTAGGATGGACTAGGGATGGTCATTTTTACCTGATTTCTTTCTATATGGTTTTGTAGATGAATTTATAGGAAATAAGCATTGTTAGAACAATGACTTGACCAATGGATGAATAAAATGCCTAATGAGGTATACTAATTTTCCAGCTCAAGAATGGAGGACCTCTCAGCCTCTTCAACTTTATATCTACTCCTCTTTTACCTTTAGAATTCTATTTTCAGGTAAAGAAGGAGTGGTAAAGTTACAGTTTTCAATAATTATCCATTTGCCTTATTCCACATCATATTCACATCAGTTTCCACATAACAATATAAATACTTCCAAAACTAATATGATTGTTGAACACATTAAAAGATTTGCAAGTGCATTCTTTTTGTCCTCAGTTATTTTTAATATTACTGAATCTACCCTGTCTTAGCAAAAGTAATTATATTCTATATCCTCTCCTCATATACAGTTAGCTATAATCCAAGGCTTATCTTCATATGAAAATTTGAAATGAAATTTTATAAATTTCTTGAAACTTTAAAAGGCAGTTTCTTTCAGAATATCTTTTGTAACCTCACAGAGCTCTCACAACTGTTTTTTTTTTTTTTAAAATTTCTATTAATATTTGAAAGTACAAGTTTCTTCCAGTTTAGTTTCGCTCCCCCACTTCTATCTGACTTTTTCTCTTGTCCTGGACTTGTCCTGAGAAGCTTGAGTTCAGTAATTCAGTTCTCAGGTTTTTGTTTGTTTGTTTCTCCTTAGTGTGGAACTTAGTTCTGGGTGTTGGTCTTGCTTAATCAATTTAAAGATTCAAAGGAGCTAAACGGTTCCAGCCCTGCCAAACCTTCCGACAAACAGTTACACTGACCAACTGCGGTCAGGATTAAGCAAAATCCCTCCTGACTTTAGTTGCTGTTTCCAAAATGGTTCCGGGTGAATATCCTGTTTTCAGACCTTAAAATGTCTGACGGTCTCTTCATGCTTCTGCCAAGTAGAAACTGACTACCTGCCATGGGCGCATGCCCTCTGCCTCCAAGGGGGTTAAGTCACGTGTTGCTGCTGCCGCAGACCCTCAACACCCCAAAGGGGGTCGGGGTGGCCGGTTGAAATGAGGCGCTCTGTGCTTCAGGAAAACTGGCAGGACAGGTCTTCCGATAGGTATTCCCAGGAGCTCATTTTATGAGCTCAATTCTTGTATCTCCTTATATCTAGAAAAGTACTAAAAGCCTTCATGGTGATTACTGCTTCTTGTGACTAGCAATAGCTTCACAAGGCCAGCAGAAACTTTCTACCGAAAAAAAAAATACGTGCTTGATTGCATGTACTCCCCCTAACCAAAATCACATGTATACTCTCCTTTCCTGCTACCTCTTTGAAGCAGCTTTTTAGAACTCTCTGAGGTCCTATCTCCCAAGCTGCAGTTCTCATTTTACCCCCAATAAAACTTAACCCCCAACTCTCGCACTGTGTGCTTTTTTAAAGTTGACCCTTCTATCTGTAGAAAGGCTGAGACAGCACAGGGCTTGTAGCCAAGTTTTCTCCCAACCCCTTGTCTCTGGGATTGGTGGAGATACCTTGTAATTTAATTTTGTTGTAAATGGGGTTCATTGATTTTAGCTTACTATTTAATTGGTCTATTTGCTTTTATAAAGGTATTTGAGGAGATTAAATATTATGCTCCTGTCATTTCCCCAGAGTCCATTGTTCTTACATTATAACTAATTTTTCGTAATGGAGGAATGTGTCCTTAAATATAAATAACTTCCTCTCCTTTTGATGTTCATATTTCAAGGTATTAGAAATATACTGTAACTGCATTTTATTTATAAAACACAATACGATTTAGCAGAACCTATGCCAACCAATTAAAGTTAAATCATAAACCAAAGCTAGAAACAGTGCACCAAAAATTGTGTTAACTCCAGGCAAGTATCTTTTGGCTCTTTCCACAAAAGTCTGCCCTGTAGGCAAATGGCTATAAACAAGACTGACAGTTATTCAGTGTTGGTCTGTTTAGCTTCATTTGGAGAGCCAAAGCCTCTGATTTCTTTTCAGCAACAAAATTAGTTGGGATAGTCAAATCTTTTTTGTCTAATGCAGTTTTATATCTTTTTTTTTAATTACTAAACATTAGCTAATAAATCAGTCTGCAATTATTCTTGACATCCACACCCTTTGGCTTCACTGCTTCTGTCAAACAGTTTGTCTTTGGGGATATAAAAATATGAAGCATTTTGCACAAATTTATTCCACTGCTTATAAAATCATATTGTATTAACTATGGTTACATTTATTGTGCTCAGTCACTCAGTTGTGTCTGACCTTTGTGACCCCATGGACTGTAGCCCACCAGGCTCTTCTGTCCATGGGGTTCTCCAGGCAAGAATACCAGAGTGGGTTGCCATTTTCTCCTCCAGGGTATCTTCTTGACCCAGGGATTGAACCTGTGTCTCCTGCATTGGCAGGCAGATTCTTTACCACTGATCTGTCTAGGAAGCCCCCTAGATTTATTTAACTCCAGGCTATTGCCTAAGAGGAAACTGTATATAACTTAATCCTCTAGTTTGAAAATTTCAACTCTTAAGCAATTTTTAAAAAATTTAGCGTAGAGTGCAAAACTGTTCCTATTTGGATTTGATAAACTTTCTAGGAAATCCTAGTTAGATAAGATTTTCATCAGTTTTTACACATACCTAAAAATGTATTATTGTCTACTGGATTTTATTATTTGAACTAATGTAGTTTAGAAAGATTGTACTGCACAGGAGAACACATGTGTTTTGAGGCATACAGACCTGTCTTCAATTTCCTCTTTCTGTGTAGCAGATAGCTGACCTTGAAAAATCACTTATCCCGTATACGCCTCAGCTTCTTTTCACAAGAGTGAGAATAATAATACTAATCCTAAATTTATGAGGTTGCTATGATAATTGAATGATACAATAAATACAAACCAACTTTTATTCTGCTTTGTATATAGTCATAAAATTTTAAACATAATAGCATTACAAATTTCACTTGTCCAAAATAGATCATTTTTTCTCCAATATCCAACATCTTTCCCATAGCGCTTCACATGATTCATTCCCTTTTCTTCCCTCACTTCTTTGTTTGAAAATGAAGTGAATATATGTTTAGGATGAAGTTCCTTTATCAATGGTGCCATAATAGAACAAGCTCATTCTTCAGTACTCTATAGGGGCTTTAAACAAATTTATGTACAAAAAAGAATACTATGTATCTAATTACTAAATCTAACTATTTTTAAAGTCTAGCAATCTTAAAAATGGATGTCTGAATTTATATTGCAGCTTCATTTTATAATAACAAACTACATTATTTTCAAAATGTTCTGTTTTCTTTTATATAAGCATGCACTCATTTGTAGATTAATATTTTATTAACATTTGAAAATAGCCCTTTTACCAAACTCCCTATTATCTTTGCAACAAAAATATCAACTAGTTCAGCTTTTTCTAATGAATAAAACATAAGTGCAGGAAAGATTTCTTTGTGTTTGAAGTATTCCATTATTTGTTGAAAATAACTACAATTTATACTTAAATTAGCAGACTGAATCTATTTGCTTTAATAATAATAATAATAGTTGTTTAGATATACATTTTCAAATAGAAGTTTGGAAGCACTGACTTAATGAGAACATTTCAATTTTCAGAACAGGAAGAAGAGTCAAAGTCCCACCTACTGTAACCACTATGGTGTAGTTTAAGAGGCCAAAGTCCTTGAAATATAGAAAGTAAGAGGAGAATAATGAGTAATGAAGAAATATTTGTAATCCACAAAGAGTCTTATGTACTGTTTGTACATATATTTTCTTGATATGTTAAAGTTTATATGTGTGTGTTAGTTTTATTTGTTACAATATAATCAGAAAGGATTCAAGCTACTTTTGACATTGACATTTCCTCACTACTGCAATATCTGAAAAGGTAGTTAGGCTGTGGTCTCCTTTGTTTCAGTTAATGTGTATACTTTAGGGCCTAAAGGAAATTCTGCCTCCACAGAACATCTCCTTCTAGCATTTGCCTTACAAAGGTCAGGGCGTACTAAGGGGAGAGGAAAAAGGGTGTGTTTAGTTTTGGTGTCAATGATTTGATTTATTTTGTTTATGTAAATATTAGGACATCATTTAAGGACGTGTTGTCTTTATTCTCTTTGTAGACTCTGGTGGGCTTGCTACCAGATCTTAGAGCTTTGCCATTCTTTATCTACCTAACAATGGTTGTTGATATCTTTGAAACGGGAGCAAATATCAAGGTAGCCCTTCTTGGCAAGTGTTCTGTGATTTAGTCTCAGCAATGGAATGTGTTCTCCTTTGAGCTGTCTCCATGAAGAAAGTCCTGGTGATGAAAATATGTCCCCTTTTGGCCACAGACATTCTCTTACTTCACATCAATACTTTGTCCAGAACTTTAAAGGTATTCACTAAGTGATACAATGCAAAAGCTTTTTTATATAAAGTGTTTCTAAATAATATCATCAAGATATCCAAATGATATTATTGTTAATTCTAAATTTAAGACATGTTTATGAGTTATGGTTAAGTAGAAATTATTTGGACAAATTATAAAGTTATTCATTGAGTAGTTTGTCAGATTGGGTTCAATGAAACAGCCAGAGATTATTAATGATTTATGTAAATTTTGTCTGTATTTGTAAGTTATACAACAGAAATTTAGATATGAGGTTGCTGATTTTTACATTTATTGATTAGGCATGCCTGGTGGCTCAGTGGTAAAGAATCTGCCTGCAATGTAGGAGACCATCTGAAAAACAGAAGATGACGGTTTGATCCCTGGTTCAGGAACATTCCCTGAAGAAGGAAATAGCAATCTCTCCCATATTCTTGCCTGGGAAATCCCATGGACAGAAGAGTCTAGCAGGCTACAGTCCATTGGTTTGCAGGAGTCAGACATGATTAAACCACCACCATCAGTATAATAATATTCATATATCAAGACAACTGTTAAAACATTCATTTAAAATGCAGTGAAAAATCACAGAGTTTATTCAGGTGAGTTATGTAATAAGATACTATTTTTGAAAGATAATTTAAGAATATTTTAAGTCATGAAAAGAATTAGAAGGGGATAATTAAGGAGGTTCATTAAGAGGTTGTTATAGTAAAAACAATAAAAGACAAATGTTATCTTTGACCATGGAAGTGATAACTCATTCTATTTAAAATATATTTTTGACCAATGAAAGATGTAGGGGAGTGTCAAAAAATGACTTCCGTGTGTATACCTAGAGAAACTGCATGGAGATGGTGCCTTTACCCAAGATGTAATGACTATGAAGGAATAGTATTGGTGGAAAATTTCTTGTGACAGTTGTTACATGAAAAGCTGTTAAATAGGCATTCATACCTAGAAGTTCAGAGCTCAGAAATATATCTTAGAATGAAAAATATAAATCATATCATTCATTTATGAAATGGTCATTTTTAAAAGCTGAGAATGTGCAAAGTAAAAGGCAGTCATTATGATGGTTGTTATATAATGGATACAATGATTAATTAGTTATGAATTTTCACTAAAATATATGTTAAGGACTAGATATCATTAGCTTTTCTATGGTGCTCTTGTCATAGGTGATAGCAACAGAAAAGATGTTTTCAGTTATTGAAGTGTTTGGGGAAGAAAAGAAATCCATGGTCCCTCACTGAAAATGTAATCAGGTATAAACTAAGTGGTCAGGAGGTGAAGTGAAATCGCCCAGTCGTTTCTGACTCTTTGCGACCCCATGGACTGTAGCCCACCAGGCTCCTCCATCCATGGAGTTTTCTTGGCAAAAGTACTGGAGTGGGTTGCCATTTCCTTCTCCAGGGGATCTTCCCAACTTGGGGATCGAACCTGGGTCTCCTGCATTGTGGGCAGACGCTTTCCCATCTGAGCCAAAATCCAGATTTGGAAGCCGTGGTGTTAGAGAAATGATGGTGAAAAATGAAGTCAGTAAAATAGGCAGTTAAGACAAGTAAGGCATGCACAGAAGCAATTAAAATAAAATACACAAATAAATGACCCCTGAGAAATGATGTACACATATATAAGTTCAATTTGTAATATGGTATTGAAAATTATTTTCATAACAAAAGATCAGGGATACCTGAGGAAGGAGTGACTATAGAATTCAGCCTTATATGGTAATTTGTATTTGAACAAGGAAATACAGGAGAAAAATGATTAGGTGGTTCACAATGACCAGCAAGACAGGTACACTGACTGGAATAAGAAAGGTATTTGCATCTCGTACCTGAGAGAACCAGGTGTATCAAGTGGAGCATTGGGTGACTCAGCAGGACCCCTACATCAGACCAAACTGGTTGGGCCTTTAAATTTATGTATCATCTCACTGTCACTAATGGGTAATCATTCTTTACAAGTACAACCCAATAATTTAAAATTATTTAAATGAAAAAAAAATGAACCCTCACTTAGCTTTTCTTTAAGAATTCGGTTGTAACTGATATTTGAAACAAATTGTTCATTTTTTTTTTCCTTTTTTTGGATAAGGCTGTGCTTTATTACATGCATAATTACAAATCTGTGCTAAGTGAAAATGTATAAAGCAATGGTGACCTGGGTTTAAGCCACACAGAGAAAGGGCTGGAAAATCCCATTAAAGTAAGATTGCTTCAGCACTGGATCTGATGATTATGCAGTATCCCATAAGGAAAGATACAGACAAGTAGGGAAATCAACAACAAAGGAAGCAAGCTGAAAACATTTACATTTAATTTTCTCCATAAACAGTGATTACTTTAAAATATGACTTAAGGCATGGGTGCAAGTCAATGCCAATTAACTGTAGAGTAATTATATTTAATTAAGGCAGATTCCTAAAATGTTCTTTTACCTACAAGATATGAAAATTTACCAACGTAGCTTCAGTTTGGTCAACATACAATAGATTTAACACATCACTTCAGTTCAGTTCAGTTGCTCAGTCGTGTCCGACTCTTTGCGACCCCATGGATTGCAGCACACCAGGCCTCCTTGTCCATCATCAACTCCTGGAGCTTACTCAAACTCATGTTCATTAAGTTGGTGATGCCATCCAACCATCTCATCCTCTGTTGTCTCCTTCTCCTCCTGCCTTCAAACTTTCCCAGCATTAGGTCTTTAATGAGTCAGCTCTTTGCATCAGGTGGCCAAAATATCAGAGTTTCAGCTTCAACATCAATCTTTCCAATGGATATTCAGGACTGATTTCCTTTAGGATGGACTGGTTGGCTTTCCTTGCAGTCCAAGGGACTTCTCAAGAGTCTTCTCCAACACCACAGTTCAAAAGCATTGAGTCTTCTGTGCTCAGCTTTCTTTATAGTCCAACTCTCACATCCATACATGGCTACTGGAAAAAACATAACCTTGACTAGATGGATTTTTGTTAGCAAAGTAATGTCTCTGCTTTTTAATAAGCTGTCTAGGTTGGTTATAACTTTTCTTTCAAGGAGCAAGCATCTTTTAATTTCATGGCTACAGTCACCGTCTTCAGTGATTTTGTAACCCCAAGACATAAAGTCTGTCACTGTTTTCACTGTCTCCCCATCTATTTGCCATGAAATGATGGGACTGGATGCCATGATCTTAGTTTTCTGAATGTTGAGTTTTAAGCCACTTTCACTCTCCTCTTTCACTTTCATCAAGAGGCTTTTTGGTTCTTCTTCTTCGCTTCCTGCCATAAGGGTGGTGTCATCTGCATATCTGATGTTATTGATATTTCTCCCAGCAATCTTGATTCCAGTCTGTGCTTCCTCCAGCCCAGCATTTCTCAAGAATTACTCTGCACATAAGCTAAATAAGCCGGATGACAATATATAGCCTTGACGTACTCCTTTTCCTATTTGAAACCAATCTGTTGTTCCATGTCCAGTTCTAACTGTTACTTCCTGACCTGCATACAGATTTCTCAGGAGGCAGGCCAGGTGGTCTGGCATTCCCATCTCTTGAAGAATTTTCCACAGTTTGTTGTGATCCACACAGTCAAAGGCTTTGGCATGGTCAATAAAGCAGAAATAGATGTTTTTATGGAACTCTCTTGCTTTTTTGATGATCCAATGGATATTGGCAATTTGACCTCTAATTCCTCTGCCTTTTCTAAACCCGGCTTGAACATCTGGAAGTTCATGGTTCACGTATTGCTGAAGCCTAGCTTGGAGAATTTTGAGCATTAGTTTACTAGCATGTGCTGCTGCTGCTTCCGCTGCTAAGTTGCTTCAGTCGTGTCCGACTCTGTGCGACTCCATAGACAGCAGCCCACCAGGCTCCCCTGTCCCTGGGATTCTCCAGGCAAGAACACTGGAGTGGGTTGCCATTATCTTCTCCAATGCATGAAAGTGAAAAATGAAAGTGAAGCCTCTCAGTCATATCTGACTCTTTGCAACCCCTTGGACTTCAGCCCACCAGGCTTCTTCATCCATGGGATTTTCCAGGCAAGAGTACTGGAGTGGGCTGCCATTGCCTTCTCCTACTAACACGGGAGATGAGTGCAACTGTGCAGTAGTTTGAGCATTCTTTGGCATTGCCTTTCTTTGGGATTGGAATGAAAACTGACCTTTTCCAGTTGTGTGGCCACTGCTGAGTTTTTCAAATCTGCTGCCATATTGAGTTCAGCACTTTCACAGAATCATCCTTTAGGATTTGAAATCACTCAACTGAAATTCCAACACCTCCACTAGCTTTAACACATAGATTAGCTTTAAATATTTTTGTTCTTCAAAAGTTTTGGTTAGTAAATTATTTGGAGTAGGAAATGGAAACCCCCTCTAGTATTCTTACCTGAAACATTCCATGGAGAAAGGAGTCTGTGGGGCTACAGTCCATGGGGTCACAAAGAGTTGAACAGGACTGAGCATGCTTGCACTCACACTCAGTAAATTAATAGACACAAAGGTTTTTGACATATTTACAGTGTGATGTATGCTGCATGTGAATATGAAATCTGAGAATAAGTATGATTTTAGAGATCTTTTACTTATTTAAGGCTCATGCATGCGACAAATGTTAATATTACATTCCTAAACACACAAGTAAAATAATTCAATAGCTAATGAGTTAAAATTATCTGTTTTTAAGTCATCGTAATTTTTTTAAAAGTAGCTTTTTGTTTAGCATATTTTCCACAGGTCTTTTCTTTCTCAGTGTAATCAAATACTTCCTCTTTGACATTTTGCTCTTTTCTTACATGTCATAGAATGGCAGCACAGGCTGTATAAATTATTATAAGCACATATTCACAAATCTATATGAAATTTAACAAAGCTAATGTATAGGAAGCAGAAAAGAAAGTAAAAATAGTTTCATTCTTTTACAAGTGGTTGACCAGTTTTTCCAGCACCACTTGTTAAAGAGGTTGTCTTTCTTCCATTGTATATCTTTGCCTCCTTTGTCGAAGATAAGGTGACCATAGGTTCGTGGATTTATCTTTGGGCTTTCTATTCTGTTCCATTGATCGATATTTCTGTCTTTGTGCCAGTACCATACTGTCTTGATGACTGTGGCTTTGTAGTAGAGTCTGAAGTCAGGCAGGTTGATTCCTCCTGTTCCATTCTTCTTTCTCAAGATTACTTTGGCTATTCAAGGTTTTTTTTATTTCCATACAAATTGTGAAATTAGTTGTTCTAGTTCTGTGAAAAATACTGTTGGTAGCTTGATAGGAATTGCATTGAATCTATAGATTGCTTTGGGTAGTATAGCCATTTTGACAATATTGATTCTTCCAATCCCTGAACATGGTATGTTTCTCCATCTGTTTATGTCCTCTTTGATTTCTTTCATCAGTGTTTCATAGTTTTCTATGTATAGGTCTTTTGTTTCTTTAGGTAGATATACTCCTAAGTATTTTATTCTTTTTGTTGCAATGGTGAATGGTATTGTTTCCTTAATTTATCTTTCTGTTTTCTCATTGTTAGTGTATAAGAATGCAAGGGATTTCTGTGTGTTAATTTTATATCCTGCAACTTTCCTATATTTGCTGATTAGCTCTAGTAATTTTCTGGTAGAGTCTTTAGGGTTTTCTATGTAGAGGATCATGTCATCTGCTTTCTAACACCATACACAAAAATAAACTCAAAATGGATTAAAGATCTAAATGTAAGACCAGAAACTATAAAACTCCTAGAGGAGAACATAGGCAAAACACTCTCCGACATAAAACACAGCAGGATCCTCTATGACCCACCTCCCAGAATATTGGAAATAAAAACAAAAATAAACAAATGGGACCTAATGAAACTTAAAAGCTTTTGCACAACAAAGGAAACTATAAGCAAGGTGAAAAGACAGCCTTCAGAATGGGAGAAAATAATAGCTATCGAAGCAACAGACAAAGGATTAATCTCAAAAATATACAAGCAACTCCTATAGCTCAGTTCCAGAAAAATAAATGACCCAATCAAAAAATGGGCCAAAGAACTAAACAGACATTTCTCCAAAGAAGATATACAGATGGCTAACAAACACATGAAAAGATGCTCAACATCACTCATTATCAGAGAAATGCAAATCAAAACCACAATGAGGTACCATTACCAGCCAGTCAGGATGGCTGCTATCCAAAAGTCTACAAGCAATAAATGCTGGAGAGGGTGTGGAGAAAAGGGAACCCTCTTACACTGTTGGTGGGAAAGCAAACTAGTACAGCCACTATGGAGAACAGTGTTGAGATTCCTTAAAAAACTGGAAATAGAACTGCCATATGACCCAGCAATCCCACTCCTGGGCATACACACTGAGGAAACCAGATCTGAAAGAGACACATGTGCCCCAATGTTCGTTGCAGGACTGTTTATAATAGCCAGGACATGGAAGCAACCTAGATGCCCATCAGCAGACGAATGGATAAGGAAGCTGTGGTACATATACACCAGGAAATATTACTCAGCCATTAAAAAGAAACATTTGAATCAGTTCTAATGAGATGGATGAAGCTGGAGCCCATTATACAGAGTGAAGTAAGCCAGAAAGATAAAGACCATTACAGTATACTAACACATATATATGGAATTTAGAAAGATGGTAATGACAACCCTATAAGCAAAACAGAAAAAAGAGACACAGATGTACAGAACAGACTTTTAGACTCTGTGGGAGAAGGCGAGGGTGGGATGTTTCAAGAGAACAGCATCAAATCATGTATATTATCTATGGTAAAACAGATCACCAGCCCAGGTTGGGTGCATGAGACAAGTGCTTGGGCCTGGTGCACTGGGAAGACCCAGAGGGATGGGGTGGAGAGGGAGGTGGGAGGAGGGACCGGGATGGTGAATACATGTAAATCCATGGCTGATTCATGTCAATATATGACAAAAACCATTACAATATTGTAAAGTAATTAGCCTCCAACTAATAAAAATAAATAAATAAAAAGAAAGTAAAAATAGCAAGCAAGATGATGCTTATAATGAGCTGCTTGCATTGGTCTTTCCATATCATCACTATCTATATTTAATATATTTGTCTTTTTGTTCTTTAAAATTGAACTCAGATATCTGTCTCTTTTCTTTTCTTCCAGAATGTGAGATAGAATCAGGTTGCTGTTATGGTTGCTCAGTTGCTAAGTTGTGTCGGACTCTTTGCAAACCCATGGACTGTAGCATGCCAGGTTCCTCTAACCTCCATTATCTCCTAGAGTTTCCTCAGATTCATGTCCATTGAGTCAGTGATGCTTGTCTAACCATCAAATCCTCTGTCTTCCCCTTCTTCTGCCTTCAATCTTTCTCAGCATCAAGATCTTTTCCAATGAGTCAGATCTTCCCATCAGGTAACCAAAGTATTGGAGCTTTCACTTCAGCATCAGTTCTTCCAATGAATATTTAGTGTTGATTTCTTTTAGGAGTGACTGGTTTGATTTCCTTGCAGTCCAAGGGACTTCTCAAGAGTCTCTTCCAGCATCATAATTCAAAAGCCTCAATTCTTTGGCCCTCAGCCTTTTTTATGATCCAGCTCTCAAATCTGTAATTGACAACTGGAAAAACCAAAGCTTTGACTATACGAACCTTTGTTGGCAAAGTGATGTCTCTGCTTTTTAATATGCTGTCTCAGTTTGTCATAGTTTTCCTTTCAAACAGCAAGCATCTTTTAATTCCATGGATGCATTCATCATCCTCAGTGATTTTGGAGCCCAAGAAAATAAAACCAGTCACTGCTTCTAGTTTTTCCCCTTCTACTTGCCATGAAATTATGGGGCTGGATGCTATGATCTTAGTTTTTTGAATGTTGAATTTTAAGCCAGATTTATCTATCTTCTCTTTCACCCTCATCAATAGGCTCTTTAGTTCCTCTTCATATTCTGAACATCTAAGGTTGTTGATATTTCTCCCAGCAATATTGATTCCAGATTGTAATTCATCAGCCTCACCTTTCACATGATGTACTCTGCATATTAGTTAATAAACAGTGTGACAACATGCAGCCTTGTTATACTCCTTTCTAATGTTAAACCAGACTATTGTTCCATGTCCAGTTCTAACGGTTTGCTTCTTGACTCCCATATAGGAGATCATCCATGTTCAATAGTGCTGCAATTTGTTAAGAATTGAGAAATATTGGGTTTAATCCAATGGTGGTCATAGGTGGCCTGGACAAGGAGAGTTTCTGTGTTTTGGATGTAGAATAATGTCATTGGAGTTGCTTAAGGAAAAAAAAAAATCAGAGGATAAAGATTGAAGAGTAGCAGCATTTATACTAAAATGTGAGAATAGTATAGTAGAACACATAATAATTCTAAACTGTTTACATATCTTACCACATTAGATCCTCATAGAAATTCCTGAGGCAGGGACATATCCCTCTCTGCTAAGGACAGAGTAGTGATTTTGAATTTACAAAGTAAGGCGTGCAGGACTTAGACACAAATGAGATTTATGTGATATTAGATTTCAAGTGTGTAAAGTGTACAAGAAGGCAAAGTATTTGTCAGAGGAGGCATTACAAGTATCAGAGGAAAGAAGAGAAGTGAAAAGCGAGGGAGAAAGGGAAAGATACATCCAACTGAATGCAGAGTTTCAGAGAATAGCAAGGAGAGATAAAAAAGGCCTTTTAAAATGAACAATGCAAAGAAATAGAAGAAAACAATAGAATGGAAAAGACTAGAGATCTCTTCAAGAAAGCTGGAGATATCAAGGGAACATTTCCTGCAAGGATGGGCATGATAAAGGACAGAAACAGTAAGGACCTAACAGAAGCAGAAGAGATTAAGAAGAGGTGGTGATTCAATTTTACAGTGTATTCTGGGGCTAAGTCAGTCCTAAAATTTGAAATTCTCACTTATAAAATGAGGATTATATGTTCACATGTACCATGTACACTTAAAAATAGTGTTTCCCAATCAATAAAGTGAAATAAGATAGGGAAAAAATGAACATAAATGATGTAATTAACCAAAAAAATGAAAGACTCAAGCTACGGAAGTATAGTAGTATAAAATCTCAGCACCCAATCAAAAAGTGATAATTTAGCCAGCTTCTATAGAAAATAACCCAAAGATATAGATTTCAAGTTTTGTTCTAATTTAGAGGATTCTCAAAGCAATACTTCCAAAACACCCATATTATTTTGGAGACATGTTAAGAGAGAAAGTTTTTAAGTTCCTTTGATAAAAATTCTATGTACATCTAATTTATTTTAATTTTGTCAGCAAATATTTCCTCATGCTGTGTATCAGAAAACAATATCTCCCCCCACTTAGGCATAAATAGTTAATCACCATGTTTGCATGTTTTTCTTAAAGACAGCAAAAAGCTCTATCTAGGAAAACCATTTTTAAACTCATCTAGTTTAACAAATAACTTTAGTCTATTTATTGTTCCCCAAGAATATTTAATTTAAACAATTTATTCAACAGTAGTAATCAATCTAAAGTTTTCTGCTAGAAAGTCTCTTCCCTTCACTCCTGTAGTTTACCTCAATAAACACTAAAAATAAAATTTCAAGTAATAGTAGATATACACTGAGTCACTCCTAAATAATACTTCAGAACTCAGCAGACCTTGCAGCAAATCTGAATGTAGGAATGATTCCCTACAGATGCCAGAGACCCACCATGGCCGTTGTGTTATTAGTTACACCAGGAAGCCTTGTCAAAATGCGTGACTGCTGAACCTGGAAACACTCTGAAATGTCAGACAAAATCTTCATTGTTATACAGACTCTACAAACCTGTAAAGATATTTTAAGTTGGAGTGACATTTATGTTTCCTGAAAAACTTTAACTTTCAAGAAGCTCATATTCTCTGGCTCTATAGTTTATTTCTTCCTGTGTTGTATGAGTATTATCTCTGGGTAACACTCTTAAATACCCACTATAAATTGTGTTTAATTCAAGGAGTTTATATAGTGCATATGAATATATGGTATTTAGTATATACACATACAAAATTATATAGGTATTGAATAACTTAAAATCTTTCTATTTTTCAAGATGCTTAAAACATGCACAGATCCCAAGTAATAACTAAAGGAAATAAGTTAATTTTTAAATAGGTATTTAATGAAAACCTCACTAAAATGCAAAACTGCAGAAATATTATACAGGCTCTTCGGCTCCAAACTCACTGTGGACAGTGACTGCTGCCATGAAATTAAAAGATGTTTGCTCCTTGGAAAGAAAGCTATGACAAGCTTGGACAGCATATTCAAAAGCAGACACATCATTTGGCTGGCAAAGGTCTATATAGTCAAAGCTATGGTTTTCCAGTAGTCATGTATGCATGTAAGAGCTGGACCATAAAGAAGGTAGAGCACCAAAGAATTGATGCTTTCAAACTGTGGTGTTGGAGAAGACTCTTGAGGGCCTCTTGGACTGCAAGGAGATCAACCCTAAAATAAGTCAACTCTGAATATTCATTAGAAGGACTGATGCTGAACCTCAAGCTCCAGAACTTTGGCCACTTGATGCCAAGAGACGACTCACTGGAAAAGACCATGATGCTGGGAAAGACTGAAAGTGGGAAAAAAATGGGGCCATAGAGGATTAGATAGTTGGATGGCATCATTGGCTCAATGGACGTGAGTTTGAGCAAGCACTAGGAAATAGTGAAGGACAGGGAACCCTGGCATGATGCAGTTCATGGGATCACAAAGAGTTGGAAATAACTAAACAACAACAAACTTTAAAGTTAGATTTCTGAGAATGTTTGGAATGTCATGGTTTTCTTGCTATTTTATCCTGCCCTAGAAATTACACTGTACTGTAAAACAATTTCATGGGAGGCATGGCCACTCAGATGAGACCCTTTTGGAGTAGGCAAAAGGAAAATGCTAATATTTGCCCATCAGCATTCTATTTCAACTGGCATCAGAATGTTGATTTTCTCATGGGGTCTGTGGGGCACCTCTTTTTGAAACCACTGTCCTCATGATATACATGTTGACAATCTATATCCTGACTTGATAGAGCCACTTAATAAGGCATCTGTTTCACCTAGTGGAATTTATGCACCCAGGCCTGCTTTTCCATTTTCCTCTCTCCTTACCATACTAGTTACGGCCTATCTTGTAAACCACCAATCTTCAACGTTTATGAGAAATAAAAGAGGCACCAAAGTCTGAGTGCACTTATATATACATGTATATTATATATATTCCTGAAGTACTGAGGACAAACGTTGATTTTTCAAGAACCAAACACCCTCCAGTGGCTGTTCTGGGATGAGTCTAAGAGTCTCTGCAGCTTTTGAAATAGTCAATCAGCAATGATCAATGTCAACTCCCCCTTTGGTAAATACCCCAAGCTCTCTGAGACTGAGCTCCCCTCAGTTATTCTAGTGAGCCACAATCAGCACTAACAAACTCAGTTTCTCCTCCAAAGCTCTCCTTTTCTGCTTATATGGCTTGGCTAGCATGAGAAATGGTGAGACACTAGTTTGGCTACCTTTAACTTTTAACAGGGATTCCCCAGTGGCTCAGCAGTAAAGAATCTGCCTGCCAATTCAGGAGACCCAGGAGACAGGAGTTCAGTACTGGAGTTGGGAAAATCCCTTGGAAAAGAGCATGGCAACCCACTCCAGTATTCCTGCCTGGAGAATCCCATGGACCAAGGAGCCTGGTGGGCTACAGTCCATGGGGTCGCAAAGAGTTGCTCATGACTGAGCACACACCATTAACAAATATGTGAAGTCCCGCATAGGAGAGGGGAGGGGTGGAACTCTGGCAGCTTTATAATTGTTCTATAATATAGATAGCCTTGTCTATAGTTCTCAAAATTAAAAAAAGAATAAGAATAAGGGCCATTTTTTGTACTGTAATGGATCTCAGCTAGTCTACTCACAAGATTAGAACTTTCCTATAATACAAAAGTGAAAGAGGGTGGGAGCTGTGAAGAAAAACTATAGAAATTACAAAAGAATGAAACCATTCCTCTAGGGAATTCCCTAGGGATCCAGTGGTTAGGATTCTGTGCTTCCACTGCCAGAGGCCTGGGAATTAAAATCCTGCAAGCTGTGTAATGCAGTCAAAAACAAACAAACAAAAAATTCCTCAAAGGTGTGTGCAAGGTTCTATCTTATGAATATACAGCCACAAAGTGATGTGCTAATATAAACATAAAATTGAGGATCAATTTTGTGTGACTATGTGGATAAACTCTAAGATTTGATAGTCATCATACTAGCTATGAATACAAGCTCACTGATTCTAGGCTTTTATGAACAACACACTTTATTTTGTGGTACTCATGGGAATGTCTATTAATATATATTTCACTGAACAGTACAATTTCACCTTCATTTTCCCTGTCCTTCACCAAGCAAACACCTGTGTGGTTTCAGTTTAGAGTTAAAAAAAAATTACTATATAAGGTGGCAGAGTAATTTTTTTAAAGAATTTAATATGTACAGAATAACCTATTAAGAAATTAATGGTCCAGTTTTCTTTTTCCATAGCAAAAAAATGGTTAAAATATTATTCTGTTTTACCCCCTATTTGTAGTAGGAAACTCTGCTTTTGTGTCTTTAATTCCAGATTTTTTAATTTTCTGGGTAAGGAGGCAAAGGAAAGTCTTTTGGGTGTTTCTGGGTGATTGAGAAGTTGACAGGCAGGATATAAATATAATGTGGTTCAGAATTGGAAAAGGAATACAACAAGGCTGCATATTGTCAGCCTGTTTATTTAACTTATATGCAGAGTACATCATGTGAAATGCTGGGCTGCTTGAATCACAAGCTGGAATCAAGATTGCCGGGAGAAATATCAATAACCTCAGATATGGAGATGACACCACTCTAATGGCACATAGTGAAGAGGATATAAAGAGTTTCTTGATGAGGGTGAAAGACGAGTGAAAAATCTGGTTTAAAACTCAGCATTCAGAAAACTAAGATCATGGCATCCAGTCCCATCACTTCATGGGAAAAAGCAGCAGAAAAATTAGAAGCAGTGATAGATTTTATTTTCTTGGGTTCCAAAAGCATTGTGGACAGTGACTGCAGTCATGGAATTAAAAGATGCTTAATCCTTGGAGAGAAAGCTATGACAAACCTAGGCAGCATATTAAAAAGCAGAAACATTACTTTGCCAACAAAGGTCCATATAGGCAAAGCTATGGTTTTTCCAGTAGTCATATATGGATGTGAAAGTTGGACCATAAAAAGGCTGAGTGCCAAAGAAGTGATGTTTTCAAACTGTGGTGCTGGAGAAGACTCTTGAGAGTCCCTTGGACAGCAAGAAGATCAAAGCAGTCAATTCTAAAGGAAATCAACACTGAATATTCATTGGAAGGACTGATGCTGAAACTGAAGCTCTAGTACTTTGGCCACCTGATGTGAAAGAGCTGATTGATTGGAAAAGACTCTGATGCCGGGAAAGATCAAAGACAAAAAGAAAAGAGGGAAGCAGAGGGTGAGATGGTTGGATAGCATCACCAACTCAATGGACCATGAATTGGAGTGAACTCCAGAAGATAGCAAAGGACAGGGAAGCCTGGCAAGTTGCAGTCCATGGGGTCACAAAGTTTCAGACAGGACTTAGTGACTAAACAACAACAAATGTTTTAAAATGTAAAATCTCCTATGTTTCTCTTCAGCCATTCCATTTTTGGAATATACTTAGCTTCTGTGGATGACACAGACTGAAGCATCTTTGTGCTCTGATGCTCAGAAGTCTGCAGTTTTTGAAGAACCTTTTGATTCTTTAATCTCCCTATTGGTGGCTTCTGTTGATTATGAAGAAAAGAAATATATATATATAATATTTTACATATATTTAATAATATAAATATATATTTACATGGTTCTCTTTTTTGTCATTTTAATGTAGCTGAAATCTTCCTGCATAATATGGTAACCATGAGCCATATACGGCTATTGAACCCTTAAAGTAGTCCTAGGAGCCCTGAGGAAATAAATTTTAACTTTCATTTAATTTTAATAAACTTAAAATAAATTTAGTAAATGTAGCTTACCCTATTGGACAGTGTAGCTCTATAGGAAAAGTCAACTTCATTCTATGCTATGTTATTCTGAAGAAACATCTTAGGGAAGAAAAAGACGTATGCATTGCATTTTCAAGCACATTTTCAAGGCAGTTAAAGAGATGTGGAAAACTCTGCTTTGTTTTGGTCATAAGAACAAGTTAAAAATGAGAACAGGGTGGCAGTGTTTAAAACTAAAAACATATATTGATTACTTAGAAAATTAGAAACAGTGGGCCACAAAATTTCCTGATGCAAAGAGGCTAAAAGAAGGTAATAAATTTCATAGCATGTAAATGATTAATGCTTTTACATTGTCAGTAGTTTTAGGGATGTTATAAAACATTATGAAGGGGCTTATATTTGGAATCTGAAAGTTCACAAGATGCAAATATGTAAAGTGTGAAAATTTGAATTACTTACGAAACACAAGGCAATGTGTTCTCTCTTTTGGTTGTCTATTAAAACCTGGCTTTTTATAAAAAGTCAGATTGAAAGTGCAAGTCATGGAAAAGGGAATGCTGTTTCTCAGTTAGTACATAAATCTGAGGCTAATAGAGTTCAGTACTTTTATTGAGATGACAATTTTGTTTACTTTCAACATTATAAATTTAGCAAATGATTTATAGTAATAAAACTATATCTATCAAATTATTTTGCTTTCTTGAGGAATTCCTGGAAAATTCAGTTCAGTTCAGTTCAGTTCAGTTCAGTCGCTCAGTCGTGTCCGACTCTTTGCAACCCCATGAATCTCAGCATGTCAGGCCTCCCTGTCCATCACCAGCTCCCGGAGTTTACCTGGAAAATTAAGTTGGTATAAATGCATATAATATTTTTTAAGTATTCTAAAATGTGTATAGAAAACAACTTACAAAGTTTTTAAGCTAACTAGTGGAAAATTTAAACTTCTTTAGTATAAAGTTAAGTTTATCATTTATTTTGGCTTCATTTTACATTTAAGCAATTGCCAATTAGTTTGTTTGAGGATCCCTTAAAAGAAAAAAACAGCGTGTTTTATATTTAGATTTAAGACATAAATATCTGAGATGAATATAGCTAATAGTGAAATATAAGGACTTTTTCATCTTTTAGATGGAAATGTTATACATTTATATTATAGTGTCATACAATATAAATGTTGTACATTTATATTAATTATAAGTCAATAAAATCTCTATTCATGAGACTTGAAAGCTTGCTACAAGATAGTGAAGATGAAGAGCTAAATATTCTCTCATATTTGTGTATGTAACTATTCCATTAATGTTGGGTATTTCACTATATACCATATTTGTCTTCATAACAACTAGCAAGAGTTTGTGGAGCAAACCCACTATGATGTAATGTATCAAATGCTTTTTCCTTACACACCAGCGTCTGCTTTTGTCCTGACAGCGCTGCCATTTATGAGTGTGTGGGTGTCTTTGTGCCTGAATGACAAAACAGTCCACTTGAAGTCTAGGGAAAGGACTATTAGTTGTATCATATGTTATGTCAATTCAATGAACATTTCAAAACTAAGAACTCATGGAAAAAGTGAGTAAGATGCTATGAGTACTCAGTCACTTCAGTCATGTCTGACTATCTGTGATACTATGGACTGTAGACCACCAGGCTCCACTGTCCATGGGATTCTGCAGGCAAGAATACTGGATAGGATTGTCTTGCCTTCCTCGAGGAGATCTTCCTGACCCAACCCACATCTCCTGTGTCTCTACCAATGCCGGTGGATTCTTCAGAACTGAGCCACTGGGGTTATAGGCATAGCACTTTTTAGCATTTGGTATGGTAAGGTCATCGAAAAAGCAAGAGAGTTCCAGAAAAACATCTATTTCTGCTTTATGGACTATGCCAAAGCCTTTGACTGTGTGGATCACAACTAACTGTGCAAAATTCTTAAAGAAATGGGAATACCAGACCACCTGACCTTGAGAAACCTGTATGTAGGTCAGGAAGCAACAGTTAGAACTGGACATGGACCAACAGACTGGTTCCAAATAGGAAAAGGAGTACGTCAATGCTGTATATTGTCATCCTGCTTATTTAACTTATGCAGAGTACATAATGAGAAATGCTGGACTGGAGGAAGCACAAGCTGGAATCAAGACTGCTGGGAGAAATATCAATAATTTCAGATATACAGATGACACCTCCCTTATGGCAGAAAGTGAAGAAGAACTAAAGAGCCTCTTGATGTGCTTCAGTCCATGGGGTCACAAAGAGTTGGACCCAACTGAGCGACTGAACTGAACTGAACTGATGGTAAGAAGAAAAACTAAATTCTGTGTTAAATCATATACTTTCTACAGAATTTGTTAGTCATGGTATTTTTCAATAAGGTCATAAATAAGCCTGATTAAAGCAACTTTCTGGAAAGAATAATGCTTGTCTCTTTTGCTCTCTAAAAGCCCAGAATTTTGAATACAAATTCCAGAAAGACCCAGTTGGTATACATAAAATATACCCTTCAGTTCAGTTCAGTTCAGTTGCTTAGTCATGTCTGACTCTGAAACCCCATGGACTGCAGCATACCAGGCTTCCCTGTCCATCATCAACTCCAAGAGCTTGCTCAAACTCATGTCCATTGAGTTGGTGATGCCATCCAACCATCTCATCCTCTGTCATTCCCTTCTCCCACCTTCAATCAGAGTCTTTCACCAGCATCAGAGTCAATCACCAGCATCAGAGTCTTTTCAAATGAGTCATTTCTTCGCATCAGGTGGCCAAAGTATTGGAGTTTCAGCTCCAACATCAGTCCTTGCAATGAATATTCAGGACTGATTTCCTTTAGGATGGACTGGTTGGATCTCTTTGCAGTACAAGGGATTCTCAAGAGTCTTCTCCAACACCACAGTTCAAAAGTCTCAATTCTTCAGTGCTCAGCTTTCTTTATACTCCAACTATCACATCCATGTATGAGTACTGGAGAAGCCATAGCTTTGACTAGATGGAATTTTGTTGGTAAAATAATATCTCTGCTTTTTAATATACTGTCTAGGTTGGTTATATATTTTCTTCCAAGGAGTAAGTGTCTTTTAATTTCATGGCTGCAGTCATCCTCTGCAGTGATTTTGGAGCCCCCCAAATGAAAATTCTCTCACTGTTTCCATTGTTTCCCCATCTTTTGCCATGAAGTGATGGGGTCGGATGCCATGATCTTAGTTTTCTGAATATTGTGTTTTAAGCCAACTTTTTCACTCTCCTCTTTCACTTTCATCAAGAGGCTCTTTAGTTCTTTGCTTTCTGCCATAAGGGTGGTGTCATCTGCATATCTGAGGTTATTCATATTTCTCCAGGCAATCTTGATTCCAGCTGTGCTTCATCCATCCTGGTATTTCACATGATGTACTCTGTATATAAGTTAAATAAGTAGGGTGACAATATATAGCCTTGACATACTCCTTTTCTGATTCAAAACCAGTCTGTTTTTCTATGTCCAGTTCTTACTGTTGCTTTTTAACCTGCATACAGATTTCTCAGGAGGCGGTTAAGGTAGTCTGGTATTACTATCTCTTGAAGAATATCCCTTATAGATTCAGACACGATTGAGAGACTTCACTCACTTATGTTATCTAAATGGACTTTTTAAATTAAGAAAATTTCATAGGAACCTTTGAGATGGTTTTATTATTTATTATTTGCACACACTTTAAGAAAATTTCATAGGAACCTTTGAGATTGTTTTATTATTTATTATTTGCACACACTTTGTCTGTCTTTCTCTCTATATGTATGTAATAAATGTCACATATTGGTAATAGACATAGAACAAACGCTCATGAATCTGCCACCCAACTTCAGAAGCTAACACTGCAAATTAGTTACTCTCTATGTGCTTCCTTCCTGCTATTGGAAACCACTGTCGTGAATCATGAGATTATTCCCTTGTTTTTTAAAAATATAATTTTACCACATATTATGAAAAAATAAAATGTTTTTAAAAGTGTTGTATACATGATTTTGTTGTTCTTTATTCACTAAGTCATGTCCAATTCTTCTGCGACTCCATGGACTGTGGCTCCCCAGGCCCCTCTGTCCATGAGATTTCCTAGGCAAGAATATTGGAGTGGGTTGGGTTGCCATTTCCTTCTCCAGGAGATTTTCCTGACCCAGGAACTGAATCTGCAGCTCCTGCATTGGCAGGTGACTTTTTTTTACCACTGAGTCGCCTGGGAAGCCCTTGTAAATACCTGTATAGCAATAGTAAAACCAGATAGAATTGGATTCATATATTTTTTTGTTTGTTTTCACTTTAGTTTCTGTTATGGTTATTATGCTTCTTATCATCTCTTTATGTTTGACATTTTATTCTTAAAAACAACTAAATAAAAAGGTGTGGAAGATATTGTTAACACCTTCCTTATAAAGTTTTCATGAAGAATAAATGAAGCTGAGAAGTTTCAAGTGTAGTTAAAGTGCTCAAGGGCTTCCGTGGTGGCCCAGACGGTAAAGAACCAGCTTGCAATACAAGAGACCTGGGTTCGATCCCTGGGTCAGGAAGATCCCCTGGAGAAGGAAACAGCAACCCACTTCAGTCCTCTTGCCTGGAGAATCCCATGGACGGAGGAGCCTGAGGGCTACAGTCCATGGGGTCGCAAGGAGTCAGACACGACTGAGCAACTAACACTCTCACTTTCAAAGTGCTCAAAGCAATGTTTGGTGCATTCTAGATGTACTTATCATTATCATTATTATTATTACTATTATTATCGTTATTTTCTGTTGCTGTATATGTGTGATTCTTGTTTTTAATTTAATAGCTGTTTAGTCAACCAGCATGTCTCAATCCAAAGCCTTGACTGAGTTCTCAGATAATATTTTTGCTGTTATACCTGTTACTCTTTTAATTAAATTGATTCTTCAATGCCTATTAAGCAGATAATTATGAAAAACATAATTCTTTATTAACTCATCGTCTGTACCCTCATGCTCCATAGTCAATGTAAACAGAATGCCAAGGAAAACTGCATCAGAACAGATTCTGTTCCCGTCCAAACAAACCACATCCTACTCCAGTGTCTATATTAAGTGAAACTTGCTTGTATTCACCCTTTCAAGACTTTTAAAAAGTTTCAATAACTTACAGTTTATCACTTTATTTTCGTGAGGAATGAAACAAAATCTCTTATTATTATAAATGTGATTCCACAAATATCTGTATATTATAAATGTTAGAGATTTTATATTTAAAAAGCACAATGTAGTTTTCAAATACATAATTAATAGATATGTAATAATGTTAAATAGTCGTAGAGATTTCCTTTGACTCTGTATGTCCCAGTAATGCTTTACTATATGTGTTATGTGGAAAAGAAAAATTATATCATTTTAATTTCTTTTTTTTCCCATTTTTTTTATTAGTTGGAGACTAATTACAATACTGTAGTGGTTTTTGCCATACATTGACATGAATCAGCCATGGATTTACATGTGTTCTTATTCTCAAATTCTTGCTTAGTAGAGCAGGTGCCATCATTTCTTCTGTTCTTTCTGTGAAGTGTAATGTTAAAAGATACAGTGTTTGTAATGGCTTTGAAAAAATTATTGCCCTGAAGAATTCTACTGTATTATTAACTTGTTACTCAAAAGGCACTTTTAAAACATGCTTGCTAAAATAAGCAGTATCATTTCCTCTATCGTTTTTCTCCATTATGTGATAAAGAGAAAAAAAAATAAGGGAACAAGTAAACTGTTTTATTTGTTTACTATCCACTTTCCACTTAAGACAGAAACAAACACAAATGAGGAAATTTAAGATGATTCTCCAATAATGTCATAATTCAGTTCAGCCACTCAGTTATGTCTGACTCCTTGCAATCCCATGGACTGCAGCACGCCAGGCCTCCCTGTCCATCACCAACTCCCAGAGCTTACTCAAACTCATGTTCATTGAGTCAGTGATACCATCCAACCATCTCATCCTCTGTCGTTCCCTTCTCCTCCCACCTTCAATCACTCCCAGCATCATAGTCTTTTCGAATGAATCAGTTCTTTGCATCAGGTGGCCAAAGTATCGGAGTTTAAGCTTCAGCATCAGTCCTTCCAATGAATATTCAGGACTGATTTCCTTTAGGATGAACTGGTTGGATCTCCTCGCAGTCCAAGGGACTCTCAAGAGTCTTCTCCAACACCACAGTTCAAAACATCAGTTCTTTAGTGCTCAGCTTTCTTTGTAGTCCAACTCTCACATCCACACGTGACCACTGGAAAAACCATAGCTTTGACTAGACAGACCTTTGTTGGCAAAGTAATGGCTCTGCTTTTTAATATGCTATCTAGTTTGGCCATAACTTTCCTTCCAGGAAACAAGCAGATTTTAATTTCATGGCTGCAATCACCATCTGCAGTGATTTTGAGGCCCCCCAAAATAAAGTCTCTCACTGTTTCCAATTTTTCCCCATCTATTTGCCATGAAATGATGGGACCAGAAGCCATGATCTTAGCTTTCTGAATGTTGAGTTTTACACCAACATTTTCACTCTCTTCTTTTACTTTCTTCAAGAGGTGCTATAGCTCTTCCTTTCTTTCTGCCATAAGGGTGGTGTCATCTGCATATCTGAGGTTATTGATGTTTCTTCCAGCAATCTTGATTCCAGCACAATTAGATTCTGTATAAAACTAACTGTGTTATATACTATAAAGGTATAACTATTTAAGATAGGGGAATTGTCTGAATTTGAAAGCAATGGAAGGTGTTCCAAGGGAGAATGTTCATAGATTTCCAGCAAAAATTATCACAACTCCAAATGTATGAAAGCCACAATTAAAAATCAAATCGCTCTGGTTCAAAATATTTAAGATAAACATTATTTATATCATTAAAATTTAAATTCCTCAGAGAATAAGTAAGAAAATACTAATATAATAATAAACAAATGAACACACTGTGAATTGACAACTTGCAAAAGAAGAGAATAATTATAATACTATTAGCCACCAATTTTCAGAGCCCATTTGAACATGAGACAGTTGATAAAATAAACATATTATAAAAAATTTTGTCCCCAATTCAGTAACATAATCCTTTGGGGAAAATGTGAACTCATGTTCACAATTTTGTGGTCATATCCTAGTAGCCCTTTAAAAATTTAAACTCTACACTATAACGAAATCCAACTTTTTCTCCATTCTGTTTGCCTGTTGCCCTTTATGATCTTTTTATGCTCTGCCTTTCAATGGTGTCCTTAGAATGTCTTTTTCTTGGATTTCAGTGTGACCTTACCATCTCTGCTATTAATTAACCTTTCTTCCTCTGAACTGGTTACACATTCAGTGGGCATGTTTGTCTTTCTTTGTTCAATCTGAACTGTCTATGAATGTAGCAGAGGAACCAAGGCTTTCTCAGCAAAAGGGCACCAACTCTTCCCACAGTCTACTCCTGATTTATGGATTCTCAGCGGTCAGTTTGAGACCATAATTGTGTTTATATGTCACAGCAGTCTATGCACAGGGGCCGGCCCTCAATTCTTTATTCCCTTACAGAATCCTAAATACCATTTCTAGTTCCTTTACCATTTAAGCTTTTAACTAAACAACTTCAAGACAATTCTCAGGGGGAAGATAGGAGGAAAAGTGTGGTTGAAAACTACCTTCTGTTGTGTGTATATTCAGATAACTAGCAACCGAACTACGGAGAGTTCCCTGATCCTCCAGTAACACTTTTCTGAAAGAAAGTTGGGGCACACAACTGTCATAAGCCCAGAAAGTCACAGGGTTTATTATTTTTCATTCAAAAGCAGCTGCAATGTGGCACTTGGTCATTTAATGCATACTAAGAACATTTTTAACATTCTATAGAAAAACATCACTGTTACCTTTTGTCTAAAAACTACTTCTGTGTCTGGGTAATATTTTAAAGACTGACAACTATGTTATTTAAATATAGGCAGCTCTTAAAGTTAATTCTATCATTCTATCTATATAGGCTGAACTTTCATCTAAAAATAATTTGAATAGTAAAGATAAGAGACCAACTGTATTCTCATTTCACATGACAATAGGTCAAGATACTCTGCCTTTGAATTTCAAACTTCTAACTGAGAGGAAGGATTAACTAGACTTGACCAGGAAAATATGACTGAGAACAATTGAGGAAAATGTGTTGGAAACACCTTCTCTGTCAGTTAAAAGCTGAGAGTCATGGAAATATGTTCATGCTGCAGGGTAAAGCAGAACACTGGGTGGGAATTAGACTCTAAAAAACTCGTCAGAGATGAAAGATCCTTCACCACTCATTAAGCAAAACAGTGTGGCAGGAGCTGTAACATTAACCTTAAGAATGGGTTCCTTCCAGTCATGGATCATTCTGATGTGGAATTTCAAAGGCAGCATCCACATTTCTTGGAGGCAGAGTGGCATTCTACCTCACAGTGTTTGTGGAAACTTTTTGAACACCCTAGAATAGTCTGTCACCATAAACTAAATCACTAAAGAATTAGGAAAATTTCAGCTCACACTGAAAAAGACATAATCAAACAAATAGGCCTAGCCTGAGTCAATTTGAGAGATCTTTTAATGAGACCTAGAAGCTGAAAATTTCAAAGCAATGACAATAAGCAACCCAAATCAGCTATTTTTTTCTCCTAAACAAGATTTATGACAGTTCATCAAAAATATACTTTGTAGAGAAGTATGTTGTTTCTGTTTTTTTTTTTTTTCTTGATGAGTTTGCTAAAGTTTATTCATTATTTTTTTTCCATTTATTTTTATTAGTTGGAGGCTAATTACTTTACAACATTGCAGTGGTTTTTGTCATACGCTGAAATGAATTAGCCATGGATTTACATGGATTCCCCATCCCGGTCCCCCCTCCCACTTCCCTCTCTACCCGATCCCTCTGGGTCTTCCCAGTGCACCAGGCCCGAGCACTTGTCTCATGCACCCAACCTGGGCTGGTGATCTGTTTCGCCCTAGATAATATACATGTTTCGATGCTGTTCTCTTGAAACATCCCACCCTCGCCTTCTCCCACAGAGTCCACAAGTCCGTTCTATACATCTGAGTCTCTTTTTCTGTTTTGCATATAGGGTTATCGTTACCATCTTTCTAAATTCCATATATATGTGTTAGTATACTGTAATGGTCTTTATCTTTCTGGCTTACTAATGGCCTCCAGTTTCATCCATCTCATTAGAACTGATTCAAATGAATTCTTTTTAATGGCTGAGTAATATTCCATGGTGTATATGTACCACAGCTTCCTCATCCATTCATCTGCTGATGGGCATCTGGGTTGCTTCCATGTCCTGGCTATTATAAACAGTGCTGCGATGAACATTGGGGTGCACGTGTCTCTTTCAGGTCTGGTTTCCTCGGTTTGTATGCCCAGAAGTGGGATTGCTGGGTCATATGGCAGTTCTATTTCCAGCTTTTTAAGAAATCTCCACACTGTTTTCCATAGTGGCTGTACTAATTTGCATTCCCACCAACAGTGTAAGAGGATTCCCTTTTCTCCACATCCTCTCCAGCATTTATTGCTTGTAGACTTTTGGATAGCAGCCATCCTGACTGGCGTGTAATGGTACCTCATTGTGGTTTTGATTTGCATTTCTCTGATTTCAATGAGTGATGTTGAGCATCTTTTCATGTGTTTTTTAGCCATCTGTCTGTCTTCCATGGAGAAATGTCTGTTTAGTTCTTTGGCCCATTTTTTGATTGGGTCATTTATTTTTCTGGAGTTGAGCTGGAGGAGTTGCTTGTATATTTTTGAGATTAATCCTTTGTCTGTTGCTTCATTTGCTATTATTTTCTCCCAATCTGAGGGCTGTCTTTCCACCTTGCTTATAGTTTGCTTTGTTGTGCAAAAGCTTTTAAGTTTCATTAGGTCCCATTTGTTTATTTTTGTTTTTATTTCTAAAATTCTGGGATGTGGGTCATAGAGGATCCTGCTGTGATTTATGTCGGAGAGTGTTTTGCCTATGTTCTCCTCTAGGAGCTTTATAGTTTCTGGTCTTACATTTAGATCTTTAATCCATTTTGAGTTTATTTTTGTGTATGGTGTTAGAAAGTGTTCTAGTTTCATTCTTTTACAGGTGGTTGACCAGTTTTCCCAGCACCACTTGTTAAAGAGGTTGTCTTTCTGCCATTGTATATCCTTGCCTCCTTTGTCGAAGATAAGGTGACCATAGGTTCGTGGATTTATCTCTGCACTTTCTATTCTGTTCCATTGATCTATATTTCTGTCTTTGTGCCAATACCATACTGTCTTGATGACTGTGGCTTTGTAGTATAGTCTGAAGTCATGCAGGTTGATTCCTCCTGTTCCATTCTTCTTTCTCAAGGTTACTTTGGCTATTCGAGGTTTTTTGTATTTCCATACAAATTGTGAAATTATTTGTTTTAGTTCTGTGAAAAATACCATTGGTAGTTTGATAGGGATTGCATTGAATCTATAGATTACTTTGGGTAGTATAGCCATTTTGACAATATTGATTCTTCCAATCCATGAACACGGTATATTTCTCCATCTGTTTGTGTCCTCTTTGATTTCTTTCATCAGTGTTTTATAGTTTTCTATGTATAGGTCTTTTGTTTCTTTAGGTAGATATACTCCTAAGTATTTTATTCTTTTTGTTGCAATGGTGAATGGTATTGTTTCCTTAATTTCTCTTTCTGTTTTCTCATTGTTAGTGTATAGGAATGCAAGAGATTTCTGTGTGTTAATTTTATATCCTGCAACTTTACTGTATTTGTTGATTAGCTCTAGTAATTTTCTGGTAGAGTCTTTAGGGTTTTCTATGTAGAGGATCATGTCATCTGCAAACAGAGAGAGTTTCAATTCTTCTTTTCCTATCTGGATTCCTTTTACTTCTTTTTCTGCTCTGATTGCTGTGGCCAACACTTCCAAAACTATGTTGAATAGTAGTGGTGAGAGTGGGCACCCTTGTCTTGTTCCTGATTTCAGGGGAAATGCTTTCAGTTTTTCACCACTGAGGGTGATTCTTGCTGTGGGTTTGTCACATATAGCTTTTATTATGTTGAGGTATGTTCCTTCTATTCCTGCATTCTGGAGAGTTTTAATCATAAATGGATGTTGAATATTGTCAAAGGCTTTTTCTGCATCTATTGAGATAATCATATGGTTTTTATCTTTCAATTTGTTAATGTGGTGTATCACATTGATTGATTTGCTGATATTAAAGAATCCTTGCATTCCTGGGATAAAGCCCACTTGGTCATGGTGTATGATTTTTTTAATATGTTGTTGGATTCTGTTTGCTAGAATTTTTTTGAGGATTTTTGCATCTATGTTCATTAGTGATATTGGCCTGTAGTTTTCTTTTTTTGTGGCATCTTTGTCTGGTTTTGGATTTAGGGTGATGGTGGCCTCATAGAATGAGTTTGGAAGTTTACCTTCTTCTGCAATTTTCTGGAAGAGTTTGAGTAAGATAGGTGTTAGCTCTTCTCTAAATTTTTGGTGGAATTCAGCTGTGAAGCCATCTGGTCCTGGGCTTTTCTTTGCTAGAAGATTTCTGATTACAGTTTCAATTTCCTTGCTTGTGATGGGTTTGTTAAGGTCTTCTATTTCTTCCTGATTCAGTTTTGGAAAGTTATAATTCTCTAAGAACTTGTCCATTTCTTCCAAGTTGTCCATTTTATTGCCATAGAGCTGCTGGTAGTAGTCTCTTATGATTATTTCAGTGTTGTCTGTTGTGATCTCTCCATTTTCGTTTCTAATTTTGTTAATTTGGTTCTTCTCCCTTTGTTTCTTAATGAGTCTTGCTAATGGTTTGTCAATTTTGTTTATTTTTTCAAAAAAACTAGCTTTTAGCTTTGCTGATTTTTGCTATGGTCTCTTTAGTTTCTTTTGCATTTACTTCTGCCCTAATTTTTAAGATTTCTTTCCTTCTACTAACCCTGGGGTTCTTCATTTCTTCCTTCTCTAGTTGCTTTAGGTGTAGAGTTAGGTTATTTATTTGGCTTTTTTCTTGTTTCTTGAGGTAGGCCTGTAATGCTATGAATCTTCCCCTTAGCACTGCTTTTACAGTGTCCCATAGGTTCTGGGTTGTTGTGTTTTCATTTTCATTCATTTCTATGCATATTTTGATTTCTTTTTTGATTTCTTCTATGATTTGTTGGTTATTCAGAAGCGTGTTGTTTAGCCTCCATATGTTTGAATTTTTAATAATTTTTTTCCTGTAATTGAGATCTAATCTTACTGCACTGTGGTCAGAAAAGATGACTGGAATGATTTCAATTTTTTTGAATTTACCAAGACTAGATTTATGGCCCAGCATGTGATCTATTCTGGAGAAGGTTCCGTGTGCACTTGAGAAAAAGGTGAAGTTGATTGTTTTGGGGTGAAATGTCCTATAGATGTCAATTAGGTCTAGCTGGTCCATTGTGTCCTTTAAAGTTTGTGTTTCCTTGTTCATTTTCTGTTTAGTTGATCTATCTATAGTTGTGAGTGGGGTATTAAAGTCTCCTACTATTATTGTGTTACTATTAATTTCCTCTTTCATACTCGTTAGCATTTGCCTTACATATTGCAGTGCTCCTATGTTGGGTGCATATATATTTATAATTGTTATATCTTCTTCTTGGATTGATCCTTTGATCATTATGTAGTGTCCATCTTTGTCTCTTTTCACAGACTTAATTTGAAAGTCTATTTTATCTGATATGAATATTGCGACTCCTGCTTTCTTTTGGTCTCTGTTTGCATGGAATATTTTTTTCCAGTCCTTCACTTTTAGTCTGTATGTGTCCCTTGTTTTGAGGTGGGTCTCTTGTAGACAGCATATATAGGGGTCTTGCTTTTGTATCCATTCAGCCAGCTTTTGTCTTTTGGTTGGGGCATTCAACTCATTTACATTTAAGGTAATTATTAGTAGGTATGGTCCCATTGCCATTTATTTTTTTGTTTGGGGTTTATGTTTATACCACCTTTCTGTGTTTCCTGTCTAGAGAAGATCCTTTAGTATTTGTTGAAGAGCTGGTTTGGTGGTGCTGAATTCTCTCAGCTTTTGCTTATCTGTAAAGCTTTTGAGTTGTCCTTCATATCTGAATGAGATCCTTGCTGGGTAGAGTAATCTAGGTTGTAGGTTATTCTCTTTCATTACTTTAAGTATGTCCTGCCATTCCCTTCTGGCTTGAAGGGTTTCTATTGATAGATCAGCTGTTATCCTTATGGGAATCCCTTTGTGTGTTATTTGTTGTTTCTCCCTTGCTGCTTTTAATATTTGTTCTTTGTGTTTGATCTTTGTCAATTTGATTAATATGTGTCTTGGGGTGTTTCACCTTGGGTTTATCCTGTTTGGGACTCTCTGGGTTTCTTGGACTTGGGTGGCTATTTCCTTCCCCATTTTAGGGAATTTTTCAGCTATTATCTCCTTGAGTAACTTCTCATGGCCTTTCTTTTTGTCTTCTTCTTCTGGGACTCCTATGATTCGAATGTTGGGGCGTTTCACATTGTCCCAGAGGTCCCTGAGGTTGTCCTCATTTCTTTTGATTCTTTTTTCTTTTTTCCTCTCTGCTTCATTTATTTCCACCATTTTATCTTTTAACTCACTTATCCTATCTGCTGTCTCTGTTATTCTACTCTTGGTTCCCTCCAGAGTGTTTTTGATCTCACTTATTTCATTATTAATTTTTAATTGACTTTTTAAAATTTCTTCTAGGTCCTTGTTAAACATTTCTTGCATCTTCTCAATCTTTGTCTCCAGGCTATTTATTTGTAACTCCATTTTGTTTTCAAGATTTTGGATCATTTTTATTATCATTATTCTATATTCTTTTTCAGGTAGATTCCCTATTTCCTCCTCTTTTGTTTGACTTGGTGGGCTTTTTCCACGTTCCTTTACCTGTTGGGTATTTCTCTGCCTTTTCATCTTGTTTAGATTGCTGTGTCTGGAGTGGGCTTTCGGTATTCTTGTGGTCTGTGGTTCCTTTTTATTGTGGAGGTTTCACCCAGTGGGTGGGGTTGGACGATTGGTTTGGCAAGGTTTCCTGGTTAGGGAAGCTTGTGTCAGCGTTCTGGTGAGTGGAACTGGATTTCTTCTCTCTGGAGTGCAATGGAGTGTCCGGTAATGAGTTTTGTGATGGGTCTCTATGTTAGGTGTGACTTTGGACAGCCTGTATGTTGACACTCAGGTCTATGTTCCTGCGTTGCTAAAGAGTTTGCGTGGTATGTCTTGCACTGGAGCTTATTGGCTCTTGGGTGGTGGTTGGTTTTAGTGTAGGTATGGTGGCTTTTGGATGGTCTCTTATTCCTTAATGTTCCATGTAGTCAGGAGTTTTCTGGTTTTCTCAGGTTTTGGGCTTAAGTCTCCTGCCTCTGGATTTCAGTTTTATTCTTCTAATAGTCTGAAGACTTCCCAAACTATACAGCACTGATAGTAAAACTTCTAGGTTAATGGTGAAAAGATTCTCCACCGTGAGAGACAACCAGAGAGGTTCACAGAGTTACATGAAGAATAGGAGAGGGAGGAAGGAGATAGAGGTGAGCAGGAGGAGAAAAAGGGGACTCAAGAGGAGAGAGACAGATCTACGCAGTTATCTGTTCCCAAAGTGTTCTCCGTAGCCCAGACACCCACAAAGATTCACAGAGTTGGATTGGGAAGAGAAGGGGAAAGGAGGAAATATAGGTGTTCTGAGGTAAACAGAGAGTCAAAAGTGGGAGAGTAATCACCACACTCCTGAATAGAAATGGGAAGTGAATATTGGATTCTTAAATGTCCAAAATTTATATCACGTACTGAAAAACAAAGATTAAAAATCTAGTGTAGAGGTTAGACTCTTTGAAATACAATATTTAAAAACAAAAACACACAAAAAATTTAGAAATGTATATGAAGTTTGGTTTAAAAATAGGGTTTCTCTCTCTCTCTTTTTTTTTTGGCAAGGTTATAGTGAAATGAAAATGAAAATTAAGGAATAATAGAGGAGTATTAGAGGACTTTAAAAGGAAATAGGAGAGAAAAACAAGAAAAAGAAAAAAAAATTTTTTCCCCCTAATTAAAAAAATCGTAAAAATACATGAAAATAAAAGTTGAGAAGTAATGGGAGAGTAATAGGGAATTTTAAAAGAAAATAAAAGAGAAAAAATAAAAAATAAAAAAAAGGGAAAGAAAAAATTTTTTTTTTTTAATTAAAAAAAATATATACATATATATCTAGGAATTTCTCTGGAGTTGTTGCGGTCAGTGTAGGTTCAGTTCAATTTCAGATAGCTCCTTCTTTCCAGCTTATACTTCTCGATATCTATAGGCCCCTTCCAGTGTAGTCGGTGTTACCTTCAGGGATTTTAATCTGTTGCACCGGTCCTTTCTGAAGCGGTTCCCTTTGTTTATTTGGCTTCTATTTGCCGTCTCTTTGGTGTCTAATTTCCGCCCTGACACAGGCGGGCGGAGGTGATCTCTTATTTAGGTTCGCTAGTTCAATTTAGTCCTGCTACGGGGAGGGTGGGGCGCTGCAGACAGATACCGCTCTGTGTGGATAGCACTCATCGTTTTCCGGTCACACAGGGTTTGCCCCGCTCACGGGTGTCAGTGCTTTCCCCGTCTACACTGCTCAAGCTCCCGGCTGCTCTGTATGGAGCGGGCTCTGCGTTGAGTGCGGTTCCAGTTTTCGGGTACTCCACAAAAGTGCGGATTCGGTTGCGCCTGAGTTTTGTGCCTTCCCCGGCCTGAGCGGTTCAGGCAGCCAGAGGCTTGGGCGCACTCTCCCGGGTGCAGCACGCCTTTTCCCTCCGCGGCGAGCGGCCCAGGCAGCCAGAGGCTTGGGCGCACTCTCCCCGGGTGCGGTGCGCCTTTTCCCTCCGCGTCGAGCAGCCCAGGCAGCCAGAGGCTTGGGCGCACTCTCCCCGGATGTGGCGCGCCTTTTCCCTCCGCGGCGAGCAGCTCAGGCAGCCAGAGGCTTGGGCACAATCTCCCCGGGTACGGCGCGCTTTTTCCCTCCGCGGCCCCAGCGCAAGCCGCCAGTCGGGTCCTTTTTGTTTTCTTTTACCTACTTGTCAAGGTAAGTTTCTAGCTGCTGAGAGGTTGACCAACTAGGTTGCCCAGTCTGCTCCTGTTCTGGACATCTCTGATCTCTGACCTGGAATTATAATTCCAGGATTGACTTTGAGCCTCTTCAGTGCGACCAAGAAAGGATATGAGAGGATGATGGAATAAACTGACATAGAGGTTTTTCCTTACCATAAATTTTATTCTGAGTCTCATTGTGTAGATTTTTCAGAAATAGAAAGTTGATATTCAAAATGCCTTCTGATCATACAGCCCTTGGTTAATCTTAACTTATGATACAAATGTATCTCAAAGGTTGGAAAGTCAGGGTAGAAGTGACCATGAAGTTAAATAAATCAGGAAAGAATGATCGTCAGAATCCGGGACTGGTGTCTAGAGTCTCAGAGGTTGCCTTAATGATGCCTGCGAGGGACTGAGCTGTTGAGTTGATGTAATATGATGAGGGCCTTTCCCCATGACTCAGCGGTAAAGAATCCGCCCATAATGCAGGAGACTCAGCGACACGGGTTCAACCCCTGGGTTTCGAAGTTCCCTGGAGTAGGAAATAGCAGCCCATTTCAGTAAATTTGCCTGAGTAATCCCATGGACAGTGGAGCCTGGTGGCTACAGTCTATAAGGTCTCAAAAGAGTCAGACACAACTTGGTTACGAAACAACAACAAATATGATCAAATGAGAAATCAAAAACATTGCCTTGTCATCAAACATAATGATTCTATTTCAGTGTTAATATACAGGGCCACTTTGGTTACAACTGAATACTTGCTGGAAAAGAGAAATGGTAAAATGGGTATACTTTTTATATTGCATTTAAAAGTAAAATGCAGCTACCTGCATGGATAGAAGAAGAAGATGGTGAAGAAGATGGTGTTAAAGGTCTACAATGATATGTATTATACACCAGGATCAATGCATCCCTTTCTGAAAACAGACACCATATCTGAATGAAGAGAGGACACATAACATCTGTATAAATAGATGCTTTCTTTGTTTAGAAATTATGTTAGATTGCTTTTTTTATTTCTATGCAGGGAACTGAGAAAAACCTTTATCTTCTTTTCCAATGAGATCTGAAATTTATGACTTGAAGACACACTTCTGCTCTGAAAAATGAATGAGTGTCAAAACACTTCCTTCCACTGTTGGTAAGTTTGACTGGTTAAATTCATAGATATTTGGCTTTAGCAGTAGAATTCTGTTGGACTCCTTCTCTAAGTGAGCCATGGTTCTTTCTCTTGGTCACAAGGCTGCAACGCTTACAAAAGCTGAGAGCAGTGAGGTAGTAGTTATACTCTACTTGTCTGTATATTTTGTAGAGGAAAAAAAAAATCTTGTCTTTCAATGTCCTGCCATTAATTTTTAATGTAGATTCAAGGGATAAAAGTAGCATCTAGTCATCTAGAGTGACAAGAGTCCCAATTTTAGTGGGAGGGACTCATAGATAGCTGTCTATTTTTAATTTTGTAAATATAACAAATATCCATGAAAAAGCCAAATATACAGTGTTTATCTTCAGAATATATTTTGCCCTTTTAATACTCCTTGGAAGGGAATAATCAACACTTGGCTATCTAACCCAAACCATGTTTCCCCAAGGTATGATACTCAGAACCCTGATTTGAGAAGCTGCTTAAAAGGAATCAGATGCTAGAAAGACTTCTGTAATCAAACACGTTCAAATATCATATAGCTAACCAAATTTAAATGAGTTTCTTCTTTTCATGTCTTAGAAGACTGGATATGCAAATATCTTAAGATCTGTTATAATATGCAGATTTTCCACACATATGTGAACATAGCACTTTTTTAAAATTGATTGTAGCAAGATAAAGGTATTTCATAAAATTAATGTTGCATGAAACATGCCTTGCAAAGTACTTCCATAAATGAACCATACTTATTTTTCCATTTCTTCCAAATACTTTTCTTTTTTTTTTAAATAAAAATGTTCTGCTTTCATTCTTTTGTTCTTGTTTATTCAGTTTTCTGACCTTACTCAGCACCCACTGAGCATAGCATAGCAGGAGGTAGAAACTATGCATTGCTTTGACAGACTGTGCAGCCTGAGAGGGTAAAGGCATAGGAAGGGATAAAAAGATGTTATTCTTTTTAAAAAATCAATTTTTTTTCTGATCTGCTACATACCTTGTAGACCCATTTCATTATAATATAAATGATTACATAGAATGTCAACCTAAAGTACATCTTGGCCCCAAAGCACTTTTGGGTAGCCACATAAACTATTCAGGGATTTCATAAGCCTCTAAACTGTCATTATCTACATACTTGAGTTTAAGTAAAATATGATATCTTAAAAAAAGAAATTCACAAAAGAGGCTAAAAGTGTCATGAAAGATCACTATAGTTAGTGGCAAATGGACTTTCTTTCATCAATATCCTTCTACTCACTTATTGAATAATTATTATGTTAGATTAATAATTCAGTGATTGTGTCTTCAGTTAGTTTCATTCCATAATAAGAAAGTTCACTGGCAAGTCATAATGGATAATTATCCTGAAATGATTTGTTTAAATATTCAGCCTGGTATTCCATATGACTCATTTATATCATAGAATTAGTAAGTGACATTTCCAAGGTTCAGTATTTATAATAAATGAGATTGTTCTGATATGAAACAACTTCCCATAAGTAGGTTAATTATTTAAGCTCAATCACAGTATCCTACAATGACCTTTTCCTCTCTAAACTTCTATTACTGTAAATCAAGCTAAATCACAGTATGTGATATATTTTATATATCTTCTGAGACTTATGAGGATTCTGATTCTTAACTAGTTTTTTCCCCTAGCCAAAGCTCATATGGTAAGATATGTAGAAGGTACAGGACAGACAATTATGCAAGGCTTTGACCTCAGATTCACATGTGGAACATATAGTCATGGTGACTTGAGTGGGATAACTATTGAGCCAGCATTATTACTTTGGTGATATGGTCCAAAGTCTTAACTACTCCTTGCTCTCTTTATTTATTTATGCTTATCTATGGATATCACCAAATGGTTGACACCGAAATCAGATAGATTATATTCTTTGCAGCTGAAGATGGAGAAGCTCTATACAGTCAGCAAAAACAATGCCGGGAGCTGACTGTGGCTCAGATCATGAACTTCCTACTGCCAAATTCACTTAAACTGAAGAAAGTAGGGAAAACCACAAGACAATAAAGGTATGACCTAAATTAAATCCCTTATGACTATACAGTGGAAGTGAGAAATAGATTTAAGGGACTAGATCTGATAGACAGAGAGCTTGATGAACTATGGGTGGAGGTTCATGACATTGTACAGGAGACAGGGATCAAGACCATCCCCATGGAAAAGAAATGCAAAAAGGCAAAATGGTTGTCTGAGAAGGCCTTACAAATAGCTGTGAAAAGAAGAGAAGCAAAAGGCAAAGGAAAAAAGGAAAGGTGATTCCCACTGAATGCAGAGTTCCAAAGAATAGCCAGGAGAGATGAGAAAGCCTTCCTCAGTGATCAATGCAAAGAAATAGAGGAGAACAACAGAATGGGAAAGACTAGAGATCTCTTCAAGAAACTTAGAGATACCAAGGGAACATTTCATGCAAAGATGGGTTCGATAAAGGACACAAATGGTATGCACCTAACAGAAGCAGAAGATATTAAGGAGAGGTGGCAAGAATACACAGAACTGTACAAAAAAGATATTCACATCCCAGATAATCACAATGGTGTGATCAGTCACCTAGAGCCAGACATCCTGGAATGTGAAGTCAGGTGGGCCTTAGAAAGCATCACTATGAACAAAGCTAGTGGATATGATGGAATTCCAGTTGAGCTATTTCAAATCCTGAAAGATGATGCTGTGAAAGTGCTGCACTCAATATGCCAGCAAATTTGGAAAACTCAGCAGTGGCCACAGGATTGGAAAAGGTGTTTTCATTCCAAACCCTAAGAAAGGTAATCCCAAAGAATGCTCAAACTACTGCACATTTGCACTCATCTCATAAGCTAGTAAAGTAATGCTCAAAATTCTCCAAGCCAGGCTTCAGCAATACGTGATCTGAGAACTTCCAGATGTTCAATCTGGTTTTAGAAAAGGCAGAGGAACCAGAGATCAAATTGCCAATATCCACTGGATCATCAAAAAAGCAAGAGAGTTCCAGAAAAACATCTATTTCTGCTTTATTGACTATGCCAAAGCCTTTGACTGTGTGGATCACAATAAACTGTGGAAAATTCTTCAAGAGATGGGAATACCAGACCACCTGACCTGCCTCTTGAGAAACCTGTGTGCAGGTCAGGAAGCAACAGTCAGAATTGGACATGGAACAGACTGGTTCCAAATAGGAAAAGGAGTATATCAGGGCTGTATATTGTCACCCTGCTTATTTAACTTATATGCAGAGTACATCATGAGAAACGCTCGGCTGGAAGAAGCACAAGCTGGAATCAAGATTACTGGGAGAAATATCAATAACCTCAGATATACAGATGACACCACCCTTATGGCAGAAAGTGAAGAGGAACCAAGAAGCCTCTTGATGAAAGTGAAAGAGGAGAGTGAAAAAGTTGGCTTAAAGCTTAACATTCAGAAAACTAAGATCATGGCATCTGGTCCCATCACCTCGTGGGAAATATATGGGGAGACAGTGGAAACAGTGTCAGACTTTACTTTTTTGGGCTCCAAAATCACTGTAGATGGTGACTGCTGCCATGAAATTAAAAGACACTTACACCTTAGAAGGAAAGTTATGACCAAGCTAGATAGCATGTTAAAAAACAGAGACATTACTTTGCCAACAAAGGTCCGTCTAGTCAAGGCTATGGTTTTTCCAGTGGTCATGTATGGATGTGAGAGTTGGACTGTGAGAAAGCTGAATACCAAAAAATTGATGCTTTTGAACTGTGGTGTTGAAGCAGACTCTTAAGAGTCCCTTGGACTGCAAAGAGATCCAATCAGTCCATCCTAAAGGAGATCAGTCCTGGGTGTTCATTGGAAGGACTGATGCTGAAGCTGAAACTCCAATACCTTGGCCTCCCCATGCAAAGAGTTGACTCATTGGAAAAGACCCTGATGCTGGGAGGGATTGGGGGCAGGAGGAGAAGGGGACAACAGAGGATGAGATGGCTGGATGGCATCATGGACTCGATGGACATGAGTTTGAGTAAACTCTCGGAGCTGGTGATGGACAGGGAGTCCTGAGGTGCTGGGATTCATGGGGTGGCAAAGAGTCCGACACGACTGAGTGACTGAACTGAACTGAACTATATTTGTATCTTTTCACATTTTTTTCTATTGCCTCCAAAACCTTTAGCATATTGGTTTTTGTTTTATTTTACTCAATATTTTGTATTTTTCGTGGGGTAGATACTTACCTTATTTGTTTATTGATAATTGTTTTCAGGCTATTACATACTTTTCTTATATAAACATTAATTTTTAAAAAATATCCAATTTTATTGACATAATATAATTGAATATCTTATATTGCACAATATAATATAAAACTCACTTCAGTATTTTTGCCTGGAAAATTTCATGGACAGAGGAGCCTGGTGCATCACAGTCCATAGTGTCACAAAGAGTTGGACATGACTGAGTGACTGAACATGAGCATGCTCATCTAACTTTATGTCAATAAATTTTCACCAAATTACTTCACAATTTTTCTTTCTTCTTTATTTCCAAATAAGTGATTAGTTTTTCCAAAATAAATTTCTTATGACAGATTTAGAATGAGATCGCTAGTCCACTTTATATAGACAAAAAAAAAAAAACCACTATTATTTTACAGATTAGATAACTGAAATTTTAAAAAGTTAAGTTTTCCAATGACATTTACCTAGCTAATGGTAAAGACAAAAGTATCTTAAAAACTAGGCTACATGTTAGCCCTAACATTAAATGAAGACATATTTAAGGCAAGTGTATGTTCTTGGTCTTTAGGGGGATGCCAAATCCTGGTACACCAAAAGAACTGTATTATTTGTTCTGGGTTTATTTATGATTTAAATCTCTGCTTGATTTGTTCGTCATCTGTGAAATCTGGATTTATTTACATGTATCTGAACATTTTCATAGCTTAGTAATTTACCAAGTAAATTATCTGCTCAAAGCCAATCACATATTAACTATCCCACAACTGAGACTCAAGCTGGCCTTAGAGTTAGCATCTGATTTCCCTAGTACTCATGCTTTCCAGATGGTTATTTGGCAAATAGGAACATATCTGGGTCCCTAGGAAATAAAGAATGCTTCTAAGTGTTATCAAACCTATTTTGGAAATGTGAGCTCTTGATAAAATTGCATTTTGGCTCTTTGTTCTATTACTTTACATGTCAGTTGCGTAGTCCTGCAGAGTTACAGAATAAATTCTTTGCTGAATAGAGTAAGTGATGCTTTTTCTGTAATTCTCTGCTCAATTATTAGTCAGTGTTCTCATAGGACTCTGATTGAGTGAAAAAAATTATTAGTTTCTACAGCCAAAGAAAGCATGTGACTGAATTATAATCAGATGCTTGATAATGCAAACTAGAAGTTCACAGGAAGAACTGGGGGATCTAAGTATAATATTTTTCTGCAACATTTAAAAAAATCAAATAGTCTGAATCAACTTTGCTGTATAACAATAACTAAAATGACCCTTTTTACTAACAGTTCTAACAAGCACTCCCCCGCCCTTCTATGTGCTAGTCCAATTTGCTCTAAGAAATGGAATTGCTCAATAAACCTGGAGCCAATGGCTGTCTGTAAAGCTGTGCTTATTTACAAATCTAAATCCCAAACAACAGTCTCCTTCTCCTCTGTCATATTTCTCAAAGAGACCATATCTATATCACCGTCTACTTCACATGAGCCATAGAAGCTTGATAAATTCTCAAAGTTTCTGATGTCCAGATAACCATCCACTAAATGCACCTGTCATCTCAGAGACAAGCATGATGGAGGCAGAGGGAAGGGATAAGACACAGTGAAGGTTTAACTTTAAAGTCAATTCTTTTAAGGAAATATTATTTTATGATAGTCATTAAACTGAATCAATACAATATGCTTTATATGATTCTACATAAATTTTAAACTCTTCATTTTTCACTGTATTATTTTTGACTTTCACAAGAACCAAAGATGTACACAGCACAAAAGTAATGATAGTCCCATTTTACATATAATATTAACACATTTATACAGCATCTCATACATTCCTGTTTAGTATGTGTTTATTATTTGCCTATTTGGAGTGTGCTATGCTGATGAATTCATTTAGTCCTTAAAGCTTCAACTCTGAGAAAGTTCTATTATTATCCCCCTTTACATTTAATGAGGAAACCAAGGCACAGAAAGTAGATAACTTCTCAACATCCCACACCTGGAATGGTAGAATAGGGAAACAACCTAAGGAGACTGACTCCACAGATGTTCATTTTGATCTTTGCATTGTACTGACTTTCACATAACAAGTAAAGAAACTAGGGCCTCGTGAAAGTGTGATTTTTTTTTTTTTTTTTTTTGCATTGCTACATAAGCAGTAATATCATGTGTCTAGTCTAGAGTTCAGCCTGCAACCATGAAATTAAAAGATGCTTACTCCTTGGAAGGAAAGTGATGACCAATCTAGATAGCATATTAAAAAGCAGAGACATTACTTTGCCAACAAAGGTCCATCTGGTCAAGGCTATGGTTTTTCCAGTGGTCATGTATGGATGTGAGAGTTGGACTATAAAGAAAGCTGAGCGCCGAAAAATTGATGCTTTGAGCTATGGTGTTGGAGAAGACTCTTGAGAGTCCCTTGGACTGCAAAGAGATCCAACCAGTCCATCCTAAAGGAGATTAGTCCTTGGTGTTCATTGGAAGGACTCATGCTGAAGCTGAAACTCCAGTACTTTGGCCACCTCATGCAAAGAGTTGACTCATTGGAAAAAGCCCTGATGCTGGGATGGATTGGGGGCAGGAGGAGAAGGGGACGGCAGGGGATGAGATGGTTGGATGGCATCACCAACTCGATGGACATGAGTTTGAGTAAATTCCAGGAGTTGGTGATGGACAGGGAGCCCTGGGGTGCTGCGATTCATGTGGTCGCAAAGAGTCAAACATGACTGAGCAACTGAATTGAACTGAACTGAACTGAACCGAACTGAGTCTAGAGTTCTTGTCTTCTGATTTTTATTAGGAGAGATTACAAAGTTTAAAAAGCATATTGCAAAGTTCTTAATAAAGAATCTGTCTGCTTTTCTCAAGTCAAAAGAAGTGCTTTAATTTCTAGATGGATGTCATTCTTTTGACCAAGGAAATGATATTTAGGAAACTGGGACCCAAACAGCAAACTTTTTGCAATGATAGAGTATGCATTTGTGCATAATATGTTCTAAAGTAAACTACAAAGGCTAGCTGAGTAAAACTACAAGGGCTAAATCCTAGTTAAGAGGACTAAATTGATTCATTTTTTAACAAAGATTTACCAAAGTCCTACTTATACCAAGCATGCTTCTTCGAGATTGCACTATGTTAGTAAACAAAAGATCCTGCCTTTGTGTAAGTCTACAGGCAAGAAAATGGAGGGATATAATAAAGCAAAATAAAACAAAACCACAGTAAATAAGGAAATTGTAAAGCAGCAGGGATTATAGAAAAAAGAAAAATGTCAAGTATGGTAATAAGGAATCAGAAATTCAGTGTGGTTGATGATAATGGAATGGCTGTGGTTTTTAGCAGAGTATTAAGATTAGGTCTGACAGCTGTGGTGATAAAGGCAGTCATGCACTTTTCTAGGTGAGCAACACTTGAGAAAATGGGAACAACTTATTAAAAACAGTGGTAATGACCGGCATATTTAAGAAATACTAAAATGACCAGCAAGGCCAATTATATAATTTATGTAAAATTAAAGTGTTAAGAATTTTAAGGTGGTTACAAGGCAGAATTACAGTGTGGGACCCCTTTGAGCAAACAATCCGGTATAATGACATAAGCTGTATGTCCATGAAGCTGGCATTGGTGGCCACATGAGTGACTTGGGAGATGAGATTAGAAAGATGAAGAAAGGGCAGATCTTGTAGTATTACTACTATTAAGATAATAAAGACAGTGTTTGCTTTTACTCTGAGTGAAGTGTGGAGCTACTGGATGATTTGAGTAAAAGAGAAATATGGTTTGATTTAAAGTTTTAAAAAGACCTGCCACTGCTGTTTTGAGAGTAGAATGCAGATCAGCCAGAGCAGAGGCAGGAAAAAGTTGCATTAACAACTAATTATTGTTTGGGTTGGATAATACTTTAAGAAACTAGATATTTCTTTATGATAAGCTTAATTACTCTAACATATATATATAAGTGTGAATGTATATATGGTGGTATTAATGTATATTAATAGGACTGGTTCAGAGTAAAAGAGAAATGTTTGGTTTTATGTAAATTGATTGCAAGAGATAAAAATAAAGTTAGTTATGGAAGAAGGTTAAATATCTGATGGGATGGCATTATATTTAGTATAAACTTTCAGATATGGAAATTTCATATTAGGTTTTGTTTTGTCTGTAACATGAATACACATTTGTTGTTGCTGAGTTGCTAAGTTGTGTCTGGCTCTTTGTGATCCCACAAATTGTAGCACACCAGGCTTCCCATCTTTCACTATCTCCCAGAGTTGGCTCAAGCTCATGTCCATTGAGTCGGTGATGCCATCCAACCACCTCATTCTCTGCTGTCTCCTCCTCTTGCCCTCAATCTTTCCCATCATCAGAGTCTTTTCCAATTTAAAAATATATGATAAATGAGAACATATGCATTGTCACTGACAGTAATTGTAAACTAGATAATTATAGTTGAAAAGATTTTTGGAGTTTATATCCTATGAAAGTGTGTGTGTGTGTGTGTGTGTGTGTGTGTGTGTGTGACTCTTAAAGGTATTGCTGAGCATTAACACTTGCCTTAGTCCCTGCTTCATGCATTATGAATGATACATTTGTAATAACAATTTGATTATGCTAGCTTCTCAGTTAAACTAAGAACTTTTGTGTATATGCATACATTCTGGATACATATACAAAATTTAGATTTACAGAAGGTCAAATGGTAAAATGCCAAAAACATAAATAATTCATCCTTTAATTTTTTTGGCAATTTAATATGCATTGGATGTTGAAATTCTATTATAGTAAAGTGATAAAAATGTTCAGAGTTAATTACAGAAAGAGATTCTTCAAATAAAACTGGAACAGTTTATTACTTTCAAAAAACAATAAACAGGTGGCTGTATACAAACAGCCCAGCATCTGTGAGAACTTACTATCAAAAATAGGCCAGGTTGGGATCCTGGAACGATTGATGCAATAATTGAACGGTTAGTGAATCTCCTCCAATCTCATAATTTAAAAGAAACTAAATAAATAAATAAATAAAATAAAAGAAACTAACTGACCAATCAAACCACCAAAACAACAACAACAAAAAACCTCCACCCCAATCTTACCAAACATTAATACAGAAAAACTGGAAACCCCAAGGAAACTATCTACTTACAAATCTAGTGACGGTATGGTTTCAGGAACTCAAAAGTATATGTGTGGAGTCAAATCTACAAGACTCACATGAAATCGGAAACCGCAGAAAAGAAACTAAAGAGAAAAAACTCTTACAGCTCTGGGACCCGAGGAACCCACAAGCCACAAAAGATGTTCACTGCCAAGTGTCCCAGTTCAAACTGAGAAGAGCATCCAAAAGTGAGAGGGAGTTTTCAGGCCTAAGTTTATGAGTGATTGAAAGGAGGCTGTTGGAAGAAAGGACTGAAGCTGTCTGAGCCCTGTGAAATTTAAGAAACAAACAAACAAAAAAGTTGTAAAAAACCCAAGCTTACATCAGGCTAAGACCTTACATTGAGGAAAAAGTGTTGAAGTATGATGAAAATGAAGACAAAGAAGGTGCAGAGAAAAAAGGGAGAGATACCTCCAAAATGCATGTGAATGTTTGATTATTTTATGAAAATAACAGAAGAAAAAAATCTCTAGAGTGATAGAGGTAATATCCATATGAATATTCACAAATAGTTTCTAAAAAAACACAAGAACACTAATCTCACTTAAAAATGAGCAACTGATAAATACTTTTGGTTGATTTCCATAGAGATTGCCGTTGCTTAGTCGCTAAGTTGTGTCCAACTCCTTTGCAAACCAGTGGGCTGTAGTCCACCAGGCTCCTCCGTCCACAGGATTTCCCAGGCAAGAATACCAGAGTGGGTTGCCATTTTTATCTCCCGGGGATCTTCCCAACCCAGACATCAAATCTGTGTGTAATGAATTGACAGGTAGATCTTTACCACCGAGCCACCAGGGAAGCCCCCTATTAGTACAAAGAAATAAAAGAAAAATAAAACTCAGAATAATATCCCCCCCAAAACTGAAGGTCTAACAGAAAGTCCTGCTCAATAAACAGTTTTTAACATATTTTAATATGTCAAGTGGTGGTAAAATTAATACAAAATTAATACAAACTCTGAAAGAACAATTTAAGTCATAACTAAAATAAAATAAATATATTTGAACAAATATATGAAAGGTATATGACAGGAAATGCATAGAAAAAACTTAGAAAGTCATGTCAGAAATGAAGCCTGAATTGGAAGAGAAATAATCATGAATAATGCCATAAGAAATACAAAATGCTGAAAAATGGACATTTAACATTTTAAAATAACATAAAAATAAATTCAATGGATTTGAGAAAAATCATTAGATTTGGAGGATAATCTCCTTGAGTTTGCTCAGACTCATGCTCATTGAGTCAATAATGTCATCCAACCATCTCATCCTCTGTCACCTCCTTCTCCTCCTGTCCTTAATCTTTTCCAGCATCAGGGTCTTTTCCAGTGAGTCGGCTCTTCGCATCAGGTGGCCAAAGCACTGGAGCTTCAGCTTCAGCATCAGCTCTTCCAATGAATATTCAGGACTGTTCTCCTTTAGGATGGACTGGTTGGATCTGCTTGCAGTCCAAGGGACTCTCAAGAGTCTTCCATAGCACCACAGTTCAAAAGCATCAATTCTTTGGTGCTCAGCCTCCTTTATGGTCTAGCTCTCACATCCATACATGGCTACTGGGAAAACCATAGCTTTGACTATGTGAACTTTTGTTGGCAAAATATATGTCTCTGTTTTTTAATATGATGTCTAGGTTTGTCATACATTTTCTTCCAAGAAGCAAGCAAAATTGTTATAGTATTTGGATTTCTTGATACATTTAAATAGTGCTTAAAGACAGAACTTCACAATGAAATAAACATGTTATTTTCAATTATTTAAAGTTTATCAAAATATTAGCTGTCTTCCTAAAATGTGCAAGAGAGTATATATTTATTTAATAAATATTTAGTTATGCAATTTTTTTTTTCTGGAAAATCTTTGTTCATAAGAGCCTGGGGTGGTAGATTAAATGACTTAACATGGTTAATATAGAAAGAAGTCGAAATTTAGTCTGTTACAATTATTTTTGTAGAAGATAATGGTGTCAGTGTTCCTTGAAACTCTGATAGACATGGAGAAGGATCAAATTATTTTAAAGAAATTATTAGTAGGATTCAGGGCCATACAGAACATAAACATTTTTAAAATGAAGAATATATCAAATGTGGCCAAGTTTTCTAGATAGGGAATCTAGAAAGTCATATGAAAAAAGCTCATTGACAGAATTGGGTTAGCTGGAAAGCAAATGCATCTTGGAGAACAAAATGGAAGGGTTAAATTTTGCACATAGTGAGATTGAGGTGACAATCAACAAAGCTTTTTGCATATACAAGTAAGAACTTCAGACTATACATATAAATATGAAGTTATTTTTAGAGACATAAATAATGATAATCTAAAATTAGGTAAGGCTCCTGAAAGGCTAGATGAAAAAAAAAAAAAAAGTAGAGCAGATTTCTAAAATGAAGTAATGTCCTATATTTTCAGCCAATGGCACCTTTTAGGAGTAAATATTTGCTGAATTATGGGGTGATGTACAAGACAGATTTGAGATGTGTCTTAGATTACTAAGTGTCTAAGTAAGCATTCTTCCCAAAAAAAAATTTCACCAAGGTTGCTGCAGGCAAATCATATGAATGCCCAGGTCTCAATTATATTTTAACTTCAGAGATTATAATAAAGTTATCATAAGATTGTAGGAATGGGAGGAAGGAAATGCACCCAAATATGTAACAAGTTCTTTATCTTTGTATATAAAACTAAAATACTAGGTATTTTTTTTTATTGCAGTGTTGTCTATTTTATAAGAAAACTTAAGAAAACAGCCTAAGGCTGTGTGAACCCAATGTCAAAACAAATTGAAAAATGCAGTAAGAAAACAGCAAAATTGTACACTTATTTTAAGTAACTGCACTAGAATTTTAATATTTTCTCTCATTCTTGGATGGAATTCTAATAAGCTACAATATCTAGTTACTGTATATGTTCTTTAATATTGTATAAATTTTGTTATTAATTTCTCTGCACATGTTAAACTTTGCAGTGTTCAAACATACTGTGCTGAGTGAGTTCCATACTCAAATTTTTTATTTGAAATTTTAAATATTCATTCATATTATATGATAGCCTATTTCCTATAGTGGACTTCCCTGGTGGCTCAGATGGTAAAGTGTCTGCCTGCAATGCGAGAGACCCAGGTTCGATCCCTGGTATGGGAAGATCCCCTGGAGAAGGAAATGGCAATCCACTCCAGTTACCCTTGCCTGGAAAATTCCATAGACTGAGGAGTCTGGTAGGCTACAGTCCATGGGATTGGAAAGAGTAGGACACGACTGAGCAACTTCACTTTACTTCACATTTCCTATAGTAGGCTACGAACAACTCATTTTTAGTTATGAAAATATTATCATCAGTTGGAATGTTTCTATTTTTAAATATTTCTATATTTAAATATTTTAAATATTTCTATATTTAAATATGTGAGTCATGTCACTTAAGAATGTAATTAAAAGGTAGATTGCAAAGTTCCATTTTACAGGGAGGAAGTTCATAAAGCTTAACAGTTACACAGGCCACAGTGTAGACCCTAAAATCTTTTTTTCCATTATCAAAGTGAAACAGAATTTACCAAAATATCAGAAAAAGCATGAGCTATCATTCAGCCTAATAACAGGAAATATGAGGAAAATTAACTGTTAACTTCCTCCCAGATAAAGGAACATGATTTGGGTAAATCAAGTCTATCTATCTATCTATCTATCTATCTATCTATTATCTATCATCTATCTATCTATCTATCTATCTATCTATCTATCTATCTATTGATCCATCCATATGTCTGTCATTTATCTAAAAGTCTATCTGTGTCTAACTACCTACATAAATGAATAATATGCCATGCCCACAAATTTATAAATTTCTATAAAAGCATACATGCAATTTTTTCTCTTTATTTGAAATTATTTTATCTAGAATACTGAGATTGTTTTTATAAAATAACCAACCACAGACCATCTTGAACTATAACATGTCAGATTAAATATTATCTTAAAAATTCTCCAAAATCTCAGCTCCTATGTAACATAGCTTACATAATAATATGTCCAGAATTACACTTTTATCATGTACCTGTTGGCTGCTCTTTGTCTATGGATTTGTTGCTCATAACTAGGGCTTAAATTTCAAGAGAGCAAGAAGGCAAAGAGAGAGAAAGGTGGTAAGAAGCATAGTGTTCACTCATTTAGTAATATAAATATCTAGAAATACATATTGTTTGCTAAACAATTCTCTATCATTTTAGTTATTTTTCTATTCTTCCACATACCTCAGGATTTTTGTGTTCAGAATTTTCCATTTTGGGAATAGTTTCAGAGATCTGTTAACTTATAGGACCCAGTTTCACTGATAGATGAGATAGATAGTGTCAAGAATTGACAGATGAGATGATAGTTGTCAAGAACTGGATTTTTCAAGACCCACCTAAGTGTTAATATTATATATAAAGGTCTGATGTGGTAAGCTGGAGAAGGGAATGGCAACCCACTCCAGTGTTCTTGCCTAGAGAATCCCAGGGACAGAGGGACCTGGTGGACTGCTGTCCATAGGGTCGCACAGAGTTGGACACGACTGAAGCGACTTAGCATGCATGCATGCATTGGAGAAGGGAATGGCAACCCACTCCAGTGTTCTTGCCTAGAGAATCCCAGGGACAGAGGAGCCTGGTGGGCTGCTGTCCATGGGATCGCACAGAGTCGGACACGACTGAAGCGACTTAGCAGCAGCAGCAGCAATGTTGTAAGATTTTCAGATTTCCCAATAGAAATAAGAAGGCTGAATTTTTAAATAAAATATGCAATTAGAAGCATTTTGTTAAAATTAAGTTTAAGAAACAATTGATGTTTGAAAACATCAGTTGTTAAAATCAAAGAAAATATTTTTAAAAGCATAATTCTCTCACTTCAGTTGCTCAGTCATTTGTGACTCTTTACAACTCCATGGACTAGAGCCCACTAGGTTCCTTTGTCCATGGGATTTTCCAGTCAAGAACACTGGCGTGGGTTGCCATTTCCTTCCCCAGGAAATCACCCAGACCCGGGGATCAAACCTGCGTCTCCTGCATCTCCTGCATTGGCAGGTGGATACTTCACCACTAAGCCACCTGGTATGTATGTATATTTTGCATCTGTATTACAATTTCCACTTACCATCTTAATAGATTTCTCTCTTACTTTGAATGAAGCTCTATAGAGCCAGGAGTTTTTATTGCTATATACAAAAGGAAAAGCAAATATAGCTAAAGAGTCATTTTCCTGCTTTTGGCCATAATGGTATAAATAGTACTGAAATATTAGTCCTCTCAATTAATACCTATAATTTTTGTATATCTTACAGGAAATGATCATTATATGGTAAACATAGAATGCTTTATACTTTACACTTTTCTTCCCAATGTTTTTCTAATTTAGTCTTTCAAACAATCATTATAACAATGCACTATGGGTTTTGCAATGCATATAGAAGGTTTATATAGTAAAAATAACACAATAGAATGAAGGTAAAAGGAACTATATGGTTCATTTGCGGTCTTTTTCACTTACATGCAGTGGTAAAATATAATATAAATTCTACTTGTTAATGATAAGTTTAAAACACATATTATAATCTCTAGATAACCTAAGAAAAAATCCAAGAGAAAGAAGGAAAGGTGGGGAAAAGATGAGGAAAAGCTGGAAAAAAGGAAATTGTAAATATAATAAAAATAAACTAAAATATGTTAATAATTTTAACCAAAATCAATATTGTAAAGTAATTAGCCTCCAACTAATAAAAATAAATGAAAAAAAAAACAAAACAACAAAGTAAAGTAAACATCTGCCTATTCCTATTTTACTTAAGGATGCTGTATTTGTAATTAAAATTTCTCCAAGATAACACCAGCCCAGGTAAATTAACTCTAAAGATTTTGAAACAACATTACAAAAGAAATTCATATAAGAATTCCTTCAGAAAATGGAAGAGGAAACATTTTCCATCTCCTTTTCTGAAGCCAATATAATGGTGTTAAAATTAATCAAGATAGTAAAAGAAATAAGAATTATGATGAGCAAAGGTACCTCATAAATATAAATACAAAAACCCTAGGGAGAATATTAGCATATCAAATCAGTAACATATAAAATAAACATCATGACTAAGTGGGTTTTCCCCAGGAAAAGTAGTTTAATATTAAGAAAAAAAAAATAAAGCAAAGTAATTCACCAAAATAAAGGAGAAAAGAAAATGAAAATTAGATACAGAAACACATTTGACATATTTAACATTAATTTATAATATAAATTGTCAATAGAGGGAAAAATGTTCTTGGTCTGATAAAGAGCATCTGTAACAAACTTACAGCTAACATCATACTTACTGTGGTTTAGTTGCTAAGTCGTGTCCCACTTGTGCAACACCATGGACCATAGCCCGTCAGGCTCTTCTGTCCATGAGAATTTCCAGGCAAGAATACTGGAGGGGGTTGCCATTTCCTCCTCCCGAGGATCCTCCCCATCCAGGAATCAAACTCTGGTCTCCTGCACTGCAGGCAGATTCTTTACTGACTGAGCTACCAGGGAAGCCCCTCATACTTATTGGTGACATCAGATATTTCTCCCTTAAATTTGGAACAAGGTAAAGATGTCTTTATTACATTGTAATATATGTCCTTATCTGCATTGAAGAAAGAAAAAAAAAAAGATTAAAAAATAACTCTGGAACAGAAGTAACAAAATTGTCCTTAATTTCAGACATAAAATTTTTGTAGGAAGTTATATAAAATTCATAAGACTACTACTAACACTTAATGCAAATTAGCATGGTTGAATGATAGAAAATAAACAACCATCAATTCTGATTCTATACACTTGCTTCAAACAAAGAGAAAATTAGATTTTTTAAATGGGCCACTTAAAAAGCATCTAATTCATGTCAATGTATGGCAAAACCCACTAAAATATTGTAAAGTAATTAGCCTCCAACTAATAAAAATAAATGGGGGAAAAAAAAGCATCTAAATAAGAAACTGTTTAGGAAGAAACAACAGATTACATGTCCTCTACATCAAACACAATGAAACTATTGAAAGAAATGAATGAACACTAAATAAAGTGATACACATGTTCAAGGATGGAAAGATAAGATACTATAAAGATGTCAATTTTCTATAAAACACTTTATAGACAGTTCAATGTTTTCCCATAGTGACTTTAAGTTCAATTCAATTGCTCAATCGTGTACTCTTTGCCATCCCATGGACTGCAGCATGTCAGGCTTTCCTGTCCATCACCAACTCCTGGAGCTTTCTCAAACTCATGTCCATCAAGTCAGTGACCCCATGCAACCATCTCATCCTCTGTCGTCCCCTTCTCCCACCTTCAATCTTTCCCAGCATCAGGGTCTTTTCCAATGAGCCAGTTCTTCACATTGGGTGGCCAGGGTATTGAAGTTTCAGCTTCAGCATCAGTCTTTCCAGTGAATATTCAGGGCTGATTTCCTTTAGGATGGACTGGTTGGATCTCCTTGCAGTCCAGGGACTCTCAAGAGTCTTCTCCAAAACCACAGTTCCAAAGCATCATTTCTTCAGCTCCTAGCTTTCTTTATAGTCCACTCTCACATCCTTACATGACCACTGGAAAAGCCATAGCTTTGACTAGATGGACCTTTGTCTTCAAAGTAATGTCTCTGCTTTTTAATATGCTGTCTAGGTTGGTTATAGCTTTTCTTCCAAGGAGCAAGTGTCTTTTAATCTCATGGCTGCAGTCACCATCCACAGTGATTTTGGAGCCCCGCAAAATAAATTCTGTCACTGCTTCCATTATTTCCCCATATATTTGCCATGAAGTGATGGGACCAGATGTCATGATCTTAGTTTTCTGAATGCTAAGATTTTTTAATGTTGAGTTCCAAGTCAGCTTTTTCACACTCCTCTTTCACTTTCATCAAGAGGCTCTTTAGTTCCTCTTCACTTTCTAGGGTGTTGTCATCTGCATATCTGAGGTTATTGATATTTCTCCAGGCAGTCTTGATTCCAGCTTGTGATTCATCCAGCCTGGCATTTTGCATGATGTACTCTGCATATAAGTTAAATAAGCAGGGTGACAATATATAGCCTTGACATGCTCCTTTCCTGATTTGGAACCAGTCTGTTGTTCCATGTCCTGTTCTAACTATGCTTCTTGACCTGCATACAGATTTCTCAGGAAACAGGTCAGGTGGTCTGGTATTCCCATTTCTTTAAGAATTTTCCAGTTTGTTGTGATCCAGATAGTCAAAGGCTTTGGCATAGTCAATAAAGCAGAAGTAGACATTTTTCTGGAATGCTCTTGTTTTTTGATGATCCAGCAGATGTTGGCAATTTGATCTCTGGTCACTCTGCCTTTTCTAAATCCAGCTTAAGCATCTGGAAGTTCATGGTTCAAGTACTGTTGAAGCCTGGCTTGGAGGATTTTGAGCATTACTTTGCTAGCGTGTGAGATGAGTGGAATTGTGTGGTAGTTTTGAACATTCTTTGGCATTGCCTAAGAATTGTGACTTTACTGAGATATAATTGACATACAGTTAAATCCATAATTCAAAATGTAGAATTTTGAGGTTCTTACTTTATCCACGGAGTTGGCAACCATACACAAAATGTATTTTTAGAACATCTTTTTCACCTCAAATGTAAGCCCTATACCGAATAGCTGCCATACCTTCCCACTCACATGCCCCTGACAATTCATAGTCTACTTTCTGTCCCTGTGTATCTGCTTATTCTGGACATTTCCTGTAAGTTCAGTCAACAACATGTGGTTATTTGTAAATCCATTCTTTCACTTTGCAAACATTTCAAAGTACATATTGTACTATGTATAAGTGCTCCATGCTTTTTCACTATCCAGCTTTTTGTTGTAAAGATGAAAATGGCCACAAGGAAAATGACCAGATTTGAGCTCTAGAATTCCAGATCTCAGCTTCTAAATAGCTATCTCTACTAAAAGGAATTAAATTTTAGAGAATGCCTGATTTCTACAGTAAGACAGAGGAATAAAAGTTGAGACAGGGGCCTATGTTGTGTCAAAAATAAATGAAATTTCAAGTATCATGGAGACTTTTCAGAAATTATTGTGATGAGGTTTGCAATGGATACATCTGGAACAACTTGCACATCTAAATAAATATTTATTGAATTTCATCTCACTAAATGCAAGAAAAATCCATCAGACTCACTTTAAAGAATATATATACACAAGTGAATAGATGCAGAGAAGCAGCATTTCCTCCCAAAATAATGACAAAAAGATCATGTAGGAAGAATAAAAGAGTTAGAAAATTATCAGTAGGTATTAAAAATTAAAAAAAAATAAAAAGAATACTTTCATTTTATCATTGACTAGAAAGTTCAGAAGTTGCCATTTTCATCTTTGTGACAAAAAAAGTTGGATAAACTGAAAAATCAGCTTTTTTTAGACCTAGAGAAAAGTGACACGACTTGGACATGCTACTACTCCCAAATCTGGAGAAACAGTCAAGTACAAAGAGATACAGCTAAGCTTTGCTTAATTGTATCAGAAGCCATAAATTGGTAGAAATCAACTTGAGAGTGAAAAGTTCCTGGAGTCTGGAGTTTTAAGAGAGACCCATCATATTAGTTTGATTTACATATGGGAACCATGCCTTGCGTAACTCCATGATGCTATGAGGCAGGCTCTGCAGGGCCAGACACCCAAACGGATAGGTCACAGTGGAGAGTTCTGACAAAGTGCGGCCCACTGGAGGACAGAAGGACAAATCCCTCCAGTATTCTTGCTGCAAGAACCCCCACAAAGAGTTAGACATGACTTAGTGACTGAACAATGACAGGAACCACCCTAGATTCTCGCACAGTATCTGAGGAAAATCCCCTCCTGACTATAACAGGAGGAGGAGGAGAGTTATTACTGAAATAAGTTCAGAATCTTCTCCACAAGAAGGCCTACTGTCTAAAAGGTGGAAATTTGATTAGAAACTATAGATTTCCCTCTTTCCCATCCTTACTGCTACCACAGCAGTGGATTATAGGTAGAAAAGCAGCAAGGTGTTAATTCTCCCTGAAGAGTACTTAGGGAAGCCCCAAATCAAGAGAAGAGACATAACATGGACAAAAACATAATTTGAAGCCTCTGGACTCTACAGGTAGAACAAATATTAATGGAGCCCACGACTAATGAAATTAACATAAATCCTCACATAGCAGACCAGTTTACCTTAGTTCCTATTAATGGATACATATTTGCCTTTCAAGAGAAAATTACAAGTTATGCCAAAACACAATAAACAAAAGCAATCTGAGATGACAAAGAAATTATCAGAAGCAAAATCCAATGAGGCACAGACTTTGGAATTCCTAGATAGATAATTTATTAAGAGTTCTAATGGAAAAAGTAGACATGTAAGAACAAGTGAGTAAAGTAAGCAGAGCAATGAAAAGAAAAAAGAATTCACCTAAAATACTACAAGTCAAAATTTTTTGTAAAAAATAATAAAATAAAAAGTGCTTATAGCATTATGATGTACTCTACTCTACTAAACTTGATGTGGCAGATTGGGTAAGCGTGAGTATAGGTCACTGAAAACACTCCAAACAGAAATGCAAGGAGAAAACAAGACAGAAAAAAAATTAAAATCCAAGAATGGAGGATAGTCTCACACTTTGTGACATATTTATAATAGGACTACCAGGAAGGAAAGGAAAATAAAATAGTAGCAAAAAATATTCAAAATTAAAATGGTCAAGAACAGATAGCAAGCTACAAATCCAGGAGGCTTGGAGAACACCAAAGAGGAAAATATTAGCCCCCAAGTACCTCCCCAGCTTAATAAAAAAATAAAAATAAAAATAAAAATCTAGGCTTATCTTGTTCACATGGAAGAAAAATGAAGACAGAGGAAATATGAAATGAAGCAAGAAATGGGAGAAATTTGCATAGAGGAAGACAGATAAAAATGATAGTAGACAAGCAAGAAGAGAATAGAGTGAAATATTTTGTGTTGATAAATAAATGCAAATATAAAATATTTTATCTACTCTTAAATATACCTACAAACAAATGGAAAAATATTAAAAACTGGAAGGTCTGAATAAAATGTATGTGGGAAGTCCTCCTTATTTGTGTATCTTTTGAAAGTTTAAAATTATATCAGAGTTGAAAACTAAAACAACCTCCAAAAAAAAAAAATCCATCCTTCCAACTCATGACCCCACAGGATTAGACAAAAAGAAATGCAGAGAGCTCAATTTTGGAGGGCAGCTTTCCCCAAAGAAAGGAATATGACCATATATGTTAAATAATGGTGCACGGGTAAGTCACTGCGGAGGTGAGAAGTACTTCAGCTAGAGCTATGGCAAGGTGGAAAAGAGGTTTAATGTGGGTGTTTGCTTGACAATTGTACATATTTTTTTCTTGCCACCAACACATCTGATATTCTGGATATACCCCAGAAGACTGTAAGAACAAAAGAAGAGTAATGATTCTTTTAAATTCAGATACAGGCACATCTCACTTCATTGTGGTTCGAAGATGCTGCGATTTTTACAAATTGAAGGTTTGTGGCAGTCCTACACCAGCAAATCTATCAGTATCATTCGTCCAACAGCATTTTTCCAATTTGTGTCTTTGTGTCAATTTTAGCAATCTGTGTGATATTTCAAAGTTTTTCATTATTATTACACTTGTCATGGTGATCTGTGGTCAGTGGTCTTTGATGTTACTACCACAACTAGCTGAAGCTTAACATTTTCTGGCAATAAAATATTTTTAAATTAAATATTTTTAAATTTTAAAATATTTTTAAATTTTAAAATTAAATATTTTTAAATTTTAAAATATTTTTAAATTTTAAAATTAAATATTTTTAAATTTTAAAATATTTTTAAATTTTAAAATTAAATATTTTATTTTGGAGAAAATATTTTAAAATTAAGGTATTTACATTGTAAACAATAGAGTGGGAAAGACTAGAGATCGCTTGAAGAAAATTAGAGATATGAAGGGACCATTTCATGCAAAGATGGGAAAAATAAAGGAATGAAGTGGTATGGACTTAACAGAAGCAGAACACATTTTTTTTTTTTTCAGAAGCAGAACACATTAATAGGAGGTGGCAAGAATACATAGAAGAACTATAAAAAAAAGATCTTCATGACCCAGATAACACTATGGTGTGATCACTCACCTACAGCCAGACATCCTGGAATATGAAGTCAAGTGGGCCTTAGGAAGCATCACTAAAAACAAAGTTAGTAGAGGTGATGGAATTCCAGTTGAGATATTTCAAATCCTAAAAGATGATGCTGTTAAAATGCTGCACTCAATATGCCCACAAATTTGGAAAACTCAACAGTGGCCATAGGACTGGAAAAGTTAGGTTTTCATTCCAATCCCAAGGAAAGGCAATGCCAAAAAAAAAATGCTCAAACTACCACTCGATAGCACTCATCTCACACTCTACCAAAGTAATGCTCATAATTCTCCAAACCAGGCTTAAACAGTATGTGAATTGTGACGTTCCAGATGTTCAAGCTAGATTTAGACAAGGCAGAGGAACCAGAGATCAAACTGTTAACATCCATTAGATCATCAAAAAAGCAAGAGACTTCCAGAAAAACATCTGCTTCTGATTTATTGACTACACCAAAGCCTTTGAGTGTGTGAATCACAACAAACTGTGGAAAATTCTGAGATGGGAACACCAGACCACCTGACTATCTCCTGAGAAATCTGTATGCAGGTCAGGAAGCAACAGTTAGAACTGGACATGGAAGAAAAGACTAGTTCCAAATAGGAAAAAGAGCACATCAAGGCTGTATATTGTCACCTTGTTTATTTAACTTCTATGCAGATACATCATGAGAAACGCTGGGCTGGATGAAGCACAAGCTGGAATCAAGATTGTCAGAAGAAATATCAATAACCTCAGATATGCAGATGACACCACCCTTAAGGCAGAAAGTGAAGAAGAACTAAAGAGCCTCTTGATGAAAGTGAAAGAGAAGAGTGAAAAAATTGGTTCAAAATTTAGCATTCAGAAAAGTAAGATCATGGCATCTGGTCCCATCACTTTATGGCAAATAGATGGGAAAACTGTGGAAACAGTGACAGACTTTATTTTTTTGGGCTCCAAAATCACTACGGAGGGTGACTGCAGCCATGAAATTAAAAGATGCTTGCTCCTTAGAAGAAAAGCTATGACCAACCTAGACAGCATATCAAAAAGCAGAGACATTACTTTGAAGACAAAGTTCCATCTAGTCAAAGCTATGATTTTTCCAGTAGTCATGTAAGGGTGTGAGAGTTGGACTATAAAGAAAGCTGGGAGCTGAAGAATTGATGCTTTAGAACTGTGGTGTTGGAGAAGACTCTTGAGAGTCCCTTGGACTGCAAGGAGATCTAACCAGTTCATCCTAAAGGAAATCAGTCCTGAATATTCATTGGAAGGACTGATGCTGAAGCTGAAACTCCAATACTCTGGCCACCTGATGCAAAGAACTGACTCATTGGAAATGACCCTGATGCTGGGAAAGATTGAGGGCAGGAGAAAGGGATGACAGAGGATGAGATGGTTTGATGGCATCCTGATTCAATGGATATGAGTTTGAGTAAGCTCCAGGAGTTGGTGATGGACAGGGAATCCTGGCGTGCTGCAGTCCATGGGGTCACAAAGAGTCAGACACGACTGAGCAACTGAACTGACTGATTTACATTGTTCTTTTAAACATAATGTTCTTCCACTCTTAATAGGCTACAGAATAGTTCAAACATACAGAAATTTATATGCACAGAAAAACCCAAATCTTGTGTGAGTCACTGTATTATGATGTTCCCTTTATTGTCATGGTCTGGAACTGAACCAACAATGTCTCCCAGGTATGGCTGATCCTATTCTGACAAAAGGAAAAGGGAGAAAAATACGAGGTGTTAGCATGGACGTTGGAAAGGTTCTCTGAGAACTAGATCCCTCAGTTGGACTTTCCAGGTGGTGCTCGTGGCAAGGACTCCACCCGCCAACTCAGGCAATTCAAGAGACTCGGGTTTGATCCATGGGTTGGGAAGATCCCCTGACGTAGGAAGTGGCAACCCACTCCAGCATTCTTGCCTGGAAAATTCCATGGACAGAGGAGCCTAATGGTCCACAGGGTCTGAAAGAGTTGGATGCACAGCTGAGCACAGGTCACTCAGCATAACAAGAGGCACTGCCGAAGGGCAAACCTTCATGTTTGAGCAAAACAGGTTTCTATGTCTACACTCACTGAGAATAGGCTAACTCACCTAGTCCGTAAGGACACAATGAGTAAAGGCTTAAAGCTAAACTTTACATTATATTACCATATTTATTTTATGTAACTTGAACTTTATATACTGTCATAAATCAAGGAATAAGAGTGATTTTCAGGCAAAAGTAAGTTTCAAACTTCTGAAAATTTTAAAAACGTTTGCACAAAGGGAGTTTCTATAAGTGACAATTTCTATTTTCATCTCATTTTGTAACTGATTATATAATAACAAAACCTGGTGATGTGAGCCAAAGGAACACTTTATTCATGCAATATAAATGACTTCTGAGCCACTCCATGCTTCTTCCTCTGCCGTTCCTATTAGAAATAATTGGTATAATTCATGTATTCCTGGGAATCTTGTGAGCCTACAAGTAACATTGTAATTATGACTTCAAATTTTCATAAAACTTTATCAAACCTGAAAACCTCCCACAATTCTATACTTGATTCTAACCACAGGTTGATTGTCTTTATCATGATCTCAAAGGAGGAAAATACACTTAGTTGAAGGAATATTAGTAATCAGTTAATGAATGATATTTTCCCAATTTAATTATTTGTATATTTATAATCAATGATTATAATCAATTAAAAATATAAAAACCTTTCAGATCAGATATCATCTCTATGAAGAAAGTTGGGTTGCCATTTGTTTATGAAGTGGTAGTACAGTAACCCACATAAATAAAAACCTTTTCCCTCAAGAAATCCCTATACTGAACTGTGAGCTTTACCCTTAAAGGATTGATATTTTTACTCATCTTTGTATTTACAGCATTGAGCACAGCATCTGACATGGTACATTTTGTGGACAAGATAACTGAAGGAAAGGAAGAAGGAAAGAAGTGAGAGAAGCCGGAGGGGAAGTGGTTGAGTGGGATGGTGGGTCTTCTGAAGATGAGTAAACTGAATTTCATTTTTGAAGCAGTATTTTCAATATGAATGGCATAAATATTCCCCGGACACTTGGTTAGTAGAATCTTTAATTCAGAGCAAAATCAAGAACCATGTGATCTTGAGGTTTATTCATAGGTAAGGTAAGTTGAAGAGCAAAATGCTTTGTTTTTGCAGTTAAAGACAACTCTGTGGTAAAAGAGATTTCGGAGCTTCAGGAAGCATGAAGGAGAGGGGCTCCCTCTGCATCACTAGCGAAGTCCCTCCTTCACTTCTGAAGGGTACAAAATTTTAAGCTAGTGGTCTTTTCCTCTCAACACTCAAATATTTCACTCCACTTTCTTCATGCTTGCATGGTTTCTGAGGAAAGGTCAGAAGTAATTCTTCTCTTTGCTTTTCTGTAGGTAAGAGTGTACTGTGTTTTCTTTCTTTAGCTCCTTTCAAACATTTTTTGCCTTTGATTTTTCTGTAAGTTAAATATAATGTGCCTAATTTCCATATAAAATAGCTATTTTTGGTATTTATTCTGGTAGTTGTTTTCTGAGCTTTCTGAAACTGTGATTTCAATTTGGGGAAATGTTTAATCATTGTTGCTTCAAGTATTTCTTATATTCCTATCTTCCTTCCCCTTTGATATTCCCATTATATTTATGCTACACTTTTTGTAACTGCCCCAGTATTCTTGGATATTCTGTACAATTTTTTTTTCTTTTTTGTTTTGAACATTTGAAATAACACATTCTCAAGCTCAGAGATTTTTTTCTTAATCAAGTCCAATTTACTACTGAGTCCATTTAAAAGCATTCTTCATTTATGTAATAGTTTTTTTTTTTTTTAATCTTCAACATTTCTTTTTAATTAAAAAAAAAAATCTATCTCTCCTCGCATTGCCCATCTGTTCTTACACAGTATTTCTTTTACTCATCAGAGCCTTCAGCAGTGAATCATAGCTGTTTTAAACTCCCAGTCTGATGATTCCAAAACTTGCTATATGTGGTTCTGAGGCTTGCTGTGGCTTTTTAAATTGTGCTTTTGCCTTTTGCTATGTCTTGAAACTTTGTTCTTGATAGCTAGACATAAGTACTGATAAAAGGAACTATCGTAAATTGGACTTTAGTGACAGTGGTAGGATGTGGTAGAAGGGGATTTTCCTAGAATTCTATGACTAGGTCTCAGTCTAGTGATCCTGTGCCTAGACTGTGAACTTCATAGAACTCTCCTCACCTGGCCCAACTTGGGTGGGATGGGATGGCTGGAAGAGTCTGGAGCTGGGCATTTACCTTCTCTGCATGGAAGCTAGAATTGGCTAGAATTGGCTATTTCCCTCCCTCTAGGTGAGTTGGACTACTTAAAACAAATAAAACCACTGGGTTAATCTCTGGTGGCTCAGACAGTAGAGTATCTGCCTGCAATGCAGGAGACCCAGGGTTCAATCCCTGGGATGGGGAGATCCCCTGGAGAAGGAAATAACAACCCACTGCAGTATTTTTACCTAGAGAATTCCATGGACAGAGGAGCCTAGCAGGCTATAGTCATAGGGCTGCAAAGAGTCAGACATGACTGAATGACTAACACAATCTCTAGTAAAATATTTCAAAATAGTTACTTTTCCCTCCCCTTGCTGGAATAATGAAGGAATTTTTGTCTGATATTTACATTGAGAACCAGGTCTAGCTCTTAGAGACAAAGCACAAAATCATGGCAGCCTCTCTGAGCAGCTTCCTCTGGAGCTTTTCACCCTCACTTGTCCACACAGAGCCTCCTGCCGTTTGTCAGATACAGTTTAGGTTTTCCTACACCAGCCCTGGTTCCCTCAGAGGGTTCTGCTCACGAGTTTGTGCACCAGCATATTGTGATTCCCTGTATTCACCTCTCTCTAATTTTGGGGGCAGTGATTTCAATTGTCTACCAGATCTAAGAGTTATGTTCTTTTAATGTGCATTATATGTAAATGCATAAAATGTATGCACATACTATTGCTGTGTAGATTTTATTATGTATATTGTGCATATATGCACTTCTAATAAATATATATATGCACACTTCTAATTAAATTTTATGTAATTTTAATGAACATCAGAAAATATAACTCATATATTTTGATCTAACAACTTTCTAATCTGTTATGTTAGTCATATCACAGTACACAAATCTCTTGGCATCCATAAAGAATTCAATTATTCACCTCATATCTTTGATACTCCTTTGCTTTTGATAGCTTCAAATTTTAGAATTCCTCATGGAATATAGATTTCTTTGAAAATTGGCAAGAAAATAAAAAAAAAAAGAGGGAATAAATTTTGGTATTTTCAAGCCCCAGGGATTACTGAAGCAGTATTTGTTAAGATATTATACATTATATTCACTGTTATCCTATGTTATCTAATAATAGATAACTTTAAGTCCTCTATGACTGTTTCTACAGGTATAAAGAAATGTTTAATTAGAATTCTAATTAAATTAGAATTTATTTTGTATGTTACAGCCATTGCTTCAAAATATAGTGTAATTAAGAAGCATTTCTCCTTGCTTTTTTAAAAAAATAGGATCTTTTTCCATTTCCAATCCATAACCACCAAGCTTTTACTTGCCATTTTATACCTATTACAGAGATACAGCAAAAGTTTTTGTGCTTCTGTTTTCAAAGTCTCTGCCCAAGTAAATGTACATCCCCAAATAATGATAAGATAGAGACTTGTGTCTCTCATCTCAACGTTTGCCATATCATTTATTTTCACCCTCTCCTGATGAAGTGGTCATCTTAGACCTTGATACATTTTTCTCTTTGAAGGTAAACTGTTTCTTTATGAATTATTCTTTCAGTAGAATACATGTATATACACTTAATTATTCCTGTTTTCAGCCTTTGATCATAATCTATGAAAGAGGAAGATCTTAGAGTATCTGAAAGTAGTGTTGTATTGCAAGTGAATTTTCTAAAATAGAATAGTCTCCCTGAAGACACACCACATTCCTCTTCTTCTGCTCTAGATTATCTTGGGAAATGAACAGCTGATTTCTTTCATCACTATAGTTTTTCTATAAAAAACTATAAATTCTTTCCTATAAATTTAATGTATGATGGGTAAAATTGGAAAAATGAAAATACCAGCCTGAGGAGTGACTATACACCTGAGAAAGATAAAAGCATTGTAAAAATTCTAAGTGACACAGAGATGAGTTGGAGCTAAAAAAAAGTACAGATTAGAAAATTGGACATGACAGTTATTTTTAAGTGTGGTGATTGTTGGCTATCAGTGTTAATGGAAGTAAACATAGCACTAGAATGGAAATTAAATGCATTTTGTAAACTAACATGAAATAAACCACAAAGCTCAAGTCAATTGCCATCAATTTAAATGTATTTTTATCATTTCTATTTTGCATGCCTTCCCATGTAGCACAGTGATGAAGAATTCACCTGCCAATGTAGAAGACACAAGAGACTCAGGTTCAATCCCTGGGCCAGGAAGATCCCCTGGAGGATGGCATGGCAACTCATGCCAAAATTCCTGCCTGGAAAATCTCGTGGACAGAGGACCCTGGAGGGCTGCAGTTCATGGGGTTGCAAAGAGTCGGATAAGAGTGAGCGCATAGTACACAGGCATTCAGTTAAAAGAACTCAAGATAAGCTTTCAGCTCATAGTGAGTACTTTGTTGCGAGGCACAGATAACACTAGTGAACTGGACTACATTGCATATAGTAAAATATATATGACATATCCAAGATTTCAGGCTTCCCGGGAGGTGCTAGCTGTAAAGAACCTGCCTGCCAACACAGGAGACATGAGAGACAACTGATTGATCCCTGGGTCATGAGGAGGGCATGGCAAACTACTCCAGTATCCTTGCCTGGAGAGTTCCATGAAGAGAGGAGCCTGGTGGGCCTACAGTCCATAGGGTCACACAGAGTTGGACATGACTGAAGTGACTTTGCATGCATGCACACATCCAAGATTTCTCTAAGTGTATGATTTTATTTTAATTTAATTCTTGTCTCCTATTGCTGCAAATAAAAAAAAATCTCAAGATACATCAATGAAGTAAATAAACTACATTATCTTAGTTGGTATTTGTTTTTAATTAAAAAGATTCATCCTTAATCCCTTCCAGTTCGACAGTGAAAAGCAAGCTTTGAAAATCCAATGTTAAATGTAGCTGATCCAGATTTAAATAAATTCAACACAATTCACTTTGAGCATAGTTTGAAAAGATTACTTGTCTCATGATTGAAGTAGTAAGCAGTATGAGTTAACAACTCTCTACTCCTAATCCCTAAATGGTGTTCTGCTTTCTAAAGCTTCAAGAGGAAAGAAAGATTTACAGAAGATGATCTATATTTTTCCAAAGACATCATGTATCACTTTAACAGTTAAGACATTTTTCAAATAACTTTTATTATTCCTTCAATGAAATTTTATTGACTGCCTGATTTATACAAATATAACCTCAATTTTGAGGATAAGAAACAGACAAACTTTGTCCATAGTCTCAAGAAACTAAAACACTAGTAGAAAATGAGTAATTACAATGTGATTTAGAAAATGATGAAAGATTGTGAATGCAAGACAGGGCTGGGGCAACAAGTTACCAGGATGAACTGGGTATAGTTGAGGTTAGTGAAAACGTTACAAGAGATAATTACAGAGCCTGGGATATAGAATAGCATCTTGAAGTACAGCTGTTTTTGGATTAGGTATTGAAGGGTTAAAAAAGATTTAAGGTAGTCTCTTTGTCACTTCTTTTCACTTGAGCCCATGTATTCTGTTCCTAATGCCTTTGCATGTTGCATGTGAGCTCAGCCATTCAGCCTTGTTCTACTCTTGCGGCCCTATGAACTGTAGCTTCAGGCTCCTGTGTCCATGGGATTCTCCAGGCAAGGATGCTGGAGTGGGCTGCCATCTCCTCCTCCAGGGGATCTTTTTGACCCAGGGACTGGACCCAAGGCTCCTGTGTCTCCGACACTGGCAGGCAGCTTCTTTTCCACTGGACCTCCTGGCAAGCCCTCCCTAGTGCCAGTGGTTACACAAAACGCAAAAGCAGTTTATAAAAATCACCCCTATCCTTTCTTTTCCACAGTGAAACTGTTCAGTATATGACATGCTAATATTTGTAAAGCCAGATATCAACAAAATGCCCCTTAAAAAACAAAGGGGTATTACTAATTGATTGGCTACACTTCATTTTCCTGTTCATGGATGCAGAAAGTTCAGAAAAAACATTACAATATTTATTTCAGGATGTAAACTCTTCCTTTGGCAGTGTATATAACAGAAGTGGGGGTACACTCAACAAGAATGCTTGATTAATAAGGCAACAGACATCTGAACATTTTAAAGGTAGATTCTAATCATGTATACTATTTTTTGTTCTAGCTCAGTTAATTAAATTTCAAAGACTGTTTTTTAAACTGATTAGACTATAAATTTATGCTTGGTTTTGCTGAATAATTTTTTTTTCAGTGAACTAATTTTCTAAGAACTAATTAAAGGAATGAAGATATTTTGGATAACATCATTATTTCCTTGATTACATATTTTTATATAAGTAAATTGCTTATGAAAACCATGAATTTCTATTTCCAAGACCATAATAAAAACAAAAGTAATTTTTACTGTTAGATAAAGTAAGATATTAATCTATATTGGACTTTTTAAAACTAAGTCAATAAAGGCCTATTAATTAGTGTATGTCTGTACATTGTGTAGAATTCAGCCTTTGAAGATTAACTAGTGTCTTTTATCTAATAAATGTCCCTAAACTAAAAGAAAAAAAGTTTTATGAGATTATTTATCCAGTGTGATTACCTGTAATTTGGAGATTAGAAAAATGGAGAGCCTTGTTGACATAGATTCTGAGGCACCATCAGAACTTGATTTAGGAGTGGGGACAGAAGTGGGATTGCTGTAATTAATGAGCAATACCACTGACTAAAGAGCCTCTTGATGAAAGTGAAAGAGGAGAGTGAAAAAGTTGGCTTAAAACTCAACATTCAGAAAACTAAGATCATGGCATCTGGTCCCATCATTTCATAGCAAATAGATGGGGAAACAACAGAAAGAGTGACAGACTATTTTTTGGGCTCTAAAGTCACTCCAGATGGAGACTGCAGCCATGAAATTAAAAGACACTTGCTCCTTGGAAGAAAATATTTTGGCCACCTGATGCGAAGAACTGACTCATTTGAAAAGACTGATGCTGGGAATGATCGGAGGTGGGAGGAGAAGGGGATGACAGAGGATGAGATGGTTGGATGGCATCACCAACTCAATAGACATGAGTTTGAGTAAACTCCAGGAGTTGGTGATGGACCGGGAGGCCTGGCGTGCTGCAGTCCATGGGGTCACAAAGAGTCAGACACGACTGAGCAACTGAACTGAACTGAACCACACTGACTCAATAAAGAACAGAAGCACCTATTGTGGCATATATTTTCATTTGTTTGCTGAAGTTATATATAACTTAAGTTCTGTAATAGATTGGATTATCATGATTTCAGCAAGTCCTTTGAGCCTTCTTTTATAGTAGGCTTGTTTGCTCTCTAGCTCTAATAGCAATTACTAAAAGTCTTCAAATGCTTAACTCAGTTGTCCCATCTGTATGAAAAGAAACAAGAATTCTGCTATCCAAATGATAACTACTTACTCTTTATCCATATAGCTTCCATTGTCTATTTTTCTCACACTTGGGATTATTTAAGTGGTACTAGTTTTAAAATGATACCATTTAAATTGAAAGAGCCTTTGGATTCTGTTTTCATAATTATTTTTTTGTCATTTATCAAGGTCAGTATATGCTGGTAGCTCTTAAGCTTTATTGTACACATTAATTACCTGGGAAGTTGTTATAAATGACTAATTCTTGTGCCTCATCCATAATTACTGATTAGACTCACATGGTATGGTCTAGGAATCTGCTTTATAATAAGTCTTATAAGAAATTCCAATTCAAATTATTGTGAGATTACATGAGGCTGGTTACCAAGATAAACCATTTTGTGCTTTCAGTTGAAATACACCCATTTAGAAATTTCATAGGTCACACAAAGAAAACATATTTTCAGCATGAATCATCTTGTGCCTTCGTTTAAGGATTTTAAATTTAAATCTTTGTCCTCTCTGGTTGTGAACCCAGTAAGCCCCCACCACTCCCATCCGTCTATTTGCTAGCCAACATCTGTGTGAAAGCTTCTTCCCACACTAGCAGCCTGCATGCCAGCCAATCACAGGACGACCAAGTTTGGAATGCTGCTCTTATATAATTGCTGCCCGTGGAACACAGTACCGCTGCGCAGGATGCTAGTTCATCAGTTATGAGTTAGAGTGGAACTTGAGCGTTAAAACCAGAAACTCTTCATTTCCTTCAGCTCAACTGGAGCCTCCTCCGCTCTCTGTGTGGAAGAGGCTGACTCCAATCTCAGAGTCAGGCGAGCACGCCCACCCAGACCGCATTCACTCACTGGTAGCAGGTCATCTTTCTCTGCTCCAGCTCAGCTCCGTGGGACTGCCAGCTGCAGAGCACATGCCGGGCAGCCCCCTTGAGTGGAAGACCTGATTTCTACTGAGTGGGAAATTGATGAAGAACGTGTGATTCTAGTCAATTTCACTCTCAATGGGTGACAAGTGCCTGTGCGCAAGCTGGCATGGTACTTCCAGAGCAGCTGCTGCCTGTTTCCTGAGCTCAGTAAAGATGCAGGAAGGAAAATGGGGCAGATAAGAACAGGGAGGCAAATGTGCAAACCTGCCTTATTTTCTGTCTTTTCTCTTTATTTTCTAGCTTAGAATTTGCTCTATTTCCTCATTAAAAGATGAGCATGTGGTCACAGTCTTACCTAAGATAAAGCAATTCTCAAATGGTTTGTAAAGCTCCAAATGATACAGGTTTTATTTTTAGTATGCTGCACAAGAGGGCACAGGTTTGTTTATATTTGGGGATGTTATTTATTTTTTTAAATATGTGCTTGTTTTCAGAATGTTAGACCAATGGAAAACCCTGAGTTTTCATGAATATTGTAGATAAACATTTACTTCAATGCATACACTTTAAGAAACTGGCCAAACTAAATGTCTAATGTGGCAGTGTCCCTTAGAACAAGAAGAATAGAAAAATCATAAAGTATGGTTTTGGTCCCATCACTTCATGGCAGATAGATGGGGAAGCAATGGAAACAGTGACAGATTTTATTTTGGGGGAACTCCAAAATCACTGTGGATGGTGACTGCAGCCATGAAATTAAAAGACTCTTACTCCTTGGAAGAAAAGCTATGACCAACCTAGACAGCATATTAAAAAGCAGAGACATTACTTTGCCAACAAAGGTCTGTGTAGTCAAAGCTTTGTTTTTTTTCAGTAGTCATGTATGGATGTGAGAGTTGGACTATAAAGAAAGCTGAGCACCGAAGAATTGATTCTTTTAAACTGTGGTGTTGGAGAAGACTCTTGAGAGTTCCTTGGACTGCAAGGAGATCCAAGCAGTTCATCCTAAAGGAAATCAGTCCTGAATATTCATTGGAAGGACTGATGCTGAAGCTGAAACTCCAATACTTTGGCCACCTGATGCAAAGACTCTGATGCTGGGAATGATCAAAGGCGGGAGGAGAAGGGGATGACAGAGGATGAGATGGTTGGATGGCATCACCGACTCAATAGACATGAGTTTGAGTAAGCTCCAGGAGTTGGTGATGGACAGGGAAGCCTGGCATGCTGCAGTCCATGGGGCAGAAAAGGGACACAACTGAGCGACTGAACTGAACTGGTGGTTTCTGCAGTTCTCTCACAGTTATCTGCACACAGAACTAATCAATTATCCGAAGTCACAGGAATGAAAGTGCCCTTCTAGCCCATTTTTACACCTAAGATTCTACTATCTCTTCTGCATCTGCATTCTTACTTATGATAGTAACTCTGTACCCCTAGACTGCAAACATGCCCAAGTCTTTCTCATGACAACACCCACACTCTCACTCACATTTCCCTCTTCAGGTTCAGATATCTTTCCCTATCTCTTTTAATTTTGCAGCTAAATTTCTTCAGTCTATTGCTATGGTATTTTTGTGATTTTCCATTCATTTCTTGTTGCACTAACATCTATATATGCCTGCTAAAATTACTCTGAAAAAAAAAAATTCAACTGACAAATTCTGTATGTCTAAGAACAATAGACCGTACTTTGTTACTGATTCAATGATTTTTAATATTTTTAGTATCATTGACCATATATTTCTCCTTAAAATAATTTGTCTGTTGAATTCTGTGATGTCACTTACCTGCTTCATCTTCCATTTAGACACTAGTATTACCTGGTGGCTCAGACAGCAAAGAATCTGCCTGCAATGCAGGGTTCACCCCTGGGTTGGGACGATCCCCTGGAGAAGGGAATAGCAACCCACTCCAGTATTCTTGCCTGGAAAATTCCTTGGACAGAAGAGCCTGGTGGGCTACAGTCCATGGGGTTGCAAAGAGTCAGACATGACTGAGCTACTAACACCTTCACTTTCATTCCTCCCTTTACCTTGTTTCCTCTTTTTCTATTAATTAAATTTGGATATTTCCTGGAGTGCCTACCTTAGCTCTTTCCTCTCAAGAATCACTCACATAAGTTTATTGTATAAATAAATGCTATGTTATTGACTGTAAATATGCCACAAGTAACACATTCCCAATTCATACTATAGAATATCAACTTGAGCCTATTCCTTCTTTCCCATTTTCACCCCATTTCAAGTGTGGCTTTCTTTAAATGTTTTTCTGTCTCTCTGGAAATATTAGTACCATCCTTTCAATCACCACACCTAGAAATCCAAGCAGGAATCTTGATTTCTACCTTTCCCTCAACTTTTATATTGAAACAGAAAATCATTCAAATTTTGTCTCAGTATTTTCTTGACTCTCTTGTTCTTTCTCTCTTTTTCTGTTTCCACTATGACCCTTTCAACCCTCATCATCTGTTATATCACCTTGGCACAAACTCTTCATTGCCAATAGAACTGAATCCAAATTTCTTAACATTGCTTTTTAGAACTTTCATGACAGATCTCCAGCTGTAATCCTTTCTTTGTTATCTCTTGCATGCTTTAGCAAAAGCTTTCCTGTTGTTCTTAGGAAACACCAAGCCTTTCTAGATTCCTTACTATACTAATTTTTTTCTTCTCTGTTTACAAACAATCCTTTCTACACAGAAGTCTGTTATTCTTTCTTATTTAGCTAATTCCCAAATTTGCTCAGCTATTCACCTCTAAGAAAATTTCCTTAACCTTAAGCTAAATTGAATTCTGATTCATGACTAAACAAGATAAAATGGATAACATTATGGATTGTTTGCCCCAAGAAACCCAAAATGCAGAAATATTTATATTTATCACTAAATATGTCTGTAGGAGAGAAATACATATCATTAGCATTAAAAAATAGTGCTTTTACAGTTATGAAATCTGCCTTCCTTTCTCTAACTTCTAAGTAGAATTTTATTAATCTAAGGTTTTATAAGGTTTATCTGGAGCAGTAAAGGAAGATACCTGAGTCTGTGGTACCTTTAGCAATCTGGCAAAAGTCACGACACAGTCATCTGTATCAATCTTCTGTGGCCAGGATTTGGGCTGTGGATCTGGAAACAAAAATAAACTACATAAGTCTAAACGTTTTTCAACAGTTTGACCTACTCATTGAAGATATGAAACATATGTCCATTTCACTTAAACAATTAAAGAATCAGAATTCGCTGATCCATAGACAACAGTTAAATTAGGAAAATAGTTTTACAAAATGCTTTTCTTTCATAAAGAAGATATTTAACTCTGTACATCAAAATATTTTCAGTGAAGAGTATTTGGTCACCACTAAATGAGTTCAGTATGATCTGCAGTCACATTCTGATCCTAAAAATGGGAACAATTAAAACTCTTTAAAGAGGACTTCTAGTATCAGAGCTGATGTGTGAAGAGCTTGGCAGTCATCACTTCTGTCCTTATAACAAGAAAAAGACAAAAAAAAAAAAAAAGAAACACCAAAAACTAAAAACCAAGGATTCTACTCGAACCAATCAGAGGGCAAACCACCACACCAAAATCTGTAGAGATGTGCTCATGCAAAGAGACACAGGCAAGATTTGGTTACTTGGAGCAGAAGCTGTTTTGACAAATCACTTTAGTCTGAGTGTGAATTTTAACTTGACAGTAAAGAACTCTTAGAGGTGAAGCCAAGGTTAAGCTTTTGTGCCTGTTTAACCTCCAGGGAATCACAGCAGCTTCCCAAAATAAATGTATGAGGAAGATGCCCTGTAACTATGTCAGGGTATGCGTGTGTGCCTGTGTGCTAGGTCACATCTGAATCTTTGCAACCCCATGGACTATAGCCTGCCAGGGGCTCTGTCCATGGGATTCTCCAGGCATGAACACTGGAGTGGGTACCATTCCATCTTCCCAGAGATCTTCCAAATCCTGGAATCGAACCCACATTTCTTATGTCTCCTGCATTGGCAGGTGGGTTCTTTACCAATAGCACCACTTGGGAAGGATTCCCTTGTGACTTAGTAAAGAATCAGCCTGCACTGCAGGAGACCTGTGTTCAATCTCTGGGTCAGAAAGATCCCCTGGAGAAAGGAATGGTTACCCTTTCCAGTATTCTTGCTTGGAGAATTCCATTGACAGAGGGGCCTGGTGGGCTACAGCCCATGGGGCTGCAAAGAGCTGGACAGGACTGAGGGACTAACACACACATGCCAGGGCAAGGAAGAGTCATCAGTGGAAATAATTCCCCGAGCCATCTCTATAATAAAGTCCTACTCTCCAGGGGAGAAGATTGCCACAGCATTGCCCCAGTCAGGGGAAGGGCGTTCCTTTCACTTCAGCCTTCTGTAGCCTTTCTGTGTCAGCTAAGCTGGGAAACGATCGATAGGGGTCAGAACATCACTGAAATGAATTGAGAAGAATCATGTCCATGAAAGGCTGAGGGGAGGGGGCGTGGGGAGTAATAATGTTGGGGGAAAATGTTGGGAAAGTCACAATCCTCTTACAAATGCTATTAAACAATGAGATTTCATTAGATTTTATAAATATCTTTACCCATACATTTCTAGCATGACTCCAGTATAATATTAAAGATTATTGCTGATGGAGACAAAGAGGAGTTCTTAGAAAAGCCCAAAGTGAAGGTGAGACAAAAACAAAGACACCAGAGTAATTTGAAGCATCTGGCACCTATAGCTACAGAAAACATTAAGAAGCACTCGAGTCCTAGCTAAACTAATGTTGCGTTAGCTCTAGTCACTCAGTCATGTACGACTCTTTGCAATCCCATGGACTGTATCCCACCAGGCTTTTTTGTCCGTGGGATTCTCCAGGCAAGAATACTGGAGTGGGTTGCCATTCCTTTTTCCAGGGTATGTTCCCAACCCATGGACTGAACCCTGGTTTCCCACATTACAAGCAGATTCTTTACCACGTGAGCCACCAGGGAAGCCCTAATGTAGAATCTCTCACTAAACACCCATTTCCTTTATTGGCACTGGCCACCACTGTTGCCTTTCAATAACAACAAAATTTACAAAAAGTCCTGTAGGCAAGGAAGACGCATTCTGAAATGGTAAAACAACCGTTGAAGCCAAACAAAGATGTGCGCATATGTTGAAATCATCAAGCAAATCATTTAAAATAATTATGGTTAATTTGTTAAGGACTCTAATGGACAAAAGTAGATACCATGCAAGAACAAACATGAGAAGAGAGATGAAAATCTAAGCAAGAATAAAGAACGTGTTGTAGGGAAAAAACCCAGTATAGAAGTATAGAATATCGTCTATAAATCTACCAGTAAACTTGACATGGCAGAAACAGAACCAGTGTTATGAAAGACAGGTCAAAAGTAACTTCAGAAATTAAAATTCAAAAGAAAAAGAATGAAAACAACATACATATGAAGAACTATGAGATAACTTCTAAGAGTGCAATATACATATAAATTTAAAACCGGAGCAAAAAAGGAATGAGAAAACAGAATAAACATTTGAAAATATATCACCTGAGAAATCTCTAAAATCAAACACCAAACCATAGTTCTACAATGCTTAGAAAATAAGTAGGGTAAAGTTAAACAAAAACAAGCAAATAAAACATGAACAAACCAACAAAAATGAATGAAAAAGCAACGTACGATGGAATTGTTTCCTTAATTTCTCTTTCTGTTTTCTCATTGTTAGCAAGGAGTTTCTGTGTGTTAATTTTATATCCTGCAACTTTACTATATTCGCTGATTAGCTCTAGTAATTTTCTGCTAGAGTCTTTAGTGTTTTCTATGTAGAAGATCATGGCATCGGCAAACAGTGAGGGTTTTACTTCTTCTTTTCTAATCTGGATTCCTTTTATTTCTTTTCCTTCTCTGATTGCTGCAGCTAAAACTTCCAAAACTATGTTGAATAGTAGTGGTAAGAATGGGCAACCTGTCTTGTTCCTGACTTTCGGGGAAATGCTTTCAATTTTTCACCATTGAGGATAATGTTTGCTGTGGGCTTATTATATATAGCTTTTATTATGCTGAGGTATGTTCCTTCTATGCCTTCTTTCAGGAGGGTTTTTATCATAAATGGATGTTGAATTTTGTCAAAGGCTTTCTCTACATCTACTGAGGTAATCATATGGCTTTTATCTTTCAATTTATTGATGTGGTGTATCACTTTGATTTATTTTTGAATATTTAAGAATCCTTGCATCCTTGGGATAAAGCCCACTTGGTCATGATGTATGGTCTTTTTAATACATGTGGTTGATTCTCTTTGCTAGAATTTTGTTGAGGATTTTTGCATCTATGTTCATTATTGAACATATTGGCCGGTAGTTTACTTTTTTTGTGGCATCTTTGTCTAGTTTTGGTATTAGGGTGATGGTGGCCTCATAGTTTGAGTTTTGCAGTTTATCTTCCTCTGCGATTTTCTGGAAGAGTTTGAGTAGGATAGATGTTAACTCTTCTCTAAAGTTTTGGTAGAATTCACCTGTTCAGCCTGGGCTTTTTTTTGTTGGAAGATTTTTTATTACAGTTTTGATTTCCATTCTTGTGATGGGTCTGTTAAGATTTTCTATTTCTTCCTGGTTCAGTTTTGGAAGGTTATACTTTTCGAAGAATTCATCCATTTCTTCCAAGTTTTCCATTTTACCGTCATATAGTTGCTGATAATAATCTCTTATGGATTAAAGATCTAAATGTAAGACCAGAAACTATAAAAGTCCTAAAGGAAAACATAGGCAAAACACTCTCTGACATAAATCACAGCAAGATCCTCTATGACCCACCTCCCAGAATAATGGAAATTAAAGCAAAAATAAGCAAATGGGACCTAATTAAACTTAAAAGCTTTTGCACAACAAAGGAAACTATAAGCAAGGTGAAAAGCCAGCCTTCAGAATGGAAGGCAATAGTAGCAAATGAAGCAACTGACAAAGAATAAATCTCAAAAATATACAAGCAGCTCATGCAGCTCAATCCCAGAAAAACACATGACCCAATTAAAAAATGGACCAAAGAACTAAACAGACATCTCTCCAAAGAAGACATACAGATGGCTAACAAACACAGGAAAAGATGCTCAACATCACTCATTTTCAGAGAAATGCAAATCAAAACCACAATGAAGTACTATTACATGCCAGTCAGGATGGCTGCTATCCAAAAGTCTACAAGCAATAAATGCTGGAGAGGGTGTGGAGAAAAGGGAACCCTCTTACACTGTTGGTGGGAATGCAAACTAGTACAGCCACTATGGAGAACAGTGTGGAGATTCCTTAAAACCTGGAAATAGAACTTCCATGCGACCAAGCTATCCCCCTGCTGGGCATACACACTGAGGAAATCAGAATTGAAAGATACACGTGTACCCCAATGTTCATCTCAGCACTGTTTACAATAGCCAGGACTTGGAAGCAACCTAGATATCCATCAGCAGACAGATGGATAAGAAAGCTGTGGTACATATACACAATGGAATATTACTCAGCTATTAAAAAGAATGTGTTTGAATCAGTTCTAATGAGGTGGATGGAACTGGAGCCTTTTATACAGAGCGAATTAAGTCAGAAAGAAAAACACCAATACAGTATATTAACACATATATATGGAATTTAGAAAGATGGTAATGATGACCCTATATATGAGATAGCAAAAGAGACATAGAGATACAAAATAGACTTTTGGACTCTGTGGGAGAAGGCGAGGGTGGGATGATTTGAGAGAATAGCATTGACACATGTATATTACCATATGTAAAATAGATTGCCAGTCCAGGTTCAATGCATGATACAGGATGCTTGGGGCTGGTGCAGTGGGATGACTCTGAGGGATGGAATGGGAGGGATGTGGGAGGGGGGTTCAGGATGGGGGACACATGTACACCCATGGATGATTCATGTCAATGTATGGCAAAAACCACTACAATATTGTAAAGTAATTAGCCTCCAATTAAAATAAATTAATTAGTTTTAAAAAAGCAGTATAGAAAAACAAAGAGGAAAATATTGAAATAAATATGTTTTGATGTCATACTTCATTTTTTAAAATTTTGTGTACTCTTTAATTATTGTAGAAATAGATGATTTTATCACTTTTGTCTTTTAACCTTCCTACTAGCTTTATGAGTGGTTGATTCACTACCTTTACTCTATGTTTGAATTTTCCACTAAAATTTTTTTCCTGTCATAATTTTCTTATATATAGTTGTAGCCTTTTCTTTTCTTCTTAGCAGCCCCTTTAACATTTCTCATCAGACTGATTTCATGGTGAACTCTTTTAGTTCTTGCTTGTCTGTAAAACTTTTGATCTCTCTTTCAAAGCTGAATGATAATCTTGTTGGATAGAGTGTTCTTGGTTGTAGGATTTTCCTTTCAATGTATTGAATATATTGTGCCATTCTCTTCTGGCCTGCAAAATTTCTGCTAAAAAGTCAGCTAATAGCTTTATGGAAGTTCTGTTGTATGTAACTAGTTGCTCTTGTTACTTTAGAGATTCTCTCTTTGTCTTTGATTTTTGCTGTTTTAATTGTAGTGTGTCTTGATGAGGCTTTCTTTGGGTTCATCTTGTTTGTGCTTCCTGGACCTGGATGTCAGTTTCCTTCCCCAGCTTAAGGAAGACTTCTACTATTATTTCTTCTAAGAAGTAAGTTCTATGCTTTTCTCTCTCTCTTTTTTCTTGGACCTCTATAATGTGAATGTTAGTACACTGTTGTCCTAGAAATTTCTTAAGCTGTCCTTATTTAAAATTTTTTTTCTCTGTTTAGTTTAAGTGATTTCCACTGCTCTCTATTCAATTTTGCTAATCCATTTTCTATATCATCTAATCTACTCTTGATTTTGTGTTTTTATTTCAGTTATTATCTTATTCAGCTCTGATTTGTTCTTTTTTATATTTTCTAACTCTTCATGGAGGTTTTCACTGAGTTCATCTATTATTCTGGCAAGATTGATAAGCATCTTTATCATCAATACCTTGAACTCTTCATTAGATAGCTTGCTTATCTCTATTTAACTTAGTCATTTTTCTTAGATTTTTGTCTTTTCCTTCACTTGAAACATATTTTTCTGTCTTCTCATTTTGCCTGATCTCTGTATTTGTTTTATACATACTAGGTTTGTTACATCTCCTGTCCAAAATGTTTGCCTCTAGCATCTTAGTTCCCAAGGAGAATTCCAGCTGCCTCTGGCCTCTATGGGAGAGGCTCCATGATCAGCCAGTGGGTCTGACACAGATGTCTTTCAGACAACTTCCTTTGTGTCAGAACTCAGAGCATGTTGGATTTTGCATGCAATTTTTAAGAGCAACGTATCTATTTCCTATAGATCTCTATTTCTTCCAAATGTGAGCCCCAATGGTTTTCAAAGTCTGACTTTCTGGGTGCTCTTCTTCCTGTTGATAAATATTCAGGCTGGGGAACCTGGTGTGGGACTCTCTCTCCTTGCTCCTGGTGGAGGACCTCTGTGGTCATGACACATGAGTCACCAATCTGAGGCAGGCCTCTTGACAAGACCACATCTTTGTCACTCTTACCCACCTCATTATGGCTAATTTTATATATTTTTAATCATGGAAAATCTTTCCTGCTTATCTTCAGGTAATTCTCATAGGTAGTTGCTCTGTAAGTAGCTTTAATTTTTGTGTGCCCATAGGGAGGATGAGCTCAGGGTTTTTCTGCTCTATAAACTCTATCAACTTGATCCCTTCCATATAAAGTCAATTCTTTAAGTAAAATAAGAATTATAATTTATATTTCCCAAGGCTGATGATTAAATGTATATGCAACCTATGGCATTTAATGAAAGCACTATAAGAAAACAAAATTAGAGGCAGAAAGAGTATGGTGGCCATAAGAAAAAGCTAGAAACAAAATGAAATGTTTCACCTTTTAGTAATTTCTTTAGGAGCAGGCCCTCTGTTTTCACAAGTATTGGTCTAGTCAAACACAATTTGAAAATCTTTTTCTCTAACAAATTGTATTTCAACCATAGACATTTCAGTTATGGAGTATTTGTGAGAACATCAGTTTTTGTTGTTTTATTAAGGAAAATATCACAGCAACCCACTGGGTCTTGTTTGCATCAACATTCTTATTGGTAGAAAGTAGTTACTTCAAGACAATTATACCACAATGTAAATTAAAATATCTTTTAGTTAAAATATCTTTTAACTAAATATCTTACATAAGAAAGGAGGAAAGGGGAAAACAATATAGAAAGTAATGCTGATATTAGTGACTAGTTTGAATATAAATCCCTTGAGAAAGTATTTTATATTCCAGTTAATCTTTCCTCAAAAGTACTCATGATCTTCTTTGCAGAAGACCATATGATTTATACCTTGTGAGTACAAACAAGTTTCTTAAATGAAAAGGAATATACCACATAAAATTTTCATAACCTTTTTTTTTTCATTAAAATATTTGGGAAGAATTGGTAAATGCTAGGCTTCTCACTTGAAATATGGAAATTAAAGGAAGTTAGGGATGTAATAAGTATAAACATAAACTAATTTCAGGGCTTCTCCACTGACTCAGCAGCAAAGAATCAGCCTGCCAACGCAGGAGCTGCGTTTCAATCCCTGGGTTGGGAAGACCCCCTGGATAAAGAGATGGAAACCAACTCCAGCATTCTTCCTTGGAAAATCCCATGGCCAGAGGAGCCTGGTTCAGTTCAGTCACTCAGTCATGTTCAACTCTTTGTGACCCCATGGACTTCAACACACTAGGATTCCTGGTCCATCACCAACTCCCGAAGTTTACTCAAACTCATGTCCATCAAGTCAGTGATGCCATCCAACCATCTCATCCTCTGTCATCCCCCTTCTCCTCCTGCCCTCAATCTTTTCCAGCATCAGGGTCTTTTCCAATGAGTCAGTTCGTCACATCAGGTGGACAAAGTATTGGAGTTTCAGCTTCAGCATCAGTTCTTCCAGTGAATATTCAGGACTAATCTCCTTTAGGATGGACTGATTGGATCTCCTTGCAGTCCAAGGGACTCTCAAGAGTCTTCTCCAACACCACAGTTCAAAAGCATCAATTCTTTGGCTCTCAGCTTTCTTTATGGTCCAACTTTCACATCCATACTTGACTACTGGAAAAACCATAGCTTTGACTAGATAGACCTTTGTTGGCAAAGTGATGTCTCTGCTTTTTAATATGCTATCTAGGTTGGTGCTAACTTTTCTTCCAAGGAGCAAGTGTCTTTTAATTTCATGGCTTCAGTCACCATCTGCAGTGATTTTGGAGCCCAAAAAATAAAGTCTGTCACTGTTTCCATTGTTTCCCCATCTATTTGCCATGGAGTGATGGGACCAGTTTGCCATGATCTTAGTTTTTCGAATGTTCAGTTTCAAGCCAGCTTTTCTTTCTCCTCTTTCCATTTCATCAAAAGGCTCTTTAGTTCCTCTTCACTTTGCGCCATAAGGGTGGTGTCATCTGTGCATCTGAGGTTATTGATATTTCTCCTGGCAACCTTGAGCCTAGCTTGTGCTTCATCCAGCCTGGCATTTTGCATGATGTCCCCTGCATATAAGTTAAATAATCAGAGTGGTGATATACAACCTTGACATACTCCTTTCCGAATTTGGAACCAGTCCATTGTTCCATGTCTGTTCTAACTGTTGCCTCTTGATCTGCATACAAATTTCTCAGGAGGCAGGTAAGGTGGTTTGCTATTCACATCTCTTTAAGAATTTTCCACAGTTTGTTGTGATGAGCCAAAAGCTTGGCATAGTCAGGAAAGCAGAAGTAGATGTTTTTCTGGAATTCTGTTGCTTTTTTTATGACCCAGTGGTTGTTGGCAATTTGATCTCTGGTTCCTCTGCCTTTTCTAAATCCAGCTTGAACATCTAGAAGTTCACGGTTTACATACTGCTGAAGCCTGACTTGGAGAATTTTGTGCATTACTTTGCTAGCGTGTGAGATGAGTGCAATTGTGTAGGAGTTTGAGCATTCTTTGACATTGCCTTTCTTTGGGATTGGAATGAAAACTGAACATTTTCAGTACTGTGGTCTGCTGGGTTTTCTAAATTTGCAGCACTTTCACAGCATCATCTTTTAGGATTTGAAATAGCTCAACTGAAATTCCATCACCTCCACTAGCTTTGTTCATAATGATGCTTCCTAAAGCCCACTTGACTTCACAATCCAGAATGTCTGGCTCTAGGTGAGTGATCACACCAAAGTGGTTATCTGAGTCGTGAAGATCTTTTTGGTAATGATCTTTGTATATTCCTGCCACCCCTTCTTAATATCTTCTGCTTCTGTTAGGTCCAAACCATTTCTGTCCTTCATTGTGCCCATCTTTGCATGAAATATTTCCTTGATATCAGTAAATGAGGTCGTCAAAGAGTCTGGCATGACTTAGCAATTATATAACAATAACAACAACCTGATTTCAGCAGTATTTCCCTTCGAGAGAGATTTTTTTTTCTGGATCTTGGAATACACATAGTTTTTCAATACTAAGGAAAATGTCTGAAGAACAACTGTTTTGAGGTAAGAAGTCATACAATAGTTATTTTGACTGAGGTACTGAAGTGAGAATAAAATAGGCTTACTTATTCATTTATAGAGTCATAAATAAAAATATTTATTGAAAAGTAGACTTAGCAGCAGCAGTCTGCGTAATAAGATATGAACTGTAAGTACCTCATGTTACTTAAAATCGGTCAGTAATTATTTTGAAAGAGAAGAGTGAAATAGTTGGCTTAAAGCTCATCATTCAGAAAACTAAGATCATGGCATCTGGTCCCATTACTTCATGGCCAATAGATGGGGAAACAGTGGAAACCGTGGCTGACTTAATTTTTCTGGGCTTCAAAAATCACTGCAGATGGTGACTGCAGCCATGAAGTTAAAAGACGCATGCTCCTTGGAAGGAAAGCTGTGACCAACCTAGACAGCATGTTAAAAAGCAGAGACATTACTTTGCCAACAAAGGTCCATCTAGTCAAGGTTATGGTTTTTCCAGTGGTCATGTATGGATGTGAGAGTTGTACTATAAAGAAAGCTGAGCACAGAAGAGTCAGTGCTTTTGAACTGTGGTTTGGAGAAGACTCTTGAGAGTCTGTTGGACTGCAAGGGGATCCAACCAGTCCATCCTAAAGGAGATCAGTCCTGGGTGATCATTGGAAGGACTGATGCTGAAGCTGAAACTCCAATATTTTGACCACCTGCTGCAGAGAGCTGACTCATTGGAAAAGACCCTTGATGCTCGGAAAGATTGAGAGCAGGAGGAAAAGGGGACGACAGAGGATGACATGGTTCGATGGCATCACTGACTCAATGGACATGGGTTTGGGTGGACTCCGGGAGTTGGTGATGGACAGGGAGGCCTGGCTAGCCACAGACCATAGGGTCACAAAGTTGGACACGACTGAGCGACTGAACTGAACTGAATTATTTTGTTCATAACTATCTATTCCACAAAATATGAATATTTGACCTTATATATTTAAGGTAAAATGTCTTTTTATATTAAGATTATAAATAAAAACTACATTCTCTTGAAGATCTCACACTTTATTAGTAAGTTGCTTTTTTTTTTTTTTAATATGTTACATTTTAAAGTGTCCCTTGTGGCTCAGACAGCACAGAATCTGCCTGCACTGTAGGAGGCCCAGGTTCAATCCCTGGGTCAAAAAGATACACTGGAGAAGGGAATGGCTGCCCACTTTAGTATTCTTGCCTCGAGAATTCCAAGGACAGAGGAGCCTGGTGGGCTACAGTCCGTGGGATCACAGGGTGCAACACAAGTGAGCGACTAACACTTCAGAGCAGTTTTTGATTTACAACAGATACAGCTGAGGAAGGTACAGAAATTTCCTATATATCCTCTGCCCTTACATTTGAGGAACTAAAGAGCCTCTTGATGAGGGGAAAAGAGGAGAGTGAAAATGCTGCTTAAAACTCAAATTTCAAAACAGGAATCATGGCATCTGGTCCATCACTTCATGGCAAATAGAAGGGGAAAAAGTAGAGGCAGTGACAGATTTCATATTCTTGGGCTCAAAAATCATTGTGGATTGTGCCTTCAGCCATACAATTGAAACACAGTTGCTCCTTGGAACAAAAGCTATGACAAACCTAGAGAGCATATTAAAAAGTAGACATCACTTTGCCAACAAAGTTCTGTATATCCAAATCTATGACTTCTCTAGTATCATGCATGGATATGAGAGTTGGACCATAGAGAAGACTGAGCACCAAAGAACTGATGCTTTCAAGCTATACTGTGTGAAAAGACTCTTGAGAGTCCCCTCGACAGCAAGGGGATTAAACCAGTCAATTCTAAAGGAAATCAACACTGAACATTCATTGGAAGGACTGATGATGAAGTTGAAGTGCCAATACTTTGGCCACCTGATGTGAAGAGCTGACTTACTGTCAAAAAGACCCTGATGCTGAGAAAAATTGAAGGCAAAAGAAGAATATGACATAGGATGAGACGGTTTCATAAAATCACCAACTCAGTGGACATGAGTTTGAGCAAACTCCGGAAGATTGTGAAGCAAAGGGGAGCCTGGTGTACTGCAGTCAGTGGGGTCACAAAGAGAAGTCAGACATGGCTTAGTGACTGAACAGCAGCGACAAAGTCCACATGCATAGCCTACCTCATTGTCAACTTCACACAGAGCTGGCACAGCAGAACATCAGAAAACAAACAAACAAAACACGAAAATATCTGATTAAAAGATGAGCAGAGGATCTGATTAGGAATTTTTCCAAAGAAGACACTCAAGTACATGGAAAGATCCTCAACTTTACTAATCATCAGAGAAAAGCAAATCAAAACCACTGTGCACTCTCCCATCACACCTGCTGGAATGGCTAGCATCAAAAAGAACACAAATAACAAATGTGAGAAAAGGGGCTTCCCTTGTAGCTCAGTTGATAAAGAATCTGCCTGCAGTACAGGAGACCCGGGTTTGATCCCTGGGTTGGGAAGATCCCCTGGAGAAGGAAATGACAACCCACTCCAGTACCCTTGCCTGGAGAATCTCATGGACACAGGAGCCTGGTGGGCCGCAGTCCATGGGGTCGCAGAGTCAGGCATGACTGAGCGACTAACATTTACTTACTTACTTACCTCCACTGCTGGTGGAAATGCAAATTTGTGCACCCACTATGGAAAACAGTATTGAGATTTCTCAAAAAATAAAAATAGAACTACCATATGGTCCAAGAATTCCACTCCCAGATATAATCTGAAAAAGAAAAAGAACTAAGACTCTAATTTGAAAAGATATACTTGTCATAGTTTATAGCAGAACTATTTGCTATAGCCAAGGTATATATATATTTATATTAAAGATGAATAATAAATATATACAATATATAAACAAAATGTGTTTCTTTCTGATGATACACCATTGAGTGCCTGCAACAAAGTGTCCATTCATGAACATTTGTATTTTTACTTTTATGAATAAAGTTGCTATGAACATTCTAATACATATCTTTATGGTATATCAGTACCTCAAAGTAAAGAAGAAATCTCGTGTCTTGTATGAAACTCTACTATATCTAGCTCATATTCTGTGCATGAACACACACACATGCACACCCTCACATGATACTGCACACACTCCGGGATTAAGGAGTTGATAAAAAATGCAGAAGAACACAATACAATATAAAGCAGCACATGCCTATGTATTTGCAAAACAGGTATTTGTTTACAGGTTACCATTTGCTCTTCTCACCCCAAATTGCTTTAACCAGTTTTGTCTTACTTGACACCATGCTTTATTACTCAGGATTCATATGTAATGTTCCCAGCTGAAGCTTGGACACTCGCTTGTTCAAGTTCACATTGTAGCAGTGAGCTCACAGAATCTGTTATCTATCTACAATTTAAAAAGATTAAATTAGCATACATCAGGTAGTGGATAAAAATAGAAGAGTACTAGTCCTTCCTTTTCAATTAATACATGAAATGAAAGAATTTGCAATGACAGTGAAAGGTATCCTCTCAGTCTTAAAGTAATTCATTAGTATTGAAAAATTAATGAGATGCCAACATCTTTTTTTTTTTTTTTTTTTAGTATCTAAAGATCTGCTAAAAAAATCTCTCTTAGAATGTAAGGAAGATTAAAGAAAATCAAGATAATTATACTGCACTGCCTTAAAAAAAATACCTTTCCTATAGAAGTGAATTTACTGATTTAGTAGAATACTTTTACTCTAAATCTGTATGTATTGGAAAACTATAATATTTGATTTCATTTACTATCAAATAATATATGATAATATTTTAAAGGCTAACAGTTGATTAAAGTTTCATTATTCTAAGATTTCTATCATTTTAAGAGGGTCATCTGTTTATAAGATCCAAGAATTTTTACTGCAATAACTAGTCAATACAATAGATATAATTTTTATATACTGATTGTATTAGAAACAAACAGAGGCATAGCTTTTTAGAGAACTCTTAATTTCCCTGATTTTAAACATTGGAAAACAGATTATATGATGTGCCCAACATCTCACTGCTAGAAAGCAGCTGGTGAATTTTCATTTTCTCTTAAAACATGATTAGCATAATATTTTTGTTTAACCTTTGAAATTTATAATGTGTTGTTTACAAGTTGAGGCATTTGGGACTTTTTAAAAAATATATAGTGAAAAGACAACTGTATAGAAGAAATATTCAGAATCCAGTTTGGGTCAGATGTATGTATACATATAAAATGCTGATACACACACACACACACACACACACACACACACATATATATATATATATATATATATATATATATATATATAATCTTTTCCATTTCCCAAAGTCAGATAAGGAAAAATAATTATAGAGCAAGCTAGGACAGGTTTATTATCTTTCCAGGCTATAAATAAACCATTGAATGTCTAATGAACTATTTGTAAAGAAATGAAAACTTATCCATATTTGTGCATAAGATTCTTTTAAATAGAATATTTTAGTTATTAAGAAGCTTGATATAAATTACACAAGGTAAACCAAATCTGTGGCTCTAAAAGGACAGAACATTTATTTATTTCCCAGTCCAAGTTGATATGTGGTTTAAGGGGACAGAAGGATCCATTCTTGAGATGACTCAGGCTTCCTTGTTTAGATTTTGTACTTGCCTCCCCAGTTCAACTTTGCACAAAACACCCACCTTCACGTTACTGCCCACATGAAGTCAGAGAGATATTCAGTAGGGACCATGAGGTTACTTCTAAGGATATTACTCAGAAATTGCATGAATTGTGTAATTATTAAGTGGAACTTTATCCTGGTCATAACTAGTTGCAAAAGGGTGGGGACACGTTCTCTCTAGCTCTGTTATGTACTAAAAAAGAAGGTAATCTATTGCTCAAATGATGAAAATAAAATTTGCAGGCAATTAACAATCCATGTCACATGTGAACTTCATTGTGATGATAAATATATATGAAATTTTTGTTATTGTTGCTGTTGTTTTGGTTTATAAAGCATGCAGATATTGTTTTTTTCACATTCATTAGTTTTCAATTTTTATTACTTTAACATTATTTTTCTTTGAATGTTTATTTCCTAGGGAATTTTATATTTGTTTATAGGTTTTGACACCAGGGTAATAAAAGATTATTTCAAATATGCTATTATTTCTCATAAATGTTCAGCCCTTATAAAATAGACTTTTAAGGCCATAGACCAGTTTCAATATAAAAATTAATGAAATTCACATTGATGCATCTTAGTGTTATCCATCATTGTAAAAGCATAGGGTTGTGAGAGTAAACTTTGCTGAAAGAGTTTTCATGGTTTCAATGCTAATGCAAGGATGAGGGAAAAAAGGAGATGAGGCTGAAAATGTAGGTAAAGCCTTGTGGTTAAAGATTCTAAACACAATCATGTACCTTCAAACTGCCATCTCGTAGTTGGGAGATGAGAAGTCTCCAAGACATTTTATTGCATGGATTGATATCTCAATAAAAATTATTGAGCATATAACCCAAATATATGTACTTAGTATAGACTATGTAGGCATATATTATTCTACTGATATATTATGTGCATTATAAAGTATACACAAAATAGACTGTGAAAAACTAAGGAGAAAGAAAACACTTTAAATGTAAAAAAGATTTTTGCTCTCCAACGATAAAGTTTACATTCATATTCTATATATTCATATTCTGTATATTTATATTCATATTCTATTATCTTACTGATAACATGAAACAATAATAGAAATGAAATGAAATGAAATCATAATAAAAGAAGTTATTATACATTTCAAGTTGAATGTTATTCAGGGTAAAGTTCAACGTTCAGAGTAGTTTCACAAAGTTGCACGCGTGCGTGAGTGTGAAGTCGCTCAGTCATGTCCAACTCTTTGCGACCCTATGGACTGTTGCTCTCCAGGATCCTCTGTCCATGGGATTCTCCAGGCAAGGATATTGGAGTGGGTTGCCATGCTCTTCCAGGGGATCTTCCCGACCCAGGGATTGAGCCTGCATCCCTTAAATCTCCTGCATTGACAGACTGATTCTTTACCATTAGTGCCACCTGGGAAGTCCCACAGTCACATATGAAATCTCTACTTCATATAGTTTTCTTGTTAATGATGAAAAAAAGAATTTCTTCCTGGTAAGGGGGAATATAAACCAGAGGGCTGACAGTATGTGTGTTTATTTTCTGCAAAGCTAGTTCCATGAAGAGCAAGAGGAAGAACCCCAACTTTATGGCAGTTATCCCTTGCTCTCCTAGTCACCAATGTACTTCATTAATGTAAGGACTCCCTCAAAAGTCCCACTTTTTCTCAACCTGTATCATAAATATTAAACAAATCTCAAAACTCACAGCTTTCTTAAAATTTCTTAACCATTGTCCCAATGTAGTTCTCTCTGGACAAGAAATAATCTTCACCTTTATCTCCAATATTGAAGTCAAGGTTGCCATTCAAATTCAAATTTAAAAAGCATTTTGAGTTACTAGCTGTAGGCTCTGATTTGAATTTTTATTTTTCTTTTTTTTTTTTAAAGCCATGTGATACAGCTGGAAATTACCTCAGGTAAGAAATATGAGACTTATTTGGTATCTTGAAATTATATACCATATACTCTATTTGTGCTTGTATTAGTGGTATTATCTGTCAATCATTAGAATTATTATACTTTGAAATGAAATCAACTTAACCAGATATGAATAAACTTTGAGGGCAGCATAGTCTTGCCTGTTGTGAAATTCTCACTTTTCTCTTTGGATAACTGAACTGCTTAAATACAGGATGTTTAAAATAAGTAAAGGAACCTTGTAATTTGTATAATACTATCACATCCTGGTATTTTTCTTATTATCTTACAGTCTTTAGTAATAAAAATTAATATGAATAAAAGTGTTAATATTTTCATTCAGGTTGCATGCAACCTTCTTTGGAAACCCCTGCTCTAAGCAAAAGTTGGTGCCTGTTTTTTAAGCATTCAGATATGCATGAGACTCTATGTGATTGAGTATTCTAAGTATTAAGAACCTCAACATAAGGTATAATAGGTATACCAAACTTCTGACTTTTAAAGGATAGAATGTGTAATCTACATCTAACTCTCTACTGGTTTAACCTAATTTAGCTTTCACCTTTTTTGGGAATATAAAATTAAAATGTTAGCAGAAATAAATGCCAAGATACTTAAAGCAAGTTATTAACACTGATATCATTTAGGCAAATCAAGAACAAATGGCATCTCATAAAATAATACCAACTTATATTATTTGGCAGGTTTAATGTATACTGCCTCATGAGCTCTCAATAATACATGAGAATGTTGCTTCCATAGTTGTAACAGAGATATTTAGCATTCCCAAGTACTGATGAAATTCTCAGTCTATGCATTTGCTGGCCCTGGAGAAGGGCATTGCTACCCACTCCTGTATTTTTGCCTGGGGAATTCCATGGACAGAGGAAACTGGCAGGCTACATCCCTTAGAGTCCCAAGGAGTTGGACACAACCAAGTGAAGAACACTTTCACTTTCGCTCTTCATACACTTGCTGAGCATGGTTACATCATGGTCTCTTGATGCAGTGAGTAATTCTCATATAAGCCACACTTTCTCTGTTTCTCGGCTACATCAGCCTCTGATCAACCATCAGAACAGTGCATTTTAGTCACTTCTGTCCGCTTGCATCTGTTCCAAGGAATGTCATGCACAGCAAATTAGTGACCTCAAATACCAATCTGGCACAGGTGTTTGGGTCACAAGCTTTCATTTTGAACATGTGATTGAAAAACAATCTCTACCTGGACAGAAGAGAAATGAACTAAAATGTCTGTGCCATATTTCTTTATTTCAGAGGAAATTCTATTACCATTTAAGTTATTTTTCTTAAGTCTTTGCTTATAGAGTAATTATATATTTTATTTTGCCCCTAACCTTCTTACTTAAGGGAAAGATAAGAGAAATAAGACAGATTTTATCAAGATGCTTACCACAGTTTAAAAGAAATAAATTTTATATTCCTGCTTTAGAGAATAGGAATACAAGTTGGCATGCAAATTCCTGCTAGAAATTCTATTCAACATTAAATTAAAAGTAATTATTCCAAATAGAAAGTTTCAAATCTCAGTCTTCCTTGCAGATACCTTAATTTAATGACTGCATACAAATTTGAAAAATATTTCAGTGAAAAATGTCACAACATCTTTTCTTTGTGAGATGAGCTTCTCAGGATTCATTTCTATACCAAGCATCACTTTAATATCATATCTTCTAGTCTTTCAAAAAGGTTATTGATTTTTCATGGTTTCATCTCTCAATCAAAGCCTAACATGAAAACTTGTTTGTTGACTTGAGCCTTGATGTAAAATTTAACTCTTTTTCTAGTAATGTGTTTGTCAGTGGCATAGCAATTTTCTTGTCACTGAAACTAGTGGACCCTCTAAAGTGTTCTGCTCACTAGAGTATAAAATTATCATTTTTTCCATCTTGTTCTTCAACAAATGCTAATTTTAAAAGAAATTTTTTAAAAAGTTTCAAAAATACATTACATTCCAAAAGATCAAAATTGATTCTTCATCTTCTGTCATGCTATTCTTGTACAATTTTTGAAGCTAAGACTCAAATAAAGCAACTACACAAAAAGAAGCATCCCAAGACTGCTTTACATCTTGGTCTTGGCTTTGCATGTCCAATGGAAGACACTAAACTCTGAGCTATTGCCCTGGGAGTTTATTTGTTTCTTTTTTATTTTTTATGCACCTAATGGAGGAAGTAAATTGGTGCCAGTATTAGGAATAGAACAATTTTTATCCATGAGTTTTTTAAATATGCAATTCCCATCACATTAATTAAAGCTTGGCTCCTAGACTTCACGTGACACTGTTAATTAAGTGAAAGGCTAACTCTCAGTGAAACAAATCACTTTCTGAAATAAGATCGATGGATACAGATTTTATTAATTCACCAAACTCAGGAACTTCTCTATAAGCAGAATTATCTTATAAAATGACACTTCATAAAACATATACATTTTGTTAATGTTTTCTAAGAATTTAAATGAATGCTATATGAATTTTAAAACAATATTTGGGGAAGTCGTGAATGCAAATTTTATTTGACATATTTTTATTCTTTTATGTACTTTTAAAATTTTCAATGTACCACTACAGGAACATGAAAAACGGAAGTTAATCACTAAAAAATAGAGTAAAGGAACTCCACTTTCTCATTCAGTTTTAATTTTCTTAGTTTTACATAATATAAAGAACTGAAGCTTTGCTTATACCACACCTGCTACCTTCTTTTGCTGAAATATCCATATATGCCGATATGTGATGCAGTATATTGTCCTGTAGAGAGAGTCAGGTGTTCCTCCCCTTCTTGCTTTCCTCTCAGAATCTTAGTTATAAGAAGGGGTTTTTCTTCATACTTGGAATCCTATATAGTTGTTATGTTCAAATGGCTTTTGACACATTTTTTTACTGGGCTACCAAAATTTAACAGTTGGTAACCCCAATCATTTCTAGCCAGAGGGAGCCATTAGCTTTAATGAAGCAACCATCCTCACATACTTGAATCAGATTGGCAATCAGCTTCCTGGTAATTGGATTAGTAGAATACTAATGGTTTCAAGATCCTATACAATTTGCATATTCATGCACTCCTGCTTCCCTCTGATTTATAAAGCTTTTATATGTATTTACATGACAGTCTTTCAATTTGCAAGTGAATGGTCATCCAAAAGTGAATGAATGACTCAAGCTAGCTCAAATTTACATGAAATGCTTAAAATTTATAAAGCTTAGAGAGATTAATAAATATTATTTTTTAAATGTTCATGTATTTATGAAAATAAAGTGTATTCTGTATGCAGACAGAACTCATTATACATGTTTAATTCTACAGCAAATCAGAATATTCTGTTGCAACCTGATATTTTTGATATATATATTCCATAAAATTAGGTTTCTGTATATCATATAAAAATTTTAAAGGCAAATTCTAGTCTGTAAGAAATTATCAGTGTAGTAAATACCACTTTAAAATGGTGGTATCTTCCATGTTCAGTGACATACCTCTGAACTCTTTTCTTCAACTGCCAGAACCCTTCTAACGCAATAGTTTCTTTTAACAACTGATAGAAGCAACTATAATAAAGTGAAAACATTCTAGGATGGGCATACTTAACCTCTACTATAAGCTTCAGACTCTTCCACAAAAGTATAGGCATGGCAATTTCCCAGAGGTTACTGAAAGTATTAAAGAGTAAATGTTAATTATGTTTTATATGACTAATACATTTGCTGTCTATTGCTATGTAATAAATTATCCCCAACTTAGTTATTTAAAACAACAACAAAAACACTTATTATCTCACATAATTTCATGGGGTCAGTAATTTAACCTCAGCATCTTAACTGGTGAACTCTGATTTAGTATTTTTCCTGAAGCTACAGTCAAGATGACAGTGGACTTGTCAGTTCATTTGACTGAGGTCGCAGTCAAAGTGGCACCGAGATGGGCTCTTGCCATTTGCAAGCTGCACTGGCCTGGAGAATTCACATCCAAGTTCACACACATGGCTTCAGTCCATCAGATGGGTTTCTCCGGAGAGTTGATCATAATGTGAAGCCAGCTTATGCCAGAGAAAGTGATGTGAGAGACAGCACAACATCAAACTTCCTTTTGTGACTTAGTTTCCAAGTCACACACTAATCAGTTCTGTTTCATTCTATTCTTTAGAAACTGGCCACTTAGTCCAGCTTTAATTTAATGGGTCAGGATTAAACAAGGAAGTGAGTACTTGGGGGAAAAGTCACTGGGACTCATCTTGGAGACCTTGGAGACTGGCTCCCACAAATAAGGTATTGTATCTTCTCTGTTTGATAAATAGGCACAGCTGACACCAATTTAAAACTTTACTTCTGTCTTGTACTTAAGGAATGCACTAAAAGAAAGGAGGAAGGGAGAAAATAGAATAAAATTAATTACATATAATGTAATATATAATTTATAATATTAAATATAAATCACATATGTTCATATTAAAATCTGTATAAAATATTATCAATAGTATTGAATATTATTTAATTAAATATAAAATTATTTATAATAAAATAAATGTACTTAGCATTTAAAATATCTAGTGTAAACCTATTGGTTGCTACCTGGAACAAATGATGAAAATGTTGTCAGTGATGGAAATACATATGGAAGGTGAAAATTAATTTGAGTATAGAAATGAGTAAAGTTAAATAATGGAGGGTGGAAGGCAAAGGAAACTCTAGGCTAAGGTGGCAGTATGTACAAAGTTAGGATGAAAGATTGTGGCTTCTTTAAGTAACCAAAAATTATTCATCCTAGTGGAATGTAGGACAAAACCATGTTCTGAATGGAGTAAGCACGTAGTTAGAGATGTGGACAATGAGCCAGTCATGGAATATATTTTACAATGTTATTTTAGTTGAAAAAAATTTGGAAAGATTTAAAGCTAATGAGTACGAATAATAAGATGAAAAACTATAAAATGAGAAAGTGCTGATTCATTGGACTGTATTAAGTGTCCACATAACTGATGATAAGGGTTTGGACAAAAGTATAGCATTAGTATTAAAATCAGAAGATGACAGCAGCAAATGCTAAAAAAAAAAAAAAAGAGAGAGAGATACTTCTGGTTGCGATGGCATAGTTTTAAATGAGACAAACCTCTCTGGGAAGAGATATGACAACTAGATAAAATTAGCATTTGGAAAGAATCAAGGAACACTGAGTAGAAGGTCCAATATCATAAAGAGGTGGGAAGGGCATACACATGAGATCACTATTGTTCATGCCATTTCTTTCTAAGGCATTGGACTATTCTTACGCTACAAGAGCTAAGTGTGCTGAGAGAAGAAAAAGAGGCAGAAAACAGATCAAACAGCTGAACTTTGAGCATGCTGGTGGGATTGGAGACACAGAACTTGGCTATTTGTGGATCTGTAAAGAAGAACCCTGGTGAACACCTTGGGTTTCAGTTAAAAATTATGGTAGGATATAATCTAAGAGTAAGGACTAATAAAAAGTAGGGCAAGAAGGTCTAACTTTGAAGTCACTCATTCACTCATTTCTTGATTTGACCAGCTTGAGCTGCCTCTACATCTAGTATCTTCCAAATGAAAAGTATAGACAGTCTGCAAAAGGAGTTAAAATCATCACTCTCAGCTGTTACAACATTCATACACAATTCCAGATGCTTAATAAAAAAAAATCACAAAAATAAAAAAATCACACTTCCACATCTGACCATAGCAGAAACAACACTGGATTTAACCTTCTACTTAATACATCTGAGACAAAATGAGAAATGGCTTTCAAGATATTGGACATCAGGCAGTTACAGATGATGATTGTTGAGGATGGAAAACCAATGAGGTGACCCTGATAATGGCACCAGTTTTTTGTTCTGGGAAAATTTTCAGGCTGCTGCAGAGAGAACAGAGAATGCAGCTGGGGACTGATGTACATCTGAAGTTGGGGAAACAGATGAGACCCGCTTGGAGTCTCTTTGAGTAGTCATCAGAGAACTGATCCAAGTGCACATGAGAAGAAACTACCTGAATCCAAGAAAAGAACATAGAAAAATATTAAAAGGTATAGGACCTAGTGAAGGCCTGTCTAGTCAAGGCTATAATCTTTCCAGTAGTCATGTAGGGATGTTAGGCCATAAAGAAGGTTGAGCACTGCAGAATTGATGCTTTGGAACTGTGGTGTTGCAGAAGACTCTTGAGAGTCTCTTGGACTGCAAGGAGATCCACCCAGTCCATCTTAAAGGAAATTAACTCTAATAGTCATTGGAAGGACGGATGCTGAAGCTGAAGTTACAATACTTTGTCTTCCTGAAGTGAAGAGCTGAATCAGTGGAAAAGACCCTGATGCTGAGAAAGATTGAGGGCAGGAGGAGAAGGGGATGACAGATAATGAGATGGTTGGATGGCATCACCCACTCAGTGGACATGAGTTTCAGCAAACTTTGGGAGATAGTGAAGTACAGGGAAGCCTGTTGTGTTGCACTCCACGGGGTCACACAGGGTCGGACAAGACTTGGCGACTGAACAGCAACAATTTATACAGAGCTAGGAATAGTGCCGGTTACCACTAGCCAGATTGGAGTATCAGATAATTCATAGGTTATTGAATGAACTATTCAGTAATGTCTTGCCTTGGGGCTTCCCAGACAGCTCAGTGGTAAAGAATCTGCCTGCCAATGCAGGAGTTGAAAGAGGAGTGGGTTTGATCCCTGGTTGGGAAGATCCCCTAAAGGACGAAATTGCAACCCACTCCAGTATTCTTGCCTGGAAAATTACAAGGACAGAGGAGTCTGGTGGGTTAAAGTCCATGGGGTCGCAGGATTGAGTGACTGAGCATGCATGCAAGTTTTCACCTTAATAGTAAGGAATATTTAGCCATAGAATAAATGCTGCTCTGGCTTGCTTGCTTAGTCACTCAGTCATATCTGACTCTTTGAGACTCTGTGGACTGTAGCCCACTAGGCTCCTCTGTCCATGGGATTCTCCAGGCAAGAATACTGGAGTGGGTAGCCATTTTCTCTTCTAGGAGATCTTCCTGACCCAGGGATCAAACCTGCATCTCCTGCATCCAGGTGGATTTTTTACCTGCTGAGCCCTAGTGGAAGCCCAAATGCTCAGTCACACTAATAAATCTTAAGACTCAAACAGATTAAATGGATTCCATCTAACTTACTTGTATAACAAAACAGATCTCAAGAATATCTATGGAAAAACAAGATTTTTTAACATGTTTAACAAATGAGCTAATTCATTTGCATATAATCTTTGATTAATATGAATTATTGTAGAATAATTTCAGATTAAAAAATTTAAGCAGATATTAGAGAATTTCCATAAACTTCTTAAACTTTCTTCATGCCTCCATAGTTTCCCCCACTATTAATATTTTTCTATTAGGATGCAACTTTTCATTGCATTTAATAGAAATAGATACACTATTAGCAACTAAATTTCATAGTCTACATTAAAGTTCATCCTTTGTGTCAATACATTCCTATGTGCCTTGGCATATAGAGACATAGCAAATATTAGGATGCCAATAAAATAAATTGAATTGTATTTTAAAGTCTTTCTACGAAGGAAACATCAGGCTCTACATGTAAAACATCTACGATGTAATAAACTTTTTTTGGGAAATAATTTACATACAAAAATTTCATGAATGACATATGTAAAATTTAACAAGCTTGACAAATAATAATATAACCACCACCAAAATTATGATACAGAACAGTAATTGAAAACATTTTTGTAACAGATAAGCTGGTACATTATTTAGCTATGCACACCATGATTTTGTAAGTACTTATGTAAGACACAAAATAATTTTTCAAAATTTTTTAATAAATTCAAATTATAATGATAGTGGAGTGCAATGTTTCTGTACTTTGAGCCTTTTAGGGAGAAGAACGAAAATTTCTTGAGGGAAAACATTTCATTTAATTGACTTTTAAAATTATTGTTCTCATTTAATCAAAAACAATTGCAAATATCTATGTGTTGGGCTTCCCTGGTGGCTCAGAGGGTAAAGCGTCTGCCTGCAATGCGGGAGACTCCAGTTTGATCCCTGGGTCGGGAAGATCCCCCAGAGAAGGAAATGGCAACCCACTCCAGTATTCTTGCCTGGAGAATCCCATGGATGGAGGAGTCTGGTAGGCTACAGTCCATAGGGTCTCAAGGAGTTAGACACGACAAAGCGACTTCACTTTCATTTTCACGTTCATGTGTTAGTACCAGATTTAATGGGATTTTATGTATTTCGCCTTTGACAATGTCTTTCACGTAGAAGAGCATCGCCATATACTGATATAAATCTATTTGCATATATTTTAATTAAGCATATTCATGTCAAAACATTCATATACCTGCATTAGATTCTTCTTTTTATGCTTTACTTTTATCATGTCATTACATTGCAGATGAATCACTTCCAAATAATGAACAGGGAGAAGTTCTTCATTGCACAGTTAAATGGGTTTTGAAATATGGAAATTTCCTTTGTACTTGCATCAAAATGTAAAAAAAGGATTAAAATTATAGCTTGAACACAGAAAATATATCGCCTGCAAATTGGTGGGGCAATAGAGATCTCATTTCTTGTTTTAATACTTGATACATGAGAAGTAAATAAAATCATTTGACATTACTTGAGATATAGAAGAAAATGAATTGTCACTGAAATTACTTTTCCAATTATAAGTCCTGCATGTAGGCATTGTTTTGTTTTGTAATTTTAGGTTGACTCAACATGAAGCATGCAATAAAAGCTGGTTTCCAGTTGGTTTTTTTTTTTCCCCAATCTATGTTCTGGTTGGATCTCCTTGCTGTCCAAGGGACTGTGACATCTGGTCTCATCACTTCATGGCAAATAGATGGGGAAACAATGGAAACAGTGAGAGACTTTATTTTGGGGAGCTCCAAAATCACTGGAGATGGTGACTGCAGCCATGAAATTAAAAGACGCCTATTCCTTGGCAGGAAAGTTATGACCAACCTAGACAGCATATTAAAAAGCAGAGGCATCAGTTTGAAGACAAAGGTCTGTCTAGTAAAAGCTATGGTTTTTTCAGTAGTCATGTATGGATGTGAGAGTTGGACTATAAAGAAAGCTGAGCACCGAAGAATTGATGCTTTTGAACTGTGGTGTTGGAGAAGACTCTTGAGTCCCTTAGACTGAAAGGAGATCCAAGCAGTCTATCCTAAAGGAAATCAGTCCTGAATATCCATTGGAAGGACTGATGTTGAAGCTGAAACTCCAATACTTTGGCCACCTGATGCGAAGAACTGGTTCATTGGAAAAGACCCTGATGCTGGGAAAGATTGAAGGCAGGAGGAGAAGAGGATGACAGAGGATGAGATGGTTGGATGGCATCACCGACTCAATGGACATGAGTTTGAGTAAGCTCTGGGAGTTGGCAATGGACAGGAGGGCCTGGCCTGCTGCAGTCCATGGGGTTACAAAGAGTAGGACATGACTGAGTGACTGAACTGAACTGAATTTACTTTCTAAAAATCGTGACTTTTTTCTTAGTTCAAGGATTTTTAGCTAGCTCTAGGGTTTCTGTGTAGTAAGGCATGTTAGCATACCATTCCAAAAATTAAGATAATGCTTAATTCTGAAAGCAAATGAAATTTACTTTTACATTACTGCTTCCACAGCAATGTAATAGATTTAAATATTATCATCAAAGTTTCTGTTGATGAAAAAATATAATTCATAACTATCTATTTGCGAAAGCTTTACAATATTTTGTTCTTTTTTTCTAGGTTTCTCTCTTTATTGCTCACATTATTCTTTTTTAATTAATTTTTCTTAGAGTATAATTGCTTTAGTTTCTGCTGGATAACAAACTGAAACAGCTATATGTTTACATATATCCCTTCCTTTTTAAATTCCCTCCCCATTTAGGTCACCACAGAGCGTTCAGTAGGTGCTATGCAGTGGGTTCTCAGTAGTTACCTACTTTATATACAGTGTCAATCGTGCATATACACATGTGTGTGTGTATATATATATACATTGGGATATATATATATATCCCAATCTTTCATTCATGCCCCCTTCCCCCTTGATATCCATACATTTGTTGCCTACATGTGAGTCTCTACTTCTGCTTTTCAAGTATCTATACCATTTTTCTAGATTCCACATATATGTGTTAATATGTGATATTTGTTTTTCTCTTTCTGACTTCCTTCACTCTCTATGACAGTTTCTAGATCCACCTATGTCTCTGCAAATGGCACAATTTCATTCATTTTATGGCTGATCAATATTCTATTGTATTAATGTACCACATATCTTCTTTATTCATCCCTCTGTCAAAGAACATTTATGTCGCTTCCATGTCATTCCATGTCCCAGTGTTGCAGTGAACTCTGGGGTACCTGTGTCTTTTTGAATTGTAGTTTTCTCTGCATATACTCCCAGGCACTCCTGGATTGCTAAGACATGTGACAGCTCTGTTTTTAGTTTTATAAGGAACCTCCATACTGCTTTCCATAGAGGCTGTATTGATTTGCAATCCCACCAGCAGTGTAAAAAGGGCTCCCTTTTTGCCACATCTTCTCTAGCATTTACTCTTTATAGATTTTTTGATAACAGCCTTTCTGATAAGCGTGAGGTGATACTTCACTGTATTTCTTATTTCATTTCTTTAATAATTAGTGACATTGAGCATCTTTTCATTTGTTTGTTGGCTATCTGTGTGTCTTCTCTGGATAAATGTCTATTTAGGCCCTCCACCCATATGCTGAGTGGGTTGTTTATTTGTTTGTTTTTTATATTAACCTGCATGAGCTGTTACAAAAATTTTGTAATTTTGTCCAAATAAAGCTTTTTCTGCTCTACACATATTTTTTTGAAGTATACTTGATTTACATTGTTCTGTTTATTTGTACTGTACAGCAAAGTGATTTAGTTACACACACACACACACACACACACACACACATATACACACATGGATGGAGGAGCCTGGTAGCCTGCAGTCCAAGGGATCGTGAAGACTCCGGACATGACTGAGCGACTTCACTTTCACTTTTCACTTTTATGCATTGGAGAAGGAAATGGCAACCCAATCCAGTGTTCTTGCTTGGAGAATCCCAGGAATGGGGTCGCACAGAGCCGGACACAATTGAAGTGACTTAGCAGCAGTAGTACACATATTTAAGTGCTTCTCAAGTGGCGCTAGTGGTGAAGAATCTGCCTGCCAATGCAGGAGATGTAAGATACACAAGTTCGATCCCTGAGTCAGGAAGATCCCCTGGAGGAGGGCAAGACAACCAGCTCCAGTATTCTTGCCTAGAGAATCCCATGGACAAAGGAGCCTAGCAGGCTACAGTCCATAGGGTTGCAGAGTCAGATGCAACTGAAGTGGCTCAGCATGCATGTATGCATATATATGTACATTCATTTTTCTATTCTTTTCTATCATAGTTTATCACAGGATATTGAAGATAGTTCCCTATGCTACAGAGTAGGAACTTGCTGTTTGCGCTACACATGATCCATTGTAACACATCTTAGTAGTTTACACTTCAAGTTGTACTAAATTGTGTTTTCTCAACTTTGAAACTTATCTCCACTGTAGTTCTTCAGGGCAAGCTGTTGATGGAGGCTAATTTTTCATTCACTTCAAACTCAGTATCACTTCCCTGAATAAACAACTTAGAAGGATTGATATAAATTGTTAACTCATCAAGAGCTAAGAAAAGCCACCTCAAATAATTTGTTTTGTTCTTTGACTATACATATATCTCTCAGTGATCTCAAATTTTTAACTGTTTTCCTCAAAACCTGTCTTAAACAGTTGATTTTTTCTGAACACATTTTTCAGTTGTTGATCAAAGTGATTCAATCAACTTATTATTGATACATGACTTTATTTTTTAAACATGGCTTTTCTTAGTTGACTAATAGTTAATTAGAAGTGGATGTTAGCTACAGTCTCTCATTTTTGGGGAGGCAGGTGAGAAAATTGCTGTAATTTCTACCTTTTCACTGCTTTTTTATCATGATGGGTGCTTAGTTTAGTAATGTAGGTGTGTATTGTATACTTTGACATAGCTACAGTGACACTGAATAATGAACTCAATACTTTGCCATCTAATTCACTAACAGAATAATACAAATTCCACTGTGCTTCAAGAAGTCACCAAATTACTCACTATTACATTACCCTTTTGCAATTTTGCAATTTTTAGTGTCAGTTTGGATCAAGCAGCTTTTTTTCTAGAAATATTTTCTTTGTAAATTAAGTCAAGTTCTAATGATTCATTGAATGTAGGTCAACAGTGTAAAAAAAAATTACAATAAGGCCCAATTGTTGAAATAAAACAAGATATTCAGGGTAGCAGGAGATAGTTCTTTCCACTGTGTTATAAATCTTTGTTTCCAAGGCCAAAAAGGCTATTTTTCAGGCTGCAGGAACTTTTTTCATTTTATAAATTACTTACATACAGCTATTTTCTCTAATGTAATAAAAAATTGGTAATTAATCCTAATATTCACCAAAGGACTTCAATCTATTAACTATACAATTGAGCAAATGTTGAGTGCATTTAAGTAGTCAATTTATGGCATAGTACATATTCATTATTATTATTATTTATTTATTTTTTTTGCTTTGCATGCTCAGTCATGTCCAACTCATTGTGACCCCAAGGGCTGTAGTCCACCTGGCATAAATATTAAGATGTAAAAGTACTTTCTTGGCCAGTGTTAATATAATGTCAGCAAACAAAGAAGAACATAGGCAAACACTTATATATTTGTTGTGTTCATTGGAAATAACTCAATTAAAAATTCACACAAACAGATCTTACATGATTTAGCAGTATTTAAAAAATGAAGTCCATATTTCATTAAAAGTACACATCCAAACAATTAATATGTTTTTGTGGTGTGAGTATGGTGGGTGAGGCCCCACCTATCAGCAGAAAATTGAATTAAAGATTTACTGAGAAAGGCCCCACTCACCAGAGCAGGGCTTAGCTTACCCACAACCAGTCCCTCTCACCAGGAAGCTTCCACAAGCCTTTTAGCCCCATCCATTAGAAGGCAGACAGAATGAAAACCATAATCACAGAAAACTAACCAAACAGAGCACGTCAATCACAAGCTTGTCTAACTCAGTGAAAATAAGAGCCATGTAACAAACACATGAAAAGATACTCAACATCACTCATTGTCAGAGAAATGCAAATCAAAACCACAATGAGGTACCATTATACGCCAGTCAGGATGGCTGCTATCCAAAAGTCTACAAGCAATAAATGCTGGAGAGGGTGTGGAGAAAAGGGAACCCTCTTACATTGTTGGTGGGAATGCAAATTAGTACAGCCACTATGGAAAACAGTGTGGAGATTTCTTAAAAAGCTGGAAATAGAACTGCCATATGACCTAGCAATCCCACTTCTGGGCATACACACCGAGGAAACCAGATCTGAAAGAGACACGTGCACCCCAATGTTCATCTCAGCACTGTTTATAATAGCCAGGACATGGAAGCAACCTAGATGCCCATCAGCAGACGAATGGATGAGGAAGCTGTGGTACATATACACCATGGAATATTACTCAGCCATTAAAAAGAATTCATTTGAATCAGTTCTAATGAGATGGATGAAACTGGAGCCCATTATACAGAGCGAAGTAAGCCAGAAAGATAAAGACCATTACAGTATACTAACACATATATATGGAATTTAGAAAGATGGTAACGATAACCCTATATGCAAAACAGAAAAAGAGACTCAGATATATAGAACAGACTTGTGGACTCTGGGAGAAGGCGAGGGTGGGATGTTTTAAGAGAACAGCATCGAAACATGTATATTATCTAGGGTGAAACAGATCACCAGCCCAGGTTGGGTGCATGAGACAAGTGCTCGGGCCTGGTGCACTGGGAAGACCCAGAGGGATCGGGTGGAGAGGGAGGTGGGAGGGGGGACCAGGATGGGGAATACATGTAAATCCATGGCTAATTCATTTCAATGTATGACAAAGCCCACTGCAATGATGTAAAGTAATTGGCCTCCAACTAATGAAAATAAATGGAAAAATTAAAAAATAAATAAATAAAAAAATTTTAAAAGAGAAAATATGAGCCATGATGTGTAGGCCCACCCAAGACAGATGGGTCATGGTGAAGAGTTACAAAAATGTGGTCCACGGGAGAAGGAGACTTCAGCAAACCACTTCAGCATTCTTGCTTGAGAACCCCATGAACAGTATGAAAAGAAAAACAAGATATGACACAGGAAGATGAGACCCCCAGGTTGGTAGGTGCCCAAAATGCCACTGGAGAAGAGCAGAGAAATAGTGCCAGAAGAAATGAAGAGGCTGAGCCAAATGGAAATCCCCCAGATGTGGATGTGTCGGGTGGTGCAAGTAAAGTTCGATGCTGCAAAGAACAGTGCTGCATAAAAACCTGTAAAGTCAGGTCCATGAATCAAGGCAAATTGGAAGTGGTCAGATAGGAGATGGCAAGAGTGAATATTGACTTGCTAGTAATCAGTAAACTAAAATGGACTGGAATGGGTGAATTTAATTCAGATGACCATTGTATCTACTACTGTGAATAAGAATCCCTTAGAAGAAATGGAGAAGCCATCAGGTCAACAAAAGAGCCTGAATGCAGTACTTGGATGCAATCTCTAAAACAATAGAATGAACTCTCCTTGTTTCCAAGGCAAACCATTCAATATCACAGTAATCCAAGTCTATGCCCCAACCAGTAATGCTGAAGAAGCTGAAGTTGAACAGTTCTATGAAGACCTACAAGACCTTCTAGAACTAACATCCAAAAACAATGATCTTTTCATTATTGGGGACTGGAATGCAAAATTAGGAAGTCAAGAAACACCTGGAATTGCAGCAAATTTGGCCTTGGAGTACAAAATGAAGCAGGGCAAAGCTAACAGAATTTTGCCAAGAAAATGCACCAGTCATAGCAAACATCCGCTTCCAACAACACAAGAGAAGACTCTACACATGGACATCACTAGATGGTCGACACCGAAATCAGATTGATTATTTTCTTTGCAGCCAAAGATGGAGAAGTTCTATACAGTCAGCTAAAATAAAAACAGGAGCTGACTGTGGCTCATGAACTCCTTATTGCAATTCAGACTTAAATTGAAGAAAGTAGGGAAAGACACTATACCATTCAGGTATGAACTAAATCAAAACCCTTATGATTATACAGTGAAAGTGACAAATAGTTTCAAAGGATTAGATCTGATTGACAGAGAGCCAGAAAAAAACTATGGATAGATGTTCATGACATTGTACAGGATGCAGTGATTAAGACCATCCCCAAGGAAAAGAAAAGCAAAAAGGAAAAAATGATTGTCTGAGGAGGCCTTACAAATACCTGTGAATAGAAGAGAAGTAAAAGGCAAAGGAGAAAAGGAAAGATATACCCATTTGAATTCAGAGTTCCAAAGAATAGCCAGGAGAGATAAAAAAGACTTCCTCCGTGATCAATGCAAAGAAATAGAGGAAAACAAGAGAATGGGAAAGACTAGAAATCTCTTCAAGAAAATTATGATACCAAGGGAACATTTCATGCAAAGATGGGCGCAATAAAGGACAGAAATGGTACGGACCTAACAGAAGCAGAAGATATTAAGAAGAGGAGGCAAGAATACACAGAGGAACTGTACAAAAAAGATATTCATGACCCAGATAATCACGATGATGTGATCACTCACCTAGAGCCAGACATCCTGGTATGTGAAGTCAAGAGGGCCTTAGGAAGCATCACTACAAACAAAGCTAGTGGAGGTGATGGAATTCCAGCTGAGCTATTTCAAATCTTAAAAGAAAATGCTGTGAAAGTGCTGCACTCAATATGCCAGCAAATTTAGAAAATTCAGCAGTGGCCACAGGACTGGAAAAGGTCAGTTTTCATTCCAATTCCAAAGAAAGGCAATGCCAAAGAATGTTCAAACTACTACATAATTGCACTCATCTCACACGCTAGTAAAGTAATGCTGATAATTCTCCAATCAGGCTTCAACAGTACATGAACCGTGAACTTCCGAGTAATGAAGCTGGATTTAGAAAAGGCAGAGGATCCAGAGATCAAATTGCCATCATCCACTGGATCATTGAAAAAGCAAGAGAGTTCCAGAAAACATCTACTTGCTTTATTCAATATGCCAAAGTCTTTGACTGTGTAGACCACAACAGACTCTGGAAAATTTTTAAAGAGATGGGAATACCAGACCACCTGACCTGCCTCTTGAGAAATCTGTATGCAGGTCAGGAAGCAACAGTTAGAACTGGACGTGGAACAACAGACTGGTTCCAAATAGGGAAATGCTGTGTATTTTCACCCTGCTTATTTAACTTATATGCAGAGTGCATCATGAGAAATGCTGGACTGGATGAAGCACAAGCTGGAGAGAAATATGGTTTCCCAGAAATAGGTTTCTGGGAGAAATATCAATAACCTCAGATATGCAGATGACACCACTCTTTTGGTAAAATTGAAAGAAGAACTAAAGAGCTCTTGATAAAGTGAAAGAGGAGAGTGAAAAAGTTGGCTTAAAGCTCAACATTCAGAAAACTGAGATCATGGCATCCTGTCCCATCACAAATAGATGGGGAAAACAGTGGAACCAGTGACAGAATTTATTCTTTTGGTATCAAAAATCACTGTAGATGGGGACTGCAGCCATGAAATTAAAAGACACTTGCTCCTTGGAAGAAAAGTTATGACCAACCTAGACAACATATTAAAAAGCAGAGGCTTTACTTTGCCAACAAAGATCCGTCCAGTCAAAGCTCTGGTTTTTCCAGTAGTCATGTATAGATGTGAGTTGGACTATAAAGACAGCTGAGCACCAAAGAATTGATGCTTTCGAACAGTGGTGTTGGAGAAGACTCTTGAGAGTCCCTTGGACAACAAGGAGATCCAACCAGTCCATCCTGAAGGAGATCAGTCCTGAATATTCATTTGAATATTTCAGCTAAAGCTGAAGCTCCAATACTTTGGCCATGTGATGAGAAGAACTGACTCATTGGAAAAGACCCTGAAGCTGGGAAAGTTGAAGGTGGGAAGAGAAGGATACGACAGAGGATGAGATGGTTGGATGGTATCACCGATTCAATGGACATGAGTTTGAGTAAACCCTGGGTGTTGGTGATGGACAGGGAAGCCTGATGTGCTACAGTCCATAGGGTTGCAAAGAGTCGGACATGACTTAGCGACCGAACAGAACTAAACTGAACTGCTCCTTGGAAGTAAAGCTATATTACACCTATACAGCATATTAAAAAGCAGAGAAGTTACTTTGTCAACGAAGGTTCATATAGTTGAAGCTATGTCTTTTTCATTAGTCATGTGTGGACCTGAGAGATAGACCATAAAGAAAGCTGAGCACCGAAGCATTGATGCTTTTGAAATGTGGTCTTGGAGAAAACTGTTGAGAGTCCCTTGGACTGCTAGGAGCTCCAACCAGTCCATCATAAAGGAAATCAGGCCTGAATATTCATTTGAAGGACTGATGCTGAAGCTGAAACTCTAGTACTTTGGCCACCTCATGCGTAGAATTGACTCAGTGGAAAAGACCCTGATGCTGGGCATGATTGGAGGCAGGAGGAGAAGAGGACAACAGAGGATGAGATGGTTGGATGGCATCACTGACTCAATGGACATGAGTTTGAGCAAACTCCAGGAGATGTGAAGGGCAGAGAAGCCTGGCATGCTGCAGTCCATGGGGTCGCAAAGAGCTGGGCAGGACTGAGGGACTGAGCAACAACAGTGTTTAGTGGTCAGTGTCTGCATTCTCTACAAGGCACTTAATGCTTTAAAGATTTGATCATATCAGGTACACTGCATAGTCCTTCAAGCAAAAGAGTTACTGTGCTCATGTACACAGAAACACACATACTTTTTCAATTTCTTCACTGATGAGGAAAAACACCAAGAGAAGAAAAATTGACAACACCTTTAAATGAACGAAATATAGTTATTTGAGAATTTCAGGTTTCCCTGATTGTCTACATATTTATATCAATCTTCTAAACCTTAAAATTCTTTCTAATATATGAAAATATCATCATTTTCTAAATTTCCTACCTCCTGACCACTTAACTATTTCTTCTCAAGTGAGCAAGACAAAAATCAGAGAACTTAAAAAAATGAGAATTATGGAAAAAATGGGAGTTGAAACCACATTAGTTTGAAACAAAAGTAGCTGATGATATTACGCAGGGAAGGGATGATCCATTTCTTGATTTTTTTCACCACCAGCATGTACTATTTCCTCTCCCACTTGCAGTGATCCTCAGGTTTTATAATCTATAACACAAAATGAATCTAAAAATTCTTTACCAATTTTAGTTTAACTTAACAACACCCATGAAAGTCAAATCCTTTTTCATTTTTCAGGTAATTAAAGTGATCAGAGAAATTAACATTTTTCTCTAAATAAACTGAATGAGTATTGATATTCACAGGTATAACATTTGACATACTTTATTAAAAGATGCAGTTTTGGAAAGTAATTTTCAATTGTCATTTTTTTACCTACTTAATAGACTCTAACATACCAATTTCTGAAACACAAATTTATAATACTAGTGCATTAAAGAGCTCTTCGAGTATCTTTAAAATTTAATTCATATGCATATGTTTATTCATAGATGAATAACAGCTCATATGTTATGTGGAGATTAGAAAAGAGACAAGCTGAATAATATGCCATGCTATTAGAATATATTAAAAACAAAGCAACTGAAAAGTTGTTACACAAACTGAGCTTTTGATGGGCTTATACCACTTAGAATACAGGAAGACATACACAAACTTTTGAGAGAGTCAAGTTTTTACCCATAGTACAAAGTAGGGAAAAAAAGAAAAACAATCTGAAAAATGAAAGCTTTTTTGTGACGCTGAAACCTTGTTTGGCTCTTCTTATTCTAGCTCTGAAAATCATCCTTTGTTGCCCCTAGAGAAGCTTTGATTTGGAAAATGGTGATGTTATTATAGAATAACTTTCATTATGATTCTATAAGTCAAGCAATATTTAATTCATTGGATTTACTCTATGAGCCATACTGTGCTCAAGAAGAGAAAAAGAGAAATACTAATTATATGGAAGAGATGGTTTTAAGTGAATATAGGAGATTTTATCTCTACCTGTAATTTTGCTTATTCCCTGACTATTGAGCAGGAATGTTGACTTTAGAAAAAGACAGTATCTGTTATAGATACTATATATAGAGAGCTATATATTTTCCTCATCTGAGTAGCACACTAAATAAGCAACCACTTACAGCACCAACTAGAATAATAATTTTAAAAATCCTGAAAGAATAGTATAGGCAATGGATTTGATGCAAGAAGAAATTCTTCTAGAATTCTTCTAGAAACCTAAGTTTCTTTATCACACATAATGCAGTTAAAGAGGTTTCAAGGTATGTGGTTGGGTGGCTAATGAAAGATAAAAGACCTTTCAGTTACATGATATGGCATGAGAGAAAAACTTCGCTGAAGTAATTGGCAAAAGGTTGAGAAGACCAGAATCTGAGCTCGTAAGTAAATGACGGATGTTCTGATCACAGTTTCTAGGCAAGGTGATATTAGCAGGGAGTGGCTCAAATAGTAAAGATCTGCCTGCAATGCAGGAGACCTGGGTTCCATCCCTGAGTTGGGAAGATTCCCTGGAGAAGGGAAAGACAAACCACTCCAGTATTCTTGCCTGGAGAATCTCCATGAACAGAGGAGCCTGGTGGGTTACAGTCTATGGGGGTGCAGAAAGCCGGACACTACTGAGCGACTAAGCAGAGCACATGGTATTCTTCAGTGACATTTCACATCCAAAGGATTTACTTTTCTTCTACCAGCTTTGACATTTTATTTCTTTGTTGTTAAACTTACCTTCAATTGCTTTGACATCTTCTAAAAGATAAGTCTTTGATCTCTTTTCTCATATGGGAGGGTGCACTCATTTAGGAAGCTTTCTTAAAAACTGCTTTTAATTCTCTAACTTGTTTCTGCTAAAGAATTTAAATAATCGATTTGTCTTTTTTCTTGTTATTTTGCCCACATACATTTTTATTGAAATATTTTAAATTGTTTGTTAGGATTTGATCGTTTCCAGAGAGCATTCCTGAAATGGTTTACTTATTTATGAACTTAAAATGAACTTTAAGAATGGAACAGACTTTTGTTATCAATGCTGTTGTTATAGCATATCTACAAATGGTGTAGATATGTTGTAGAAAGATATATTGATTTGCATATATGCTGTATAAAAGTGGTAGAAAGTATATATGTGGTTTGTTGTTGTTCAGTCATTCAGTTGTGTCTGATTTTTGGGGATCCCATGGATTGCAGCATGCCAGGTTTCCCTGCCCTTCACTATCTGCCTGAGTTTGCTCAGACTCATGTTAATTGAGTCAGTGATGCCATCCAATCATCTTCTCCATCACCCCCTTCTCCTACCCTCAATCTTTCCCAGCATTAGATTTATTTCCAATGAGTCTACACTATGCATCACATGGCCAAAGTATTGGAGCTTCAGCATCAGTCCTTCCAAAGAATACTCAGAGTTGGTTTTCTTTAAGATTGACTGATATGGTCTCCTTGCTGTCCAAGGGACTCTCAAGTGTCTTGTCCAGCACCACAATTTTAAAAGCATCAATGTTCTCCAATGTTCAGCCTTGCTTATGGTCCAACTCTCACATCTGTCCATGACTACTGGAAAAACCATAGGTTTGACTATACAGACCTTTTTTGACAAAATGATGTCTCTGCGTCTTAATATGCTGTCTGGGTTTGTCATAGCTTTTCTTCCAAGGTGAAAGTGTCTTTTAAGTTCTTGGCTGCATCCATATTGATTTTGGAGCCCAAGAAAATATATATGTTAGCAAGTTATTTTACTGAAAATTAAATTTTCAAATACAAACAATAACAAATCGGGCTTGACATTCTACAATTAAATCATTGACAATGAAGTAAAGTGGTTAAAATATATGTATCTAAATCAAGCAGATGAGTATTTGAATTCTGGTTCTGACAACAGTAACTATAATTTCAAGCAATTTTTAGACTTCCCTGGGCCTTAGCCTTTTCCTTCTGTAAAGTGATATCATTAATGTTTTTGTTTTAGGTTGTGGACAGGTTTAACAATTTCCTAAAGGAGTCACAAATCCTGTGAAAAATATCCTAGTTCCTACATTGTTTGGTATTCTAGAGTATTCTATAATGTAAAAGACTTTTCATGAATATTCTCGAAGACTTAGGAAATGTGTCAACAATACACAATTTCTCTGGTATAAAAACTTGCAGCTGAGGAAAAGGGTAGAATTGTTGCTTAAATAACCACACTAACATCTCATAATTTCAGCTCTGCACTTCCCAGAACATCTTGCAATTAATTTTCCCTTTAAATCATAATACCTCTTTAGGGATCAGAGTGGAGCAAGAATGAAAAGAAAAAAAAATTGCTAAAGAGAGGTAGTTTTGTAACATTTTATTTTTCCAACTTCAGACATTTGCCCAAAGCCAGTCACACAATAAGAAGCTGGACAGAGAATAAATTACTTCAATGATGTCATGGTAAGACACAGGGCAAGTCCAAGAGTTCTAGAGCTAGAGAAATCTGTGCTCATCTACATTCCAAGTTGTAGAACTTTAGGTCATTGATTTACTTTTCTAAGCCTCAGTTTCTGTTATCTGAAAAATGGGAAGTAAGTGTATTTGTGCTATATGCAATATTTCTAGTACCTAGAGAGCATTCAGCTCATGAACATTTAGCATCACACAGACATGAAGGATCTATCAATGCTAAAACTGAAAGAATTATGAACATATGGGTGCTGAGATTCCCTGTAAGCCACATGTTTAGGTGCCAATAGGGGTGAGATATTCATTCAGGTGTTCCCTTATTAGGCAAATCCTAACACGTTCCCAGTTACACACACTAACACACTACACATAGCTGTCCTTTTTACCAGACGACTTTTAAGAAAATATCAAGTAACAAAATATATTTACATACACTAATGTTAAAAAGTTGTTAGAAACAGTTTTATTTTAGTTACATAGATAATGTTATTTCATGATATCTTCATTAAAGCCATGTAGTCATGCAGTTGGGTTTCCCTGGTGGTTCAGTGGTAAAGAATCTGCCTGCAATGCAGGAGACTCAGAAGACGTGGGTTTGATCCCTGAATTGGGAAGATTCCTGGGAGAAGGAAATGGCAACCCACTCCAGTATTCTTACCTGTAGAATCCCGTGGACAGAGGAACCTGCTGGGCTACAGTCCAGTTGCAAAGAGTCCAACATGACTGAGTACACACACAGACACAGTTATGTAGTTATATTTGTTTATTTGCTTAATTTTTCCTTTGTCTTCTTAGATCCTCCTTTAGCAAGGAATTTGAAAATAATTAGTACTAAAATTTATTCATTTTCTCTTGCTTTTTGTGTTTATCATATATGGTGGCTTCCCAGGTGGTGGCAGTGTGGTAAAGAACTCACCTGCGTATGCAGGAGATGAAAGAGAGTAGGGATCGATCCCTAGGTTGGGAGGGTCCCCTGGAGAAGCAGATGACAAGCCACTGGAAAATCCTATAGGCAGAGGAGACTGGAGGGCTAAAAAGGGTTGCAGTCCATGGAGTTGAAAAGACTCAGACATGACTGAGCTGCACACATACATTTACATTTTACACATATATTCAGGGGCAGCAGGTTGTATAGATATGTCTTACTGGGCTTGCATACCTATGCCTATTGCAAGAGTATGTGTGTAAAAACTGTTAATCATATGAATAACATGAATGGTTACCAATTCAAATTTTAAACATTGCTTAATTTAAATGATGAGGGCTACCTCAAAGACTGTGACAATATGATGAAACTATTTTGTGATGATCACCCAAAGCAAAAGCAAACAAACAAAACTGTATTTTATAAAAGAAAGAGAGCTAGGTGGAAAACTTGGAGAATTAGGTTGAAATTTTGACTCTCATATTTACCAGCTATTCAGCTTAGAAGAAAAACATTAATTTTGCCCTATGAGCCTCATGTACTATTAAAATCAAATTAGTAATACTTGTCCTTCCTTGTCATATAACAAGTGTGAGAGCAAATTAAAATAATGTCTTTGAAATTATATTTTATAATGAAGAATGCATTACAAACATGAATTTTGAAATTACCATAAAAGAAGATAAAGTCATTTCATGATATTCTGGCTCTTTCTGAGTCTTTCATGCATATAAAAGAGGGAAGGAATTAACTGTAGAGCTGATACTTTTACTCAGTAAGTAAAAAATGGGAAGAACAAGAGTTGGAGTCTTGAAGAATAAGAAACAGTACATTGCACGACTCTCAGAATTACAGGCAATGCTACTCTGAAACCTAACGCTGGATCCATGAGTGTTGGTCCTTTAATGGACCGGAACCTGGTGGTTCCGAGAGTAAGAGAGAGAAAGAGGCTGATATCCCCTGGTTTACGCGGAAAGGAAATAGAGCCCTGTTCTCAGGGCTCGCGCTGCTGCGCGGAGGCACCGGGCGCCCTCTCGAGTGGGTGAAGGCGCAGTGCGCCTTCTCGAGAGGGTCTTAGAAGCCCGGGCAAGAAAGTGAGCTCAGCGGACCTCCACGCTGCAAGGAATTAGCCAGAAATAGAGAGAGAGAGAGAGAGAAGGAGAGAATAGAAAGAAAGAAAGACGGGGACCTAAGCTCTGATGGAGCAAAGGTGTTTTAATCAACATGGCATGGGCATGTATAGTGTAACGCGATCCCTATCAAAGAGAGTTGCAATCACCTTTTACCCTATGGTTCATAAGAAGGAAGAGGGTACTTATCACCGTAATGAGAAATGCCTGGATTCCTCAGCCCCGAGGCGTGCCTCTCCTCTTAATTCCTGAATATTCAGGAATTAATAAGGGCCAGAGGGTTCCTGATAGATCCAAAACAGCACACAGGAAGCCTCTTGTTAAATGCTTCCTGACAATTCCCCCTATTTTATTATATTTGTTAAAAAAGGTCCTGACCAAATGAGTTTGGTATTAACCAAACTTATAGAAAGGTGACAAACAACAAATACAATTATCAAGACAATTACCAAAGTTACAGTTTTAGACCCGATGCTATGGGTTATATTTTGAAACCATCCTTGTGGGTCTAGCCCGGATAATTTGTTTAGCTAAAGTTTTTAAATTAGTGGAAGAGGGCAGACGTTTAGAAAAAGTTTCAAATATTTCCTTTTGCAGTAATTGTACATTCAGAGAGGCATTACCATGTGAATGAAATTTGATTTGTTCCCAGTAGTAGGTACTATGATTGAATTAAACAGGAGTAACACAAAATTGGCAATTAATACAAGTTACAGATCAAGTTGTAAATTTCTTATGGCTGTAACAAAAGGAAGTGGCACACAGGCCTGTATAAAATATGACTGATTATAGCAAAAGAAATAGTTTCTATGACCACGACTGGTCTCTGTGAAATGTCCGGTCCAAGGCCCAAGTTCTTTGGTGCTGGCAGCAAGTTTCCATATGTTTTATATGTCTATAGTTCAGGCCCAATTTGTTTATCGAGGATGATTTGAGGAGGAGGAGGGTGTCATTCCACTGTCAAGTCAGCCAAGAAGTCCTTTGTCATGGTAATATTTCAACGTAGTGTTAGTAAACTTTTACATAATGTTTTTTATTCTTTCCCTAACTCTTTCCCTACAGTTTTAGTAGTAAACATGGTTCACAGACAGAAAAAGGGCAGCAATGTCTGCAAGTCTTCTTCTGAAGGCAGGATGAAAGCCCAAGTTTGTCAGCTGACTTTTATGCATAATTTTCCTGGGTCCAGGCAATGGAAGGACTTCATAGCCTAAAGAAATGTTGATTAGTTTTCCCTCCTCCCCAGGGTGTGAGGGTTCCAGGGAGGGGGCATGTGGGTGGAGTCATTGGTTGATACAATCCATTGGTCTTTTCTCTGTCTATTTTATGACCTGAAATAAAGGGGGGTTGGGTAAGTAAATTAGTTAATCCAGCTTGAGCCTGGGTCGTGCAGGTCTGCATAGTGATGGGGAGGTTTTCAGGACTCAGACATTTCCTGTTGAGAAATCAAATCTTCAGCTTTATTAGTAAGGGTTTTTATTTGTCCCCAAGTGGGGAGATCTTACGGTTGATGTCGCCAAGGGCGGTGCTTTCTGGAGATCTTTAGAGCCGCCATGTCCTGTATTGGAATTTCTTCCTCCTGGGATTCTTGTTGTCTCCATTTTGAATGCTGGGGGCCCCCTTGGGTTGAATTTTCCAAGGAAAAAGTTTGTTGGATCCACCTGGGGAAATACAAGCATATTCCTTTCCTTGTAAGATTAATTTCCCAGATTTCCATTGTTTATTGAACCCATCTTGATACCAAATGGGCAGAGGAAGAGAAGTGTCCTTCAATTCCTAGAAATGTCTTTCTGCTCTTGTTAAAATATTTCCCTGTGGTAGATTAAAAAAAAATTAAAACAAATAAACCTGTATTAACAATAATTATGAGTTTAGAAAATATCTTATTTTTGAATCTAGTATAAAGCCTGCTTTAAGATAAGGAAGACAGTAGTGTACCTGTGTACATGAGTTCTGAAATGTAATGCCTGTCAGTCTCAAAATAGATTGAAAGTCTGTAAAATAGAACCCTTGCCCTCTGCTATTATTTCTAGTTAAATTTGTAATGAATGTAATACTTATCTCAGGATAAAGAAGAGACTAAGAGTCCTGGTTCTTTTTGAATTATGGTGTTTAACATGTTTATCCCCCTGAAGAAGGCACGACACTTGCTACTTTATTTATTGATGCATGCTAGGTGCAAAATAACAATGAATGCAGAGTTAGCATAGATTTTACTTACAGAGTATATAACTAATACAAAACAGAAGACTGGCTCATGAAAGTGGTTAATAAGTAAGAAATTCTATAGTGAAAATCATACAGGGTTTATTCTTTCCCAATATAATTAAAAACTGAATTCCAGAGAAATTCATATTGACTGGCACAAATAATAGTGTCTTTATGTCTGCAAATAACAAGTTAGAATCTTACTCCTGAAAAGGTTCCTTATAGTATTAACCTTAATCATTTTTGTCGAAACAGTCAATTCTGTCTAGTGTGGCAGACTTACAAGGATATGATATGTATAAAGTATATAAGTTTGTTACATATCACTAGCTGAGCATTGATAGTCATAGCTAACTTACTGTCATCTTCTTTTTTTATCTACTTTGCCCCATTTACCTTTTCACAATGAGACGTACACACGGAAGGATCAAGGTAGAAAATTAAGCTGGATGAGTCTGAGGAAAACACGTTATAAGCATTATCTAGTTACTAATTAGACTCTAGCACACCCTCACTGCAATGATTAATGCCCTCTTAACAAAGGAAAAGATGATTCATCCTGGATATGAAAGAGACTTGGTTAACACTGCCATTAATCTTTCCATTTATGGGAGAAAATTGTTTACTGCAAATTTTACTTGCCTAACAAATTTAGATGAATTACCTTAGATGTCAGTCAAAATCATTTCATGCTATAGTCTCCCTGTGTTCCAGTATTGATTAATTTGATCTAATGTTTTCTTGATATATTGGCTTATTTATGCTCAATTACTGCAGAGAGCTAAACCCTTACCACAAATCACTAACATTAGCAGAAAAATCACATAAATACTGTTTCTTTTAACAAGTAATACACACTTAAAAGCACAGCTAAGTCAGTTTTACAAGAAAAAATAATAAAATAAAAAAATTTATTTAGAAAGACATGATTTGTCTTTGTGAACTTTAAAAGAGTGAATTATGGTGATGCTGAATGTGAAGACAATCATGATAAATAAGATTAATCATTATTTACAGTAGCATTTCATCTACTCTAATTAGTTTCCAACTCAATTAATTCTAGATATTACAACATGAATAATATTCTAGAGATACAAAGAGTTACTGAAACTTTTTATGAAAAGGAAATTTTGTATAAGCTTTAATTAATGAGTACTTTGCAAGAAATTCTTTTAACTGGGCAATAGTACCTGCCATTATTAATGATAACTATCCCTTCAAATGATGCTTATTTCAGGCACTGAGTACCATTCTCTGAATCACGCTCGTCAGAAAAAAAGAAAAGTTTGTTTTAAAGCAAAGATGGTGTATTGCATTGAATCATGAGTATATTTAAACTGTATTCAAAATACACTGCTTCAGTAGAAGACAGTGATACAAATTAACCATTTCAAGAAAGGTGTCATCTGAAGTTAGCCTCTGATTATGTTATGGTTTTAAGACTATTGATATAACTTAAGAGCAATTATTTTCCTTTGTAACATGGCAAAAAAATTTGTCTCTAAAATTATAAATCATAATGCTGGTAAGCCCACTTTTTGCTAGTAATATAATATTAGAAAGGTATAAATTTAGTTTATATTTTCTTTTCTCCCCAAATTGTCTTTACTTTATCTATATATGCTGGATACTGTTATATAAGTGCACATAATATAAAGAGCCTAAGTTACTATGAAAAGACAAATTTAAACTTAAATAGTAAGTTGTGGCAAGTCCACCAGTTGCATTTAGAATTACATGCTTCCTATTTTGTGAAACATTTGGGAGAATTTATTTCTCTATTTATACAATTGTTCATTTAACCCTTCTGTTATTGATTCAGCCTTTATTATGTAATTACTTTATCCCATGTGCATTTAATCACTGGGTTCACAGCGTATCTGGGAACTTGGAAGAATCAAGACTGTAATATTGATACCAAGGAAGTTTGGCCAAAGTTGGGAAAAGCCTGTATGTGGATAAAGAACTTTTTTCATTGTAGTGGTGGTGATTTAGTCGCTAAGTCATGTCTGACCCTGTGACTCTGTGGACTGTAGCCTGCCCCAGGGATGGAACTCTGCCGGGAGCCAGCACACACAATCCCACCCATGGCAAGGTCGTGAGGAGAAGACCTGACAAGCAAGGCAGATCAGGACTTCAGGGATTTCGAAAAGCTGCCCCAGCGCTCACCTTAAAGATGATCTCTGTCTTTCTGATGCTTGCTATATTAGACTACTCCCTAATTTCTGTGACACGGGCAGAAGGCCTTCCCCGATCTCTCTCCAAACAGAATCAACTTAGAACTTTAATTAATATGTCCCCCGGACAGCAGTATCCCATAAGATTATCCAGGATGAAAGGAGTGTTTCAATTTAGACCCCTTTGCTGGCATTCTAGCCTGCTTGGCTAATGCGTACTAATGCACATAACTGCTCACAACACCTTAATCATAAACAGCATAAAGAATCCAATCACACAAAGGCCCTAATAGGCACAGAGCCCTTCGGGGAGTGAGGAAGAGAACATAAAATATTATTCAAAAAGCAGTTATAAAGATTTAGAAAAATAAGAGTTTAGAATTGTTAATTTTAACCAGGAATGCTAAACAGGGACTGCCTCACGGGAGCTGCAGAGTCTTTCTGTGGTAAACCTTTTAGATAAATTTAACTGATAACTTCTGCAAAAGGACTGACCTTTGTGTTCATTAAAGAATAGATTGCGGAAAACAGCTTTGCATTCACCTAGGTCATAAAATGTCAATAGGCCCCAAGGCCAGAAGACAATGTACAAGACTCTCACAAAGAAGTATGCAGAAAACACCCTGGTTTCGTGAAGGATGAGCTGATGTAATATTAAACTATCTTCCCCTTAAAAATGTACTAACTTAGAATATAAAAGCTACGATAAAAAAAAAATAAAGATTTGCCAGACTCTACTACACACCCCGAGTCTGGTCTCTCTTTCTCTTTCTCTCTCTCTCTCTCTCTCTCTCGCTGACGCCGTTCATCCTGAGGGTACCCCTGGATCCTGCCGAGGCTGGGCCCCGGCAGAACTCGAGTCTCCTGCATTGAAGGCAGATTCTTTACTGCTGAACCACCAGGGAAGTCCTTTCATTGCAGACCCAGATTGAAAATATGCTTGTTTCAAGTGAATGCTCATCAAATATTACCCACTGCAAAAATTTCTGGAAAATCAAATGACAGAATGATCTGTCCTGTAGATGTTAGCAAGACTTTTCTTCAACTACCAGCGTAATGAACAAACTGGATAATAGCTAGAATGGAAGCAATACATGGGTTCACTAATATGTTCTTTTGTCCTTAACCAAGGCTGAATTGGCTACCACTGTGACTCGATATTTGCTTGGAGTTAGGTATCAGCAATCCAGACTCTTTCACATGTTACCATACCTTGGAGAGAACAGCCTGCTTACCAATGGCAGGTTAATGATATTGAATATATTCCACCCTGGAAGGAGCCCTATTTTCCCTTACTGGTATAGAGATTGGTTATAGAGGTGGATTTTCCTTCCTTGTCCATAGTTCTGCTGCCATTTTCATCCTTACTAATACTCATCTGCTCATATATATATGTTTTAATTTGCCAGATATTATTTTAATGAGAATTATAAAAGACCAAAACATTTTTTTGCAAACTGCCTTTTTTTTTTAAACAAATGATTTGCTTTTAATTACAAATACTGTGTGAGACAATGTCTTCTTTTGCAAAAACCAATAAATGCAAGAACGAATTTTAAACATATGTGATTTGTCCAAGATATGTGGGGGGGAAGGGAGAGCCTGATTTTTTTCCCCCATTATTAAAAAAAAAAAAAAATCAGTACTCATTAATCTTACAAAGAATAAGTTTGAAGGTATGACTCAACTGGAAAAGAGAGGGAGACCATTTATAGCTGCTTTAAATAGTTTCTGATAATTCTACTAATGTTATCTTTTCTTTCTGAAACTCATATCATCACAAAACAGTTGAATTTAAAATATTTCTAATGAACTGATTAATGGGGGGAAAGAAAATATGTACTGAACACATGTATAAATTTTACCATCAACAATTATGCATATCAAAAAGACAGTAACTTTCAAAGTTACCAAAAAAAAAGTGAGGAAAAAACTGAATTACAGAAAAGAAAATCAAATTTATTTAATTAAAAACTAGAATTAATAAAAATTAGCAGACACACACACACACACACACACACACACACACACACACACACAAATATACAGACACAGCAACACTATGTATTGACTCACAGAGGGGAAAAGCAGTGGTCCAAGACCACTGCCATGGCTTGTCAGTTAAAGGAAAAAAAAAATCCAAACACATTCACATAGAATTTTTCTTTGATAAAGAAACTGCCCTTATAGAAAGAGAAGGGAGAAAATAAGCTCATGTTTGTCAAGTTATTGGCTTTACCATATTTCTCATCATTCAAAAATGGCTAGCCTGGAAGAATAGTGAAAGGTTTTATAGAATACTGTTAAGATGTTAAAAAGGAGATAATACCTTGGGTTTGGAATATGGCATATTAGCTTAGTACATAAGAACAATATGTACTGCTATTTCTCCCAGAGTTTAGAAATATGAACCCAAGGGAACAAGGATTACAGCTAGATTAGCAACTTCCAGTCAGGATTTCTTTCAAAATATTGATTTTCTAGCATATGACATTAAAGCTCCACTCTTATAGAGGTCTTATACTAGTAGGAAAAAACTGAAAACATTCCAAAAGAGGATTCAAAATATATTTCTATTGAATTTATAAGCTTTGATTGCTAAATGGCTGTATTAGCCAGCTTTTTTTTTCAGGTATACAGAATCCATCAGATCTGTGTACATATATGTAAGTCAATCTATTTGTATCTTTATCCGGGCTTCTTTGGTGAAAGAAGCAAGAGATCATATGCAATGCAGAAGATCCAGTTTTGATCCCTGGGGCAGGAAGATCCCCTGAAGAAGAAAATGGCAACCCATTTCATATTCTTTGTTGGGAAGTTCCATGGACAGAGGATCCTGGCCGTCTACAGTGTTTGGGATCACAAGAGTCAGACAGAACCTAGAGACTAAGCCACCACCATATCTTATCTCTTTATCTGCACACACATGCACACACGCATATAGAGAAATTTATTACAGGAATTAGCCCATGTGATTACGAAAACCGAGAAATCCTACAATCTAACAACCTGCTATCTACAATCTCTTCCAGAAATATCTTCATAGACACACCCAGAAATAAAGTGTCACCTGATACCTGGGCATCTCTTAACTCAATCAAGTGGACACATACAATTAACCATCAAATTACCGTTGGGGGCTTCTCAGGTCCCTGAGAAAGTAGGAACAGAGAGATTAAACCTTGAATAACTGTTCCTGATAAACAAAGAACAGTACTCTTGGTATAATAAGGTGTAAGCATAGAAGATTTAAGGCACCTACAAAAAATCCTATGTGTTTTGATTAAAGTTAACGCAATATGCATAGAGTAGTGTTGAGAGTTTCTTAATCTTCAGGGAAGTTTAGATATCCAACTAACTAGGTAGTCCTGGTCAAAAGAAGTGCTCATTCAATGCAATGGAAATGTTAAACCAGAAAAAAAAGAAAAGCTAGTAAAAACAGTAATTTTGACCTTGTGAAAAGTTGAAGAAACAAAAGTCATAGAAATAAATTAGGTATATTAGTTAATTTTTTTTTTCAAAATACGCTTTTCCTTTTCATTTAATATACTGTGGTGTTAATTATATTATGTACACAGTTAAGAGATTATTGAGATATGTCTGTGAAGAAATTACAGAGGAAAGGCCATTAATTAGAAACTGTAGACTCAAAGCTATATTCAGTGATGGACAAAACTGGGCTCTTGCCCTTTGGGGAGGGATAAATCTAATTTTGTTTATATGCAGGCAGTTGCAATATATTATGTTGAAGGATATGTTACTACTGTTTTGATACTGAACAGTCCAAGGTGGGAATTCTGGTGGATATCTGTTTTGATGACCAACTGAAATTGCCTCCACCATTTGGTCTCTCACTTTACCTTTTACTTGGCCTTATTTTACTTGCCCTCCCAATACAGAATCTCCCCAAACCACTCCCTTATACTTAAAAAATAATTTCCTTTTCTTTCTACTAAGGCCTAGACTTGAAATTTAGATTCCACCAATTTTATGCACCCAAGGGAAATTTTGATTGGATAAACGGAGAAAGAACTAAAGTACCACATACGTCCTGTGCTGACACTGATGCCAAGTTTTACAAAGACCTGAAACTGCAGGAATGAAATGATTTGTAGCTTTATGTTCATGGCAGAGGAAGTAGCTTTTTTAAGAAGCCATTTCTATGGTGTGGGGTAGAAAGTCAATTCTAGAATCTCTGTCTAGAATTTATTTTCTCAGATTGAAAATTTCTGTGAAATATCTGTAGTTTTAACAACTTCTTTCTACCCCAGTTTATATTTTGATAAGAATTCTGACCAATAAGAGCCATATATGTCCATTTCAGCTTGTCAATTTTTCATTTTTTCCCCCTACTTTTGAGAAGGTCCAGAGAATAATTTTATGTAAAACCAATAACTTGCAAAGTATGATAAAGTAGGCCTAAATATAGGACCACAAAGAAAATAATTAAGCTAAAAACCTAACTTTCAAAATTTGCTTTACTGTATCTTTTAAAAAAGATTCATGAATGTGCTAGACTTCTCACCTATACTAGTTATATCAGAAGACTTTCTAGAACAATTGGGACTTAATCAAAGGTTAGAAACCTTAAGAGTATAACAAAAAAAGTGTCTTGAAGGACCATATGGAATTCTTACTCTAGAACATAGTATTAATAGTAGCAGGTTCCAGGAGCCTGAATGATAGGGAAATATGCCTATTCTGTCAGACTGCTTTTCTTCTGTTGTTCTCTGTAGTCTTTTCTATGCAATAGTAGAAAGCATTGGATGTTTCTTACTGTGCCACTTACTGTCACTTTTCGAATTCCATTATCACTAAATGGCTGCCTATATTCACAGCAGACATGGCACTGACCTTCAACAGTCTAGAGGGTTTTATTGATGGACATTAGAATATCAAGGGGAAACAATCACACTAGATCACTAGAGTGCTTTTCCAGATGACCCTTGATAATTAAATGTTTTTAGAGTTGGAAATAAGAGAAATGCCTGCCCACCACACCACCGGTGGAGTATGCCAAATGGTACCTACACTACAAAGAGGACCCTTAACAGTCCTGTGGTTAAAGTTGTCAACTTTGATTAAAACTATGAGGGTGAATAAATCATTAACAGAAACAGAACAGAGAATAATTATAATAGATGTCCAGCTGATAAGGTAAACTGGAATTGGAAGCCAGAATTAACATGTAAAGGCAGCCTCACTTAGGGTGATAACTGAGAATTGCAGAGGCCCCGAGGACCCTGTGGGCTCCCTAGAGTGTCAGGCAACATCTTTCCAGGCAGAAACTTTGTAACAACTAATTCACTGTTTGTGTGTGTGAGTAGGATCAAGAAATTTTCTCAAAGGGGTGTCTCTCTCTTTAACAGCGGTCAGAGAAACAGTATCCGCAAACTTTTAGATGTGGTATGGAGCAAAGCAAACAGCAAGGGACTAAAAATATTTACTTTTACTTACTCCATTTGAAAAATGATCTTAGGTTAAAGGATTTAACAGTCAGCAAGTCTGATCCAAAATGTATACATTGAAACTTTCTTTTAGGTAATCATAACCGTTCAGAAATTATTATCTACTTAGGCCAGGAGATTCTGAGCTGAAAACTAAAAGTACAAAATTGAAGCACAAAATTTTCAGTAGTTAAAGTGTACAATAAGCAATTTATTGCTTAGTAAACTATTTCTGGCATGAGAAAATATGTATAACAATATAATTTGCACTTGTACATCTATCGCCAAGTTTAAGAAATAAAATAGAATCGAAGTTGCAATTTATTCCTCCCAGAACTCATCTCCGATGTTCGTGCTTACAGATAACCTCTACTCCACATTCGGCATTTAAACTCTGCAAATTTTTATATTTTATTCCGTATGGAGTTGTAGTCAAACAGCATGTAATTTATCCTGCATGCATTAAAATTATATTAAAGATATTATACTTTAAGATCATCTGGAGCTTGCTCTTTCAGTCAATATTTTAAAATAAATTATCCATATTATTACTAGAGACTCTTGTCTTTTTCATTTTAGTGAGTATTTGCTTCAGTGTTTTGTGACTAAAGAAACTTCTTGATTTAGTCTCCTGAATAAATATTCATATTATTTTCAATTTTTCAAAATTACAAATAAAGCTATCAGGAACATTCTTGTATATGTCTCCTTGGGCACATGTGGCCGTTTCTTGGGAAAATGTAACTGCTGAGTATGATACATGTGCATCTGCCACTTCACTAGAGAGCCTGAAATTGCTCTCCAGAGGGGCTGTAACAATTTACAAATCTCCCAGCAGTGAATGAGAGCTTCCTTTGCCCCACGCCTTACCATTACTTCTTGTTATTTTTTTAATTGTTGCCAATTTAATAGGTGTGAAATTGTGGGTAATCATTAATTTACATTTTCCTAATTACTAATGACTTTGAGCTTTTTTTGTATATTGTTGACTTTGTGGGTCCCTTTTTCTGGGATTTGCCTTAATATATGGTCAGCTCATCAAAACCTAAGTTGTTTCATTTTGTTGAGAATTTTTAACTCTTTTGAAGCAGAAAGAGTTTTGTTATCTTTGCAGGTGACAAGTTCAGATGCCACTCACACAGTTTTAGAGGGAACAGTGCTCACTGTTAAAAGAGTATACAATACTATCAGAAACAGAAATTAAGGAAATGATCCCATTTATAATCACATCAAAATGAATACTTAGGAATAAACTTACCTAAGGAGGTAAAAGACCTGTACTCAGAAAACTATGACATAAATGAAATATTTAAGATGACACAATCAGATGGAAAGATATATCACGTTCATAGATCAGAAGAATTACTATTGTTGAAGTAACCACACTACATAAATAAATACACAGACTCAGTGCAATTCCCATAAAAATACCAAGGGAATTTTTTTCAGAACTAAAACAAATAATTTTAAAATTTATGTGAAAACACAAAAGACTGAATAGCCAAGACAATTTTGAGAAAGAAGAATAGAACCAAATGTATGTTCCTTGCTATCAGACCATAATACAAAAGCTACAACAATAAAAACAGTATGATATTGCACAAAAAACAGACACATAGCTCAGTGAAAGAGAATAGGGAGTCCAGAAATAAATCTATGCACTTACAGTAAATTAACATATGGCCGAGGAAGCAAGAATCTGCAATGGAGGGAAATCATAGTCTCTTCAATAAATGGACAGCTAAATGTCAAAAATAAAATTAAAACATTTTTTTTCCATTTATTTTTATTAGTTGGAGGTTAATTACTTTACATCATTGCAGTGGTTTTTGTCATACATTGAAATGAATTAGTCATGGATTTACATGTATTCCCCATCCCGGTCCCCCCTCCCACCTCCCTCTCCACCCGATCCCTCTGGGTCTTCCCAGTGCACCAGGACCGAGCACTTGTCTCATGCATCCAACCTGGGCTGGTGATCTGTTTCACTCTAGATAATATACATGTTTCGATGCTGTTCTATTAAAACATCCCACCCTCGCCTTCTCCCAGAGTCCACAAGTCTGTTCTATACATCTGAGTCTCTTTTTCTGTTTTGCATATAGGGTTATCGTTACCATCTTTCTAAATTCCATATATATGCGTTAGTATACTGTAATGGTCTTTATCTCTCTGGCTTACTTCGCTCTGTATAATGGGCTCCAGTTTCATCCATCTCATTAGAACTGATTCAAATGAATTCTTTTTAATGGCTGAGTAATATTCCATGGTGTATATGTACCACAGCTTCCTCATCCATTTGTCTGCTGATGGGCATCTAGGTTGCTTCCATGTCCTGGCTATTATAAACAGTGCTGCAATGAACATTGGGGTGCACATGTCTCTTTCAGATCTGGTTTCCTCGGTGTGTATGCCCAGAAGTGGGATTGCTAGGTCATATGGCAGTTCTATTTCCAGCTTTTTAAGAAATCTCCACACTGTTTTCCATAGCGGCTGTACTAGTTTGCATTCCCACCAACAGTGTAAGAGGGTTCCCTTTCCTCCACACCCTCTCCAGCATTTATTGCTTGTAGACTTTTAGATAGCAGCCATCCTGACTGGCGTATAATGGTACCTCATTGTGGTTTTGATTTGCATTTCTCTGATAATGAGTGATGTTGAGCATCTTTTCATGTGTTTGTTAGCCATCTGTATGTCTTCTTTGGAGAAATGTCTGTTTAGTTCTTTGGCCCCTTTTTTGATTGGGTCATTTATTTTTCTGGAGTTCAGCTGGAGGAGTTGCTTGTATATTTTTGAGATTAATCCTTTGTCTGTTGCTTCATTTGCTATTATTTTCTCCCAATCTGAGGGCTGTCTTTTCACCTTGCTTATAGTTTCCTTTGTTGTGCAAAAGCTTTTAAGTTTCATTAGGTCCCATTTGTTTATTTTTGCTTTTGTTTCTAAAATTCTGGGATGTGGGTCATAGAGGATCCTGCTGTGATTTATGTCAGAGAGTGTTTTGCCTATGTTCTCCTCTAGGAGCTTTATAGTTTCTGGTCTTACATTTAGATCTTTAATCCATTTTGAATTTATTTTTGTGTATGGTGTTAGAAAGTGTTCTAGTTTCATTCTTTTACAGGTGGTTGACCAGTTTTCCCAGCACCACTTGTTAAAGAGGTTGTCTTTTTTCCATTGTATATCCTTGCCTCCTTTGTCGAAGATAAGGTGACCATAGGTTCGTGGATTTATCTCTGGGCTTTCTATTCTGTTCCATTGGTCTATATTTCTGTCTTTGTGCCAGTACCATACTGTCTTGATGACTGTGGCTTTGTAGTATAGTCTGAAGTCAGGCAGGTTGATTCCTCCAGTTCCATTCTTCTTTCTCAAGGTTACTTTGGCTATTTGAGGTTTCTTGTATTTCCATACAAATTGTGAAATTATTTGTTCTAGTTCTGTGAAAAATACCGTTGGTAGTTTGATAGGGATTGCATTGAATCTATAGATTGCTTTGGGTAGTATAGCCATTTTGACAATATTGATTCTTCTAATCCATGAACACGGTATATTTCTCCATCTGTTTGTGTCCTCTTTGATTTCTTGCATCAGTGTCTTATAGTTTTCTATGTATAGGTCTTTTGTTTCTTTAGGTAGATATACTCCTAAGTATTTTATTCTTTTTGTTGCAGTGGTGAATGGTATTGTTTCCTTAATTTCTCTTTCTGTTTTCTCATTGTTAGTGTATAGGAATGCAAGAGATTTGTGTGTGTTAATTTTATATCCTGCAACTTTACTGTATTCGTTGATAGCTCTAGCAATTTTCTGGTAGAGTCTTTAGGGTTTTCTATGTAGAGGATCATGTCATCTGCAAACAGAGAGAGTTTCACTTCTTTTCCTATCTGGATTCCTTTTACTTCTTTTTTTTTTTTTTTTTTTTTTTTTGGAGCCAAAATTAATATTTATTTCCTTGTATTAGACAATCTCAAATGGAGCTGGGAGGAGAACAAGAAGAAATACAATTCAGCTGCTGAATTATAAGAAGCTGAGCTTTATTCAACAAAATTTATCCAGTGTATCAAGCACTCAGCTGGGTATGCGTGGTACAGTGAACAGGACAGGTTGACTCGGCTCTCATGGAGCTTACACTCTAATGCGAAAAGCGGACAACTTTAAGTCAGACAGCTGCTAAAAATGACTCTGGGAGAGTGGGATGTTTCAAGAGAACAGCATTGAAACATGTATATTATCTAGGGTTAAACAGATAACCAGCCCAGGTTGGGTACATGAGACAAGTGCTCGGGCCTGGTGCACTGGGAAGACCCAGAGGGATCGGGTGGAGAGGGAGGTGGGAGGGGGGACTGGGATGGGGAATACATGTAAATCCATGGCTAATTCATTTCAATGTATGACAAAAACTACTGTAATGATGTAAAGTAATTAGCCTCCAACTAATAAAAATAAATGGAAAAAAAAATGATCAAAGCAAGATGCAAAGTGTTTTAAAAACCAGGGATTTGGGAGGCAAGCATCCAATTTAATCTATAGGAGGACTCCTTATGAAGGCTAGTAAGCTAATCTAAAGATGCTAGATATTAACTGAGTGAGTCTCATTGTGGTCTTTTGGAAATTGATGGGTTGTTGGTTTTGTAATAATTGCGGACTTTTACTGGCATTGGGTGGATCCGGCTAGGGATAAGAGATGTCCCTATGGTGTATGGGTTAGTCCCATACAAAGAAGACTTATTCGGTACTCTATACGACTTTTTAAGGTCCTACTAGATACTTATGTAGGACCTACAGCTCGCCTGAGAGAATATAATTCTTGTTTTCCTCTTAGACAATCTGTCATTTGTCTTGTCCTGCTAAACTTATTTCAATTAAGATAATTTCGTTCTTCCCCTAACTACATGCAGAAAAGGTATATGGCCTGTTATGACTTACCCTAATACTGGTTTTTCATTCTGGTGTCACCTATACTTCTAATCTTTCCAGTACTTCTTTATAGAAAGTAGCCTCCAATCGACTCTTAAATCCAAACCTGTTCATTTTCAGTAGAAATAAATATCTATTTCATGATGTCCTATAGCATGGTCATCTGGAGCATTTACATATTGATATTCATTTTATCATTATTACAAACTTCTTGCCTTCTGTTTCTCCATTATAATAGTGAGGGCAATAAATTGAAAAAAATTCATGTAGATCGTAGTATCTAAATCATCTCAGGACAGCAAAGGGGATGTTATCATACAAATTACTTGCTCTGAAAATGGTGAATAGATCTGATAAGGTTTGTGGCTGCCATCATAATGGGGGAGGGCGATACTGGCATGTAGTATGTGAGAGCCAAGTATGCTGACTATCTGGCAGTACTGGGCAGCTGCTCACAATAAGGAATTACTCTGCACCCTATACGAATGTAGAATGTCTCACTAGACATTCGTGTATGACCTACAGCTCGCCTGCAAGAATATAGTACTTCCTCATTTTCTCCAATTCGACAATCTGTAGATTTCCTTTTTTTTTTTTTTTTAAGGTTTTTTAACTTTTTTTGGCCAGGCCACGTGGCATGTGGGATCTTGGTTTCCTGACCAGGGTTTGAACCCGTGCCCCATGCAGTGGAAGCTTGAAGCCGTAACCTTTGCACTGCCAGGGAAGTAAGTCCCTGTTGGAGCCCTTTTAAGTCAGAGAGTTGTAGAGATCTTTGCACCGATCTAAAACCTAATATAAAATCAACCCTAATGCTAATTAATTTTTATAACGTATCTGCTGGAAGTAATTATAACATGAAATGTTGGCGACTGGTATGGAATGTTGAAAATTGGAAGGAAAACCCTCATTCATGATAAGAAAGGAACTCTTGGTCCAGGTACCTCAGCTGCTCTAAAAACTGATTGTGCTACAATTCCACACAATCTGTTATATTTAGAAAAAGAAGCCCCTCGCAGGCGCAAGGCTTGTTTGCGGCACTGTTCCCTTCGTTCTGATTCTGTCTCCCTAGGAAACTAACCTCACCTCCTTAGGGGGCCCATCCTTTAGTAGAATGGCCCTAATTGCTTGGTGAGCCTCAACTAACATAGCGAACGACTACAACAGCACTCGGATTTATCAGTCGTGATTGTGTGAATCTGGTTACTGCAACTCGGTCCACCCAAAATACCAGCACTTCATGTATGTCTGACCTGAAAAAAAGCCTTCTCTGTTAGTTAGAATATAAATGTCTACTTTGCCCAAATGGGCAGTTAATTACAGTTGGTTGCTGCGCTCTGAGCCATACTTAGCAGCTCTTTTTATTGCATTTCATAAAGCGTCAACTTGGATGGAGTACCCTAAATAAACGTAGAGATAAAGAAATGCATGCCCTCAAATCAGTTTCACCACAGAGATAAGGTACAGTACTGCAGTTATATCTTGCTAGCATTTAAATTGCCCTTACGTTTCCTCCCCCCGCAACTATATTCCTATGTATTTTCCCCCAGCTTTCCACAATTTTCCAAGGCTGTACTGTCTTATATCGTTATTTCAATAGGAATTTTTAGATTTCACTTAAATTTCCCAAATAAATTTTCTTTTAATTTAACCAAAACAAAACCAAATCATGCAATCAACTAAGAGTAGTTGGGGGAGAAAGGTTGCTGCATTAACAGAAGCTGTAGAAGTGAGTCTTTACCAGTTACATCTAAGGTAATGAGTGATTCCCAAACTTATGACACATTTCAATCATCTTCTTGGCTGTCAACCCCCAAAAAGTGATCTAGTTGGAGTGGGGTGTAATCTGGACATCGGAATTTTTGTTTTTAAGGCTGCATGCACTGTGCAGCATGCCAGATCTTAGTTCAGGGATTGAACCTGTGCCCCCTACATTGGGAGTGCGGAGTCTTAACCACTGGATCACCAGGGAAGTCCCCTGGACAGTGGAGTTGTTTAACGCTTACCAGATGATTCAAATGTGCAGCAAAGTTTGGGAACCACTAATCCAAGGCATTTAGAGGAGAGAAGACGTAAGTTTAACTATTATCCTTCTGGGAGATTGGGTTCAGTAAGTGAACAGAGTGGTTATGGCATCCTTTATGACGCTGTAGCCATCATTTCTAACTAATCACGCAGGGTTTCTCTGTTTCGGTATATTCAATCACATATTCTGGGTAAATCTGATCTTTCTGAAAGATGACAAAAACAGAGGGATTCAATCTTGTATCCACACAGCTGTCATACCGCGGAGGGGGATTCTGGTAACTCATATGGCCTTCAATGAAATTTCCAACCAGGACTCGGGCTACAAACATAACGATGTTTTTGGAATCAAACGGGCAATTTTTATGGGAACTAATGGCATCTTTTGTGAAGTAGATTCCTTTTCCATATTTGGCATCATGACTTCCATGTGAGAGCCAGTCAAAATTATTCTTACAGATAGACATCACATTGCTGCGTCTTGCTGCACAAAATAGGATTTGCTCGTCTCTCTTCATCTCCTTTTTCTTGCTTTCAAAAGCCTTTAAGAGCTGTAGGTTCTGGACCTTCTTTATCTTTTCAATCCTGAAATTTCTCATGGAAGCTTTAAAATGATCACTTACTTCAACATATTCTGGAGTATTGTTATGGATTTCAATCAACTCAAAGTCATTTGAGAATGAGACGCTTGTGTCCGGTTTGGGAAGATATATCTTGATGTAAGGTTCTGACGAGGTCTGCCCCTGCGGATGGTCTTGTCCGAGTTTCGCCTGCTCCACATCCCAGTAAGACACAAACGTTGGCCTTCTTATGACATCCCTTTGGGTCTTGGAAACTATGTTTGTCTGAATCATCCCTTGGAAACTCAGCTCGTAGTTTTGTGAACCTGCCTGAAACGGCACAACTCCCCTTGGACAGGATAGAAAAAGAGACTCCAGGTATGAAGAGTCAATGTTTGAAATCTGCTCATTGTCTTTCTATTTAAAAAAATAAAAGGGTAAAGACTTCAGGGTAGGGTTTTAAGAAACTCCTATCATGATATCTTATTTCTTAACTTTATTTCAGCCATGGGATTTGGACAGGAATGCATCCTGCCACCCAAACCAGACTGTCCTTTTTACTTCTTTTTCTGCCCTGATTTCTGTGGCCAACACTTCCAAAACTATGTTGAATAGTAGTGGTGAGAGTGGGCACCCTTGTCTTGTTCCTGATTTCAGGGGAAATGCTTTCAATTTTTCACCATTGAGGGTGATGATTGCTGTGGGTTTGTCATATATAGCTTTTATTATGTTGAGATATGTTCCTTCTATTCCTGCTTTCTTGAGAGTTTTAATCATAAATGGATGTTGAATTTTGTCAAAGGCTTTTTCTGCATCTATTGAGATAATCATATGGTTTTTATCTTTCAATTTGTTAATGTGGTGTATCACATTGATTCATTTGCAGATATTAAGGAATCCTTGCATTCCTGGGATAAAGCCCACTTAGTCATGGTGTATGATTTTTTTAATATGTTGTTGCATTCTGTTTGCTAGAATTTTGTTAAGGATTTTTGCATCTATGTTCATCAGTGATATTGGCCTGTAGTTTTCTTCTTTTGTGGCATCTTTGTCTGGTTTTGGGATTAGGGTGATGATGGCCTCATAGAATGAGTTTGGAAGTTTACCTTCTTCTGCAATTTTCTGGAAGAGTTTGAGTAAGACAGGTGTTAGCTCTTCTCTAAATTTTTGGTGGAATTCAGCTGTGAAGCCATCTGGTCCTGGGCTTTTGTTTACTAGAAGATTTCTGATTACAGTTTCGATTTCCTTGCTTGTGATGGGTTTGTTAAGATCTTCTATTTCTTCCTGGTTCAGTTTTGGAAAGTTATACTTCTCTAAGAACTTGTCCATTTCTTCCAAGTTGTCCATTTTATTGGCATAGAGCTGCTGGTACTAGTCTCTTATGATCCTTTGTATTTCAGTGTTGTCTGTTGTGATCTCTCCATTTTCGTTTCTAATTTTGTTAATTTGGTTCTTCTCCCTTTGTTTCTTAATGAGTCTTGCTAATGGTTTGTCAATTTTGTTTATTTTTTCAAAAAAACTAGCTTTTAGCTTTGTTGATTTTTGCTATGGTCTCTTTAGTTTCTTTTGCATTTACTTCTGCCCTAATTTTTAAGATTTCTTTCCTTCTACTAACCTGGGGTTCTTCATTTCTTCCTCCTCTAGTTGTTTTAGGTGTAGAGTTAGGTTATTTATTTGGCTTTTTTCTTGTTTCTTGAGGTAGGCCTTTAATGCTATGAATCTTCCCCTTAGCACTGCTTTTACAGTGTCCCATAGGTTCTGGGTTGTTGTGTTTTCATTTTCATTCATTTCTATGCATATTTTGATTTCTTTTTTGATTTCTTCTATGATTTGTTGGTTATTCAGAAGCGTGTTGTTTAGCCTCCATATGTTGAATTTTTAATAATTTTTTCCTGTAATTGAGATCTAATCTTATTGCACTGTGGTCAGAAAAGATGACTGGAATGATTTCAGTTTTTTTGAAATTACCAAGACTAGATTTATGGCCCAGGATGTGATCTATTCTGGAGAAGGTTCCGTGTGCACTTGAGAAAAAGGTGAAGTTGATTGTTTTGGGGTGAAACGTCCTATAGATGTCAATTAGGACTAGCTGGTCCATTGTGTCCTTTAAAGTTTGTGTTTCCTTGTTCATTTTCTGTTTAGTTGATCTATCCATAGTTGTGAGTGCGGTATTAAAGTCTCCTACTATTATTGTGTTACTATTAATTTCCTCTTTCATACTCGTTAGTGTTTGCCTTACATATTGCGGTGCTCCTATGTTGGGTGCATATATATTTATAATTGTTATATCTTCTTCTTGGATTGATCCTTTGATCATTATGTAGTGTCCATCTTTGTCTCTTTTCACAGCCTTTATTTGAAAGTCTATTTTATCTGATATGAGTATTGCGACTCCTGCTTTCTTTTGGTCTCCGTTTGCGTGGAATATTTTTTTCCAGTCCTTCACTTTTAGTCTGAATGTGTCCCTTGTTTTGAGGTGGGTCTCTTGTAGACAGCATATATAGGGGTCTTCCTTTTGTATCCATTCAGCCATCCTTTGTCTTGGTTTTGGCATTCAACCCATTTACATTTAAGGTAATTCTTGATAGGTATGGTCCCATTGCCATTATTTTGTTGTTTGGGGTTCACATTTATACCACATTTCTGTGTTTCCTGTCTAGAGAAGATCCTTTAGTATTTGTTGAAGAGGTGGTTTGGTGGTGGTGAATTCTCTCAGCTTTTGCTTGTCTGTAAAGCTTTTGAGTTCTCCTTCATATCTGAATGAGATCCTTGCTGGGTAGAGTAATTAGGTTGTAGGTTATTCTCTTTCATTACTTTAAGTATGTCCTGCCATTCCCTTCTGGCCTGAAGGGTTTCTATTGATAGATCAGCTGTTATCCTCATGGGAATCCCTTTGTGTTTTATTTGTTTTTTCTCCCTTGCTGCTTTTAGTATTTGTTCTTTGTGTTTGATCTTTGTTAATTTGATTAATATGTGTCTTGGGGTGTTTCTCCTTGGGTTTATCCTGTTTGGGACTCTCTGGGTTTCTTGGACTTGGGTGGCTATTTCCTTCCCCATTTTAGGGAAGTTTTCAGCTATTATTTCCTCGAGTAACTTCTCATGGCCTTTCTTTTTGTCTTCTTCTTCTGAGACTCCTATGATTCCAATGTTGGGGCATTTCACATTGTCCCAGAGGTCCCTGAGGTTGTCCTCATTTCTTTTGATTCTTTTTTCTTTTTTCCTCTCTGTTTCATTTATTTCCACCATTTTATCTTCTAACTCACTTATCCTATCTTCTGTCTCTGTTATTCTACTCATGGTTCCCTCCAGAGTGTTTTTGATCTCATTTATTTCATTATTAATTTTTAATTGACTTTTTAAAATTTCTTCTAGGTCCTTGTTAAACCTTTCTTGCATCTTCTCAATCTTTGTCTCCAGGCTATTTATTTGTAACTCCATTTTGTTTTCAAGATTTTGGATCATTTTTATTATCATTATTCTAAATTCTTTTTCAGGTAGATTCCCTATTTCCTCCTCTTTTGTTTGACTTGGTGGGCTTTTTTCATGTTCCTTTACCTGTTGGGTATTTCTCTGCCTTTTCATCTTGTTTAGATTGCTGTGTCTGGAGTAGGCTTCGGGTATTCTTGTGGTCTGTGGTTTCTCTTTATTGTGGAGGTTTCACCCAGTGGGTGGGGTTGGACAATTGGTTTGTCAAGGTTTCCTGGTTAGGGAAGCTTGTGTCAGCGTTCTGGTGCGTGGAATTGGATTTCTTCTCTCTGGAGTGCAATGGAGTGTCCAGTAATGAGTTTTGCCATGGGTCTTTGTGTTAGGTGTGACTTTGGACAGCCTGTATGTTGACACTCAGGTCTATGTTCCTGTGTTGCTAAAGAATTTGCGTTGTATGTCTTGTATTAGAGCTTATTGGCTCTTGGGTGGTGGTTGGTTTTAGTGTAGGTATGGAGGCTTTTGGATGTTCTCTTATTCCTTAATGTTCAGTGTAGTCAGGAGTTTTCTGGTTTTCTCAGGTTTTGGGCTTAAGTCTCCTGCCTTTGGATTTCAGTTTTATTCTTCCAATAGTCTCAAGACTTCTCCAACTATACAGCACTGATAATAAAACTTCTAGGTTAATGGTGAAAAGATTCTCCACTGTGAGAGACAACCAGAGAGATTCATAGAGTTACATGAAGAATAAGAGAGGGATGAAGGAGATAGAGGTGAGCAGGAGGAGAAAAAGGGGACTCAAGAGGAGAGAGACAGATCTACGCAGTTATCTGTTCCCAAAGTGTTCTCTGTAGCCCAGACACCCACAAAGATTCACAGAATTGGATTGGGAAGAGAAGGGGAAAGGAGGAAATAGAGGTGTTCTGAGGTAGAAAACAGAGAGTCAAAAGTGGGAGAGTAATCACCACACTCCTGAATAGAAATTGGAACCGAATATTGGATTCTTAAATGTCCAAAATTCATATCACATACTGAAAAGCAAAGATTAAAAATCTAGTGTAGAGGTTAGACTCTTCGAAATACAATATTTAAAAACATAAACAAAAACACACAAAAAATTTAGAAATGTATATGAAGTTTGGTTTAAAAATAGGGTTTCTCTGTCTCTCTTTTTTCTTGGCAAGGTTATAGTGAGATGAAAATGAAAATTAAGGAATAATAGAGGAGTATTAGAGGACTTCAAAAGGAAATAGAAGAGAAAAACAAGAAAAAGAAAAAAAAAAGAAAAAAAAATTTTTTTTCCCTAATTAAAAAAATCGTAAAAATATATGAAAATGAAAGTTGAGGAGTAATGGGGGAGTAATAGGGAATTTTAAAAGAAAATAAAAGAGAAAAAATAAAAAATAAAAAAAAAGGAAAGAAAAAAAATTTTTTTTTTAATTAAAAAAAAATACATATATATCTAGGAATTTCTCTGGAGTTGTTGCGGTCAGTGTAGGTTCAGTTCAATTTCAGATAGCTCCTCTTTCCAGCTTACACTTCTAGATATCTATAGGCCCCTTCCGGTGTAGTCGGTGTTACCTTCAGGGATTTTAATCTGTTGCACTGGTCCTTTCTGAAGCGGTTCCCTTTGTTTATTTTGGCTTCTCTTCAGTGTCTAATTTCCGCTCTGACACAGGCGGGCGGAGGTGATCTCTTATTTAGGTTCTCTAGTTCAGTTTAGTCCTGCTACGGGAAGGGCGGGGCGCTGCAGACAGATACCGCTCTGTGTGGCTAGCACTCACCAGCCACACTGGGTTTGCCCCGCTCACGGGTGTCTGTGCTTTCGCCGTCTACACTGCTCAGGCTCCCGGCTGCTCTATATGGAGCGGGCCCTGCGTTGAGTGCGGTTCCAGTTTTCGGGTACTCCACAAAAGCGCAGATTCGGTTGCGCCTGCGTTTTGTGCCTTCCCCAGCCTGAGTGGCCCAGTCAGCCAGAGGCTTGGGCGCCCTCTCTCCGGGTTCGGCGCGCTTTTCCCCTCCGCGGCCCCAGCGCGCGCCGCCATCGGGTCTCAGGAAGTCTTTAGCTAGAACCCGGAGGCCTGTTTGCAGTGTGGGAGGGGGTGGCTTCTCAGGGGCTGAGTTTGCCCTTTTCCCCTACCCCCTGCCTCCTACCTCCAGCGGGGATGGGCCGGCTCTTCTCTGGAGTTTCTCAGTCCCTTTGTTTTGTGAACCACCGGCAGTGTGTTCGGGCCAGTTAATTTTGTCCCTTGCTATCCCACAGTTTAAAAAAGCTCCCTCCGATTGCTCTCAGGGTCTTCGGGCCGGACCTCACCCTAAGCAATGCCGCCTGCTCCTCTCCGTTCGGCCCCGCTTGTTGCTGGCGGGTACGGGCGTTTGGGGTACTTTTCTGCTGGGAGTTGCTTTTAGGCACGTAATCTGTGGGCCTTGTTTAATTTTTCCTCCCAGTTAGATTGCCGAAAACTTCCCCCAGTCCCGCCAGTGCGAGGGTTTCCTGGTGATTGGAAACTTCCTCTATTAAGACTCCCTTCCCGGGACGGGTCTCCGTCCGTAGCTCTTTTGACTCCCTTTTTATCTTTTATATTTTGTCCTACCTCCCTTCAAAGACAATGGGCTGCTTTTCTGGGCGCCTGATGTCCTCTGCTAGCGATCAGAAGTTGTTTTGTGAAATTTGCTCAGCGTTCAAATGTTCTTTCAATGAATTTGTAGTAGAGAAAGTGGTCTCTCCGTCCTATTCCTCCGCCATCTTGGCTCCTCCCTCAAATTAAAACATTTCTCATACCATAAATAAACTCAAAATGGGTTAAAGATCTAAATGTAAGACCAGAAACCATGAAATTCCTAGAAGAAAACATTGGTGGAACACTCTGACATAAATCATAGCAATATGTTTTTGCATCTGTCTCCTAAAGCAAAAGAAATAAAAACAAAAATAGACAAATAGGAACTAATTAAAATTAAAATCTTTTTCTTAGCAAAGGAGACCATCAATAGAGCAAAATGACAGCCTATTCAATGGGACAAAATTTTCGTAAATGATATGACACATAGGAGTTAATATCCAAAATACAGAAACATCTCATTCAATTCAACATAATAATAACAAACCACAAGATTAAAAAATGGACAGACAACCTGAACAGTCATTTTTCCAGAGAAGACACATAGACGACCATGAAGCATATGAAAAGATGCTCGATATCATTATTCATGAGAGAAATGTAAATTAAAATTACAATAAGAAACCATCTTATATATGTTAGAATGACTATCATCAAAAATTTCACATATAACACATTTTGGTAAAGATGTGAAGAAAAGGGAATTTTTGTACACTGTGGGTGGGGATGTGAATTGGTGCAGCCAATCCAAAAAACAATATGGAGGTTTTTCAAAAAGATAAAAATAGAACTACCATGTGACCCAGAAATTCCACACCTGAGTGTTTAGTCAATAAAAATAAAGTCACTTATTTGAAAAGATACATGCACCCCAATGTTCACAGCAGCATTATTTATAATAACCAAGACATGGAAGAAACCTAAGTGTCATCAACAGATGAAAGGATAAAGAAAGTGTGATATCTATATCTATCTATACAATCGAATACTACGTAGCCACAAAAAAGAATAAAAATTTGCCATTGCAACAACATGGATGGACTTGGAGGGTATTATATTAAGCGAAATAATTTTGACAGAGAAAGACAAATACTATACAATGTCATTTATATGTGAAATCTAAAAAATTAAACAAATTAATGAATACAACTGCAAAAACATCCAAATCCGTAGAGAATAAATTAGTGGTTACCAGTGTGGAAGGAAAGGGGAGTGGGAGGGGCAACATGGTTTAGGAGATTAAGAGGTACAAACTACTATGCATAAAATAAATAAGCTACAAGTATATATAGTACAACACAGGGAATATAGCCATGTTTTACAATACCTATAAATGGAATATAGCCTTTAATAATTATGAATCATCATGCAAATCTAAAACTTACATACTGTTACACATCAACTATAACTCAAAAAACCCCATATAAATAGCCATAACTGCCCAAAACAGCTAATGCTATTCTGGTAAAGGGGAAGAAGCTGGCAGGCAAAAGCGTTGCCACTCCCACTTGTTGATTCTCAGAGCTGAGTTTAAATTCTTGTTTTAATTTGCTCATTTCTTTTTGCTCAGTTATTTTAGAAATTGTAAATATGCTTCACTTTCTTGTCTCACAGTATTAAGTGCCTCATGAGAATTAAAAAAATTAAAATTTTGGTCTGTGTGGTTTTATATCACTCATTGTTGAATACTTTAAAGTAGTACACATGAAACAGCATATTATTTTTTAATATGAGGTTAATTACAAGCCTACAGAAAAATTGAAAGAACAATACCAACAGTTTCCTTACATTTCTCATCATGTTTGCCTCAGTTCAGTTCAGTTCAGTCACTCAGTTGTTTCCAACTCTTTACGACCCCGTGAATCGTAGCTCGCCAGGCCTCTCTGTCCATCACCAATTCCCAGAGTTTACTCAAACTCATGTCCATTGAGTAGGTGATGCCATCCAGCCATCTCATCCTCTGTCATCCCCTTCTCCTCCAGCCCCCAATCCCTCCGAGCATCAGGGTCTTTTCCAATGAGTCAGCCCTTCACATGAGGTGGCCAAAGTATTGGAGTTTCAGCTTCAGCATCAGTCCTTCCAATGAACACAGAGGACTGATTTCCTCTAGGATGGACTGGTTGGATCTCCTTGGAGTCCAAGGGACTCTCAAGAGTCTTATTTAACACCTCAGTTCAAAAGCATCAATTCTTCGGTGTTCAGCTTTCTTCACAGTCCAACTCTCACATCCATACGTGACCACTGGAAAAATCATAGCCTTGCCTAGATGGACCTTTGTTGACAAAGTAATGTCTCTGCTTTTTAATATGGTATCTAGATTGGTCATAACTTTTCCTAAATATTTACAATTTACATGCTCATAGCACAATTATTAACAAGTAACATTGCAACATTATTATATTATTAAGTAATATGTAGACTTTTTTTTTTCAAATTTCACCAGTTTTTCCATTAATCTCCTTTATCTATCCAAGGTCCCTACCCAGAATTCTATGTGATAGTTAGCTGTTTATCTTCAGCCTCCTCCAGTCTCCTTCAATGTTTCCTTGTCTTTCCTTACTGTGATTGATGCTTTGGAAAAGTAAATCAGTTATGTTGTAGAGTGCTCCTCAAGGTGTAGTTGTCTATTATTTTCTGGTCATTGGAACAAGATGGAGCATTTTGGATAAGAATACTACAAAGATAATATTGTGTTTTTCTCAGTGCATCGTATGAAGTTTTTGTTATGTTGATATGTTTAATGAGAAACAGAACTGGTTAGAAAAAGAAAGGTTTTGAGATAATAGAAAATAGTGAAATGGCCAAAATAATTTAATTCTGTACCATCTGAAGGGACAAAGACTGACTGATATAATGTTGATGTCTCCACAGTTAACCCAATAGTGAACAATATAATAACATTACTGCAGCCATGAAATTAAAAGACGTTTGTTCCTTGGAAAAAAAGCCATGACAGCATGCTAAAAAGCAGAGACATCACTTTGCTGACAAAAGTCCATATAGTCAAAGCTATGGCTTTTCCGTTAGTCACGTATAGATATGAGATTTGGACCATAAAGAAGGCTGAGCACCGAAGAATTGATGCTTTCAAACTGTGGTGCTGGAGAAGACTCTTGAGAGTCCCTTGGACTGAAAGGAAATCAAATCAGTCAATTGTAAAAGGAAATCAATCCTGAATGTTCATTTGAAAGACTGATGCTGAAGTTGAAACTCTAATACTTTGGTCACCTTATGTGAAGAACTGGCTCATTGGAAAAGACCCTGATGCTGGGAAAGATAGAAGGCAGGAGGAGAAGGGAACGACAGAGGATGAGATGGTTGGATGACATTGCCGACTCAATGGACACGAGTTTGAGCAAGCTCTAGGACATGGTGAAGGACAGGGAAGCCTGGTGTGCTGCTCTTTGTGGGGTCACAAAGAGTCAGACATGACGGAGTGAATACACAACAACAATTCCAACCATAATCAGTGCACTAGTCCACATCAGTGTCACTCAGTAAAAAACAAAGGAAAGTAAGCAAATGCTTTAAATATAATGTCTTAATTATTGTGGAAATATGAATCAGGCTAAAATTAACATCTCTTATGCAGGAACATTTCTAGCACCAACTACATGAAACTATCGGTCTTGAAGCAACACTTGAAAACCAATCATGTAAGCTGTGAGGGAAACCACCAGAATATTTTTGTAACTTAAAAGGAAGACTTGACTGAGAATGGTATAATGAAAAGTACAATCAAACAAACAAGCAAACTGCTTAAAGCTAAAATTCAGATCTATTTTAGAATTGTATTGGTAGTTGATGCTCATATAATTGAAGAAATTTAGTGATAGTCTGTATTGTAGTTAAAAGTGAACATATTTTAAGTCAAAATCCCAGTAGACACATTAACAAAAAATACTTTCAAATGGCATGTTTTACTATATACTTAAATGAATCCTTAATTATTTTAGAAAGATAAATAAAGTTTTTTCCTTCTTTTCATTTTCTTGTTCTCTTATCTGTCTACTCCTTTTCTGTCTTCTTAGCCATTAAATTATATAAATGAATAATTTTGTAATTTTACTGCCCTTTTAAAACTATATATTAACTTTCATTCTATCTTTGTAACCAGTGCCAAATTTTTGCAAATAGGTAAAAAATTTTATGATTCCATTGATTCTCCATACAATTAACATAAAATGATACCATTTCTTTCTTTAAGAAAAATAACATCAAGCATTACTTGCAATACAAATGATATGTATCCATAACTTTACTTAGATGATAATCATAAGTCGTAAAAATATCTTCTTGCTATTAGCATCCTTCTAGCGGCTGCGAAGTTATCATTCATCATTTTGCTTACCCTTCAAAGGCTGTAACATTAGCGTGAACTGACTGGTATAATACAAAGTACTTTTGGAAAACATATTTACAAAAGTGAATAAATGTATAAATATTTTAGTGATGAAAAATAACAAATTAAAAGTACACTAGAAAAATCTGATACAAAATAAAACACTTTCAGAGAAAAATAATTTTATTTGATTTCAAGTAGCCCATGAATATTTTTATCATATAGATATAAAAATGGCATAGCATTACACACAAAAGTAATTTGTAATATTAAGATAATAGTGTTTTTTCAGCTTTATTGAGATAAAATTGACAAGTAAAATTGAAACAAATATTAAAATGTGCTATGTAATGGTTTAATATATTCATACATTGTCCAAGTATTTCTCCTATTGAGTGACTACATCTATTGCTTCACATATTTAATACTCCTTTGTGTTTTGGTGAGAATACTTTTGTTCTATTTTCCTTAACAAATTTCAGTTATGTAGTTCAGTGTTACAAACTGTATAGTAAATGTGTTATGCATTAGCCTCAGGTCTTAGTCAACTATAACTGAAAGTTTCTATCTTATTACCAGCCTCTCCCTATTTTCCCCATCCTAGCACCTGGCAACCACTTTTTGCTCTCTGCTTCTGTAAGCTGAACTCTTTTTTTAAAGGATTCTAAATAAAAGTGACATCATGTAACATTTGTCTTTCCCTGTCTGTTTTATCACTTGGTATGATATTCTCAAGGTTTGTCTTGTTATTACAAATGAAAGTGTCTCCTTCTTTCTAAAGGCTATCTAATATCCCATTGCATATATGTATATCACATTTTCTTTATTTATTCCTCAACAGACACATAGGTTGTTTCTATACTTTGGATATTGTGAATAATGTTGCAATGAACATGAAAGAAAAGACATCTCTTCCAGATATTGATTTCATTTTCTTTGGATAGACATACCCAGTGGTGGCATTTTAGATCATGTGGTAATTTTATTTCTAATTTCTTGTGGAAACTCCATTCTGTTTTTCATTATGCCTATATTAATTTACATTTCCACCAACACTGCACAAGAGTTCTCTTTTATAAACCTCCTTGTTAGCATTTTTTTTTTACTCTTTTATCATTTTGATAATAGATATCCTAAACAGTGTGAGAAGATATCTCATTGTGGTTTCTATTTGCATTGCCTCGATGATTAGTGACGTTAAACAGCTATGTATTATGTATGTACCTGTGTACTATTTGAATGTCTTCTCTAGAAAAGTTTCTCTTAAAATTCTTTGTCCACTTTCTGATTGGGTTATTTTTATTTCTCTTGTTATATGAATTCCTTGTATATTTTGAACATTAACTCCTTATTGAATATGTGGTTTGAAAATATTTTCTCCCATTTCAAACATAGGTTTTCTTTCCATTTTATGGAGGATTTTTTCATCTATGTTCATCAGGGCTATTGGTTTGTAATTTTCTTTTGATATTTTTGTTTGGCTTTTGTATTGGGGTGATGCTGGCCTGATAAAAATAAGTTAGGAAGTTTTCTTCCTCTTCAACTTTTGTGATGAGTTTGATAATGGTGGGGATTTATTCTTCTTTACATGTTTGGTAAAATTCACCAGTAAAGCTGGCTTCCCTATGGGCTCAGTTGGTAAAGAATTCTCCTGCAACGCAGGAAACACAGGTTCGATCCTTGGGTTGGGAAGATCCCCTGGAGAAGGGCATGGCAACTCACTACAGTATTCTTGCCTGGAGAATCCCATGGACTGAGAAGCCTGGCAAGCTTCTTTGTCCATGGGGTCACAAAGAGTCGGACATGACTAAAGTAACTGGACATGTATGCACCAGTAAGCCTATCTAGTTTGAGACTTCTCTTTGTTATGAGGTTTTTGATTACTGATTCAATCTTCTTGCTATTAATTAATCTGTGCAGATATTCTATTTTTTATGATTCAGTTTCCTATGCTATATGTTTCTAAGAATGTATACATTGCTTCTGGGCTTTCCAATTTGTTAGCATATAATTGTTCATTTAGCTTTCCAGGTGGCTCATTTGTAAAGAATTCACCTTCTAATGCAAGAGACACAGGAGATGTGAGTTGAATCCTTGGGTCAGAAAGATCCCCTAGAGTAGGAAATAGCAACACACTCCTGTATTCTTGCCTGGAAAATTCTATGGACAGAGCAGCCTGGCAGGCTACAGTCCATGGGATCACAGAGACAGACAAGACTGAGCACATACACTCAATTGTTCATTGTAGTCTCTTATGATCTTTGCTGGATTCTTTGCACCACATCTCCCAGTATTGACAGAGAGGTCTCTTGTAGGAAATGGTCCTCTTCAACCAGCTCCAAATTGTAAATAAAAACTGACAATTTCATATACAAAGTGCAGATGTCAAGGCCAATCCATTGACAAAATAATAGTAAAGTTTTGTTTGTTTCTAAATTTAAATATAAACATGAGTTACAACATTGTCTTCAACAGATGAAAGACTCTGATATTCCCCACTGGGCGTGAACTCCTTTAAAGACTGCTGTTTAATTTGGAGGAAGGACAGGTTAAATCCAAACAAAAGTAGAATTAAATTAAAAGTTTTAAGTTGGGAGATCTCATGATGGGGAAATGTTGTCAACTGTTTGGGATGTTTAGACAGAAAAGGAAAGTTTTAGTGACAGTCATTTTCAGTTTGCTCTGCAAAGCAAAGCAGACAGAACCTTGCTCGATAACCTGCCAGAAGCTGAGAAGAGCAAAGAGCAATTTCACGCCTCTCTCTGATAAGGCAGTAGGTTAATTAAAGGTAATCAATCTAGCAGCAAATTTAAAAAAAAATGCAAAGCCTGTTTTAACACAAGAGCTTTTCAGTAATGAATAGATCTTTTCAACTGAAGAAAAGCCAGGAAGCAGAGGAATCTGTGTGCTGGATCTTATGAGGTGGGAGGAATAACTGATGAACCTGCTGTCATCTTGAGTATGATATCTCAGTTTCTTGTTCTGTTTTGTATGGTTTCGACCTTAGTGTCTTAATCTCTAAATTGACGGCCTCCTACGATGTAATTATCCCTTAGTGTCTATTTCTTTTGTGTACATAGACTCAAAGAAAGTTTTTGAATAAGCTCAGCATTGCAAATACTGACATGATTTTTTCTTTTACCGAGGTAATTTCCTTGGCCAATAAATCCTATAAAATGATTATGAGGTTAAATCAGAACTGCCTGAATTTTAATAATAATAGCATGAAATGTTATATTTATATAGTATCTTTCATTTCTGAATCTCAAATGATTTAAATATACCTCATTAATCACACAAGCATTCTTGGAGGTATTTAGATGGGTGTTTTTAGCATTATTATCAACAATTAAGTAGTACCAAAGAGATCAATCTTATCTCTTACAACATAAAGAAAGTGTAATTTTTTACATCCAAAAGGCTCATAATGAATAAAAAGAAAGACATTTAAATATAAATATGCCTCTAAACATAGTGTCAAATATCAGTGGGATAATTGCACAAAATGAATTTGAGATTTATAGCAAAGAAACTACTCTCTTTAGAATATATTAGATTTTTGTGAAAACAGCATCAATGCTTTTAGGCCTCTAGGATATGATTAGAGGCATCAGAACAGTAATTTAATTTATTATTGATTCAGGTATAGTCTCTATCTTCTAATGGCTCTATCTCCAAAAAGTTTGTAAGAATTAAGTTTTTATTAAAAAAGAAAAAATAGAAATGGAAAGATGTAATTAGCTGAATAATTCTTTTTAAGGATAAGCACAATTAGTCATTTATCTGTTGTGTCTAACTGCATTAAGTATTATGAATATATTCAGAAGATTTTTACCTATTTGGAATTCTTAAAAATGGAGCCACAGCTATACTTTAATAGCACAGGAGAAAAACTTAATTTTATGAAATATCCTAAAATATTCTTAAGGAGAATTTTTCATGCAGGAAGAATCTTCATTAGCAACACACTGACACTAGTAAAACTGATAAGGAAATCTGCTTTTGCAATAAAGTTAAAAATAACTAGAAATTTCTCAGGACATTAAGTAAATATATGTGTTAGGTTTTGATCTGAAGATTATCATTCTTAAATTCAAATGTTATCTATTTGGCTACCATAGCTCTCCTTTCTGTGCTTTGTAAAAATGTAGTTAAATATACTTTTAAAATGTTATAACATAGTAGGGGAAATTTCAGTTTCATTATAGAAGTTTTAAAAAAACTAGTTGACTTAAATACATAGTGACCTAACTATCTCAGTATATTTATCTAACCACTCCTGAGATCTGAATATGATTCATATATAATGTTCAGGAAAATGAATTATTGATAAATAGCATTTTGTAAGCTTAACTTTAAAACGTTAAAACTCAAAAAGTAACTTTTTGACTGTAGTTAAAAATCTTTAAAACAGTGGCATGCAGTATTAAACATACTTAAGTGTAAAAATAAAAGTAAAAGCACAAATATCTAGCATAATATCTATCACATATAATTCTAAAGAGTCATTTGTTACTTAAATGTTCCAGAAAAGTCAAAGGATTTTTCAAAAGTAAGTTATATTAAATATGACTGTATGACACAATTTTTCATTACAACATATAGTGGAATTTTCTCTGCAATTTCTATTTCACAAATGTTTAGCTTTTATATAAAATTGAACTTGCCAGTTTACAACATAGATATTTGCTAAGAATTTGTCCATAGCCATTGCTTTTTGTGAAGCAATCTTTCATTTGTGTGTGTATGCGTGTGTGTGCATATCATAAATTTTGCATGAAGAAAACAAGAATCACATTTTAAGACAGAGAATACTAAATGGAATCATCTATAGAAATACATTTGTACTTTCACTTGGAATAGGAAGTCACTCATGCTTTCTTCTTTCCCTCCTACAAAGTAAATAATCTATTGTTCATGTCAAGTTGACAGACACATTAAGAACAATTTTGGAGTTTTGAAGGTGGTTGAGGACTTCCATTTATGCTTTGAACTGCAAAATGCCTTTCAACCAGTAACTAATTTTTTCCTCTTACATCCTACTTAATATGATAATAATAATAATAATAATAACATTAAGCACATTTCCTTAATATATGCATGTTCTTTACTTATCAATGTTATGTCCACACAACTTTAATAAAACTTTATTAACAGAAGTGGATCTAAACTGATGAGACAAAGAATAATACAAGTTCTAGTAATTTGTGTGTGTGTGTCTGTGTGTGTGTGTGTACTTTTGGAAGTAGACACTGAACTTCGAATATCACTCCTCCAAGACATTAAAATATTCTTATGTCCAATCCAAGAAGTCTCAAATTATATTAACTCAGCAGCCATCTGTTAATTTTTCTTCTAACTGGCTTTATTTTTAAAGACTCCATACTAATATATATCAGCAAGCACAGAGAGTAAGTTCACTTTCTGTCAAAAGTAAGTTCAGAAAAGGAAGGTTAGGAACTGCTACCACATGAAGTTTTTAATATCACTATTTAACACATTCTTAATTCTGGTTCCCCAAAATGTATGGATTTTATGGCTGCTAAAGGTACGACCTTTGCTGTGTATTTTCACACATATGTGCACACTGCACACTTACTTGCAAATGTACTTACAAACACACAAAGATTTTATAAAAGCACTTGAAATGCCTTCAACCTACACACTTTTGGTATTTTCATGTGATTTGCAGAATTTTTAATCACACCATCAAGGATGTGGTTCCAAATATGCATTTATTCCATTGAGTCAATTTCTATGTTCAGTATGCAATTATGAAGACTGGAGCCAAGCAGGGTCTCTCCCTCTCTTTCTTTCTCCATTGAATAGAAAAGGAAAAAAAAAAAAAAAAAAAAAGAACAGGATTCACAGTGACCTGAGAATAGGCAACAAGGAAGGAGTAGGAAGGCAAGTGGGGCCAGGGGACATGGCCCAAGGCTTAGAGTCAGGAGCTTGTGTTCGCTCTAACCAGGTGTTTCAAGAGACAAGGGGCCTCCACCTCACACTGAAATGAGGATTTCAAGCAAGGATGATAGAGGTAAAATATAGCTAAAAGGTAAGACTGCTAACATTTGCTTCTTCAGGAAACTTGAGTGGTCACAAAGGAAGCATCAAAGCTGAATGGGTATCTAATATCGTTCCCATCCATAGGAGTGAGTATGGATAATTAACTCAGAGGATTTGATATCTGGCAGTGACTTTTTCCATATAAGTGTTCTCCCCATTTATTGTAGCTGTTAAGATTCTGCATAATTTAAAAGAGTAGTCATCACTTGTCTGATTACATTTTGATTTATTCCAGAGCCTCATCTAAAGAACACAACTGTTCAAAAAAAGGCTCTCACATCTTAGAAGAAAAAATAAGAAACTTAAAGGAATATCTCATAGATTAACTCCTCTCAAATTATATAATAGAATATCAAGGATGTCAATCAATTTATATCAGTTCTCAGAATTTTATGAGTTTTCCATTGATTTCAGGAGTTCATACCCAATTTTTATAGTCATTTAATATTTGATTTTGCTTTATTGACAATCTGCCATTTGTATTCCTGGAAAGGATCACAACTGATGCCTTTATGGATGCTATCCCTAACTTCTTATAGTATAACTGATCTTATAGTATAAAATAACACCTAGATACCACAGAGGAGAATTGTTCAGCAAAAATAATTAGGAAGCTTAGATGACTTCTATTCACATATAATTCGGGACTAAGTTGTTAGCAGTGGAAACAAGATATATTAAAAAAATTAAAAATAAAGATAATCTCCAGATGTTATACACATAAATCTTAGATAGCAACACACTTTGTGCCTAATGCAAAAAGGCAATATATTGTTGGGGGAAAGAAACAGGGTCATAGGTTGTTGGATATTAATTTGACATCTTCTAATAATTGTATACATTTTAGAACAAGTTTAGGAAGTTAGATAATGATCACTAAGAATAAAGAAAAAACAAAGGAAAAAAAAACATACAAGTCAGCAGTGCCAAACTAGACAGATGTTTTTTGAACTATGTCAAGTTCAATTATATCCTTAAAATTCAGGTCAGAGGATCACGAAGCTCTATTAAACAAAGTCAAATACTTAATTCTAGAGCTTTAACTTTTGCTGTTCCATAGGTTTGGAGAGTCATGGGGTGGTTGCAGATGAAGAATCTGATGCTGCTTTATGAGGGCTTCCCATTTACAAGTCAGAGACAGAGGCAGTCACCTTACATGTCAAGTAAAATCCCAGTCCTTACAGAAACCTGGCTGACCAGTCTCCTTGAGATACTGTCCTTCATATCTACGTGGTTCTAGCAACTGTTCTCTCTGCCCTTCAAGGATGCTTGGTTCTACAATTGGCCATTAACCATCTCACCCTATTTTTCTTAGAAGCTTCAGGAATACATTCCGTTTTATATCTTCTTGTGGCCTGCCTGGTGATTAGCTTTTGATGAGGTGCTCAACAAATTCTTACAAAAGGAATATATCAAATTATAGAGTAAAGCATTTGCAATTTCAAATTTGAGTGCCTTGGTTATCATGTCAGTGTGACTCATTGAGGTAAAGGATGAAACTGCATAAGTACAACAAAATTAGAGAACATACACATCTTTTGAGGCTATTCTTCATGCTTACTTGTATATTCACCTGTCCATTTTTGGCATAGCTGTCAAAGAGCAGAATCACATTTGGTGACCACTCTCTGGAGCCAGACCTCCTAGATGAAAATCCAAAGTCTTCCATCATTACACTAGGTGATCTTGAGCCCATCACTTATTACAATCTTGTTTCTCAGAGGTGATAACACTTTCTAGTCTCATATAGCTGATATGTGAATGAAGAGATGATTATAATGAAAGACTTTGTATGTACAAAGCAAGCAATCAATAAATATTAGCTCTTATTATCTGAACCATGATTAATCATACATTTCTCTGCCTGTGGGTGTTCAGAGTCTTGGCTTCTCAGGCAGTTCATCATTCAGAGCCCTGTCTCATCATTTCCCACCTGTATTGTGGAGGAGTTATATATTCCTGAGGACAGCACTTTTTTTTATGCCAATGAGTCTGCAATGAAAGCATTTATGGGTGCCCAGTGGAGCAATATGTATGTTTCTGGCCCTTTAAAGGCCTTTTGCTGAGAAACCGCAAAATCTTACTCAGAGACGTGACATTTTCTGTTACTAGATCTTATGCAACCTGAATCATGAAAAACTACCTTCTGGAAATTCCTGTCCTTCATCAAATTCATAAGAGAAAAGAACTTCTATTTCTGAAATAGTGCCCTTTAGATACTGCTTCATACTGGCCTCAAATATGCGTTGTTTCAATATTTCTACAATTACTTTTAATATATATATATATTTTTTCATAATTTCACATCTTTCCTCGTTAGTTATAGTCCCATGTATTTTCTTACAAAGATGGGGAACTAGAAATGAACTAGTGAAAGTGAAGTCGCTCAGTCGTGTTTTTCTTTGCGACCCCAAGGACTGTAGCCTACCACATTCCTCCGTCCATGGAATTTTCTAGGCAACTGTACTGAAGTGTGTCGCCATTTCCTTTTCCAGAGGATCTCCCCGACCCAGGGATCGAACCTGGGTCTCCTGCATTGTAGGCAGATGTTTTACCATCTGAGACATCAGGGAAGTCCTATCATTTAATTCTTGTAACCAATATTTTAAACTAATGAAACTATTAGTCTTAATTCTACTTCTTTTTTGATGGCAAATTGTTTTAGTTGGGAAGTTTTGGGGTGCCAGGGAAAAAAACTAACTCCAGTTAGCTCCAGTAAAAAGGCAATAATAATACAGTGGTATCTTACAGAATCCTACATAAGATCTCTACAAGTATCAGGGATTACTGAAACCACAAGCAAGAAACTAGGAATGAGATCTTTTATTTCCTTCTACACATGGGCTTTATGCTGTTTCTGGACTAAAAGGCATTATCTGATACAGAGTCCACACAGACATAAGGATCTTAAAATCTTTAAATCAAATATGCATTATTATTTAGAGCATTTTAAACTTTTTTTTTTTTTTTTTTTTTTGCTAATGCGCACTGGTTTTAATATATCCGCTATCTTGCATTCATGGCATAGACAAGTTGAGAAGTGATCTTAATATATCAAATATTTACTTTGATTGCAAATAAACAAATTTTAATTTTATTAAAAATGAGAAGTATTACTAAATTACAAAAACTTGCAATGATGTATCTATGTATGTGTACATCAGTTCAGTTCATCGCTCAGTCATGTCTGACTCTTTCTGAGCCCATGGACTGCAGCACACCAGGCCTCCCTGTCCATCATCAACTCCTAGAGTTTACCCAAACACATGTTCACTGAGCCAGTGATGCCATCCAACCATCTCATCCTCTGTCGTCCTCTTCGCTTCCTGCCTTCAATCTTTCCCAGCATCAAGGTCTTTTCATTACATACACCCACCTAAACATGAAAATATCAATATATACTTGGAGCATAACAAGTGAGGAAATTATACTAAGTACAATACCTCAAAAATTAAAAAAAAAATCTAGATAGTGTGAGAATAATGGTTAGACAACTTCATCTCATAAGTAGATCCTATTAAAATAATGGTTGGATTATTAACAACAGGAGAGTTTATATATTATTTCTTTTCAGGGCTGAGTACAAAATCTATCACATGTAATGCTAGTTTCTCTAACAAATTCTAGCTTTATTAAATATGTTAAAGGCAAAAGAAAAAATGACAGAAGCAATAATTTTAGACAACTAAAACCTAGCCAACCATAAGGATATACAATTTAGAGCACAACACATTATGGGGTTTAAATCCTCAGTTCAGTTCAGTTCAGTTGCTCAGTCATGTCTGACTCTTTGCAACCCCATGAATCACAGCATGCCAGGCCGCCCTGTCCATCACCAACTCCTGGAGTGTACTCAAACTCATGCTCATTGAGTCGGTGATGCCATCCAGACATCTTGTCCTCTGTCCTCCCCTTCTCCTCCTGCCTCCAGTCCCTCCAAGCATCAGCGTCTTTTTCAATGAGTCAACTCTTCACATCAGGTGGCCAAAATATTGGAACTTCAGCTTCAGCATCAGTCCTTCCAATGAACACCCAGGACGGATCTTCTTCAGGATGGACTGGTTGGATCTCCTTGCAGCCCAAGGGACTCCCAAGAGTCTTGTCCAACACCGCAGTTCAAATTCATCAATTTTTTTGGCGCTCAGCTTTCTTTATAGTCCAACTCTCACATCCATACATGACCACGGGAAAAACCATAGCCTTGACTAGATGGACCTTTGTTGGCAAAGTAATATCTCTGCTTTTTAATATGCTATCTAGGATGTTCATTACTTTCCTTCCAAGGATTAAGTGTCTTTTAATTTCAAGGCTGCAATCACCATCTGCTGTGATTTTGGAGCCCCAAAAAATAAAGTCTGACACTGTTCCCACTGTCTCCCCATCTATTTCTCATGAGGTGATGGAACCAGATGCCGTGATCTTAGTTTTCTGAATGTTAAGTTTTAAGCCAACTTTTTCACTCTCCTCTCTCACTTTCATCGAGAGACTTTTTAGTTCCTCTTCACTCTCTGCCATAAGGGTGGTGTCATCTGCAAATCTGAGGTTATTGATATTTCTCCTGGCAATCTTGATTCCAGTTTGTGATTCTTCCAGCCCAGCGTTTCTCATGATGTACTCTGCATATAAGTTAAATAAGCAGGGTGACAATATACAGCCTTGACATACTCCTTTTCCTATTTGGAACCAGTCTGTTGTTCCATGTCCAGTTCTAACTGTTGCTTCCTGACCTGCATACAGGTTTCTCAAGAGGTGGGTCAGGTGGTCTGGTATTCCTATCTCTTTAAGAATTTTCCACAGTTTATTGTGATCCACACAGTCAAAGGCTTTGGTGTAGTCAAGAAAGCAGAAATAGATGTTTTTCTGGAACTCTCTTGCTTTTTTGATGATCCAGCAGATATTGGCAATTTGATTTCTGGTTCCTCTGCCTTTTCTCAATCCAGCTTGATCATCTGGAAGTTCACGGTTCACATATTGCTGAAGCCTGGCTTGGAGAATTTTAAGCATTATTTTACTAGCATGTGAGATGAGCGCAATTGTGCAGTAGGTTGAGCATTCTTTGGCATTGCCTTTGTTTGGGATTGGAATGATAACTGAACATTTCCAATCCTGTGGCCACTGCTGAGTTTTCCGAATTTGCTGGCATATTGAGTGCAGCACTTTCACAGCATCACCTTTCAGGATTTGAAATAGCTCAACTGGAATTTCATCACCTCCACTAGCTTTGTTCATGGTGATGCTTTCTAAGGCCCACTTGACTTCACATTCCAGCATGTCTGTCTCTAGGTGAGTGATCACACCATCCTGATTATCTGGGTCATGAAGATCTTTTTGTATAGTTCTTCTGTGTATTCTTGCCACCTCTTTAATATCTTCTGCTTCTATTAGGTCCATACATTTTCTGTCCTTTATTGAGCTCATCTTTGCATGAAATGTTCCCTAGGTATCTCTAATTTTCTTGAAGGGATCTCTAGTCTTTCCCATTCAGTTTTTTCCTCTATTTCTTTGTATTGATCACTGAGGAAGGCTTTCTTATCTCTCCTTGCTATTCTTTGGAACTCTCCATTCAAATGGGAATATCTTTCCTTTTCTACTTTGCTTTTCACTTCTCTTTGTTTCACAGCTATTTGTAAGGCTTCCTCAGATAGCCATTTTGCTTTTTTGCATTTCTTTTCCATGGGGATGGTCTTGATCACTGTTTCCTGTACAATGTCACGAACCTCTATCCATAGTTCATCAGGCACTTTGTCTATCAAATCTAGTCCCTTAAATCTATTTGTCACTTGCACTGTATAAGCATAAGGGATTTGATTTAGGTCATACATGAATGGTCTAGTGGTTTTCCCTACTTTCTTCAGTTAAACCTGAATTTGGCAATAAGGAGTTCATGATCTGAGACACAGTCAGCTCCTGTCTAGTTTTTGTTGACTGTATAGAGCTTCTCCATCTTTGGCTGCAAAGGATATAATCAATCTGATTTCGGTGTTGACCATCTGGTGATGTCCATGTGTAGAGTCTTTCCTTGTGTTGCTGGAAGGGGTGTTTGCTATGACAAGTGTGTTCTCTTGGCAAAACTCTATTAGCCTTTGCCCTGCTTCATTCTGTATTCCAAGTCCAAATTTGCCTGTTACTCCAGGTGTTTCTTGACTTCCTACTTTTGCATTCCAGTCTCCTATAAAGAAAGGACATCTTTTTTGGTTGTTAGTTCTAAAAGGTCTTATAGGTCTTCATAGAATCATTCAACTTCAGCTTCTTCAGCATTACTGGTTGGGGCATAGGCTTGAATTACTGTGATACTGAATGGTTTGCCTTGGAAACGAACAGAGATCATTCTATTGTTTTTGAGATTGCATCCAAGTACTGCATTTCAGACTCTTTTGTTGGCTTGATGGCTACTCCATTTCTTCTAAGGGATTCCTGCCCACAATAGTAGATATAATGGTCATCTGAGTTAAATTCACCCATTGCAGTCCATTTTAGTTCACTGATTCCTAGAATGTCCACATTCACCCTTGCCATCTCCTGTTTGACCACTTCCAATTTGCCTTGATTCATGGACCTAACATTCCAGGTTCCTATGCAATATTGCTCTTTACAACATTGGACCTTGCTTCTATCACCAGACACATCCACAACTGGGTATTGTTTTTGCTTTGGCTCCATCCCTTTTTTCTTTCTGGAGTTATTTCTCCACTGATCACAGTAGCATATTGGGCACCTACCGAACTGGGGAGTTCCTCTTTCAGTATCCTATCATTTTGCCTTCTCATACTGTTCATGGGGTTCTCAAGGCAAGAATACTGAAGTGGTTTTCCATTCCCTTCTTCAGTGGACCACATTCTGTCAGATCTCTCCACCATGACCTGACTGTCTTGGGTGGCCCCACACGGCATGGCTTAGTTTCATTGAGTTAGACAAGACAGTGGTCCTGTGATCAGATTGGCTAGTTTTCTGTGATTATGGTCTCAGTGTGTCTGCCCTCTGATGCCCTCTCGCAACACCTACTGTCTTCCTTGGGGTTCTCTTACCTTGGACGTGGGGTATCTCTTCACTGCTGCTCCAGCAAAGAGCAGCCTCTGCTCCTTACCTTGGATGAGGTGTATATCCTCACGACCACCCCTCCTGACCTTGAATGTGGAGCAGCTCCTCTCGGCCCTTCTGCACCCGCGCAGCTGCCTCTCTTTGAACGTGGGGTAGTTCGTCACCGGCCACTGCCCCTGACCTTGGACATGGGGTATATCCTCTCAGCCGCCGCCCCAACCTCGGGTATGGGGTAGCTCCTCTTGGCCGCTGCCCTAGTGGAATTACAAATACAAAAGTTCTAGTGTGTACTGACATGATCTAAGTTTAAAGGGTGAACTAGTAAATTCAGGATTAAGAGAGATGTGATTGCCTCTAAGCAGTACTTAAACTTCATAAAGTCCATCTTCTGGCCTTTGGGTTAGTGCCTATTTTCGAAACAGAGCTTACAGTTTAGAGTTTTAAAACAAATGCTAGACTGTCACTCAAATCCTCCTATTGTTACTTATTTATTGTTCACTCCAAGTTTTAATATAAAGGCTTTTCAATCACTGTTAAACAAAAAAAGATGGTATATAAGATATAAGGATAACATTTTGTATCAGGTAAATGTTAAGTCACAGAAGTTCTGTAATTAGTCACTGCAGTTGCAAAGTATTATCATTATAAACACTGATGTGACTGTAAGTAGAGGCACCCGTGAAACATATAAGTTGAAGAATCAAGAGGAAAAATATAGATAATTTAATGCCAATGAGTAGTTTGCTTTAAAAATAGAATTTAATGGAATTGCCAAACATGTATAAAAATCTAAATGAAATCACTAAGTAGAGTAGTAAAGGAACCCTTTAAACCTTTTCCTAACAAACAGAAATCAGGACCACATGCTTTTCAATCAAATCTTAAAGAAAGAGATAGTGTATATTTTTTCCCAACAAATTTAATGAGGCTAGTATACTCTTAATTCTAAAGTGGTCAAGGGGAGTACAATAAAATAAATTATTTTTGCTCATCAGCATATATGCAAAAATCTTTAAATAACTGCATTTAGATCATTAATAATTAGTGCTTATCCCTGGAATATCCTGGCAAAGGAGGAAAGGAAAGATATAAAATTGAATGCAGAGGTACATAGAATAGCAAGGAGAGGTAAGAAAGCCTTCTTAAGTGAACAATGCAAAAAAATTGAGGAAAATAATAGAATGAGAAAGAATAGAGATCTCTTCAAGAAAATTGGAGATGTCAAGGGAGCATTTCATGCAAAGATGGGCACAGTAAAGGACAGAAATGGTATGGACCTAACAGAAGCAGATGAGATTAAGAAGAGGTGGCAAGAATACACAGAAGAACTGTACAAAAAATATCTTCATGACTGGGATAGCAAAATTATGTTGTCATTAAACTAGAGGCAGACATCCAGGGCCTTAGGAAGCATTATTACAAACAAAGCTAGTGGAGGTGATGGAATTCCACCTAAGCTACTTCAAATCCTAAAAGATGATGCTTCTAAAATGCTGCACTCATTATGCCAGGAAATTTGGAAAATTCAACAATGGTCACAAGACTGAGAAAGGTCAGTTTTCACTCCAATCTCAAAAAATGGTAATGCCAAAGAATGTTCAAACTACAACCCAGTTGCACTCATTTCACATACTAGCAAGGTAATGCTCAAAATCCTATAAGCTAAGCTTCAACAGTACATGTACTGAGAAATCCAGATGTACAAGTTGTGTTTAGAAAAGACAGAGGAACCAGAAATCAAATTGCCACATCCACTGTATCATAAAAAAGCAAGGGAATTACAGAAAAAACATCTACTTCTCCTTCATTGATTATGCTAAAGCCTTGGATTAAGTGGATCAGAACAAACTGTGGCAAATTCTTAAAGAGATGTAAATACCAGACCACCTGACCTGCCTTCTGAGAAACCTGTAGGCAGGACAAGAAACAACAGATAGAAGTGGACATGGAACAAAGGACTGGTTCCAAATGGAAAAGGAGCACATCAAGGCTGCATATTGTTACTCTGCTTATTATCTTACATGAAGAATACATCATGTGAAATGCCACTCTGGATGAATCATAAGCTGGAATCAAGATTTCCAGGAGAAATAGCAACAACCTCAGATATGCAGATGATACCACCCCAATGGCAGAAAGCGAAGAGGAACTAAAGAGCCTCTTGATGAAGGTGAAAAAGGAGAGTGAAAAAGCTGGCTCAAAACTCAACATTTAAAAATGTAAGCATTGGGCATTCTGGTCCCAACATTTCATAGCAAATAAATGGAAAATGGAAACAGTGGCAGATTTTATTTTCTTGGCCTCCAAAATTGTTGTGGATGGTGACTGAAGCCACAAAATTAAGAGACTTGCTCCTTTAAAGAAAAGCTATGATAAACCTAGACAATGTATTAAAAAGCAAAAACATCACTTTGTCAACAAGGTCAGAGTCAAAGTTATCATTTTTCCGGTAGTGATGTACACATACGAGAATTGGACTATCATGAAGGCTGAGCACCAAAGAATTGATGCTTTGGAATTGTAGTGTTGTAAAGACTCTTGAGAGTCCCTTGGGCAGCAAGATCAAACCAGTCAATCCTAAATGAAATCAACTCTGATACACATTGGAAGGATTTACGCTGAAGCTGAAACTCCAATACTTTGGCCACCTGATGTGAAGAGCTGACTCATTGGAAATGACCCTGATGATGGGAAAGATTCAGGGCAGCAGGAGAAGGTGAAACAGAGGATGAGATGGTTGGATGGCATCACTGACCTAAAGGACGTGAGTTTGAGCAAGCTCTGGGAGACAGTGAAGGACAGGGAAACCTGGCATGTTTCAGTCCATGGGGTCCCAAAGAGTCAGACACGACTGTGTGACTGAACAAAAGCAATAATCCCTACCCTGAATCCAAGGCTGCTTTACTTTGAAAATGCATCTAAATCTACCAACACATCAACATAAAGCAAAGAAGAATTTATATGATTATCTCAATATATCCAGTAAGTTTTTTAATATTATTTGGGAAAGAATATTAGTAGGAATTTTTTCCACTTGAATTTTCATCTAGAGTCCCAAAGTTGAAGACAGTATTTTTTAAGTAGTCTCACTTTCTAAAGCAAGACAAGGTATCAGAGAATTTTGTCACATCACACAAATGGAGTTTGAGTCCTCTATACCCAGAGAGAACTCCATGACTTTCCTTTCTACTATGGTAGCTACCTTAAATGTGACAAATTTAATTTTAATTATTTTGAATGAAAGACAATTTACAATTATGTGTGCAGTAATGCATGCTGCATTTCAATTTCAAGTGTTACGGAGCTAAGTGTGGCTAGTGACAGCTACCTTGGGCAGAACAATGATCATTTCCGTGAGGCAGAAAACATTACTGGTTAGAAAACGTTATAGAAAACATTGCAGCTCTGAGCATGAAGAGGAAGACATGATTGGGGGAGATATTTGATAAAAAATATTTCTTTGAAGAGATTTTTGGAGTGCTGTTTAATCCTTCTCCCACTTTCCATTATCCATTCAACTTGGAATACTGGGACTCTTTCACATCAGGTGGCCAAAATATTGGAGTTTCAGCTTCAACATCAGTCCTTCCAATGAACACCTAGGACTAACCTCCTTTAGGATGGACTGGTTGGATCTCCTTGCAGTCCAAGGAACTCTCAAGACTCTTCTCCAATACCACAGTTCAAAAGCTTCAATTCTTCTGAGCTCAGCTTTCTTTATTGTCCAACTCTCATATCCATACATGACCACTGGAAAAACCATAGCCTTGACTAGACAGACCTTTGTTGGCAAAGTAATGTCTCTGCTTTTTAATATGCTGTCTAGGTCAGTCATAAGTTTCCTTCCAAGGAGTAAGCGTCTTTTAATTTCATGGCTGCAGTCACCATCTACAGTGATTTTGGAGCCCAAAAAATTTCCACTGTTTCTCCATCTATTTGCCATGAAGTGATGGGACCAAATGCCATGAATGTTGAGCTTTAAGCCAACTCTTTCACTCTCCTCTTTCACTTTCATCAAGAGGCTTTTTAGTTCCTCTTCACTCTCTGCCATAAGGGTGGTGTCATCTGCATATCTGAGATTATTGATACTTCTCCCAGCAATCATGATTCCAGCTTGTGCTTCTTCCAGCCCAGCATTTCTCATGATGCACTCTGCATATAAGTTAAATAAGCAGGGTGACAATATGCAGGCTTAACGTACTCCTTTTCCTATTTGGAACCAGTCTGTTGTTTCATGTCCAGTTCTAACTGTTGCTTCCTGACCTGCATACAGGTTTCTCAAGAGGCAGGTCAGGTGGTCTGATATTCCCATCTCTTTCCCATCTTTACCCACATAAAGCTACGAGATCAGTGACAGTGAATGTTTATCTCCTGTGAGCAGAGGATCTCTTCCCACCGCCTAGCAAAGGGGTTTACATGTACCCCTCCACATTGGAGACGGTTATAGCCATGGGGCTGAACGAGTGCCGTGATACACACATATAAAGAGAACAAAAAAGCACATGTCAAATCCATAAGAGAGAAGTGTATTCCCAAACACAAGCCCAGCACAGGCTATGAGGCTTCTTTATTTCTTTGTAAGGAAATGTCCCTGTCCCGAACCACAGTCTTCTGTGACCAGGCAGGGATCCAGAGACTGTGCTTACTTGACTGCCTCTCCCAACAAATATCCATTTGAAAAAAGCATAAGTAAGGATTCCTACTTTGCAAAAAATAAAAAAAATAAAAAAATAACTTACTATCAACTAGTAAAAGAGGCAAAATTTATAAAATTCAAACTTTCATGAAGAAAATATGGAATATATAAAATAAGATGTAGAAAGTACAACATATAATGAATTAAAATTTGATTATTTTATAATTGCATGTTTTACTCAGGAGAAAGGAAGAAAAGCCAAAAGATAATAAGCCAGACTTGAAAATATATTTTAAACACACATGACATAGAATTAGCATTAGCAAACAACATCTTAAAAACCTAACTTAAAAGAAAATTATATGTTCTTTAAAAAGTAGACAAAGAATGTAAACAGTTAACTTAAAAATCAGGAATCCAAAATAACTTGTCAACGAATCCTCAGGACAATCTTAAAAATAGAAATATTTTTTAATACTAATTAATCAACTTGGAAAAAATATTTAAGCCAAAACAATGTTAACTTGATTGTATATATATGTATATACGTATATTTGTATATATGTATTATATTTGAAAAAAGCATGGTTAAAACAAAATGAAAATCTTTATGTAACTAAGAATGTTACAAGACATGCATTATTATTCCTTGCTGTGACAGAGCCAACAAACACATTATTTTGAAAAGCACTTGGAAAATTAGTATGTTTATTGTCAAAAGTTTGTACATTTTCACATAATAATTCTACTTTGGGTATTCAAAAAAGCAATTAATAGAAGTGGTGAAGAAATGTTATAGTCATTAAGAGGTCTATCAATGTAAAAAATATTTGAGGAAATATATTCACTAATAAAAGACTACTACTTAAGTAATGTCCTAACCACTTGTGGAAACATATTCTTTGAAAGTTAAATATATGAATAATAAGTTAAATTCAAAGAACACTGATTTTTTGTTTTATATCAAACCTAGATGTGAAATGCTTGTAGAGTTAATTATAAAAGTTTCAGTAAAAACAAACAAAACAACAACAACACAAAAGAGTTTTTCTCAGTGCACTTAACTGAATTAACATCAGCTGTTCATAAAAAGTGTCAGATTGGTTCTGTGTATGTATCCTGATGAAACATATTTAATACACCTTCAATTCACAATTCCTGTGTCATTAATCTTAATTGTCTATTCCTAAAAGAGATATAATTTACACTTTAATAGATATTTTTGATATAATTATTTTTCTCTAGTAGCATTTTGAGAAACAAATATATTTAGAACAAAGTTAGAGAAAAAAATTGGAATGAAGTAGGCCAAAAATATGTACACTAGCTTTCTTTGAATCCTTCCACTGATTGTTGTAAGACTTCTTGATTTCAGTTATTTCTTTTCAATAATCATAAGTTGGTCAATTTTAAACTAATACCTAAAATGCTATTTTTCTCACGAATATATTTTAAAAGTAAGAAAAAGTTTCATTTGTTACTACTGCTTCTATAAACGGGTAATTTAGTGGTACTACAATGAAAAGGAAATAAAACTGTAGTAAGAAATCCTTCCATAAAGAATATGTGTAGTTTTTTTTTATTTGATTACGGATTGACTAGCCTAGAGAGACAGAGCAAATATCTGATATTTATTTTATTATATTTTTGTATGACATAGCCTAATCATTTGCTTTCATTTTATTTTACTCAATATATTTCAGCAGAATTTGAAAAAAAAATTCTAAAATTTAGTAATCATGCCCTTTATATAGTGGAATGGGTATTGCTAACTTGTTTCAAAATGTAAATTGGACATTTACAAATTCGATTCTTATTTGACCTGGTTCCATTACCAGAGGGAAAATATAAACAAGAAGCTTGCCTTAGCATTCATATCTATGAGGAACTGTTGACCTTCAGATAGTGCTATTAAATTTTTTTGAATAATTATTTTATTCAAGTGAATGGTTCTGGAAAGAATTTGTTTTAAAAGGATGATATTGTCTTAATTAAAAGTGCATTCATGTGTAAAACCATAAGGTTAAAGGCATTTCTGCTTTACATAGTATCCAGAAGCATGAAAAAAAGTTGTAAATTATTATATCATAATTATTATATTTTTAAAATTGCAATTTTACTTTATATCTGTGAGGCTTCAGCTCCTCTTTTCAAATTAGTAAAAACAATAAACCTCAGCATTTTTAACTGATCTAAGTGAATATAGAGAAGGAAATGACAACCCACTCCAGTATTCTTGCCTGAAGAATCCCATGGACAGAGCAGCCATCGGATTGTAAAGAGTCGGACATGACTGAAGTCACTAAGTAAGTTAATATAACTCATTTTAAAGAAAATTGCTTGTGTATTTAAAAAAATTAAAATTAATTCACAAAACAGTTTAGAATTTATGAAAAGAATCTATTCAACTGTACACTAAGAGTTTATAATGAAGATGGTTGTATAAGTGATTTAGAAGATATTTTCACTAGTCACTCACTTCCAACTAAATTCTCATTAACAGTTTAGCAATAACAACATCCTCAAATCTCAGATATGTATTTAGTTTGATTAATTCTGAAATGAGAGCCAATTAACTAATTACAAGATATTTTACATATTGAGTTTCTTACATTGCATTAAGTATAGTGCAGAATATATAAAGAAATACAAGACCTGTATCAGTATGAAAATATTTTTTAAACACAAAGTTTATATATGAATTTAATTAAGAATTGCAGAAAAAAAAAGAATTGCATTTGATTTGCTAAAAAATTTCATCACATCATTACCAAATTTATCTTCTATAATCCACATAGCATAGTGAGCTTTTTTAAATTCATAAACATTGTCTTCTCATCCCTGTGTAAAATTTGATTCCTTGATGATTATGCCATGTCTTCTCCTAAACAAACGTTATAGGAGTAAGACTTGGGGGAAAAAGGCATTTAAGAGTACTGGAGCAATGAGACCTTTTATCTGCCAAATATGTGTTTGTCACGTTTTGCAGATAATAAACTGTTCATGTCTTCAAAGAGTTATAAGCAGTAACAGCTGATAGGAAGGTGACCCCAGGAAATTTTACTTCCTTTATTTATTCACTGTCTAAACATTATTCACACTGTTCATGGGGTTCTTGAGGCAAGAATACTAAAGTGGCTTTCCGTTCCCTTTTACGGTGGACCACACTTTGTCAGAGCTCACCACAATGTCCCATCTGTCTCTGGTGGCCCTGCACGGCATAGCTCGTAGCTTCATTGAGTTATACAAGGCTGTGATCATGTGATTATACTGGTTAGCTTTCTTTGGAGTCTGTGGGGTATAGTTCTTGCTTCTTCTGTCTAAGGATAAGAGGCAGGCTTCCCAAGCTTCCTGACAGGAGGGCCTGGGTCTCGCTCTGGTGGGCAGGGCCATGCTCAGTAAACATTTAATACAGTTTTCTGCTGATCGGTGGTGCAGTTCTCCTTCTCTGTTAGTCGTTTGGCCTGAGGCGACCCAGTCCTCGAGTCTAAAGCCTCCAAGTGCTCGGGCCTGGTGCACTGGGAAGACCCAGAGGGATCGGGTGGAGAGGGAGGTGGGAGGAGGGATCGGGATGGGGAATACATGTATATCCATGGCTGATTCGTGTCAATGTATGACAAAAACCACTGCAATGTTGTGAAGTAATTTAAAAAAATAAATAAAGCCTCCATGGTAAGGCTACTGCAGACCTCTAAAAGGACTTACGCCAACAAGCACTTCTCAGGACTGCCGCTCCCAGTGCTTCTGTCCTTGAAGCAGGTCACTGCCATCCCACACATCTGCAGGAGACCCTCACACACTCACAGACATTCAAGTCATGACAAACCTAGACAGCATATTAAAAAGCAGGGACATCATTGTGCCAACAAAGATCTGTATCGTCAAAGCTATGGTTTTCCAGTGATCACAATATGGATGTGAGAGTTGGAACATAAAGAAGGTTGAGCACCAAATAAATGATGCTTTTGAACTGTGGTGCTGGAGAATACTCTTAAAAGTCCCTTGGACAGCAAGGAGATCAAACCAATCAATCCTAAATCAACCCTTAATATTCACTGGAAGGACTGATCCTGAAGCTGAAGCTCCAACACTTTGGCCACCTGATGAGAGCCAACTCATTGGAAGAGACCCTGATGCTGGGAAAGATTGAGGGCAGGAGGAGAAGGGGGCAATGGAGGATGAGCTAGTTGGATGTTATCACCAACTCAATGGACATGAGTTTGAGCAAACTTCAGGAGGCAGTGAAGGACAGGGAAGCCTGGTATGTTGCAGTTCATGGGATCGCAAAGAGTTAGACATGTTCAGTTAGCAACTGAACAACAGCAGTCTAATCATTTATTCATCTATTGATTCAGCCAATCAGCAACCATCACATAATTATATGTTTAGTATATACAGCTGGTCAGTTCTGATATGTAGTAGAGCACAAATCAGGAACTAATTATAATGATCATGTGCTCAGTCTGTTTGCAACCCCATGGACTGTAGCCCACTAGGCTTTTCTGTCCATGGGATTCTCTGGGCAAGAGTACTGGAGTGGGTTTCCATTCCCTTCTCCAAAAAAGATCATAATAAGTTCTAGAAGGAAATTTGTATTGTATTAAGAACTAAGAGAAAATTATTAATTGACAAAAGGCTGTAAGTCTTTTGACAATTAATAAAGTTCTAGTTGAATACGAAAATCCTCTGGGAATGCTGAAGGTAAAAGTTTCAGTTTGAGGGCAGGGGAAAGACTAATGGCCAGCTCATTGGTGAAACAGAGAGAAAAAATGATAATCTTCCTTTCCCCTGCAGATTTCTTCTACTCAGCTCCTCGACAGAGTACACTGCGTATGGCACTTTGCCCTACCCAGTCTACTGATTCAAAGGCTAGTAACCTGACAACTGCTAAATCAGTGTAGCTAACCCAAGAATCTCTGCTCTGAAGATATATAAGGAACTTTCAATTTCCCAAAGTAGCAAAATAATTTTTGTATTTGTTAAATGTGGGAAGGAGAAAAACTACATGAGAATAATAGTGTTTTCAACCAAATATTAAGCAAATGGAAAAGAATAGAGAAATGTAACTATTCAAGACCAGAGGAAGTCACATCAATCACATCCTTGTTTGTCCTTTAATAAAAGTTGATCTTAATGAATGAACTATTAGCAGAATTTTGAAAAAAATGTACCTACATACTTTCAAATGGACATGCACATAGCAGTATTAAGTGCAGTTCACTGCGAATGAGAGAGAAATATATAATATTCCTGAATTTTTTTCTATGAGATAATTAGGGATTGACAATAAAATGTTTCATGGTATATTTTTCTTTTATACTTCCAAATTTAGGTTATTTTTAGAGGTGCTTGATATTGTATATTCTTAAAAGCCATTCATATAATCCATACACAGTATTTTTGAAAAAAAACTCCTAGAGTTTTATTATAAAGCAATTCATTATCAGTAGGATTGACTATTCTAGAATTCTAATACCAAATTACCATTTGCAAATGTTTTGTATATTATGTTTCAATTAATAAAAATTCTAGATAAATATACCTATTATATATTTCTCCTTAAAAATGGTGTCTACAAGCAACTCACTCTATAAAACTATAGAAGATTAAAGCCTACTACAAAATTATACTGATTCTTTTATAGTTTCAAACATGTTTCCACAATTTATTTTATGTTATAATGCTGTAACAGGTGCTAGAGATCATGCATTTCACCCCTCTCAAGGCCTTCTATTTCTACTAGCAGATGTACAACATTTGGTAGATATTAATAAAAAATCCATGCATCATAAAGGGATGAATATCATCTGAATTTAACACAGCTCATGGAAGATGTTGGTGGGAGAAACAGTTCTATACTTATATTTTTGGTAGTGAGCTAAATATTAAATGAGGAGAAATGAATGAAAATGACTGAATATTATGTTTGCAGAAAAATTGCCCTGAAAACATGTATTTATAGAATGATGAAACATAAATGCATCATTTATCGACTCCTCTAATATATTCTGATAATAAATATTCCAAATGACAAAAATACAGTCAGCTCTCTATATATGCAGGTTCCACATCTGTGGATTCAACCAATGGAAGATCAAAAATATTAAAAAATATTTCAGAAATTTATGAAAAGCAAAACTTGAATTTGCCACATACACAACTATTTGCATAAGCATTTGCATTATCAGGCATTGTAAGAAATCTATAGATAGGTTGGGTCTTCCCAGATGGCACAGTTGTAAAGAACCTGCTTGCCAAAGCAGGAGGTGCAGGAGATGCAGTTTTGATCCCTGGGTCAGGAAGATCTCCTGGAATAATAAATGGCAACCCACTTTAGTATTCTTGCCTGGGGAATCCTATGGACAGAGAGGCCTGGTGGGCTAAGAGTCAGACATGACTTAGTGACTGAGCACGCAGGTAGAGATAATTTAAAGTAGATGAGAGGATGTATGTAGGTTCTATGCAAATATTGTGCCATTTTACTTAACAGACTTGAGCATCCAGTGAATTTTAGTATTTGTGGGAGTGTCCTGGGACTGGGTCCCTGTGGACATGAAGGAATGACACTATCCTTGGCTCTTGAGTATTTCTAAGGTTGGAAATGTATTCCATGTTTGATGATTTTTTTTAATTGCATGATTATAATAGACATTGCTCCAGAAAGGAGTTTCTTTTTCTTCTGTTGCAGGTATTTCCCACTACAAATCTTGATAAAATCTGTTAGTCCATCAGTTGTGTCTGCTTCTTTGTGACTCCATGGATTGTAGCCCTCCTGGCTCTTCTGTCCATGGAATTCTTCAAGCAAGAAGACTGCAGTGGGGAGTCACCCCCTCTTCCAGAGATCTTCCCAACCCAGGTGTTGAACCCAGGTCTCCTTCATTGCAGGCAATTCTTTACTGTCTGAGCCACCAGGGAAGCCCTTTGACATCCTTAAATTGCATTTTTATCAGGTTTTTAAAGCAGGTAGGTCATATGAACTGAAGGTGTGCGATTAGAGGTTGTCCCCGATAGCTTTTCCTATTATGTCTCTCCTCTAGCTAAGGTTGAAACAGTCACTGATCTCTTCTATCACCCTGCTTCTACATGGTGAGTTTTTTCTTAACTTACCTACTGAGGAGGCTGGCTTTTTCTGAGAAACTATAATCTAACTTCCCTTATCACCAGGGCTACCTGACTCGGATAAAAGCTGGCCTTAGTGCTCTCTGGCTTCTCTGAAATCCCTTTATCTCATACTCTGAAAATTTCCTTTAAGTTCCTGAAAAGTCAGTCAAGCATTAAAAAAATGTTTTTTCTTCTCTCACCACACTTTCATACACCAAGATTTTTAGATGTTCTTAACTGAAAAATTATTTCTGGTTATCTTATTTGAAGATACATCTAAGGGATGTATCTTATTTGAAGATACAAATGTGGCTTGGCACAAAGGCTTGGACTCTGCATTCCTGATGCAGGGGGCCTAGATTCGATCCCTGGTCAGGAAACTAGATCCCACATGCCACACTAAGAATTCACCTGCTGGAGAAAGATAAAAAATCCCACCTGCCACAACTGAGACTAAATTCAGTTCAGTTCAGTTGCTCGGTCATGTCTGACTCTTTGTGACCCCATGGACTGCAGCACACCAGGCTTCCCTGTCCCTCACCAACTCCCGGAGCTTGCTCAGACTCAAGTCCATCGAGTCGGTGATGCCATCCAACCATCTCATCCTCTGTTGTCCCCTTCTCCTCCCGCCTTCGATCTTTCCCAGCATCAGGACATTTTCCATTGAGTCAGTTCTTCACATCAGATGGCCAAAGTACTGGAGTTTCAGCTTCAGCAACAGTCCTTCAAAGAATATTCAGGACTGATTTCCTTTAGGATGGACTAGTTGGATGGCCTTGTAGTCCAAGGGACTCTTAAGAGTCTTTTCCAACACTGCAGTTCGAAAGCATCAATTCTTCAGTGCTCAGCTTTCTTTATAGTCTAACTCTCACATCCATACATGACTACTGGAAAAATCATAGCTTTAACTAGACGGACCTTTGTTGGCAAAATAATGTCTTTGCTTCTTAAACATGCTGTCTAAGTTGGTCATAACTTTTCTTCCAAGGAGCAAGCGTCTTTTAATTTCATGGCTGCAGCCACTATGTACAGTGACTTTGGAGCCCCCTCAAAATAAAGTCTGTCACAGTTTCCATTGTTTCCCCATCTATTTGCCATGAAGTGATGGGACCAGATGCCATGATGCTGAGTTTTTAGACAATTTTTTAACTTTTCTTTCAGTTTAATCAAGATCTTTAGTTCTTTGTTTTCTGCCATAAGGGGGGTATCATCTGCATATCTGAGATTTAGATATGACTAAGACTAGGTGCATCAAAATAAATACATAAAAATAAATATTAAAAAATATACATATAAAACTGGGCTTCCCCAGTGGCTCAACGGTAAAGAATCCTCCTGTAATGAAGGAATTGCAGGAAGCACAGGTTTGATCCCTGGGTCAGCAAAATCCCCTGGAGAAGGAGGGGGCAACCTAATCCACTGTTTTTGCCTGGAGAATCCCATGGACAGATGATCTTGGTGGGCTACAGTCCATAGGGTCAAAAGAAGTTGGACATAGCTGAAGCAACTGAGCAAGATATCCATATAAAACACCTTTTCTCATCTTTGTCTCTCCAGAGAGAGAAAAAAAAAAAACAACAAATGATGACAAAAGGGTGAAGATGCTTAACATGCCCTGAAGGACATGCTGGAGCATGTCTTTAATATAAGTGAATCAGGGTATGTTGGATCATAACTTATTCTACTCCCGTTGTCAGTGTGTGTGTGGGTGGGGGGAGTTATAAATTCTAGATTCTTTAATAAGGAAATATGTTTGAAAACTAGGCTTTGAGTTAAAAGACATCACTTGAGTACAAGCATCCTCACTGGATGAATATGTCGTATAAATGAGAACTACAGGAAGAGCAAAGCATCTCCTTACACTATTTAGTTGTAGATCTAAGTAGGGAAATCAGATATTACCCATCAGTATTAAGTAGAGGCAAATATATGACCAAATATATGACTCTAGCTAAGATGAAGAAAGAAGACAGTTTATAAAAGACAATTTAAAAAACAATGAAATATTTAAGTTGTTTAATTGGGTGCTTGACAGAGCATGTGCTTGATAAATAGCAACTTTCATTCTCTCTCCTTTCCTCTCATATAACTTTCCTCATTACTCCTTAAAATATCCAGAACATTCTGGGAATTCGTCATATTATAAATTCAGATTTTCATATTTACAAGTTTAGTTTCTTGGGTTCTTTAGTTTCTAGGAAGTCATTGATCTATAAAGCAGAATGGAAAATAGCTAATTTATGGTGATTTTTTTCAATAAGATAATAGCTGCCCCACCCTCCCAATACATGAGCTTTAAGTTTTCCTTGATGATATTAGGACACTTTGAAAATACTTCTCCTTCTCCCTATAAAGAATAGCAATAATAATAGTAAATAATTCAGAGAGTCTAAGCAGATGCTGCTTTTTTCTATTGAATATAGCATTTACTTGTTGTAGGAATCAGGTGATCTAGGCTTCTACTCATCTATGGCTTTTGCTTATAATCTTAACAATACAGAAGCTCAGGTTTACCTTCCTAGACTTAGAGAAAGCCCCAGGTTTAGTTTCTAGGTATTGGTGTTTGTATAGTCACTTGTACCTGTGACTCATGTAATTATTGTATCAATTAATTTTAGGTTCAGCTGCAGAACAAAAACACCTGAAGTAGCAGTGACCCAAATAATATAGAAGTTTATATTTTATCATGTATAGGTCCAGGTACTGGAGACATTGCTCTCCAAGGTCTCAGAGACCCTGCTTCTTCTGTCCATTTGCCATGTATGATCTTTACCTTAGGTCTCCAGGTGCTTTGTTTTTCTAACTATGCAGCAAAAAGAAAGCAAAACAGTGGAAGGGGGCAAGGAACACAGTGCAGTATCTCTTAAAGATTCCTAGACTTGACTGGGGATTATAATTCATTAATAATTCATTATAATTCATTCATCAAACTTAGATATGTTGTCTGTATTTATCTTGAAAACACCCAAGTAATAGTCACTTTGACCTGTGTCCAGCTAAACATTTGTGTTTCTATTACTATAAAATGAGAAAATGGATATTACAGGTAAGCCCACTTGGCTATACTCACTGGTTGGAATAAGCCCACTGTGTTTAATGTGTTGCTGTTGCTCGTTCCTTTTATTTTCTGTGAGATCATGTATGTTTTTAAAAATGTGTTTATTGTGTATATAGTATCTGCTAGTAAGGAGATTTATTTAGTCAGCTACATGGAAGGAAATAGAAAACAAATTTTTCTTTATCTGAGTGCTTTAGTGTTGCTAATTAGGATATGGGTTTCCTTCACATTCAGCCAACTTGTGGCTATGAATTTCAGATTTTGGCTTTGAGCAGGGAAAATCAGAACAGACCCTAAAGACTGCTGAGGCATGTATGATGTTTCCTTGTGGAACAATAAAATAATATCAGACAATGCCACTCTGAGACCAAGATGAGGCCAAGCCAAAAGAAAAGCAATCCATGATTATTTAAGCAATGATAAAAATAGCAATATTGTTAAACAACAGTGACCAAACATCTCCCTCCCAGCTAACACAAGTGAATGCTACTTTTCTTAGAATTAACACTTTTAGCTCCTTCTCACCTTCTAGACAAAATTACTAAGATAATCAATCATACAATCACCTTTTCTTTTTCTGGCAACATCTAATCCAGAACAAGACTGTTTTCTTGCACTATCTTCAAATCACTTAAAAAAGTTCAAATCCTGTAAAAAAGTCCTAACATTCTTAATGAGACTTCTCATACTGCCCCCACCCCCATTTCATGCCTTGCTCGTTCCCTCATTTCAGAGAGCAAATAAAATCACCTTTGTTCAACTGCAATGAGCTCTGCTCTTTTTGAACAGGGTGGAATCACCATACATTTGTATTTTGGAAGATACCCAGTTCATTGAAGTTTGTCTTGATAACTTCTGTTATCATATGTGTGGGTTTTGCCATTTTGTTTCACACAAGTAATTGATTTCTAGTATTTAGGAGATCTAAATAGTAGCTGCACATGTCCATAACCACATTCTTATAGTAGCTTTCTATGGACAATATTTCATATACATATATGTTTTACTAACTAAAATAAATGATGTTACCATTTCATATTAGTTGACATAATTTGGAACTCTTTGGCCCCATAAAAGAGAAAAATAATGTGGGCATATTGAAACCAAAGGATAGAATTTATAAGTATCCATCGCACCTATAGACAACCACATTTCACATCACAACTGGCTTTCAGGAAAGAATTAGAGTTAGAATCTGCATCAGCCTACTTTTTCTCTTTTCTATATACCTCTTTCACTGTTTGCTTTTATTTTTTTTTCAATAAGAATATATTTTTCTACCCCTCCTTTTAAGTATCAGGCTAGTAATGGCCACTCTGTAGCTCCCAACTTTATAAATCAGCCAAGACAATTCTTCAAGAAAATTAAGTTACTTGGGTCTAGTTATGAAACCACAGAAGAATATCTGATTTTCCCAATGTGAGTCCTACCAATGGTGACAAGGGTGAGTGGGCTCACATTATAAAAGACAGGTTATTGGGACTATTCATGGAGAAATTGTCACTTTCACAGAAACCACTGAAAGATTGACTTATAGTCTTTAATATTTCAGATGATGGCAAGTCACCTTTTTATTGTGGTGGGTTAAAATATGTATTTATTTATTTTACATTAATTGTGGGAAATTTTAAAGAATATATTTTGACCTTCTGTTTTCTAAGATATAGTTAGCCTTCAGTGATCTCTTAATCACTTAAAATGCTTTAGTAAGCTATAGAGTGAAGGGTTGAAAATAGAAAATGCCTGCAGAAATTGCATTCATTTATATTTTACTTGGGGAATCTCTAGAAAGATGGGAGGAAGAGAACTTAATAATAACAATGTGTTCAGTCAGTCACTTCACTGAACAAGTCACTTGTTCAAGTCACTTGAACAAGTCACTTCACTCAGAAGGAAAAGAGGAAGGAAAATGGCAAAAAGTGACAGGAAAGAAAATGAGACCTATTGCTTATTTACAGACAGGAATCCAGAGAGATTGTTCATGACTCTTGTTTGCCACTGGGAATTTTATACTAAGAGATGAGTCTCCAAAAACAATGATAAGGGAGAAGAGAGCCATGTATGAGTGATTCTAACAGGTTGCTGACCAGCAGATAACACAGGATAAAACTCAAGAGCTGCCAGATTAGATGGAGAAAAGGTCAAGTATCTGACATGAACCAAAGGCAAGGACTTAAACTATTTTCTGGATTCCTTGTAAACTTCCAGATTCTTGCACTAATTTTAATAACCAGAGCCCAACAAGCAATGAAATAGAATTGTTTGTCAACTTGGTCAAGCTGTATTCTTTTTAAATGATATTTTTATTGAAGCATAGCAAAGGATTGCACAAATCATTTATCTCATAAATTACCAAACACAAAAAAATCAGCCCTTCTTGATTTTCAAGCCAGCCAGGCTTTGGACTGGAACTTACATCATTGGCTTTCCTGGGTCCCCAGCTTGTTGACTGTAGCTGGATCTTAAGACTTGGTCTCTACAATTGCATGATGACATGAGTAAATTTCTCATAATAAATCCCAATCTCTCCATATCAATATATATAGAGATATGTAAATAAATATAGATCTATTAGTATCTATCATATGCCCTATTGGTTCAGTTTCTCTGGACACCCCAGACCAATGTATCCAGTCAGCTAATGTGCATTTCCGTGGGTCACAGCTTCTTTATTTGTCCATGAACTCAACTTTGGCTGATTGAAGTCACCTACACAGGGAAGTTCTGTCCACCACCCCACCCCCATCCATTTTGATCATCAGACAATGGTTAACTGACACATTGGTGCCAGTAGCTATACCTCTTGCCTCGCGGGAGGCCAATTTGATGTGCATCTATGTTTTATATCGTTCTAGTGAGATCAGGTTATGGCTGGTTTCCACTGGAGATCACATTCTATCTTTGCTTTTGGTCTCTCTTCAGTCTCACTTTTCTCATTCTTCTTCCTCCAAGAGAATATTCTAAATAGACAATTGAAAAAAAAAAAACCTCTTCCTCAAACTCTTTCCTCTAAAGACTTAAGAGAAGTTGTTCTAAGAAGCAAATTGTGCAGATGTAACTGTAGAGATGCAAGTGGAATGAAATTCACTAGCTGGTACAAGTCTTGAGCAATTGAGAGGTATAGAAAGCATGCTAATTACAAAAACAATGAAGTTGGAAAGACTGAGTCACTGAGGAGAGAAAATTACAAGTTTAGGTGTGTTAATCAATATTTTAAAGCAAAGCAGAGAAATTAAAAAAAACCTTGTAGGCAGCATTTAAAGAGATCCTCCTCATCAAACACAGCCCGTGGTCACAAATAGTTAAAGGTCAGGCAAGGAATTTAATTTTACAAGTAGGAAAAATTCAAGGAAGACTGAATTCTAAACCTAAATCATTTTATTATGTGAATTTTAGAGCCCTCATAGGGTAGAAGTGGGGCTGTTAGACTTGGGATGGAGATATATTGATAGGCTCATTTGAAAACCTTGAATCCTCAGATTTACCTGAACAGCCTGAGCTTGCATTCTTAGTTACTTGCATTCTTAACATCAATGGGGCTTCTCCGGTGGCACTAGTGGTAAAGAATTCCACTGCAATGGAGGAGACAATGGTTCAATCCCTGAGTCTGGAAGATCCACTGGAGTATGGAAATGGCAACCCACTCCAGTATTCTTGCCTGGAGAATTCCATGGACAGAGGAGCCTGGAGGGTTACAGTCCATGGGGTCACAAAGAGGCAGATACAACTGAGTGAGCATGCTAAAATCAATGAACTTACATCTTAATGCTAAAATTTGTGCTTGATTCTATTTTATTGCCTTATCTTCTAGAATTCTACATTTTATCTCTTTGTTTTCTTGAAAACATTGTTTTTTTTAATTTTTAACTTTTGTTTAATATCAATATATAATTATCTGAAGCTCTATTTCTAGTGTCTGCTTATATCTCTTGCATTTTGCTCTTCTTTTATGAGTGATAATTTATTAAAAAATGGTCATGACATTATATATGACCAATTATAGAGATAATACTATATTTTGTATTATCTTACCTTTCTCTATAGAAGGTTTACTTTTGCTTCCTAGGGGATGTGTTAATATGATATATGATTGGCCTGTTTAGTAAGAGTGAGAAGTCTGAAGCAAACAAGAGAGAAAAAGAAAAAATGATTTCATCATTTTTCATTTGTGTAGGAAAACATATTGGTCCTCAGATAAAATTTTTCCCTTGTTGTAAAAATGGAGGCTTATTGACAAATTCTAAGTTATACATAGAATATTCATAAAAGCATAAAGCTTTGTACCTTCTTCAGATTCATTCTAAGGAATTTTTGAAAGATGAGGCAAACATAATTTAGATGTTTGCAGCTGAACTGGTTTAAGAATACTGTAGTAACTAAAGCATTTGAGTGTATAGACCAGGAGGTAAAGTATAAGCCAGGAGAAATTGAAACAAAATATCCTATCACAGGCTTGTTGGGGTGATTTTGATCAACAGATCAAGAGGAACAGCTAACAAAGCCACAAAATAACCTCTATAAAAACACATTAAAGAGGCTTTTGTAAAAGTATTGCTCATAACAATGAAAAAAGAAGTCTGTCTGTGAGCAAAGTGAATGTTGAGGTCCAAAGAAAATTACCAAATGTCTAAACTAGTCATTGTAGGGTCTGGGAAGAACTACTGGAAGTGGATGATTGCAAAAAAAAGAATAGTAATTTTGTGGTTGGTGATAGCAGTGAATAGCTGATAACTGCAATTCTATGAAGACTTGGTAGAGCCACCCTGAACCACAAACACAATCACAGGCTATATAGGAAGTGACATGACAAATTTCATCTCAACAATGCAAGCAGGTACTAAGTATACGGTTTGTTGTCTGTCACAGTGGGGAATAGAGTTAAAGATAGTTCTGCCAAGCCTCACTCATTATAGTGATGGTCACTTTGCTGAGAATAATCTAAAAGACATTTTTTTTTTTTTAAGGGATTCTGTTCTTATACTGAAGAGATTTGCTGTCTGTTTCCTGAAGCCAAGAAAATTTTTGTTGATCCTTTTTTTTCTATTTACCTTTTCCTGCTGCCTTTATTAGACAATCTTGAGTTAAATAATAAAATAAAATAATAGCACTTAAGACAATATGTATGCATGTATGGTACTGATATGATCATGAATTCCTAGCTTATTATACATACAAAATATGAATATATATATGCACAGTATGGGCTATACATGTATATTTCTGAGCATATATGTGTGACCTTACAATGCACATTATAGCTCCCCCACTTAACAAGAAATTATTTTGCCCAAAATTTGAGACTGAGAAACGCGTAGACAAATCATAACTAAACATGATTCCCTTTCTGCTATAATTTTAACAGGAATATCAGGAAACAATTGTTAATTGAGTGCCTATGGTACATATATAGTGTCCTTTAAATGAGAATAGAAGCAGGACCATCCCAATTCAAATAGCAACTCCTTGCAAATAATGCCACATTACTACCATCCAGAATACATCAGTAATAATTAAATTTCAGGTTATTTCTGATGTTAATGATACTCCTTGGAAGAATGAGATGAATGAATGACTTATAAAACTATATGCAGAGGCCCTGTTAGGATGACAAACTCAACCCCATTTTTCCAGTATATCCCCAATTCTAACCCTAAAACCCCCATGTCCAGAAAACGCAATCCCAGGGAAAGGAGTGTGGTTGGTCACCCTACCAGAAATAGTGGGTAAACAACATAGATAAAGCTTCTGTCTTTAAAGATCTTACATTTAAGTTTTGAAAAACAAACAACAAAATCTAGATGATTATATATCCTTTCATTTAGGCACACATAAGTGATAAATGAAGTGAAAAAGAATGGGATCCAAGATGGTTAAATATTTTGGTAGAAGTAGCAAAGAATGGAACTTTGAGATTAAGAGAAAAAAAATTAATTAAATTTTAAATATATGTCCAAACTTATGCAAATAGCCCACTCATTGGAAAAGACTCTGTTGCTGGGAAAGATTGAAGGCAGAAGAATAAGAGGGTGACAGAGGATGAGATGGTTGGATGGCATCACTGATCAATGGACATGAACTTGGGCAAACTCTAAGAGATGGTGAAGGACAGGGAAGCCTGGTGTGCTGCAGTCCACGGGGTTGCGAAGAGTTGAACATGACTTGGTGACTGAGCAACAACAACAATAACATATGTCCAAAGAATAAATATCTAAACTGGTACCTCAGTTCAGCCTCAGAAATGTACTCAAGACAACTGTGTTTTATTCTCAGAATTATCAGTAATTAGTTGTGTGACCCTAAAAAGACACAAGTTCTATGAGTTTGGATTTCTTCACCTACAAGTTAAGCAAAATTGGGCAATTTAATCTCTGTAGTTCCACTGAGGTCTAAAATTCTAGAATAGAAACTTTCCAATCAAGATTTAAATGATTATTATATTCTTAGACATAATAGACATCATGTCACCTATTTCCATCCAGTTGCTACTCAAACAGTTAAGAAGTAGAAAATAATTGGCCTTTTGAACAATGTTATTTATTGTTTCATCAGAAGTTACATGGGGCATAGACATTTATTGTTGTGTCACATTTTACCTGCTGGGAAGGGATATCAGCTAACAATGGAACTGTTTACAGCAAAATGCATTTGTACAAAAGAATCTGCCTTCTGTGTGAAGCTGATGAGGGATTTTGAGCTAGTTCATTTCCTCCTCATGACTTCTGAAAACTTCCCACGTGCTGGGCAATCACTTTAAAGAAAGCAAAGAGAAGTTTATAGTGTTATATTCTTTGTAGCATATACAAAGAAGACAAAGAATTTCTCAATGATGGGATGTTTAAAACCATTTTAGAGTGCAGTTATCATAAGCAATTATCTCCTTCAGTGACCGTTCTTCCAAGGCTATTTTCTCTATACAGGCTTTTTAAGCCCGTGTGCCTTAGAATCCAATGATCTGGTTTGCAACTAGCTCAGTTATTAGTTATGACACTGTAGACAGAACCAACTCAATGGACATGAGTTTGAGTAAACTCCAGGAGTTGGTGATGGACAGGGAAACCTGGTGTGCTGCAGTCCATGGGGTCGCAAGGAGTCGGAGCGACTGAGCGACTGAACTGTAGACAGAATAATTGCCTTCTTTTGTAAAACAGAGACAATATTTTCTTTATTATAGAGTTGTTTGGAGCTTAAGTGTGATAATAAAGTACAGAATACAGTACTTAAAACATACTAACTTCCCAATAAATGTTTTCTAGAATCATGATTATTTCAAAACCAAAAACCACTCCTGGGAACAGGTTATAATAAACCAATGGCTTACCATGTGGCACTACTGGGTAATATTTTAATATATCTAAGCCACTTTTATCTATTATGCCAGTGCATTTGTAAATTTGGTGTATTTCATTGTGGCTAAAGTTAGACCTTGGGTTTCAGAAATTTGAGACCATAAATGTCTCTTTTAAGTATGGTATAGATGCGTGTAATAAAATAACTATTTTTAATTGGTAGTAAATGCATATAAGTAAACATTAAGTGGACACTGGGACCTTGAAATATGTGTTTAACATAAATAGTAGATGTGAAATATAAAAGAGTTTAATCATTTTAAGAAAAAATAGGACTGTCATAGATTAAAAGTAAAATCAGTTCTTTTCCTCTGTATTATTTTGTTTTTCTTATGAAGATAGGAAATTTGTTCACAGTTTTCTAGAAAGAAAATTATTTCACACAGAAGAAAGCAGTTCATTTGAAACAGAAAATAGTTTTCAAAACACAAGCTCAAGATTAATGTCTTGATATTTAAAATAGCTTTGCTTTATATCAGGTTGAAAGTTATTATTTTAGAGAAACAAATCAGGATTAACTAATGAGAGAGTCAATTCCTAGGCAAGTGGATAAGAAGTCTGGGATCCCCAAGGAGGAGGAAAGGACAAACAAGTTTTTTTTTTCTTTCTTTCTCTACATTCCTTAGTTTTAGTCACATAAAGCATTATTTTTTTCTTTAAACCCAGAACTAATGATGACACAGCAAACAACTCAATTTAAGCTCAGTACTAAGAATTATATAACAACAGCGTGTCCTGCTTGGGGACAGTTTCTCCTTCCTGAAAACCTTCTGACTAATCCTGTTAACTCTGGAAGTTGGTGATGGACAGGGAGGCCTGGCATGCTGTGGTTCATGAGGTCTCAAAGAGTTGGACACAACTCAGTAACTGAACTGAAACCTGTTATCTTAAAATGTATCTTATGGGAGTGAGTCTGGTAAGGTCTTTTTATTGTTAGTTCTAATCCTGTCATCTTAAAATATAAATTATGGAAGTGGGTCTAGTAAGATCTTTACAACCTTGAGACATTCTTTTGATTTATTGTAATAACCAATTTAAGAAAGTATATAACTCCCTTTCTAAGATTAGCAAGGGGGGCGCTCTCCATCCCCCTTCTGATGTCTATGTCAGAAGCTTTCTCTGTCACTTTCATACTTTAATAAAACTCTGCTACACAAAAGTTCTTGAGTGATCAAGCCTGGTCCCTGGTCCTGAAGCTAAATCTTCTTTGGAGATCAAGAATCCAGTTCACCATAAGCTCTCTTCTTGGGGGTCGTCTGGGACCTTCAGGACAAGGTAAGAACATTCAGAACTCTAGCTCTCTGCTTTCTCAATATACACATTTTCTGCTTTACTTTAACTCTAAGGTGTGCTTTTGTGAATGAATGACATGCCCTGCATGAAGCAAGTGATGAGCCCTGCCCTGTAGTTTCACCGGGCTTCATAGTGACTGAAGGCAGCCCCCAGAAGGGGATCCTTGTTGGGGGTTTATACCAACCTGAAAATGCCAAGAGATACCCAATGTCCCTGTGAGGGGAGTGGCCAGAAATGGGCAAAGCATGTGGACTGAACTTTCCTTTCTCAGTCAGTTTTTCCTGGTCTCTTTGACCATTTTGTAATTGTATATGAAATAGAAGTACTATCCTAATCTGTTGTGGTTCATGCCATTACTATGTACTTTTACTTAGACCCCATATATTGAAGTGCCAAGCCATGGTAGGAGCTGAAAGTTATGTGAGTACTTTAGGAGCAAGGTGGAGCTCTAACTTCAAGAACGTCTCTCAGGCTAGGTGTCACTCTCTTGCCTGCCTGCCTCAGGGGCCAGAGACCTGAAAGTGAGTCTTTGTCCCTGCTGTGCCTCTGATCTGTGTGGATAGAAGCGTTGCTGATGACCATGAGGTTTTTGAGGACACAGATCAGGAATTGCAGGATCTGGTCAGATTGAAAGTACAGGGGCCTCCTTCCTTTGGTAGCGCTCGTTCTTAGCAGACCAGAGAAAGGTCTCCAGTGGTTTTGACCTCAACTCCTTGGACATTCTTTTTGTGGAATCTGTTAAAATGAACTTGAAGAATTGGGCCTAGTAGCTCGAGGACAAGAATCACTTTTTCTTTGCTGGGCAGCCCTCCACAACCTCTTTTGCTCTCACATATACTGGTGTGGTGACATTCCGAAGGGACATCTTGGTTGTTGTTCATCGTTTGTGACTCATCGCTTTACTCAGTCAGAACTGTACTCAGGAGTTCTGCAGAGGCGCACGTAAAATGGATGCTTTCTGTCGTAGTCCTGGCCTGGGAAGAATTCCAGGGAGGCTACTCTGCTTCACCCCAGGTGGGGTCAGAGGAAAAGACAAATTAAACAAAGGTCTTGATGGTAAGCAACTGAAAATCAACCTGGGATGCCATCAGGTCTGCCCCAGTGCATTTCCACCCCACTTCGGTGGTGGAACCAGGAGGGATGATAAGGCCCCTGTTTCAGTAAGGGACAGACTAAGTCCGACCAGGGAAGGAAAATTTTGGTGGAAAGTCTGTCTACATCCCCATCTAGAGCAGGGAGGGACACCTCTGGGGGAAAGAAGCCACGCTGTGGATGCCGCTTTTTTCTCTCTTACAGATGGGAGCTAGCAGTTTTCAGAACTACTCCTTTAAATTGTATTTTTAAAAACTGGGACATGTTTGATAGCCAGAATTTTAAAAAAGACATGCTAGCTCTTTTTCTGTGATAATGAATGGCCACAGTATCCTTTGGAAGATGGAGAATACTGGCCAGTTGAACGGTCTCTCAATTATAATACTGTTCTACAATTAATTAGATAGGTTCAGTAGAAAACAAGGGAAATGGGTTGATGTTTCATATGTGTTGCTCTTTATCTCTCTGAAAGACATGCTAGACTTATGTCCTAAGGGTGCAGATTTGGGTGTGAAAACTTCAGCTCCCTCCTGTACTTTGCCCCTGTATGGGGCTCCCAAATGTACATACTGAGGATCAGGGCACCCTTCCGGGGGAGGGGGGGTTGCCTCAGTCTCGGTAAAAATTTAAACATTACCAGTTATGGTCAACATTACCTAGAGGATCCAAAAAGTACATAGAAGCCTTTACAAGACTAATTTTACTTTATGACCGTACTTAGAGAGATGTAATTTTAAGTCTTGTGACAGATGCTGACTCCTGACTCAAGAACTCGAGTTTTGGGAGAAACTACTACTTTTGGAGATGAATGACTTGAACGTGAGACAAGGGGAAAGAGGGAACATGAAATAGCCCTTCTCCCTACTGGGAGTCAAGCAGTTCCCATGACAGAGCCAGACTAGGACTATAAAATGGCTAAAAGAAGGTGGGATCAGAACATTTTTGCAAGAAGTATTCTTGAAGGACTCAAGCAACCATGCACTAAGACTTTATACTATGCTAAGTTGGCTGACACAGAAGAGAGAGAGAAGGAAACTCCTGGTAAATTCCTAGATAGACTATAGGAGGATCTCTGCAAGTTTAATGACATTGATTCCAAACGTTCAGAGGGAGAAATGATCTTAAATGATAAATTCCTCACTCAGTTGGCTCCAGATATCTGACATAAATTACAAAAACAGGAGCTTGGACCAAATAAGTCTTTAGAAAACTGTTGCAGCTGACTCAGATGGTATATTATGGTACAGAATACAAGGAGGGAAATAGGAGGAAGAAAGAACCAGGCAAAAGACTGAAGCCCCAACAATGGCTGTTAGATCTGCTCTGAAACAGCCTGAGAAAAATGCCCAGAGGGACCCAGGTGAAAAGGGATGGACTTGTTATTACTGTGGAAAGGAGGGGCATCTCAAGTGGGATTGCCCTCAGCATCTAAGCTGTCCCCAGCTCCAGATCTGGTCTGCAAAGGACCACACTGGAGGAGAGACTGCCCTCTGAGGTGTAGGCCCCAGGGGTCAGACTCTCAGGACAATCAGGACTGAAAGTTCCAGGGGGTCCCCACACAAGCTCCCATCCTAATTACACCTGAGGAGCACCAGGTATCAATAACTGTGTGTGTGTGTGCGGGGGTTGGGGGGCAGGCAATCAGTTGATTTCTCTTGGACACTTGGGCAACTTTCTCTGTGCTCCCTGAAGCCCCTAGTCCCCTTTCCTCCCAGTCTACTACCATAATGGAACTGTTAGAATGAGCCAAACGGTATTATTTCAGTCATCCTTTAAGCTGTAACTGGGACTCTGTGCTGTTTCCTCAGTTTTTGATCCTGCCAGAGTCTCCCTCACCCCTTCTGGGGAGGGATATACTGGACAAGGTCCATGCCTCTGTTTTCATCAATATGGAACCTGCTCTTTTTAATTGAACAAAATGTAAATCCTAGAGGGTGGGTTGATGAAAAAACTGTGGGTAGAGCACAAAATGTTGTTTCTGTTGTTATCAAGCTCAATGATCCTCACCTATTTTCATATCAAAAATGGTATCCATTAAAGCCTGAGGTTAAGGAAGGGTTAAAACCCATCATTGAAAATTTAAAGAAACAAAGGCTATTAATGCCCTGTAACAGTCCATGCAACACTCCTATTTTTGGGTGTAAACAATAGTCAAATAATAAATGGAGACTAATTCAAGATATACAAATAAATGACTAATCTTTATACTTTATTGTCTGAAATTCCTGAGGGAGCCAAATATTTTTCTGTCATTGATTTGAAGGTTGCTTTTTAGAGTTAAACCTACATTAAATCATCCCCTACCTATGACCTTAAGACAACTAAGAAGATTTTTGGGAGTCACAGGCTACTGCAGCATTTGGATTCTGGGTTATGGGGAACTGGCCTTTATATAAACTTATAACTGAAATTCAGCAGGCTCAAACCAACAAGTTCTTTTGGTCCCCAGAGACTCAAAAGGCTTTTGACTCTTCAAACTGCTCTCTTAAGGTCTCCTGCTTTGAGCTTCCCCATAGAATCAGAGTTTAGTTTGTTTGTAACTGAAAATAAAGGCCATGGCGACATTGCTTGAGGGTAATTGCTACTATTGTTTTACTAATGTCCAAAGCTCATAAATTTACTGATCATCAAAATCTTACCATACTAACTTCTCACGATGCAAGTAGGATTGTAAACTCTAAAGTTCAGAGTGACAATGGCTCCATCTTTAAAACTGCTGTAACTCAAGTGGTGTCAAAAACTTTGGAGTAGAAGATCACTTACACTGTTCCTGGAGACCCCGATCTTCAGAAAAAGTTGAAAAGGCTAATGATATTATTAAGAAGCATGTGCTTAGGCTAACTCAGGAAACAGAATTCAATTGGTTTAAAGTTTTACCCATACTTTAGTGAGTGCTTGAACTGCCCTCCCCCAAATGGGATTATATTAATGACAGACCATTTTTTGTGGACAATTATTGTCATAGATCCTAAAATCTTAGAACTAACTATGTGACTCAGCTTTCAGCTTTTTAACCTCCTCATCAATTTGAATGCTTCACATGGTGGATTTCTCTCCTTCAAGGCAAAGACTTTTTTTCAGCTCTTCAAATACCTTCACCAATGACAATCACATGTGATGTGTCTTCTTGATTTGATGACATCTAGCAATCCTAAAATGGACTGACGTGACTATGGACATAATGGAACTTTTAATTTTGATTATGTTTTGACTTGGTTTAATGACTTTTGCTACACATAAGAAGGTAAATGGGTCTAGATATGGTGGTTTCCTACATTATGTTTATCAAATATGGGATGAGGTCATATGGCTAACTCCTGAAAAGGGTTCCCTACTATCTAATGCTCCCATATGCTAGAAACAAATAGGGCCATCCTCAGAAGTTAGCCAACAACTTAATTATAATGACTGGAAACAACTGGGATTTTTGCCTCAAGAAATATGCAATGTAATCATTCCTATGCTTTCCAATACCACTTTAGGCCCTCCTTTTGCCTGGCCAGGAACTCACTGGGCCTGGAACCCTCAGTGACGCTGGTTTGCTCCAAATGAGACCTACTAGATATGTGGCTCTTACTTATGAGAGTGGCTTCCCCTGGCTGTATAGGGAGATGCAGCCTAGGTTTAGCTTTTACTGATGACTTCATATATTCAGAGCTTCCAGTCAGTTCAGTTCAGTCACTCATTTGTGTCTGGCTCTTTGCAATCCCATGCACTGCAGCATGCCTGGCTTACTTGTGCAACACCAACACCTGGAGCTTACTCAAACTCATGTCCATCGAGTCAGTGATGCCATCCCACCATCCTCTGTCATCCCCTTCTCCTTCTGCTTTTGATCTTTCCCAGCAACAGGGTCTTTATCAGTGAGTTGGTTCTTTGCATCAAGTGGCCAAAGTATTGCAGTTTCAGGTTCAGCATCAGTCCTTCCAATGAATATTCAAGACTGATTTCCTTTAGGATGGACTGGTTGGAACTCCTTGCTGTCCAAGGGACTCTCAAGAGTCTCCTCCAAAACCATAGTTCAAAAGCATCAATTCACTGATGCTCAACTTTATAGTCCATCTCTCACATCTATATATGACTACTGGAAAACAAAAGGCTTTGATTAGATGAAACTTTGCTGGCAAAATAATGTCTCTGCTTTTCAATATGCTGTCTACATTGGTCATAACTTTTCTGCCAAAGAGCAAGCATCTTCTAATTTCATGACTGCAGTCACCATCTGCAATGATTTTGGAGCCCAATAAAATAAAGTTTCTCACTGTTTCCATTGATTCCTCATCTATTTTTCATGAAGTGATGGGACCAGATGCAATGATATCAGTTTTTTGAATATTGAGATTTAAGCCAACTTTTTCACTCTCCTCTTTCACTTTCATCAAGAGGCTTTTTACTTCTTCTTTGCTATTTGCCATAAGGGTGGTGTCATCTGTGTATCTGAAGTTATTGATATTTCTCCTGGCAATCTTGATTCTAGCTTGTGCTTCCTCCAGCCCAGCGTTTCTCATGATGTACTCTGCATATAAGTTAAATAAGCAGAGTGACAATATACAGCCTTGATGTACTCCTTTCCCAATTTGGAACCAGTCTGTTGTTCCATGTCCAGTGCTAACTGAGGCTTCTTGACCTGCATACAAATTTTTCAGGAGGCAGATCAAGTGATCTAGTATTCCCATTCTTTAAGAATATTCCACGGTTTGTTGTGATTCACACATAGGAAGGCTTTGGAATAGTCAATAAAGCAGATTTTTTTTTCCCCCCCTCTGGAACTCTCCTGCTTTTTCGATGATCCAACGAATGTTTAATTTGGTCTCTGGTTCCTCTGCCTTTTCTAAATCCAGTTTGAACATCTGGAAGTTTATGTACTGCTGAAGCCTGGCTTGGAGTATTTTGATCATTACTTTGCTAGCGTATGGGATGAGTGCAATTTTGCAGTAGTTTAAGCATTTCTTTGGGACTGGAATGAAAACTGACCTTTTCCAATCTTGTGGCCCCTGCTGAGTTTTCCAAATTTGCTGGCATATTGAGTGCAGCACTTTCACTAAGGCCCACTTGACTTTGCATTCCATTCTGTCTGGCTCTAGGTGAGTGATCACACCACCATCATTATCTGGGTAATGAAGATCTTTTTTGTATAGTTCTGTATATTCTTGCCACCTCTTCTTAATATCTTCTGCTTCTGTTAAGTCCATATCATTTCTGTCCTTTTTTGTGCCAATCGTTGCATGAAATGTTCCCTTCATATATCTAATTTCCTTGAAGAGATTTCTAATCCCCATTCTATTGTTTTCCTCTATTTCTTTGCATTGATCACTGAATAAGGTTTTCTTATCTATGCTTGTAATTCCCTGGAACTTTGCATTCAAATGGATACATCTTTCATTTTCTCCTTTGTCTTTTGCACCTTCTTTTTCCTCAAGTGTTTGTCCAACCTCCTCTGGACAGCTTTCAGAGAAGCTTACTAACCTGCCATACCTTAAAACTCTTTGGGCAAGATATGTATTTCACTGGTATGATTATCTCGCTGCAATATTCGTTCCCTCTCTTTGAACTACATATGTTATGATACAAATTGATATTCTAACTTCAGCCCTTAATGCTTAACAAATACAAATTATAAAGGTGGTTTTACAAAATGGGCTTCCCTGTTAGCTCGGATGGTAAAGAATCTGCCTGCAATGCAGGAGACCCAGGTTCAATCCCTGGGTTAGGAAGATTCCCCTGGTGAAGGGAATCTCAAGCCACTCTAGTATTCTTGCCTGGAGAATTCCACGGATAGAGGACCCTGACAGGCTACAGTTCATGTGTTCACAAAGAGTCAGACATGACTGAGTGAATAGCACTGCTACTTAGATATTCTAATGGCTGCACGAGGATGAACTTGTGCCGTTATTCATATCCAATGTTGTAAATGTATATCAGATATGAGTACTAATGTTACTTGACTAAACACACGAACATGATGATTCAGGCTATGGATTCTCCTGAAACCTCAGTCACCTCGCTTTGGGGAATGCTAACTAGCTCCCCATGGCGGAAAACTATCTTAATCATAATAATTCTAACTGTTCTGTTTTTCTCTTTGCCTCTGCTTCTATAACTGTGTAACTGGATTTGTTTCTAACTGTCTGAAAGCATTTATGTTACAAATGGTTGTCAAGGCTCCCACAGGTGTCACAGCCTCCTTCAACTATCACTTGGAGGCCCTGGATCAGAGACCCTCAATGTGAAGATTAGGAGAAAATGTTGCCTCAACAAGTTAGGGATGATGCCCCTCAACAGCAGGAAGTAGTTATTGAATGAAAATGATCCCCCTTTCCCTTGGCAACATAATTCTCCTAAAAGAAAAGGGGAGAATGAGAGAGTCAATTACTAGGCAGGTTGATGAGAAATCTGGTGTCCCCAAGGAGGAGAGAGGGGCTTGGGGGATCTCAAGGAAGAGATAGGGGTCTGGAATTCTCAAGCAGGAGGAGAGGACAAACGTCTTTTTTAAAATCTCTACATTCCTTAGTCTTAGTCACATAAAATATTTTTTTTTCTTTAAGCTGGGAACTAATGGTCACAGAGCAAGCCCCAGCAAGATGGTAGGAAGGGAAAAATTGCATTTAGAATCAAACCCCATGCATGCCAGAGATGCTCAGAGGGCTCAAACATCCCTTGTGTGCACCTCCCATCACAAGACCATTCCCCCCCAAGTCTGTCTCTCCCATTGGGAAGCTTCCATTAGCCTCTTATCCTTCCCCATCAGGGGCAGGCAGCCTGAAAACAATAATCACGGAAAACTAACCAATGTGATCACGTGGGCCACAGGTTTGTGTAACTCAATGAAACTATGAGCCATGCTGTGTAGGGCCACCCAAGATGGATGGGTCATTATTGAGAGTTCTGACAAAATGTGATCCACTGGAGAAGGGAATGGCAAACCACTTCAGTATTCTTGCTTTGAGAACCCCATGAACAGTATGCAAAGGCAAAAAATTAGAACACTGAATGATGAACTCCCCAGGTCGGGAGGTGCCCAATATGCTACTGAAGAAGGAGGAGAAACAACTCCAGAAAGAATGGAGTCAAATCTAAAACAACACTCAGTTGTGGATGTGACTGATAATGGAAGTAAAGTCCGATGCTGTAAAGAGCAATATTGCATAGAAGCCTAGAATATCAGGTCCATGAATCAAGGCAAATTAGACATGGTCAAACAGGAGATGGCAGGAGTGAACACCGACATTTTAGGAATCAACAAACTAAAATGGACTAGAATGGTTGAATTTAACTCAGATGACCATTATATCTACTACTGTGGGCAAGAATCCCTAAGAAGAAATGGGGTAGCCATCATAGTCAACAAAAGAGTCTGTAATACAGTACTTGAATGCAATCTCTAAAACAATAGAATGATCTCTTCGTTTCCAAGACAAACCAATCAATATAACGGTAATACAAGTCTGTGTCCTGACAAATAATGCCGAAGAAGCTGAAAGTGAACGGTTCTATGAAAATCTACAAGACTTTCTAGAACTAACACCCCAAAAAGATGTCCTTTTCATTATAGGGCACTGGGATGCAAAAGTGGGAAGCCGAGAAATACCTGGAGTAATGGGCAAATTTGGCCTTGGAGTGTAGAATGAAGGAGGGCAAAAGCTAATAGAGTTTTGCAAAGAGAATGCACTGGTCATAGCAAATACCCTCTTCCAACAACACAAAAGAAGACTCTACATATGGACATCAACAGGTGGTCAATACCGAAATAAGAGTGATTATATTCTTTGCAGCCAAATATGGAGAAGCTCTATACAGTCAGCAAAAGCAAGACCAGGAGCTAACTGTGGCTCAGATCATGAACTCTTTATTGCCAAATTCAGATTTAAATTGAAGAAAGTAGGGAAAACCACTAGATCATTCATGTATGACCTAAATCAAATCCCTTACAACTATAAAGTGGAAATTACAAATGGATTCAAGGGATTAGATTTGATAGACAGAATGCCTGAAGAACTATGGATGGATGTTCATGACATTTTGCAGAAGGCAGTGATCAAGATCATCCCCAAGAAAAAGAAAGGCAAAAAGGCAAAATGCCTGTCTGAGGAGGCCTTACAAACAGCTATGAAGAGAAGAGAAGTGAAAGGTCAAGGAGAAAAAGAAAGACATGTCCATTTAAATGCAGAGTTCCAAAGAGTAGCAAGGAGAGAAGAGAAAGCGTTCCTCAGTGATCAGTGCAAAGAAATAGAGGAAAACAATAGAATGGGAAAGACTAGAGATCTCTTCAAGAAAATTAAAGATACTAAGGGAAATTTTAATGTAAAGACGGGCACAATAAAGGACAGAAATGCTACGGACCTAACAGAAGCAGAAGATATTAAGAAGAGGTGGCAAGAATACATAGAAGAACTATAGAAAACGTTCTCCATGACCCAGGTGATGACGATGGTGTGATCACTCACCCAGAGCCAGACAGAATGGAATGCAAAGTCAAGTCGGCCTTAGGAAGAATCACTATGAACAAAGTTAGAGGAGGTGATCAAATTCCAGCTGAGCTCTTTCAAATCCTAAAAGATGATGCTGTGAAAGTGCTGTACTCAATAGGCCAGTAAATTTGGAAAACTTAGGAGTGGCCACTGGATTGGAAAAGGTCAGTTTTCACTCCAATCCCTAAGAAAAGCAATGCCAAAGAATGTTCAAACTACTACACATTTGCACTCATTTCACAGACTAGCAAATAATGCTCAAAATTCTCCAAGCTAGGCTTCAACAGTACGTGAACAATGAACTTCCAGATGTTGAAACTGGATTTAGAAATGACAGAGGAACCAGAGATCAAATTGCCAACATTCATTGGATCATCAAAAAAGCAAGAGAGTCCCACAAAAATATCTATTTCTGCTTTATTGACTATGCCAAAGGGTGTGGATCACAGTTAAAACTGTGAAAAATTCTTCAAGACATGGGAATAGCAGACCACCTGACCTGCCTCCTGAGACATCTGTATGCAGGTCAGGAAGCAGCAGTTAGAACTGGACATGAACCAACAGACTGGTTCCAAATAGGGAAAGGAGTACATGAAGGCTGTATATTGTCACCCTGCTTATTTAACTTATATGCAGACTACATCATGAGAAACGCTGGGCTGGATGAAACACAAGCTGGAATCAAGATTTCTGGGAGAAATATCAATAACCTCAGATATGCAGATGACACCACCCTTGTGGCAGAAAGCGAAGAAGACCTAAAGAGCCTCTTGATGAAAGTGAAAGAGGAGAGTGAAAAAGTTGACTTAAAACTCAACATTCAGAAAACTAAGTTCATGGCATCCAGTCCCATCACTTCATGGCAAATAGATGGGAAAACAGTGGAAACAGTGACAGACTTTATTTTTGCAGATGGTGACTGCAGCATGAAATTAAAGCATTCTTTCTCTTTGAAAGAAAAGTTATTCCCAACCTAGACAACTTATTAAAAAGTAGAGACATTACTTTGCCAACAAAGGTCCATGTAGTCAAGGCTATGGTTTTTCCAGTATTTATGTATGGATGTGAGAGTTGGACTATAAGGAAAGCTGAGCACTGAAGAACTGATGCTTTTGAATTGTGGTGTTAGAGAAGACTCTTGAGAGTTGCTTGGACTGTGAGGAGATCCAACCAGTCTATCCTAAAGGAAATCAGTCCTGAATATTCCTTTGAAGGACTGATGTTGAAGCTGAAACTCCAATAATTTAGCCACCTGATGCAAAGGACTGAGTCAATGGAAAAAACCCTGATGCTGTGAAAGTTTGAAGGCATGAGGAGAAGAGGCCAAACGACAGAGGATGAGATGGTTGGATGGCATCACCAACTCAATGGACATGTGTTTGAAGAAAGTCTGGGAGTTGGCGATGGACAGGGAGGCCTGACGTGCTGCAGTCCATGGGGTGGCAAAGACTGGGAGACCACTGAGTGACTGAAGTGAACTCTGAATGATTACATATCAAACAACTCAGTTCAAACTGTACTATGGATTATATAACAACTGTTTATCCTGTTTGGGGACAGTTTCTCCTTCCTAAAAACCCTGTGACTAACCCTGTTATTTTAAAATGTATCTTACTGAACTGGGTCTGGTAAGATCTTTCTAAAGTTAGTTCTAATCCTGTCATCTTAAAATATAAATTATGGGAGTGGGTTTTGTAAGATCTTTAGAACCTTTAGACATTCTCTTGATTTATTGTAATAACCAATTTTAAAAAATATATAGCTTCCTTGCTAAGGCTAGCGACAGGGACACTCTCCATCCTCTTTCTGTTGTCTACATCAGAAGTTTCTCTCTCCCTTTTCATAGTTTGATAATACCCTGACACACAAGTTCTTGAGTGATCAAGCCTGGTCCCTGGTCTGCAAGCTTGATCTTCTTCAGAAATTAAGACTTCAATAGCATTCCCCGTAAGCTATCACTAACACAAATAAAATAACTGTGCAATTCTTTACCTGTAGAGAGTAAAATGCAGTCATACTGCTTTCTGTTTTATTTTTACTTACAGACTGTATATAGAAGAAATTGAAATTTTAAAAATTTAATATTTAATTTTGCTGTTTTAAGAGGGAGGATTAGTTCCCTGTGCACAATTCCCATGATCTAATGCTACCTCCCTGAGTTTTCAAACCACCACTAACCTTTACTATTTCAACAATAAGGGTGAGAATGCATTTATATTATACTTCTATTACAATAAGTAAGGCATTTTCTGATCACTAAATGCTTCACATCCAGGAAATATATAGAATAGATAATTTTTTGAAACTAGATCACCATAAGTCTTAGTTTAAAAAAAAAAAAGTAGAATTTAGCAATACAGTGAAAGACTACATAGAGAAATGCTAAGAAAAACAATTACTTTGATAAATAATTTAAAGTTTTAATAATATGTTTTTACACACATTGATACTAATAGAGGACTCTGTCCCTTTTTTCTGATCCTTAGAAATTTCAAGTTTTCTGTCCTCTCTCTACTGAAAGCATGTTTAAATTAGTATTTCCATTATTTAAAAGATGATGTATTACTTCTTGTTAGTTTGTCAACAGATTGAAAGGAAATAACAGCATCCAGGGGAAAAAAAAAGTTTCATTCCTTTTGTGTTTATAATGCCATCAAGTTTTAAAAAATTCTCACTTTTTCTCCATAAAAACTCTTTAGACAAAGATCATACAGTGCATGCGTGGATAACTATTTTTGATTTTTTCTTGTAATTTTTTGGTATTTTATACATATGCCTTTGGGGATGGGAGCAAATGCTAGTAATTTTACCAATGGTGCTATAAAATATAGAATTTGATTAAATAATTGAGACTATTTGAAAAGGTAAAGTGTTAATATGTAAGTGTAAATAATTACCTTGTTATAATGTTGATAAATCATGTATTCATCTATATATTCATCCAACTACAGTAACAGAGACAAATAAAAGAAGAAGAAAACTCACGTCTTCAACAATATGTTTGAAATATTTCATTAACTGCTAAAATAAATACACATATCAAAAGGCTTTTTATACTATATATGTGTATATGATATTCTATAAATACATATATTCTCCACTTAAATATATTTATACTATATTTAAATTATTTATTTTGTATATGTTTACTTCAGTTCAGTTCAGTTCAGTCGCTCAGTAGTGTCCGACTGTTTGCAATCTCATGGACTAAAGCACGCCAGGCCTCCCTGTCCATCACCAACTCCTGGAGTTTACTCAAACTCATGCCCATTGAGTCGGTGATGCCATCCAACCATCTCATGCTCTGTCGTTCCCTTCTCCCGCCTTCAATCTTTCCCAGCATCAGGGTCTTTTCCAGGGAGTCAGTTCTTTGCATTAGTTGGCCAAAGTACTGGAGTTTCAGCTTCAGCATCAGTTCTTCCAATGATCACCCAGGACTGATCTCCTTTTCGATGGACTGGTTGGGTCTCCTTGCAGTCGTCTTCTTCAACACCAGGATTCAAAATCATCAATTCCTTGGCTCTCAGCTTTCTTTATAGTCCAACTCTCACATCTATACATGCCACTGGAAAAACCATAGCCTTGACTAGACGGACTTTTGTTGACAAAGTAATGTCTCTGCTTTTTAATATGCTGTCTAGGTTGGTCATGACTTTCCTTCCAAGGAGTAAGCGTCTTTTAATTTCATGGCTGCAATCACCATCTGCAGTGATTTTGGAGCCCCCCCCCAAAATAAAACCTGACACTGTTTCCACTGTTTCCCCATCTATTTGCCATGAAGTGATGGGACTGGATGTCTTGATCTTTGTTTTCTGAATATTGAGCTTTAAGCCAACTTTTTCACTCTCTTCTTTCACTTTCATCAAGAGACTCTTTAGTTCTTCTTCACTTTCTGCCATAAGGGTGGTGTCATCTGAATATCTGAGGTTATTGATATTTCTCCCAGAAATCTTGATTCCAGCTTGTGTTTCACCCAGCCCAGGGTTTCTCATGATGTGGTCTGCATATAAGTTAAATAAGCAAGGTGACAATATACAGCCTTGACGTACTCCTTTTCCTATTTGGAACCAGTCTATTGATCCATGTCCAGTTCTAACTGTAGCTTCCTGACCTGCATACAGGTTTTTCAAGAGGCAGGTCGGGTGGCCTGGTATTCCCATCTCCTTCAGAATTTTACACAGCTTTATTGTGATCCACACAGTCAAAGGATTTAGCATAGTCAATAAATCAGAAATAGATGTTTTTCCAGAAGTCTCTTGCTTTTTAGATGATCCAACGGATGCTGGCAATTAGATCTCTGGTTCCTCTGCCATTTCTAAAACCAGCTTGAACATCTGGAAGTTCACGGTTCACGTATTGCTGAAGCCTGGCTTGGAGAATTTTGAGCATTACTTTACTAGCATGTGAGATGAGTGCAACTGTGCAAAAGTTTGAGCATTCTTTGGCATTGCCTTTCTTTGGGATTGGAATGAAAACTGACCTCTTCCAGTCCCGTGGCCACTTCTGAGTTTTCCAAATGTGCTGGCATATTGAGTGAAGCACTTTCCCAGCATCGTCTTTCAGGATTTGAAATAGCTCAACTGGAATTCCATCACTTCCACTAGCTTTGTTTATAGTGATGCTTCCTATGGCCCACTTGACTTCACATTCCAGGATGTCTGGCTCTAAGTGAGTGTGAGTGATCACACCATCGTGATTATATGGGTCATCAAAATCTTTTTTGTACAGTTCTTCTATATTCTTGCCACATCTTCTTAATATTTTCTGCTCCTGTTAGGTCCATACCATTTCTGTCCTTTATTGAGCCCATCTTTGCATGAAATGTTCCCTTGGTATCTCTAATTTTCTTGACGAGATCTCTAGGCTTTCCCAATCTATTATGTTTTTTTTTTTTTTTTTTAATTTCAAAGCTCTCTACTTTCTGTTATGCTATGCTATATTATTAAGAATTAAATGGTTACTTTTTGAAACTTGGTTTATAATACTGGAATGGAGAGTGATGGGTCCTTATAAAAATCATCTAGTGTGTTATATAATATGCATAAACTTTTGCAACATTTCAGTTTTAATGAAGAAGAATCTCTGAGTGCGGGATCATAGAACACATATTTAAAATTCTCTTCAAAAATAAAATAAAATTCTCTCCAGGTTAATATAATGTACAGGTAAATTTGAAAACCATTCAGTCTTAGTTTTTCAAAACCTAATAATCTCATTTTATCCATAATTTGACACTGCAATATACATGCAGATCGTCACAATATACATACAAAGAGTAACACTTTCTTATTCCATATAGATGCACAAAATTCCCAAGTCAGCAGGGGCACTAAAATTGGAGCAATAGTCATAAGATTTATATTTTGATTATTCAAGGTTGCAGTATGTTGAGTAATCAAAAATTTGAAGGAACATGTTTAATGCTAATGAAAAAAATATATCAATGTTGAAGAGGAATACTACTGGGGTTTTCATAAGGCAAGACTCAAATAATCAAGAGTTATTTTATTTTATACTTATAGATCTTAGTACTATCAATATTTTTATCATATTGCAAAGACTAAAAATTTTAGCCAGGATTAAATTTTATTGACGAAAAGTAAAGTCTTTTTCCTTTCAGTAGACTTGCATGTTATTTTAAAGATTTTTCCTTTCTTTCTCACTGTTTCCTTGAAATAATTTTAGATTTACTAAAATATTTCAGAAAAGATACAAAGAATTTCCATATACCCTTCACCCAGCTTTCTTCAATTCAAATAACTTATGTAACCAGAATAAAATCGCCAAACTAAAAATTTAATGTCAGTCCAGTATTATTAACTAAGCTCCAACTTAATTTGAATTACAGTAGCTTTTTAATTGTTAGTTTTTTCCAGAATCAAACCTATTTCACACATTTCATTAAGTCCCTTAGTGTTAGCCAATCCAGAATGTGTCATAATGTTTCAAAATTGTTCTCTTCAATTCTTTTGAAAAATACTCATCAATTACTTTGTAGAATGTCCTTTAATTTTGATTTATTTGTGTGTATTTATAGTATATGTTTTGTATCATTTTACTTCTAAGTTGTACATGTCCTTGTAATCGGTTTATTATATTACAGTATGTAGCTGGATCTTATGTAAAAGAACATTTTTTTTAAACTAATATGTTTTAACTGCCCCTATTTTAATCTTATTATTAACAGCCCATTTAAATCTATCATCTTTTGAATTGTCAGATAGTTTCAACATGTCAGATTAGTGTCTATTTCTAATGATACTGTTTCTTGGAAGATTGTTGTTTTATTTATCCTGACTTTTAGAAGCCCCCCCCTTTTTTTTAGTCTAGAAGCCAATAGACATAATCCACTTATGACTGACTGCTGTTTTAAAGAATAAGTTGTATTTTTAAAATATTCAGAAATGAGAAAATAATATATTTACCTCCACATTTATTATTTCCTGTGTTCTTTATTCTTTTATGTACACCCAGGTTTTTAACTTGGATCATTTTTCTATTCCTTGAAGAATTAATTTAGCACTTGTTTACAATGCTGATCTACTGTCTCTCAACTACTATTTGTCTGAAACAGTCTTTATTTTATGTTTTGTTGAAGAATTTTTTTTTTGAGTACTGATAGTGTTCTATTGATATCACACTCCCATATTTGTAACAATTGTCTGCTGTCATTACTGTATTATCTTTGTTCCTTTAAAAGAAACATGTCTATTTTCATTGACTTTTTATAACACAAAGTGTAATGTAAGACCTACAGAAAACAAATAGCAAAAGTAAATCCTTCCTTATTAGTTATTTAAAGGCTAGTTAAACAATATTACCTCTTTTTTTTTTTTTTTGGTTTATGTGTTTTGGCCCCAAGGGTTGTGGGATGTTAGCTCTCTGGCCAGGGATCAAACCTGCACCCCTTCCATTAAAAGTCAAAGTCTCAATCGGTGGACCACCAAAGAACGGTTAGATATTACTAATAGAGTTCCAAAGCACAGGGGGGAAAAGCTGGAAAATTACAGATAATGAATTGAACATAACCCTGAAACTAGAACCAAGAAAAGACAGAACAACAAAACAATGCTAGAAACCAAAATCACTAGAAAATTCAAGCAAGTAACACAAAGGCAAAACATACTTCATAGTTATTTAAATAGCAGTGACTCTTGACCAAGAATTACTTGCTTACCTTTTCAAAGATGCTTTTGTATTACAAATTTTACCAATGCAATTCACTTCATTATGTTTCAAGGTAAAGTGCTCAGTCTACTAGTGTAGAAATGACTTCTCTTGTACCAACTCTTTCAGTTAACAACTATGATCTTTGGAAAAAATGCAAAGAGCTTCTTGTATTGGAAAGTCTTCAAAAGTAAGCCAACACTGGATGGCAGTCTACACTTGGTATAAGGCATCAACATCGACAAATATTGGCTATTAGACTCAATACACCCCTTCCCACAGGGAATAAGCTCAGTCTTACTGACTGGAATAACAAGAGGACAGAGATTGGGGAAAATAGCAACTGGAAAGGAAGAAAAGTAAATCAGAAAGAGAGAGCCATATGTATTAACCTCAAACTTTCCAACAGATACCTGCCTGAATCTCAAACTGACTCCTAAATTATGTGTGTGGGGAAGATTTCAAGATGATAAGCTAAGAACTAGAGAAATAAATAGAGAAATTCTATTGCAACCTAGGACAGGGAAGACAAAATTTAGAGTTTGAGTCTAGACAATTTTACCAGACTTCCTAAAGAGAGAAATCAACATTTTCCAAAGAAATGTTGCAGGAGGGGGGACCCCTTCCAGGGCCCAAAACCAGTCTCTTGTCTAACACTAGGCAATGAATTGTCTAAGGAGAAACATGTGCTGACAAAGCAAGAGATTTTATTGGGGAATGGGTGCCCGGGTGGGGAGCAGGAGGGTCAGGGAACCCAGGAGAACTTCTCTGTCACATGGCTCCCAGTCTTGGGTTTTATGGAGATGGGATTAGCTTCTGGGTGGTCTTTAGCTAATCATCTGACTCAGAATCCTTCCTGGTGGTGCACACCTTGTTCAGCCAAGATGGAAGCCAGAGCGAAGGATTCTGGGAGGGGGTTGGACATGTGGTGTCTCCTTTTGACCTTTCCTGAACCCTTCCGGTTGGTGGTGGTGGCTTATTAGTTCTGTGTTCCTTGCCAGGACCTCCGGTGGTAAAACAGCTCATGCAAATGGTTACTATGATGCCTGGCCAGGGTGGGGGTTTCAGTCAGGGTGCTTCCCCTACCAGAAACATAATGAACTTTAGAGCTTATAGCTATGTGTCATTCATAATATCTAGGATACATTTTAGAATCACTATGTGCAGGAAGAAATAGGAAAATGTGATCAAGATTTAAGAGGAAAGGCTATCAGCAGAGTCTAATCTCAAAGTGATCCAGATGTTGGAATTAGCAGACAGGATTTTAGAATAGTTATTTTAACTATGTTCAAAGACACACGCAAAGACAGATTAGAGTTAAATAATGGAGCAATATACATTGTTGTGGATTTGAACATTCAATATCACTATTCTAATTTTATCCAAGTGGATCTGTAGGTTCTGTGAAATATCAATCAACATCCCAATAGGCTTTTTTTTTTCCCTATGTGTGTGGAAATTGACAAGGTGGTTCTAAAATTCACAAGAATTCAAAGAACCTAGAATGTACAAAACATCTCTGAAAAATAAAACAAACTTGGAGAATGTCCACTATCAGATTGCAACACGTAACTACATAAAGCTTCATTATCAAAACGTAAAAGCCTTGGTGTGAAGAGAAGAAAATTGATCAAAGATACACAAATAGACTCACACATATATGTTTAATTAAATTTGAGAGTTTGCCGGCAGTGTGGGAGACCTGGGTTCAACCCTTGGGTCAGGAAGATCCCCCGGAGAAAGAAATGGCAGCCCACTCCAGTACACTTGCCTGGAAAATTCCACAGCCAGAGGAAGCTGACAGGCTACAGCCTATGGGGTTGCAAAGAGTCGGACATGACTGAGTGACTAACACTAAATTTGACAGTGAAGCCAAAAAAAAAAAAAAAAATCAGTAGAAAGAAGATAATAAAGTAATGCTGGAGAAAATAGATAAACTTATGTGAACTACATGGACTTCTGTCCTTAACTAACAACATATGCCACAGATTGAAACAAACTTAGATTATAGACTATACAGTTGGAAATTGCAAGGAAATTAATTATCCCCTAGAACCTATAGAAAGGATCACAGTCTTACCAGCAGCTTGATTTTAGTCATTGGGGCCTGTTTTAGAATTCTGACCTATGGAAATGTAACACAATAAACTTATGCTGCTTTAAGTCACAAGTTTGTGGTAATCTTTTTTTTTTCTTTTTTTTTTACTGCATCAACAAAAACTGGATACACAGCCTCTAGTGTATATGATCTACAACAAGTCTACAAGCTCTCTTTTCTTTTTTTTTTTTTTTTGCTTTTTTTTTTTTTTTAATTCAGTAAGAGAGCAATGAGTAGTAGTGGGCAAAACAAAGTCAGTGAAAAATGCTAAAATTTGATTGTGAATCTCTGTTTTCATAGTCACTTTGTAATCACATTTTTTAGGTGAAATGACGGAGTTGCTATCCTCAACAGATCTGTGTGTTATATGTGTAGACTACTGGAAAGACCCATCTAATTACCATAGTGTACTGATGGAGTATCTCTTTTTCAGCTTAAAAACAGGAAGATGAAATCAATTCCTGTGAAAACATAGTGAGTCCAAGGATAGAGTCACAAATCAGGAGTGAACTCGACTGGACATGGAGGAGAAACAAGGTCAAAGCAGGCAAAAAATCTAGTTCAAGACCTGACTGGGTGGGAAAGAGAATGAAGGCCCAAATCTAATAGTCTAGAAATATAACTGTGGCTAAAGGACTCTTCCGAGATTGTTCAGGATGGCTAGCTCAGCCTTTTCTAGGACTAAAGAGGAACAACCCTGGCGGTTCTGAGGAGTACATTGAGGCCTAGTAATGACAAGCCATATTTTTTGCAGCTTTACTCTGCTGAAATGAAAAGCTGTTAGTATTCAGTAACAGATCATTGTTACTATGAAAATTTTCAGATACAAGGAATATTTAAATCCCTGACTCAGATAACTAGGGTGAAATAGTTTAGGTCTAATTACTTGCTATTTTTACCTATTAAAGATTTACATCCTGGTATTAGGAGCCTTTAGAGGTAGAAGAAAACTTAGAGATCATCGAGAGGTTCCCTATGCAACACTGCAACTACTAGGCACAGTGGCTATTGGGCACTTGAAGTGTGGCCAATCCAAACTGAAACATGCTCTAAGTGTAAAATATTCACCACCTTTCCTAGCCTTAGTATAAAAAGAAGAATGTAAAATGCTTCATTTGCAACGTTTTTCAGAAACTGATCACATGTAGAATGTTAATATCAGATTTTCTGAGTTAAACAACATACATAAACCTAAGGAGATGCCTTCTTCTTTGTAGCCTACTTTTATTACTTAGATCATACTCCTGTTTTAGATGGTGAATTTGAGGATGAAATAAATCATACACTTGAGAGTGTATTAAATTTTGAGAACGTTCCCAAAATTTGAAAGCTGAGACTGAGGCAGAGGTATCCAGAAATTAAGATATTAGGAAAGATACTTCTATTTCTTAGGGTCTAGTGTATATTAATGGGTAATACTGAGACTTGATTAGCAAAATGTCAGCATTGCTAATTTACCTGCTTAATGCTATGTAACAAACCCAACTATATATATATATATGTATATATATATGTATATATATATTTAAATTTTCTTCTCTATTTTCACAGCTTTCTTATAGATCTTTTTTGCTTTCTATTATATGTTATTAGAAGCTCTGAACTCAGGCCTCTGAAGTTGTTAAAGCCCCTTGTAAACTTGCTAAATAAAAAAATGTATTACACCATCCTCTGGATTAAAATATGTGGAAACATTTACTTTGTCATGTGACAAATAAACCCTATAAAGAGATAAAATGGAATTTTGGCTTAAGCAATACTCAAACTCGATACTAAACTGAAAGTAGTTCCTCTTAATACGTGCTCATCCATTTCCACTTGCCTGTAAATTACATCAGATCAAATCAAGGCAAACAGAGCAAGCTACTCCTGAAAAGAAAAATTACAATAAGAATATTTTTTAATAAATAGAGTGGGTCAGTCAGTTCAGTTGCTCAGTTGTGTCTGACTCTTGCGACCCCATGGACTGCAGCATGCCAGGATTCCTTGTCCACCACCAACTCCGGGAGCTTGTCCATCATATTGGTGATGCCAACCAACCATCTAATACTCTGTCATCCCCTTCTCCTGCTCTCAATCTTTCCCAGTATCAGGGTCTTTTCAAATGAGTCAACTCTTCTCATCAGGTAGCCAAAGTATTGGAGTTTCAGCTTCAGCATCAGTCCTTCCAATGAACACCCAGGACTGATCTCCTTTAGGATGGACTGGTTGGATCTCCTTGCAGTCCAAGGGACTCTCAAGAGTCTTCTCCAACACCAAAGTTCAAAAGCATCAATTCTTTGGTGCTCAGCTTTCTTTATAGTCCAACTTTCACATCCATACATGACCACTGGAAAAACCATAGCTTTGACTAGATGGACCTTTGTTGGCAAAGTGATGTTTCTGCTTTTTAATATGCTGTCTAGTTTGGTCATAGCTTTTTTCCCAAGGAGCAAGTGTCTTCTAATTTCATAGCTACAAGTCACCATCTGCAGTGATTTTGGAGCCCCCCAAAATAAACTCTCTCACTGTTTTCCCATATATTTAGAGTGGGTAGAACTTATGAATTACATATTTTATGTTGTAATTTACCATGTAAGAACTTTTCTTTAACCAAAACTACTTCCTATAGTTCTTGCATTTGTCATGGTTGATTGTAGGTAAGATGGCTTCCTGGGATCAAAAGGTAAAGAGTCAGTCTGCAATGCAGAAGACCTGGGTTAGATTCCTGGGTCAAGAAGATCTCCCAGAGAAGGAAATGGCAACTGACTCCAGTATTCTTGCCTGGAGAATTCTAAGGACAGAAGAGCCTGGTGGGCCTCAATCCATGGGGTCACAAAGAGTTGTGAGACTGCCAAGACTAGCACCATGACAGGCGCCCTGAACTAAGAGTAGGCCTAAGTTTCAATTTCTCCTGAGGGTAGGGTAATTATCTGCCCTCAACAGGCCACCAGAGACCAGCTAATCAGTACGTACCCAGTAAACCTCCAAGAAGGTCCCCTGGAAAGTCCCGCGCGCACAAAAGTTTGTACCAATAAAATTGCTTTGCAAACATGTAACCAATCCGCTTGCGCCCACTACCCACTGCCTATGTTTGAAATCGAGCACTCTATAAATGTGCGTGGAAACTGGGGCTCGGGGCTCTCTGACTTTGCACCACTGCGTTGGTTGCAGCAGGGGCCCTGGCTGGAGTCAGCAATAAATTTCCCTTCCTTTGCGTGTTGCATTGTCATGGAGGTCTTCTCTTTTCCTGCTGGGGGATTCGGACAGAGGGCATAACAGAGTAAGACACACAACTGACTGACTAACACACACACAGGTAAAATGACCATACCCCGATCTGAAGAGGGTGATTTCAACACAAATGAAGCTTCACTTGATGCTAAATCTTCCCTGAATTTTTGTACTCTGAACTTTTGTTTGATACTAATAGTTTTTAACTTTTTACTTCATTCTGCTGCAATTTGTTTTCATAACTTTTTATTTGCTTTGATTTTAACTTAGGTCCCAACCAAGGCGAGAGACTTTCAATTTCCAAAATCACAAGTTAACATGTACTTATGACTTTGTGCTTATTTTTGTTCATTTTATAATATATGCATTTGTAATGAAATACACCTTGAACTTCAAGGAGATGAAACCAGTCAATCCCAAAGGAAATCAACCTTGAATATTCGTTGGAAGGACCTATGCTGAAGTTGAAGCACCAATACTTTGGCCATTTGATGCAAACCTATCTCACTGGAAAATACCCTGATGCTGGGAAAGATTGAAGGCAAAAGGAGAAGAGGGCAACAGGGGATGAGATAGTTAGGTAACATCACCAACTCATTGGATATGACTCTGAGCAAACTTCAGGAGATAGTGCAGAACAGGGAAGCCTGGTGCGTTATAGTCCATAGGGTCACAAGAGTCAGACACCACTTATTGACTTAACAACAACAAAATTGAATAGTTATTCTGTTCACTTGTATGAACTATTAAGCTATTAAGAAAAAAAGTAAATTTTCCATATTAAAAAAAAAGCTTCTTGTTAAAAGTATCATGTTTATTTGTATAATTAATAGATCTATACTGTTTCTGGTGGCTCAGTGGTAAAGAATCTTCCTGGCAATGCAAGAGACATGGGTTAGATCCCTGGATCATGAAGATCCCCTGGAGGAGGAAATGGCAACCCACTCCAGTATTTTTGCCTGGGAAATCCCAAGGATAGAGGAGCCTTGTAAGCTACAGTCCATGCGGTCACAAAGAATTGGACACAACTGAGCCACTGAGGATGTACTACTTCTTCATCCTGTCTTATGTTGCTCTTTGCTGCTTTCTTTTAAATCTAGAAATGCCATGAAATTTATGACTGAAGACTTTCTTTTTTATAATTGAATTGTGAATTCCACAAAAGCAAGAAAGTAGCCATTTTTAAAATTTGTAATCCACTGTACGTGTATTACTTTTTGCTTAGAAATCAAATATTACAATATTTTTCCAACTACATTTATTAACTCTATATATTAAACTACTTTTTAACTAGGTACTTTCTTTTTATAGAATATGTAAAATTTTCATTTAGAGAAACAGCAATAATTAAAATAATTATTTAAGATTAAATAATCTTAAATGCCTTTAAAAATAATTATTTAAGATTTTGTATTTGGTTTCTGAACTGTTCCAGAACTGTATAATCAATGCATATAAAAGAAACATTGAATTCTTGCCAAAGTCTAATACAACCTGCACATGTAATTACACATTTTAAGCTGAAATATATAATTAAAGAAACAGATGGTTCAGCTGAAAATATTTACAGAATATGTAAACTGTTGGAAAAACTTGACCTCTATTTTAAAGTGTTAGTTTTATCTCACTGAATTAAATATATGACCATAGATCAAGCCTAACCATTGGAGAAACATTTGCAATAAACAAAGGTTCATGGAAGATGGGTAGGTTCATCAAAGAATGAGAATTCCAGAAACCTTGGACAAAAGGTGAAGAGAAATAGTGGAGAAATGCAACTTGTAATCAGTCTAAAAATGGGAACTCCAGTCAAATATGGAGGCTATGTCTTAAACTTGTATTTTTCTTCTACACACTGCTAGATGGAATTGCATGACATTTTTGCAGCTTTTGCTCCACACAACTATCACTGCCAGTAGTGATGGGGTGGACTGGGGCTACAAGGAGATGGAGAAAAGAGAATCCTGTTGGAATAATGAAAGACAAAAGTTAATGAGAATCCAAATGGTATAAGCACAATAAAGGAAACTGAAAAACGAAGACAATGAAAATGTCATTGTTGTTGTTCATTTGCTAAGTTACGTCCGACTCTTTGTGACCCCATGGACTGTAGCATGCCAAGCTCCTCTGTCCTCCAATATCTTCTGGAGTTTGCCTGGATTGAACTATAGGATAACTAAAATTCAATAAATGATAGAATGGGTTGAGTCAAGAAAGTGAAAGAGTTTTTATGATTCTTGGGCTTTAAACCTCAGAAATGACTATGATATTAACATTATACAAAATTCACAACAGCAGAAGGCAGGTTTCTGAGAGGAATATGTTTTTACTTTCATGTTTATTTTATTTTATTCTAACTGAATTTGAGCAGAGCATCTATCTCTGTAATTTGACAATTAAAAAGGTATTTCTGTCTTTATGACTTCAATATACTCTTTAATATTAGAAAATTTCACTTTTAAGAAATATCTTGGGTGCTCACTTCGGCAGCACATATACTAAAATTGGAACAATACAGAGAAGGTTAGCATGGCCCCTGCGAAAGGATGACATGCAAATTCGTGAAGCGTTCCATATTTTTACACATGAAAAGATGCTCAACATCACTCATTATCAGAGAAATGCAAATCAAAATCTCAATGAGGTACCATTACACGCCAGTCAGGATGGCTGCTATCCAAAAGTCTACAAGCAATAAATGCTGGAGAGGGTGTGGAGAAAAGGGAACCCTCTTACACTGTTGGTGGGAATGCAAACTAGTACAGCCACTATGGAAAACAGTGTGGAGATTTCTTAAAAAGCTGGAAATAGAACTGCCATATGACCCAGCAATCCCACTTCTGGGCATACACACCAAGGAAACCAGAAGTGAAAGAGACACGTGCACCCCAGTGTTCATCGCAGCACTGTTTATAATAGCCAGGACATGGAAGCAACCTAGATGCCCATCAGCAGACGAATGGATAAGGAAGCTGTGGTACATATACATCATGGAATATTACTCAGCCATTAAAAAGAATTCATTTGAATCAGTTCTAATGAGATGGGTGAAACTGGAGCCCATTATACAGAGTGAAGTAAGCCAGAAAGATAAAGACCATTACAGTATACTAACACATATATATGGAATTTAGAAAGATGGTAACGATAACCCTATATGCAAAACAGAAAAAGAGACTCAGATGTATAGAACAGACTTTTGGACTCTGTGGGAGAAGGCAAGGGTGGGATGTTTCAAGAGAACAGCATCGAAACATGTATATTATCTAGGGTGAAACAGATCACCAGCCCAGGTTGGATGCATGAGACAAGTGCTCGGACCTGGTGCACTGGGAAGACCCAGAGGGATCGGATGGAGAAGGAGGTGGGAGGGGGAATCGGGATGGGGAATCCATGTAAATCCATGGCGAATTCATGTCAATGTATGACAAAAACCACTATAATATTGTAAAGTAATTAGCCTCTAACTAATGAAAATAAATGAAAAAAAAAAGAAAAGAAATATCTTGGGAGAAGTAACAGAAGAAGAAAAATATTTCAATCAACATGCCATCACAATTAATGAAATTACAAGGGAGATATGAAAATTTGATAATTTATGATTGCCATTCTAACCTTAATCTTTGTTGGAAATAATATAAGATGCTATGAACACTTTAAAAGAAATTTGGCAATTTGTTTCAAGATCCAATAACATAATAAAATTACAATACATATGGGAAGAGCAGCCTCCCAAACTGTTTGACACCTAAAGAAAATTGGCATACAAAACATTTGTCAGTAAATATTCTTCTGTATATTTCTATAGATAAAAATGTTTGTCTTTCCAAACAAAGGATATATTTCTTTGACTCCAATTATACTTACAGTAAAATCTAAATAAGAGCTTAAATAATCATTTTGAAATATAATGCAGCTTTTAGGGATATTAAAAGTAGAGACTGATAATGTATTTTAAAAATCTGAAAATACATTGGAAAGTCCTTCTTTGTTATTTTTTTTCTATTTTTGGCCGCACCATGTGTCTTGCAGGATCTTAGTTCCCTGGACAGGGACTGAACTCCACCCCAGCAGTGAAAGCAGAGTCCTAGCCACTGGATCAACACTGAATTCCAAGAAGTTATTTCTGAAAAAATGCTAGTACTTCAGGAAAAAATGACAAGAAGTGTGATAGTTTTAGAAATTTAAAATTAATATCAATATTCTCTCTTTGGGAGCTGTATCAGATAGCAGTCATTTGCTGCTGATTCAACATTTTTAATGTTAGTTACAATTTGAAATTTCTGAAAAGTGTAAATCCCCCCCCGTACTGTTAATAATTATAAATAAGAAAACACCACATTTTGAGCAGCACATTGTGCTATATAGCAGGTCTCCAAGAGCCATCTATCCTAAACACAGCAGTGTGTACACGTCAATCCCAAATCACTATATCTGCTCAACATTGTGTAACAACCTAGATGGGAGAAGAATTTGAAGAATAGATACGTGTACATGTATAACTTAATCACTTTGCTGTGAAACTGAAAGTAACACAACATTGTTAATTAACTATACTCCAGTATAAAAAAAAAAATTAAAGAAACACCATATTTTGCTGCCAGCCTAAAGAAGTGACTTTAATTGCACCAACAACATGTCTACAGCTTTCATCTATGTTTACTGATGTGAAGAAATAGAAATGATGTGGTGCATTATTTTATAAGTGCTGACTGCAACATGCAATATCAGAGTATTTGGTCTTATTTCTTATATTACTCTATATCATATTTTTCAGTTATTTAAAAAAAAAATTCTGAATTGAGTTATATTAATTAAATCATGGAAATTCCATTCTTTTTTCCTTTTCAAATACAGTAAGTTTCAAATATTCGGTTCCAACACTATGTGCATCAGAATTACCTGAATTGTTCACTGAACACGCTGACAGACTAGCCTCCCCCAAGGACAATAATATTAGAATTTCTTGGAGTGAATTTTAGGGCTATTTAATTCTAACAGTGGCAACAAAAAATTCTGAGATACTCCAAAATTTGAGAACCATTGGTACAGCAATAATAAAAATTTTACCATTTTTTATGCTTCTGGATGTTACTTATAATGTTTGCAATGTATTTAGATGTAAATGTATTTATTTCATTTATTTTAATGTTAAAACAACTGAACTCGTAGCCTCCTTCACATATAAGAAGAGACTTCTGGATATATTTACAGTTTACTTCCCAACCTTACCCTATCAATTTTTGTTTATTTATAGTAACATTGGTTGGTCAAAAAGTTCATTGCTTCTTTCTGTAAGATGGCTGTAATAGTTCTTAAAAAGTAAAAGTTAAAGTCACTAAGCCGTGTCCCATTCTTTGCGACCCCAAGGACTAGAGCCACCAGGCTTCTCTGTCCATGGAATTTTCCAGGCAAGAATACTAAAGTGGGTAGCCATTACCTTCTCCAGGGGGTCTTCCCAACCCAGGGATTGAACCTTGGTCTCCTGCATTGCAGACAGATTCTTTACCATCTGAGCCCCAAGGAATCCCTAGTAGTGTTTGCTTGTCTTTAACATCATTCAAAACAATTTTGTTAGACTGCGTTATAGCAACTATCATATCAGCATGCATTAAAAAAAAAAAAAACTTATCCAAATTGATGGACTTCTGCAATGCAGGAGATCCAGTTTGATTTCTGGGTTGGGAAGATCCCCTGAAAAAGTGATAGGTTACTCATTCCAGTATTCTTGGGTTTCCCTGGTGGCTCAGCTGGTATAGAATCTGTCTGCAATGTGGGAGACCTGGGTTCATTCTCTGGCTTGGGAAGATTCCCTGGAGAGGGGATACGCTACCCACTTCAGTATTCTGGCCTGGAGAATTCCATGGACTGTATAGTCCATGGCGTCGCAAAGAACTGGACACGACTGGACAACTTTCACTTTCACTGTGTCCATACTATCTAAAGTTATCAACAGATTCAATGCAATCCCTACAAATATCTCAAAAGCCCTTTTCAAAGGAAAAAAAAACAAAACAAAAACACTGCTAAAAATGTTTTGGCATCACAAAAAACCTGAAGTGTCCATAGAAATCTTCAGAAGGAAGAGCAAAGCTGGAGGCATTTTACTTCTTGATTTTAAATTGTGTTACAAAGCTATAGGAAGCAAAACAGCATGATACTAGCATAAATCATACACATATGCCAATGGAACAGAATAGGGGCCCCAGAAATAAACCCACACATATAATGTCAATTAATCTTTCACAAGGGTGCCTACACCAGGCAGTTATGTAGGCAATGCTTTCAATAAAAGGTGACAGGAAAACAGAATTGCCACGTGCTAAAGAGTGAAACTGGATTCCTAACTGATACCACTTTAAAAATTAACTTGAAATAAATTCAGAACAAATGTAAAACCTAAAACCATAAAACTCAAAGAAGAAAACATAAGGAAGAAACTCATTGATATTGGTCTTAATGCTTTGTTTTGATATGACACCAACAGAAAAGGTAACAAAAAATTAAATTAAACAATTGAATTATGCCAACTTGAAAATAAACAAAACAAAACCAAAAAACTTCTACATAGTAAGCAACTAGTGAAATGATAAAAGAACACTTTATGAAATGGGAGAAAATATTTGCAAAGCTGATAAAAGATTAACATCCAAAATGTTTAAGGAATTCATGTGATTCAGTAGAGAAAACCTCCCAAATAACACAGTTTAAAAAATGGACCTGAATAGACATTTTTCAAAAAATGGCATACACATGACCAGCAAGTAAACAAAAGGGTTTTATTTTGTTCATTCATAAGGGAAATGCAGGTAAACCATCCATAAGGGAAATGCAGGTAAACCACACTGTGGTATCATCTTACCAGTTAGAATGCCTATAACTCAAAAGACAAGAGAGAATTTTTGGTTAGGATGTGCAGAAATGAGTACCCTTGTAGACTATTGGTAAGTATGTAAGTTGGGACCGCTATTAATAAAACTAGTATGGAATGTAGAATGTTAAATGGAATGTAAAATGGAATGTAAAATGAAAAGTAGAACTACGGTGTGTGCGTACTTTGTCTCTCAGTCATGGCCAACTCTTTTAGATGCCATGAAGCCCGCCGGGCTTCTCTGTCCATGGAGATTCTCCAGGCAAGAATACTGGAGTGGGTGGCCATGCCCTCTTCTTGGGGATCTTCCCAACCCATGGATCAAACCAAGGTTTCCTGAATTGCAGGTGGATTCTTTACCATCTGAGCCCCCAAGCAAGCCCAGGAATATGGGAATGGGTAGCCTATCCCTTCTCCAGCAGATCTTCCTGACCCAGGAATTTAACCAGGTTCTCCTGCATTGTAGGTGGATTATTTACTAGCTGAGCTACCAGGAAAACCCAGAACTACCATATTATCCCACAAGAAGGCCAAGAATACTGGAATGGTTAGCCTATCCCTTCTCCAGAGGTTCTTCCCTTTTTAGGAATTGAACTAGGTTCTCCTGCATTGCAGGTGGAATCCTGACTAGCTGAACTACCAGGGAAGTCCAGATTTACCATATTATCCCATAATCCCACTTTTGATTATATATCTGAAGAAAGAAAAATCAATAACTTTTAGAGATATCTGTATTCCCAAATCCATTTCAGGTTCTTCACAATAGCCAATATATTGTAGCAACCTGAGTATCCATCAAATTGTCAACATCTGTTGGAACATCTGTTTATTGACTATACCAAAGTCTTTGGCTGTGTGGATGACAACAAACTGTGGAAAATTCTTAAAGAGAAGGGAATACCAGACCACCTGACCTGCCTCTTGAGAAATCTGTGTGCAGGTTAGGAAGCAACAGTTAGAACTGGTCATGGAACAACAGACTGGTTCCAAATAGGGAAAGGAGTTTGCCAAAGCTGTATATTGTCACCTTGCTTATTTAACTTATATGCAGAGTACATCATGAGAAACGCTGGGCTGGATAAAGCACAAGCTGGAATCAAGATTTCTGGGAGAAATATCAGTAAGCTCAGATATGCAGATAACACCGCCCATATGGCAGAAAGTGAAGAGGAACTAAAGGGGCTCTTGATGAAACTGAAAGAGGAGAGTGAAAAAGTTGGCTTAAAATGGCATTCAGAAAACTAAGATCATGGTATCTGGTCCCATCACTTCATGGGGAATAGATGAGGAAACAATGGAAACTGTGACAGACTATTTTTGGGGGATCCAAAATCACTGCAGATGGTGACTGCAGCCATGAAACTAAAAGACTCGTACTCTTGGAAGGAAAGTTATGACCAATCTAGATAGCATATTAAAGAGCAGAGACATTACTTTGCCAACAAAGGTCCATCTAGTCAAAGCTATGGTTTTTCCAGTAGTCATGCATGGATGTGAGCATTGGACTATAAAGAAAGCTGAAATCCAAAGGATTGATGCTCTTGAACCTTGGTGTTGGAGAAGACTCTTGAGAGTCCCTTGGACAGCAAGGAGATCCAACCAGTCCATCCTAAAGGAAATCAGTCCTGAGTGTTCATTGGAAGGACTGATGCTAAAGCTGAAACTCCAATATTTTGGCCACCTGATGTGAAGAACTCACTCATTGGAAATGATCCTGATGCTGGGAAAGCTTGACAGTGGGATGAGAAGGGGACGACAGAGGATGAGATGGTTGGATGGCATCACCAACTCAATGGACATGGGTTTTTGGGTGGACTCTGGGAGTTGGTGATGGAAAGGGAGGCCTAGGGTCCTGCAGCCCATAGGGTTGCAAAAAGTCGGACAGGACCGAGGGACCCAACTGGCTGAGTATCCATCTATGGATGAATAAATGAAAATATGTCGATACCTATACAATGAAATATTATCCAGTTATGAGCAAAAGGAAACCTGTCATTTGCTACAACATGCATGTAACTGGAGGGTGCTATTCTAGATCAAGAAATACTGTATAATATCACTTACATATGCAATCTTAAAAAAAAAAGCTGAATTTATAGAAATGAAAGGGTAAAATAATGAAACTGATGCTGGGACTAGGGGAAACAGGGACAGGATGGTCAAAACTACAAGTTTTTGGCTACAAGATGAATAAGTTCAAGGATATAAAGCTAATAAAACTGTATTGTATGCTTGAAATTTGCTAAAAAGAGGAAAAATGGAGATGTTAAATATTCTCACTGTGTAAAAAAGATAAGTAACTATTTGAAGTGAATGATGTGTTAATTAACTTAATATTTGGTAATCATTTCACAATATATTTGTATATCTAGTCATCACATTTCACATTTTATACAATTTTTACTTATCACTTATGTCTCAAAACATAAAAATTGATAGAACATTGTTATCAAGTCAGATTGTTAAAAATGATTGAACAAAACTTAAAATTGTTCTTCAAATCTTATTATTGCTTTTTTTTAAGTTCTGGTAATTTTTTTTTGTTTCTGGTAAGAAAGCTTTTCTCCTTAATTATCTTATGGCATGAATGTCTGGGTAGCAGAATCTAATGTAAATTAGGCAAAATTCTCAGCTACCATTTAGAATGGATTGTCAAAACTCATACAAATTAAAATAGTATCATCAAAAATAGCATTATAAAAATTTAATTAAAGACAACGAAGAGGCACAAAAGAAGCAAAAAGAGGCCTACACACTGAGAGCAACTCCCTCTTTTTTCAAGGTAGCCTTGTACTCATTGCCCAGAATGATCGATTAGGTCCATGAGAGAGTCTGTGGGTCATCTCATAGCAGAGAGGCCTTACATTTTGAACATCTCTACTTTATAACTTAGAGAGTTATAAAACTTATCCTGCCTAATAAATTCATAGATATGGATATTAACTATAAATAATCTTTAGATAGGATTACCTAGCTAAGAACAGTCTGTAGATCTTAACTTTTGCAAATATCACTAGTTCATCATTCAGAGTTCCAGTTGAGATAGATATTTGGAGTAGGTTACCAGAGTTCTCTTCTATTTCTGGGGGTTAGTTCTCTTCTATTACCTCAGTAAAGGGAGTAAATATAGTTGTTGCTTTGATCATCTCTAGACTCAGTAATCAAATCATCAAATCTGAAGGAGGACTCATCATAGGAAAATCTCCTGTAGAGTTTGCTAAAGTGAAGGCAAAAGTAGCCAGCTTTAAGTTTAAAATAAAGTCTAGCTTACTAATAAACCTCTTAGTGCTATCTTTTATACTGAAAATAAAAATAAATAGGTCAGTTCAGTTCAGTTGTTCAGTCGTGTCCAACTCTTTGAGACCCCATGGATCACAGCACATCAGGCCTCCCTGTCCATCACCAACTCCCAGAATCTACTCAAACTCATGTCCATCGAGTTGGTGATTTCATTCAGCCATCTCATCCTCTGTCATCCCCCTCTCCTCCTGCCCCCAATCCCTCCCAGCATCAGGGTCTGTTCCAATGAATCAACTCTTTGCATGAGGTGGCCAAAGTACTGGAGTTTCAGCTTCAGCATCAGTCCTTCCAATGAACACTCAGGACTTATCTCCTTTAGGATGGACTGGTTGGATCTCCTTGCAGTCCAAGGGACTCTCAAGAATCTTCTCCAACACCACAGTTCAAAAGCATCAATTCTTCAGCGCTCAGCTTTCTTCACAGTCCAAGTCTCACATCCATACATGACCACTGGAAAAACCATAGCCTTGACTAAATGGACCTTTGTTGGCAATGTAATGTCTCTGCTTTTTAATATGCTGTCTAGGTTGGCCATAACTTTCCTTCCAAGGAGTAAGCCTCTTTTAATTGCATGGCTGCAGTCACCATCTACAGTGATTTTGGAGCCCCCAAAAATAAAGTCTGATACTGTCCCCACTGTCTCCCCATCTATTTCCCATGAGGTGATGGGACCAGGTGCCATGACCTTAATTATCTGAATGTTGAGCTTTAAGCCAACATTTTCAGTCTCCTCCTTCACTTTCATCAAGAGGCTTATTAGTTCCTCTTCACTTTCTGCCATAAGGGTGGTGTCATCTGCATATCTAAGGTTATTGATATTTCTCCCAGCAATCTTGATTCCAGCTTGTGCTTCCTCCAGCCCAGCGTTTCTCATGATGTCCTCTGCATATAAGTTAAATAAGCAGGGTGACAACATACAGCCTTGATGTACTCCTTTTCCTATTTGGAACCAGTCTGTTGTTCCACGTCCAGTTCTAACTGTTGCTTCCTGACCTGAATACAAGTTTCTCAAGAGGCAGGTCAGGTGGTCTGGTGTTCCCATCTCTTTCAGAATTTTCCACCGTTTATTGTGATCCACACAGTCAAAGGCTTTGACATAGTCAATAAAACAGAAATAGATGTTTTTCTGGAACTCTCTTGCTTTTTCGATGACCCAGCAGATGTTGGCAATTTGATCTCTGGTTCCTCTGCCTTTTCTAAAACCAGATTGAACATCTGGAAGTTCATGGTTCACATATTGCTGAAGCCTGGCTTGGAGAATTTTGAGCATTACTTTACTAGCATGTGAGATGAGTGCAATTGTGTGGTAGTTTGAGCATTCTTTGGCATTGCCTTTCTTTGGGATTGGAATGAAAATTGACCATTTCCAGTCCTGTGGCCACTGCTGAGTTTTCCAAATCGGCTGGCATATTGAGTGCAGCACTTTCACAGCATCATCCTTTCAGGATTTGAAGTAGCTCAACTGCAATTCCATCACCTCCACTTGCTTTCTTTGCAGTGATGCTTTCTAAGGCCAACTTGACTTCACATTCCAGGATGTCTGGCTCTAAGTGAGTGATCACACCATTGTGATTATCTGGGTCATGAAGATCTTTTTTGTATAGTTCTTCTGTGTATTCTTGCCACCTCTTCTTAATGTCTTCTGCTTCTGTTAGGTCCATAAGATTTCTGTCCTTTATTGTGCCCATCTTTGCAGGAAATGTTTCCTTGGTATCTTTAATTTTCTGGAAGAGATCTCTAGTCTTTCCCATTCTGTTGTTTTCCTCTGTTTCTTTGCACTGATAGCTAAGGAAGGCTTTCTTATCTCTCTTGCTATTCTTTGGAACTCTGCATTCAAATGGGAATATCTTTCCTTTACTCCTTTGCTTTTAGCGTCTCTTCTTTTCACAGCTATTTGTAAGGCCTCCTCAGACAGCCGTTTTGCTTTTTTGCATTTCTTTTCCATGGGGATGGTCTTGATCCCTGTCTCCTGTACAATGTCACGAACCTCCATCCATAGTTCATCAAGCACTCTATCAGAAGATATTTCTTCTGATATTTCTAAATAAATAGATAAGCAGCCTGAAAATATAAATTGGAAACAGCTGAGAGGAAAATTAAAATGAAGACAAAAATAATAAATACACATGGCTTTGGCAATCACCCAAAGAATTCTATCAACCAAAACATACTAAAATATAATAATGGTTATAAGCAAAAAACTTTGATAGCTTAACTGCTTCAATTTGGGCACATAGAGTGCTAAAAACCTTTCCCAAAGGTAAAAGGATGTAGAAGAAATGTCTTCTTTTCCTTATAAGCAAGAATAATAAGTTGCTTAAATCTTTAAGTCCCAGAAACCTATACAGGAGGAGTCAATCAATAAAAGCTATTTGGAATTTGCAAAGTATTTTAATATTACATTTCCCAATTTTATCATTCTTGCTGTCCTCCATAGTTGGATTTAAGGCAATTTTTTAATAGATAGCTCTATGGAAATATTTAATATTTCTAATTACAGTCTTTTTAAAATAAAATCAGCCAACCTATGACTGTCTTTTGACTGTAACAACTACAACAGCTGAGCAGATAATGGTTAGTATAAAATACAATGAAATTGTTAGTAGCTCAGTTGTGTCTGACTCTTTGTGACCCCATGGGCTGTAGCCCACCAGCCTCTTTTGTCCATGAGATTCTCAAAGAAAAATACCAGAGTGGGTTGCCATTTCTTTTTCCAGGGGATCTTCCCAACCCAGGGATCGAGCTTATGTCTCCTGTATTGCAGGTGGATTCTTTACCATCTAAGCCACCAGGGAAGCCATAAGGTATAAAATTTTTGCTAATTTCTTTTCTGTCTATCTTATAAGGACATGCTGTAAATTATCATATATCCTTTTAAGTGTGAAATGGGAATTTGGTACTAATTGTTATGAAAATAGAACAGCAAAATTGGAGTATCACTTTTAGGTTGATGATTTAACTTCACAGTTTTTCTAGTTTATGACTTTGATTTTCATTTTACCACAGAATTGGCTTTTTGTTCTAGATAAGAGTAAAGGTAGTACAAAAGTTGGTGTATTTTCTTGACAGAAATATATTTTGAGGTATATTTAATTGTGTTTATATTTGAGTCTTTCAGTTCAGTTCAGTTCAGTTCAGTCACTCAGTCGTGTCCGACTCTTTGCGACCTGATGAATCGCAGCACGCCAGGCCTCCCTGTCCATCACCAACTCACGGAATTTACTCAAACTCAGGTCCATTGAGTTGGTGATGCCATCCAGCCATCTCATCTTCTGTCTTTCCCTTCTCCTTCTGCCCCCAATCCCTCCCAGCATCAGGGTCTTTTCCAATGAGTCAGCTCTTCGCATGAAGTGGCCAAAGTACTGGAGTTTCAGCTTCAGCATCAGTCCTTCCAATGAACACCCAGGACTGATCTCCTTTAGGATGGACTGGTTGGATCTCCTTGCAGTCCAAGGGACTCTCAAGAGTCTTCTCCAACACCACAGTTCAAAAGCATCAATTCTTCGGAGCTCAGCTTTCTTCACAATTTTGAGTCTTTACTGATATCTGAAGACATGCAGATTTTCCTTCATATGTAGACTATTTCTTCTAGTAAAGGGTCTTTTTTCCAGGTACTATGGAAATGAAAATCTCTATGTTCAAAGGATCTTGTCTGCTTACCTAGGTCATCTAATAGTAAAATTGGAAATTGTTTAATTCCACTGTGTAGGAGGTACTGCATTTTTTCATTTATTATCTCCTTTTACCAAGCAAAATTTTTCAATTGTGAGTACTGTTTTAATTTTTCTCTCAAGAAAATAGTCATGAACATCCAATGTAATTAAAAATATTTTATTAATATGATATTTCTATAAATGGTATGTCAAGGTATAAATCCTTGTGGTTATAGTTATTTTACAAGTATAAAATTTTTTAAATTATAAATTATGTATAAATATCCAAATAAAAATAATAGCAATAGAAAAGGTGATTGATCTTATTGCTTTCCTAAAACAACCAATTAAGTTCTATTTTATTCTACTCATGTATTATGACTTTAGTAATATCAGTGATAGAAGTGGATATTGAGAGAGAATGGTGTATAAGATAGTATTAATGTCACATCTTTGTTATTAGTGTAGCTAATTAGCCACATACACAATCAATTAACAACTACAAATATCAATTTTCATCCTGTGTCTTTGATTTTTGTTATTAACACTCTTGTCAATGCAAAGCTAAATTTAGTACCATGCACCTTAAGTCACTTCAGTCATGTTTGACTCATTGCAACCCTACACACTATAGCCCCCCAGGCTCCTCTGTCCATGGGATGCCAAAATATTGGAGTACATTGCCAAGCCCTCCTCCAGGGAGTCTTCCTGACCCAGGGATTGAACCTGTGTCTCCTGCATTGTCTCCACATCTTCATAATGCTATGGTACTAAGGTGCTGCATTATGAAAATGTGCCAAGGCCACTTTATATCTAAATATTAGTAGAAATGGAAAAGATATTAAAGGTTTGAAAGCTTGGACTTGAAAATAGAGTATAAAATCCACTTATTTAAAACTTTAATACTATTCTGCACTTTGTTTCATGGGCTCTTTCGAGGTAAAAATGCCTGGATGTCCTGTGTCATATAATGACTCAAATCTCTTCTCTATTTGAACTTCTGAAAAATCTTGCTCATGCAGTACATTATACTTTAATTTGGGCAAGCACAAGAGAGTACACTGTAATTAAATATGCTAAAACATTTTCTTTGGACTGTCATCATAATTAAAGATAATAGAATATGCTTTCTTTTTGGTGATTTTTTTTGGGGGAGGGTGATAGCACATAAAAAGTTAGAGAAAACTTGCATTGCACTGTGATGTCTCAAGAATACTTGAAAAAAGGATGGATAAACATAAAAAGACATATTAGGACCATTTTATATGCTACCTAAGGAACATAAATTCCTGTGTTATTTTTGTTTTTTAAAATATTTATATTTTCCATCAGACTTCACAATATTTAGCACTTTGGAATGCTAAAATGCTCCTCTCTCCATTAATGCCCTACATATTTTACCATGAAGTCTAGTCTAAAAGTGACATACAGCTAGATAATGCCTTAATATTGGTTCTTAAACAGATAATAAGAATGCTTGGAGCAGTCCTGTTGCTGGTGAGATCACATTATATAACATGTTAGGAACTAAATATATGCAAAACAATGAAGAAAAGAGAAATTGCAGTGTGGCTCTTGCATTTAATTAGCATCATCTTGAAGCTATAGCCAAGTGTTGCCTGTGTTCAAATGATTCCAGGTTGTAATTTCAGTTTTGTGATTTAGAAATGTTGTGATTTTGAGGAATTTCCTTAATCAACCATGAATCAATTCTTATACACATAAAATGTGATAGTGATACTTACTTAATTTAATTATTTTTAAAATTAAAATGTTTATTGTACTTAACATATGAGTCCACAGGATCCAGAGTAGGTATTAAGAAAGTATATTTAATATTATTAGCAACAGAATTAGTGCTGGCCTTCTGGGGCAAATTACCATCCAGTCTTATCTTTGATTAATGGGGAAGGGTGATCAAAGTGGGAAGGAGAAATCTGCTTTATCACATTTATAAATAGTTTTTATTCAAAAAGTTTTATATAGTTAGTTCCTTAGACCTGGGGAGTAATTTTCCCATGGAAACCATGCTATAAATGGTAATTAAATCTCAGACAAGCTCACAGAACTCTATTTAGTCCATAATGTAGTTGAAATAATGTGTACTTGCAATGGAAAATAGTAGAAAAATAATACTGTTTTAAGACTACCAATTAAACAAAACAGAGAAAAAATAGAATAAAAAATAATTCTTTTATTGATTCTTGGGTTGACTAAAAACATTTGATTAAAAGAGAATGATCAACTAAGTTTTCTGTAGAAATTCTAAAAGGGTCACTTTATAGCATTTTAGAAGCTTGAGAGGAAGATTATATTACTCATTAAAATAAATCTGACTTCAATTTGTTTTCTTTTTTCTTTCCTTTGTCCACTTCAAATGCAATAAGGAAATAATTAAGATGAATAGAAAAAATAAATATGGAGAAAATATTCTATTGATACTGGAAGAGAGAAGGAGTTCAGAATAGGAGAGAAGAAAAAGCAAGTTGTTGGAGAGGAGAGTTGATGTTAATTTAGAAAGGAAAGGGGAGAGAGAAAGACTAAATGGAAGAAACAGGTACCAAGGTAAAGTGAAAAAGAACGAGTGAGAAGTGGAATTTTTGGAAAGGTTTTATGCAATATGAGACATGGGAAAATAAATTGGTTCATAGCATTAATTGCAATAACAAGCAGTCTACTAGAAATGTGAAATTTCATTCATATCTTAAATTTTCTAAAAGTTTACAAGAAATTTGCATTTTATGAGATAAAAGGTGAATGCACTTGGAATCAATGACTTTTCCTAGGATCCATCAAATAACTGAGATCATGGGGCAAATTGCCACTTAGAAGTCTGGAATATAGGAGAATAGTGAAAGTCATAGTTCAGATCAGCTCACCTGCAGGAATATTTACATGGTCATTTTGACAAATTTGGTTTCCTTCATAGCTCAGTTGGTGAAGAATCCACCTGCAATGCAGGAGACCTCAATTTGATTCCTGGGTCGGGAAGATCCCCTGGGGAAGGGATAGGCTACCCACTTCAGTATTCTTGGGCTTCCCTTGTGGCTCAGCTGGTAAAGAATCTGCCTGCAATGTGGGAGACCTGGGTTCAATCCCTGAGTGGGGAAGATCCCCTGGAGAAGCGAAAGGCTGCCCACTCCAGTATTCTGTGTGAGAGTCCACGGAGAATTCCATGGACTATATAGTCCAGAGGGTGGCAAAGAGTGAGACACGACTTTAGCGCATTTCACTTTTCACTTTCAATCCTTCTAGCTTTCCTAAGAAGAGGAATGAAAAAAAAAAGTAAGAAACACTTCTGATCATCACTGTTCCACACACTTCGCTTCAGATGAACATGAAGAAGGAAGAGTGTTAGAGACAGAAATGTATAATGTAGCTCCACTTCCCATGAAGTGTTATTTGAAAATGGACTTAGATTAGCTGTAAAGATTCATTAGGTATGCCACAAACTCTAGGGCAACCACTGAAAACAATTTAAGAGAAGTATAATTGATATGCTAGGGGAGAAAAGAAAGTTGAATCTTTTAATGCTCAGTTGTACCCAGAAAGGGCAGACATAAAAGAGGGAAGATTAAAAGAACAAACAAGTAAATAAATAAACAGAAAACATGTACAATAAATAGAAAACAGTTAGAAACATGGTATATATTAATCATGCTCTTTAAATAGTTACTTTAAACATAAATGGCTTAAATAAAGTCATTAAAGGACAGAAAATATCAGAGTAGATTAAAAAAAGACACAGGGATACACTGTCTATAAGATATCTACTTTAAATATAAAAACTAAGCTAGGTTGAAAGTAAAGATATGAAAAAAAAAAACATGATACCAATCAAAAGAAAGGGAACAATTATATTAATTTCAGACAGAGCAGAATTTAGAGCAAGGAAAATTAGCAGAGATAAGGAAAGTCATTCTATAGTGATAATTTGGCCAGTTTTCCAAGAAGATAATAGCAATCCTTAACATGTGGGCACTCAACAGTGGGATCAAATTGCACGAGACAAAACTGATAGAACTACCAGGAAAATTAAATTAATCTATTATTATAGTTGAAGATTTCAGGACCTATCCATCTTTCAGTAAAGGCTATAAGGTAGACAGAAAATCAGTAAGGATGTGACTTGAGCAGCATTATTAATCAACCATACCTAACTGACATTTAGAAAATGCTTCATCCAACAACAGTAAAATACATATTAGTCTTGAATCCATGTGGATCATTTACCAAGAAAAATTACATTATGGATCATAAATCACATCTCAAAAAACTTAAAATAAGAAATAGTACTCAAAGTGTGTTTTTAAAATACAATGGAATTAAATAGAAATCAATACCAGAAAGATAGCTAGAAAATGCAAAACTATTTGTAGATAAAATCACACATATTTAATAACACATGAGACAAAGAAATATCAAGGGAAATATTATAAATATTTAAACTAAATCCAAATGAAAATGAAAACTATCCAAAGAAATAGAGAAAACTTTATAATATTGAATGCATATATTAAAAAGAATAGCTGAAGCTAATTTAACTTTCACCTTAGGAATTTAGAGAAAGAAGAGTAATTTAAGCCTAAAACAAGAAGAAGAAAGGAAAAAAAATAAAAATAAGAGTTATAAACACTTGACACTGAAAACAAAGTAATATCTCTTATAAACAAAGACACAAAAATTCTCAACAAAATATTAGGAAATCATAGCCAACAAATTATATTCCAAGACTAAAGGGGAGGAGTTATACTAATTGTGCCACACTAGTTGACTATTAAAAAAAAAGTTAATATACTCCACCAATAAATAGGCAGGGTAATGGTGAAAATTCATATAAGCATATCAACTGATTCAGAAAAATTTACATGTGACAAAGCCTAATACTTGGTGATGAGAAAAAGACTCTTAGCAAACTAAGAATAGAGAAGAACTTCCTCAACTTGATAAACAACATTAAAAAAAATCTTTTAACTAACATCATAGTTAATGGTGAGAAGCTGGATGCTTTTGACTTAATGCTGTGAACAAAGTAAAAATATTCTTTTTTACCACTCATATTTAACATCATACTGGAAGACTTAGCTAATGCAACAATGCAAAGAAAAAATATGCACAATTTGGAAAAGGTGAAATAGAATGGTCTTCGTTTATAAACAGGTTGATAGTCTATGTATAAAATTGTAGTAATTGACAAACAAAAACTTATGGAGCTAATATGCAATTATAGTCAGGTCACAGGATACCAGGTAAACAAATGTGTCAATTACTTTCAACAGCAAAGAACCATTAAAATTTGAAATTAAAAACACAGGGCCTTTTACATTAGCCTCCACAAGTTAAATATTTAAGTAAAAATCTAACAAGACATATGCAGGATTTATATTTAGAGAAAAATGCAAAATTCTGATGAACTGAAGCAAAAATTAAATGGAAATATAATATTTAATATTCATGAACTGAAAGACTCAACATTGTTAAGATGTCAGTTATTCTAACTTGATCAGTGTAATCTCAATCAAATGAAACTATTTTGTAGAGTTCTACAAAACCTATTTAAAAGTTTATATGGAAATTCAAAGATGTAAAATATTCAACACAACATTGAGAAAGTAAAAATTTGATAGTTTTCATTATGCAACTTTAAGAGGCACTTACTATAAACCTATAGTAATCCAGAGAGAGTACTATTAGTGAAAGAATAGACACATGGTGATCACTGGAACAGAACCAAGGGTTTCAGCAGGGTAAGGAGGGGGATGCCATTGTAAGACAGAGAGCAAGAGCGAAGCTGCTGTCAATACGCAGGGCTCAGCTCAGCGCTCTGCGCCGGTCAGGCGGGGTGGGATGCGGGGCGGTGGGATGCGGGGCGGGGTGGGATGCGGGGCGGTGGGAGGGAGGCTCAGGAGGGAGTGGATACATACACACGTACAGCTGGTTCATGCTTCATACAGCAGAAACCAACACAACACTGCAAAGCAATTATCCTCCAATTGAAAACAAATTAAAAAAAGAAAACACACAGCTAAATGGAGTAGTATGTTACCTACAAATAAATGATGCCATAAAGAAAAAGAAAAAGTTCACAAAAAGATACGTAAACAGCCATTGAGTCTTTGCTTACGAAACAAAGGCAATTAAATGGAACAAAGGACAATATTTTCAATAAATGATGTTGGAAGAATCTGATATTCATATGCCAGACACACACGCACAGTCTAGACAGACCTTACTGTTTTCCCACAATTTAAGCTCAAAATGTGTCATAGAACCACAGGTTAAATGGAAAACTATAGTAACTACCCTGGCCTGCCAGTAGTTAAGACTTCGCCTTCCAAAGGAGTGGGTTTATGTTCAGTCCCTGGTGGGAAGGCTAAGATTCCACATGCCTGAGATTCCACAAACCAGAACATAAATAATGGAAGCAATATTGTAACAAATTCAATAAAGACTTTAAAAATGGTCGATATCAAAACAATAATCTTAAAAAAAGAAGATAGGGAAAAAGCTAAGTGATCTAGGATTTGGCAATGAAGATTTTGATATAAAAATACAAAAAATCACAATCTATGAATTTTTTTTAATCATAACTTGGATTTTGTCAAAATTAAAAACATCTGCTCTGCAAAGACACTGTAAAGAGACTAAAAGAGTGATCCACAGACTGAAAGAAAATGTCTTAATTGGGTTTTTGGGTTTTTCTTTTTGATATAGAGTTATATAAACTATTTACATATTTTGGATATTACCCCCCTTATCTGTCATATCACATATCAAACAACTTATATCTATTTTAAAAACTCCTAAAACTAACCTGTTAGAAAACAACAATGCAAATTATAAGCTAGAAAAAATTGGACATCTCACCAAAGAAAATATTCAGATAGCAAATAGGCATATGAAAAGATGTTCAACATCCTTTTCCCTAGGAAATTACTAATTAAAATAAGATATCACTACCCACCTATGAGAGTAGCTAATATGCAAAACACTAAAAATGCCAAATGCGTTGAACAGAATGTGGAAAAGCAAGTGTCTTATTCATTTTTGGTGAGAATGCAAAATGCCTCAGCTTTGCAGACAGTTTGGCTATTATTTACTGTAGAGGATTCAAGGGATTTGTGACTGCACAAAGAAAAAGATGTGGCCCTGAGAAGCAGTAACACACTGCAAGCTTTGCCTGTGAGGAAATTATCACCCAGAAAGAAGCAGGAAGGGAATTAAGGGGGCAAAGGGGGTTGGAGAAGAAATGTGTGTGTCCAGGTGATAACTCCCTGCAGCATCGTAGACCGTCCATCTCAGTCAGAAACTTTGATGGGCATTAGTGGTTTGGGGTCTTATAACACAATGCTCCATCTCACCAATGGCCAAAGACCACTGGATCAATTTTTACAGCACTATGAAATAAACTGTATCCTCCCCCAGAATTCAGTTGTAGTCCTAACCCTAATGTGATGGTATTTGGAGATACAACCTTTGGAAGGAGATTAAGTTTAGCACTAGGGAGGGGCTTTTCTTGCTGGGATTATTGCCTTTGTAAGAAAAGATACTGGAGAGATTACCTGAAAGGTAACTCAAACATTTGAGAACTAAAAGAGAGGGTGGCCATCTGCAAGCAAGGAAAAGAGATTTCAACCTCTGTTCCTCAAAGGAATAGAGACCTTTCCTGCAAGCAAGGAAACTGAATAGCTCACATCTTAACTTTAGACCTGTCAGCATCCAGAACTGTGAGAAAATGAGTTGTGTTATTTACATTACACAGTCTGTGGTGTTTGGTTATGGTAGGCAGATTAACTAAGTTAGTCAGAGTATGCCAAGCAGGCAAGCTCTAAATGGCTAAAAATGTGCTTACTTAAGTTGAGTTTGGAATTGGTACACTTGTGAGATAATGCAACTTATGTTACAGTGAAGAAATAATCAATTTAGACACTGATATAGAGAAACCATCTTTGATTCATTCATAGGACTCTTACAAAGCTAAACATAGTCATAGCATATGATCAACAATCTATATATTTACCTAAATACAACCTATGTATTTACCTAAATGAGTTAAAAGCACGTATCCACACAAAAACTGTGCACATGAAGTTTTATAGCAGTGTTATTCATAATTGCCCAACACTGTTAGCATCCAAGTTGTCTTTCAGTATTTAAATAGATAAACTGTTATATATGTACAATGCACTATTATTCATCAAGAAAAGAAGTGAGCTAACAAGCCATAAAACACGTGGAAAATGTAAAATGCATATTGCTATCTAAAAGAGCCTAATTCAAAAAAGGCTACATATTGTAGGGCTCCAATTATGTGATATTTCATAAAAGACAAACTAAAACTAAAGATATTAAATATTTCTGAGTCCATACTGATATAAATAAATGGTTGGAAAAATTAAAAAATAGGTGAGAAGTGGAAGTATCTCCTGAGGAGTAGAAATAAAATAATTTATGTAGATATTACACCTTAAAAGACAGGAAGCACAAATCCCAACTCCTTAAGTATGGGCTGGAGAGAATGACTTCCAAAGAGTAAAGCATAGAAATGGGAGAGGGGGAAAAAAAAAAAAAGGAAATGGGAGAGGGGAGAGAAATATAATATCAGAGAAACTTGCAAAAGATACCATCAGCCAGGTGACTGAGGTCAATATCATGAGTCAATAGTCCTGATCAACAGAGCTATTAAGGCCAACAGGCATAAGTCATGTTGATATTATGATGTGATGAAAATGACAATTAGTTCTGTAATGTTCTCCCAAGTAGATAAACCCCATGTAATCATTACAAAAAACATAAAGTGAATTTCAATAGCAGGGCATTCTACAACATATGTCCATTACTCCTTAAACCTGTCAAAGACACACAAAAAAAGAAAGTCTGGGTAACTCTCATAGCCAGGATAGCCTAAGGAGACATGACAACTGAACATATTTCTTTCTTTTCATGTTATCTGTTACCTTTAAAAGACATAATTGGGACAAGTGTACATGATCAGGAGAAATTAGCCTTGAAACGATTTTGAAGAAGAGAATCCCAAGCAAAATAAACAGGAAAATACAAAATTTGTAAAATAGGAGCTACTCTCACCAGTTTGAGGAGTAAGACGGATGCAGATAAGTCATTGAGAATTGCATATTTGAGGAGATTCTGAGTTGATAAGCTCAGTGACATGGCTGATTGTTAGACCACGTGGAACTTTGCACATTACAGAAAAGTGTACAAAAGAGTTCAAGAGAAGACCACTAGACTCTTATAGAGAGAATGAAAAAGATGGGCAGTGTAGACATAGCAACCAAAAAGTGAAGGGTGCTATATATCTTATGAGTAGTTTGGTTTTATCCCATAGAAATTGTAGAGTAGAGATATATATTTTTGAAAGATAATATTTACAAGGGTAACAATGGAAGAAGATAGAAAGACACAATGAAGGGAAACCAAGTAGATCAAAGAAAATAAATTTATGTTCAAGTCTCTCTCAAATTTCTTTCCATTTCTGAAAACTCCATTTCTTTTATTTTTCTTATTAAAATATCTCCAGCTTCTGAAGATTAATCTGTTCTGTTAACTCTAGCTATAAACAACTTCTTCCTTGACATAAAGGTACTTTAGCACTGATCTATACAATTTGAAATTGATTGCTTGCTATTTTACTAATATACATAATGCCTTTCAATTTAGCTGTAACTCATTGGAGGCAAGGCTATTGCTGTTTTTCCAATATCATCTGCTACATTTAAAAGACAAAATTGGGACAAATATATAATTGCTAATGAATTCCAAATTTAAATCTTCAGTCTGGACTTCTTGCGGGGACTACAGAGCCATACATTTAACTACTTACTTTATATCTCTAATTGATGTTTTACAGGCACCTAAACCTTAACGTGTAGAGACTGGATGCATTTCAACCAGTAGTGTTCACCATTTTGCTAAATGGCAGCTCTTTTCTTCCAGTTGCTCAGGCCTCAACGTGTAGTTTCCATTACTCATTGCTTTTTCTAATATTCCACATGCAATCCATTGTTGGTTGACAAAATTCTGGGAGTTCCCCAGGTTCAATCTGAAACTGGATCCTACCCACTGAGTGCAAGGAGAAAGAGAAAGATGAAGCAGGCTGCTCCACGTTGGTAGGTGGCGGTTTTAATAAGCAAATAAGTTATCTATGAAGCTTATCTCAAAGAAGTAGATCTCTGAACTTTCTAACTAGCATCTTAAAATTGTATAGAGACCTTAACAGTGTTCAGCAGCATATACTGTGCAGATGGCCTCAATGATACATTGTATCTCAAGATAGCTCAGGCTATGGGAACAGTGGGTAGGATATATATTACATGAATAAGGGGAAGAGGGAGGCACCTCTGATTGCCTGGGTTCAGCTCCCAACTCAACCAGAGATCATGTCCTTTTGATAATCTCCTCCGACATCCATTGAAAAATCCCATCAGCTGTATTATCCACAGTTATCCAGAATTTGTCTATTCTTCCTTGCCTCTACCACTGCCCTCACTGCTATGCCTCCAGTTCCAGTTACATCACTCACACCTTGACTTTCGCAATAGTTCCCTAATTGGTTTTCCTACTTCTTGTTTGCCTACATTCAATATATTCTTGATATCTCCTAGAATGGCACTGTTAAATGTAAGTTGAATCTCGTTGCTTTTCTGTTTATTTTAGGGGCTTCTCATCTAAATCAGTAAAGGCTGTATGATTTGCAAATCCTTTCATCACCTGGACCCTGTTATCCCTTGGTGCTAATTTCTGGCTCTCTTTTCTGCTCACTTTGCTTTTGTCACTTGGACTTCTGACTGTTCTAGAGTATACAGGAGAGTCTCCCTGAACACATTATGGCCTTTGCTCTTTCCTCTAGGATGTTGCTTCTCAGATGTATCTTGGTTTACTGATTTACCAGCTTCATTTCTTTACTCAAGTGTCAGCCTTTCAGTGGATCGTTTCTAGCAAATCCTCTACAAAAATTTAATTATTTTATTTCTAATAATTTTCCTTTTCATAACTTTATCAATTTCCAAAACATTTTATATTAGTGTATTCATCTTTTTATTCATTAGGAGGACAGTTCCATAAGTTTTGCAGTGCATTTGTGATTGTGGTTTAGTCACTAAGTCATGTCCGACTCTTGTGACCCCTTGGTATTTACAGTTCCTAAAAGATTCCCTGGCACATAATCAGCACTCAAAAGTTACTTGTTAAGTGAAAGAATAAATGAATAAATGAGGATGGTGTGTTGAGTTTGTTTAAAACAGAGTAAATGTGATGTCCTGACATATCTTGTTTCAGTTAATGTGATCCATAACATTATGGCACTAGCTTAGTCACCAATAAAATACTTTAATGTTAACTATGTAAACTGAATATTTGTTTGAAGAGAAACTTTTGTTAAAAAAAAGCAACTTTCTGCTCAAATTTAAGTAGCTTCAAGTTTCCAAATGATGAGATGTGTCTTTTTCTTGTTTTCTGAACAAGAATCCTTTACTGAAATAGATCACAGCAGGAGGATGGATTAGTGTGGTTAAAAGAAAAAAGAAGAAGCCACAAGAGAGACACTCACTTATTTCTTTTTATTGTTGACTCCAACATAGCAGAATCATTTTTTCTCGTTTCTTCTCCTTTCTAGCTTGCCTAATTTGCTGAACCCTCTTCACTTACTGATGTCTTCTTGTCAATCTGACAAACTGGCCCCCTGCCTAGAAAACCTTCACTCCTCACAAGCAATTTTTTTCTTTTTTCTACTGCCACCTGATTTTTTCCTTAACCATAATTCCCTTCCCTGAAGTTTTACGAAGTCTAATACATTCTTTGTCACAATTCTCTTCACAGTTCAGTCCATACTATACACTACTTCAAAGTAATCTTTGTAAAACTCTCACCTAGTAAAACTACTGACCTCTCAGAGAGGTATTTCTCTTTTTTACATGTAAAATATTGAATTTGCTCAGCTTTTAAAAGCCAATCCATATATGACTTCATGTCTGTGTTTTTCCCTCATCCATCTAATCATAATTCCCCACCCTGAACAGTTTTCTTAACTGTTTTTCCATTATAGTTTATTAACACTTTGATTCAAACATCTCTTATCTTATTACACATAATTATTTCTATTTCTGCTATGAATACCTTGAATATTCTTTGAAAGGACTGATGCTGAAGCTGAAGCTCCAATACTTTGGCCACCTGAAGTGCAGAACTGACTCTTTAGAAAAGACTCTGATGCTAGGGAAATAATTGAAGACAGGAAGAGAAGGGGACAGGAGAGGAATTGTTGGACTGCATCACTGACTCAATGGACATGAGTTTGAGCAAGCTCTGGGAGTTAGTGATGGACAGGGAATCCTGGCATGCTGTAGTCCATGGGGTCACAAAGAGTTGGACATGACTGAATGACTGAACTGAACTGAGATATATAGAAAATCTCGAAAGATTACTTTGAGTTGCTTTCATTTCTGCCCTGTTTTTGATCATTGGGTAACTACTGAAAAATAAAATAGAGTTGCACTAGGAGCTTTCAATTTATTAAAAAAAAAAAGATTATAGATAAGATTAAGCTAAAGACACAACATTTTGCACATGTTAAATGTTAACTGATTAATGCCAGTATAACAGTTAATTCTAAAATTAGGTGTATGCTTGCATTTCAAATTATGCCATCCTTATCCTTAGTTTCCCTATGTGTATAAAAGAAAGAAAGAAAAATTTAAAAGAGAGAAAGAAAGAAAAAAATGACAAGAAAGAAGGAAGCAAGGAAAAGAGAGAGAAAAGGAAGAAAGAAAGCCAGAGAAGGAAGACATGAAAGAGATAAAATAAAAATAAATAGCTATTAAATACACAAAGACTACCTGAAAAAGAACTTTAAAAATTCATAGTTTTGCATTTTACCAAGATGAATTTTCCAATCATTTGCTTTTGTAGTCTCATTGGATTCTTTAAATGTCTGCTCATTTTCTCAAATTTGAGATATCAGCATTTCATTTTATCTAAGTTATAAAATAAAGCAGTTCTTGTTATTTGAGCTTTTGTTAGCTAGCTCATTTGCCTGCTCTTAACATAGTGAAATGAGAGAGAACAATGGCAGCTTTTCCTGGAATACTCTTTCCACATTCCTTGTTCAGGGTTCAGTTCAGTTCAGTTCTGTTCAGTCGCTCAGTGGTGTCTGACTCTTTGTGACCCCATGAATCACAGCACGCCAGGCCTCCCTGTCCATCACCAACTCCCGGAGCTTACTCAAACCCATGTCTATCGAGTCGGTGTTGCCATCCAACCATCTCATCCTCTGTCGTCCCCTTCTCCTCCTGCCCCCAATCCCTCCAAGCATCAGGGTATTTTCCAATGAGTCAACTCTTCGCATGAGGTGGCCAAAGTAGAGAGGTGAAAAAATACCTTCTCACATGGAAAACAAACACAAACAAGCAAGACACTCTATGCAATGTTGGTAGTATACTTCCCTCAGTCATGCATGAACATTGTTTGGTAGAAACGGTATAACAGCAATAAACTTTAGAACACAATTGGAAATATTGATCAGAATGACCAAGATATTTGTCACTATTTCCAGAAGTCTTACATAGGAGGTCTGTCCTACAGATTTATCTGAACATTTATCACAAGATATAAAATAGAGAACATGTACATTAATGACATTGCAACATTTTTGTAATAGTAATGTATTAAAGTTAAACCAAGTGCCCATTAATGGGGGAGGGAAGCATTAAATTCACTATGATTTTATCTTTGCAATGAAATAAAATGTAAGGAAGACAAAAAGATGACCTATGGAATGAAAGAAAATATTTGCAAATGATACTACAGATAAGGGGGTAATATCCAAAATAAATAAACAGTTCATATAATTCAATATCAAAACCACCCCAAAAATTCAATTAATTAATGGGAGAATGCCTAAACAGACATTTCTTCCAAAGCAGACATACATATGACATATAGCTAACAGGTTAATGAAGTACCGCTAATCATCAGAGAAATGCAAATTGAAACCACTTCACACCTGTGAAAATGGCTATCATCAAAAAGTCTACAAATACAAATGTTGGTGAGGATGTAGAGAAAAGAAACCCTGGTACACTGTTGGTGGGAATGTGAGTTGGTGAAGCTACTCCGGAAAACAATAAGGAGGTTCCTCAAAAAACTAAAAAAATAGAACTAGCATGTGCATGGGTGCTCAGTCACTTAGTCTTGTCTGACTCTTTGTTGACCCTATGCGCCCACCGAGCTCCTCTGTCCATGGAATTTTCCAGGCAAGAATACTGGAAGATGAACATGAAAGTTTCTTAGTCATGTCTGACTCTTTGCAGCCTCATGGACTATACAGTCTGTGGAACTATCCAAGCCAGAATACTGGAGTGGGTTGCCTTTCCCTTCTCCAAGGGATCTTCCAAACCCAGGAATTGAACCCAGGTTTCCCTCATTGCAGGCAGATTCTTTACCAGATGAGCCGCAAGGGAAGCCCAAGAATACTGGGGTGGGTAGCTATCCCTTCTCCAGCAGGTCTTCCTAACCCAGGAATTGAACTGGGGTCTCCATTAAGCAACAGTTAGAACTGGACATGGAACAACAGACTGATTCCAAATATGAAAAGGAGTATGTCAAGGCTGTATATTGTCACCCTGCTTATTTAACTTATATGCAGAGTACATCATGAGATACACTGGGCTTGAGGAAGCACAAGCTGGAATCAAGATTGCCAGGAGAAATATCAATAACTGCAGATATGCAGATGACACCACCCTTATGGCAGAAAGTGAAGAAGAACTAAAGAGTCTCTTGATGAAAGTGAAAGAGGAGAGTGAAAAAATTGACTTAAAGCTCAACTTTCAGAAAACAAAGATCATGGCATGTGATCCCATCACTTCATGGCAAATAGATGGGGAAAGAGTGGAAACAGTGGCTGACTTTATTTTTCTGGGCTCCAAAATCACTGCATATGGTGATTGCAGCCACAAAATTAATTGATGCTTACTCCTTGGAAGGAAGGTTATGACCAACCTAGGCAGCATATTAAAAAACAGAGACATTACTTTGTCAACAAAGGTCTGTCTGGTCAAGTCTATGGTTTTTCCAGTGGTCATGTATGGATGTGAGAGTTGGACTACAAAGAAAGCTGAGTGCCGAAGAATTGATGCTTTTGAACTGTCATGTTGGAGAAGACTCTTGAGAGTCCCTTGGGCTGCAAGGAGATCCAACAAGTCCATCCTAAAGGAGATCAGTCCTGGGTGTTCACTGGAAGGACTGATGTTGAAGCTGAAACTCCAATACTTTGGCCACCTGATGTGAAGAGCTGACTCATTGGAAAATACTTTGATGTTGGGAAAGATTGAGGGCAGGAGGAGAAGGGGATGACAGAGGATGAGATTGTTGGATGGCATCACAGACTCAGTGGACATGGGTTTGGGTGGACTCTGGGGGTTGGTGATGGACAGGGAGGCATGGCGTGCTGAGGTCAATGGGGTTGCAAAGAGTTGGACACAACTGAGCGAATGAACTGAACTGAGCTCCTTAATTGCAGGTGGATTCTTTACTAGTTGAGCTACAGGGAAGCCCATTACTACTATATTATCCCGCAAGAAGCCCAAGAATACTGGAGTGGGTAGCCTATCCCTTCTTCGTGGGATCTTCCCGACCCAGGAATCAAACCGGGGTCTCCTGCATTGCAGGAGGATTCTTTACCAACTGAGGTATCAGGGAAGCTGGAATGGGTTGCATTTCCTCCTCCAGTGGATCTTCCCACTCGGGTATCAAACCTGTGTCTCTTATACTGCAGGCAGATTCTTTACTACAGAGGCACCAGGAAACCCCACCCCTACTCCCAGAAATAATGTCTGAACTAGCATATGATCCAGCAGTTCTACCAATGGGTATATACATGAAGAAAATTAAAGTGCTAATTTGAAAAAAATAAATGCATCCAACATTCATAACAGCATTATTTATAATAACAAATATATGGAAGAAATGTGTCTATCAAGTGATGAATGGATAAATAGCATGGAGTATGTATATGTAAATGTAAAAATATATACAATGAAATATTATTCAGCCATAAAAAATGGCATTCTATCATTTGCAATGATGTTGATGGATCTAGAGGATACAGTGCTTAGTGAAATAAATCATATAGAGAAATTACTCTATTTTATCACTTATATGTGAAATTTAAAAAATAAAATAATCAAATGTATGAAACAAAACAGAAACAGACTCATAGACATAGAAAACCAACTAGTGAATGCCACTGGGGAGAGAAGAGAGGGTAGGGACAAGATTGGGGTATGGGGTTAAGAGATACCACTGTGAATAAATAAGCAACAAAGATATATTATATAGTACTGAGAATTACAGCCATCATTATTATTACAGAATAATATTAAATGGAGTATAACCTAAAAAAAATTGAATCACTATGTTATACACATGAAACTTAAATAATATTTTAAATCAATTATACTTCAGTGAAAATATATACTGGCATATAAATGTATTCTACAAAGATACAAAATAACAATATGATTTCTTGTAAAAAATAAATCCCTTATTGAGAGTTAAATAGAAAGTATATAAATGCAGCTTTATTACATTGAATCAAAACCCTACACCTTAATATATTTTAGATTCACAGAAGTGAATAGGAATTATTCTTCACTTAAAAGCATGCTTTATTAAATTTCAGAGCCTAGGTTCCAAAATCAAGTAGAGATGTTGCATGACTGCTTTAGCAAAAGATACTAAGTCGTTCTTTTCCCAAGGATATTTATATGGAAACTAGAATGTTTGTCTTCATTTTTACTTATCCAAATAATGATATCAATCTTCTACATTAAAATTCTGAAAGAAATTTGGCTTTGAGGAAAAGAAACTGTTGCATATCAAATTTAAAGATGATCTAATTTTAAAACACAGTCCTCATAATTCTATAATTTTATATGATTCTTAATATACCTAAACACTTCAAATTTGCAATCATTACAGCAAACCCACGGACACCACTTTGATTCGTTTCTCCATTTGGCTGCACTCTCGCTCTCCCACCTTCAGCAGATAGCCAGTCCGCCAAGGGGAAGCCCTGCCCCAGCTGCTGACTGGTGTATGCCTCATCACAGCCTGGCGCTGATTCTTCTCTCTGAGGAACTGGAAGCACTTCTACAAGCTGCTGGTAAGCTTCGGTGGAGGGGAGGCAAGTGAACAGACTGTCCTTTAGAAGTGGCCAGATTTCAGTGTCCATATTGAAAAACAGACTTCAAGAAGGTGTTTATTTTTTGCTTGTTTGAACCCCTTTACTCTTTAATGACCTGTTCTTTCAACTGAAAGTTGTCCTATCTGGGTTCCATGGGTCTTATTTTTATTCTAGTTCAAGGTGTATAGTCTTAAGCACAATTGCCACCTGACTATGTTTGTAATCTGTATTGGGTAGTCATTCACTTCCCACAAGGCATCAAGAGGATATTCTCTTGATAGTTCCCAGGTGGTCTTGTGAGACTCTCTTTATAGAATAGGATGTTGTCCAGTGCCAAGTATTCCTCTGTTTCAGAAAAGGTCAGGTCACTCTGTATCCAAAGGGACAACAATTTGATTCAATTTTCATCTGCTCTTTTGATTAAGTTCTCTGGTTTGCATAAGAAGCAGAGGGAGTGATTTCAGCTTGTTTATGCTTGAGAAACTTTGTGAAATGAAGGAAGCACTATACTGGGAGTCAGAAAATTTGCACAGTGTTCTTTCATCTGTCTCTTGTTGGCTGATCATGCTCTCACTTTGGGCCTCATTTGCCTCCTTGGTAAAGTGCGGTGATAATAACATTTACCCACCTAAAGTCAAGCTTGTATTAATATATGAAGTTCTCTGTAAATCTAGACTTTAGTCACAGTAAAAATAAACAAGCTCATCTGAAATTACTGGTTCCCAAAAGAGGTCCCTATGCTAATAACAGATATAACAAAAAAAATTCCAAGTTAAATGCTCACCACCCAGAGTAATGGTAGGAATCAATCTGTTGAGTGTTTACTTCTTATCCAGCCCTGTGAAGGCAGTGAATGAAATACTGAACAAAATCAACATCTCTAACCTCATAGAGATTACTGAGAAATGAAGAGTGAAACACTAGGGGTTGTGATTGACTAGAATTCCACGTGCTGTGCCAAGCTCTTTATGTTTAAGGGTTGTCACCTGTGAACAATTACTTGTTCTCTCTATCAACAGCATTAGAATAAATGGATGGTCTTAGCAAAACGTGCCTGCTGCCTCAGAATTGACATCAAAAGCTTTATCTAATGGTATGGAGGCATGGAGAATTCTACTTACATTCCAAGTTCAGAGAACTTCCAGCTGTACTTTCCAAGTTAAGAGGTACAAAGGAGAAAGAGAGAATGCCAATTAATCCATTTTACAAGAAAAGGGATTCAAATCCCAGGAAAGTACTGTATTTCTGGAAGATCAACTGTTCCTTATTCCTTTCAAATCTCTTTTCAGCCTTCATTTCCTTGGGGAAGCTATAGGCTCTGTACTGCTTTTATATACTAAACAGCAGTGTACAGAATTCTGTGATGTTAAGGCAAGCTCACTTCTTGGCTATTGCTCTCCCACCTTCCCTAAGGTATGTTACAGATAATTCCCAGATTCCCCAAACCACCCTCAATGTACTAGTGCCACACACACTACTCAGATTCGGGAACAAATCTGAGGTTGAAAAAGGTCAGGAAGCAACTTGAGCTTCTATCTCCTGTCAATATCTTGCAGGCACTAAAACAATTTTTAGACAAGTGAAAATAACTGGTATCACTGTACCTGCTATCCCTCTCTGCACTTCAGCCCAGAAATAAAATGTCTTCTTCCTCTTTAGAGTTCAACTAGCTCTTTTTGTATATAGCACAATGACTGTCATTACTGCAGGCAGAATTCTAAATGTTCAGTCTACTCTCCAGGGAGATTACTCTGCATTATTCAAGTGGACCCATGCTATCACATTAGCTTTTAGCAGCAGAAGAGAAAGGAACAGGGGTGAGCCAGAGAGTGAAGCAGAACAGAAGGGAGGAGAGTTTTGAAGCTTGAAACAGCCCAGACTCACCGTTGCTGGAAAGAGGTCATGTGGAAAGCACCTGGAAGAAAGTGGACTATCTATGAGAAAAGCCCACTTGCTGACAGCCAGCAAGGAAATGGGGATCTCAGGTCACAGCTGCACAGACCTGGACTCTCTAAATAAGTCTGGAACTGGATTATAGCCGAAGCCTCCAGTAAAGAACAAGCCTTGCTTTTGATTTTAGGCCTATAAGATCCATATGGACAGACCTACAGAAACTGTGAGATGACAAATCTGTGTTGTTTTAAACTGCTAAATTTTGGGTAATCTGTTGTGACAACAGTAGAAAATAAATATAGTCATTTCCTCCTCCTACTGTAAGGTACATTTGCCTTCTTGTCCCAGAGGGAAAACTACAGAAAGAATGCAGAAATCTCAGTCAACAGAAAGGAGAAAACAGATTGATGGAGTCAAAATATTATTCATTTTATACTTTTTAACTTGATATTGGTGTGATATTCCATAATTAGATTATAAAGGCTTTGCCATACCTCACACACAAAGTAATATCTAAAATACATGTGTGTGTATAAGAGAGAAATATTTGGATTAATAGTTCTTCATATATTTGTATTCATTTTTGAAGTGAATTGAATTCATAATGTTAGAATAGGAAAAAGGAGTCCAAAATGGCGGTGACTGAAAGACAAAGAAGGGAAAAGCCTGTGAAAATAGAACAAAGGAAAATCCAAGGACCTGAGGGGTGAGGACCTCAGGTAAAACAAATGGCCCTCCTGGCTAGCCCAATTTACTTAGGACAGGCTCCAGGGGGAGGAGGCAAATACATAAAAGGAGGAAACCAAGAAGGATTGAGGTCTAGCTTCTCTTGATCTTTTGGGTCGGCCTCACTCCTCGAAGATGTACCATCCTTTGTTTTTCCTAATAAAACTGAGCTGTAACACGGATTCACCCATCGCTTCAAATTTTTGCTGCAGCGAAACAGAACCATGGAAGTTACAAACTCCCCTGACATCTATAGTGCCATTTCTCAGATTTAATCTGGCTGAAACAACCTCAGCTAGGCCCCTGTGAGATGAAGGCCAAGCACAGCAGAAGCCCAACTTGGTGAAAGCTTCCGTGGTGGAAGCTGAACATGAAGAAAACCCAGCACAGGGGAAGTGACAAGAAGCCCAGTGTGCTGGAAACTGGGACAGCAAAGACAAACTCAGCAGAAAGCTCACACAGCTCAGTCTCAGATTCCAGAAGACCTTTGGTTAAGGTAGGAGATCCTTGTTCCTATGGCTGGAAGGACATATGGCTAACAAAATCTTATTCCTTTATGAGTTCTCTTTTCTTGTTTTCTCAAACACTCTGCAAACAAGCAAGTGGCAGTGGGCGTCCCAGGGTGTCCCAAAGGCTCTACTATCTACTATATCTTAGTAGCTGTTGCCCAAGTGGATGGGGGTTCTTCTGCCCGTAATCTTCTTTGTGCCTAGGATCAGGCCCATGAAAATTGTGAGCACAGGTTATGTATTTAAAAGTTTCTCCAGCAGGATATGAGGGGGATTCCTTGACACATTTTTCCCACTGCTTTTTCCTTTTATCCTTCAGCTCCTCTCTCCATCTATGCCACTGTTTACAAAGTATTGGGCAGGTCACCACCTTTCCATTTCTGAAAGTTGTGTTTGAAACCGTTTACCTAAGACTGGGACTCAAATCCATGTGGCAGGGACTCTGTGCTACACCTAGTCACTGAGTCATATCCAACTGGGACTGGAGCCCAGCCGAAACCCACGGTGCCTAGTTGTAGGAGCTAACAAAGCTCAGGTTCTTGATGTTTCATTGCCCAAAATTCAGTGAGATACAGCGATAGGTAAGAGGTGGATTTGTTCAGATTTAGAGAGAAGCACTGGAGAAGGCCATGGCACCCCACTCCAGTCCTCTTGCCTGGAAAATCCCATGGGCAGAGGAGCCTGGTGGGCTGCAGTCCATGGGGTCGCTAAGCATTGGACACGACTGAGCGACTTCACTTTCATTTTTAACTTTCATGCATTGAAGAAGGAAATGGCAGCCCACTCCAGTGTTCTTGCCTGGAGAATCCCAGGGCTGGGGGAGCCTGGTGGACTGCCATCTATGGGGTCACACAGAGTCAGACTCGACTGAAGTGACTTAGCAGCAGCAGCAGAAAGAAGCACAGTCCACAGGGTGTGGGCCATTGGGAAGCAGTGGCCACGGAATGTGGTGTGGTGACTCCATATGCAAATGAGTGCGAGGATCATTCCAACAATATTAGACTTATCATCTTGGACCCATTTGATTTTAGTAGGTTTATGTTATGCCCTTGGGCTATGTCATTCTTTCAAAAGTTGTGCCCTGCCCTCTTCCTCTCTATTTCATTCTCTTTTCCTGAGCCCCGTCCAGGCCCACAATGTTGCCTTTACAATCGTCTGGAAGAACAACCAGAAAGTAGCTGACCCTTGGGTGAGAAACACTGTTTAATATCCAATCTCTCTAGATATTCAGGCCTTCATCTTCCATGTTTCCTACATCATGTACAAAAGAGCATCTCTCAGTGAATCCACTAGGGTGGGTGACAGGCACACAATGCCTGCTAGAAGCCCATGTGTTGACATCCCTTCAAGGGCAATTAGGTTTCCAGGGATAATGTTTGCCACTTTGGGAGTTAACCCTGCAGGCTGTTTGGGCCCAAACCCTTGCCACTCTTCTCCTAAAGTTGCAAAGATACACCCGGATGAAATATCCACTGCACTTTAATGGAACATGTAGTCTGTTGCCTCTTACCAACTTCTTCTTAAGCCACATACTAACTCTTGCAACCAGAACCCTGGCCCCTTGTAGGCAACATCACTCCATCCCACTTATTATTATTAAAATACTTCTAACGCACCTAGCAGGACCAGATAATCTGCTCCTTTGTCATTGCTTCTGTTATTACTAAAGAGGGTCTATGACAATGAGATATTTACCATTGGAGACATTCTAAGATGCTCTTATCAAAGACTAGGGGAGGAAATCAACGACTTATACTCCCTCAGAGCAACAAGAGGATAAGGCTTATGGCTGTTTCACCAAGTTCCCAGTTTTAGGGCACAGGCTTGCATTGCTTTACATCATGGTATCTATTCCCATCTGCAATGGACAAACCAGCAATGAGTTAAGATTACAATACCTTAATCCTACCTAGCACTGGTCTGTCAGGAAGCATTTAACAGGAGGCTTCCTGTGTGCTGTTATGGATCTGTCAGGAAATCTTTGGCCCTTATTAATTCCTGAATATTCAGGAATTAAGAGGAGAGGCAGTCCAGGGGTCCCAGGAAATACAGGCATTTCCTTTGTTAGTTTCTCATTATGGTGATAAGTACCCTCTTCTCTCTCTAATAGGGATTGCCTTGTGTTTTGTAAGTCTGGAATTTTAATCTTTATCTTTGCTGGGAATAACTACCTTGTAAGACAGTATACATGCCCACGCCATGCTGATTAAAACACCTTTGCTCCATCAGAGCTTTGGTCCCCTTCTTTCTTTTTCTTTCCTTCTTTCTCTCTTTCTCTCTTTTTCTCTTTCTCTCTTTCTCTCTCTCTCTTTCTTTCTTTCATTCTCTCTCTCTCTCTTTCTTTCTTTCTTTCTTTCTTTCTTTCTTTCTTTCTTTCTTTCTTTCTTTCTTTCTTTCTTTCTTTCTTTCTTTCTTTCATTCTCTCTCTCTCTCTCTCTCTCTCTATTTCTGGCTGATTCCCTGGAGTTTGGAAGCCGGCTGCATAACCCAGGGAATATTAGCCTCTTTCCTTCTTTCACTCTCTCATCGTCGACTCTGGACCATCAGGTTCTGGTCCAATAAAGGACCAACACTGGTCATGCTGGTCATGAGGCCCAACTCCAGTCTGGGGTCCCTGGTGGTCGACATGTCTCAACCTACCTAGGGATCTGGTTCTTGGAAGGTTGTCATGCCTCAACCTGCTTGGAGATCCACCAGTCCAGGGGTCCCAGGAAGTCGATATGACTCTACCTGCTCGGGGATTAGATCTCCTGGAGCATGCCTGGGGATCTGCATCCTCTCCTGGGGACACCTGGCTATCAGGTTGCAACAGTACTGGATAGGATAAGCTTCAAAAAGACTCACTGCTAAGCAAACCCACCCATGAAAATAGAAGGAAGCCTATTAGTTGTAGGACTATGCCTGGTCCCAGCAATAACTCAAGAGTCTAGCTAGAACTCCATTGCTTTTCTGTAAAGGTGAAAAGTCCCTCTAAAAATTTACCAATCTGGACTTAGACTCTTACGAGGGACTGGTGACTTTAAAGGACAAATTCCTATCCCAATATGCATCAGACATCAGGATAAAGTTACAACAGCTACTGCAGCAGGACACTGCCGTCTGTTTCGATGAGATGGTTCAGACAGCCACCAATACCTTTTATAACAGAAAACAGGAGAGGGAGGCCAAGGCCCAGGAAATGGATAAAAGAAAAGACATAAGGCATGACCAGGTGCTGGTTGCCCTCCAGGGAAGCCCTATGGCAAACCCTGAGTCCTTGAAGGACAAGGCATGAGATAAGTGCTGAATCTTTAGACAGGAGGGACATTGGGCCAAAGAGAGTCCAAACCATGGCAAGTCTCTTAAAATGGCTTGCTACAAATGCCGTCAATTGGGACATTGGGTGGCACTCTGCCCTTGGGACCCAAGAGTCTCAATGTCAAGCGCCAAGCCTTTCCTCATGATGATTTAACAGGACTGAGGTGGCCCGCTCCAGCCAGCCCACCTGTCACAGATAACCATCATGGGGCTGGAGCCAAGGATGCAACTGGATGTGGCAGGTAGGTTTGACACAGGTGCTACTTACTTTATCCTGACCTCCAACTCCAGAGCCTTCTCCTTCCAGACTTGTAACATTTTGGATGCTACGGGAAAAATAAATACAAAAAAGTCACCCAAGCACTTCTTTGTTGCTGGCATGGGCAAATATTTTCCCACCAGTTTCTTGTGGCCCCTACAACATCCTTATTGGGAAAAGATCTTTCATGCTTTCAAAATCTTGCAGCTATTGAAGTCCTGATAGAAGATGCCTTAAAACTGTATCTTGGGGACAAACTTTTTTTCCAGCCACCAAGTGAAACAACTGAATGGGAGAGGTCATTTATGGATGCCTAATCAAAGAATCCTCAGATATCGAGTAGTGCTGAAGGAAAATCCAGGCCTGACTATATTCCCTTGTGAGGTTCTTAACCCAACTACCCTCCTGCTTATCCCCGAGAGTTTTCTCCCCTTTCACTCTTGTCTATAAACTTTGGACCATTGGACAAAACCCTGAGAGGACTTGTCAGAAAATCTTCTGACCAATCCTGAGGAAATCTGGTACACTTATGGCAGCAGCTTTGTCTTGGATGGAAAGAGAAGAGCCGGATATGCAGTGGTCTCCAATTTTGAGATCATAAAGGCTAAATGTTTGCCCAGTTACTTCAGCCCAATTAACTGAGCTCATAGCCCCGACTCGAGCTTTAGAGCTGGAAAAAGGAAAAAGAGTAGCCATTTACACTGACTCCAAGTATGCCTTTCTGGTGCTACATGCACATGCAGCTATTTGGAAAGAAAGAGGCCACTTGAGCACCCGAGGGTCCCCAATCAAATATGGTGATCAAATACTTAGGCATTTGGAGGCAGTCCATCTGCCTGCTGAGGTTTCAGGCTCCCACTGTAAAGGACACCAGAAACGGAGCATGGAAGTGGCACGAGGGAACCAAGCAGCTGATCAGGCAGCTAAGAGAGCAGCGTTACAGAACCATGACCTAATAGGGGTTGCCACCCTAGTTCCACAGACTGATTTGCCAGAAACTCCTTCATGTACTGAAGGTGAGACTCTTAAAGCTAAGAGTGAGGGCTTGCAAGAAGATCACATCGGGCGGTTCCAAAAGGAGGGGCTCCTTTTTCTGCCTGGGAACCTCCAATGGAAGTTGGTTAACTCTTTACATTCCATCACTCATTTGTGGGAAAAGGCACTCCAAAGATTACTGGAAAGGCCCTTCAGAGGGACAGGCCTCCAAATGACTATAAGGCAAGTGATCTCTTCTTGTCCCACTTGCCAGTTAAACAGCCCCCAAGGAGCTCAAAGACCCCAGCTGGCCCAGCTTGTCCAAAGACGTGGGGCCTACCCAGAAGAGGATTGGCAGATGGACTTCACCCAGATGCCAGTTTCTCAAGGGTATAAATACCTATTAGTCACGATAGATGCATTCACAAGATGGATTGAAGTCTTTCTCACCCAGACTGAGAAGGCTGAGGAGGTGGTAAAAAACTACACCATGAAATCATTTGGAGATTTGGTCTGCTCAAGTCATTACAAAGTGACAGTGGGACACCATTTACTTCTATGGTCACCCATGGAGTCTCTAAAGCATTGGGCATTACTTATTATCTCCATTGTGCCTGGAGGCCTTAGTCTTCAGGAAAAGTAGAAATAGTCAACCAATTCTTAAAATCAGCAATAAAAAAGATAACCCAGGAGACCTCTGTGGAACGGAAGGAGGCTTACCAATAGCTCTCCTCCATAACCATATTGCCCCTGAAGAACAGGTTGGTCTTAGTCCTTATGAGATGCTATATGGGAGACCTTTAGTTTATGTCAATTACCTCTTCCTTGATCCATAGGCTCAGTCCCTTTGGTTTTATACCATGGTCATTGGGCAATTCCAACAGGACATACGCTTGTGGGGTGTGCCTAATTAAAGTCTGGAAAGGTGGGTCCCTAAAGGCTCAACTACAGCCCACATTGAAGGGCTCCTACCCTGTAATACTTTCTACCCCAATAGCAGTCAAGGTACCAGGACACCACTTCTGGATTCATTACTCTCTAGTTAAGCCGTGGAAGAAAACAGAAGGACACTCAATACATCTGTGAGCCCCTGAGAGATCTCAGATACCTATTCAGGACTACAAATGAGTGCCATTCTAATGAACACCCCCAAGATTAAGTTTCTGGGAAAAGAATTCTCAGGAGACCTCTAAAGAGCCAACACAGCTTGGCAGGGTTTGTACTTCAAAATAGACAGGTTGTATTTCAAAATAGGTCTCCTGATCCCCAAACAAGGAGGGACTTGAGCCATCTGAAATGAGACATGTTGTTTCTGGGTAAATAGTCAAGGCTATGGTTTTTCCAGTGGTCATGTATGGCTGTGAGAGTTGGACTGTGAAGAAAGCTGAGCGCCAAAAAAATTGATGCTTTTGAGCTGTGGTGTTGGAGAAGCCTCGAGAGTCCCTTGGACTGCAAGGACATCCAACCAGTCCATCCTAAAGGAGATCAGTCATGGGTGCTTATTGGAAAAACTGATTCTGAAGCTGAAACTTCAATAATTTGGCCACCTGGTGCGAAGAGTTGACTCATTGGAAAAGATCCTGATGCTGTGAGGTATTGGGGGCAGGAGGAGAAGGGGACGACAGAGGATGAGATGGCTGGATGGCACCACTGACTCGATGGGCATGAGTTTGAGTAAACTCTGGGAGTTGGTGATGGACAGGGAGGTCTGGCGTGCTGCGATTCATGGGGTCACAAAGAGTCGGACACCACTGAGCGACTGGACTGAACTGAAGTTCAAGAACGTCTCACGATCTTAAGGAAAACATTCAGATCCTATTAGATCTCACAGAATGAGCTGGAGAGTTCTCAGGGTGGCTACAATCTCTCTTTGGGGGATCCTTCTCCTGGCGAGCAGGAATTTGGAGTTGGCTAATGCCCCTACTAATCCTGGTTATCACCATATTGATGCTGCTTATGATTGTTGTATGTATTATCTATTGTCTAATCTATTTTGTCTCTGCCCAGGTCAATAGGCTACATCATGCAGTGCCAGTTTAACAAGGATATATAAAACTACAGCTGACCACAGAAAATATCACTCATGCTTAGATGGACACCACTATAAGGACTCTCAGGCTTGAGACTAGCAAGAAAGGGAGGCCCAATGCCCTTTGCTGTCTCAGTTCAGCAGGAAGTAGCCAGAGAGACTTTAATGCCTCTGTTCCAAAAGATTTGGGTCTCCCATCTATTGAGGGGGGGAATTTAGGTAGGTAGAATAGGAAAAGGGAGTCCAAAATGGCAGTGGCTAAAAGACAAAGAAGGGAAAAGCCCCCAAAAGGAGAACAAAGGAAGGTCTGAGGACAAACAGTCCTCCTGGCTAGCCCAGTTTCCATGGGGCAGGCTTAGAGGGGAGGAGACAATTGTATAAAAGGACGAAACCTAGAAGGATTGAGGCCTCTCTTCTCTTCATCTTTTGGGTCGGCCCATCCTCACTCCTTGAGGGTGTACTATCCTTTGTTTTTCCTAATAAAACTGAGCTGTAACACTGACTCATCCATGGCTTCAAATTTTTGCTGAAGCGAGACAGAACTGAGGAAATTACAAACTCCCCTGACAAAATATTCAATATTCTTTCACTTGAACCTCAGTAAAACATCATGAATTCTTATGTCTGAGCTATATATAAAGAAACTGACCCTCAGAAAACTTTAGGGCTTGGCCTAATGTCAATAAAACAAAATTTTGACTACAAAGTGGAGCCAACTCTCGGGAAATGAAATGTCTGAAATTATTGAACATGAAAAAATAACCTGAGATCATCAGATCTTTAAGAAAAAAAGCAAAAACAAAAACTAGAAGATAGTTTGGCCAGGTGTAAAAATACCATAAGGGCAATTTGTGTCTCACAATTTGACATGATAAGAACAGAGGAATTTTCCATTAATAGTCTTAAGTTGCCTTATTGTTATTTCAAAATGAGGCATTTCCATAGCAAAGGGTCAAAGTGACAGAACAGAGTGAAGTAGACCACCATAGCATGCACTCAATAAATATCAAGCCTAATTACTCTCCACAGTCATCAGTTGAACAACTCATCGGAATAGCATTTAAACTTAAAAAACTGTTCTTCTTGTCATAAGTTTACTAGTTTGGGGTGAGGACTAGAAACAGAACTAGTCTAGATACAGTAGGTCTCTTGTACAGGAGGAAGGTCCTATAATACCATCTGTACAATCACTCATATTTCTTCTAAAGGAGCCAAAGAGAAACAAAGGAATATCAGTTAGTATTAGCTGAAGAATTGGGGCCAACAGATTCTGTACCACTAACATGGAGTTGCCATTTTCAACTCTCTTTTCTGTGCATCTTCTTAACTAGAGAAGTAAGTGCAGGAAGAGGTCCAGGGAAAAGAACAGACCTTGTCTCTATCCAACCCAAACTGGTGGAAAGAGCTATGTGGAATACTAAATCTGAGAAGGAGCAGGATTTTGAATCAAATACTTGATTGAAAACATTTAAAATGATTGAAATTTGTGGACTCAAATGAGAAGCAATTATAGTAATCAACTACACAGTGGGAAGGGAGATAACAAAGTTTGTAGCACATATTATAAAAAATCGAAATATTTTCTACTTGTACTTTAATGATTTTCAATTCATTGGGCAAACTAATCTCATATTACATTGTTTATGTCAATATGTATATGTCTAATACATGTAATTTTAAGTTTAGGAGTATCCTACTAAAGTTGCCACAAAAATTTTTTAAATTTATTGAAATGCTCTTCAGATGAGACATTAAACTCATGTCTGGGCAGGGCAATAATTAATTTATTGAGCACCTACTATGAGAATGACATTGTTCTAAATATTTTACATGTAACATTAATCAAATTATCAAAACTGTCTTAATAACCTTGGTAAAAGAAGACAATAGATACACAGCAAGTATAAATACAATGCACAGCTCAAAATTGTTAAATACCAGAGCTATGATTTGAACACAAATTTGAACACTGGAGTTTTTGTGCCAAATTTCCTGATTATGGAAAAAAGCAGAAAAGGTTCAAAATGGAAATTCAAAGTTCACTCCAAACTGTTTCAAAGCTAGAAGGATAAATCATAGATAGTGAAAGAATTAACCTACTTCCTCAAATAATATTTATTTTGACAATTCCTTGACTCAATTTCACTGGCTCGACAAATATAATAAACAAATTAACACTATTGCATCTTCATGTCTTTTTTTATTCTGAAAATAATCCATTCTCAAAAATCTCTTTGAGGTTACTTCTTTTTCTTTCCTCCTTTTATTCTTCTAGAAGTCTTACTAAATATATGTTGGAGATTTACCTTTGATTTTTTTTCTGCCTTGATTGCTTTTACTATGCAGCCTGTCTCATTACATTGCCTTCTAGGAAATTATAATGATATAATAGATACACTGAAATTGATTCATTACGTATTTTGGTACCATGTACTGCAGTTGACATTTTACCCATTTGCATTCACAACAACACTAAGATGCAAAAATTGTTATCATTTCCATTTGACAGATAGCCCAAGAATAATAGGGAGGTTAAAGAATCAAACCAATTCAGTTTGACCACTGGACCTGCAGTGTCAGCTCCTGCCTTTATTGCTGGTTTCTGTTCATTCATTTTTTTTCCTTAGCAAAATTTAGCATACTCTTTATCATTCCTATCTAAATTTTTAAAAATTTAGCTTCAAAGATGATATTCATCAATTCCAAGATTTTCATGTAATCTTTTTTAACCTCTCTGTACACAAAACACTCTACTTGTTTTTTGAAAATTAATTAAGCATCTACATTTTGAGGGTTTAAGCTTGTGTTGTAAAAGCTGCTTAGTTGTGTCTGACTGTGCAACCCCATGGACTGTCACCTTCCAGGCTCCTTTTTCCATGAAGCTCTCCAGACAAGAGTATGGTGTGGGTTGCCATTCCCTTCTCCAGGGAATCTTCCTGTCTTGGTGATCAAACCTGGGTCTCCTGCAGTGCAGGCAGATTCTTTACCATGTGAGCCACCAGGAAGCCCAATTAAACCTTTGTCTTTTGAGGGTTTAAGCTTACTTATTACAAAATACTGCTTAACAATCATTTGATCTCTGTTTCCTGTGATGTAAAGTTTCCTTCCTGTTGGATCTTTCAAATATCAAAACTTCTCTACAGACTGCATCTCACATTCTTTACTAGAGGAATACTTTATCATCAGTCTCAATAAGAGCTCTGATAATATAAGAAGCAGGCAGCATACTGTTAGGCTGTTTGGAGGACCTTACCCTCTGCAGATGAGCAGTCTTGAACTTGCACTCACATGTAACACAGACCAAATTCTTATCATCTGTGACAGCATTTACCTTCTCCTCTGAATAGTCAAGTGGCACATGATGGCTTCATCCCAAGTTGAGAGTAAATGTAATTAGTAGACATTGGTATTTCCCTAGGTTCCAGAGATCATATAGGAAGCCTGGTCTCCTCACTTCACCTCACCCCTGTATATGTAAGCAAGTAAGTAAGTGTTAGTCACTCAGTCGTGCCCGACTCTTTACGACCCCATGGACTGCAGCCAACCAGGCTCCTCTTTCCATGGGATTTTCCAGGCAAGGATACTGGAATGGGTTGCCTATTCCTTCTCTAGGGGATCTTCCTGACCCAGGGATTGAACCCGGGTCTCCTGCCCTGCAGGCAGACTCTTTACTGACTGAGCTACAAGGGAAGCCCAACCCCTGTATATGTAAGGAGTCTGCTATTAGTTCCAAGCTGCTAGTGGATTAAATTTTTGTTACTCTTGCTACTTCGATAATTCTCTTTCTACTTAGGTCCTTACAATCTCTTCTATATTTCATTTTTAAATGTATAGTTAACATTTTTTCAACACTATGAACCAGAATGGATAAAACACTACTGCTTTTTTGGCCACCTGGACCAAAACTGTTTATGTTTTAAAGAAACAAAGTTATAAAAGAAGCTTTAAGAATGCAATAGTGGCAATTTATAAGATCTCTCTCTCTCTCTCTCTCTCTCTCTCTCTCTCTATATATATATATATATATATATATATATGTATGTATATATATATATATATATATATTCTTTTCTTCACAGAAAATACAGAGCTAAAAATAACACTCATCACTCTGAATAAGTTATTTAAGAATTTAATATCACAAAATATTTTTAAATTAAAAGACAAGTGAATTCAACTTTTATGTTTGATAAAAAGCCTTAATGGGAATTTTGTCTAACTACAAAAGATGTTATTTATATGTGATGCAAAATCAAAGCAATTAGAGGTGTATATTTTCAGTTATTTCTGTTCCTTGTTATTCAAGAGGTTTTTTTAATTGAAATGAAATAATCTAAATTTTACATTTATTAATTTATCATTTTGCCTCAAAAAATCTTTCATTTTTATTTTTCCTGAGAAGATAAGAGAACATAGCTTTTTTTTTAGAACTGGTTGTGAATAATAAATATAAAGTCTCTCATACAGAAATTTAAATGCTCAAGGAATATACAGCTATTCAGTTTATAGAGTAATCATTTATTCCTAAATTGTCTTGTTTTCGTTCATTTCTTCTTCTTTCTTTTAGTTTTCTCTTCTGTAAGTATCTATTAATATTTGAAACTTTTCCTAATTCTTAAGTCCTCTTCAGCCACAATAACAACCAATTTACTCTCTTGGTTACTTGTTTTAAGAAAAACTCAAAAACATTTTACTTATCATTTCATACCTTACTAGCTTCCCAGATGGCTCAGGCAACAAAGAATCCACCTGCAGTGCAGGAAACATGAGCGCTTAGACTTAAGGAAACCTGTGCACTTAGACTGAAGGAAACCTGAGCGCTTAGACTTAAGGAAACCTGAGTGCTTAGACTGAATGACTAAGCACAGCATACAGCAATTATATGACCCTGAGGGCAATGATCACAAAAATAATGACTAAAAGTACAGAGAAATCAATGATTCAAGTTTTCATTTGGAGAACTGAAAAAAAGCAAAGCAAACTAAGTTGAAAGTAAGCAAAAAAGATAAATAATAAAAATTAAGCAGAATCAATGAAAGTTGTAGGATATAAATTTAACACACAGAAATCCCTTGCATTCCTATACACTAACAATGAAAAAACAGAAAGAGAAATTAAGGAAACAATACCATTCACCATTGCAACGAAAAGAATAAAATACTTAGGAATATATCTACCTAAAGAAACCAAAGACCTGTATATAGAAAACTATAAAACACTGATGAGGGAGGGAACTAAGATGGCAGAGGAATAGGATGGGGAGACCACTTTCTACCCCACAAATTCATCAAAAGATCATTTGAACGCTGAGCAAACTCCACAAAACAACTTCTGATGGCTAGCAGAGGACATCAGACACCCAGAAAAGCAGCCCATCGTCTTCAAAAGGAGGTAGGACAAAATATAAAGGATTATATATATATATATAAGATAAAAAGAGAGACAATAGAGTTAGGGACAGAGACCCGTCCTGGGAAGGGAGTCTAAATAGAGGAAGTTTCCAAACACCAGGAAACCCTCTCACTGGCGGGTCTGGGGGAAGTTTTTGAATCTTGGAGGGCAACCTAATTGGGAGGGAAAATAAATAAAACCCACAGATTACATGCCTAAAAGCAACACCCAGCAGAAAAGTACCCCAGATGCTCGCATCCACCACCAGCAAGTGGGGGCAGAACAGAGAGGAACGGGTGGCATTGCTTAGGGTAAGGACCGGGCCTGAATGCCCTGAGGGCAATCGGAGGGAGCTAACAAGAGATAGCAACTTAAACTGTGGGATAGCAAGAGAGAGAGAATTAACCTAGGAAAAGCCCTAACCTTAGGCGCTACCCGTCTGTTCCCAGAAAGAAGGACTGAGCAAATACCAGAGAAGAGATAGCCGGCTGTGGACCGGCCCATTCCGGCCGGAGGCAGGAGGCAGGGGGGAGGGGAAAGGGGCAAACTCGGCCCCAGAGATGGCATCCCCTACCAAACTGCAAACAGGCTTCCAGTTTCTAACCAAAGACTTCCTGAGACTCTGGATGGTTGACATCCACTGGGAGGGTCGCGGCCAGAAATCAGCTTCCCAGAAGGGACACAAGGCGCACCCGACTGGTGCGCGGGGAAACTGAGGCTGGCACCGTGGAGGGGATGATGCACTCTGCACCCGGGGAGAGTGCGCCCATCAAGCTCCTGGCTGCCTGAGCTGCTTGGGCCGGGAAGGCACAAAACCAGACCCAACCGAGTCTGTGTCTTTGTGGAGTACCTGAAAACTTGAACCTGAGCGGCTTAGGCCTGGGAAGTGCACGCAACTCAGGGCCCGCTCCCTGGAGAGCAGCCTGGAGCCTGAGCAGTGTAGACGGGGACGCACACACGCCAGCGAGCAGGGGCAAACCCAGGGTGGCCGGAACACTGCGGGTCCTCCCCACACAGGCTGGTGATATTTGTCTGCAGCGCCCCTCCCTCCCCACAGCATGACTGAACAAGTGAACCTAAACAAGAGACCACTTCTGCCCACTTGTGTCAGGGTGGAAATTAGACACTGAAAAACCTGCAAACAGAAGCCAAATAAACAAAGGGAACCGCTTTAGAAGTGAAAGGTGCAACAGATTAATCCCTGTAGTTAACACCAACTACACTGGAAGGGGCTTATAGATATCGAGAAGTGTAAGCTGGAACAAGGAGCTATCTGAAACTGGACCAAACCCACATTGCCCGCAACAGCTCCAGAGGAATTCCTAGATATATTTTTACTATGATTATTATTTTTTTTTAATTAAAATTTTTTTCTCTCTCTTTTTTTTTTAAAGTCCTCTATTGCTCCTCTATTACTCATTAATTTTCATTTTTATAACCTGGCAAAAAAAAAAAAAAAAAAGACTCTACTTTTAAAGCAAACTTCATATATATTTCTTAAATTTTTTGTGTTTTTGTGGTTTTTTAATATTGTATTTTTAAGAGTCTAACCTCTACTCTAGAGTTTTAATCTTTGTTTTTCAGTATTTGATATCAATTTTGGGCATTTAAGAATCCAACCTTCAGTACCAATTTTTACTGTGGAGTGTGATTACTGGTTTGATCACTCTCTCCCTCTTTTGACTCTCCTTTTTCTCCCCCAGATCACCTCTATTTCCTCCCTCCCCCTTCTCTTCTCAACCCAATTCTGTGAATCTCTGTGGGTGTCTGGGCAGTGGACAACACTTAGGGAACAGAGTACTGCCTAGACCTGTCTCTCTCCTTTTGAGTCCCCCTTTTTCTCCTCCTGCTCACCTCTATCTCCTTCCTCCCTCTCCTCTTCTTCATGTAACTCTGTGAACCTCTCTGGGTGTCCATCACTGTGGAGAATCCTTTCACCATTAACCTAGAAGTTTTATTATCAGTGCTGTGTAGTTGGAGAAGTCTTGAGACTATTGGAAGAATAAGACTGAAATCCAGAGTCAAGAGGCTTAAGCCCAAAACCTGAGAACACCAGAGAACTCCTGACTACAGGGAACATTAATTAATAAAATATCATCCAAAAGCCTTCATACCTACACTTGAAACCAACCACCACCCAAGAGCCAATAAGTTCCAGAGCAAGACATACCATGCAAATTCTCCAGCAACACAGAAACATAGCCCTAAGCGTCAATATACAGGCTGCCCAAAGTCACACCAAACCCATAGACCCATCTCAAAACTCACTACTGGACACTCCATTGCACTCCAGAGAGAAGAAATCCAGCTCCACCCACAAGAACAACAACTCAAGCTTCCCTAACCAGCAAACCTCGACAAGCCAATCATCCAACCCCACCCAGTGGGATAAACCTCCACAATAAAAGGGAACCACAGACTACAAGAATATAGAAAGGCCACCCCAAACACAGCAATCTAAATAAGATGAAAAGGCAGAGAAATACCCAGCAGGTAAAGGAACATGAAAAATGCCCACCAAGACAAACAAAAGAGGAGGAGATAGGGAATCTACTTGAAAAAGAATTTAGAATAATGATAATAAAAATGATCCAAAATCTTGAAAACAAAATAGAGTTACAGATAAATAACCTGGAGACAAGGATTGAAAAGATGCAAAAAAATGTTTAACAAGGACCTAGAAGAAATAATAAAGAGTCAATTAAAAATGAATAATGCAAAAAATGAGATCAAAAACACTCTGGAGGGAACCAAGAGTAGAATAATGGAGACAAAAGATAGGATATGTGAGGTAGAAGATAAAATGGTGGAAATGAATGAAGCAGAGAGGAAAAAAGAAAAAAGAATTAAAAGAAATGAGGACAACCTCAGGGACCTCTGGGACAATGTGAAACACCCCAACATTCGAATCATAGGAGGCTCAGAAGAAGAAGACAAAAAGAAAGGCCATGAGAAGATACTCGAGGAGATAATAGCTGAAAACTTCCCCCAAATGGGGAAAGAAATAGTGACACAAGTCCAAGAAACCCAGAGAGTCCCAAACAGGATAAAACCAAGGTGAAACACCCCAAGACACATATTAATCAAATTAACAAAGATCAAACACAAAGAACAAATATTAAAAGCAGCAAGGGAGAAACAACAAATAACACACAAGGGGAGTCCTATAAAGATAACAGCTGACCTATCAATAGAAACTCTTCAGGCCAGAAGGGAATGGCAGGGCATACTTAAAGTAATGAAAAAGAATAACCTACAATCCAGATTACTGTACCCAGCAAGGATCTCATTCAGATATGAAGGAGAATTCAAAAGCTTTACAGACAAGCAAAAGTTGAGAGAATTCAGCACCACCAAACCAGCTCTTCAACAAATGCTAAAGGATCTACTCTAGACAGGAAACACAGAAAGGTTGTATGAACCTGAACCCAAAACAACAAAGCATTCTTATCAATAATTATCTTGAATGTAAATGGGTTGAATGCCCCAACCAAAAGACAAAGACTGGCTAAATGGATACAAAAGCAAGACCCCTATATATGCTGTCTACAAGAGACCCACCTCAAAACAAGGGATACATACAGACTGAAAGTGAAGTGCTGGAAAAAAAATATTTCACGCAAATGGAGACCAAAAGAAAGCAGGACTCACAATACTTATATCAGATAAAATAGACTTCAAACTAAATGCTGTGAAAAGAGACAAAGAAGGACAGTACATAATGATCAAAGGATCAATCCAAGAAGAAGATATAACAATTATAAATATACATGCACCCAACATAGGAGCACTGCAATATGTAAGGCAAATGCTAACAAGAATGAAGGGGGAAATTAACAATAACCTAATGATAGTGGGAGACTTTAATACCCCACTCACACATATGGACAGATCAACTACACAGAAAATTAACAAGGAAACACAAACTTTAAATAACACAATGGTTCAGCTAGACCTAATTGATATCTATAGGACATTTCACCCCAAAACAATCAATTTCACCTTTTTCTCAAGTGCACACGGAGCCTTCTCCAGAATAGATCACATCCTAGGCCATAAATCTAGCCTTGGTAAATTCAAAAAATTTGAAATAATTCCAGTCATCTGTTCTGACCACAATGCAGTAAGATTAGATCTCAATTACTGGGAAAAAAACTATTAAAAATTCAAACATATGGAGGCTAAATAACACACTTCTGAATAACCAACAAATCATAGAAGAAATCAAAAAATAAATCAAAATATGCATATAAACAAGTGAAAATGTAAGCACACCAACCCAAAACCTATGGGAAACTGTAAAAACAGTGCTAAGGGGAAGGCTCATAGCAATACAGGCTTACCTCAAGAGACAAGAAAAAAGTCAAATAAATAACCTAACTCTATACCTAAAAGAACTAGAAATGAAGAACCCCAGCGTGAATAGAAGGAAAAGAATCTTAAAAATTAGGGCAGAAATTAAAAAAAAAAAATAGGGCAGAAATAAATGCAAAAGAAACAAAAGAGACCATAGAAAAAATCAACAAAGCTAAAAAAAATTGACAAACCATTAGCCAGACTCATCAAGAAACAAAGGGAGAAGAACCAAAGCAACAAAATTAGGAATGAAAATGGAGAGATCACAACAAACAACTCTGAAATACACAGGATCATAAGAGACTACTATCAGCAGCTATATACCAATAAAATGGACAACTTGGAAGAAATGGACAATTTCTTAGAAAAGTATAACTTTCCAAAATTGAACCAGGAAGAAATGGAAGATCTAAACAGACCCATCACAAGCATGGAAATTGAAACTGTAATCAGAAATCTTCCAGCAAACAAAAGCCCAGGACCAGATGGCTTCACAGCTGAATTCTACCAAAAATTTACAGAAGAGCTAGCACCTATCTTACTCAAACTCTTCCAGAAAATTGCAGAAGAAGGTAAACTTCCAAACTCATTCTATGAGGCCACCACCACCCTAATTCCAAAATCAGACAAAGATGCCACAAAAAAAGAAAACTACAGGCCAATATCACTGATGAACATAGAAGAAAAAATCCTTAACAAAATTCTAGCAAACAGAATCCAATAACATATTAAAAAGGTCATATATAATGACCAAGTGGACTTTATCCCAGGAATGCAAGGATTCTTTAATATCCATAAATCAGTCAATGTAATACACCACATTAACAAATTGAAAGATAAAAACCATATGATTATCTTAATAGATGCAGAAAAATCCTTTGACAAAATTCAACATCCATTTATGATAAAAACTCTCCAGAAAGCAAGCATAGAAAGAACATACCTCAACATAATAAAAGCTATATGTGACAAAACCACAGCAAACATTATACTCAGTGGTGAAAAATTGAAAGCACTTCCCTTAAAGCCAGGAACAACACAAGGGTGCCCACTCTCACCACTACTATTCAACATAGTTTTGGAAGTGTTAACCACAGCAATCAGAGCAGAAAAAGAAATAAAAGGAATCCAGATATAAAAAGAAGAAATAAAACTCTCACTGTTGGCAGATGACATGATCCTCTATATAGAACACCCTAAGACTCTACCAGAAAATTACTAGAGCTAATCAATGAATACAGTAATGTTGCAGGATATAAAATTAATACACAGAAATCCCTTGCATTCCTATACACTAACAATGAGAAAACAGAAAGAGAAATTAAGGAAACGATACCATTCACCACTGCAACAAAAAGAATAAAATACTGAGGAGTATATCTATTTAAAAAAATGAAAGACCTATACATAGAAAACTATAAAACACTGATGAGATAAATCAAAGAGGACACAAATAGATGAAGAAATATACCTTGTTCATGGACTGGAAGAATCAATATTTTCAAAATGACTATACTACCCAAAGCAATCTATAGATTCAATGCAACCCTTATCAAGCTATCAACGGTATTTTTCATAGAACTAGAAGAAATAATTTCACAATTTGTATGGAAATACAAAAAAACCTTGAATGGCCAAAACAATCTTGAGAAAGAAGAATGGAACTGAAGGAATCAAGCTGCCTGGCTCTGCTACAAAGCCACAGTCATCAAGACAGTTTGGTACTGGCACAAAGACAGAAATATAGATCAATGGAACAGAATAGAAAGCCCAGAGATAAATCCACGAACCTATGGACACCTTATCTCCTTATCTTCGACAAACAAGGCAAGAATATACAATGGAAAAAAGACAACCTCTTTAACAAGTGGTGCTGGGAAAACTGGTCAACCACTTGTAAAAGAATGAGACTATAACACTTTCTAACACCATACACAAAAATAAACTCAAAATGGATTAAAGATCTAAATGTAAGACCAGAAACTATAAAACTCCTAGAGGAGAATATAGGCAAAACACTCTCTGACATAAATCACAGCAGGATCCTCTATGACCCACATCCCAGAATATTGGAAATAAAAGCAAAAATAAACAAATGGGACCTAATGAAACTTAAAAGCTTTTGCACAACAAAGGAAACTATAAGCAAGGTGAAAAGACATCCTTCAGAATGGGAGAAAATAATAACAAATGAACTAACAGACAAAGGATTAATCTCAAAATTATACAAGCAACTCCTGCAGCTCAACTCCAGAAAAAATAAATGATCCAATCAAAAAATGGGCCAAAGAACTAAACAGACATTTCTCCAAGAAGACATACAGATGGCTAACAAACACATGAAAAGATGCTCAACATCACTCATTATCAGAGAAATGCAAATCAAAACCACAATGAGGTACCATTATACGTCAGTCAGGATGGCTGCTATCCAAGAGTCTACAAGCAATAAATGCTGGAGAGGGTGTGGAGAAAAGGGAACCCTCTTATACTGTTGGTGGGAATGCAAACTAGTACAGCCGCTATGGAGAACAGTGTTGAGATTCCTTAAAAAGCTGGAAATAGAACTGCCATATGACCCAGCAATCCCACTCCTGGTCATACACACTGAAGAAACAAGAAATGAAAGAGACACGTGTGCCCCAATGTTCGTTGCAGCACTGTTTATAATAGCCAGGACATGGGAGCAACCTAGATGTCCATCAGCAGACGAATGGAGAAGAAAGCTGTGGTACATATACGCAATGGAATATTACTCAGCCATTAAAAAGAATTCATTTGAATCAGTCCTAATGAGGTGGATAAAACTGGACCCATTATACAGAGTGAAGTAAGCCAGAATGATAAACACCAACACAGTATACTAACACATATATATGGAATTTAGAAAGATGGTAAAAATAACCCTATGTGCAGGACAGAAAAAGAGACACAAATGTCTAGAATAGACTTTTGAACTCTGTGGGAGAAGGCAAGGGTGGGATGTTCTGAGAGAATAGCACTGAAATATGTATATTATCAAGTGTGAAACAGATTGCCAGCCCAGGTTGGATGCATAAGACAAGTGCTCGGGGCTGGTGCACTGGAAAGACCCAGAGGGATGGGATGGGGAGGGAGGTGGGAGGGGGGTTCAGGATGGGAAACACATGTAAATCCATGGCTGATTCATGTCAATGTATGGCAAAAACCACTACAATATTGTACAGTAATTAGCCTCCAACTAATATAAATAAATGGGAGAAAAAAGAAAATAGAAAACCAAAAGAGAAAATTTAAACAAACAAGAAACATTGGTTACTGAAAAACCAATAAAATCAATGCCCCCTCGCAAAGCTAACTTAGAAAAAAAATAGAAATTATTAATATCAGAAATGAAAGCAAGGGCTTTACTACAGATCCCTTGGATATTAAAAAGGATAATCAAGAAATACTATGAACAACACTATTCCACAAATTAGATAACTGAAATGAACCAGTTTCTTGAAAGACACAATCTGTCAGTCTCACCCAAGAATAAAGAGATAATATGAATAGGCAAATAGCTAAAAAAGAAATCTAATCAATAGTTAATAAGCTTCCAAAATGAAAACACCGAGTCCAGATGGATTCACCAGTTAATTCTGCCAAATATTTAGGAAGAAATTGTACCAATTCTCTATAAACTTTCTCAGAAGAAACAAATAGAATCTTAACTCATACTATGAGGCCAGATTACCCTACCAAACCAGGCAAAAACATTATAAGAAAAGAAAACAATATATTTTCATCACAAGTACAGAAAACCAATCAATATCTTTAATAAACAGAGATGCAAAAATTCTCAACAAAATTTTATATAATCCAAACAAAATATAAAAATATGAATGTATCACAACCAAGTGGGATTTATCCCAGATAAGCAAGACCAGTTCAACATTTGAATATCAATTAACTGCATTAGCAGACTGAAAAGTAAATAAATAAATAAATAAATAATCATACCAATAGACACAGAAAAATATATAGTAAAATTCAACACTGATCCATGATAAAAACTCTCAATAAACTAAGAATAAAAACAAAATACTGGAAAATCTAGCTAAAGCAATCAGTGGGGAAAGAAAGGAATAAAATATATACAGATTGGGAAAGAAGAACTAAACATGTCTTTGTTCACAGCTGAAACTGTGTCCTTGTCCTTGTAGAAAATCCAAAAGTAACAACAAGAGACCTCTTGAAAGCAATATGAAATTATACAAAGATGGAAGAATACAAGGTTAATACATAAAAGTCAATTGTTTTCCTATTTTCAAATGGGAAATTTCAAATGGAATTGAAATTAAAAACACAATATCATTTACATTAGTGTCCTATACTTAGGTATAAGTCTAATAAAATATGTAAAGGACCCTTAGGAGGAATACTACACAATTCTGATGAACAAATAAAAGAGCCAAGTCAATAAATGGATACATATTTATGGACAGGAAGACTCAATATTGTCAAGATGTAAATTTTTCTGGGCTTTCAGGGTGGAGCTAGTGGTAAATAACATGCCTGCCAATGCAGGAGATATAAGAGATGTGGGTTTGATATCTGAGTCAGGAAGGTCCCCTGGAGGAGGACAGAGCAACCCACTTCAGTATTCCTGCCTGGAGAATCAGGCAAAGGGCCCTGGACAGAGAACCCTGGTGGGCTACAGTCCATAGGATCACACAGTCAGACACAGCTGAAGTGACTTAGCATGTACAACTTTTTCCTAACTTGATCTATAATTTCATCATATCCTTATCAAAATCCTAGCAAGTTACTTCATGGCTAATATTGCTATGAACCTGAGATTTCTCTAAAAAAATAGAATCTCTTAGAAATTTAAAGAAGATTTAGTGTCAAGGTTATGTTTAAAATTATTATTAAAATTATTATTAAAATTATTTACAGAAGTGAAAATCTATGTGGAAAAAACTAATACTACATTCCTATGACACCTAGAAATTATCAATTCAATTTAAACATTTGTTAAAATTCTAATATGAGCAGTGGTAATATGGTAAAAACAAAGTATTGGTTTGCAATAAGAACTAAATATATCCCATAGCTCTTAAATTTAACTTATGAGTTATCTTTCAGCTAGTATTTATTTTGATGAACATGAAATTTAAAAAAAATTAATTATAATTGCTTTACACTGTTGTGTTGGTTTCTTCTATGCAACAATGTGAACCAGTTATGAGTATATGAGTATTTCCACCCTCTTGAGTCTCCCTCTCACCCCCTCACCCCACCCCTCTAGGTCATCACAGAGCAGCAAGATGAGCTCCCTGTGTTATATAGCAGCTTCCAACAAGCTATGTATTTAACACATGGCATTGAGTATATGTCAGTATTTTCTCTTAGTTGTCCCACCCTCTCCTTCCCCTACTGTGCCAAGTCCATTCTCTCTGTCTTCATCTCTCTTCATGTCCTGGAAATGGCTTCATTTGTATCATTTTCTAGATTTCTTATATATGTGTTAATATGATATTTGTTTATCTCTTTTTGACTTATATCACTCTGTATGACAGACTCTAGATTCATCCATCTTACTACAATTGACTCAATTTTGCCCCTGTTTATGGCTGAGTAATATTCCATTGTATTTATAGCACCACATGTCATTTATCCATTTATCTGTTGATAGATAACTATGTAGCTTCCATGTCCTGGCTATTGTAAACAGTACCACAACAAAGATTGCTGTCCATGTGTCTTTTAGAATTATGGTTTTATCAGGGTATATACCCATGAGAAAAAGAAATGCAAAAAGGAAAAATGTCTGATGAGCCCTTAAAAATAGCTGAGAAAAGAAGAGAAACTAAAGGCAAAGGCGAAAAGGAAAGATATACCCATTTGAATGCAGACTTCCAAAGAATAGCAAAGAGAGATTTAAAAAAAAAAAGCCTTCCTCAGTGATCAACACAAAGAAGTAGAGGAAAACAATAGAATGGGAAAGACTAGAAATCTCTTCAAGAAAATTAGAGATAGAAAGGGAAAACTTCATGCAAAGATGGGCTCAATAAAGGACAGAAATGGTATGGACCTAACAGAAGCAGAAGATATTAAGAAGAGGTGGCAAGAATACACGGAAGAACTGCAAAAAAGATCTTCATGACCCATATAATCACGATGGTGTGATCAATCACCTAGAGACAGACATCCTTGAATATGAAGTCAAGTGGGCCTTAGAAAGCATCACTATGAACAAAGCTAGTGGAGGTGATGGAATTCCAGTTGAGCTGTTTCAAATCCTGAAAGATGATGCTGTGAAAGTGCTGCACTCAATATGCCAGCAAATTTTCAAAACTCAGCAGTGGCCACAGTACTGGAAAAGGTCAGTTTTCATTCCAATCCCAAAGAAAGGCAATGCCAAATAATGCTCAAACTACTGCACAACTGCACTCATCCCACATGCTAGTAAAGAATTCTCTAAACCAGGTTCTACAGTACATGAACCGTGCACTTCCAGATGTTCAAGCTGGATTTAGAAAAGGCAGAGGAACTAGGGATCAAATTGCCAACATCTCCTGCATCATCAGAAAAGCAAGAGAGGTCCAGAAAAACATCTACTTTTTCTTTATCGACTATGCCAAAGCCTTTGATTGTGTGGATCACAACAAACTGTGGAAATTTCTTAAAAAGATGGAAATACCAGACCACCTGACCTGCCTCCAGAGAAATCTGTGTGCAGGTCAAGAAGAAACAGTTAGAACTGGACATGGAACAACAGACTGGTTCCAAATAGGAAAAGGAGTACATCAAGGCTGTATATTGTTACCCTGATTGTTTAACTTATAGGCAGAGTATATGATGTGATGCAAAATGCCAGGCTGGATGAAGCACAAGCTGGAATCAAGATTGCTGGGAGAAATATCAATAACCTCAGACACGCAGATGATACCACCCTTATGTCAGAAAGTGAGGAAGAACTAAAGAGCTTCTTGATAAAAGTGAAAGAGAAGAGTGAAAAAGTTAGCTTAAAACTCAACATTCAGACAATGAAAATTATGGCATCTAGTCCCACTACTTCATGGCAAATAGATGGGGAAACAGTGGAAACAGTGGCTGGCTTTATTTTTGGGGGCTCCAAAATCACCGCAGATGGTGACTGCAGCCATGAAATTAAAAGCCGCTTACTCCTTGGAAGGAAAGTTATCACCAGCCTAGACAGCATATTATAAAGCAGAGATATTATGTTGCCAACAGAGATTCATCTAGTCAAAGCTATGATTTTACCAGTAGTCATGAATGGATGTGAGATTTGTATTATAAAGAAAGCTAAGCACTGAAGTCTTGATGTTTTTAAACTGTGGTGCTGGAGAAGACTCTTGAGAGTCCCTTGGTTTGCAAGGAGATCCAACAAGTCCATCCTAAAGGAAATCAGTACTGAATATTCATTGGAAGGACTGATGCTGAAGCTGAAACTCCAATACGCTGGCCACCTGATGCGAAGAACTGACTCATTGGAAAAGACCTTGATTTTGGGAAAAATTGAAGGCGGGAAGAGAAGGGGATGACAGAGGATGAGATTGTTGCATGACATCACCGAGGCGATTGACATGAGTTTGATTAAGCTCTGGGAGTTGGTGATCAACAGGGAAGCATGGTGTGCTGTAGTCCATGGGGTCACAAACAGTCGGACACAACTGAGCAACTGAACTGAACTTATACCCAGTAGTGGGATTGCTGAGTCATAGGGTAGTTTTATTCCTAGTTTTTATGGAATCTCCATGCTATTTTCCATTGTGACTGTATCAATTTAAATTCCCACCAACAGTTCAAGAGGGTTCACTTTTCTCTCCACACCCTCTCCAGAATTTATTGTTTGCAGATTTTTAAATGATGATCATTTTGATCAGTGTGAAGTGATACCTCATTGTAGTTTGATTTGTATTTCTCTAATAAAGAGTGATATTGAGCATCTTTGTAAAATAATGAAATTAGAGCACTTCCTAACACCATACACAAAAATAAACTCAAAATGAACAATTTTTTTTTATTGGATAAGAATAATGAATCTCTCTTTACATTGTAGTTTGGCTTGTTAAGTGAAATTATATTTTGAGACTATCTAACATAGTTAAACTAAATATAAATTGTGCAGGTAATTTGATAATCAAATGAAATACTTTAATGAGAAGAATCTCATGGATGACATGCTTTATTATTATTATTATTAGTCTGTTTGACTTAAAGTTATTTGAAATTGAAATGAATAGATATTTATTGCCACGTAAGTCCTAGCATGTTGTCTGGAATAAAGCGCAAATCACACATGTTTGTTAAATGTTGAGTAATAGTAAGAAAATTTATGTACCTTTCATATTTTATTATTTTTTTCACATGTTCTTTTATTTTTCACAGTTTCTTATTTCTGCTGTGCTTTGTCACTCAGTTGTGTCCGAATCTCTGTGACTTCATGTACTGTAGTCTGCCAGGCTCCTCTGTCCCTGGGGATTCTAGAGGCAAGAATACTGGAGTAGGTTGCCATGCCCTCCTCCAGGGGATCTTCCCCACCCAGGGATTGAACTCAGGTCTCCTGCATTGCAGGTGGACTCTTTACCATCTGAGCATTCATCAAATATACAATGATTGGGTACATCCTGTAGAATCACCTCCAACTTCATTCAATGATTCACATGGCTCATCACTGTTTTAGAATTGGTGACTATGCTTGATTGATAACATGTGAAGGAAAGCAATTGGCACAATCAGAGTTCATTATGCTTCAAATAATAAACTTATTATATGAATATAATAAAGCTTCAAAATAAAATAAAATAATACAATATTAAAATATTAAAATCTTTGGTGCTTCAATTATTTTCATATAGTTTACTTGACTTATGAGAGTTTGGACTTTGGCTTTTTATTGGTAACTGTAACTTCAATACCATATTTACTATTTGAGGTTCTTCAACATGCAGTGATTCACATATCTGTTAATAACCTAATTATTTCTTATTTTCATTTGGTAAATTTATTGCATAAAGGAAATCCTACAGTCTGCTCTTGAATAGATGGCAATTATCATAAAGTTAAGAATTACTATAAAAGGATATACAATTAATCAGTTCTGTGTTTCACACTACCATGTGCATGCCCTGATGCAATGCTTTCAGCAGTGTGGCAGCTGTTCTTTAATGCATTTTTTATGTCTCCAAGTAATTCTTTCATGATGAATTATGGCATATTCAACCAGAATTAATAATGAACCAGAAGCATGTGTGAAAAAGTAAATTAAATCTTTGCTGAATAATTAAAATTGATTTGAGATTTTTAAATTAAAAATAAATATGTAAACACAAATTATTTTAGATTTGCAGCTGATGAAAATCCCACCTTGTAAATGTCTTCAGTGACCAAGAATGATGCAATTCTTAACTTTAATGAGAAGTAAATATTCTGCTAAGGTAAAAAACAGGAATCATCCACTTGTAGTCACAGTAAGGATAAGGTAAGATCTTTGAGAGAACTACTCAAATATTGCTAAATTTGTAATTTTAACTTTGAGATAACCTTATGCCATACACATTCTATTACTGATGGACTGGCTTCTCAATCCCTGTCACCAGTGTAACTTGTCCAGTGATTTTACTTTTCTTTCTCTCACCTAAATGAACTCCGCAAGGAGAACCTTGAGATGAGTCACTTGATGTTGTAGTATGAGTTAGGTAAAATCTATTCAATTAGCAAGTGTTCCTGGAATGCTGATGATTAATGCTGATGTTAGTAGTCTGTGTCCAATCAAGATAGAAAATCCACACAGTAACTTGAACAAGACAAGGTCAATGTGAAGAACTATTAGCTATTACAAGGAATTGGTGTAACACGGCATAGGGTTGTAAGAAGTAAAGCAACGCTGAAGAATATAAGTACAGAAAAGATAAAGAATAGCTATTCCCTCTATGGCTAAGATTGAACACCCAAAGGAAAGGCCCACAGGGCTGAGGTACAGAAGATGTGGGAGGAGAAGCCATGACTAATTGGATGGAAGATAATTCGCTTTGGTGCATCAGAGGTAAAACTTGTTGGGAAACTCCCCTCTAGCACTTGCCGCATTTTCACTCACTGGGATGCTGGGGAAAGTTCTTCACTGAGAGGTATCTCACTGGAGACACTCTAGTACAAAACCACTCTAAGTGGATATGTGGTGATGAATGCTATAGGCTTTGGTGCACTGCAGGAATAAAGTACTGAAAAGTTGCAGTTGCTGAGCCCTGTCCAACTCTTTGCAACCCCATGGACTGCAGCTCTTCAGTCTTCTTTGTCCGTGGGATTCTCCAGGCAAGAATACTGGGGCGGGTAGCCTGTCCCTTCTCCAGGGGATCTTCCCAACCCAGGGATCAATGCTGCTTCTCTTGTGTTGAAGGCATTCTTTGCCTTTTGAGCCTACAGAACTCAGATGCTGGAGAAAGTGTCCACACTGCTTGAGCCCTCCAGGACATTCTTCAGTGTTTCTCCAACCCTTTCTACTGAAAAAGCTGAACACTGTACCAGCTGACAAACCAGAAATACTTAAAGGGCACAGATTCATCTTTAAAGAGCAAGCAAGAATTTTGAATGAGGAGATAAAAGCCAATAAACAAATAACTGGCAGAGTGGCATAAATGCAAGTAGGCAATTATCTATGATCCTAAGGCAGTTATGCTTGAAAATACGATATTCATGTCATGAAAGACACATGACATGAACAGCAGTTGTATGTAAAGTTCAGAAGGAAGAGCAGGACCAGAGGAACAGGGGAGGAAATATTGAATAGAAGGAAATGAATGCAAAGTCCCAATTAGCTGTTATGTATCTATTCAGTTTGATGGCCTCTAAATTGTGATAGATTTTACTTATTAGACAATAGGGACAATAAATGTATTTTAAGTAAAGGGCTAAGGGATTCAAAATATTCTCTAAATATATTACTTCTATATCGTGAACAAGACAGATAAAGCCATTGCAATGTCCCTGGGCTTTATCTCTTGCATGAAATGAATACTTTTTATCTATCTAAACAGAAGTATTCATAGAAAAGCAGATCAAGGAGACACTAAATGTGTAAACTGGTGCTTGGAAATATGTTGCTTTCTAAAATAAGTCTGTAAATTAGCCTTACTTTGAGAGCCATACTTGAGAGCAGAATCAGCCATAGTTGATACAACACAGGAGTGATTGTAAAAAAATGAGTTCACATGGAGCTACAGTGAAGAAGAAAACTATCCTTGACTACTCTGTAACCTTGTACATAACATTTTAATTTTAAAAACATATGCTAATTACTCAATTTCAAAAATCATTGGTGCTCAATATTCTTCTCTATTAATTTTAAGCTAACTGTGGTGATGTTTTCTAATCAATATACAGCAAGTAAACTGAACATAGAATCAAATGATATGGATCCAGTCTAGACTGTGCTCTCTACTTTCCATGTAATGTTAGGCAATGAAAATGACCTTTAAAACTGAGGTGTTAAGGTAGCACATACTTGCCATAGGAATAAAATAAAATAATGTAACTGAAACATTTTTATACATTGGAAAGCACTCTATAAATACAAGAAATTTATCTTGATTTAAGTCAACTGTGTTGAAGAATGCTAGTATATTTTTTATATTTTTCAAATTAATATGCTTCAATATTATTAAATGATTATCTGTACCCACTTTTGCTTTTGTATAGGCCTACTTATCCAAGTGACTTTACAAACTTATTCTTAATTTCCCAAGATTCATAATTATAAATATTTTTGACATATTTTGAATTTAATATGAACTTAGTATCTGTTTTAAAACATTAATTTTTAGGTTAAATTTAAATAGGCTTAAAATTTCCCTGCTGAGAAACTTACTTAATAAATAAAAGTTTAACAAATAAGTATTATTTTGCAGAAAATTTTTTATATGGTTCATGTATCTCAAGTAATAGAAATTTATGACTAATTTTTATTTTCATTAATTATATAAATTAATATAGTAATGATAATATATTAATATTAATATATATTGATGTTATATATTATATAGTATTTGTCTTTGATTGAAGAATTATCATTGTTCTGGATTATGCTATACCAAGACGAAATAAGCCTTAAAGAGCAGCCCCAAATTGGTATTTGCCCCAGAAGTTGAAAGAGAATTTTTTCAGGATAAAAATAATAGCATGAGGCTTGATACTTGAACCTTATCCACTTTCATACAGTCTGTCTCTCTGCAAAATAAAGAAATATTAAAACTAAACTATAAATATGAGGGCCATGGTGCAAACCAGAGGCTGAAGTATAAAACTAGAAACTTGCTTATATTTATCCAGAATGAACAGAGCATTCACCATATGTTTGAGCTTATTTGAAGTAAGCCTAAGTGTTACATGATGAAGGATGATTCTGAAATAGAATGACCTAGTCAAATATCATGAAAAAGCAAAAGGCAACATTACATAGTTGTGAGAAGATAAAATGCAAATATCAGTGTTTAATGTAATTTAAAAACATTTTATTTGATCTCCAGATAGTAATTAGCTTAATAATAAGCTTAGGTCACAGAAACTATTGAACTATTAAATAGATTTAGAAATTTTAAAAGCTATTGATTTATTCAAGCGATGTGTATCTTTTCCTCATTATACACTATAATGATTTTACCTACACAGCAGAACATGAGCCTTATTACAAAAACTGCATGTTAACAAAAGATTGTGCTTTTATTTTTTAGACATTCTTTAAATTTAGTTATCTAAATAAAATGTTAAAATGTTTTTTCTTAAATTGAGGGTTACTGTTGATTATCCCTTTCCAATGTTTTAACTAGATTGAAAGCTAAATTTACATGATTCCATTTTCTGGTTATAGTAGAATAGCTTGTATCAGACAAACTCTCTCATCAAGAGTAAATACAAAACGAAATTAAAATGAAAACTGCTGTTTGAAGACATTGGAAATCAACTCAGGAAATCAGGATTTCAAGAGCCCCAAATTCCCAAGAGAAGAAAAACACAAAGAAAAGACTCCAGCACTGTTTGTTGCCATTTCTCTTCTTAACGTATTTGTAAACTTGGCATCTACACAGGGCTGTTGCTGTCAAAAATAGATATTAGAGCTTTCTGAAGCAGCACAAAATGATAAAACAAAAAGTAGAATTCGGAGCTACCACAGTAGCTTCGAATTAAAAGACCAAAATCTCAAAGCTATGGCAGTAATGAGGAGGTGATCATAAAATTAAGTGACTTTTGCCTGTATAGCACTTTCCAAATTTTTGTTCTGCAGAGAGAGAAGCTGGGTAAGCAAGAGCCATCTCTGCCAAAAAGGGGAGAAAAAGGGCTGTTCAGCTCCTGACTAGGAGGAAGTGCTCAGGAAAAGTACTCCAGGTGTTCAACAGAGATACAGCTGAAAAAAGTATTAGTAGAATGGAAGATAAGTCAATAGAAAATATTGGCTCATAATGAAGTTAATATGAATAAAAATGTAAAAAAAGAGTCATATATATAAATTAAAAAAAAAAAAAAAACAATAAAGAATGTAGACCTGTAACTGGAATCCTAGAAAGAGAAGAGAGAAAAGAAGGTGGTAAATTTTGTCTGAAGAGACACTATTGTGAATCTTCTAAACTTGATTTAAAATAAAAAAGACATAATGCTACAGAGAGAGGAATGATAAATATTAAAGAGTCAATCCTAGACAAACTATAGGAAATCACCAAAATTCAGTCAGAAATAGAAATCTGTTAAAAGCAATCAGAGGAAAATAAAGATTTGCCTTCAAATAAGAAGCAATAATAATGGCATCCAATTTTTAAACAGGAGAGGAAGGTGGGAGAGGGGATCGGGATGGGGAATACATATAAATCCATGGCTGATTCATGTCAATGTATGACAAAAACTACTACAATATTGTAAAGTAATTAGCCTCCAACTAATAAAAATAAATGAAAAAAATTTTTTAAAAATAAAAGGAGAAAAATAGAAAAAAAGAGTACAACAGGTGATATATTTTAAATTACTGAAAAGAAATAAATGGTAAGCTGTAATTAAATATCCACCTAAAGTATATTGAAAACAAGTTGAATTTTACCTAAGACTCTTCCTACCTACAGAAGAATAATTTATAGATAGCCAACCTACACGAACAGAATACCAAAAAAATTCTTGAAAAGAAAGAAAAGGTATCTCAATTGTATTTTCAATAATAAAAGAAGACATAAGAACACTGAAAAAGATAAAAGTATAGCAAATTTAAATAAAATTGGTGATGTGAAGTTAGTAATATCAAGAATTATGAAGAATAAAAATACCTGACAAAGGAAGTACAAAGTTTGGGAAGGAATAAATATACCAAATACTTTAATAGGAATTTCATGTGCACATGCAAACAAGGACATAAAAACAATCTCAAGTTGAATTAATAACACTTTTTCCCTGAATAAAATGGCTGCATTTTTCTGACATTTAATATTCATTCAAATATATGTATTTTTTATGTGTCATGTACCAAGACCTATGGTAGGCTTTGAATATACACATAAGAATATGAAACATTCCCTGTTGTCAAGAACATTAAATATAGTTTAAGCAAATTTTCTCTAGTCTCAGATTCACCATTGATTTAATTCAGATTAGAAACAAAGAACCACTTCTAAAATACATATTTAAGAAAAAACAAAACAAAACTGAAAACAAGACATTCATTCTGCTGTTCAAATCAAAATTTGAATCCAAGATTTCTGCAATTCAAAACCTAATTTTTCTGGATTTCTTTAGTTATCAGTAAGAATTCATGCCATAATTATTACATTATACTCTTTATAAACATTATCTTACTTTGCTCCTTTTGAAATTTTGGAATTGGTAGCTCCATATGTGGCTAATTTTTATTTCATTTCTTACTTATCTAAAATTGTAGTAGTGTTTACATACATATAAAGTAACATCTTGTAAAATATTTCATCTTATTTTACTTTGGTGCTTCAGTGATATTCCTTGTTGATTTATGAACTAGCTACATCTAACTTGCCTGGCTCTGAAAATTGTAATATTTATTTAAAGAGATTTGGCATTTTATTAGACATCAATTGCTTTCCTAGCAACAGGATAATGTTCTAAGCACACAATGATCATTGATCATCTTTTTAAAAACATTTTAACTACAAGTAGAAATTCAAATTTAAATTATGAGTAGATCTCATAGAGTGATATAGATTAAAATAATTCAAGTGATATAATAATCAGATTAGTGGAATATTTTAGCAAGACAAAAGCCAGGTAAGTCAATGACACAGGATCAGACAAAGTCCCCCTTGCTTAATATGATGAAAGCTATTTTTTTCTAATTATTATTATAGGGTATATTTCTATAATTCAATTAAAGGAAAGTTAAAATATAACTGAGGATTGATGAAATATGATCATTATAAGGCAATGAATAACACAGAAATGAAATTGTAAATACAAAGCATCTTCCAATGAATATTCAGGACTGATTTCCTTCATTGACTAGTTTGATCTCCTTGCAAACCAAGGGACTCTCAAGAGTCTTCTCCAAGACCACAGTTCAAAAGCATCAATCCTTTGGTGCTCAGCTTTCTTTATGTTCCAACTCTCACAGGCATGACTATTGGAAAAACCATACCTTTGACTATGTGGATCTTTGCTGGCAAAGTAATGTATCTGCTTTTTAATATGCTGTCTAGGATTGTCATAACTTTTCTTCCAAGGAGCAAATGTCTTTTAATTTCATGGATGCAGTCACCATCTGCAGTGATTTTGGAGCCCCCCAAAATAGTTTGTCACTGTTTCCATTGTTTCTCCATCTATTTACATAAAGTTATGGGACCAGATGCCCCGATTTTCGCTTTTTGAATGTTGATTTTTAAGTCAGCTTTTCCACTCTCCTGCTTCACCTTCATCAAGAGGCTTTTTAGTTCCTCTTCACTTTCTGCCATAAGAGTGTTGTCATCTGCATATCTGAGGGTATTTGATATTTCTCTCAGAAATCTTGATTCCAGCTTGTGCTTCATCCAGCCCAGCATTTCTCATGATGTCCTCTGCATATAAGTTAAACAGGCAGGGTAACAATATACAGCCTTGACATACTCCTTTCCTGATTTGGAACCAGTCTGTTGTTCCATGTCCAGTTGACCTGCATACAGATTTCTCAGGAGGCAGGTCAGGTGATCTGGTATTCCTTGACCATCTCTTTAAGAATTTTCCATGGTTTATTGTGATCCACACAGTCAAAAGATTTAGCACAGTCAATGAAGCAGAAGTAGATGTTTTTCTGGAATTCTCTTGCATTTCCTATGATCCAATGGCAGTTGGCAATTTGATCTCTGGTTCCTCTGCCTTTTCCAAATTCAGTTTGAACATCTGAAAGTTCACGGTTCATGTTTTGATGAAGCCTGGCTTGGAGAATTTTGAGCATTACTTTACTAGAGTGTGAGATGACTGCAATTGTGCAGTAGTTGGATCATTCTTTGGCATTGTCTTTCTTTGGGATTGGAATGAAAACTGACATTTTCCAGCTCTGTGGCTCCTGCTGAGTTTTCCAAACTTGCTGGCATATTGAATGAAGCACTTTCACAGTATCATCTTTTAGGATTTGAAATAGCTCAACTAGAATACCATCATCTCCACTAGCTTTTTTCTTAGTAATGCTTTCTAGGGCCCACTTGACTTCACATTATAGGATGTCTGGCTCTAGGTGAGTGATGACACCATCATGGTTATCTGGGTTGTGAAGATCTTTTTGTATAGTTCTTCTGTGTATTCTTGCCACCTCTTCTTAATATCTTCTTTTTCTGTTAGGTTCATACCACTTCTGCCCTTTATTGAGCCCATCTTTGCATGAAATATTCCCTTGATATCTCTAATTTTCTTCAGGAGATCACTAATCTTTCCAATTCTATTGCTTTCCTCTATTTCTTTGCATTCATCACTGAGGAAGGATTTGTTATCTCTCCTCGCTATTCTTTAGAACTTTGCATTCAGATGGGTATATCTTTCCTTTTCTCCTTTGCCTTTCACTTCTCTTTTTTTTCTCCACTATTTTAAGGCCTCCTCAGACAACCATTTTGTCTTTTTGCATTTCTTTTTCTTGGGGATGGTTTTGATGACAACCCTCTGTACATTGTTATGAACCTCCCTCCATATTTCTTAATGCACTCTATCAGATATAATCTGTTGAATTTGTCACTTCCACTGTATAATTGTAAGGGATTTGATTTAGGTCATACCTGAAAAGTGTAGTGGTTTTCCCTACTTTCTGCAATTTAAGTCTGAATTTCACAATAAGGAGCTCATGATCTGAACCACAGTCAGCTCCTGATTTGTTTTTTTGATGACTGTACAGAGCTCCTCTATCTTTAGCTCCAAAGAATAAATCAATCTGATTTCTGTATTGAGCATCTGATGATGTCCTTTTGTAGAGTCTTCTCTTGCATTGTTGGAAGAGGTGTTTGCTCTGATCAGTGCATTCTCTTGGCAAAGCTCTGTGAGCCTTTACCCTGCTTCATTTTGTACTCCAAAGCCAAGCTTGCCTGTTACTCCAGGTATCTCTTGACTTCCTACTTTTGCATTTCAGTCCCCTGAAATCAAAGGGACTGTATCTGAATCATCTGAATCGTCAGATGTCCCCTATGATGAAAAGAACATCTTCTTTTGGTGTTCTTCTAGAAGGACTTGTAGGTCATCATGCTGCTGTTGCTGCTAAGTTGCTTCAGTCGTGTCCAACTTTGTGCCACCCCATAGATGGCAGCCCACGAGGCTCCCCCTTCCCTGGGATTCTCCAGACAAGAACACTGGAGTGGGTTGCCATTACCTTCTCCAATGCATGGAAGTGAAAAGTGAAAGTGAAGTCACTCAGTCATGTCCGACTCTTAGCGACCCCATGGACTGCAACCTACCAGGCTCCTCTGTCCATGGGATTTTCCAGGCAAGAGTACTGGTGTGGGTTGCCATTGCTATAGGTCATCACAGAACAGTAGAATTGAAGCCAAAAAAATTGTGCCTTTAAAATGTGGTTCTGGAGAATACTCTTGAGAGTCCGTTAGACTGCAAAGTCAAACCAGTCAATTCTATAGCTAATCATCCCTGAATATTCAATGGAAGGACTGATGCCAAAGCTCCAATATTTGATCTGATGCAAAGAGCCAACTCTTTGGAAAAGACCCTGATGTCGGGAAAGAATCAAGCTAAATGGAAAAGAAGGTGGTAGAGGATGTGATGGTTAGATAGCATCACTGACCAAATGGACATGAATCTGAGCAAACCCCAGGAGATAGTGAAGGACAGGTAAGCCTGGTGTGCTGCAGTCCATGGGGTCACAAAGAATCAGACAGAGCTTAGCAACTGAACAACACCACCAACAAACAAAAAGTATTCATACCATGTGACTGAAGGAAAAAAGAATGGGGAAGGAAGTGTTTGTCTTAACCTTAACACCATTCAGGTAAGATTTGAAACCTTCCATTGCCATACTAGTTATATATTCATCATCAATTGCCACCATTTATCTAAATACAATATATTTACATAAATATACTTATCTATATACAATGGAAAACTAGTGAACATCTGGCATAGTTTAATTCTTTCTTCAAATTAGAGCTGGAACAAGTTACCACACACCAAAAACTGTCTCTTAGCCTTTTCACATACTTTTGAAACCCAAGGGACTTGATTTCAAATACACAGAGGGTAATATCTCTATATTAAAGTAAAAGTGTTGATAGGCCAGATTACCTTTACAAGATTCTTTAAAGAATCTGCCTGCAAAACCCACTGCTCACTAAGCATTATGCTAGTTTGGAAATGATCAGCATGTAGATAGGCCCTCTGATTAGGTATTCATGGTAAGATGTTGTAGCTCAGACTGTAAAGAACCTGCATGCAATGTAGGAGACCGGAGTCTGACCCCTGCATCAGGAAGATCCCCTGGAGAAGGGATTGGCAAACCATTCCAGTATTCTTGCCTGGAGAATTCTATAGACAGAGCAGCCTGGTGGGCTTCCGTCCTTCGGGTCGCAAAACCAGTGACTGGTGACTAACCAGTGTGACTAGCATAAGCACCTTTTTTTTTTAAGTCAATATATTTTATAAAATAATAAATTAGGAGAATATTCATGTAGGACAGTTACTGAGGTTTTTTAGCATTCTCGTAAAATGCTAAAGTCATGATGGTTTTCTCAGTGCTCCTTGAACGGGTTGGAAAATACTTATTTCATAGATGAGTATAATGAACACACGAAATAAATTGTAATAGTAGAGTGTAGAAAACTAATAAGACATATTGAAAAGATGTGTTCTTCCTAATAAGAATATAAAAATTGAGGATATGCTTTATAATGGAGGTATCTTTTGTGGGCAATTTGAACATATGTGAATGAAAGAGCCTTTTCAAATAGAGGAATTGAGTGAGTCTAGAAAAAGAGATGAGTCTACTTTGGTTAGATTATAGCATAGATGAAATATATATATATATATATATATATATAGTGAAGTCGCTCAGTCATGTCTGACTCTTTGTGACCCTTGGACTCTAGCCTACCAGACTCCTCCAACCATGGGATTCTCAAGGCAAGAGTACTGGAGTAGGTTGCCATTTCTTCTCCAGGGTATCTTCCTGACCCAGGGATAGAGCTCAGGTCTCCCACATTGTAGGCAGATGCTTAACCATCTGAGCCACCAGGGAATTCACCAATATATATATGTATGTGTGTGTGTGTGTGTGTGTGTGTGTGTGTGTATAATGCTTTTCCATTCACCATCACTGATTTATATATGGTGGTTTGCTTTCACACTGCGCGGGCACAGGAGGGCCAAAAGGAGCTACTCCACGCTCAAGGTCAGGAGGGGCGGCCATGAGCAGATACTCCTCGACCAAGGTAAGGATCAGCAGCTGTGCTTTGCTGGAGCAGCCGTGAAGAGATACCCCACATCCAAGGGGAGAGAAACCCAAGTAAGATGGTAGATGTTGCGAGCGGGCATCAGAGGGCAGACACACTAAAGCCATAATCACAAAAAAACTAGCCAACTTGATCACAGGAACAGTCTTGTCTAACTCAATGAAACTAAGTCTTGCTGTGTGGGGCCACCCAAGACAGTCGGGTCATGGTGGAGAGCTCTGACAGAATGTGGTCCACTGGAGAAGGGAATGGCAAACCACTTCAGTATTCTTGCCTTGAGAAGCCCATGAACAGTATGAGAAGGCAAAATGATAGGATACTGAAAGAGAAATTCCCCAGGTCGGTAGGTGCCCAATATTCTACTGTGATCAGCAGAGAAATAACTTCAGAAAGAATGAAGGGATGGAGCCAAAGCAAAACCAATACCCAGTTGTGGATGGGTGACAGAAGCAAGGTCCAATGCTATAAAGAGCAATATTGCATAGGAACCTGGAATGTTAGGTCCATGAATCAAGGCAAATTGGAAGTGGTCAAACAGGAGATGGCAAGTGAATGTCGACATTCTAGGAATCAGCGAACTAAAATGGACTGGAATGGGTGAATTTAACTCAGATGACCATTATATCTACTACTGTGGGCAGGAATCCCTTAGAAGAATTGGATTAGCCATCATAGTCAACAAGAGTCCGAAATGCAGTACTTGGATGCAATCTCAAAAATGACAGAATGATCTCTGTTCATTTTCAAGGCAAACCATTCAATATCACAGTAATCCAAGCCTATGCCCCAACCAGGAATGCTGAAGAAGCTGAAGTTGAATGGTTCTATGAAGACCTACAAGACCTTTTAAAACTAACACCTGAAAAAGAGGTCTTTTTCATTATAGGGGACTGGGATACAAAAGTAGGAAGTTAAGAAACACCTGGAGTAACAGGCAAATTTGGCCTTGGAGTATGTAATGAAGCAGGGCAAGACTAATAGAGTTTTGCCAAGAGAACGCACTGGCCATAGCAAACACTATCTTCCAAAAACACAAGAGAAGACTCTACACATGGACATCAACAGATGGACAACACCAAAATCAGATTGATTATATTCTTTGCAGTCAAAGATGGAGAAGTCCTATACAGTCAGCAAAAACAAGACCTGGAGCTGACTGCGGCTCAGATCATGAACTCCTTATTGCCAAATTCAGACTTAAACTGAAGAGAGTAGGGATAACCACTAGACAATTTAGATATGACCTAAATCAAATCCCTTATGAATATACAGTGGAAGTGAGAAATAGATTTAAGGGACTAGATCTGATAGACAGAGAGCCTGATGAACTATGGATGGAGGTTCATGACATAGTACAGGAGACAGGGATCAAGACCATCCCCATGGAAAATAAATACAAAAAGGCAAAATGGTTGTCCGAAGAGGCCTTACAAATAGCTATGGAAAGAAGAGAAGCAAAAAGCAAAGAAGAAAAGGAAAGATATCCCCATTTGAATGCAGAGTTCCAAAGAATAGCCAGGAGCGATAAGAAAGCCTTCCTCAGTGATCAATGCAAAGAAATAGAAGAAAACACCAGAATGGGAATGACTAGAGATCTCTTCAAGAAAATTAGAGATATGAAGGGAACATTTCATGCAAAAATGGGATCAATAAAGGACAGAAATGGTATGGACCTAACAGGCAGAAGATATTAAGAAGAGGTGGCAAGAATATACAGAAGAACTGTGCAAAAAATATTTTCATGACCCAGATAACCATGATGGTGTGATCACTCACCTAGAGACAGACATCCTGAAATGTGAAGTCAAGTGGGCCTTAGAAAGCATCACTATGAACAAAGCTAGTGGATGTGATGGAATTCCAGTTGAGCTACTTCAAATCTTGAAAGATGATACTGTGAAAGTGCTGCACTCAATATGCCAGCAAATTTGGAAAACTCAGCAGTGGCCGCAGGACTGGAAAAGGTCAGTTTTCATTCCAATCCTTAAGAAAGACATTCCAAAAGACTGCTCAAACTACCGCACAATTGCACTCATCTCACACTCTAGTAAAGTGATGCTCAAAATTCTCCAAGCCAGGCTTCAGCAATACGTGAACCAAGAACTTCCAGATGTTCAAGCTGGTTTTAGAAAAGGCAGAGGAACCAGAGATCAAACTGCCAATATCTGCTGTATCATCGAAAAAGCAAGAGAGTTCCAGAAAAACATCTTTTTCTGCTTTACTGACTACACCATATCCTTCAACTGTGTGGATCACAATAAACTGTGGAAAATTCTGAAGGAGATGGGAATACCAGACCACCTGACCTGCCTCTTGAGAAACCTGTATGCAGGTCAGGAAGCAACAGTTAGAACTGGACATGGAACAACAGACTGGTTCCAAATAGGAAAGGCTGTATATTGTCACCCTGCTTATTTAACTTATATGCAGAGTACATCACGAGAAATGCTGAGCTGGAAGAAGCACAAGCTGGAATTAAGATTACCGGGAAAAATATCAATAACCTCAGATATGCAGATGACACCACCCTTATGGCAGAAAGTGAAGAGGAACTAAAGAGCCTCTTGATGAAAGTGAAAGAGGAGAGTGAAAAAGTTGGCTTAAAACTCAACATTCAGAAAACTAAGATCATGGCATCCGGTCCCATCACCTCATAGGAAATAGATGGGGAGACAGTGGAAACAGTGTCAGACTTTCTTTTTGGGGGGCTCCAAAATCACTGCAGATGGTGATTGCAGCCATGAAATTAAAAGACACTTACTCCTTGGAAGGAAAGTTATGACCAACCTAGATAGCATATTAAAAAGCGGAGACATTACTTCACCAACAAAGGTCCATCTGGTCAAGGCTATGGTTTTCCAGTGGTCATGTATGGATGTGAGAGTTGGACTGTGAAGAAAGCTGAATGCTGAAAAATTGATTCTTTTGAACTGTGGTGTTGGAGAAGACTCTTGAGAGTCCCTTGGACTGCAAGGAGATCCAACCAGTCCATCCTAAAGGAGATAAGTCCTGGGTGTTCATTGGAAGGACTGTTGCTGAAGCTGAAACTCCAATACTTTGGCCACCTCATGTGAAGAGTTGACTCATTGGAAAAGACCCTGATGCTGGGAGGGATTGGGGGCAGGAGGAGAAAGGGACGACAAAGGATGAGATGGCTGGATGGCATCACCGACTCAATGGGCATGAGTTTGAGTAAACTCTGGGAGTTGTTGATGGACAGGGAGGCCTGGAGTTCTGCGATTCATAGGGTCACAAAGAGTTGGACACGACTGAGCGACAGAACTGAACTGAACTGAACTGAACTGAACTGATTTTTGTCTACATATGTAGCCTTCCTAGGTGGAGCTAACAATAAAACAGTGGTGATCGGGGTTTAGCCACTAAGTCATGTCCCACTCTTGCAACCAGATGGACTGTGGCCTGACAGGCTCCTCTGTCCAGATGATTCTCCAGGCAAGAATACTGGAGTGGATTGTCATTTGCTTCTCCAGGGGATCTTCCTGACCCAGGGATCAAACCCGGGTCTCCTGTACTGGCAGGCAATTCTTTACCAACCTGCCAATGCAGGAGACAGGTGTAAGAGATGTAGATTTGATCCCTGGGTTGGGAAGATCCCCTGGAGCAGGACGTATCAACCCACTACATATATATATATATATATATATATATATATATATATATATATATATAAACTTATTCCAAATATATAACTGAATCACTTTGCTCTATACCAGTAACTAATACAACAATATAAATTAACTATATTTCAATTTAAAAAATGGAAAAAAATGAAAAAATCTGTCTATTTTTATTATTCTTCTGTCTTTTTCAAAAAAGTATCTAGAAGCAATGATTTCATAATTAAAACTGAATTTTGTTTTATCATTACTTCTGCTTTACTCCTTTTAGTTTTTATCATCAGTGGTATGCATCCAGTGAAACCAATATTCTATTAAGATTGGCACAAATACTGAGTTCAAGTTCTGCCAATGGCAGAACATTTTATTGTTGTTGTTTGTTGTTTGTTAGCGACAACTTAGTCACTAAGTTGTCCAACTCTAAGTTGTGTCAGGCTGTAGACCACCCAAATCCTCTGTCCTTGGGTTGTTTCAGACAAGAATTCTGGAGTGGATTCTCCAGTGGATCTTCTCGACCCAGGGATCAAACCTGCACCTTCTGCATTGGCAGGCAGATTCTTTACCTCCAAGCCATAAAGTAGGTATGACTATATCAGTTAAAAGTAAATTTGATGGCACTAAAGAAAAAAAAAAAAGCTGATTACAGTAGCTTTTTGAATAGAGTCATATTTTTTCTTATACAAAAGATGACCAGAGATAAGCAGCTCAGGATGAAGCTGCTCAGAGGATCTTTAAGTACTTTCATAATCCACCATCCTTTACATGTGTTTCATCCTAGACATCCTAGATAGACAGTTACTCTATCACATAAGTCCTTTAGGCAAGAGGAAGGTAAAGGCAAAATGTAAAACATTTTTTTTCAAGTTTATTTATTTTGAATTGAAGGATAATTGCATTATTTTTATGAAGAAATCATTCCAGAAACACTGTCTAGTAGATGCTTGTTCACATATCACTAGTGATTATTATGATACCCATATGAACAAGGTAGTGTGAGAATATGAACATTTTTAATGAGGCACATGGGCATCCAAATGAAACTGGCATTATATTATTAGGAAAGAAAGAGCGTATACTGATAGACTTCTGAGAATGCCAGTTTCTGTAATATTATTTATTTTCCATTAAAAAAAAAATAAGGAATTGTGCAATCTGTAGGATCCAGGTCAATTCTGAGAATGAGATTATATATCAACTGAAAAGAATTTGAGCTTGTATTCAAATATGAGTCAAATTTCATATCATAAATAATACAGAAAACAATTGCCTTGGCTGTAAATGGTTCAATCCTGGGAAATGTATCTGTGACTATGATAGTAAAATCTTTCATTATAACTCGATTTCCTTTTCATCAGAATAAGTGATAGCTCTGAACACTGAGTAAGCTAATGTCAGAAATGAGTTAATTAGACTTCTTGCTTTTTATATCATTTACATCAGTTCTAAAGGACTCTTGTATTTCAAAGTAGCAGAAATGCAATTTCATGGTATTCTGCTTAAGTGACTTAGAGATATACACTAACTATCTAGAGTTTGATTATTTTAATGATTTTAAGTCTACCAAACAACAGATAGAGATTTGTGAATTTTCTAACCAATATGCTTGGTCCAGAATGAAGACTCTAATCTGAACACTAAATTATAAATTTTCTCATTAAAACTAATGGGCAGATCACAGAAAAGATAATCTTAGTAAAAGGAAATAAAAATCTATAAAAGTTTTATACATAACTTATAACAAGCATAGAATAAACTATCACAGAACCTAAACATAATTATGAAATAACCCGAGGTTATTGGTAAAGCTAATCTAAACTGTTAATTAAAAATTCACTAAAATGAATTTAGATTGTTGACAGAATAATTAGTTGATTAAAATTTCTATTTTGTAAACTGGCTTTTTGTTATTATATTCATGCAATAGTTTGAGATCTTGATAGATACTGGATTTGAGCAAAATATTTAAAACTGTCTACTATTTGTATTAAGTTAGTAGAATGATGGATTACCTTTGAGCAATCTAAAAAGTTATGTTTAGAAACATCCTCTGCTTTAGATTCATTGATTTATTCATTACATATGATGAAGATTTTTCCACCTTATGACTAATAAGCAATATGAACACATTTTGCAAAGGCAAATGTAGTGTCACCTACTTCATAAATAGCATTTCTTATTTGTATAATCAATGTATATATTTTATATCTTTGAGTTGCAAACTATTTTAGGAATGATAATAGTGTTGTTGTGTTGGTTATTTTGATTGTGGTAGTCCATTATATATTACAAATTATATATTGCCCAAATAGCATATGTTCTTACTTAATTTTCAGTTGTACATTGGTAAGTGAATACTGGAAACTTTCTAGTAGCCAGCTCATATAAATAAATTCATACATCTCTACAAATATACTTACCACATGAATTTATAAGAGTGCAAAAGTGTACAGATATGTATATTCATTGACATACATACATATATATATATATATATATATATATATATATATATATACATGCACAGATTTGTAGACTTCTCTGGTGGCTCAGTTGTAAAGAATCTGCCTGCAATGCAGGAGATGTGGTTTCAATCCCTGGGTAGGGAAGATCCCCTGAAGAAGGAAATGACAACCCACTCCAGTATTCTTGCTGGGCAATCTCATGGGCAAGGGGTTGCAAGAGAGTTGGACATGACTTAGTGACTAAACAGTAGCAAGAAATATACAAATTTATATTTTAAAAGTGTATAAGAAAGCTATAGTACTAAAACTAAATTGATGAAACTATGTAGATGTTCAAAGATTGATTCGGGTCCCCACCCTTATGAATATTAAGTAATTCAGATAGCTTTTCCACTGAGAATAACTAAAAGAGCTTCACAAATACAATGCATTAACTTCACTTCACTTCAAGGTAGCTAGAATAAAGTCAAAAATTTTTGTGATATGTGAAGAGCTAAGAGCAAGGGAGTGAGCATGAGATATGGAATTTTTTACACTTTGGGGTGTTTTATGATTTTTAGTGTGACTGAGAAGCTGAGTTGCAGAGCTGAGGTATTTTCACATGATTTTTCATGAGAATTTTAAAGAGGGGTGGCAAAGTAGGTAAATGTTCTATCTAGTAAATGTGATAGATGTAATCATGTACACACTCAGAAAAATGTCCAAGATTAATAGCATCAGATATTGTCTGAAACTTTGAGCAAAATAATTCATTTAATATCAGAGTAGTACCCACTACTCAGCATCAGTTTGTACTGAGCCAGTAACTTGCTTAGGGCAGATTAATGCTAATGTGACCAAGGTCATAAGCTCTTTGACATGCAGGCCATTTATTTTGCTCTGCACCTTGACTCTTGATTGTACCATGGGGCAGTGGTCTTGCTTGAGAACTTACATGAGTAGGGGGAAAAAAAAAGTTTCATTTTATAAAACAGACATCTTTGAAAACACAATTTTCCTCTTTTGGAAATTAAGTTATCAGTAGAATGTAAGAAGCTAGAGGAAATAATAGAAGTTAAGGGCTAAAGAGAAAGTTAACATTTCAATCAGAGTTAGAGATGCAGATCTGGTTATTTCTGGGTCATGTTTTTAGGTATGCTACTTGGAGACCTAAGTTTGATCCCTGGGTTGGGAAGATCCCCTGGAGAAGGGAAAGGCTACCCACTACAGTATTCTGGCCTGGAGAACCCCATGGACTGTATAGTTCATAGAGTGACAAAGAGTCGGACATGACTGAACAACTTTCATTTTCATTCACTAGGTTACCTTAGAGATATTTGGTTTTGATTCCAGACCACTGCAACAAAGTGAGTCACATAAAATTTTTAGTTGTGTTGGCGGACATGAAATATCACTGTATATCTCCATCAGAACTTTAGGGTGTATTGTCCATAAGCAAGAATATTTTTATTTTAATTAATTTTTTTTCCATTTATTTTTATTAGTTAGAGGGTAATTACTTTACAGTATTGTAGTGGTTTTTGTCATACATTGACATGAATTAGCCATGGATTTACATGGATTCCCCATCCCAATTCCCCCTCCCACCTCCCTCTCCACCCGATCCCTCTGGGTCTTCCCAGTCACCAGGCCTGAGCACTTGTCTCATGCATCCAGCCTGGGCTGGTTATCTGTTTCACCCTAGATAATATACATGTTTCAATGCTGTTCTCTCGAAACATCCCACTCTTGCCTTCTCCTACAGAGTCCAAAAGTCTGTTCTGTACATCTGTGTCTCTTTTTCTGTTTTGCATATAGGGTTATCATTACCATCTTTCTAAATTCCATATATATGTGTTAGTATGCTGTATTGGTCTTTATCTTTCTGGCTTACTTCACTCTGTATAATGGGCTCCAGTTTCATCCATCTCATTAGAACTGATTCAAATGAATTCTTTTTAATGGCTGAGTAACATTCCATGGTGTATATGTACCATAGCTTCCTTATCCATTTGTCTGCTGATGTGCATCTAGGCTGCTTCCATGTCCTAGCTATTATAAACAGTGCTGCAATGAACATTGGGGTGCACGTGTCTCTTTCAGATCTGGTTTCCTTGGTGTGTATGCCCAGAAGTGGGATTGCTGGGTCATATTTTTAAAGAAAATCTTTTTTTTTTTTTTCCCCTGAGTATCTAGTCTCAACAGCAGGATTGACATTTTCAGTAAACCATATGCACTGTCATCCAGGCTATGCTGTTCTTATTATAGAGCATAGTAAAGAAATAAAGTAATTTGTAGTTTGTAATGTACTATCTCATTTAAATCATAGTGTAACATTTCAATATAAGAATTATTAGGCCCATTGTACAAATAAGAAAATTAAATATTGAGAAGAAAAAAAAAATTTGACAAATTTTGTCCTAGGAATACCCACCAGATTGATGATGTGCTTGAATGAGCTTGTATCAGCTTATGGAAACCAACTATTAAATTTTGCAAGGAAGTTGTTAAACTATTAGCAGTTTTTTAATGGTCATGGTGCAAGTATTTTACACCACAGAGATGGGCAAATGCTACAAGTCAGAGCTCCCTGTTTTCAGAGATCTGCTTTACCAGTATACAAGTCAGTTAATTTCTTTAGAGCTAGGACTTATATTCTTCCCTGTTTTGTTAAAGACCTCATGGTTTTGATCTTTGTGTAACATGGTTTTTGTATGACACTGTCACTCTTCTAAGATTTATCATGTATTAGGATAGCATTAGTAAGGTTACTAAATCTTAAAATTATATTTTATAGCAGTTAATAGTAAATCATGCTTATACTGATTAAATTAGTGATCCTTGAATGTCAAACTAGAGAATGAGCCCTTTAACAGCTGAGGGGGATGTTTCAGGTAGGGGCAGGGCCATTTAAAGAGATATGATAAGCTTAACACAATCTCAGACAGTAGAGTCAAAAGTGGCTTTTGTTTTAGAAAAGACTAGAGGTAAGCAACCCAAAAGCTATTAAAATAGTCTCTGTGAAATTGTAACAAGGTGGTCACTAACACAGTAGTGGCCAGTGTGGCTCCTGAATTTTATTGTTACTACGGGAGGACATCTGCATACCATAATAAAATGCCATATGGGAACTTACCTTTGGTGGATCAGTACAAAATGTGCTCCTGTACATGATTTAATTTGCATGAATTGATACTATTTTACCTGAGTGTCTTCCTTTAGAAAATTGTTCTTTCCTAGAGAGCACTGTACCATTTCTAATTATTTGATGGAAGTAATGAAGTGAATTTATCTTCAAATTTTTAGAGGCTTATGCATATATGCCTGATTGAAACCATTTTTATCCCAGGGATATCCACTCTTTTCATGTTAAATTTTCTTCCATCTGTCCAAATATTCAGAATGTGAAGAATATATTTGATCATATCCAAATTGCCCTTTTCTTTTTTATTTTGCTAAATGGATTCCTCTAAGGAAAGGCCTCTCTCTATTTTATCAGATTTTAATCTGTCTTGGAAACATAGTAACAATGAGCCCCTTTTGTTTTAGTGCTTTTGAAATGCTGGTAATTCTTATTTTTAAACAGGAAAAAAATGATCACTTCTAACATTATAGGTAGAAAGAGGAACAAATATATGTTTAAGGGGTTTTATCACTAGGTATTTATGTGTACAGTTGATATTTGTGATTTGATGAATTAATTTAACCATGAGCAATCCAGAACTTTAAAAAATATATAAAGGTAAAAATCTCAGTTTATAAACTGTTTTGAAAGGGAAAAATAATTACTTATTTTTAATAACTATTAAGTTTTTACATCGAGCTCCCATCCTCTTAGCACTGAGCTCAGTAATTATTATATCCTCTTTTCTCATTTGCCCTCGTCCCAAGAACCTATGCATTATCAGTCCAATGGCATAAATGCTTCTGGTTTGTAGTTATCTATTTCCATAGGTCATCAAACATCTTGCACTTGTATTCCCTTTAGGTCTGGTGGCTCTCTGTCATTTTGGAAAAATTATTTGTAAGTGGAAATTTTTGTTGCATTTTGAAGCTCTACACCTAGGGCCTAAAGTAATTTATAATCATTTATCTGTATAATCTTGGTGCCCATATTCCCAGATGACTGCCCACAGCACTGTTATGAAGCAAATTCTGGTTTCCTATTACCTCTAGACCTGAAGAACTTTCCCTGGTTTCTTTTCTCAGGCCAAGGAAGTCTCCATACAATGTGGGAAAAATCCTTCTTCCATCACGTTTTATAATCACCTGCTTTCATCTGAAACTTTTCTTTTACTCCCTTAGAAAACTCTCTAAATTCTCCTAAGAGAGAAAGCTACTGAAAGGGAGCCAGTTCTGCTGTGTACCCCACCAAGTGTGTCCCTTGGAGCTATGAAATATAGATCAAACTGCCTGAAGGAGACTGAGGCCATGGTCAACCTTTCAGGAGAATCTTCCACTCACATAAGAAATACAATTGCATACACAATTAAATGTATTCATAAGATATTGATTATGAGGACTTACTGACTCAATATAAATATGCTTATTTGTGAATGAAGATAACAAAGTTGCCTGGGAAAGTATTACTATACAAATTATACATCTATTCTTTATCAGAAGGATCTGTAATTAGTACTAATTCTCACTCAACATTCAGTAATATTATCCTTGGAAGAAAGGATATGGTTAGGATGGGGTCAAATCTCTGACCATGATACAGCAAAACTAACCTGACCCACAGAGTGAATGATGGTCTAGCCCTGATGATCTTGATGCTCTAAAAAGTTGTTTTAGTCACAAAACATCATCAAAGTTTAACAACATACACACAAAGCAGTAACAGTTCACTACTTAATTGTCCTAATTTTCATGTATTGCTGATTCAGAAGGATTCAGCTTTATCACTGTAAAAATAGGTAAGACTAATTTTTGTGTGTGTTTGATTCCCTTATCCCTATGTATTTGCTTGGAGCATAAGAAGTTAAATTAGTCTAAAGACAGAGACTAAACTACCTTTGCAGTTTAGTTTATCTGTACACCTTCAGAATCCTATTAGTGGGGAGGGGGAGGAATCACAGTATTTCAAGCAATAGAATCAAAATTATATCAGCAAAAATAAATCTAAAAGCAACAATAATGTCATTAAATCTTTGTCATAGTTTTTCTGTTCCTCACCATAAATCCAGATTGCCCTGTGTCAGCATGGCTTACTGGTCACTCAAGGATTGAATAGCAATTGTGCTCAGACTCCTTGTATCCCTAAGGCTCCCATTCTGTGTGACAGAACTGGGAATATGGTATTGAACATCTTCAAGCCTGCCTTAGCTTTTGCTTTCTGATCCAGCTCAGTCTTCTCTGAGCATGCATACTTTTTTCCAGTCAGCCAAGAATGTATGAGGAGCTTAGTTTTCAGGGATCTTTCATTTACAAGGCTCTCCCCTCAAAGGTCCGGCTTGATCACCACCTTTCCCAGTCAAGTCTACAACTTCAGGCTAGCAGAGATTTGATTTTCTACCCTTGCTTCTCATTCAGTTTGCTACTTTTAATTAGCTACGCTGCAGGGTATGGTTTTCCACTCTTCAAAATCAACCAAGGTAGCTTCCTTTGTCAGCAAAGATGTTAGTTCTCTTGGTCATCTACACCCTAGTTAAACTACTATGCTGATAACACTGAGAATGAAGTGTGGGATTGAGGGGCAGGAACAGGAAAACTCATTTATATCAAAGTGATAGAAGACCATTCTTGACATAAATACATTATGGAAAACAAAACAGAACCATGATGCTTCGTAAACACACACATTCACACATCAAGTCCTTCACCTTCATAACTGAGAACAGAATGATCCCTTTCCACTTCCCCTACATCACTTTACCTCCCATATAATTCTTTCTTCCTAATCAATTCTTTTCAGTGTTGTAATATGTTAATTGACTTTATTAAGTGTAATGAATGCATCTGAAATTAGGAGCATACTTAGATTCCAAAGAAAAGCTAGAACAGCTTATTTATGAAATGTGTAACAAAAATACAGCTCCATTAGGAATAACAATTTTTAAAACATAGCATAAAGGTGATAAATTATTTTAGCATCTAACAATCACTTTAATTATGTATTCCAATTCCATCATTGTGGTTGGAAACATATTTTCATAAAATGTTTCCCACATGTACATTCAGTCTTTCCATAAAGCACTTAGTTTTGAAATAAAAACATAGCTTGTTTTTAATATGGAAATTCTGGGTAGTCCAAATAGTAGGCTTTACAAATTCTGACAGATGAAGCTAAGTGCTATTAAAAGACACCATGAAACAAACAACTCTAAATTCCTATCACCTTTTCAGTTTTGTTGAAAAGATGCATGCAATATCTCAATTTTAATTTGTATTTTGATATTTAGTTTTGCTGAGCACATGATGCAATATTGTAGCTTAGATTTAGCTTAGAATGTTGCTTTAGTCATCTTCAGTTCAGTTCATTTCAGTTCAGCCACTCAGTCTTGTCCGATTCTTTGCAACCCCATGGACTGCAGCACGCCAGGTCTCCCTGTCCATCACCATCTCCCAGAGTTAATTCAAATTCATGTCTATTGAGTTGGTGATACCATCCAACCATCTCATCCTCTGTTGTCCCCTTCTCCTCCCGTCTTCAATCTTTCCCAGCATCAGGGTCTTTTCAAATGAGTCAGTTCTTTGCATCAGGTGGCCTAAGTTTCAGCTTCAACATAGTGCTTCCAATGACTATTCAGGACTGGTTTCCTTTAGGATGAACTGGTTGGATCTCCTTGCAGTTCACGGTACTCTCAAAAGAGTCTTCTCGAATACCACACTTCAAAAGCATCAATTCTTTGGCCCTCGGCTTTCTTCATAGTCCAACTCTCACATCCATATGTACTACTGGAAAACATAGCCTTGACTAGACAGACCTTTGTTGGGAAAGTGATCTCCCTGATTTTTAATATGCTGTCTAGGTTGCTTATAACTTTCCTTCCAAGGAGTAAGCATCTTTTAATTTCATGGCTTCAGTCACCATCTGAGTGATTTTGGAGCCCCAAAAAATAAAGTCTGTCACTGTTTCCACTGTTTCTCTGAATGTTGAGCTTTAAGCCAACTTTTTCACTCTCCTCTTTCACTTTCATCAAGAGGCTGAATAGTTCTTCTTCACTTTCTGCCATAAGAGTGGTGTCATCTGCATATCTGAGGTTATTGATATTTCTCCTGGCAATCTTGATTCCAGTTTGTGCTTCATCCAGCCCAGCATTTCTCATGATGTACTCTGCATATAAGTTAAATAAGCAGGGTGACAATATACAGCTTTGCCATACTCCTTAGCCTATTTGGAACAAGTCTGTTGTTCCATGTCCTGTTCTAACTGTTGTTTCCTGACCTGCATATAGGTTTCTCAAGAGGCAGGTCAGGTGGTCTGGTATTCCTATCTCTTGAAGAATTTTCCACAGTTTTTGGTAATCCACACTGTCAAAGACTTTGGTGTAGTCAATAAAGCAGAAATAGATGTTTTTCTGGAACTCTCCTGCTTTTTCAGTAATCCAATGGATGTTGGCAATTGATCTTTGATTCCTCTGCCTTTTTTAAATCTAGCTTGAACATCTGGAAGTTATTGTTCATGTACTGTTGAAGCCTGGCTTGGAAAATTCTGAGTATCACTTGCTTCCCTGGTAGCTCAGACTGTAAAGCGTCTGCCTGCAATGCGAGAGACCTGGGTTCAATCCCTGGATCGGGAAGATCCCCTGGAGAAAGAAATGGCAACCCACTCCAGTACTCTTGCCTGGAAAATTCCATGGTCTGAGGAGCCTTGTAGGCTACAGTCCATGGGATCATAGAGTCAGACATGACTGAGCAACTTCACTTTCTTTCTTTACTAGCATGTGAGATGACTGCAATTGTGTGGTAGTTTGAGCATTCTTTGGCATTGTCTTTCTTTGGGATTGGAATGAAAACTAACCTTTTCCAGTACTGTGCCCACTGCTGTGTTTTCCAAATTCACTGGGATATTGCATGCAACACTTTCACACCATCATCTTTGAGGATTTGAAATAGCTCAACTGGAATTCCATTGTGTCCATGACTACTTTTTCTCCTAGTAAAATTTTTGTATTTAATATAAAACAGTTTACTTGGAGGTAGTAACTATTAAACACATCATATGATATTCTTGGAGGCTCCTCTCTGCTGTTATTAGCATTATAATATATAATCCATTCACCAATTTCATAAATACACAGTGATAAATTCATCTTAACTCTGCTTCTTCATTCTTTTCAAAGGATAACAAAGGGTGAAGATAAGAGGTTTTTGAGCACTGGGTAGAAGAAATACATAGGATGAATCCAAAATGATGTAGCAATGATAAATGAAAATTGTGATAAAAATATTTTATGTCCAACTACAAATGTTTTTGTTAAAACACATACTATAAGTCTGGCTTGAAGCAGAGCTTATACTTTGATAATAGTTTTTCCTGTTTTACAACTTTTTTCAATTGTGTCACCCTCCCTCAATTTGTTAAAACTATATATTTTGGAGAAAGCCATCACTGAGTATTGTTGCTAACAATTTAGCTGTCATCTTGGGAAGCACTGTAGCCTTCTTTGCTTGAGGGTTTTTGTGGCATTCCAAATCATTATACATAAATTTTTAGCTGGCATTCAAGGCCCTTCACACTATGATATAGACAGAACACTATCCTTCCTTCTCACTCATCCTCGCTGGCCATGTCTAATATTGCTCCACTTGCCAGGGAGACTGGATTAAATATTACCTGCTGAACAAACCTAAATCATTTTCACATCTGTGCCATTTCTCATGCTGTCCTTTTCCAGGAATAAAACACTCACACATATAAACACACATATGGAAGATGTATATATATCTTAGGGTATAATTCACTTATTACACTTCTGAATTTTCCTAAGCACTCTTGTGACTTCATTGAACCTCCAATCATATTTCATAGCTAAATTTGAAGATAAATCTTTTAAGTGTTTTCAAGTCAGATGAAACAAAACAGAATCACACAAAGGAACATTCTTTTCATATTCCATAAAAATGTATTGTTAAAAACATTTTCTTTATGTAGTCAAATCTCTTATATTAAAAAAATGTAATATACTTTAAAAAAATGTTCTATATATTATTTTTTCTTGGTCATAAAATGATAATTGTGTGGTTATTGTTTTTGTCCTTTAAGCTAGCTAGCTTGGAAGTAAATTTAATATTCAATTGTAGTAATTTTATACAAATATTAACTCCCACAAGGTTAGTTGCTTATTCATAAGGTGTAGTGCATAGGAGAACCACAGACCCAAGAAATGCCATACTCAGGAATTCAAATCCTATGCTAGTACTCAGTGAATTGAGATCCTAGGCATACAGATGTTTAGAGATTTTGTACGATGGGTGCATATGAAACTTCTGTTTTGGGCGAGAAGGAGAGATACGTTGAAATATTTTGATAGCAAAGCAGACACTGACACATTCTGTCTGATCATGGTGAGGAACCATAAGAATAAAGCTGGCAGAAATGAGGCAAGAATTCATGCCGTGGTCAGCTGGTTGCTGTGTAGCCAAGAGGCCATTCAACCCTAATACAAGAGAAAACAAACTCAGAGTTTGTTTTGAACCTGAGACTACTCATGTCCCAGAGCACTGATGAGATGAAACAAAACCCCTGCTCCCATGAAACAGACATTCTGATATAGAGTCACAGACAATAAACAAATACACTATTATTTCAGAGAGTGATAATAGTCAAAAAGCTAAATAAAAGAGAGTAAAGGAAAAAAAAACACATTAAATTAGATAAGATGAATGGTGAAGACCTTTCAAATCAGGTGAAATATGACCAGGGACCTGTATAAAGTAATGGAGGGAGCTATAAAAATTCCTGAGTACTGTACCTTTGGGGCAGCGATCTGTCTAGTAAGAATTTACTTGGTTGGAAGACAAGCAAGATAGAAATGGTGGTTAGAATGAAGTGGAAAAGGAGAGTGGCGATTTGTAGATAAGGATTTTAAAAATATTTTTAATGAACATTATAAAAGTTAAATAAAGTTTTGTATCTATTTATAAAGAGGTAGTAGAGCTTTTAAAAATGATTTAAACTAGGAATGGTTATCTCCTATCTATCTGCATCCACCCCAGTGCAGCCACCTCATTGTTAAACTTAGAGTGAATGACAACAATTTGGCACACATTTCTTGATATTTTGTGAACTGTAAAGGTTCATGTAGTACTTAGCATTTATTTGTACACTGACAAGTATAAAAAGTACTTGAAGAAATTTATCATCATGTTTCTTTTCTAATACAAATTCCTGAAAACATTTTATGTCTGATAAGCTTACTTTGACTTTCTAATTTTTTGTTGTTGTTGTGGTTTTTTTTGTGACTTTCTAATTTTTTGAAGTTTAATACAACAAGGTTTTTTATTATTAGATAACAATGCTGGGATAAAAATACATTCTTATAAAATAATTCAAAATTTTTCAGTTTCTTCTAACTACGGGAGATATGCAGTTTATCAAAACCACCAGTATAGTAAGAAAGTATGAAGACTATTTTTATCTATTTTTCAAGAAATTTTAAGAGTAAGATCATTTATCCTTATTTTTAAACCATAAGATTGAAGGAATTTGGCATATCCTCACACCTGGGAGAATCTCATTAGCAGGACTTACAGTATTTGGATATAATCTAGGACAGTTGAGCTTTACTATATGTAACTGTGACTGATTTGACAGCAATTATTAGTATTAAAAGTTGAAATAAGCTAGAAAGATGACTATAATACTTTGGTTATAAATAATGAAAAAGGTACATTTTTTATTACTAGCTTGTTAATAAATACTGCTTATTTAAGAAGTACAGATGGATATATTCTAAGATGAATATTAAGTGAAACAATGAATTATTCTTTTTTGCTTTTGCTAGGGTTTGTGCCTACAGCTATGACCAAAAATAACATAGTCTGTGTCTTTGTAAATCTTGCTTTTTAAAAAATATTTTCCACAATGATAAACAGGAATTTAATCAATATGTTCAAAAGCATTTTGAAGAGTAAATAATTTCCATTCTTTGTAATGCCAGACTAGGTAAATCTAGACTCCATCCTACTGTGAATAACCAGGGGAAAATGGTTAAAATACAAAAACAAATTTGCTTAAGAGAACTGAAAATCTAACAAGATCCTTCCTAAAAACATATAGTTCTAAGATCTGAGAAGGAAAGTAACTCAGGTCAGTGAGTAGAGTTTGGGAGCTGCTTTTGCAATAAGAACATTATCAGTTCTGGAAGAGATGACTTCGAGGATCAGAAACCTTGAAGAGCTAAGGAAATCAATCTTAAAGTACAGGGTCCATGAAGGAGAAGACACCCTTGAGAATTTTATGCATATATTGTGGAGTGCTCTGTAGAGCCTAACTATAAGATTCACAATAAAGTAGGTAGATGTTGGTCAGGAATGAATCCCAGTTTTAAAATATGACAAACTACTGATTGAATGAAGTGATCTAGAGTTGTCAAGCTCATGCTGTCTGTCACCCCTAATGATTAGAGTAGCATCCAGGCTCAAATAATATCTATAATGAACCATGTAAAATTCCTGGAGCTCAGCAAGACAATCAGATAAATGAGCAGATAAGACAGTATCATTGAAATCTATGTGGAACCACAGCTCCCAGAAGTGTCTCTTACTGGGAATCCTGGGAAATACAGCCAATAGCATCTCTTCTGTGATGTAGGGGGAGGGCCTTGATAAAAAAACCATGGTAATGGAGAGTTGACAGTGAACCTGCCTCACAATGGGACAGATTTGAACATGATTAAACTTCATTTAACTCAGATAGACTGCTGTATCTAATAGAATAATTTATTTTTAAAAAATCAGTTTGTAAGAATTGTACATGTGAACCATAAAGGAAGTCTCAAGAAATTTTAAAGAACTGAAGTCATATGAGTAACTTCGCTATCTGGAGAGAAATTAAGCTAAAAATAAGACAATTAGCAAATAATAGTTTATGTTCATGAAAAATAATTAGTAATGAGTGTTAGCCATATTGTCAGACACAAAGTCACTGCATAAAATCTAGATATACTTCTACAAGCAAAAGTCAGAAAAGTAAATTTTAAACAATGCTATTCATGAGGTGCAGAGTCTTCCCTGTGGTTCAGATGGTAAAGAATCTGCCTACAATGCTGGAGACCCAGGTTCCATCCCTGGGTTGGGAAGATACCCTGGAGAAGGGAATGTCAACCCATTCCAGTATTCTTACCTGAAGAATTCCATGGATAGAGGAGCCTGATGGGCTACAGTCCACGGGGGTAGCAAAGAGCTGGACATGACTGAGCAACTGACACTTTTACTTTCACTTTCATGCATGATAGCAATACACACATATACTAATACATATGGAATTAAAGTTAATAAATGTCAGAATTCTAAGTAAACTTTAAAACATTTTAAGAGCTATTTGATAAGGTATAAATAAATCAAAGAATATTCCATTTGCAAGATATTTCAAAGATATTTCAAACAACATTTAATGCAATTCCAGTAGAAGTTTCAACAGGTTTGTGCGTGTGTGTGTGTACATGTGTAAATTAAACTGTGGTTATTAAATATACACAAAAATGCAAAGGATTTAGAATAGTCAAATCATTCATGAAAATAAATACATATCACTGAACTAGGATAAAGGACTATAGCCTGTGAGGCTCCTCTGTCCATTGAATGCCAGGCAAGAATACTGGAGTGGGTAACCATTCCCTTCTCCAGGGGGTCTTGGGTAACCATTCCCTTCTCCAGGGGGTCTTGGGTAACCATTCCCTTCTCCAGGGGGTCTTGGGTAACCATTCCCTTCTCCAGGGGGTCTTGGGTAACCATTCCCTTCTCCAGGGGATCTTCTGGACCCAAGGACTGAACCCAGGTCTCCTGTATTGCAGGCAAATACTTTACAATCTGAGCCACCAGGGAAGTACATGATAAAGGACAGTTTTTAGTGAAAGACAGAAACATTTATCTGTATAAAAATATGACACTTGAATATACCTTATATTATATTTAACTATAAATATAAAAAATCTACAGATTTAATTATAAATGCCAAAATAAAGTGGCACAGATGCACATATACATACATACAGCATCTAGATTATACTATAGTAAAATAGATTCACAATTTTGTGGTACTGAGCAACTAACTAGGACAAAAAAAATCATTGAAAATAAAGAAAAATATTGATAGGTTGCACTACATGACTGGAGAAGGCAACGGCACCCCACTCCAATATTCTGGCCTGGAGAATCCCATGGATGGAGGAGCCTGGTGGGCTGTAGTCCATGGGGTTGTGGAGTCAGACATGACTGAAATGACTTCACTCTCACTTTTCACTTTCATGCATTGGAGAAGCAAATGGCAACCCACTCCAGTGTTCCTGTCTGGAGAATCCCAGGGACAGAGGAGCCTGGTGGGCTGCCATCTATGGGGTCGCACAGGGTCTGACACGATTGAAGTGACTTAGCAGCAGCAGCACTACATGAAAATTAAAAGTCATTAAATTAGAAAGAAAGCAAATCTAACAGTGAGAAAATACTCACATGCAACCAACAAAGAGAGCATAGTCACTGCATATGAATGAGTTATTAATAACTCATTAATATCAATAAGAAAATGATGAACAATCTACCAGGAACAAATTGTCAAAGCCACAGTCAAATACTTTATAAAATAGCTCAACTGGCTCATAAACATAGAAAAAATTATTTAAAACTCATTTGATCAGAGAAATAAATACCAATTGCTATCACAATAAAATACCACTGCATATGTACTGTTAAACTGTTGAAAAGAAAAAAGTATAGAGTTAAGTACTAGGAAAGATAAGGGACAAAAGGCCCACTTAAACAGTGTTAAGACTGTTAATTCGTATAATCACCAATATAGCCATATATTATGACTCAATAATTCCATTCCTAGGCCTATTTCCAATAAAACTATATACACAAAAAGTTTATTTAAGATTGTTCTAAGCAGTATTATTATGAATGAATATACTAAAAATAACCCAAATGTTCATCAACAGAAGAATAGATTAAAAAGAAAGAAGAATAGATAAATAGTGTTTAGCATGTTCATAAAATGAAATCTACCCAACAAAATGAGAATAAATGAAATACACCTTCATGTCACAACATGGATAGATTTTACAAGCACAATTCTGAGTAAAAGAACACACAAACATTACATAATTCATGACTGTCAATTGAGGACAAAAGCAGGCTAATATTTATGATTATTAATGTTAGAATATTTGTCATCTTGAGTAAGATAGAGAGGGTATTAATTGGTTAGGGTCAAGAGATGATCTGTGGTGTGCTGATAACATTCTCTTTCTAGACCTGGGGTAGTAGTTACATATATTTTCAATTTTTGGCCTTACAATGAGTTTCATATTTATTTTCTTGTACATTTTTGCTGTACATATGTTTTACTTCAATTTCTAGTGCTAAGAAACTTATAAACATAGCAGTGTTTCTAAAGTTGCCAACTTTAGGCATATGTCCAAGAAAACAAGGAAACTGTGGCAAATGTAAAGGGTTTTTCTCTGCCTTTTGCATTGGAACACAAAGGTTATTACAAGTGATTATAGAGCTAGACATGTAATTCAGTGGATGACATATAATTAAGGACTAATAGGGGATCAAAAAAACAAAAAATGGAAAAAAAAGAAAGAGAAATAAAAGTTTTTTTTTGAAAATCAGCACATTACAGGCAGCCAGATAGTGCTATGCAGAAAAACATGCAAGTTCAAAATCAAACCACCAATAACGATGACATTTTATTGCATTATTTGCAGTCAAATAAATCTAAAATTAAATATTTTATAGTTATGTGATCTTGATCATGTCATGTTTCAATAGATTTGAGCCTCAATTTCCTCAACTCTAAAAACACCATGTTATATCACATAGGTGTTGTCAGAAATCAATATAAATATATAAGAATTAGTTTAGTGTCCTGCAATTAGTAATATATAATACATAATATTTCAATTGGTTGTAAATATTTTTGGTAAGATAATCAGAGGTTATTCTCACTGTTTTCAACATCAAATTATTTTAGGTGTGTGCATGCGTGTTAAGTTGCTTCAGTTTTGTCTGACTACATGTGACCCTATGGACTTTAACCTGTCAGGCTCCTCTCTTCATGAGATTCTCCAGACAAGAATACTGGAGTGGGTTGCCATGCCCTTCTCTAGGGGCTCTTCCTGACCCATGGATTGAACCCAAGTCTCCTGAGTCTCCTGTATTGCAGGTGGATTATTTACCACTAGCACCACCAGGGAAGCCCTCTTTTAGGTGACACTTGCTTAATATAATGATAAAGTGGAGATTCCTGCTTATAGTTCCTAATCTTCCTTTACATGGTAACGACATGTAAACACAATTTTTCCAAATGCAACCACAACCCTTGAAATGTCTTCATCTTGGTCTTCTGAATATCTATGCTAAAAATTATATAGTTACTCAGATGGTAAAGAGATGCTTTCAGTGCTGGAGACCCAGGTTTGATTCCTGGATCAGGAAGTTCCGCTGGAGAAATGGATGGCTACATGCTCCAGTATTCTTGCCTGGAGAATCCCATGGACAGAGGAGCCTGATGGATTTTAGTCCGTGGGGTTACCAAGAGTTGAACAAGCCTAAATGATTAAGCACACACTCCTTCACCAGCATTCTCTCAGTTCTCTGCCTAATTACTTCTTCTATTCTGGGTAATTGATATAAAAGAAAATCTTACATTTTGTTAGATATTAGTTTAACTCTTCTGTATAGAAATGAGTACTTTTATGCTAATAAGAGGACCATCTTTCACATGAAATAATCTCCCAACACTCAAGCAGAGTAGACCACAAAAAAATGGCTTTGTGGCTGACCTCAGCTAACATCTCTAGTTTCATTTTAAATTACTCTTTCTCACTGTGCTTTGATGAATGAGACATCCAGGAAAGCATTTTTTTTTTTAAGTTTACCAACTAAGCCCTGAACTCCAGGAGGTAACTTTAGCAAGACCAAGAGAAAGTTGAGAGGATAACCTTTTTATCTATTTATACTAATGACTTATCTTCTGTCTGTTATTATAAGAATGGGAGAATTTAATTCAGATGACCATTATATCTACCACTGTGGGCAAGTAAAAATATTTTCTCTCATGTTTAAGTTGCATCAATTTTATGGTAGCTCCGAATGATAGATCATTTCTCAGTGGATCCCAAAGGCCATCCTAAATCTAAAAAGGTTTGATTTTATGAAGACTATATAATTCTATTTACATGATGAAATGAGCATATACATTAGGAAAGAACTGGAACAACTATGCTATTGCCAATTCAATTTCATCAATTGATACTGTGCATGTACACAGCTAAAATTCCCTCATATGTTTTAGAAAGGTGTATTAAAAAAATTCTTTAAAAGTGGTAAGGATTAAGACTGATCTCCATTCCCAACTTGAAAGTGTTGCTTTTCAAGTTATAATTTCAAGGGAAAAGGAGTAACTTATAGGCACATGCTTATGCTTTGTGTAGAGAATGTCAAGAAAATACTATTAAATCAAAGTGAATTTTTGCCTTGAAATGCATATAAAGAATCATAGAACTGATAGCAATTTAAATAAAGAGCTTTTTTATATATTAAAGAGCATTCAATGTAACAAGAAAACTCATGAATCTTGAATGCACTTGATCAAACTGGATTTTAGTTTCCTGGCCTTTGAATTGGAAGAGACTGCTTAATATCTTTCCAACTTTAAAATCATATGCTATTTCATTGAAATGAGACAGTAAAGAGGACTTTAAAAAAAAAGCTCTTAAATCCATGAACTCTTTTTACTTTAAAAGTTGACTCTTTTTGTTTAATATCTCAGACCAAAAGAATAAAAGTGATAAATATTTTATCTAATAAAAAGGCTTATGGCGTAGAGTCACTGTTACACTAAATTGGTCAGTTTATATCAATCAAGTATTTAATTGTCAATATTTGACAATTTTCCAGAACAACTTCTATTTTCAAGAATATTGTCTCATGTTTTCAGAAATCAAGAAAGTAAAGTGGTGTGTCCCAAGTGTTAATTTAAAAATACACTCACTAAGCTTCTAAAATACATAAAAAATATGATATTACATATGTAGAATATTAAGTAGTATTGATGATAAATATATATTACATATAAAATATAGTAAATGTGTATGCTACCACCCCTACTATAAGCTGATAAAAGAGAGACATAGTGTTAAAGCACAAGAAATCTCAATAAAATATATTTTAGAAAAGCTTAGGGAATTTTTGTAGACAGGACATGCTGTCAAATAAACTAGAAACTTGTTCTAAAAACTAGTTGGCTCCAGTAAATCTTCTTAAAAGAGTTTCTAGAGGATTATGAGTAACAGAAAACATCACTATGTTAAGTGAATGTTTCCATCAGGATCTATGTAGTACATGTCTATTATAGGTTCTGATTTCATATTATCACCCCACATAGTCATTCAGTTCTCCCCCGAGCCCCATGGTTTCTTTTCTAACTTGTCCATCAGATGGTTCCTGGCTTATGACAGCTGACAAGATAAAAATAAAATCCTAGTCACAAATATCTCTTCTACCTAATTCCTTGATGAGTTCTCAAATTTAACATACTTAAGAATTACCAAGAGGGCTAGTGAAAGCATCCATCCCCAGACATTCCTGTTCAATGCGTTTGGAATTGTACTAGAAAATGTTCATTCTAACAAGCTCCCAGGTGATGCTGATCCTGAAGTTCTGTGAACCACACTTTCAGTCATACTGTCTTAGGTGATTTAGATGGACACCCAAATCGATTAGAAGTTCAAATTTTAGCCAATCCTTCTTTCCTCCATTTCTAAAATATTAGAAGCTCATTATACATAGTATTTATAAGCAATCATTTATTTTCTATTTTTTATAATAAACAAAATGAACCACTGCTAATTTCACCAGAGAGGCACTATCTTTTTGGCCAAATTAAGCAACTTAATAATGACCAACTTTCTGACAGTTCCAACCAACTGCACTTTCATTAGATAAGAGTCATGAATTTTAAGAGCGTTTCCAAAAGTTGTTTATTTCAACTGGCTCTCACACTTTTACAAATTGAATATAATAGTGTCTTTTTTTTTTCTTTGTATATAATTTGTGTGTTTGTTTTGTTTTAGGCAAAAATGGCAAAAGCAAAATCTTTCTTTGAAAGAGAGACAATTCCTCTTTGATGTTAATTAGTATAATTGAGGGGTCAAAGTCTCAGAATTTTTTTTTTTGTTTGTTTGTTTTGTTTCATCTTCTTCCTAACCCCTGCCACTCTCGCTAAAGCAGTTCTCTCTAAAATGAAAGGCTAACAATCCAGACTTCCTTCTATTACCAAGGAAAAAATGTACATACTGATGTCCACAAATCTATAACTTTGAAAACTGAAGTTACAAGTTTAAAACACATGTTAACTTTTCTGATCATTACATTTATGAGCACAATAAGGGGAGATGCAGAAGGGCTAGCTTCTCACCCTGGATTGCATTAAAACTTCTCAAACAAACCTTTTCTGGACAGCCCATTCTCAGAAACTAGATCTTCCCATGTTGCAACAGTCTTGAAGGAGATTCATGCTCTGGCAGCCTAAGGATAATAGAATACTGGTGACATTTGTCATAATGATGGCATTATATTATATCAGTTACTAAAAGAACTAAGTAAAGCCTCTACTGGGGAAAAAGAAAGGAGTGAAGAGTGTTACCTATGATTAAATGCCACTATCAAACAGAGAAAGACGAATTATACACTAAAGGAGCTTGTTTTATAGGAACATACTATCAGTAGAGTCAATCTGATATGACTTCACAAAATGTTGTCATTGATGTATGATACAAATTATGTTTCTAAAGAAATAAAGCATTATTAATGTTTTAACAGGTTTGGTTATTTCACTAAATGTTTGGCTCATTCAGTAAAAATTGGATTTAGTAGGTAGTTTTCTAATTCTATATGAGAACAATGATTTCTTAACTGAAAAAAATTTGAAAATATTTGTATGTATCTAGATAGTACATAGGATGTAGCAATACTGGGAGTGTTTTTTTTATCCCTAGATATATCAGTATGACTTTATAGTATGATATACATTTTGCCTTAATTGTGTTTTACTCTTATAAAATGCATAGGTATACATGTTTGTTTGAATGTCTATGAGCCAGTGTTAGAGTGTATAATTTGTAGGATTTTGGAAAAATAGGGTTGTGGGGATTATGTAAAACAAACCATAAATGGAAAGAAAGAAAAACATTAAATTCCATGACACCTTTATAAGCCAAAGGGAAACCCAACATGTTTTGCATCTCTTAAAAATATACTCTTAGCAATGTTTTTAGTATGTTCAAGAAAGCCACTGTCATATTATCATTCAAAGATAGTCTTCCTGTTTCTAGCTGTTCTGTGCTCCTGGGAAAAGTCAGTCATTGAAAAACAACTTAGAATAAGGGAAAAAGAAAACAAATAAATAAAAGGCTAGATATGATTCCAGAATCCACCCATTAATGACATGGAAGCTTGAAAAAAATATTCAACTTCTCCAAGCTTTAGTTTCCATCTCAGGAACCACATAAGCTTGCCAGCATTTTTTTTTTTTTTTTTTGGTCACTTTATATTTTGTGTAGCACTGGAAATTATTTTTTAAAGTGCCTACTTCTAAGATTAAAAAGGGAACAGTACAAGAAGCTATGGAGTGAGGATATACAGAAACATGTAATTTAAAAGATCAAAACTTAAGATGTTAGCTTAAAAGAAGAGTGAATACAAAGTTTTCAGTGACTTCAAGTTTTTATTAAAGATATCTATGGTTCAAGTTTCTACCTATTATGAAGACCCATTTAAATGTTAAAGAACTTACGAAAACTAAGAGCATTAGAAATCAGTAGAAAGAATAATTTTTGTTTGCTTGTTTGTTTTAATTTAGGAGCTCTTATGAAATACATTTCTATATTTTTAAACAAATTCATTCTGAAAAGAACTAGAAAAATACCTATGAAAAGAAACCAGACATGTTAGCTAATGTCTTAGAAAATAAATTTAAAATGCAGAATCAAAGGGGCTATTGCTTTGCTTACACTGCTGAACTGTCTAGGAAAAAGAAAGCAATAAAATTCATATAATTTAAATTTATTATAAATTAGAAAGCAGTTATAATTTTACCAAGGGATGAATAAATACAGAGTACACCAAATTCACACATTCCTCAAGGTGCTCCAGAGATAACTCCCCAATTACATCATCACATGTGGGTCAGTACAACTCCTTTCCCTGCAATTCAGATATTACATGTGGCTTGGAACCAGGGACCAGGAATGGAAAAAGGATAATTTGATCTTTTCATCATTTTTCCACTTTCTTCTTACAGTCTACCTTTTCTATTCACTATACTGTCTCTGGTTCTTTCAAAATCAAGTTATAGAAACTGGGTATAACTTTTTAAAAACAAGGAAAATAATATCATTCATGAGTTTCTCTTGTTTGTTCATTGTGATAGCAGAACACAAGTTGTGTGTTTCATGAGAAGACCACTCTTCAAAGGGAAATTCTGCTCGGAACTCATTCTGAAAGATTGATCATTAATATCATACATATTTGTCCTTCCAAATTGACTGGAACTTGCTTCTTTTTTCACTGCCATGGAAGTTGGTCTAGCTAGTGATACTAGACTTCAATATTCTTAGGATAAGATGTGGGCACAAACATTATACCTATTTTCACAAATGTCTCCATAGTCCTGGGAATCCCAAGTTTCTAGCAGAACTCACTCATGATTTCTTTAGTCGTAGCATTGTACAACCCTACAATTTCTGCATTATAGCACACATCCTTCTGGGAGTCCAGCCTTCTCCTTGGAGACATCAGAAATATCTTTGTGTTTCTCTTACTGACATCTACAAATTTGAGTGTGAAAAAAGTGTATGCTTAGGTTTGAAACATTTCAGCATCCTGGATTCCTACAAAATCTTTTTGATTAATCAAAATTCTTATAACAAATCTGCATTTTATAAGCTATATGTATTTTAAAAGTGCTGGTGATGAGTAGATTCATGGGATTAGATCAGATATACAGAGTGCCTGAAGAATTATTGACAGAGGTTCACAACATTGTACAGGAGGTGGTAACCAAAACCATCCCCAAGAAAAAGAAATGCAAGAAACCAAATGGTTGTCTGAGGAGGCCTTACAAATATCTGAGAAAAGAAGAGAGGGAAAAGGCAAAGAAGAAAGAGAAAGATATACCCAATTGATACAGAACTCCAGAGACTAGCAAGGAGAGATAAGAAAGCCTTATTAAATGAATAATGCAAAAAAAATAGAGAAAAACATTGATTACACTAAAGACTTTGACTATGTGGTCACAAAAAAAAAAAAAACTGTGGAAAATTCTTCAAGAGATGGCAATATCAGATCATCTTACCTACATTCTGAGAAACCTGTATGTAAGTCAAGAAGCAACAGTTAGAATCAGACATGGAACAATGGACTGGTTCATAATTGGGAAAGGAGTATGTCAAGGCTGTATATTGTCACCCTGCTTATTCAACTTGTATGCAGAGTACATCATGCAAAGTGCTAGGCTGAATGAATCACAAGCTGGAATCAATCAAGATTGCCAGGAGAAATATAACCTCAGATATGCAGATGATAACACCCTAATGGAAGAAAGTGAAGAGAAACCAAAGAGCCACTTGATAAAGGTGAAACAAGAGAGTGAAAAAGCTGGCTTAAAACTCAACACTCAAAAAACTAAGATCAGGGCATTCAGTCTCATCACTTCATGGCAAATAGATGGAGAAACAATGGAAACAGTGACAGACTTTATTTCCTTGGGAACCAAAATCACTGCAAACAGTGACTGCTGCCATGAAATTAAAAGACACTCACTCCCTGGAAGCTATGACAAACCTAGATAGCATTTTAACAAGCAGAGATATTACTTTGCTGACAAAGTCTGTATAGTCAAAACTATGGTTTTTCCAGTAGTCATGTATGGATGTGAGATCTGGCCCATAAAGAAGTCTGAGTGCCAAAGAATGAATGCTTTCAAATTGTGTTGCTATTTACAATAGCTAGAACATGGAAGCAACCTAGACGGTCATCAGCAGATGAATGGATAAAGAAGCTGTGGTACATATATACAGTGGAATACTACTCAGCCATAAAAAGGAACACATTTGAGTCAGTTCTAATGAGGTAGACAAACCAGGAGCCTATAATACAGAGTGAAGTAAGTCAGAAAGAGAAATATAAATATTGTATACTGATGCATATATATGGAATCTATAAAGATGGTTTTGACGAATTTATTTTCAGGATAGCATGGAGAAACACATAGAGAACAGACCAACGGACGTGGGGAGGAGGAGAGGAGGGAGAGGGTGAGATGCATGGAGAGAGTAACCTGGAAACTTACAATACCATTTGTAAAATAGATAGCCAATGGGAATCTGCTGTATCACTCAAGGAGCACAAACAGGGGCTCTGTGACAATCTAGAAGGGTGGAGTGGGGAGGGAAATGTAAGGGAGATTCGGGTTGGGAGGGAGGGGATATGGGTATACATATGGCTGATTTTTGTTGATGTCTGATAGAAAACCACAAAATTCTGTAAAGAAATTATCCTTCAAGTAAAAATATAATTAAAGTGGCAAAAAAAAAAATTGCGGTGTTGCAGAAGACTCTTGAGAGTACATTGGACAACAAGGAGATCAAACCAGTCAATCCTAAAGGAAATAAACCCTGAATACTCTTTGAAAGAACTGATGCTGAAGCTGAAGCTCCAATAATTTGGCCACCTAATGCAGAGATGACTCATTGGAAAAGACCTTGATGCTGGGGAAAGATTGAGGGCAGAAGGAGAAAGGGGAAAAAGAAGATGAAATGGTTGGATGACATCATTGACTCAACAGACATGAGCTTGAACAAATTCTGGGAGATGGTGATGGACAAGAAAGCCTGGCACGCTGCAGCCCATGGGGTTGCAAATAGATACTACTGAGCAACTGAACAACATGTGGAGTTACATGTGCTGCACTGCCTTTATTGCCTCTCATTATACCCTGCAAAGTTTTGCCTGCTGTGCAACTGCTCTGGAAAATGTATATGCAATTCTACCCATTATCTTCAGGTTTGGCTCCCCTGGTAAAAATTCAGAGACAACATGAAAATATCCTTGTGATAACTTGTTCCCATTAAAAAGCTGAACAATAGGAGAATATTGATCCAATGAGCAAAAGCAAGGGGTGAAAGGAAGAAATAGAGGTAAAAGGAGTGGAAGTATATTAATATCCTTTTTAAAACTTAAATGTATAGCCTGAAAAATAGAATTTTAGTTGTATGATACATCAGTAGTTACAGAAAAGGATATTTGAAATCTATTAACATTGGTTGCCTTTGGAATTTACCCAGGGAACTGGGAATTAAGAAGGCTTTTAATCATCTTGTATCCCTGGAAAAAAAGATTTCTGTGCCCTTGTCCAGACTGCCCTCCCTTTCTGTGGGTGTGAGTGTGCGTGCATGCACATGTGAATCAGAAAAGTTGACTGACTGACTAATATTCTTTTTTTTTTTTTCTTCATTTATTTTTATTAGTTGGAGGCTAATTACTTTGCAATATTGTAGTGGGTTTTGTCATACATTGACAAGAATCATATTCTTATAAAGTGGGTGACCTTCCTGCTCTAATCAGATATTGGGTCAATTTTCCTCAAATACAAGAGTGAACTTAAGTATACATAAAAGGTATTATTTTTTGTCTTAAATATACCAATAGAGTACTTAGTAGGGGAGACATATTCATTCTTCATCTTATTAAACAATCTTTTTAACGTGTTTCTTGTTTGCTGGGCAGTAAAGATATAAAGGTTATTAAGATATACTCTCTATAGTTCAATAAAATATAATATACAAGAGAGTGGGATGTTTTTAACAAAGTTTTCATGGTAAAGTTCAGACAATTTCTTTAACATATAGAAACTGTTTCACTGAGAATGTTGAATAAATAATTTAAGTCTTTTTCAAGTTTCTTCATTAAAAATAAATTAAATGATTTACTAGATCTACTAGATTTAGATTTACTAGATTTAACTTCTGTTTAAAAAGTCTCATAAAAATTCACGTTAGCATCAGAATTGATTAAATTCTCATCATATATACTTGCACACTAAAATTAAGGGAAAATTCTTTTGAAAAATAGTTTCATGAGTTATTTTTTAAAGGGATCAAAAACACTGCTGTCCATCCATGACTAATGAGAACAGATTTTGAAGCTTCAGGGGTATCAACTGCCTTGATCCTGGCCTGTACATGATTTTTCTAGCAAAACTCAGCTACTGCCGTTAAAATGCCTAAGCTGTCCCTTCTCCTAGGGGCAGAGAGATGTCTGATTAAAATACTTCTGCCTTCTGCCCGTTCCTACTTCAAATGAGAATGAACACCTATTGTATTCAACTACTCCCTTCAGACAACCTGTCTGCATTTGGTCACTAACATAATCTCTTATTTAACATTGCAAGGAAGCCATGTTCTGATTTGATATTTCTGATAACTCAAGGGAGAACTTTATAACATTTTTTTTTTTTTGCCAATTCCAAGTAAAGATAAAAATCTCTGTGAACAGCATCCCTGATTCCATTATTGCTTTTCTTCTCATCAGAATATAAACACAACAGCTTCTTATTTATGCATTGTACTTCCATGTTACATCCATTTTGCTACCAATATGAAGATTTCCATACAACATAACAGTGCTTGAGTATATATTTTTAAAATAAAATTAGTACCTATTTTTAAGCAAATCACAAAATTTAGAATGTATGAAGGCTGGAACTTTGCTAAATTTCTAAAATTATTAACTTACTTCATTCACTTCAAGAATATTTAGCAAGCAGATACAATGTGCCAAGGACTCTTCTAGTCATTTGGGTATATCTGTGTGTAAAAGAGAATAGATTCCTATCTTCATGGAGATTATATTTTAACAAGGAGAGATAGACAATAAAACTGATATAGCAAATGCATTTTCTACCATTTACAAGTATGAAGACTGAAAAAAGCTTGTCAATATATAGAGATCAAGAGTGTCAGGGACTGGGAAATAGAAGGGTACTATTAAATAGGGTGATATGACAATTCTCCTTGAAATGATAAAATTTGAGTAAAGATTTAAGAAGGTAAGTTGTTTAGTCATGTGGATTTCTGGATTCATTCCAGAAGAAACAAATAGCGCATATACAATCTTTATAGGGCTTCCCTGGTGGATCAGTGGTAAAGAATCTGCCTGCAATGCAGGAAACCCTGGTTCAATTCCTTGGTTGGAAAGCCCCCCTGGAGGAAAGCACGGCAACCCACTCCAGTATTCTTGCCTGGAGAATCACAAGGACAAAAGAGGTTGGTGGGCTACAGTCCATGTGGTAGCAAAGAGTTGGACACGACTGAAGTGACTGAGCACACACCATCTTCATGGGACTTTTTCCCATGGCTCAGACAGTAAAGAGTCTGCCTGCAATGCAGGAGATCCAGGTTTGATCCCTGGGTTGGGAAGAGAAGGGAATGGCTACTCCAGTATTCTTACCTGCAGAATCCCATGGACAGAAATGAGTCCAGTGGGCTACAGTCCATTGGATTGCAGAGTCAGTCATGACTGAGGACACAATCATGCACAATCTGTACAGTGGAGCCAAAGAGGCCAGTGTGGCTGGAATATTTGATTTGGGGTAAGGACAGGAAAAATAGAAAATGAAGTCAGAGAGTTAAGGAGGAGTTGGAGGGGTAAGATTATATACAGCTTCATAGATTGCATAACGGTTGTGACTTTTACTCTGAATGAACTCGGAAGCTATCACAGTTCGGAGTTGACACGCTCTGACTTTGTCTTAGAGTGATACCTCCCATTCTAGTGGCTTCTGTATATTGATTTTGTATTGGACTAAGAGTATAAGTAGAAGTCCAGTTAGGTAGCTACTGAAGTAATCTCAGTTAGAAGAGAAGATGAAGACTTGTTTGAGGGAGGTACCAGCAGATCAGGTAAGAAGCTTCAAGATTCTAGAGGAGACAATATTGCCAGGAAGTGGAGAGGAGAGTCAAGGAGGACTCCATAAATTTTGGTGCTAAGCAACTGAAAGGATTCATTTAGGTATAAGTAGGTTTTGGAGGAGAAAAAGTAGGGGTCAGTAATCCACATATTCTGTTTGAAACTCAAAAGGAATAACAAACTAAGCATATAAATGGAGGACCACTGGCAACTATATTGTACTTGAAGTTATTAGGCTGCATGAACTCACCAAGGGAGGGAGGCTAGTTCCAGAAGAGGAAAAGACAGAACTCTGAATCTTGAGATGGGTTAGGAATATAAGGATAAACGGACAGGGTTAATAAGGAACAGCTGTGATGTATAGTGGGTTTCCCTGGTGGCCCAGAAATTAAAAGTATCTGCCTGCAATGAGGGAGACCTGAGTTAGATCTCTGGGTCAGGAAGATCCCCTGGAGAAAGAAATGGCAAACCACTCCAGTGCTCTTGCATAGATGCAGCAACATATAGCAGTATCTTGGAGAAGAAGTAATGAAATATATCAGAGGAGAGAATGAACATCTGTGTGAAGAGCTGTTAACAGATCCAATAAAATGTGGGCCGTGAAATAATAACTGGATTTAAGAGTGTGGACATCACCAGTGAACTGGACAAGAGCAGCAATACAAGAGGTAAGAAAACAAAAGTCAGGCTATAGAGGGGTCTAAGAAAAGTGAAAGAGAGAATAAAGAAATGTAATATGCTCGACCTTTCCAAGGAGATTCATTACAGAAGAAAGTATTCTTTTAACATAAGAGTCCTTAGGATTTTATAGCTGAGAAAAACAAAACCGATAGAATACATAAGTGACAAATTCAAACAGTTTGTAAGGGATAGAAACTGATTCAAATTCAAACCTGCCTGTCTCTTTTTGTTGTACTCTGCTATTTTCACAAATAGCCAAAGAAATCAGAGAGTGATCAATTAATTCTTATTTTATGTGATTTTTTGAGAATTAAGTGATTTATTTATACAAATTGTATGGCAAAAAATCGAGCACATTATAGGTGAGAAATACAGGCTAGATTTCTTCTCCTAATGTTCCCTACTCCTGTTTTCTGTCTGAAATATACAGGGTCATTGGGATATGTAAAGCAAGTATTTATTGCTTATGAACCATATGATAAGAGGAAATATATGATAAGCTACTAAAAGAACATATGATATTTGCAACTTACATTTCTTTTTATAACAGAGGGATAAAAGAAATGTATTTTTGTTCACATTTTGTCATCAGAAAGAAAGGAATATTAGACCCTATCCAGGCTTTCCTGGGGGCTCAAATGGTAAAAAATATGCCTGTTATGCTGGAGACAAGGGTTTGATCCTGGGTCAGGAAGATCTCCTGGAGAAGGGAATGGCAATTCACTCCAGTGTTCTTGCCTGGAGAATTCCATAGACAGAGGAGACTGATGGGCTACAATCTAAACAAAATGTGGGCCTTTTCAGCTAACTGATAATACAAGCATTTGTGTATAATTTATAAACTTACATTACTCTAAAAAATAGCTATTCATCTATGTAAGGAAGAAAGTTAGAATCTCCTATCGGTTTGTCTCCAATATTATTTAAAGTATATTTTCCTTTGTAAAGTTTTTTTGTTTAATGACAGCACAATTTTGAAAATGAACATCATGTGGTTTGGAAATATTCACATTATTTGATAATTATTTCAGTTACTGAACAGAAGAAGAAAAATGAATCTAAATATGTATAAAATGATATTTAAGGATTAGTGAGCATAAGTGGTTGTTTATATTTCAACACCTTAGAAAAACACTACTTTGAAAATGCATGCATAGGGTCAAAGTTTTAGATTTAGGAAACAGTAACTGGCCTTGTTTTGTTAGAACTTAGACAAACATAAATTATAGAGACACATAGTTGTAGATGTTTACATAGATATGGATAAGAAAATAATATCAGAATAGGCCTTTAAGAATTGCAAGCTTTGCAGATCCTTTCCAATCCAGATCAGTAATGTTAAAATACTGTTTCCTTCAAAATTACATCCTATCTTAGGGTGAGGATTGCCCTAAGAGACAATAAATATACAAATAAATAAGTCATTCATGAATGTTTGGGATATGGGATGCTTACTTGAGTTACATTATCAGGAGATAAATCTCTTCGGGAATATTTGAATTTAGAGCAAACTGACAAGAAGAAGGTAGTCATGCAGGTATTTTTGAACAAAGCTTTCTAAGTAAGAGCTAAAGCAAGCATAGAGGCCTTAAATATATCAAAGTATGATTCTGAAATTTAAAAATCAGGAAGAAGGAGCTCTCTGTGCAAAATGCAGTAAGAAAATGAGAAAATAATGGGAGAGATCATTGGAGAGGTTAGCCAGACAGAATACACAGGACCTGGTATGCCAAAGAGTCCTCACTTCATTGCAAGGGCGATGGGAGCCTTTAGAGAACTGGTAAGTGGTAGAATGAGGTGATTTAATAAAGGCTTTACAAACTCCCTCTGGCTGATTTATGCAGAGTGGATCAGAGCGATTATAAAAGCCTAGTATTAGAAGCCTGTCAATGGAGTTGAGATGACTGACAAGGTGATGTGAAGAAAAAATATACCAGCTAGATACCATAATAACTGGTTCAGCCAAAAATTTATTCAAGTCTTTCCATAAGATATGAAAATCCAAATGAAATTTTCAGCCAATCCAATATAACAAATGAACTAAATTACCTATCTGTTTTGTAAAATGTGGAATTGTGTGAAAGAAAGAGGAAAAAAATAACTTTCACTAATTGGGTACACCTCAGTTTGAACGGATTGAGTTTGAGAGACTGGCAGTAGAATTCTGGAAAGACACTGGAAATCGAGATTAAAATTTACTGTAAAGAGAGCCAGTTTTGCAATTTGGGGCAACATCAGCCTAGAGGGAGTCATCAAACCATTAGAAAGACTGGCCTCTCCCTAGCCACAAGGGTTTGGGGTCTTTGTAGAACACTTCTCTTTTATGATGCAAAGCCTCTAAACTTGAAGAGACTGAAGTGGGAAAGAGAAAGGTTTAGACTCTATTATAAAAGGAAAAAAGTAATGAGAAAGAGAGACTCAAATTTCCTCTGTTTCCCATCAGTGGGCTTCCGTGGTGGCTCAGCTGGTAAAGAATCCACCTGCAATGTGGGAGAACTGGGTTTGATCCCTGGATTGGGAAGACCCTTGGAGAAGGGAAAGGTTACCCACTCCAGTATTCTGGCCTGGAGAATTCCATGGGGTGGCAAAGAGTCAGACAAGACTGAGCGACCTTCACTTTCACTTTCCCATCAGTGCTTTTTCTTTGCTGGGAAGATCCAGACACATTGTTGTGTTCCCATAACATAAACGGTGTATTTATTAATGCAACTTAATTTTTAGAAGAGTACATGAAAATGTGCATACTGCCCTCAATAGAGTTATAATTCAATTGTGAGGCAAAAGCAATTGCCTTCTGCTTTTATTTCAAAATTCACAATTATGCAATATTTCAGAGGAAAGTTGCACAACTGAGTCCTAAATAGAATTTATACCTTCTCACTTTACATGGCTTTTCTTAACCAGCTTCTCTTTTTGCTAAATCCTTCTGTGACTGATAAATCTCCATCCATACCTCTCGATCCTACCATATTATATATCACCTTGATTTGTTCCCTGTTATATTTCTACCTCACTGTAGACAAATTCAGAGTTTTGGGCCTCTTTGAATTTTTCAATCTACACTTTATTGGGATCCAACAGAAGACCAGCAGGAAAGCTGATCAAACAAATGCTCTTCCATAGAAGAGGTATGTCTATGTGTATGCATTGTTGTTGGGAATAAGGGGCTACAAATACTTCTATAATAATTATTTTTTGTCCCTGAGAGATGCAATATCATTTTTAGAATTTTTTAAAATACATACAAAATGTGTGAAGAATCTTCTCACAAAAGATATATATTCTAAAATCATGAAGTAGCTAAATATTCCATCCACAGTTTTAAATTCTTAAGTATACTAAGCCAATAATCAGAAACTCACACACTTTAAAAAAAGGATAGAAAACAATTAGTCTTTATCTTAATTAAATGATGAAGCAATTCAACCAACTCAGCTTTTAAATTTAATCATAATTAATCTAAATAGGTATACAATGCTGTATTTAGTGGTTCAATAAGTCAGTAGGCATCTGGCAGAATCATTCCAACTCTATAGGCTGCTTCATTTATTCAAAAAGTGATAACAAGACAGAAAATCATTAAGAAGTTTTTTGTTGTGATGACAGTGCATTTTTCAAAGTTTGTCTTGAGATATACTAAAAGATGTAAACCTCATACACATTTAGAGTAAAAGAATTCTTAGATCTGATACCAAATGCATGAACCACAAAAAGAAAAAAATGAAATCAGACCTCATAAAATATTTTGCCTTGCACAAGGCTATGTAAAATAATAATACAGTAACTAGAGCTATAATGAAGGCCTCATGTTTTACATATGTCAATCACTTATTTAATTTAATGTTCTTATGTAGACTATATAAAGGTCCAACTTAATAGCTGTGTTGTACTGAGAGTAATTTGAGATAAAATGTGATGAGTATCTGGTTGTTTTCACCAAATTATTTGGTTCAGTTTGCTTAGTATACCCATTACTGAAGGCAGAAGTTTTCAATTCAATTTTCAAAGTATCATTTTATTCTCGACCTCTAAAACAGTAAATATTTTCTGCAAAAGACATATCGTCATAATGGAAGAAGAAGGCATTGTCCTATACTGCCATTAGATGATAATTTGGACAGGGAGAGAGAAAGAGAGGAGACCTGTTTATAGGTATAATGCATGCACAGACTCAGGTAAACATAAATGAACTCCTGATTTGAGCATGGTGACTCAAAAAGAGCCAACAGATATGAGAAAAGTTTATATAAATTATTCATTATTCTTTTTATTATGCTTCTTCATTTATTTATTTATTTTTAAATAATAGCATAAGTGTAAAGCTTTTGGTGATATATTGCCAAGCTGAAAGGTAGGTTAAATAAATAAGACAAAAGTTAATTAGGGAAAGACTATGCTTGAAAATCTGAGCATCATCAAGAAGCAGTATTATCTAAACAACAGAATTCTTTGTAATTATGTATCTCAAAATGAAGAAGAAAATTGTGCCTGATGAATAGTCCAAATTACTACATATATTTTCAAAGATGTGGATGAGTTAACACTGATGCTACTATAATAACTTTTGAATATCTAGAAATTAACATTAACCTCATGATGAACATTTGGATTTACTTTTACTCAGCAATGAATTACTTATAATCAAAGGACTTTTCAACAACTGGTTCTGGAGAATGTACATAGGCAAAAAACACAAAACTAAGCTAAAGTAAGCAAATCACAGACCTATATAGGGAACATAAGATATAAATATTCTCATATTTCTGAGGATGTACTGACTGATAATGAGAACACGGCTTCTTACTTGATGGGCCCTTGCCCATAAATATAGTTTACAATATTATCATAACTACTAAAATCAGAGCTACCTCCTCCTTAGCAAAAGAAAATACCTTTGAGAAAATGTAGAATTTCTTACAGAGAATAGATGTTCTTCTGCAATGGATAAGCAGGTTAAATCTTATGCAAGATAAAGACAGAGTCTGCAATTTAAAAAAATGTTTTCTACTCATGTATTTATATTATTTCTTAAGTTTACAGACAAAATGAATTGATAAGTTTAATTTGAACATATTTAATAGGAACTGAGTGGTCAGTTGAGAGGACAAGTCCGAAATTCAGAAGAAATATGGTACCAGTAGAACAAAGTTGATGCCAAGATAAATTATCAGTAGGTAGATGGCATTACAAGATGCATGGATGAGTAAGATCATCTTTCATGGGATACAAGTATGGGCTCAGGACAGAGCCCTGTGTAGTGTCTATAATCTAAAGACCAAAAGCAAAATCAAGGAGAAAAATGTGACCATATAGTCAGCAAATATTTGAACAAAATCTAATATACAAAAAATAATCTCAAATGTTTTTTGCCTCAAATTGCATTTCCCATCTTTTTATTCATTATATAAAAGAATACTGAGCATCATTTACCTTATTGAGTGTACACATAGAATATAAAATACTGACAGTTTGAAGAAAGGCTGATTCATGTTTCTAATCTTTTCTCCTTTGCTATTATTACATACTTATTTTAATAACACTTTAAAAATGTTTAGATTAAAAAAGCAAAGAAAGATTGTGATTAAAAAAATTTCTATAGCAAACCATTACCTATAGTATTTCAATAATGACATTAAAATTTTTCTCTTATTTCAAGTGAATTTTATTCCCCCTCAGTTGAATTACATCATAGATTTCAGTAGTTCATGACTTTTTTTAACTTTAAGGATTATTTTTGATATTACTGAAAATTGTGAAATCTTTCTGCATGAAAGGTTAGATAGTCAAAATTGCTCTTGAATTTTTCTCAAAAGACCTGATTAAGAATTCAACTGTATACAGTGATATGCATTATTATATTAATTGCACTCAGAACTAGAAAATATATCATCCCATTGAGAAATTATATTCAAAATTAAATCATTTAAGGGCTTAACCACTTGGAACATTTCAGCAATTCACTAAATCAGTACTAACTTATCTACAATTGAATATTTTATTTGTTTAAATTTAAAGGCATTAAAGATTTTGCTTGCATTGGTAAAAGAGAGATTGCTAATTTCTAACAAGTAGAGGCAAAAAGGGGCTTTCCTGGTGGCTCAGATAGTAAAGAATCTACCTGCAATGCAGGAGGCCTAGGTTCTATCCCTGGGTTGAGAAGATTCCCTGGAGAAGGACATGGCAACCCACTCCATTATTCTTGCCTGGAGAATCCCATGGACAGAGGAGCCTGGTGGGCTGCAGTCCATTGTATGGCAGAGTCGAACATGACTAATGCATGCACGCATGCGTGCATGCACACACACACACACACACACACACACACACACAGAGGCAAAACAGTTATCTAAATTACCACTGATAGCCACTTAAAATCAAGTGCTTATAAGTGAGAAGGGTCTGAGTACCACGTAGAAAGTAAATATAAATACCAGCTATGAACACATGATCCTTGCAAATTGAAGACTATAAGAGCTGAGTATTTTCCCTTTACTTTAAAAGGTTTTATGTATGTATCTATTGTAATCAATTTTGTTTCCTTCCTCTCTCCCATGCCCCTACCATTTAGCATAGCATGTGTTTGTTGTTTTGGACCTTACATTTTAGTATGTAAATTATAAAATATGGAAATAGAAGTCTGACAAAATTAAAAGAGAAATGAACAGTATCCGAAGATGGAAAAATAGAGTTGTATCCTCTTTTGATTAGCAGCTTTCAATTGTGCAACAGACATACTTATCTTATTAGCAGAGGAATGGGCTTGCTATTGTTTTTATTTGCAACCTATTCTAGTTAAGAGAGATGAGAATGAATGTCAAATCAATGAGATACAGAGTGTGAATTTATACTGGGGCAATTTAGGAAAGCTGGAATTCTGTTTTCTGGAATCTTCCCCTGTAGTTCATAAGAGAAATTAATGTTTGTGAGATATGGAAAATGTAAGTGGACTAGCAGCCATATTTTCTCCCTTTGGAAGTTGGTGCAGGGTAATTGTTGGTCTTCTAGCAAACTGTATTGGTGTGGAGCAGCATCATACCTGCAACTTCCAGCCTCTGCCCAATCGCCTTCCTTTAGCTTCTCTGAGTCTTTAGTCAAGTGCATGTGTGAAAAGAACTAGTCTCTCTCTCAGAGATTGGAAGTGGTAAAAAACAGATGCAAGTTCTGGTTTTCTCTCATATGTCCTAGCTGTCTTCAGAGATTTCCATTTGTTCATGTTCTGTCCATATTAGTTTTCTTTCCCCGTTGCTGAACTGACTAACCTATAGCAAATTTGACCAGATATAAAACATAGACAACAACAATGCACAGGTACTTCACCAACTCCACAACTATGTAAGGGCTGATTCTTGCAATATCTTTATAATTTATAGTGTCTCTATTTCTCTTAATGAACCCTGAGTTAAATCATAAGAGAATAAAAATAACGACACTGGAAGAAGCTCTATCAAAAAGTGATATTTCAATACACGCATTGGTCTATATTACCTATATTACATATGAAAGTAGCTTACGTAAGCTCCAGAATTTGAGTACAAAAACAAGAAACAAAGACAAAAATGAAATAGGAAAAATAAATAATAAAAATAAAATAGGGCACATATTTTTCTGAAGTTTCATTGTGAAACAAATTAAAAATTAAAACAGGCCCTCACAAGATCCAATTTAATAATAATAAAAAATCTCATGATGTAACAGCTTAATGACCCATTATTTAAATGGTATAGAAAAAATCTGACTCTAGAGTAACATCACCTTTGAAATGACTTAATCTAAAGTCCATAAATATTTCTGCTTTAATAAAGTATATAATAGCCTGTCTTTAAAAGGGACTAAAGAGCAAATTAAAATAATGGCTATATTGTTATACTTTAAAAAATATGTATTTTTTGTTTGGCACAACTGCATTTATTTATTGTGTGTTTCCTTGCACCAGGAACTACACTATTATATATTCATTAATTTTGTTGTTACAATTCCTTATAAATTCTATTTTTATCATAGTTTATAAATGGAGGAAAAAACACAGGAAAATTAAATAATCTGCCTGAAGAAATACATCTAATAAATAACAGTAAGTTGAACTTAGTTTATCTGACCTCAGACTGTAGATAGATGTTCACTTCTTTGACATTATCATTAAAATTTTATTTAAAAAATATCAAAATATGAATCAACACTAATGAAATGTTGGGTTCATTATTCCAATCTGAAGAGTCTTTTTAAAATCATCATTTTATTAGGTTACTTGAGGAGATGAGGTTGGGGAGATGGGAAGAAGTGTTAGATAAGAAGGGAAGGCTAAATGTCTATCAGTCAGTCAGTCAGTCAGTCAGTCAGTTCAGTTGCTCAGTCGTGTCTGACTCTTTGCAACCCCATGAACCACAGCACGCCAGGCCTCCCTGTCCATCACCAACTCCTGGAGTTTACTCAAACTCATGCCCATCGAGTTGGTGATGCCATCCAGCCATCTCATCCTCTGTCGTCCCCTTCTCCTCCTGCCCCCAATCCTTCCCAGCTTCAGGGTCTTTTTCAATGACTCAACTCTTTGCATGAGGTGGCCAAAGTATTGGAGTTTCACCCTCAGCATCAGTCCTTCAAATAAACACCCAGAGCTGATCTCCTTGAGGATAGACTAGTTGGATCTCCTTGCAGTCCAAGGGACTCTCAAGAGTCTTCTCCAACACCACAGTTCAAAAGCATCAATTCTTCGGCACTCAGCTTTCTTCACAGTCCAACTCTCATATCCATACATGACCACTGGAAAAACCATAGCCTTGACCAGACGGACCTTTGTTGGCAAAGTAATGTCTCTGCTTTTTAATATGCTATCTAGGCTGGTCATAACTTTCATTCCAAGGAGTAAGTGTCTTTTAATTTCATGGCTGCAGTCACCATCTGCAGTGATTTTGGAGCCCCCCAAAAATAAAGTCTGACACTGTTTCCACTGTCTCCCCATCTATTTCCCATGAGGTGATGGGACCAGATGCTATGATCTTAGTTTTCTGAATGTTGAGCATTAAGCCAATTGTTTCACTCTCCTCTTTCACTTTCATCAAGAGGCTCTTTAGTTCCTCTTCACTCTCTGCCATAAGGGTGATGTCATATGCATATCTGAGGTTATTGATATTTCTCCTGGCAATCTTGACTCCAGCTTGTGCTTCTTCCAGCCCAGCATTTCTCATGATGTACTCTGCATATAAGTTAAATAAGGAGGGTGACAATATAAAACCTTGATGTACTCCTTTTCCTATTTGGAACCAGTCTGTTGTTCCATGCCCAGTTCTAACTGTAGCTTCCTGACCTGCATACAGGTTTTTCAAGAGGCAGGTCAGGTGGTCTGGTATCCCCATCTCCTTCAGAATTTTCTAAAGTTTATTGTGATTCACACAGTTGAAGGCTTTGACATAGTCAATAAAGCAGAAATAGATGTTTTTCTGGAACTCTCTGGTTTTTTCAATGATCCAGCGGATATTGGCAATTTGATCTCTGGTTCCTCTGCCTTTTCTAAAACCAGCTTGAACATCTGGAAGTTCACGGTTCACGTATTGCTGAAGCCTGACTTGGAGAATTTTGAGCATTACTTTACTAGCGTGTGAGATGAGTGCAATTGTGCAGTAGTTTAAGCACTCTTTCAGATTGCCTTTCTTTGGGATTGGAATGAAAACTGACTTTTTCCAGTCCTGTGGCCACTGCTGAGTTTTCCAAATTTGCTGGCATATTGAGTGCAGCACTTTCACAGCATCATCTTTCAGGATTTGAAATAGCTCAACTGGAATTCCATGACATCCACTAGCTTTGTTCATAGTGATGCTTTCTAAGGCCCACTTGACTTCACATATGTATACTTACATATGCATATCAATATACACACATATGTGTATGTATGTTTCAAATGGGTAGGATTAGATAGTTGATAATGAAACAGTGAAGCACTTTCAAATACTTTCAGTAATTTTAGATAATTATTTTTGTATCTGAAGTTCCATTACTAAATTCTTACTTTTGCTTCAATATCTTGTTTCAATTTTAGATGTTGTAAAGCAATCTCCTACTATGGAATATACTTTAGACCTCCTTTGTTGCATTAAACAAAAATATTTCACTTGCCTCATTCTCTCAATGATTTTTAATCACAGATTTTTGTTAAGTAAATACTAGGTTTACATTACCATGATCATATAAATATTGGTCACATTTGATCTCTATAATGTCCTATATTCACATAATTTGAGAGTGGGTTAAATATTGGTATTATCTGGATAGAAAAATTACCATGTTTTTGGTTTTTCTCTTTTTTCTATTCCCATCCTTAATTCTTCCCCAGGCCCTAAAACTATATTTGGTCTAGTCAGCCATATTTAATCTCTTATTTACAAAAGAACTTAATTTGAAATCTTCTCTCATGGGTCTCTCCCTCTTCCTCCTCCTGGGTTGTTTGATCACTAGTGTTGAAAGAAAGCTGATTGGAAGTGGATACATGTGAACTCATGTTTATCAAGGGATGATACAACAGTAAATTGGTCTCTGCATTGAGAGGTCCCCCCAAATTCAGGGAGTATTTTCTTTTGAGTATGCCACTTAATGCTGCTGTTTCTAGGCAGCATTTCATCTTTGACCTCAATGGGAACAAATGTTGCCAGAACTCAATCATATTCTTTTTTTCAGAATTGGGTGTGAATGGCTATAGGCAAACTCTTAAGCAGTTGAGATCTGTTTCTCACTGACCCTTCCACAATAAGATGTTAACCCACACTTCTGATTTCAGCTTTGAGATCATACCTCACTACATTCAAATGTACCTGATGCCTGTAATCCTGGAGCTTCTTCAGAGTTTTACTCTGCAAGTTTGAAGACAGTTTTCTGGGGATTACTATGTCAGTATTTAATTTTCTATAGCTCTTCAGGTGGCTTTTTCTTCCCCCATTATCCTATTCTTGTGAGTGTTACTTTTTTATTCTTTTATTTGCACTATTAAATACTTAACTCTAGAAGACTTAACTATGTGTATTATATAATCATAGTAAACTAGAGGAATGTTTCTGTTATTTTAATCTAGCAGTGTGTATTTTCTGTATAGTTTGGATGGTACAATTTGTAATAAAGATTATCAGAAATTAGAAATCAAGCTTGAAAATTTCAGCAAAAACCTTGACTGCAATCAAATTATGAAGCCAGTTTATTGACTTACCTGTTGTTTCCAAATAACTTATTTATCTAATGTGATCTTATTATATCTGAGTTTAGTATAGTATTACAAGGAAGAGTAGATCTGAACAATTAAGGTGGGGAATGATGTAAATTAAATTCAGTTTCCACAGCAATATAGAGACTGTTAACAGTACAAGAAACTTTTATGCAAACATGATATTGAACCTATAATTGTTGTGAATTCCTTTAATAAAGGGAATACTGATTAATCATCAAGTTTTGGGATAATATAAGAAGTACCAGAAACAAACTTCCAGCTTGGAAAATAAAACATTTGGATTAGAATAAAGGGTCATTTTATGTAGCATCCTGCCTAGTGTTTAGGTTTTCTTTTCTATTTCTGGGGTAGTGGGGTAAGGATGGAAGTTTCAGCACATATTTTTGAACTCTTCTCTCCCAACTCCTTGGCAGGGTAACTTAGCTGTAAAAATTACCTCAATTAATTGTCTTAGCCTACTATAAAAAATCCCAAGCACCTTTCATTTTTCCTTAACTCTCCACTGCCCAACAGACTCTGACAGCCTGATCTTCTCAGGCATTGATGGTTCTCACACCAACCAACCTGAGCAGAAAAAGATTTCATCTTTCTACTTCCTGTGTGACATAGCAAAGACCATGCTAAATAAATACCACCATGATAAATAAATACAAATTAAGAAAATTTTAACCAAAATATATGCGGTCCCTTGAGAATATGTAAGTAGAGTAATTCCTAAGAAAGTACCAGAGGGGAAAATAGACACCATGGGGCACGATGATCCATTAGGCAAATAGGCAACTCATGGTCAGGGGTAAATGAGGAAGCTGTCGGTGAGCAAAAAACTAAACCTCTTCCTAAGAATTTTAAACTCTGTGATGGACAAAAGGATAGTAGATTTCCTTAGGTCCTCTTAACTATCTTATCTAAGTCTAATGAAGCAGAGGGACCTGGGTCTGTCTGGGACTAACAGTGGCTGGGACAGACAGTTTCAGATAACACAAATATGGTTAGAAAAGGGACAGATGGACAAACAGTACTTACTGAATAATTTAGAACTTAAATACTCCCATATTCTCTCAATAAAATACTTTTCTAGTATCTTATATAATGATGTTTCTATATGTTCAATATAAAATGTTGAATAAAAGTGAGTTTCCCCTGTACACTATCTGTGATATATAAATAATATTCTATTAAATATAATATTTTGTGATATAAAAGCAATAAGAATTAAAGAATAGCAAAGACAGTGATATTGAGAAAGACATACTTTATGGGAGCACCACTGTAGTCTCTAAAGATGTGATCTCTGCTAATAGCAAGCTACCAGAGTCTTAGGCACTCAAGAATCTCAGGTCTGCAAGACTGTGATTTGTTGGAAGTGTTTTTGCCTAGTTTTATTTTCTGACAATTTGTAAAATCCAGAATCATGTGAGTGGCTGTATACAAAAAAATGTAGACACTGGAAGTGAGATAGTTCTTAGTTAAGAGAATATTACATGCAAACAACAATAGAAGTTATAAAAGCTCTCAGATGAAATAGCAGGTGACATTTTGGTATTTGGGCTTGTTAGTGACAGTCAGTGTAGGAGAGCAGCAATCAGCAGCTCATAAGGCAAGTCTGGTACTTTAGCATCAAAGTCCTAAGTGAATATTCAACAATAGCTTCCTTAATTAGACTAAGTTCTCATGTGGGCTTCCTGGGTGGCTCAGAAGGTAAAAGATCTGCCCACAATGTGGGAAATTGGGGTTTGATCCTTGGGTTGGGAAGATCCCCTGGAGAAGGGAATGGCTATCCACTCCAGTATTATTCCCTAGTAAATTCCATGGACAGAGGAGGCTGGCAAGCTACAGTCCATAGGAACGCAAAGAGTCAGACACGGACTGAGCAAACTAACACTTTCTCATGTGGTGAAAGTTGAATGTACAAATTGATATTTAAAATGGAAAAAAAAAAATCTATAGACATTTAGTAAACTTATTCAATCAGTAAGTTTGAGTTTTTTATTTATTTTTTCATGATTTCTAGACAGAGCAGAATCTTGCTTAAGTCCCTGACTGCCTGAGTTTGAATCCTGTCTCTAAACCCACTGCTGCTGCTGCTGCTGTGAAGTGGCTTCAATCATATCCAACTCTGTGCAACCCAATAGACAACAGCCCACCAGGCTCCTCTGTCCCTGGGATTCTCTAGGCAAGAATACTGGAGTGGGTTGCCATTTTCTACTCAGCTAAAACCCCCTAGGTCCATGGATTTGGGTAACTTACTCAACTTCTGTGTCTCAGTTACTTCATGTATAAAAAGGAAATAATAGTATAAACTATCTCATGAGGTTGCTATGAAACAACCAACTCAAAAATTAGTTAGTGTGTATAAATTGCTTAGGACAGTACCTAGCTCAAGTAGTTGCTATGAAAACATATGCATATTATTATCATTATTTTGAGATATTTTATAAATCTTACTTTGTACCAGACACTGTAAAAAACTTATTCCTTGTCCTGAAAAAAGATAATATTGCATTTTGCATCTAACATTATAATCAAATATAATTTCTCTTGGATAGAAAAATAAATGATTTTAATAAATGCTATCAAAAATGACCACAGTAAGTGTGTGATATCAGTCTGTGATAGCAAAAGTAGGACTATGATCAAAATTCTCAAAGTTGTCAAAGTTAGGTTGGTGTTAAAGTTAGGTTCCCTATTATCCCTATTACTGTGTTTTTTTTTTTGTTTTTTTTTTTTTGTTTTTTTTTTTTATTACTTTTTGCTGGTATTATTGTCTTCTAGGACTGATACTCTGTGTTTCATATGGGGCCCTTATCTAGATACAAAGGAAATAATCTAAGTATTAATTAATATTAAGTGATTCATTGGCTTTAACTTGGCCTTTTCAAACAGTATAATTAAGGGATTTTCAATGACCAGAGGCACCCGATAGCATTAAAAGATAATTTATAGTATATTATGCAGACCATTCCCAGTGTACCTTGAAAGCAGACACACACCTGTTTTTGTTGTTGCTAATCTATGTTCAGAGATTGTTGATCAATGATCAATAAGTGTTTGCTGTGGAGCCACACCTTTGTCTTGATATATGTTAATATTAGATATAGACTGCTGTGACTTAGGCATAGGCACATTTAAGTTGACCCAGCATAATTTCTCATCTGAAGAAGTCAGGATACACAACACAGGTCAGTAATTTTATCTAGTGGAAGAATAGATATTGTGCCTTCTGAAATCTCCAAGTGCCTCACCGAGAAGCACAGAGTTGTCCATGATAAATGTTTATAAGCGAGACTAGGTCATATCAGACACCTTGGATGACTAACTTTCTTTTCCAGGCCCAGGCTTGTACATATATTTGAAACAGTTAAGCTTTGAGCCTTGGCTGGAAACACGCTATTAGCTGTTGTTGTCTACTCACCTTGTGTAACCCCATAGATTGGGATTTCCCAGGCGAGAATACTAGAGTGGGTTGCCACTTCCTTTCTACAGGGGATCTTTCCATCCCAGGGATCAAACCTGCATCTCCTGCCCATATCTCCTGCATTGCAGGCAGATTTTTTTTCAAAATAATTATTACTATACCACTGAGAAAGCCCTAGAAATACACAGTAGACCACCTCATCCAGACCAGGTGCTCCTCATAAGAGACTCAGACTCCTTCTAATCCTACAATTTCAACCTCCTTGTATACTCCAGGTAAAATGTATTCCCTAACTCAAATTTCAGAACTAGAACAAGGACCAGTTACACAGATATTTCTGAGAGTTGTGCTTACATGACTTTAGAACAATTAGTATATCCTCCCCTGTGGCAGGGAGTAAAAGTCATAAATTGATCATTTTCTTATATTGGAGATTGTGCCAGAAAATGAAAAATAATTATTTAAATAATGATCAAATAGTTAATATAGTGTCAACTGAGTCTTATTGTGTACACTGTTAAAAATTAACTTTGCTTGTGTTATTTTATTACTATGACAGTAACCTGAACTAGGAAACCTAGACATAAGAAGTTAAAATGTGGACAAATACAAAAGGCAGAAATGTGGTCACACAGCATCAGTTTAACTCAAAAATCTGACTATGTATCACATCTAAAAATGAATCCTGGGCCTTTTAGAACTCTACTGCCAGACACTTCCACCAAGTATTCTGTGTTCTGTCAACACTGACTCAGTCTCGGGAAATCACATAGGTGATCTCCCCAGGCCTATGAGTCCGGGAGACTCTCAAGGAAACTGGGGAAATTTATAACCACTTCCACAAGCCAAGCAAAGAACGTCACCCTGTGCTACACAGCAACAGAGAGCAACAGAATCAAAGTGACTGAATCATAACTTTGAATCATACCCTATGCTTTAGAGGGCATCTCAACATTATCTTTCAGAATTTGTTCTAGAAGTGTCAGTGCTGTGTGTAAGTTTTAAAGATTGAGTTTCATGAAACTTTATATGGTCTTTTAAAAATTACTATTAAGGCTTAGACTTTGAATCCTTTTACAGGAAATATAGGAAGATGGCCTTACAACAAGATAGGCAAATGCAGAATCACAATGCTACTTTTCAGCACATTACTAAAAACTCACTGAAATAAATATATGTTCTTGTGGTTGCGTTTTCCTGGCAGGGAAAAAAAAAAAAAAAAGTGCCTGGATGCTACATCACAGCATGACCCCATAAAAGGGATGTCAATCTCCACCCTCTATATATGAACCTTAAAAACTTCTGCTTACAAGAATATATTATGTAAGATTAGAGTACCAAATATCTGATAACAATCAGCCCATCAGTCATGCAGTTTAAAAGATACCAGTTTTCCCGATATGCTTCTAAAATAGACTTTTTCAAAAAGTCATTTTTCCAATAATGTTATAAGTTGAAATACTTATATAAGGGAAACATTTTTATGCACAACAACCACTAGAATTGAATAGGTATTTAATTATATACTTAAAGTTTCTTCTTGCAAAGCATTATGAAATGAAAATAGATTTGATACAATATTCTAATTCTTCATTCTTTTTCCAGACAACTGGTAACTAGCCTTATATATTTACTGATCCTAATAACAGGCCACAACATATATTCGCATGCCATGTACTGTTAGCAATCACTTAACAGCCTGTTCAGCTGAGTAGGTGAGACACAGCAGACCCTGGAGATACTAGCCAATGAAAGTGAAAAGTGAGAGTGTTAGTCACTCAGTCCTGTCTGACCCTTTGTGACCCCATGGATTGTAGCCCACCAAACTCCTCCATCCATGGGATTTCCCAGGCGAGAATACTAAAGTGAGTTGGCATTTCCTTCTCCAAGGGCTCTTTCCAACCTAGGGATCGAACCCAGGTTTCCTGTATTGCAGGCAGGCTCTTTACCATCTGATCCACCAGGGAAGCCTGAGTTCATTAAATCTGCCAGCAGGTAGATTATTTTCAAACTTGAACCTGCAGGGATTTGGTTTCTGAAGCATCTGTTGGATGTTTTTGCTGTATCTTTTGTAGTAGGGAATTTCACATTAGTACACACTATCAATAAATTCTGACACCTAGAGAAGAGGGGATTGCACATTGTCAGGGAGCATACACTTAACGCTAGAGAAATAAAGATGGGCAGTCATAATTATGTGGTTGTGGCAAACCAATCCTAGGAACATGTTTTCAATATTTGGACTTGTGTGCATGCTAAGTCATGTCCCACTCTGTGCTATCTTAGGGGCTGTAGCCCACCAGCCTCCCTTCTCCACGGAATTCTTCAGGGGGGAGTGGGTGGCTGTGCCCTCCCCATCCACATCTCATGTCTCCTGCATTGGCTGCTGGAACCACTAGTGCCACTTGGGAAGTTGGGTGACTTGACATAAAACAACTTCAAACACAATAAAGTGATAAATGAAGTAGATACTACAGAATAATGAAGAAACTGAGTAACTATATGCTTTTTCTCACTCAAAATTTCTTAAGCAATGTTGAGTCTGTCTGAGAAACATCATTTTGTGATTACTGTAGCCAGTAGCTACATATTCCTTGGTGTCATGTACATTATTTCTAATCCTCCCAAGAATCTATCGAGGTAGTTATATTTTATTTTGGATATGAGAAAAATGAGTCTAAGTTAATTTAAGTATCTTTTCCACAGCTAGTGTTTTCATGACGTACAAATGGTTTATGAAACAGAAAATTCAACTGCCTCTGATTTAAACAATAAGGAATTTGTTGGCTCTAAAACTGGAAGACACAGAGGCAGAGTTTGACCAAGAAGTTTAACATAAAAATCAAAGACCCTACTTCTTTTTATTTCTCCATTGTATCACCCACAATTTTGTCTTGGTCCAAGGCTGCTGCTGTTGTAAACATAAGACAGATCCCAGCAACAACCCAGGTACATAGGCTTCCTCATCATGTCCACTGTTAATGACAGAGAACTTTGATACAATCAACAAAGAAAAGTTTGAGCTTCACACTAAACAGATCTGTAAACCAGTACTACACACTGATTGCTAAGACATTTCTACACGTCACCTGACACAGGGAATGGGATTTAAAATCCTACTCATGGACAAGGACTCTGACCTAAAGTGGGAAAAATCTTCATATTTTTTGAAGAAATTTCTTAAATGACAATGAGAAATGCCAATCAACACTGTGAGAAAAAGCAAGAGCAGTAAACATTGAGGCTGGATGGACTGACACGAGCTAAATTATGCATAATCTCATAGGCCATACTAAAGATTTTGGATTTTGTTCTAAATTTAATGAGTAAGTATTCACAGATTCTACATTTAAAAGGCATACGATATAAACTAGGTTTCAAAATGATTAATCTGGCTTTTGTGTGTGAATATGATGGTGCAATTGAAGAACTGATGCTTTTGAAATGTGGTGTTGGAGAAGACTCTTGAGAGACGCTTGGACTGCAAGGAGATCCAACCAGTCCATCCTAAAGGAGATCAGCCCTGGGTGTTCATTGGAAGGACTGATGCTGATGCTGAAACGCCAGTACTTTGGCCACCTGATGCAAAGAACTGACTCAATGGAAAAGACCCTGATGTTGGGAGAGATTGAGGGCAGGAGGAGAAGGGGATGACAGAGGATGAGATGGTTGGATGGCAGCACCGACTCAATAGACATGAGTGTGAATAAACTCCAGGAGTTGGTGATGGACAGGGAGGCCAGACGTACTACGATTCATGGGTTCCCAAAGAGTCGGACATGACTGAGCAACTGAACTGAACTGAACTGATGATGGTACAGTGGTAAAGAATCTGCCTGCCAATGCTGTGGGTTCCATTCCTGGGTCAGTAAGATTCCCTGGGGGAGAAATGGCAACCCACTCCAGTATTCTTGCCTGGAAAATTCCATGGACAGAGGAGCCTGGCAGGCAATGGTCCATGGGGTCACAGAGAATTGGACAGAGATTGAGCAACTGAGCACACAGCACATATCTACAGAATAAAAGTGGGAAGTCTAGTTTGTATTAGTAGTCTAGGAAAGAGATAATGGTCCCAGGGACTAAAATTGTATCAGTGCATATAGAGATGAGTTAATTGACATAAGATATATTTTATAGACAGAATCAACAGGACATACAGATGTAATTAGTGATATATTATTAGGTACATTTCTATCCAACACTACTATGCCTTTCAAAGACTGTCTTCGAAAATAGATAAAAAATACCCTTCAGATAACTATGGTTAGGAAAATAAACAATTCAGTGAAAAAACATCTTTAATGTAGTTTGGTAAGGAATATTAATATGACTACTGAGTAAATAAGTAGTATAGATAAAAATGGAAATAAAGAGAAGAAACAAACTTAGTCCTAACAGGCTTGGGGGTTTGAGGGGGAAAAAAAAAACTAGAATACAGAAAATAACACATTATTTGTATAGGTAAAAATAATCACAGTTCTCATGCTTATCATCAATGCAAATTTGTCAATGATACATTTCAGCAATATTAAATCTTAAAATATAATATATCATCTACTTTTTTTTTTTTTTTAACAACGAACAGAACCTTTAAGTCAGTGTTCCACTTGATGGTCACAGTATATTTGTATAAAATGACTTGCTTGGCTGTGGATGTAAACACAAAGTCCAAAATTGCTTTTAATACATTACAGGCTGACATTTATTGAACACTATAACTTAAAGCCAAGGTAAGTGTATTTCAGCCTCAATAAAAACACAATTTATTGCAAATCATCTCTCAACAAGTCACTGTTAGGCTTTCATCCAGCCATTGAACTAGTATTTACAAAACACTTGTGTGTGGGTCAGGCACTCATGACAAACACTAACGATACAATAAAGATTTTAAGGAAAGCACATTCCTTGCCATACTAATATCATTGTGTACATGGATTGATATGCTATAAAAAAAGAGACAAAGTTATAAAAGCTTGTAATAGATCAATTGATTTGGTAAAGATTTATAGGAAACCTTCTCCATAGTGGTGATTTCATACAAAACAGAGGAATCCGGTGAATTGAGGCAGACAAAGGAAAACATAATCGCACAGAGGGGACAGCACATGTAAAGTTATATACGAGGAGAAGACATAGTGAATATGAGGGGCTGGAAGAAAGCCACTGTGGCTGCAGTTAGGGAGAATATTATGTAGGGGAGTTTGGGAAGTTAGGTGCGTGCCAAAACATGCAGCGTATTTACACGTCGATGTATGTTGTCTTCACTGTAAAAACAATGAGAAGCCATTGAAAGGCTTTATGTATGGAGTGACACATTTTTATTTGATCACATAAAAGATCGCTCTGAGTACCAAAAAAAAAAAAAAAAAATTGAAGGGGTAAACTAGAGAAGAAATGATGGTAACTTGGACTAAGGGAGACAGGTATGTTCAAACTTGTGAGATTTTTAGCACATTAAATCAGTAGACTTTTCCAGGACTGGATACCAGAACTAAGGCAGAGGCAGATGTCATAAATGATTTCTCAGTTTCTGGCTTACATAACCTGGGGGGGTTATGCAGCCATTTGTGAAGAAAAAAGCTAGTAAAGAACTAGGGATCGGGATAAAGATTATAAGTTGTTTCTGTTTTTATTGTGTAACAGGGTCTTTGAAATATCCAAGGATTTATTTCAATTAGGTAGGTAAATATTATCAGGAGCTAAAAGGCAATTCTGACCAGAGACATCATTTTTGGAGTAACCTAACTAATATAATAATGGCAGTCATACATGTGAATGAATTTGTCTAAGGGTATATAGTCTAGCTTGTGATGACTTAGGATCCTGGGACTAAGATTTGACAAATCTAATATTTTATTGTAGATTGTAAAAATGAGAAGTAGGAGTAAAAATATGGAGAATTTAAAAATAAAATCTAAATAGAAGGTTCTGAGAATAAGGTAGTGTTTGGCAGTAATCTAAAAACACTCCCCACCCCTGCCCCCTGACTCTGGGGGCAGGGGCAGGAAGAAGCCTAATTTCCTGACACTGGAAATAGTAAGTTAACTTGGAAGAATTTCAGTAATAGAGAGGTGAAGACAGATTGGTACTGCAATGAGTAGAGAGACAAAGAAAAGAAGGAAAGAAGAAAGTAAGGTAGAAACAAGGAAAGAAGGAAGGAAGGGAGAAAAAGGAAAGGAAATAGAGTGAAGTGTGAAGTGGAAATTATAGATAAGCCTTTTGAGAGTTTTGTGCAGAATGAGAAAGAAGACTGAATCTGAGGAGGGAGGTAAGTCTTGGCTGCTTTCTTTTTCTTTTTTTCATTTCTCATAGGATATACTTGAACTGCTTTAAAAGCCAATGAGTGCCAAGTCACTTCAGTTGTGTTCAACTCTTTGCAACCCTATGGACACCAGGCCCCTTGGTCCATGGAATTCTCCAGGCAAGAATACTGGAGGGGGTTGCCATGCCCTCCTCCAGAGGATCTTCCTGATCCAGGAATTGAGCCCACATCTTCAGCTCCTGCATTACAGGTGAATTCTTTACCTCCAAGCCACTGGGGAAGCCCTTACAAGCCAAAGGAATGGTGCAATTGTGAGTAAACTATGAAAGGCAAAATAAGAACAACTGATATATACTGTAATAAGAAAGCAGATGAGATGAGATCCACAGTAGAGATGAATTATCTTTAAATAGGAGGATGAATTTTGTTGTAACATGAGGAAGAAGGAGAGAATGGGAGCAGATGATACTAATAATCATAAAACATTAATAACAGGAGCTAACATTTAAAAGTCATACATATGGAAAACAATAAGGCACAAAACATTTCATCTTTCCCAAGGTTACCTTTTTAAAGATAGTAGAAAGAAGTTAAAACTTGGATATTTGAGTAGAGTAGAATAACGTTGAATAAAACAAAAATAATGTTGACGAGATGCAGGAGAGGCAGTGAGTTGACCAAACATGGAATAGGATTGTAGAACAATGTCAGTGACCCGAATTAAGACAGTGGTTAAGAATTTATAGTGAAAATATTCTGTTCTGTTATATGAAAATTTCATGTAGTAATTGGGTCATCAGAGAAAGTCCTGGGAAAAGATTATGAGGCTCAAAGTTGCAAACTTTTGCAATATGTGTCTGACAAAAATTCTAAGAAACATTTATATATATATATATATATATATATATATATATATATATATGTATATATACCAAACATATTCTTGATAGAAATCATTGTGAAATCAATAAAGCTGAACAGAAAAGGAAATGAAAGTGAAAAAAAGTGAAAGTCGCTCAGTTGTGTCCATCTCTCTGAGACCCCATGGACTGTATAGTCCATGGGATTCTCCAGGCCAGAATACTGGAGTGGAATGGGTAGCCTTTCCCTTCTCCAGGGGATCTTCCCAACCTAGGGATAGAACCCAGGTCTCCTACATTGCAGGCAGATTCTTTACCAGCTGAGCCACAAAATTTTCCATCAGCACACACTCTAGGATTTACACTTTGTTCCTTTAAAAAGAGCTGGTTCCATATTCATGAAAACAGAGGCCTGGACCTTGTTCAGAATATCCCTCCCCAGAAGGGGTGAGGGAGACTCTGGCATGATTAGAAACTCATGAGAAAACAGCAGAAAGTCCCAGTTGCCACTTAAAGGATGACTGACAATAATGTTTGGTTCATCCGGACAGTCCCAGTATGGTAGTGGATCAGGAGGAAAGTGAACCAGGGGCTTCAGTGAGTACAGAGAAAGTCGCTGCAGTGTACAAAAGAAATCGACTGCTTGGCCCTCCACAGTTATTGATACCCAGGGTTCCTCAGGTGTAATTAGGATGGGAGCTTGTGTGGGGACCCCCAGGCACCTTCAGTCCAGATTGTCCTGAGAGTCTTACCCCTGGGGCCTACACCTCGCAAATGAAGGAACTATCTAATGAATTTGTAGAGAGCAGAAATTTCAAGTAACTGGAAATCCTGATAAAATAAAGTATATGAAATAGCTAATGATAAATGATGGAAATAGCAGAATAAGCCATAAGGAAAGGAGACATGGCATGAAGTGGGATTATTGGATCAGTGATTTTTGAAGACTGATCAGATTCAGGGTATGAAAAGCCTCAAGGTGTGACCCTGGAAGTGAACAACCTAAGTGGAAAAGATAAAGAAGCTCATTGAGTATTAGGAGTTTTAAGACCTAAGGAGTTCTAGAACTGGAAACAGAGTGCATATGAGCGTTGTATGAAGTGGGGACTTGGGATAAACAGCACATCTAAACTGGGTACCGAAACCTTTGAGGAGTGGAAGAAACAAGCCAGAACCTCCACAGGTGACAGTGTTAGAGAGAGGGACACAGCAGAAACACTTCATCCTTCATGCTTTTGTTCTGAAAGAAGAATGAAGTACTCATATCTAGTGTAGAAGAAGACCAAAGCACAGAGTGAGGTCTGCTTTCTGAGGAAAGGAAGTAGAAAGAGTGATCCAAAAGAAGACAGGGAAGGTTTATACATGGGGCAAGGAGAGTACAGTAGAAAATTTAAGGTTAATATTGACAGATCAATAGAAAGAAAGCTTGTCAGTTTAATTTCAGCAAACCCTTTTAGAGACAAGAAGGAATATATCTTATTTGGCCAGAGTAATATAGACTCTATTGTAGATTCAATATAGAAATACAGTTGGGAATATCAATGTATTTAGTGTATCACAATCCAGTATTAGTGAAGGAAAAATAAACATATACATTTTGTGTATGTATATATATATATATATATATAGCTTTCATTTGGGAACTTAGCCAGAGGAGCATTCATTATGCATATATATATATATATATATATATATGTGTGTGTGTGTGTGTATGTGTGTGTATGTGTATATATATATATATATATATATGCATGCATTATCTATCTATCTATCTATCTATCTATATGCATTATCTATCAAATGACTCTACTGGCTTGGTACCAAATGAGTAGCAGCATAATAGCAAAGGAAGGGAGTCACTGAGTGGGCCAAGGGAGGTGTCTTTACCTGGCTTTGTTTTGAAAATTATCAGGTATATACTTTGTCTTAAAGACAATGTGTTGTTGTTGCTTAGCTGCTAAGACATATCTGGCTCTTTTGTGACCCCGTGGATTGTAGCCCACCAGGCTCCTCTGTCCGTGGGATTTCCCAGGCAAGAATACTGGAGTGGGTTGCCATTTCCTTCTCCAGGGGATTTCTTGACTCAGGGATCCAGCCCACATTCCCTGCTTTGGCAGGCAGATTTTCTACCACTGCACTAGGGAAGCCCCTTACAGACAATGGAGGATTGTAAAAAGAATATATTTAAATAAATTCCTGAAGATCAGATTTGAATTCTTAGTAAAATCACTCTGGGAATAAAATATAGGATAGATTTAGAGATTAACTGGAAGATTAAAATTCCAGTTATAAGAGAGCTGAATAGTGCATTCATTTCCTATCTTTACTGAATTCCCATTTGTGTAATAGCTCTGAGCGTCCAAATGAGGGATTCTACACTTGAGTAATATCTGATTCATTCTATTCAGGAAATCATAGTTTCGTGTTAGATTGGGAACAGTGGTGGGAGAAGGATGCTTACTGCAATACAGAGTGATCAATGAATTCATCTAGCAACATATCCTGTGTTTCCTCGAGGCACTGTTTGAGATTTTGAAAAACAGTTCTGTTATATAATCTTAATATATTCAGTTATTGTTCCCAGTCTTTGATTCCTCCCTGAAATGGGATTTCATAGCTCTGCCGATTGACATGTACTTATTATTCTCACCAGAAGAAATTTAATACTTTAAGAAATTTAAATATCTTCATCACCACTGACTTTTAGTTTGACTATATGCCAGGACCAATACAAAACTAGAAAGATGGGACGATCAGGCACTCTAAACTGAGAATTCAAAAAGTACTTTGGGTTTCCATTTCATCTTCTTGATCAGCTTTCCTCCATCCTGATAACAATGTATCTAAAATAGTGAATGCTCCTCTGGCTAAGTCTTCAAATGAAAAGTTATGTGAATCAGATTTGACTGTGACCTTGAGTCAGGCCCAATCGAACTCAAACAAACTCATTTAAACCTGGCAGAATTCAACAGGTTCCTGAAGGACCCAGCAGAAATGCAGTTGAGAAATGGTTATCTTTTGGTATAAACCACTGTTTTATGACTATTTGTTGAACTATGGATGAAGGTTCATGACATTGTACAGGAGACAGGGATCAAGACCATCCTCATGGAAAAGAAATTCAAAAACACAAAATGGTTGTCCGAGGAGGCCTTACAAATAGCTGTGGAAAGAAGAGAAGCAAAAAGCAAAGGAGAAAAGAAAAGATATTCCCATTTGAATGCAGAGTTCCAAAGAATAGCAAGGAGAGATAAGAAAGCCTTCCTCAACAATCAATGCCAAGAAATAGAGGAAAACAGCAGAATGGGAAAGATGAGAGATCTCCTCAAGAAAATTAGAGATATCAAGGGAAAATTTCATGCAAAGATGGGTTCAATAAAGGACAGAAATGGTATGGACCTAACAGAAGCAGAAGATATTAAGAAGAGGTGGCAAGAATACACAGAAGCACTGTACAAAAAAGATCTTCATGACACAGATAATCACAATGGTGTGATCAGTCACCTAGAGCCAGACATCCTAGAATGTGAAGTCAAGTAGGCCTTAGAAAGCATCACTATGAACAAAGCTAGTGGATGTCATGGAATTCCAGATAAGCTATTTCAAATCCTGAAAGATGATGCTGTGAAAGTGCTGCACTCAATATGCCAGCAAATTTGGAAAACTCAGCAGTGGCCACAGGACTGGATAAGATCAATTTTCATTCCAATCCCTAAGAAAGGCAATCTGAAAGAACGCTCAAACTACCACACAATTGCACTCATCTCACATGCTAGTAAAGTAATGCTTAAAATTCTCCAAGCCAGGCTTCAGCAATATGTGAACTGTGCACTTATAGATGTTCAAGCTGGTTTTAGAAAAGGCATAGGAACCAGAGATCAAATTGCCAACATCCTCAGGTTCATCAAAAAAGCAAGAGAGTTCCAGAAAAACATCTATTTCTGCTTTTTGCTATTGACTATGCCAAAGCCTTTGATTGTGTGGATCACAATAAACTGGAAAATTCTGAAAGAGATGGGCATACCAGACCACCTGACCTGCCTCTTGAGAAACCTGTATGCAGGTCAGGAAGCAAGTCAGAATTGGACATGGAACAACAGACTGGTTCCAAATAGGAAAAGGAGTACATCAGGGCTGTATATTGTCATCCTGCCTATTTAAATTATATGCAGAGTACATCATGAGAAATGCTGGGCTGGAAGAAGCACAAGCTGGAATCAAGATTGTGGGAGAAATATCAATAATCTCAGATACACAGATGACATTACCCTTATGGCAGAGAGTGAAGAGGAACTAAAAAGTCTCTTGATGAAAGTGAAAGAGGGGAGTGAAACAATTGGCTTAAAGCTCAACATTCAGAAAACTAAGATCATTGCATCTGGTCCCATCACCTCATGGGAAATAGATGGGGAGACAGTGGAAACAATGTCAGACTTTATTTTGGGGGGCTCCAAAATCACTGCAGATGGTGACTACAGCCATGTAATTAAAAGACACTTACTCCTTGGAAGGAAAGTTATGACCAACCTAGATAGCATATTAAAAAGCAGAGACATTACTTTGCCAACAATGGTCCATCTGGTCAAGGCTATGGTTTTACCAGTAGTCATGTATGGATGTGAGAGCTGGACTATAAAGAAAGCTGAGTGCCGAAGAATTGATGCTTTTGAGCTGTGGTGTTGGAGGAGACTCTTGAGAGTCCCTTGGACTGCAAGGAGATCCAACCAGTCCATCCTAAAGGAGATCAGTCCTGGGTGTTCATTGGAAGGACTGATGCTGAAGCTGAAACTCCAATACTTTGGCCACCTCATGTGAAGAGTTAACTCATTGGAAAAGACCCTGATGCTGGGAGGGATTGGGGGCAGGAGGAGAAAGGGATGACAGAAGATGAGATGGCTGGATGGCATCACTGACTTGATGGACATGAGTTTGAGTAAACTCAGCGAGTTGGTGGTGGACAGGGAGGCCTGGCGTTCTGCGATTCATGGGGTCACAAAGAGTTGGACACGACTGAGTGACTGAACTGAACTGAGCTGAACTGATACATTATTGCTGTAGCAAAAATTGAATATTGCATCTTGTTTTTCCTTTTAAGAATACATACATATAAATATAATGTGTATATATGTATATTTATGTACATATGCATGTACATCTGCAAATTGTGATACACTAGATTTCAATGTTTTATAAAATAGCTAAATACTCTTTTTTAACCATTAATATATTTATTTATTTTACTTTGCAACATTTTATTGGTTTTATCATACATTGACTTGAATCTACCATGGGTGTACATGTGTTCCCCATCCTGAACCCCCCTCCCACCTCCCTCCCCATCCCATCCCTCTGGGTCATCCCAGTGCACCAGCCCTGAGCATCCTGTATCATGCATTGAACCTGGACTGTAGATTCATTTTACATATGATAATTTACAGGTTTCAATGCCATTCTCCCATATCGTCCCACCCTTGCCCTCTCCCACGGAGTCCAAATGACTGTTCAGTTCACCTGTGTCTCTTGCTGTCTCACATACAGGTTTATCATTGCCATCTTTCTAAATTCCATATGTATGTGTTAGTATACTGCATTGGTGTTTTTCTTTCTGGCTTACTTCAGTCTGTATAATAGGCTCCAGTTTCATCCACCTCATTAGAACTGATTCAAATGTATTCTTTTTAAGGCTGAGTATATTCCATTGTGTATATGTACCACAGCTTTCTTATCCATTCATCTGCTGATGTATATCTAGGTTGCTTCCATGTCCTGGCTATTGTAAACAGTTCTGCAATGAATATTGGAGTACATGTGTCTCTGTCAATTCTGGTTTCCTCAGTGTGTATGCCCAGCAGGGGGATTGCTGGGTCATATGGCAGTTCTATTTCCAGTTTTTTCAGGAATCTCCACACTCTTCTCCATAGTGGCTGTACTAGTTTGCATTCCCACCAACAGTGTAAGAGGGTTCCCTTTTCTCCACACCCTCTCCAGCATTTATTGCTTGTAGACTTTTGGATAGCAGCCATTCTGACTGGTGTGAAATGGTAACATTGTGGTTTTGATCTGCATTTCTCTGATAATGAGTAACGTTGAGCATCTTTTCATGTGCTTGTTAGCCATCTGTATGTCTTCTTTGGAGAAATGTCTGTTTAGTTCTTTGGCCCACTTTTTGATTGGGTCATTTATTTTTCTGGAATTGACCTGCAGGGGTTGCTTGTATATTTTTGAGATTAATTCTTTGTCCATTGTTTCATTTGCTATTATTTTCTCCCATTCGGAAGTCTTTTCACCTTGCTTATAGGTTCCTTTGTTGTGCAGAAGCTTTTAACTTTAATTAGGTCCTATTTGTTTATTTTTGTTTTTATTTCCAATATTCTGGGAGGTGGGTCATAGAGGATCCTGCTGTGGTTTGTGTTGGAGAGTGTTTTGCCTATGTTTTCCTTTAGGAGTTTTATAGTTTCTGGTTTTACATTTACATCTTTAATCCATTTTGAGTTTATTTTTGTGTATGGTGTTTGAAAGTGTTGTAGTTTCATTCTTTTACAAGTGGTTGACCAGTTTTCCCAGCACCACTTGTTAAAGAGGTTGTCTTTTCTCCATTGTATATTCTTGCCTCCTTTGCTGAAGATAAGGTGTCCGTAGGTTTGTGGATTTATCTCTGGGCTTTCTATTCTGTTCCATTGATCTATATTTCTGTCTTTGTGCCAGTACCATACTGTCTTGATGACTGTGGCTTTGTAGTAGAGTCTGAAGTCAGGCAGGTTTATTCCTCCACTTCCATTCTTCTTCCTCAAGATTGTTTTGGCTATTCAAGGTTTTTTGTATTTCCATACGAATTGTGAAATCATTTGTTCTGAATGATTATCTGAAAAATACCTTTGGTAGCTTGATAGGGATTGCATTGAATCTATAGATTGCTTTGGGTAGTATAATAATTTTCACTATATTGATTCTTCTGATCCATGAACACGGTATATTTCTCCATCTACTTCAGTCCTCTTTGATTTCTTTCACCAGTGTTTTATAGTTTTCTATATATAGGTCTTTTGTTTCTTTATGTAGATATATTCCTAAGTATTTTATTCTTTTCATTGCAATGGTGAATGGAATTTTTCCTTAATTTTTCTTTCTGTTTTCTCATTGTTAGTGTACAGGAATGCAAGGGATTTCTGTGTGTTAATTTTATATCCTGCAGCTTTACTATATTCATTGATTAGCTCTAGTAATTTTCTGGTGAAGTCTTTAGGGTTTTCTTTGTAGAAGATCCTGTCTTCTGCAAACAATGAGAGTTTTATTTCTTCTTTTCTAATCTGGATTCCTTTTATTTCTTTTTCTGCTCTGATTGCTGTGGCCAAGACTTCCAAAACTATATTGAATAGTAGTGGTGAGAGTGGGCACTCTTGTCTTGTCCCTGACTTTAGGGGAAATGCTTTCAATTTTTCACCATTGAGGATAATGTTTGCTGAGGGTTTGTCATAAATAGTTTCTATTATGTTGAGGTATTTTCCATCTATTCCTGCTTTCTGGAGGGTTTTTGTCATAAATGGGTGTTGAATTTTGTCAAAGACTTTCTCTGCATCTACTGAGATAGTCATATGGTTTTTATTTTTCAATTTGTTAATGTGTTATATTACATTGATTGATTTGCAGATATTGAAGAATCCTTGCATCCCTGGGATAAAGGTCACTTGGTCATGATGTATGATCCTTTTAATATGTTGTTGGATTCTGTTTGCTAGAATTTTGTTAAGGATTTTTGCATCTATGTTCATCAGTGATATCGGCCTATAGTTGTTTTTTTTTTTTTGTGTGTGTGTGTGTATGTGGTATCTTTGTTAGGTTTTGGTATTAAGGTGATGGTAGCCTTATAGAATGAGTTTGGAAGTTTACCTTCCTCTGCAATTTTCTGGAAGAGTTTGAGTAGGATAGGTGTTAGTTCTTCTCTAAATTTTTGGCAAAATTCAGCTGTGAAACCATCTGGCCCTGGGTTTTTGTTTGTTGGAAGATTTCTGATTATAGTTTCAATTTCCGTGCTTGTGGTGGGTCTCTTAAGATTTTCTATTTCCTCTTGGTTCAATTTTGGAAAGTTGTACTTTTGTAAGAATTTGTCCATTTCTTTCAAGTTGTCCATTTTATTTGCATATAGTGGCTGATAACTGTCTCTTATGATCCTTTTTATTTCAGTGTTGTCTGTTGTGATCTTTCCATTTTCATTTCTAATTTTGTTGATTTGATTTTTCTCCCTTTGTTTCTTGATGAGTCTGGCTAAAGGTTTGTCAATTTTATTTACCTTCTCAAAGAAACAGCTTTTGCTTTTGTTGATTTTTGCTATGGTCTCTTTTGTTTCTTTTGCATTTATTCATGCCCTATTTTTTGAGGTTTCTTTCCTTCTTCTAAACCTGGGGTTCATAATTCCTTCCTTTTCAAGTTGCTTTAGGTGTAGAGTTAGGTTATTTGACTTTTTTCTTGTTTCTTGAGGTAAGCCTGTATTGCTATGAGCCTTCCTCTTACCACTGATTTTACAGTGTTCCATAGGTTTTGGGTTGCTGTGTTTTCATTTTCATTCATTTCTATGCATATTTTGATTTCTTTTTTTATTTCTTCTGTGATTTGTTGGTTATTCAGCAACGTGCTGTTCAGCCTCCATATGTTGGAATTTTTAATAGTTTTTCTCCTGTAATTGACATCTAATCTTACTCCATTGTGGTCAGAGAAGATGCTTGGAAAGATTTCATTTTGTTGAATTTATCAAGGCTGGATTTATGGCCCAGGATGTGATGTATCCTGGAGAAGGTTCCATGTGCACTTGAGGAAAAAGGTGAAATTCATTGTTTTGGGGTGAAATGTCCAACAGATATCAATTAGGTCTAACTGGTCTATTGTATCATTTAAAGTTTGTGTTTCCTTGTTAATTTTCTGTTTAGTTGATCTATCCATAGGTGTGAGTGGGGTATTAAAGTCTCCCACCATTATTGTGTTATTGTTAATTACCCCTTTTATACTTGTTAGCATTTGTCTTACATATTGTGATGCTCCTATATTGGGTGCATGTATATTTATGATTTCTATATCTTCTTCTTTGATTGATCCTTCGATCATTATATAGTGTCCATCTTTGTCTCTTTTCACAGCCTTCATTTTAAAGTCTATTTTATCTGATATAAGTATTGCTACCTCTGCTTTCTTTTGGTCTCTATTTGCGTGGAATATCTTTTCCCAGCCTTTAACTTTCAGCCTGTATGTGTCCCTTGTTTCGAAGTGGGTCTCTTGTAGACAGCATATATAGAGGTTTTATTTTTGTATCCATTCAGCCAGTCTTTGTCTTTTGGTTGGGGCATTCAACCCATTTACATTTAAGGTAATTGCTGATAAGTATGAACCCATTGCCATTTACTTTATTGTTTTGGGTTCAAGTTTATACACGCTTTCTGTGTTTCCTGTCTAGAGTAGATCCTTTAGCATTTGTTGAAGAGCTGGTTTGGTGGTGCTGAATTCTCTCAGCTTTTGCTTGTCTGCAAAGCTTTTGATTTCTCCTTCATATTTGAATGAGGTCCTTGCTGGGTACAGTAATCTGGACTGTAGGTTTTTTTCTTTCATCACTCATTCAAGCCCAGCAGAATTCAACAGGTCCCAGAAGGACCCAATAGAACTGCAGTTGAGTAACAGTTTTTTTTTTGGTATAAACCACTGTTTTATGGCTACTTGTTATACATTATTGTTGCAGCAAAAATTGAATATTGCATCTTGTTTTTCCTTTTAAGATTACATACATATAAATATAATGGTATATATGTATATTTATGTACATATGCATGTACATCTGCAAATTGTGATACACTAGATTGCAAAGTTTTATAAAATAGCTAAATACTCTTTAAATATCAAAACTTATTTATGCATCTTTTAATCTCTTTCTTTTATATTTAAAATATTTTCCTACAAATATAAATTTCCTTTCTCTTCCTTTTTATCTAAAACTTTTTCAAAAACTCAGTAAATAAGTTTACTTCTACTCTAAATCTCCATAAGCCTACTCTGTGTTGACAGTCTACATTAAATAATCGATAATGACTAGTTAGATACTTCTATCAACAATGACTTTTCTGAAGCAAAGAAATCACAATGCTTGTATCCTTGACAAGTGTAGTTTTCCAAACCATGGAGAATGAAATGGACCATTTTGCCTAGCATTTTTGGTTCCCTAAATGATTGAGTCAGAGTTTACTGTAATACTTAATCTTCTTTCCAATTCATTAAATAGGAGGCTGTTATAATGCTCTAAGTTAAGGAGAATATTAGCTCTACTTTTATATAAAATTATCACTTCCCTTTTCTGTAGTATCCTTTTCATTTGATCCATATTCATCGTGTTCATGCATTTTAACTTCATTGCTAGCAGTAAGAAATTATTTCTGTTGCATTTGATGGAGTCTGACCACAAGTCACTCATTTTTCTAACATAGAAGAGACTGGAATGGATTAAAGGAAAACTTCAGACTATAAGAAATGTTTCACAATTGCTTCTTTCTGACCTGAAGACATTGATATATGACTTCTTAGATGAAAGAAATTTCCTGTTCTCTCTACCCATGGACTTGATGCTTTTTTATTTCGAAGTATGAGTGGTTAATGTTTGTCTTCCAAAGCTTTGACACCTTATTTGAGGTTAGTGATGGTCAAAACTTTGGATATGTGTTTTCTAAACTTTCAATTGCCTAAAATTTTCCAAAAAACTATATACTTATTTCTTTCTTTCATAACCACATGTGACGACAAAAAAGAAAAGATTTTGGCCTTCCAATGTATTATAATAATCATAGGGAAAAATATTGATAGAGCTTCCTTGAAATTATACTGTGAATAAACAGCTTTGACAACATTATATTAAATATCAAGTATGGAAGAACTATATTACACTGATATGAGGATCCTTACACCTTACATTTTAGAGTTTCTAGTCAATGTGAAGGAAATACTAAAGACCATTCAGACAAACATTTCAACAGGCAAAGCAGTGTCACAAAAATAAATTATTTTAACTCTTAGAAGATTCTCATACACTTGTACTTTGCCAGGATAGAAGGAAGTATCAGAAAATTACATTGTCTTGTGGTCATTTTCTAGAGTTAATATTGCATATAAACCAATTATGTTTGTGGGACTGATCATTTGAGTTGAAAGAGCTGATCTGTCCTGGTAAGTGAATCGTTGCTCTCTCTTTCAACACTTTACATTTTTATTCTTGAATATGTACACTTCTTTTAAGAGAATGGTTCTGGGTAGATAAACATTTTCTCAAGATAAACAAAATTGCAATCTTCATTTTAAGAACCAAACAAAATTTTAAAATGGATCTATTTTATACAAAGGTGAAATTATTAATTATTTAGGGTGTTATTAAACAGTGTCTATATTAATATTATTGTAATAAAATCAGTTTGGAATGTATAAGATACAGTTCTATCTCTCCCAATGTGGTTTCTGGTAAAATAAAATCAAGTAATTATACTGTTAATAATCCTTCTGAGACTCAAAAAGATGATTTGTCCTATGAAACTCCTTTATATACAGGAACCTTACAGAAAAATAGTTTAAAACTGAAGACATATTAGGTTGGTCTGTTATCTTATTAGACTGCAACATTTTATAGTTAGGTTAACCCCAGGCACTATGACAAACTAACTGAAAACAGATGGAAGCTTAATTTGAGTGTCATTTTATGTTCATGTAATAGTTCAAAAAATCCAGGCATTCTAGATGACAGGAGACATTTTATGCTGTTAATCAAATATTTGAGCTCATTTGACCTTATGGCTCCATCATCTCTTAGAAATACATGGTAATCTGCACCTGTTTTGTGTGAGAGCTTGTGTTTGCAGTGGTCATAGGGGCACACATGTATCTCAAAAATCTTGGTTCAAAAAATGGCACATCAAATATTGGTGTATATTTACTGCTAAAGTACAGTCACATTTCCCATTTAATTATAAGGGAAGATAGATATTATAGGCTAGGATTTTACCATAGAAGAAAATAATTTTTAATGAAGAGTTAATAATACCAAGCATAATATGAAATCCTCATCTCTTTATCTATTTGATGATTTCTTTCAACATATAGAATGTCCTCAAATCCTCATGCAAGGAAGACAACCCTATAAAACCACCTAATAACTACATCTGGCTCCAAGTCTACTATCCATTAGGGATACATATTCCAGACATATATGGTACAAGAACATAGACACTGAACAATATATCCTCAATACACTCAAGATACAATAATGAAGCACCACTGAAATAACTGCAATAAAATTTCTATTCAAAAAAAGAGAAGAAAGGAAGTAAGTAATCATGTATTTCCTAACAATTATGCTGTTCTGCTGGTCACATAATATGAAGACCCCCATGGAATAGCTATGGGGAAGAGTCATTGACTAGAGCTTGAGTCTTCCCTTCAGGAGAAATCTCCTGGACCATTACTCTTGTTATGTTAGAAAATGTGCAGGGCCTAAGATTTTATCCCAGTTGGCAGATAACAGGTGAGTCTGACACAGTATTCTGACAGAATGTCATAGGACTCTCGGACCAGCCTGTCAAAAACTGCAGTCATAGCAGCAGTTTTCATTGGTTTTTCGTGGCCCAAATCTAATAGGCAATACAATGTGGGTCAGATATTACCTGCACAGATGGTGTTCAACAGAGGACAGGGACACCAACTTTCAAGAGATACTTAGCTTTTATGGAGCTGTCAGAACATCACCCATTATTTCTTTGAAAGAAAGCACTTACCCTAGAATGTAAACACCTCTCTGGGAGGGAAGCAGAAAGGCTTTACCTTTACTATGTGGGAATATCTTTTGGGAAGTAAATCACTAATTCTTGGGAAAGTTATACTATCTCTACCTTCTAAGGCTGTTTTCCTTCAAACATGCCACTTCTCCTAAGTCTCAGACCTTGCAAAAGCACAATCTCCAACAATTCACCATGGAAACATTTGAAATAGGCATTGGAATTAACTTCCCATAATACTGTAAAGCTTTTGTATTCTATTTCCTATTATACCAGTTTAGTACTTTAGGATATTAAAGTTGGTACATTCAAAAACACTTTAGTTTCAAATTATGGTTTCTTTGGATACTCTAAAATATTTAGTAGTCATCCAAGAGATCCAACCAGTACATCCTAAAGGAAATCAGTCCTGAATATTCATGGGAAGGACTGATGCTGAAGCTGAAACTCCAATACTTTGGTCACCTGATGAGAGGAACTGACTCATTGGGAAAGACCCTGATGTTGGGAAAGACTGAAGGTGGGAGGAGAAGGGGACAACAGAGGATGAGATCTTTGGATGACATTGCCAACTCAATGGACATGAGTTTGAGTAAACTCCAGGAGTTGGAGATGAACAGAGAAGCTTGGCGTGCTGCAGTCCATGGGGTTGCAAAGAGTTGGGCATGCCTGAGCGACTGAACCAAACTAAACTGAATGTGTTTGCTTCTAGTTAATTCTTTTGGCTTATAACCACACCCATCATTATGTCTTGCATTTAATTTCCCATCCGACTCTATTTTTTCACTTACTCTATCTTCAGCACTCCTTTACTGCTGAGCTACATTAAGCCATGGAGAGCGACAGTGTTTGGTGTTCAGCTAATTACCCATAGATTGATTTTGACTGAATCTTAATAGGCCCTTGTCTCAAAAGACTTTGTCAGTTATATTTCTTACTTGGTGGGTACTGAAACAGTTGTTGTCAAAAATTGTGGATTCTTAATACCTTTAATACTTCTTGTATTTCAGCTTATAGGCAGTTCAGTTCTGCTTGTGCTGATTTTCTTCTTATAATGTCTTAATATAAAGTGCAAAGAACAAGTCACCTGTCATAAGAAACAAAGTCTGTTTAACATTTTGCCTCGAGTTTCAGTCTATAAACTAAAAACAGAAACATGTAGGCTACTTCAGGTGACAAAGAATGTACTTATAAGAATTGTCCCTGCTAGAGAATGTATAGCATTGTAGGCAATAAAATCTGTTTTCAAAGTCCTGAAAGTGAAAATAAGAGTCTCTCATTTGTATCCAATTCTTTGGGACATCATGGACTCTAGTCCGCCAGGCCACTTTGTCCATGGAATTCTCCAGGCAGGAATATTGGATCTTACTGATCCAGGGATCAAACCTGGGTCCCTTGCATTGCAGGCAGACTTTCACCATCTGAGTCACCAAAGATTTGCCTTTAAAAAGATAAAGCAATTATGTATATGATGAATTTTTCTAATTATAGAATGTTAGCTCGATAATGGTAATGTATATCTTAGCAATTTGTAATTGTTTTTATATTTTACATTACTTATGCTTCTGATATTGTCTTTCTAGCTCATTACTGTATTCCCAATGCCCAGCAATGTATTCATCACCTAGAATGAAAGAGTAAGTGCCTGATGAATTGAGGAATAAATGTAGGTAATAATGTTAACAATCTTGCAACATGATATGCATTTCAAAAATTTATAGGTGAAGAAATTGGGAAATACAAGATTAATTGATTTTTAAAAATGAAATGGGGACTTAAACAGCAAAGTCTGATTTATGTCAATGTATGGCAAAAACCACTACAATATTGTAAAGTAATTAGCCTCCAACTATTAAAAATAAATGGAAAAAATAAATTAAAAAAAACCAGCAAAGTCTAATTTGTGTTAATGAAAACCTTGTGTAATTGTTGGGAAAGATTGAGGGCAGGAGAAGGGGGTGACAGAGGATGAGATGGTTGGATGGTATCACTGACTCGATGGACATGGGTCTGGGTGAACTCTGGGAGTTGGTGATGGACAGGGAGGCCTGGCATGCTGCGGTTCATGGGGTTGCAAAGAGTCAGACATGACTGAGTGACTGAACTGAACTGTGTAATTGTTTATAGAAATATGATGATATTTGAGATACAGGTTACAGAAAATGGATATATACATGCTTAAACATTCTAAATATAACTAAACAGACTGCCTGCCTATTATTAGGGAAAAAAAAGCATATATATACTGTACTTAGAATTGCGGAGTAGAAAAAATTCTAAGATGACATTTGATCTACCTATTTCATCTTAAGAAATGAACAGAAAGTATATATAAATATGTTTAAAAACGTGTAACTAGCCTATATATATGTATGTATATATATGTATATGTATATATAAAATTACTGTGTTTATCATTAGCCAGTTCAATTATTGTAACTGTTATATCCAAGGGCAATATCACTCTCATAGAGCAAGTGGCATTCCCAGGTAGAGCAAGCAAGCTCAAGGCACATATGCCAGTGATGTTGACACTTTTTTTGACATTCTTGTACTCAGGTTGTACAAAATTCATCTTCAATAAAACGAAGTGACTGGATCAGTTGTTTCAAAGAGAGTGAAAATCACTCCATTGTGTCCTCTACTCTTTGTGACCTCATGGACTATACAGTCCATGGAATTCTCCAGGCTGGAATACTGGAGTGGGTAGCCTTTCCCTTCTCCAGGGGATCTTCCCAACCCAGGGATGGAATCGAGATCTCCCACATTGCAGGCAGTCTTTACCAGCTGAGCCACAAAGGAGTTGTTTCAAAAGTCTATGCAAATTTTAAAATTCTATGTTTCTACTTGGAAATAATAACGGCATACATGTCTTTATGATTCATAGGTTGGGACCATGTTTAACAAAGTAAAATGTAGAAGTATTTCAAAGATTTGTTAAGTGGATGGATATTTAACAGTACTATATATGGAAATAATCACACACTCTTTGAACTTGGGGATTAAAAAAAATCTGTGCTGTCAGCTTGTGTGACAAGAATAAGTATTTATTACCCCTGTAAGGACACTTAGAATGTTAATAGAAAGGTAACTAAATACTATCATATTCTATTGCTTCCATGTGTAATTTACTAGCAACTGAATTTAACAGAAATAAAAATAACCAACTGGATTACTAATGAAATTGAAGCAGATGCTATGTTTTAAGTCTTATGTTGCAACAAAATTTTTGAAATATTAATTTCTTATACTTTTGCCTATGCATTTTTACTTTACCAAATGAAAGAGACAACAAATAATTTCTTAAGGCAACATTTTATGAAGATAATGGAAATACCAGTATAGGAGCAATTTAATAACTCACACAAATAACATTTCTAAATCAGGCCTGAAGCATGTGTATCTTATGACATGACTACATATAGTATCCTTTTTCTGAGTATACAAATCAATCTTCCACTGAAATAAGAAGCTACCTCTAGTTACTTTTTTCCCTCCATAAATGCATCTGGAGTAGTTTTAAACTCTCCAATGGAATCACCATCATTCATAATGATAGCAAATACAATTTTTATAAAGCAAAATACCAATGTATAAGTTTTATGCCTCTAATAGTGAAATCATCTTGAGAGCTGCTTTGAGGCAGTATCCAGTGCATTTTTTACAATAAAAATGCCATATTGTTCCTCATCAATATGCCTTTTCAGCCACATTTATATTAATTTGATATTAATGAAATATTATTAAAGAAATGCAAGAAAATCACATCTTATTAATGAAATAGAGTATGTTCTCTTAATGCAGAAAAGCAGCATTAAAAGATATCATCTAAAAGCACAGACCTTGAGCAAGATTGCCAAGGTTCAAATACCGATAAGTACTTATCATATAAAAATAGTCAGTACTTTATATCACTTTGTATTTCAGATTTCCTTATATATAAGTGAGGACAGTTAATGTACCCACTTTATAGAATTGCGATGGTTATGTGATTTAAAATAGTTCTTAGTATATAGTAAATATCGATACTTCAGAAATGTTAGCTAACATGAGTAGTATGTCCAAAAAATTACAAAAATAATATTTCTGGGAGAGTTTCATAAATCTGTGCTTGCATGCTAAGTCACTACAGTCATGTCGGACTCTTTGTGACCCAACGACTGTAGCCTACCAGGCTCCTCAGTCCATGGGATTCTTTAGTCAAGAATACTGGAATAGATTGTGTCATGCCTTTCTCTTCATAAATCTACATCTTTTTTTTTTTTTATTTGCAACAGTTTGAATCCATAGGGAAAGATGGATAATGTTCCTTTAAAGCAATTGCCTTATATTTGGAAAATATTTAACTCATAGAAAATCTGATCTACTTTATGTAGTGGTGAATCTTAAAATGATTAAAGGAATTTGCAAAGACAAAATTTTATTTGCTATTAACTTTTAATAGCATGTAGGATCATTTCAGGACCATAAGCATCCAATATTGTTTCACTATAGCATCTAATCAAGCTTGATAGTTATAAAGACAATTATATATATGAGAGGGTAGAATTGTTAGCAAAGTTGAGTGATGGGGTATAGACTTCACTACCTTATTAATAGTTGTCTTTTAAAGGAACAATTGGAATCAGCCAAGCTATGAAAAGTGGAAGAATTATAGAATATTCCAGGCAAAAAAAAAAAATCTTCACACTATTACAAGGATGTGCAGGGAATTTTAAGATATTTGATTACTGTGCAACATCATGAGAAGTTGGCAGAGTTTTGAAGGTATTGAATGTTGTGCTGGAGAAACTGGGCATGAGACATGAGAGATCATGTTTGAAGGACTAGTGTGCCTTTTGACATGGGACTTAATCAGAAACACCTGTTCACAGTTTTGTCTTCATCTGTTTACATATTATTTCCTGAAGATCATCTTTGAGATTCACCAGCATTGCGCTCAGTCCAGATTTGCCCCATAAATATGTCCTAACTGATATGGTATTGACACATAAGGAAAAAAAAAAAAAACCCTTAAAACTGATTAGGTATTTGTTGCACTAAGTCTCTTCAGTCGTGTCTGAATCTTTACAACCCTATAGTCTAGCCCTCCAGGCTCCTCTGTTCATGGGTTTCACCAGGAAAGAATACTGGAGTGGGTTGCCATGCCCTCCTCCAGCGGATTGTTACTACGCAGAAATTGTCAAACTAATTGACAAAAATGTGTTAGCTAATATTTCAAAATAAAATTATATTAATAAAAAATTTATTGCTATAAACTTTCCTCTTAGAACTGCTTGCTCTGTACTGTAAATTTTGGTGTATTGTTTCTATTTTGGGTTGTTTCAAGATACTTTTATGATTTCCATTGCTTTATCTTCTGACCCATTGGTTGTTCATGAGTGTACTCTTTGATTTCCACATATCTGGGAATTTTTCAGTTTTGCTCTGTCACTAGTTTACAGTTTTGTACCATTATGGTGGGAAATGATACTTATTTGATGGAGTAATGTTTGCCTAATTCTTCATAATCTATATAGCCTTGCATTGATATCTGTGCATTTGAGGGAGTTATTGTCATTTCCATTCTTTACAGAGTGATTTGAACAGGTAAAGAAAGACCTTCTCTTGCTGGTCCCCTGGGCCAGCAATCCCTAATGTAATCCCATTAAGGTTGACCTCTGCAATCACAGTCCATTTGGGTTCAGGTCAGCTCCTGTGGCAGCTGCCAGGTATTTACTGGTTTGGCAAGACTGCTGCAGTGTTTGGGCAGGTATGGATCCTGTCTGGTCCCTGGACAGACTGGACTGCTTCTAGGCCCATGATCAGCAGGGCCGGTGCTGATACAAAGATCTTCTTCAGGTCTGCATGTGATGGGCATGTTACTAGGTGTGTGAATGGATGTGGTGCCCGCCTGGCTTCTGGGTAGGCTCTCACAGGGTCACTGAGAGGGTCCCTTAGCAAGGCAGGACTGGAGCTGATTTGTGACTGAAAGAGGCAGAAATCAAGTCAATGAATTACTTTAGGTTCTGGAGCTGGGGCTGAGGTCTGTAGGCCTTCTTCTGGGGACATAAATGGGCATGTCTCCTACAAGTTTCCTGAGCAAGCAGAATTGTCCCCAGACCCTGGCTAAGACCCTGGGTTGAAGTTGAATCATAGACTGCTTCAGGATCTTCAGGTGGACCAAGATTAGTGGGCCAGTATCTGGGGTAAAGGATGGGGTGTCTTCCACTGGGTCCCTTAGGAAGGCAGGATCACACCTGAACCAAGGTAGCTGAGGTGCTGGAGCTGGGTCTTGGATTGCTTGAGGGTAAAAGGCTGAGACCAAAGTTGGTAGGCCTGTTACTTGAGACTCAGGTAGGCACGACTCCTCCTGGGGGACTTGGCAGATGATGCTGATGGCACAAGCAATACAGGGCCATAGCAAAACACACACAGAGATGGGTTGTTTCCAGGTCTGTAGCTGGGACCACAGTTGGCATACTTGTCACGTGGACGAGTCTGCCTTCTCAAAACTGCCCTCCTCGGGCTTGAGCTTTAACAAGGTTTTGCAACCTTGTTGCAAAGAGGATCTTTTATCCTGCCATTTTACTGACATCACTCCTAATATTTGAATATGTGAATTTGAATGAGGTCATTGAATTAATACATCAGAAGATAGTTTGTCACTTTAGACAAATTTCTTAATTATAAGGCAGAAATTAAAAAAAAAAACACTTGGCTTTGCTTCCATAGCATGGCCTGTGAATTAAGTATAATATTATTTAATATTTGTAAAGAATAAAGATTCTAAAAATTATTATATTTCTATACTCACTTAAAGCTATTTTTTCCGGTGCATTTTTAGCAGATGTTTGTATCCCTTCATTAAAAAATATTATCAACTAAAGCATATTCTTACAGAAGCTTTGATATTCAAAATCCACTGGTACCAAATTACCTGTAATGCTTAACTGTCAAGGTTAATTACCGAAATACACCTTTTCTTGCAACAACTTTTGTAAGAAATAAATTGACTCAGCTGAGGCAATTAATATTTTAACAACATCATTGAATACACAATAAACAAACAAAAAATTCCCTAAAATCATACTTTTTAGCTTCAAAATTATTACACCAAAACAGGTAAAAAACTGAGTTGTTTAATGTGACCTGTGACATATTACATTCAGTCCTATTATTAGACATTTAAAAATTAACTTTATTATCCTGAGAACAAATATACTCACATTCTCTAAACTTTTGTTTAATATTTAGGAGGTAGGATAACTTCATTAAGTCTCCTTTATTCTAAAGACTTCACAATTTTATCCTCTTATTTTTTATTTTATTTTGCTTTTCCATTATTTTTCCATTCCTACATTCACACACTGGTCAAAGAGCTACCTGACAAAGGTCTTCCTTTTTCTTGGCATTTTCAGGGTTCCTATATACTTTCTTACATTCATTTTGTTCTTGCAAATATCACTGAGTCTGTAAACTGAAAGACTTCCTGAAGGGCGTTGACATGGTAGCTAACTCAGAGCATTCTTAAATTTGTTCTGTGCAGTACTTGCCAGTGTATGCTGAAGTACCTAGTTTTGTATAAATTCATTGCAACTTTCCATCATTCTTCTTTAGCTCACAATAGTTATCTAACTCACCATTGTTTCATTCAATGTACTTCACTTCTGGGTGGTTTTTGTCTGAAAAGTATCTAATATCTCTATTTCTACATTGCCAAGTAGCAAAATCATTTAGTATTCTATTTCTTCTTACAGATGCTATTAGTTCCAGATTCAGATGGAAAACTTCCTTTTATTGAACCACATGAGATCATTCATTTTATAAAAGCTTTTATTTTTAAGGCTTAATTTCATTTCATATATTTGTCAATGAAAATTCTGTCCTCAAAAGTCTTTAGTTTATATTACTTCACTGTTTAGGCTTTGTTAACTTGAATCTATGTTGAAAATGTGTCTTCTTTTTTTTTACAAAGTGATATAATTATAACTCTATTTAAATGATCATATTTTGATTTTTTTTCATAATGAAAAATGAGAAATGAGGCATAGAAGTATCTGGGTAATGAACTGAATAATAGTTTAGTCCTTCAATAGGCAGTGATTTGGTAAGAGGATACATATTTACTATAGTTTATATTTTTAAATGCTCATTATTACACCCTTCTTTAAAAAATTCTAACTAAACTAAGAAATTATATTGTCATAACTTTTTAAACTTTAAATTCCATGTAACATTTTGATTCCAGCCCACCTTAAATAAATTGTATGTTAAAAAGAAGGTGTAGTTGATTTTAGCTGCAGTTTCTATTAGCTTAGCAAAGAGATGGGAGTAACAAGAGTTGAATAAGACAGTTTTTGGTGACAGAAGGTGCAACCAGGGGAGTAAACCTATCTTAGATGGAAAGGTTAGTGAAAAGGGTAACATATCTAAGATAATGAGATCAACCAAAAGAGATCTTCAAAATTTAAGCACACAAGTTATTGCTATGAACAATCCTGGGAAAATACCTGAATCCAAACTAGTAGATCATAGAAAAGCCATGCTAGAGGCAATCTGGACTAGGTATGGAGAAGGTGCAATGAATTACCTATGGTATTGTTCCTAAACCTCTTTGCCTTAGGCTCTGGCCTTTGCTGATACCTGCATATCAGAAGGAGGCTAGCAAATACAATTAAATAAATATATAAGAAAACATGTTGATGCTACATTACTCAAAACATGATATTCAACACTGGCATAACACAATATGTAGTGAAAACATTGTCTCCTACCACTGCTGGGTCCTGAGGAAATCCTCATTTCTTGCCACCATGTCTGAATTCCAAGAAGATTTGTTGATTGTTCCTCTGTTGCCATAGGAAAGAGACAGAGTTTAATTAGGGGGAAAGACAAACTAATAAATTTGACAAATTTTTATTAAGTTGCATGAATATAATACATTCTTGCAAAATAAATTTTTATAAAAAATTGACTAGTTTGAAGTAAATCATAAAAATTTAAATTCAATGTAGTGCTGAAAAAGTGATGCTTTAGAACTGTGGTGCTAGAGAAGACTCTTGAGAATCTCTTGGACCTCAGAAAGATCAAGCCAGTCAATCCTAAAGGAAATAAGTCCTGAATGTTCATTGGAAGGACTGATGATGAAGCTGGAGCTCTGATACGTTGGCCCCCTGATGGGAAGAGCTGACTCATTGGAAAAGACCCTGATACTGGGAAAGACTGAAGGCAGGAGAAGAGGGAGACAGAGGATGAGAGGATTGGATGGCATCATTAACACAATGGACATGAGTTTGAGAAAACTGTGGGAGATAGTGAAGGGCAGGGAAGCCAGATGTGCTGCAGTCCCTGGGGTCACAAAGAGTTGGACATGACTTAGTGACTGAATAACAGCAACATGACTAAAGTAAAGAAATAATGACTAGACTAGCATTCCAGTATTCCCAGAAAATCTTAATGAAAAAAAAAAAAAAATACTACAGTGAAAAAGAATCATTTCCAAAAACTGATTTACATTCAGACAACTTTCTGGCCATTATCAATCAAGGTAGATTTTTTATTATTTTTTAAATTGAACAAATAAATTGATTTATTTCCTGATATCTTTATAATACTGTAGCTTCAAAAAATGTAAAAATTCAAAAACTATTGTATGAATTTATACATTGCATGAGCTAAGTAATAAAATTACTATAACAAAACGACCATATTTTAATAGCAGTGTGATGATAATACTTTATTATATGAGAGTTCTTTATAATCATTGAATATTATAACTGTGGTTAATGTCAGAATCTTAGGATTCCTTAATGAATTCTATTGATAATTCCAGTTTTTCCTGTTTCAACAAAGTGTCTCCAACTTGAATTTATTAAGACTATCAGATTTCAAGGAGATAGGAAACATTTTGCATTACTGTCAGTTGAACACAAATTATGTTAGAATATCAAATGTAATAATTTAATGTGATTTATCTTAAGTATCAATATACTTATAAATATTAATAATTTATGCTTGTCTTATTACTTATTCAGACATCCTGGCTCATCAAAGAATACTAACACATGAACAATAATATTTAAATCTAGTTATATCTGATAGTTTGCTGACTTTCAGTGATAAATGTAGTTTTGGATGTATTGTTCAATTTTGTTTTATAGAAGTATACTTTTCAAGGTAAGAGGATAGATGACATATAATTTAACAATTTATTTGCTTCATTCATAACTTGTATGTGAGTCTGTATCTGTACTTGCCCAACCCCCTACAGGGGTAGGCTTGATTATCTGAAAGAGTAATTTCTTTTGTTAGAAGCTTTTCTAGAAATATATTTACTTATTTCCTGGTCATTCTTTTTACACTCTTTTTTCTGTTATGAAAACAACAACCAAAATTAAATATTTTAGAGATTTAATCATGGTTCACATATTCATGTTTTTTCCTCTTATCCGCTTTATCAATTTTCACTTTCATATAAACTCACATCCTACAATAGTAGGATGTATTCCTACAACAGTAAGATGTATTCCATTTTGTTCCTATGTTCCTTTTGACTCTATGAGTAAACTGTCCCTATTTTTTTTAACTAAATACTCATGAATTGCAAAAGAATAGCTGTATCTTATTTAAATTAATTGAAGCAAAAGTATATCACATTATAAAACAGTGGTATCAGTTAGGTTCACTGAATAAATATATTTTTTTTTAAATAATACAATTTTATGAAATAACAATGGTTTGATAATTTGGAGTTTAAGTATACCTGGCCAGCTACCAGGAAAGCCATATACAGTTATCCCTAATGTCAATATGTCAAATTCTTTCTTCAAATCTTTCACAGTCATCTACATACCCTAAATAACTGGTTTGACTTGGAAAAATAAAAGAAAAAAAAAACTTTATTTGATCAGGGTTAAAACTCCAAATTATCAAACACCATTGTTATTTCATAAAAGTATATTATTTTTAGAAAAATATATTTATTCAGATGGTAAAGAATCTGACTGCAGTGCAGGAGACCCTGGTTTGATCCCAGGCTGGGAAGATCCCCTGGAGAAGGAAATGCAACCCACTCCAGTATTCTTGCCTGGAAAATCTGATGGGCAGAAGAGCCTGGTGGGTTACAGTCCATGGGGTCACAAGAGTTGGCATGACTTAGCAACTAAATTGCCATATCTGTATGTATCAGCACATAAAATCAGAGATAGTCTTTCTGGGAGTAAAATGTGATATTATAGAGTACATCTAAAATGACGACTTGAACTGTGGCAACATTCATTTTCCTGTGATTAACAATGCAATAGTTAGAAATAATTTAATAATAATAATAATGATAGGTGGTAATATTTTCTTCTCTTACATATGAACCTCTAAACTCAAATTTAAAATGTTTACCAATTTAAACTGAAAATGATTTTTCACAATACTTTAAGAGAATGCAGTTAATGCAACATGCATACACTGTGAAGCGTGTGTGTGCTAAGTTGCTTTAGTTCTGTCTGATTCTATGGGACCCTACGGACTGTAGCCCACCAGGCTCCCCTGTCCACGGCATTCTCTAGGCAAGAATGCTGGAGTGGGTTGCCATTTCCTCCTCCAGACACTTTAAAGTAATACCCACAAATTTTAAAGTTTGCAGTGAATTATCACTCAAATTCTAAAACTTTGATACTGAATCCAGGAATGGCTTTCCAAACTCGAGTTTCAAGTTGCAATCAGCGAAACAACCACTAATTCTCTAAAAATTAAAACAAGAACATTATTATCATTCAAGCATTGAATTAGAGCTTCAAAAATAGATTAATTGTAATTGAATAAGTAACAAAATATAGCTTGGCATTTTTTTTAGAGAAATCTAAATTAACGTGGTTAATTAAATCACTTTATTTTTTGCTTTGTCAGTAAACTTAGCCCTTCTCATGTCCTTAGAGTTGAAAAGCAAATAATCTGTAAAAATAGATGATCTTTTTTTTTCTTTTAACCTCACTGAAATTGCAAGTCTATTAAAGCAGGTTTCGTTTTTATAATACTGCATTTTAAAATAAGCTTTTGATATCTTATATGTTTTTATTTCTTTTTTTGCCTACCAGAGATACTTCATTATATACCGTCATTTTTCTCTATCCTTCCTGTATTCATAAACAGACTAGAGAAAATTTTAAATCAACATAGTTATATTAATCTCTAAGTGAATGTTGCAATTAATGTGAATGATAGAATACATATATGTAACATGACCCAACCGATTTCATCTTTCATGTATATTTTGGCCAATAGCTACTAAGTCAGCTGCTGTTAATTTTAATTCATAGAAAAAATGTATCAGTTCTCTACTATATTCTAAGCCCTGTTCTAAGTACAGGACGCAATAAGACAAACTTTGTCTCTGAACTAAGGAATACACATTTTGTTCTGGAAGCAGTGGATGAACTATAAGCTAGAAAAAAATCACACACAAAATAAATCAGTATCATAAAAGGATACATGTTTTGCTGAAAATATGAGACTACCATGATATATTAAGTCAAAGAGGTAAGTATCTTTAAATTGCCTGAAGGAGACTCGGTAGGAGGATTGATTTTAGATAAGGCTAAAATACTAAGATTATAATCACTTAAAGTTCTGTGGGAGTATTGCAAGCAAAGGAACAGAAAATAAAAATGCTCTGAGTTATCTGAAAGAAAATCAATTATATTGGTAGTGACTAAGGGGCAGAGGTCACGTCGAGATCACAGCTACTCGTTTATGGCTTCCCTTATAGCTCAGTTGGCTAAGAATCCGCCTACAATGCGGCAGACCTGGGTTCGATCCCTGGGTCAGGACGATCACTTGGAGAAGGAAATGACAACCCACTCCAGTATTCTTGCCTGGAGAATCCCATGGACAGAGAAGCCTGGCAGGTTATAGTTCATGGGGTCGCAAGGAGCCGGACATGACTCAGCAACTAAACCACCAAGAAGCAGAAACAAACCAAGTGTTTCTGAGCCATTGGAGGAAATTTACATGTTATCATAAGTGTGGAGAAAAAGGTACTAGAAGCTTTAAGCATTGGCATTCAAGTGTTACTCTTTCACATATTTACTCTGATAAGTGGTTGGGGAATAGATGGAGAAGGGTGACTACCTAGGGATCAGAAACAAGGCTCTTGGCTCACTTGTGTAGCCTGGTGTAGAGATAATCATGGTCATGCTGAGGATGTTAGAGGTACAGTGGGAGAGAAGGAAAATTATTTATGATATATTTTATAGATGGGGCTGGAAATATTTGCTGAAAGAAGGAAAAAAGTCAGCAAAGATTCTCATGCTTTTGGTTTAAGCAGTTGAGTTAATGTTGGTGCCATTCACTAAGTAAGGGAAGCATCAGATAGAACACATTCACAGGACAAAACCAAAACCTCCATTGGGATATCCTGAATTGGACATGCATGCTATCTAAGTGAGTATACAATAAGCTGTTGCATGTTTGAGTCTGGATTTTGGGTGTAAATTAGGACTGGAGACAAACAGTTGGGAGTCTTACTGTGTCTATGTCACTTATAGTCTTGGAAATTCATGAAGTTACCTGAGGAAGATATATTCACAGAGGAGAAGTGGGTATGTTGGCTGAACTGTGAGACACTTAATCACCGAGAGTCAAGTAGCATAATAGGGAGGATCCAGCATCGAAAGCTGAGATGAGGCAGGCAATAAGGTAGGAGAAAACAGTACAGTAAAGAAAACAGAATACAAAGGAATAAACTAACATGTGTAGAAAGTGATGTTTTACCCTAAATGATGCTAAATGCTAGCTAAATTAGCAATTAAGTTGAGAACAGAAAAGCAACATTTGCTAAGTTAGAAATTATGGGTTTCCTTGACAAAAGCAGACATTTTAGTAGTAGCAGACATGAGGTGAAAAGTATAGGCAATAAGAATAGACTATTTTTTTCAAAGTGTATTTTTTATGAAGGAAAAAGAAAGTAATAAGGCAGTGTCTGAAAAGGAACATGCTATCCAAATGTACAGAAAGATAATTATGGATAAAGGATTAGATAGACAGATAATATATAATTTACATGATAGAAAGTAAAGCATATTTGCATGTTGATAAAAAAAATTGGAGAGAGAATATTTATGAAGGTGACAGAGAAAATTACATGAAAAAGTAGTTTAGAAAGAGATAGGTAGAAGTAGATTAATGTGGTGGTTGTAAATATTTAGAAAAGAGGATGAGGATATAGGGGAGTCTCGACAACACACTGTATATTCCTGACAGCTCAAGTGAAAGAATTGGGGATGTGAAGAAGAGTGTAAAGCTGGATTAGATTTAATGATGTACAGGGCAGTTTGGAGATAAAAATCTGGCTAGTAACGGATGACCTGGGAGGCATAAACATGATTGTTGACTCAAGAAATCAGGACTAGGAAACAGAATAGTAATAGTGCCAGATCTCCCAGAGAGCACTTCTCAAACTATGTGTGGTAAAAGACTATTTTCCCCTCTGCATCAGAGAAAAATATTTATTTATATAAAAATAAATTTATGGGGAAAAGATTATATAATTTGATATTACAGCAATATTTCTGTAAATATTTACTCCAATTTCCATGTTATTTCTTTGTATATCAGTAAAAAAAAATTTACAAGTGATACCAACTTGAAAAATACACTTTAAGATTTCCTTAGGTCAGTGTGAGAAAAGGTAAAGCTCTACCTCAGAATAGCATTCATTTGTGTGTGTGTGTGAAGCTGACGACAGTAAAATCTGGCAAGCTAGAAAATGTTTATTTAGTTAGATATTTTATTTTCACTTTTAAATCATATACACACACTACTGTATATTATATATTACATTATACATATAAGGCATAATATAAGTATGTTGCAGATGATATGCTGTGTATAGTAAATAATAACATTGAAATAAAAGGGACAAGGTATTCACTTAAAAAGTACACATGAAATCACTGAAGAAAATATAAAAACTCATAATAGTACTTAAAAGGTTATCAGAATGTAATGCAAAAAGTTAACACCAATGATAAGGGATATGGATCTGTGTTAAGAAAAATTTTCCTCAGGCTTAACCTTATGGCACATCCAAGCATTATTTATAAAATACTATTTTGATTATGCTAATACTAAGCTCTTCATAGCAGTACTAATAATCATTACCTGACTCAGTACATGTGGCTTCCAGAAACTGAGCACGAATACTTCCTCAGTCCTGAATACTATCACACCTGCCATAGCTCTGCATTTAGGCCGATATTCATAACACAGAGAAGAACTGGGGAAAAGTGCACTATGAAGAAATGCCAATGGCAATCGGGAGCAGTTGTGGCGTACTGATAAGAATTCATGCTTTCTAGAGTACTGACATGAATAAAGTTTAGAAGGATATGTGGAAACATAAAACGCCAGTTAGAGATGAATCCTACTGAAAATTTAATGTATTTTCTCCCATGAATTATATTTATTCAGAATTACACAGAAAAAAATATTTGAGATAGGATGAAGATTGTTCTCCAGTATGGAACTGATTCAAAAGTCTAAATTCTATTTTAAAATGAGGAATTGATTTGAGTCTTTATATATCACCTTGTTCTCTATCTATAGAACTAAGACTGTGACTCCTATTTCTGTAGAACTAAAAGTCACTAGTCAAAGCTATGGTGTTTTCCAGTAGTCATGTATGGATGTGAGAGTTGGACAACAAAGAAAGCTGAGTGCTGAAGAATTGATGTTTTTGAACTATGGTGTTGGAAAAGACTCTTGAGAGTCTCTTGGACTGCAGGGAGATCCAACCAGTCCATCCTAAAGGAAATCAGTACTGAATATTCATTGGAGAAACCGATGCTGAAGCTGAAACTCAAATACTTTGGTCAACTGATGTGAAGAACTGACTCATTTGAAAAGACCGTGATACTGGGAATGATTAAGGGTGGAAGGAGAAGGGGAAGACAGAGGATGAGATGGTTGGATGGCATCGCTGACTCGATGGACATGAATTTGAGCAATCTCCAGGAGCTGGAGATGGACACGGAAGCCTGACGTGCTGCAGTCGGTGGGGTCACAGAATCGGACACGCCTGAGCTACTGAACTGAACTGAAAAGTCACTAAGAGTTGCTACTATGTGCCCAAGGAAAAATGAAAAAAACAAATGCTCACTCCCTTCAAGATAGATTTCAAAGCCTGTCTTGCTGAAAATAAGTAGGAAAGAAATTCTAAATTGGATGAGAGATCTCCTTTTTTATATTAATGTGGACAGAAGTTTATTTAATGATTGTAGGCTGAGATATCTGCTATTATATGGGATGACTGGGAAAGATATGGAATAGATTTGAGACTGTATCCATGTGTGAAGAATGATCTTACCAGATTTCAGAGGGCAGAATTGCATAATAATGTTTATTTCTAAGGATTTCCAACTAAGCCCATTTCATCCTGGCTTACATATTGACAGGTACACAATGTCTTGTTTGAGAGTTTCTCATAGACTTCTAACCGATAATCAAACTAATGTCCTGTTTTTTGGTGCAGGGATGGTCTCACTTATCAGGCTCATGCAGAGTGAGATGTATCCATGTAGCTGTGTTCCAACATATAGCATAAGAGAAGTAATTATCTGTTTCATTTCCAGCAACATAAGGTCAATTAAAACTTTTTATGCACCCTATATTTCATTCTTTATTCTTCTTCCAGGCACACGAAGAGGACAAGGGAGATCCAGGTACTAGTAGAGATATACAGAACAGGAACCTGGGTCATTGAATAAACTAATGAAGGAGAAATGATCTGTCTTCCCTTGCATTTGTCAGCTATGGTTTTGAGGGTAAAATAGAAAATTCTATTGTGTTAAGTAATTTTTTGTGGGGGTTCTTTTCCTATAGAACTTAGCCTATCCTAACTAGTAGAATGAATGATATCTATAGCACAAAAAGAGATGTAAAAACTTTTTCTATATTGTTGTTCAGTCACTCAGTCATGTCTAACTCTTTGCAACCCCATGGACTATAGCACATCTGACTTCCCTGTCCTTAACCATCTCCCACATCCTGCTCAAACTCATATCTGCTGAGTTGGTGATGACATTCAACCATCTCATCCTCTGTCCCTTTCTCCTCCTGCCTTCAATCTTTCCCAGCATCAGGGTCTTTTCTAATGAGTCAGCTCTTTGCATCAGGTGGCCAAAGTATTAGAGCTTCAGCATCAGTCCTTTTCTATATTAAAGGAAGTGTACTAATGTCTAGAAGATTCACAAGAAGAAAATACTTCTGAAATTATATAACACAAGAGCCAGTGAACAAATTTGGAGTGCTCCATTCATTCTAAATGAATTGCAAGAAATTTTCTCTCATATATGAGTAAAACAAAGTCATAAGAAATGAGACAGAAGAGACTAGAAGGTAATGAAACAACTGAAAGATGAGAGTAAAGAAAAGTCTACAATGTAGAAAAGGAAGAGAGATTTTGACACTATAGAAAATCAAATCAGTAGCCTGAAGGAAAAATATGAGAAGTTCTCCTAGAATGCATGGAATAAAAGGTAAGGAACTTAAAATGTTGATATGGAAAAAGGATAAAGCCAAGGTTAGGTAATAAGATGAAAAGATACCAATATTTTTTCTTCCCAGAAGAAAATGACTATATAATGAAAAATCTCAAGATGAAGAGATTAATAATTTTATGATTTGCTTAGGAATTATCAACAATAAGGAGTTATTAAGATACAATTTTGAACTACAAACATTAGAGAAACAGAAACTATGCAACCAGGAATGGAAAAAGAGACAAACAAGCACATATAAATACCAACAAAAGAAGAAAAATTGGTGATCAGCAAGAATTTGGTCCTGTACAAAATGTCCATTGAAACATTTGATCCTTGAAACTTGGTGCTGTCAAAAATATCGACACTTAGAAAACACCCCTGAGATCAAATATCCCATAACTTTTTACATGCTTTTAGGTTACAAGATTAATTCATAGAAAAATATTACCATGATTTACTAGTCCAATAATTGTGTCATGGTCCTATTGCCAATAATAATAATTCTTGACTAGCAGGTATGACAGAAGAGCAGGATTTAAATTTACTATGCATACCGAGAGAAACTTCTACAGCTAGAGAAATGAACAAAAAGTCCAGGATGGAATCTCTAAATACATGGTGCATTAATATGTCACTGGGCGTGTATTTGGATATGACTGGGTCATTAAATATGGAAGAGCATGAAAGGAGGAGCTTGGTCAGATCACTACATAAAATGAACTGTGAACAAGTTGACACAAACACTTTACAAAACATCTTGTGTGTTTGGGAGGAGTGAGAAAGCATATGACTCTCTTATTACACAGGGTTCATGTGTAGTAACTGTCATGAGGAGGATGCTGGGCACTTAATTAACCCCTGCTATAACTATCCCATCTCCCAAGGTTATGAGTGATGTTTCTCTTGAGTCAGTGTCTTATAGATGTATGACCACAGTAGACTGCAAGAAGCATCTGCTTCTATTTGGAAAGATTTTCCTTGTGTGACTCACATAGCCCTTGGCTGGTACCTACCTCCTGGCTGATCCAGCTCAGCTGAACAAGGTGTTGAATCCTTAAGATATTAGTAAGGTATTCCCTACCAATAAACCAGTGACCATTTTGTCAGATGGTTGCAAACGAAAAAATAATAACCTTTCTGTTGCTTAACAATATGACATCTTTATTTGAAAATTCTCAGTAGAATATGGCAGAAACAGTGTACTCACAAAAAGAAAAGCCAATGCTACTTTACCTTAATGTTTCTTGTTATCATTTCCATTCTTTTTTTTTTAATTTAATTTATTTAATTCAATTGGAGGCTAATTACTTTACAATTTGCGGTGGTTTTTGCCATACATTGACATGAATCAGCTATGGATGTACATGTGTTCCCCATCCTGAACCCCCCTCCCACCTGCCTCCCATCCCATCCCTCTGGGTCATCCCAGTGCACCAGCCCCGAGCACTTGTCTCATGCATCCAACCTGGACTGGCAATCTGTTTCACATGTGATAATATACATGTTTCAATGCTATTCTCTCAAATCCTTCCACCCTCACCTCCCATAGAGCCCCAAAGTCTGTTCTTTATATCTGTGTTTCTTTTGCAGTCTCACTTGTAGGGTCATTGTTACCATTTTTCTAAATTCCTTATATATATTAATATACTGTATTTTTTTTTTTCTTTCTAACTTACTTCACTCTGTATAATAGGTTCCAGTTTCATCCACATACTAGAACTGATTCAAATGCATTCTTTTTTAATAGCTGAGTAATATTCCACTGTGTATATGTACCACAGCTTTCTTATCCATTTATCTGCTGATGGACATCTAGGTTGCTTTCATGTCCTAGCTATTGCAAACAGTGCTGTGATGAACATTGGGGTACACGTGTATCTTTCAATTCAGGTTTCCTCTGTGTGTATGCCCAGCAGTGGTATTGCTGGGTTGTATGGCAGTTCTATTTCCACTTTTTTAAGGAATTTCCACCCTGTTCTCCATAGTGGCTGTACTAATTTGCATTCCCACCAACAGTGTAAGAGGGTTCCCTTTACTCTGCACCCTCTCCAGCATTTATAAGGCCAGAGAAAAAGATATTTGCACTGTGAAGAGAGGAGAATCTGCAACTGCCAAAGTACAGCTAGTCAAGATTTGGATAGTGTTACAATCATTCAGCATGGGACAGAAAAACATCAGCACAAAGTTAGTGTTTGGGGGAAATAAGGAAAACCCTGAATAGGTTAAAATGATACACAGAAGAAGAACCAAACGCAAGATCATCAAGGTACTTCAAAGAACTCTCCATGACATTCATTATTAAGAAGTTATGTTAATACTACTAGAAAGAAACTCATTGAAGAGGCAAGAAAATAAAATTAAAAATAGATATCAACCTCTAAACCCAGTTTTACTGCATGGACTTGAAATTCCCAAGGAGTACTAAGTGAACAGACATGAAGAATCATCTCTTATGTATGATTCTGGTGCTCAAGATGACAAAATAATTCTTATTTACACAACCATGAGAAAACTTGATATTTAAATGCCACTAGTGCCTTATTTGAAGGAGAAGAGGGCAACAGAGGATGAAAAGGGCATCAGAGGATGAGATGACTGAACAGCATCACTGATGAAATGAACATGAACTTGGTCAAACTCCGGGAGATGGTAAGGGACAGGGAGGCCTGGAGTGCTGCATCTATGGGATCACAAATCTGACATGACTGGGCAACTGAATAATAAGAACAAAAACTTTACTATTAAAGGATGACACCTTCAAGATGGCACCAGTCCAATTCACTCATTTATTTACTATGCACAACGTAGTATTGGGTTATACTATGCCAGTGGTTTATTAACTAAAAATGAAAAGCTGAGAATACACACACACACACACACACACATATGAAAAAAATACTTGCATTTGCATGGGAAAAATTTCAACATTAATGCTTCATTGTGCATGATGTATTTTGAGATTGCAAATGTGAATATGATTTGATGACTCCTACCAAATGCACAAATAAAAGGATGTTTTTCACTTTCCATAAATGCTATGACAAAAAACAATATCTTCTTTGGGTCTAACATGTAAGTAAAAGATAAGATAAGCAACACTTACAAATGTGCATCCATGTTGCTTTAACTTCCATTTGTGACTCTGAAAGATGTAAATGAAATTTTGAGTATAATATGGAGAGCACAGAAGAAGATTTAGATGAGCTCATGTACTATGTTTAAAGACTGTAGTTCCATGGAAGACATGGCTGAGGCAGAAGACCGGAAGATCCAAGATTTCCATCCCATATTTGGGATGTTTGTATATCAGTGCTTAACAGTCATCACAGAATAAGCAATGCAGTGGAAAGCTGACAGAGCAAATCAACAAAGCTGATGGCAGTGCATCACCCTTCAATATAGTGGTTTATTGAAATGTTAAAAAATGAACAGCAAAGGAATGAACAAAATATCACCCATATTATGATGGTCTCACTCCAATATTCTCACCAACTTTACAATACTGACAAAATCAAACTTACATAACTGAAATTGTTAACAGATAGAATTAATACAAAGCTAAAAATCAGGTCAGTATATACTTGAGAGCAATTGTTCATCATCTTGAGTAATCCTGCCAAACTTCGTGATGAAGAGCAAAATAAGTGTAAAATCCAAATTCATCAGGAATTACAATAAAATATAACACAGCTTTAACAAAGTTCAATGTCTGTATTATTTAACAAATCATGGTTCAAATATCTCAAAGGACATGTTGGACAGGCCCAAAATTCAAGGACCATTTTCATGTAGACCAAATGTCTCTGCTAGGACCAAATTTCAATAACTTTGGCAATGATACATGTTTGTATTATTTAACAAATCGTGGAACAAATGTCTCAATGAACATTTTGAACAGAACCAATTCTCAAGGGTCTTTTTAGCATGAACCAAATGTCTCACTCAGGATCAAATCTCATAAAACTTCTGGCAAAGTTAAATGTTTGTATCATTTAACAAGTCATGGAACAAATGTCTCAATGAATGCTTTGGACAGCACCAAATTTCAATGACCTTTTTCCCATGCACAAAACATCTCAATGGACTTTTGGACAGTGCCAATATTAAAAAACTTTTGGTGTGGACCAAATACACCAGTGGATATTTTGAACAGAACCAAATATCCTCCAAACACAGTCAGTTGTTCTTATGATGTTACAGAAACCAAAACCCTGAGGTACAGATTTCACAATATTGAGTAGAAAGAGATATGACCTCACAATGCAAAGCTGAGTGGTCTTTCTGGTTTAAACTCAAAAAAAAAAAAAAAAAAAAGAAAGAAAGAAAATATTCTCAGGTATGTATATTAAAAACTAAGCCTTTTGTATACTTTCTTTCTAAAATTGAGCATATATATCAAATGAAGACAAAAAAAAAGGAAACAAAGATAAGAATTAAATAAAGCAATTATAAACAATTAGAAGTTGGTTAAAAAAGCAATAGCAAAAATCTGTGGTTATTTTTGTCAATCAGTAAAAAAAATGGCTATGTTAAATATTTCATGAAATAATGAAGAATCATCTGTATCTGATGTAACAGATCTTGGAGTTCTTCAAACGAATGAGATACAGAAAAAATGAACTGCATTAAATTATTTTATTAGCATAGGTTATTAAAAAATAGCTTTAACTTAATACTATCAACTAGAAAAGTGTAGACTAAAGACATCTTAAAAAATTAAAAATATTATACATAAGACTGGAGAAGATTTACAACTATACACAGAGCAACATATCATATATATATGTGTGTGTGTGTGTGTGTGTGTATACACATATATATATATACACACAGAGCAACATATCATATGTGTGTGTGTATACTACACACATATAAGGAAAGATTTACCTATTTGAATGCAGAGTTCCAAAGAATAGCAAGGAGAGATAAGAAAGTCTTCCTCAGTGATCAACGCAAAGAAAAAGAGGAAACAATAGAACGGGAAAGACTAGAGATCTCTTCAAGAAAATAAGAGATACCAAGGGAATATTTCATGCAAAGATGGGAAAAATAAAGGACAGAAATGGTAGGAACCTAACAGAAACAGAATATATTAAGAAGAGGTGGCAAGAATATACAGAAGAACTATGTAAAAAAGATCATCATGACCCAGATAACCCTGATGGTGTGATCACTCACCTAGAGTCAGACATCTTGGAATGCAAAGCCAAGTGGGCCTTAGGGGGAGCATTACTATGAACAAAGTTAGTGGAGGTGATGGAATTCCAGCTGAGCTATTTCAAATCCTAAAAGATGATGCTGTGAAAGTGCTGCACTCAATATGCCAGCAAATTTGGAAAACTCAGCAGTGGTCACAGAACTGGAAAAGGTAAGTTTTCATCCTAATCCCAAAGAAAGGCAATGCCAAAGAATGTTCAAACTACCTCACAACTGCATCATCTTGCACACTAGCAAAGTAATGCTCACAATTCTCCAAGCTAGGCTTCAACAGTATGTGAATTGAGAACTTCCAGATGTTCAAGCTGGATTTAGAAAAGGCAGAGGAACCAGAGATCAAATTGCCAACATCTGCTGAATCATTGAAAAAGCAAGAGAATTCCAGAAAAAACATCTACTTCTGCTTTACTGACTACACTAAAGCCTTTGACTGTGTGGATCACAACAAATTGGAAAATTCTTAAACAGATGGGAATACCAGACCACCTTGCCTGCTCCCTGAGAAATCTGCATGCAGGTCAGGAAGCAACAGTTAGAACTGAACATGGAACAATGGACTGGCTCCAAATTGGGAAAGGAATATATCAAGGCTATATATTGTCACCTTGCTTATTTAACTTAAATGCAGAGTATATCATGTGAAACATCAGACTGGATTAACCACAAGCTGGAATCAAGATTTCAGGGAAATATCAATAACCTCAGACATGCAAATGACAACACCCTTATGGAAGAAAGCAAAGAGGAAATAAATAGCCTCTTGATGAAAGTGAAAGGGGAGAGTGAAAAAGTTGGCTTAAGAGTCAGCATTCAAAGAAAGAAGATCATGGCATCTGGTACCATAACTGCATGGCAAATAAATGGGAAACAATGGAAATGGTGAGAGACTTTATATTTTGGGGCTCCAAAATCACTGCAGATGGTGATTTCAGCAATGAAATTTAAAAATGCTCGCTCTTTGGAAGAAAAACTATGACCAACCTAAACAGCACATTGAAAAAGCTGAGACATTACTTTACCATCAATGCTCTGCATAGTCGAAGCTACGGTTTTTCCAGTAGTCATGTATGGATGTGCAAGTTGGACCATAAAGAAAGCTGAGTGCCAAAGAATGGATGCTTTTGAACTGTGGTGTTGGAGAAGACTCTTGAGAGTCCCTTGAACAGCAAGGAGATTGAAATATTCAATCTTGAACATTCATTGGAAGGACTGATACTGACACTGATGCTCCAAAACTTTGACCACCTGATGTGAAGAACTGACTCATTGGAAAAGATCCTGATGCTTGAGGTGAAGGGATGACAGAGGATGAGATGGTTCTATGGCATTGCTGACTCAATTGACATGAGTTTGAGCAAACTCTGGTAGTTGGTGATGGACAGGGAAGCCTGGCATGCTGCAGTTCATGGGGTCACAAAGAGTTGGACAGGACTGAGTGACTAAACTGAACTGAACTGATACTGCCAAACACCAAAATCTTTGCCATCACTCCCACCACTACCAAATTTGCATACTTTGTGTTTTGCAACTAGAATCTTGAAAGGATTATTAGTTTGGATTTCAAATATTTAATAATAGTTCTTACAGGTATAGGCATAATGCCTAATTGCTTTACTTATTTCTGAAACACCCCATAGAGAGGCCTCCGATAGTTGTTTCAGTTTCTTTTCTTTCCTGGTAAGGGTTAGAATCACTGAACACTAAAATATCCAAGTCTCATTTAGCATTTACTAACAAATGCAATATGATCACGTAGACAATTTCTTGAAATGTTAGATCCAAATATTAGATTTAAAATTCAGTATCTACAGTTAAAAACAAATTCTTAATTGTCTTCTTCTGATGTAAAATCAGACAAAAGGTAAAGCCCAATCATCTTTTTTGTATGTGTATGCTCAGTTGTTCAATCATATTCCACTCTTTGCAAAACTGTGGGCTATAGTCCTCCTTGCTCCTTTTGTCCATGTAATTTTTCAGGCAGGAATACTCGAGTGGGTCCCCATTTTCCTCCTCCAAGGGATCTTCCTACCCAGGGATTGAACCTACAATCTCTTTCATCTCCTGCAGTAACCAGCAGATTCTTTACCACTAGCACCACCTGAAAAGCCCTGATCATTTTCTTTAGCTGTTCTTATTGTTCAGTTGCTAAGTTGTGTCCAAATATTTGCAATTCAATGAACAGCAGCATGCCAGGCTTCCCTGGCCTTTGCTATCTTCCTGAGTTTGCTCAAACTCAGGTCCACTGAGTCAGTGATGTCATCAAACCACCTCATCCTCTGTCACTCCCTTCTCTCCTTGCCCTCAGAATTTCCCAGCATCAGTGTCCTTACCAATGAGGTGGCTTTTCACATCAGGGGGCCAAAGTATTGTAGCTTCACCTTCAGCATCAGTCCTTCTAATAATATTCAGAGTTGATTTCCACTGTATGATCAAGAAGGGCTTCCCTGAAAGTTCAGTTGGTAAAGAATCCACCTGCAATGCAGAAGACCCTGGTTCAATTCAGGTCAAGAAGATCCCCTGGAGATGGGATAGGCTACCCACTCGCATATTCTTGGGCTTCCCTGAATGTTCAGATGATAAAGAATCTGCTTGCAATGCAGGATACCTGGGTTCAATATCTGGGTTGGGAAGATCTCCTAAAGGGCATGGCAACCCACTCCATTATACTTGCCTGGAGAATCCCCATGGACAGAGGAACCTGACAGGCTACAGTCCATAGGGTCACAAAGAGTCGGGCATGACTGAGTGACTAAGTACAGCACACAGCACAGTAAAAGTAGAAAAATAATTGAACCATGTGTTGGCATGTTTGTTCAATGAAAAGAGATGCTAACAGTTATTTATGGCAATAACCACCCTTATGGCAGAAAGCGAAGAAGAACTAATGAGCCTCTTGATGAAAGTGAGAGGAAAGTGAAAAAGCTGGCTTGAAACTCAACAATCAGAAAATGAAGATTGTGGCATTCAGTCCCATCACTTCATGGGAAATAGATGGGGAAACAGTGGAAACAGTGGCTGACTTTATTTTCTAGGGCTCCAAAATCACTGCAGATGGTGACTGCAGCCATGAAATTAAAAGATGCTTGCTCCTAGGAAGAAAAGCTATGACCAACCTAGACAGAATATTAAAAAGCAGAGATATTACTTTGCCAGAAAAGGTCCATCTATCCAAAGCTATGATTTTTCCAGTAGTCATGTATGGATGTAAAGGTTGGACTTAAAGAAAGCCGAGTGCAGAATTGATGCTTTTTTTTTTTTTTTTTAGAATTGATGTTTTTGAACTGTGGTGTTGGAGAAAACTTTTGAGAGTCCCTTGGACAGCAAGGAGATCCAACCAGCCCATCCTAAAGGAAATCAGTCCTGAATATTCATTGGAAGGACTGGTGTTGAAGCTGAAACTTCAATACTTTGGCCACCTCATATGAAGAACTGATACATTTGAAAAGACTCTGATGCTGGGAAAGATTGAGGGCAGGAGGAGAAGGGGACGGCAGAGGATGAGATGGTTGGATGGCATCACCAACTCAATGGCATGAGTTTGAGCAAGCTCCAGGAGTTGGTGATGGACAGGGAGGACTGCCATGCTGCAATCTGTGGGTCACAAAGAGTCAGACAGGACTGAGTGACTGAACTGAGCTGAATAATGATAATGTCAAAATCTATATGCCAAGCATATTTCTAAATGCTTTGCAGGTATTATACCTCATCTAATCCTTGTGGCAACTCTATGTAGTAGTTTCCCAGATATAGGAACCAACACCCAGAGAGGTTTAGTAACTTTTCTGAGAACACAGCTAATAAGTACATGGATACACACACTGTTACTCTGGATTTTTATGGGTTGTGCTTGCAACCACAAAGCATAAAATATTAACAGTCGAAAGTTAAGGTAGAAATTATCATTATTTGCAAACTAGAAAACCATCTAGAGGAGCAAGTGCTCTTAGCAATATCACTCCTTCTCTAGCCCTAACTATCCTGTTCTAAAACTTACAGACACAAAGTTACATCTTCCTTTGTCACTATTCCCCTTAATGGTGAAAGTGAAAGTGTTAGTCACTCAGTCCTGTTGGACTATTTGTAACCCCCATGGACTGTAGCCCCAGGCTTCTCTGTCCTTGGGGATTCTCCAGGTAAGAATACTGGAGTGGGTTGCCATTTCCTTCTCCAGGGCATCTTTCCTACCCAGGAATTGAACCTGGGTCTCCCACATTGCAGGAAGAATATTCACCATCTGAGCCACCAGGGGAGCCCCATGCCCCTCAATGGGGATAGCTCCAAACAAGATTTATGGAGATCTGGAGAGCATCTCACGCTCTTGGTAAGGCCTTCTTTGTTCTGCAGTTAGTCAGCTTACAAACCGTTCTAACAGATTAATTCTAATAAGGAAGGTATAATTATAATTATCACCTAATTTCCCCTAAGAAACCATCACTACTAATCTAATTATTTTATAGCCTGTTTACTTCAGAAACAACTAAAATCCTAAACTTTCACAACCACCCACATGACTCTATACATCCCCTAATTGGACCCAAGGTCCTACCATTTCCTGACTCTCCACAGTCACTGTACTGTTAATAGAAAGTCCCTTATATCTTTACAAGTTCTTTCTTAGTGTTTGAATATAATTCTTATTCTTTCAAATTCCATGATCCCCCTCAAACCCTGCTTTTCCCCTGCAGCAGTTTCAAAGGTGTCTGCATTTTTGCTTATGTTCTTTTTCTTTCCATGGTGGTCCTTCTATAATCCCTATACACAGGTCTGGACCAGAGGGAGGGAATCCATTCCTCCTCTGCATAGCCACATCACTGTTTCTCCTCCTTCAGCAATTCAGTCACTCTCCTTAGTTTATACTATCCACCCCATCTTATTCATGCAACGCAAAGTCTATACACATTCCTGCTTTAACTCCTTCATTCACTGACGATTTAATACCAGGTTCATCATCTTTTTATCACCATGGAAAATTGCAATATTTATATATACAGCCTTTCAAATGTCTGTTTCTCACTTACTAGAAGTCCTATTTCCATAATCAGTTTGACTTTCAGTGACATTTTCTCCTAAACTTCATTAATTCCCATTCCCATTGGTAATAACTAACATTGAAAATGGGTCCTATATAAAACAAGTTCTAAAAACTATGTATCAGTGCTCATTCTTTGGCCTTCACTTATATTTTTCTTTTTTTATTATATATTTTGTTGGGAAAATTCTTTTTAAAAAAATATTTATTTGTTTGGCTGCACTGGGTCTTAGTTGCAGCACATGAGATCATTAGTTGCAGCAAGGCATGTGGAATCTTTAGTTGCAGAATGTGGAATCTAGTTCCCTGACCAGGTATCAAACTGGGCCCCCTGCATTGGGAGCAAGAAGTCTTAGTCACTGGACCACCGCTTTACCACAAGGAAGGCCCTCCACTTACATTCCATTACTTTTTTCTATCTCACTTAGTCTACCATCCCATTTTCGGCAAAACATAGACAGTTAGGGACCTCCATATCTTTGGGACTTCCATATATTTGGGGTTTCTTGCCAGCTGTCTGGCAAGAAATTGGCTTACTGCCTTTAAAAAAAAATTCCCTTGTTTTATAAAGTATGATCCATGAAACATTACTGGAACAACACTTTTGAACATACTGTCTACCATACTGCTTCATCTTCCCTCCATCCCATTCAAGCTTCACCAGTGTATCTGATCCTCCTTATACCCTGGGTCTAGGACCATTTTATAGCTCCCCAGGTGACACTAAAGGTAAAGAACTCTCCTGCCAATGTAGAAAGCATAAGAGACTTGGGTTTGATCCTTGGGTCAGAAAGATGCCCCTGGAGGAGGGCTTGGGGACCTGCTCCGGTATTTTTGCCTGGAGGATTTCATGGACAGAGTCTGGTCGGCTATCATCACAGGGTCACAAAGAGTCCAGTCCAACTGGACTGACTTGGCACATATGCAGGCTCTTTACAGCCCGTTTGAATTGACCAACTTTGACTAATGAAGTGTGAATAGAAGTGGTAAATGCCACATTTTGGTACAAGTATTAGAGAACCAGTGTGTGATTCTTCATGTTTTCTGTTTTACTGAGACAGACACAGAACTACATGTTAGTATGGAGGTGTCTGATATCAAAGTGACACGGAATACTGAATTAATATAAGGCAGACAGTTGCCGTTTATGGATCCTCATCAGCCTTTGTATAAATTATGTTTCTGTTCTTTTACACCAATATGATAGTGGAATCAACTGGACTGGTCCTTGGAGAATCCCTAACCTGGTTAATCTCAACTCAGTGTATTTGTGCTTCTAGCTGAGAAGCTAAAACATGACAGGAAAAAAAATCACAAACTTGCTGACTGGTTTTATTTTAAATTGTGACCATACGTCTTAGTTGCTCTTCCTATATTTCCTACTATCTTGTCTCTGCAGTTTTTTAAGATGACCATTCATAATTTGCCTCTCTCCCAAATCATCCAACTTACCTTATTTTCAGTGTACGGCCTGTGTTCTTATTGTATAAGGATTTAGAAGCTGTGATAAAATAAATGTCAGATTGCTTCACTCCCAATACCAAATCTACCTATCTACCTAAATGAATACCTATATATTCTGCTTTCAATCATGTTAAGGTAGAACAACTAATCTTGCTCCTCTATAAGAAAATCACCTAAAATTACCTGGATCACAGACTCTTCTTTCTCCTATTGAAAGGCGTTGCTTCTGAAATTATCTCCTCTTATTTACATAAATATAATTTCCTTTTATTACCTCTCTCCTGGAAATATACAGATATGTAATACATATTTCTTAAAAAATAAAAATTTGACCACCAATTTATCCCCTTCTTACTATCCTATAATAGTTCTAAAATAATTTACACCTTCACTCCAATGCAACATTTCTATTCAAGCGCACAAGGGAATTATATCTTACCAAAAGAAATGGTTGATTTCAGTCAACTCACCCAACTAGCCAAATTCTTAATTAGATTTTACATATTTGCTCACTCCCTCCAGAAACATTTTTTTTTAACTTATATTCAGGGACATCATGACCTTACTTCCAAATTGCTATCTCTCCTCAGTTTCTGCAGATTCCTCTTGCTTCACTTGAACTCTAAATATTAGAGTATTATAAGACTTAATTAAAGGTCTCCTGTTTTCCCTTCTTCATGCACAGGCATTCCTTAGATGATCTTATTCAATCCCATGCTTTTCAGTTCAGTTCAGTCACTCAGTCGTGCTCTTTGTGACCCCATGAACCACAGCGCACCAGGCCTCCCTGTCCATCACCAATTCCTGGAGTCCACCCAAACCCATGTCCATTGAGTCAGTGATGCCATCCAACCATCTCATCCTCTGTTGTCCCCTTCTCCTCCTGCCTTCAATCTTTCCCAGCATCAGGGTCTTTTCAAATGAGTCAGATCTTCACATCAGGTGGCCAAAGTACTGGAGTTTCAGCTTCAGCATCAGTCCTTCCAATGAACACCCAGGACTGATCTTCAGGATGGACTTGTTGGAACTCCTTGCAGTCCAAGGGACTCTCAAGAGTCTTCTCTGACACCACAGTTCAAAAGCATCAATACTTTGGTGCTTAGCTTTCTTTACAGTCCAACTCTCACATCCATACATGACCACTGGAAAAACCATAGCCTTGACTAGATGAACCTTTGTTGGCAAAGTAATGTCTCTGCTTTTTAATATGCTGTCTAGGTTGGTCATAATTTTCCTTCCAAGGAGTAAGCATCTTTTAATTTCATGGCTGCAGTCACCATCTGCAGTGATTTTGGAGTCCAGAAAAATAAAGTCAGCCACTGTTTCCCCTGTTTCCCCATTTATTTGTCATGAAGTGATGGGACTGGATGCTGTGATCTTAGTTTTATGAATGTTGAACTTTGAGCCAACATTTTCACTCTCCTGTTTCACTTTACTTTCATCAAGAGGCTCTTTCATTCTTCTTCACTTTCTGTCATAACGGTGGTGTCATCTGCATATCTGAGCTTACTGATATTTCTACCAGCAATCTTGATTCCAACTTGTGTTTCATCCAGCCCAGTGTTTCTCATGATGTACTCTGCATATAAGTTAAATAAGCAGGGTGACAATATACAGCCCTGACGTACTCCTTTTCCTATTTGGAACCAGTTTGTTGGTCCATGTCTAGTTCTAACTGTTGCTTCCTGACCAGCATACAGGTTTCTCAAGAGGCAGGTCAGGTGGTCTGGTATTCCCATCTCTTTCAGAATTTTCCACAGTTTATTGTGATCCACACAGTCAAAGGCTTTGGCATCGTCAATAAAGCAGAAATAGATGTTTTTCTGGAACTCTCTTGCTTTTTCAATAATCCAGCGAATGTTGGCAATTTGATCTCTGCCTTTTCTAAATCCAGCTTGAACATCTGGAAGTTCATGGTTCATGCATTGCTGAAGCCTGGCTTGGAGAATTTTAAGCAATACTTTACTAGTGTGAAGATAAGTGCAATTATGTGGTAGTTTAAACATTCTTTGGCATTGCCTTTCTTTGGGATTGGAATGAAAACTGACATTTTCCAGTCCTGTGACCACTGCTGAGTTTTCCAAATGTGCTGGCATATTGAGTGCAGCACTTTCACAGCATCATCCTTCAGGATTTGAAATAGCTCATCTGGTATTCCATCACTTCCACTAGCTTTGTTTGTAGTGATGCTTCCTAAGGCCCACTTGACTTCATATTCCAGGATATCTGGCTCTAGGTGAGTGATCACACAATCGTGATTATCTGGGTCGTGAAGATCTTTTTTGTACAGTTCTTCTGTGTATTCTTACCACCTCTTAATATCTTCTGCTTCTGTTAGGTCCCTACATTTCTGTCCTTTATTGTGTCCATCTCTGCATGAAATGTTCCCTTGGTATCTCTAAGTTTCTTGAAGAGATCTCTAGTCCTTCCCATTCTATTGTTTTCCTCTATTTCTTTGCATCAATCGCTGTGCTTTTAATAGATCTATATAACACTGATTGTGAAATTTGCATTTCTATTCTGAACACTTTCCATGAGTTTCTGAATCAGATACATAATTTCCTGTTATATATCTACATTCAGGTGCCCAATAAATATTTAATGTGTCCTAACCACTTTTCACTTATCCTACATATTCCTAAGTTATTCATATCCACAAAAGGGGCCACTGGCTACACCACTGCTCAAACCAAAATCTAGAAGTCATCCTGATTTCTCTAATTCTCCTTGGACCAGCAGGCAAACCAAACTATGCTCTGACGATCACAGTGATGGAAGAGAAAGAGTGCAAACTTATGATGCTTCCTAAGGACCAAGCTTGCAATTGGTATTCTGTTACTTCTGCCTACATGCCCACCCAATTGTTTTTGGCCAAAAACCATTGATAAGCTTATAGTTAAGGAGTCAAAATTTGGCCCAACAATTTAACCTCCCAAGGAATATACCAACCATTGATCAGATTGTTTCTGAGTTAAAATATTATTAGAACTATTAGAATTCTAAACAATAATAAATGATTTTTTTTTGCAGAAGATTTTAGGTATGTAAAGCATTTTCAAATTCATTGCATAGTTATCCATATTATCTCATTTTATCCTCAGGCAACACTGCAACACCATTTTACTAATGAGATACTAAGGATCATATACATAAAATGCAATTTCCCAAATCAAACAGTTATATAAAAGCACTGGAATTCACTACTTAGATGCTTAGATTCTAACCATCTCTCCCCCTCTTATTCTGCTGCATCATAATGCCTCCATAACTTATTAAAAGAAAACAAATTTGGGTTATAACATATAAATTGCCTACAAATGAGCAAATGGTTGCTACTAGTGACAAGTATGTATTCATGTTACCAATAAAACTCATCTTGTAAGTTTCACAGTGATTCTTATAGTCCGCTTTGATGGATGAGGCTGTTACTATTGCATTCAAACCTTTGACGACACCATTGCCAAATCAATATCCTTTCCAATGGATCATGTAAGAAGTCTGAAAAAGACTACAAAATAAAAGCACTTCATACTTTCACAGTATTATCCTGATGATACCTGTGTCTAGAAAATACACAGTAAAATGCGATTTGTGTGTGTGTGTATAGTCAGATGGCACATCAAAAGATTATACTTTGGTTTGCAAAACAAAGTTCTATCCTTATTCTGATCTTTATCTTAGCAATTATTTAGCAAAACTTACTGGACTCCCTCCCCCCCTTTTTTTTTCACCACTTGAGGAAGACATGACAGAATTTTTCTGTAAAGGACATCATTTTCTAATGTAGTGAAAAATGGAAGGGTTGTCATGTTTTAACTATAAAGAAATGTCTGTATTTAACATCAAGTCTGCAGCATCATGAAGAAGAGAAAAGGGATCTCTTATCAGCATACATACACTGTGTTTAGTCACTTAGTCATGTCTGACTCTTTGCGACCCCATGGACTGTAGCCCATCAGGCTCCTCTGTCCATGTGGATTCTCCAGGCAAGAATACTGGAGTGAGTTGCCATGCCCTTCTCCAAAAAATATGGAACGCTTCACGAATTTGCATGTCATCCTTGCTCAGGGGCCATGCTAGTCTTCCCTGTATCGTTCCAATTTTAGTACATGTGCTGCCGAAGCGAGCACATACATACACTAGAGGGACCCTATTGGCTTTCTCCCCAGATCTTCACCTGAACTTTTTGTCTTAGATCAGCTCTGCCCGCTGTCAAGGGTGTTGATCAGGGTCTAAAGACAACTTGCAACTGTGGCTAGAGACACAATGTTAGGAGGCTTAAAAATTTGCACCAAATATTCAGGTTTTTTAATTTAAAGTTTTGCTTTCTCTTTTGTTTAAGGCAAACTTCATTCATCATGCCACAGCCTTAACTCTGCTCCAGAATGCAATTCACAAAGTTTCTTGAAAATTCTTTTTAAGTGTAGTCAAATCCATGATTTGAAGTTTCAGTCATGTTGTTTTCTATTATTTTCTCATACCTACCAAGTGTCTGACACCTGGTAAGCAACCATAAATAGTTAATGAATTAAATCAATTAACGTGTGCAGTTTTCATGAGGAATAAGGAATGAGCACAAATGTTGCATAAATTATTATGCCTTTATGAAAGAAAAATTACAAAGGATATCAAGCATTAGATATCAAGCATTACAAAAGTTAGAATTCTCAAATATATAAAAGAAATAAACAGTTTCCTTGAAGGGAAAATGTAATTACTTACGAAACTTGGAAAAATACATAAAACATATAGCTCTCATAGCACTGTTATATAAGATGACCCTAGCAGGAAAAAAAGAAAACCCAGAAGAAGGAAAAAAATTCATAGATCTGTTTTATAACAAAATCAATAATAAAGAAAAATGTCTGTAAAAGCAAAGAAAACAGTTTTGAGAGTTGAGTCAATCCATAACAAATGGGGAAAAGTTGAAGGAAGCATCAACTTTTCACAGAAAGATATATATGTGTGGATTTACATCTTACACAGATAAAATATGTTGCTTTTATAAAAAGATGAGTACTTGAAAACTAAGGCTTGGATCCTATATCAGACACTGCTTGACTCAATAATTTATGACACATCTGTTAAAAATCATGAGCTAACTTTTCTCATGTAGAAAATAAGAGTGAAACAATTAATTTCTAACCAAGATTATATAACTATACAAACCCTTACACAGATATACCTTCAAATTTACTTTCTTATTTGAAGATGTCTTCTCAAGATTATAAGTTGCAGGTGAGATAATAAATTTAAATAAATGTATTAAAATACCAGAAGTCATTTCACAGACATAATGTAGCTTTGTTATTTTGTTTTTACATAAGAATATTTTAACCTCCATATTTTCAAAGAATGAAGGTGAGCTTTGTTTCAAGAAGCAGTACTATTATCATGGAGTTAAAAGGATATTTGTCAATGGCTTCTGATTATTCTTTCAATAGAACCTGAACTCCCCTACCTAACTTATAGATTCTTACATAGTCAGACCTTGATTTCTCTGTTTTTCAATTTATAATGTGTCTCTGTTGCTCTATACCTTCTAGAAAACCTAATATTCTCCTGGGAGTCTAAATTTTGCTGAACTTATTCCTATTTTAGGAACTTGCATTAGTGTTTCTTTTACCTTTGATGGCTGACTCCTACTAATCACCTCATCCCTGGAGAAGGGCATGACAACCCACTCTATTCTTGCCTGGAGAACTCCCTGGACAGAGGAGCCTGGCAGACTACAGTCCATTATGTTGCAAAAAGTTAGACACGACTGTGCAATTAACACACACACACACACACACACACAATCACCTCATCTGAAGTACCACCCAACAAATCTATCAAATCATCTTACTTTAATCTTTTGTAGAATATGCATCACCACTTGAAGTTTTTCTGTCTTCATTTATTATTTTTTTTTCTTATTTATTGTTAACCATCTTTTTCTATGATTTATCTCAGGAAACTTACCGTTGTTCTTTATCACAGAATACTGTCTTTAGAGAGGTATCTGGCAGAGTTACTTTTCAACAGGTATTTGCAAAATAATCTTAGAGAACTTTCAAACTGAACACTATTATTGATAGCATGGACTAGAGTTCCAGAGGTGCACTCTTTGTCCAGATACACAGCCCGTTTCCTGGATCTGGGTTCTACAACCTGTCTACTTTACCATGCTAATCAGCACTAATTAACTCTTATTGGTTTTCTTGCCACAATGCTATGTTCAAATTTACAGCAAGCATCATAAAGCATCATATTTCTATAAAGTCGAGAAATATTTCCAGTGTTCTAAGAAAAGAACAGCTGTCCTGCTGACCAAATAAAAAAGAACACTGACAAGCTGATCTGGAGCAATCATCACCTCAAGTAACAGAAGCAAAAAGTATGTGTATAAAAGAAGTACCATCAGCCGGAAGAATCCAAATGGCATCCAGAATTCCAGATGGGGAAGTGACATTGGAAAGAGTTAGATCAAAAGGCTTATTGATTTTTATGATTCCAAAGTGTTGTTTCTGGTAGTTTCAAAACAGGCATTAAAAAAGTGAACGAAGAATGTTCACAGTTTCTGATGGATATTTAAAGGCAAGATAAAAGTCTATACTAAAAAGATATTGGCTAAATAGTTTAAGTAAAGCAGTCATCTTGTGTAAGGAAGAAACAAAAACATAGGTACTTATTCATTCACTTTGAGTGTGAAGGATAAAAGGGAAGGTTAACAATCGCTAAAATATTTTAACTTAAGTCTGTAAGAGTATCAAACTCTTTCATAACATTTAATAATTTATAAAACCAAATTATTATTTTCATTTGCAAATTTAATACTGAATCTTTTCCAAGTGATATTTTTAGTTCTCTTTTAAAAGATGAAGATAGTCACTTCAGCTCTGATATATAAAGTTTGGAGATTACCACTCCTTGTCCTTATAACAAGAAAAAGCTAGTCAATAATAATAATAATAAATTCTTCTTGGACCCATCAGAGAGCTAAGGTCATAGAACAAAGAGCAACCATGAACTCTGGAGAGAGAGGCACATCCAGAGAGTTCTAATTTCCAAGATTTGCTTATATGGAGCAGAATCTTCTGGGCACCATAAGCTGAGAGGAACAGTGGACAAGTACTTAATAGTAAGTTTGACTAATTCTTGGGAGCTGAGTATAGATCAGTGTGCAACTGGGCAAATCCTGGGTCAACAATCACAGCTGGGCCCCACACTTTCATTAGTTTACCCCCAGGAATACCACTAGATTCTCACCACCAGGATTCAAGGATGGTCCCTCTTGTGGCCCTGGCAATGGGACGGGAGGAGCCAGTGTGAAAACCTCCCAGTAAAGTAGTAAAGGTCTACTTTTCAGGGGAAAGATGCCACCATGGGCGATACTGGAAACCCGTCCCACATAGGGTAAGAAACTCCAGTCCTACTCTAACTTGCGACAGTCTTCCTGACTCAACTAAGAGGAAAGAAACCCCATAATCAGCAACGGAGAGAGATTAAAGTCAATGGGTTAGGAATATTGCAACTAAGAGAGGAGTGATGGAAAGGGATAAAAAAGTAAGACTCCTATGGTGGTGGTTTAGTTGCTAAGTTGTGTCTGGCTTTTTGCGACCCCAGATACTATAACCCGCCAGGCTCCTCTGTCCATGGGATTCTCTAGGCAAGCATACTGGAGTGGGTTTCCATTTCCTTCTCCAGGGAATCTTCCTGAGGGAGATCAAACCCAGGTCTCCTGCATTGCAGGCAGATTCTTTTTCAACTGAGCTGTGAGGGAAGCCACAGAAACAGTTGTGAAGGCTACATTCCTGAAACACAGTCTCAAGAGATTGTGACTTAATCAGAGAATTATAGAAAATTTCTCCTCCCCACACTTCACCACCACATTAACAGTGACATGTTCAAATGATGTTAATTGATCTCTAAAATAGCAACAGTTCTACTTTTAATAACCTAAGGACTAAATTATAACACTAAATACAAATGGCAATCTTTATATTAATAATGAGAAAAAAAGGGAAGAGGCAGAGGGAGCAGGAAGAAGATGAAAATGACAAAGAAGAAGACAGTAAATATATAAACTGAAATTATCAAATAAAGAAAATATATTCATAGCAGCTAAATATCTCATTTCTGTAACATGCCATAAAGTCATGGCTTGTAATCTTTTCATTCTTCTAGTATTAATTTGCCCTCTGTCAGAACTTCTGTTGGTCAGTCTCTTTACCTCTTGTAGTGATATGTATATACCACTATTACTGGATGTTTTGAATACTCAATAGTTTTGACTTTTTATGCAAATTTAATATTTGATATATAAGTACCTGCATTTCAAATCTTATCTTTCCTTCTACAACATTTCAAGTAGTGAGGAGGAGATACACATTCAATTAGTTGGAATTTTTAATTAAGAAAATTGTTTTTTTTTATTTTTTGTATTCTTATCTTGTTCTATATTTACAAATTTAAGCTTAAAGAAAGCAAACACACTTTTAAAAAAACTAATAACAAATGATATCAAAGGAAAATAATCAAGTAGAGATCCTTCCTCTATCTAATCAAACACAGCAACATCTCTTATATTGACTGAAATGCTATTTGCTTACATAAATTGAGAGTTTTTGCACATTTTTCACTTATATTCCAGAAAACTAAGCACAAAATTGCTGACATAATCTTTTTATTTTTGTTTTTCTTCCTTTTAAACATGCTTTTATGTGACAGGTCAAGGCTATGGGTTATAGAACAAAATTCCAAAGAAATAATAAAAAAAATAAACCCAGAACTGTATACAATTTCAGTGGCCTCTTGAGGCTTTTCAGAATTAAGGTCAATCCCCAAATCCCACCTGTACTTATTACCTCCATCACCCGTTGTTAAAACAAGCTCACAATCTCCTTTTTTCTCTTCTTTCTGCCCTAGAGAGAGTGCTATCACTGCACTTTCTAGTCCTTCTTTCGTAGCATTATGACTTTGAGATCCAGAAAGGAGATGATTTACTCCATTCAACATCCTAGAAAATCACAACAAGCTTTTCTGTTGAAACCAGTCTCACAGAACAAAGGTCCATCTTGCGTTCTACTGGTCTTTCCCACTCTATGCAGTAATTAATTGCCATAAAAAAGAAGAGTAACAATCCCCAAAGAGTGACCATAGGAACATGGGGCAAAACAAAGTAAAACACACCCAAGGGCAGAAATTAACTGTATAAATTTTTGACGTTACATTTTCTTAATGCCTGGTAAGGTGCCATGTAAGATATGTTGGTTTAACAATAGTTGTTGATAAGAATTGAGTCGAAATACTGTAGGATGAAGCTACTAAATTATTTTTTTTTTCTAATAATCTGTTTCTTTTATAAGCAGTGGGTAAGGAGGAAGGAAAAGTAGAACAATAAAATCATGTAATTCTGTGATAGTCACACTTAAATTCACATAATTCAATCCCTTCAAATTGTGGCTGTGTTTCAATTTACTCTGTATTTTGCATATTTGATATGTCATATACAAAGATTTATGAAAACTGTGTACCTTTTATCTATGGCTGAATTTTCAGAATTACTTCACATAAAAAGTATACCCAGTGATATCAGCTTAGGTTCATGATGAAGAAAACATTCAGGCATTCATAAACACTTTGATTTTTTTGAATGCAAGTTGATAATCATATATGAAGTGAATATTCATATACTTCTCATAAAGCCTTCAGATGATGACAGTTGTGATTTGATTGCCCTAAGAATAAGAAGGGTGAAAGGAGTTAAGGAAATACATTAATTACATGCTTTTTATTTTCTTAAATAATCTGCATGAAGACCCTCTTTCAAGAAATTTATTCTGATTAGTGGAAAAAATGTACATATTACTGATATATCAAGAGATCCACTTATTTTGGTTTTCTTTAGGAAATATTTGATAAAATTATGGAGATGTACTCATAATATATCTCTAGCACTACCAATGTTATGCCTTTCTAACTAGGTGTTTTCTTTAATTTCCAGGAACAAATATTGATCCATCTGCTTTTTGAATCTTCTATAAACATTCAATAAGGTGATCTCTTTGAAAGGGTCTTTTAAATTAAGATTGTTCACAACTTTAACCAATAATCATTATTGCTTTTCACAAAAAATTTCTGCTTCACCTTCTAGGCCAATAGTAGAATTGAACTTTTCTGTTCTCAGTGTAATGGAACAAAATTGACTTGTGTCACTCCTGGGTAGGGACTTTAAGAATCCATGCATGGATATGTGACTCTAAACTTTCCTTTCCTAAGATGCAGTCTCTTGTTACCTGGATCTGTTCATGGTACAGTTGACCCTTGAGGAACATGGGTTTGAACTGTACGAGTCCACTGATACCTATTTTTTTTTTTTTCAGTGGTAAATACTACAATACTACACAACCCCTGGTTGGTTGAACCCATGGATTTGGGACCTTGGATTTAAAAAATAGCAGATATGGAGGGCTGACTCAAAATTATTCTTAAATTTTCAACTACAAAGAGGATAGTGCCTCTAACCTCTAAGTTACTCAAGGATTAACTGTATAGACAGTAGAACTTCCTGCCACTTATTTTGGGAACATAAATTAAGAGAAAATACATTTTGATTGCATTAAGCAACAGAAATTCAGAGGCTTTGTATTTCCAAAATATAGCTTAATCTATTTCAACAGGCATATGTAAAAATCCAATTTGCTTGTTTTCTTCGGAAAATGTTGAAGTAAAAAGGCAATTGACCATTTTCTGCCCCATGTTTTACTCTTTGGCTAAAAATGAAGGGCCAGGAAGTTGAAATAAGATGAAAGAAGGGAGAGATATTGGAGCCAATATAAAAGTATATTCAATATATTCTGTAACAGCTGTGTTCTAGTTAGTAAGAGCTGATGTGATCTACTGTGATTGTGATGACTAGAAAAGCCTGACATAACATTCAACCATCAATTCTAAACTCCCTTCCTCCCCTTCCTTTTTCCTTCTATGGCTGTTTCCACTGTGCATGCTTTTTGAACATGTTTAAATCTTTCCATCTTAATGACAGTGATAATTTGATCCAGAAGCACTTTGTAATATACATCTCAGGCCTCCAAACAAAAGACAGTGTTGATAAGGTTACTAGACATGGAGAATGCAATGTCTTCTCAGGAGAAATGACTCATTTTGACTCAAATGACTTGTTTATTTTGGATGCTTATACCAGCTTCCATTCTCCTGCAGGGAAAGAAAGAGAGAATTTGCTAGATTATAAAAATATTAAAGGAATACCCAGTAGAAGAATAAAAGTCAAGTTGGAAAGAAGTCTTTGCTGAAGCTGAATCCAGCACAGATTTGATAGCTTTACAAAATGGGGAACTAGCAATAAAATAACCAAAGGATTCTAAAGAATTTTACATATAGTAATCTCTTTATTGCAGCAGGATTCCACCCACATCCCTCATTTTCTCCCCGTTGGATTCCTGTTTCTCAAATCTGCCACTGCTGAAAGGACACAGCAATAGCTGTTTTTGTATAGATTTTCCACCTCCCAAATTTAATCATTGCCATTTGTTTAACAGTGTGTCTGGTAAGTATATTTAGTTTCTAATTCTTCCCCTTAAGATATTGTTCTTAGATTTTAGCTCACTGAGTAAATGTTAGGTTATTGATTGAAATAAACACTAAGCAATATTATTTTAAACTGAAAAGCAGTATATTATAAAGGTCAAAACAGCAGTCTCTTTTGTGTTAAAACTGTAGTTGAATGCCTGTCTTAACACTTTAAAACCCTGTACTTTGTTGATGAAAATGATGATGATGTTACTAATAAGTACCTCATATTAATAAGTAAGGTATCACACATATAACTAGAGCTGTTAATTAGAACAGAGTTAATAGTTGTTAAATTTGAATTTCAGATAAATAATGAATGATATTTTAGTATAAGTATGCTACAAATTTTTGAGAATAGTTACATTAGACACTAATAAAAATATTAATATATGTATATATATGCACTTTTTAAACATTTTTATCTGAATTCAAAATTAAGAGAAATTCTATTTTTATTTTCTAAATTTGGGAGCTACATATATAAACTCAACAACACTTGTAACGTATAATATTAGCAAAGCGACAACTGCTATTGCTATTATTATACCAATCCCTTGGAGTGTTCCTATAATTTTGTATTTTGAAACAAGAAAGATTCAAGATTACCAGAAATATAATCGAGTACCCTCTTCTAAGGCAAATTTAAGTCTCGGTTCTTCCCACCTGTTTCTCTACTTATCTATTTGCTCTTTGTACTTCACTTAGAGGTCATCTTCTTTATTTAATACCATCTGTGGCAGATCAACTTCCAGAGTGACTCTCGTGACCATCTCTCCTCACGTTCATGTCCTTGTATGATTCCCTAACTTCGAATGTGGTGAGATCCATGACTTGCTTCTCACCAACAGAGTATGGTGAAGATGACAAGATATGTGTGATGCTGTGACTGGTTAGACTGCAATGCCCACCTTACAGGAATCTCTCTCCCTTGCTGGCTTTGAGGGATATGTGGAGGGCACTCACATACCAGAGGAACTGTGGGCAGCTTCTAGGAGCTAGGAATGCTCTCCGGTCAGCAGCCCTTAAGAAAGCAAACACCTCAGCCTTAAAATCACAAGGAGTTTTATTCGGTCAGGAATCTCAGCACTCTCCCCTGGCTCTCCCTCATTTAGGCATCAGAGGAGACTGTGGTCCTGGCCAGTACCTTAAATTGCAGCTTTGTGAATTCTAAAGACCCTCCCCCACAAAAGTAATAAACAATCATAAAGAAGACCCAGACAAGCTATGCCCAGATTCCTGACCTACCGAAACAGCGAAATAGTAAATGTGTTTTTCAGCAGAAATAGATAACTACTGTATTATATTCAAACTATTTTCCTTGTTGGCTCATCTGAAAAGACCGTGTTTGAATTTTTATTGATTGATTTACTTTATGTTTGGCTATGCTGGGTCCTGACTGCTGCACTGGCTTTCTCTGGTTGAGGCACACGGTCTTCTAAGTGCATGGCTTCTCCTTTACAGAGCACACGTTCTGGAGTGCACAGCCTTCAGTAGCTGTGGCTCCTGGACCCTAGAGCACGTGGGCTCAGTAGTTGTGACCCACAGGCTTAGTTGCTCCAGGGAATGTAGGATCTTCACAGACCAGAGATCAAACCCATGTCTCCTGCATTGGCAAGCAGATTCTTCATCACTGAGCCACCAGGGAAGCCCTGAAAAGACCATATTTCAGTGCTAATGCTTGAATGCCTTGGTGAAGTTTTGTATTAAATAAGGAATCAACTCTTCCTTTGCTCTTAGATAGCATTTGACATACATTATTCTAGTGTTTATTTTGTTTATTTATATTGGTTTTCATGTTCACATAATATTTACTTAATCTATAAAACAGGGATTTTAGCATATATTTTACTGAGTGCAGTGAGATATGTATATCTAACATTGCCTGGCAACAAGTAAATGGCAATGTGTTTCGGTATATTAATATGATTTCCTTGAGGGTGAGGACTTCTGGTATATCCAACTTTCTATCCTCAGCTCATGGCACATATTAGGTAGTCAAAGTGTACTGCTGCTGCTGCTGCTGCTGCTAGGTCACTTCAGTCGTGTCCCACTCTGTGCCACCCCATAGACGGCAGCCCACCAGGCTCCCCCATCCCTGGGATTCTCCAGGCAAGAGTACTGGAGTGGGTACATATATTGTATGCTAAGAGACTTTCCTCATATTGCTATCCACATTAATGAAGAGTAAAATACTTAACCATCTTTGAGTTTTTGCAAGTTTGAACCAGAACAAAATACATCAGTAGAAAGGAGGTTGGTAAAAGCAGAATGCTTTCAAAACTTGCTTCTGTCTGTTCCTTTCTTGACTTAATTAATTTCATCTATCAAAATTACTTAGCCACCGAATATGAATATATATATATATATATATATATATATATATATATATATAGGAATTTATAGCTTTTACTTGTGGGAAAAGTATTAGGGAAAAGGTTAAAAATAGAATGAAGAGACTGATAAGGATTAAATAGCAAGTATTGCAATATACCAAGTATGTAAAACTTGTAGAGGCTCCAACTACAATATGAATGACTATCCAAGTTATAAAATAAAATTAAAAGTCATGTAAGCCACCATTATTAAATATATTATCAGTAACATGACTTAGCAGTGTATTTTAGGTCTCTAGTTAGCAATCTAGTTTCCAGTGCCTAGAAACATTACTATTTTTAATGAACAAGACTTTGACTATGATAAATACAGTGATGACACTATAACAGGTGGTTTGGGATAGCAAACTTGAGTGAGGCAGTAGCTTATCTCTACTGCTGTTTTTCTTAGTTTATTCTTTTTAAAAATGAGTAACAGTATTCATAGCCATTTTGATCACCTCTTTTCTTTTCCTTCAATGCAATCATCAAATAGATTTTGTGTACTGTCATTCCAATTTTATTAGGCTCATTTTGTATTACTCTTACTTTTTGGCTCCAATTCTTTTATTGAAATCAGCAGCTTTATCATTTCACTTCATTCAAGAAAAGAAAAACCATTATTTTACAGAGTTGGCAGCTTTTTTGCTTCAGAGATTCTGTAATTTAGTTGACTACTCTAATAGGATTATATTTCATGTATTCTGAATATACCCTTTATGCTTGTGTTACTTCTTAGAGAACTCACAGGCAAAATAAAGCAGTTTATTGCATAAGAGATAGCAATTGCATTGACCATTAACCTCAATAACTTGCAAAGTCTGTAAAGAAGCTTATAAAACACTTTGTAGTCAAGTTTAAAGTGGTATAAGATGTTTCTTCAAGCCAAAGCACAGACAAATAAAGGAAAGTCTTAAATTCTCTCTCCCAGTGAGCAGACCTATCATTTCAAACTTAAGTGTATTTTGTATGTGTCTACAGGAAAGGGAAAACTTTTGACTAGTTTTTATATAGAATTTCAGCTTACATACTTACTTGCAGTGTAAGTGAAAAATATTTATTCCCAAGGCACAATATTGTATCAGATTTTCAGAGTTCTAATTAATAATGAAAATAAATTTTACACAAATAGTAAATTGCTTCTGTTAAGTTCTAAGGCAACTATATTAAATATACACAAATGCATGCATACTTTATATAACTGGAAAATCAGATAATTATCACCAAATAAATATATCATTTATACTTATTCTGCATAAAATAAGAAAACATTTAAACTACAATTTTCTTTAGATTAATAAGGTCCATTTAATTTCTGCTTTGCAAGCAAAGGCACATATTATGTTCCAATTGTTTTATATGAAAAGTATTTAAAATTATAATTTTTTAAAAATTACAGTCTTTTCTGAGTATCGTATGGTTTGATACTAACAGCATTTACTTTTAGAGCTATGTTAGAATAGCTTAAATGCAGAACTTAAATAAGACTTTAAATACTGATTATTAAAATAAACCATTAGCAAAAGCAGATTTAATAGGAAGTTAATTTGTAAATGGAGATGTTTTGGTCAAAAGAAAATGAAAACCACATACTTTCAAATGTGCATTATATAGCATCACTGTTTTTTAATTTATAAATTAGTTTATGCCCCCATGAGTAACCTGAAAGCTTTCTAAACAGCATTCTGATTCTCTTTGGTTAGAAATCACAGAATCATTCATATAATAGAAACTTTATACTATTCTTTTTAGAAGAAAAATTTGAATTTGGTAATAAGATATAAAGGTACAGAAAGGGGATATAAGTAAATCAATATTGTATATATTATTCTAATGTATAATTGTCAAATCTTAATTTTCTCAGAAATGTGACATTAAAATGTGACATATAGCAAAGAGGGAGCAAGAAACCAAAATGAAAACATAATGTATAGCCACATTTAGGGCACATTTGTGTGTGTATGTGTTTTAATTTTTTTTCCATTTTTTTTTTATTAGTTGGAAGCTAATTACTTTACAATATTGTAGTGGTTTTTGCCATACCTTGACATGAATCAGCCATGGATTTACATGTGTTCCCCATCCCGTTCCCCGCCTCCCGCCTCCCTATCCATCACATCCCTCTGGGTCTTCGCAGTGCACCAGCCCCGAGCACTTACTTTATGCATCCAACCTGGGCTGGTGATCTGTTTCACCCTTGATAGTATACTTGTTTCAGTGCTGTTCTCTCAGAACATCCCACCCTCGCCTTCTCCCACAGAGTCTAAAAGTCTGTTCTGTACATCTTTATCTCTTTTTCTGTTTTGCACATAGGGTTATTGTAACCGTCTTTTAAAATTCCATATATATGCATTAATATACTGTATTGGTGTTTATCTTTTTGGCTTACTTCACTCTGTATAATGGGCTCCAGTTTCATCCATCTCATTAGAACTGATTCAAATGAATTCTTTTTAATGGCTGAGTAATATTCCATAGTGTATATGTACCACCGCTTCCTTATCCATTCGTCTGCTGATGGGCATCTGGGTTGCTTCCCTGTCCTGGCTATTATAAACAGTGCTGTGATGAACATTGGGGTACACGTGTCTCTTTCAGATCTGGTTTCCTCAGTGTATGCCCAGGAATGGGATTGCTGGGTCATTTGTCAGTTCTAATTTCAGTTTTTTAAGGAATCTCCACACTGTTCTCCATAATGGCTGTACTAGTTTGCATTCCCACCAACAGTGTAAGAGGGTTCTCTTTTCTCCACACCCTCTCCAGCATTTATTTCTTGTAGACTTTTGGATAGCAGCCATTCTGACTGGCGGCTAATGGTACCTCATTGAGGTTTTGACTTGCATTTCTTTGATAATGAGTGATGTTGAGCTTCTTTTCATGTGTTTGTTAGCCATCTGTATGTCTTCTTTATAGAAATGTATGGTTAGATCTTTGACTCATTTTGATTGGGTCATTTATTTTTCTGGAATTGAGCTGCAGGAGTTGCTTGTGTATTTTTGAGACTAATCCTTTGTCTGTTTCTTCATTTGCTATTATTTTCTCCCATTCTGAAGGATGTCTTTTCACCTGGCTTATAGTTTCCTTTGTTGTGCAAAAGCTTTTAAGTTTCATTAGGTCCCATTTGTTTATTTTTGCTTTTATTTCCAATATTCTCGGAGGTGGGTCATAGAGGATCCTGCTGTGATTTATGTCGGAGAGTGTTTTGCCTATGTTCTCCTCTAAGAGTTTTATAGTTTCTGGTCTTACATGTAGATCTTTGATCCATTTTGAGTTTATTTTTGTGTATGGTGTTAGAAAGTGTTCTAGTTTCATTCTTTTACAAGTGGTTGACCAGTTTTCCCAGCACCATTTGTTAAAGAGGTTGTCTTTTTTTCATTGCATATTCTTGCCTCCTTGTCAAAGATAAGGTGTCCATAGGTATGTGGATTTATCTCTGGGCTTTCTATATTGAAATATAAAAACCATATGATTATCTTAATAGATGCAGAAAAAGCCTGTGGCAAAATTCAACATCCATTTATGATAAAAACTCTCCAGATAGCAGGAATAGAAGGAACATACCTCAACATAATAAAAGCTATATATGACAAACCCACAGCAAACATTATCCTCAATGGTGAAAAATTGAAAGCATTCTCATAAAATCAGGAACAAGACAAGGATGCCCACTCTCACCACTACTATTCAACATAGCTTTGGAAGTGTTGGCCACAGCAATCAGAGTAGAAAAAGAAATAAAAGGAATCTAGATAGGAAAAGAAGAAGTGAAAGTCTCACTGTTTGCAGATGACATGATCCTCTGCATAGAAAACCCTGAAGACTCTACCAGAAAATTACTACAGCTAATCAATGAATATAGTGAAGTTTCAAGATATAAAATTAACACACAGAAATCCCTTGCATTCCTATACACTAACAATGAGAAAACAGAAAGAGAAATTAAGGAAACAATACCATTCACCATTGCAACAAAAAGAATAAAATACTTAGGAGTATATCTACATAAAGAAACAAAAGACCTATACATAGAAAACTATAAAACACTGATGAAAGAAATCAAAGAGGACACAAACAGATGGAGAAACATATCGTGTTCATGGATCGGAAGAATCAATATTGTGAAAATGAGTATACTACCTAAAGCAATCTGTAGATTCAATGCAATCCCTATCAAGCTACCAACGGTATTCTTCACAGAACTAGAACAAATAATTTCACAATTTGTATGGAAATACAAAAAAACCTCGAATAGCCAAAGCAATCTTGACAAAGGAGAATGGAACTGGAGGAATCAACCTTCCTGACTTCAGGCTCTACTACAAAGCCACAGTCATCAAGACAGTATGGTACTGGCACAAAGACAGAAATATAGATCAATAGGACACTTTTAAAAGAACCTTGATTTTTAAAAGCTTCTCTGAAGAAAAAAAAATGCCTTGGTTTTTAAAGGTTGCTCTGTGAATAAAAGACAAGACTTTTAAACCAAGAAAGGTTTTAAGTAAAAATTTGGAACTCAACTTAAAGTTAATTTGCTGTAAGTTCTCTCTATCATAGATGAATGAGTGTACCATAAGATCTATTCAACTTTCAAGAAGATGACAAGAAAACTATCTGTTCCAGGCTTAGCAGTAAATGGGTAAAAATAAAGTTCCTATGAGATATCATCCTCCTTTATGTGACTTTGAAGGTTTCATGAATACTCTCAGTATTGTAAAAGGAAATCCCAAACAAACAAACAAAAAAAAATAATTCAACATATTTTCATTTACATTGAAAAGTAAGCTCCAAAATGACCAGATTTTTTTATGTTATGGTAACTGATATTTATTGATATATCTCTACAATATAAAACATTCTCTGCCACATGGAAGATGCTCAATAAGTATTTGATGAATAAATGAATGAATTTTGTCCTAAGTTAAGAAGAAAAGCACTAGAAAACTGAATGTATTTTTAAAAGAACACAATCTTGAAAAATCTCTTATGATTCTCACAGAGGAAGCATCAACAAATCTATTTTTAAGCCCAGTTTTTTTTTTTAATGTAAATAAATATAAGTTGCCAGTATTCAGGATTAAAATATCTGATAACAGAGTTATTTGATAATAACAAAATCTGCATGATTGAAATGTTTAAAATTATGAAATGCAAATTCAACATGCAAGAAAAATACACAAACAAAAGAAAATTTTAAAATGTCTTCTAGAAACAAACAAAAAATAACAATAACAACAATTTAAATTAAATTTTATCATATTTTATTAAATTTTATCATATAAAATCTTCCCTTATTTGTTGCACTAATTATCTTTCAGCAGAATAATTTTGCTATTTTATATACTATTCAAAATATTAATCAGTGCTGTCAGATTTCTGGACCTTAATATTAAAAATGAGATCATGTCCACTGGTATGAATCTTTTCTTCTGTAAACTTATTTCCTTTAAACACAGATCACCCAAATTCTTCCAGTGTTCTAATTTCATCTTAATATCAAAATGCTATTACATTTCTAGGGACCATTTTTCAAAGTTTTATTTTGTCTTAAGATCCTTCATATATAAAAGTTGCATAGTCTCTACACAGAATCCAAACCATAAAGAAAGGCATTAAACTATTTGCCAGGTCTCTGTATATTTACCACATCCCCACTGTGATCCCCCAGAGCTTTCCTGGTGGCTGGCACAGTAAAGAATCCACTTGCAATGCGGGAGACAAGGGTTTGATCCCTGGGTCCAGCAGATCCTCTGGAGAAGGGCAGGGCAACTCACTCACATATTCTTGCCTGGGAAACCCCAAGGACAGTGGGGCCTGGGGGGCTACAATCCTTGGGCTGGCAAAGAGTTGGACACGACTGCAAAACCAGCACTTTCTTTCACTTTTCCACTGCAGGCATTTTTATATTATGGTCATCTATATATTTCTAATAATTTTTTCTGCTGATGACCTAAAAACGGCATATATTGTTCAGTTCAGCGCATTGATGTTGCCTAATTTAAAAATTAGTTAATAATTCAAGAATATAGAAGTTAGATAAGCATTACAACATATCCATAATTAATTTCTGTGCTAATATTTAATATGAACAGTAATAGTCTCTTGAAGAACATGATTTTTGTATATGTTTGACTAATTGAAAATGAAGAAAACAATACAAAATATCATCTAAACTCTGTAGTATTAAAAATGAAGAGATGTTCTATGTACTGGGCTGAGGGCAGGGAAGATTTGGCAATTTCACCCATGGGGGGAATATATATGTATAATATATATATATTTATATACTATATAATACATATCTGCATATTTAATATATATTTATATAGTAATGTTTGCACATGTATGTATAATCATTTAAATATGTTTATACATATGAATACGGGTATACAACACATAGAGAGTGAGGATTAAATTTTTGTAATCACACATCAGACTGCAAAAATTTTAAAGTTAATTTTTAATGTATTAAGATTTCAAAAAATTCTATTCAAAATCAGTATCTGTTCTATTACTAGAATAGTCATATAAATGTTTAAGTCCATATAAAATTACACTCTACTTGCAAGTGTTGTTGCATATGGTGGAAAAGTTTCAGTAAAATTCATATATTTAACTCAAATATGGGCATTAATATTTTCTTCAAACACCAAGTTGTGTCACACATAAACACATTTATACAAACAAATAAAAGCTGCCACCTACAGAGAATGGTCATTATAAGTATTTCAATAAGGTTACATATGTGGTCTGACTTGTTTACTTGATAAGCACCCTTATTAAAAAATGGAGGCAATATAAAGAAGATGAATCTTTGATTGTGGCTTGTTTCTAATGGAAGACAAATTATGTTTAAATTGTGAAATGATATCTATTCTGGTTATAGTTTTAAAACTTTTAAAAATTACTTAAATAAGACTAAAGTGAGGAAAAAAAAAAACATAATTTTTTGGTAAGGCCGGCAGCTGTATCAATTTGATAAGCACTGAAAGACAGAAATCACAACACAGGCATCTTGCTGTTTTTGCCTTAATACTCCAAGTGGAGAAATTCATTTTGTGGCAATAGGCACTGCAGAAAACTTACTCAGTTTCTCTGCCAATATGACAATTTGCATAACATTACCCACAATGCTTCACATTGTGATTTTACTTTGAAAACAGTTTTAATTGAGTCTTGCTGAGCCGCATTAATGTGTCTGTTTAAATTGAACAAACCTAATTATCTCACATGAAAGTTATGCCACTTCTGGTGTGGTAAAGCTGATGCAGTTAAAGTCAGCCAGATGTATTAATTGAGTATTGTAAACACACAGTGTATCTGGTAAAGAACAGTTCATTATACATTAGTACTGGACAATTTGTAACATATCCACACTGACTACAGTATACCTGTCCAATGCAATATTATCCTTGGAATAAAATCCATAAACACAAGAATGTGAGGACCACCATGTCTTAGAAATAAATGCTTGTGTAGATTTAAGATGCTCTATCTCACACATTTTAGTTCTATACTTTGAAACCTGAATTTTCTGAAGCATTCATAAGATTTAGTCTTTACCTTTTCATATTGTTTTGAAAAATTAAATCAGAACAAACTATAATTTTGTATTTCTGTTCCACAGGTAAGGATCTTAAAAGTTGCCACTCTATCCTAACAAGGAAAAAGTTAAACTGATGAAAATCAACAACTTTTCTAGGATTTATTAAAACCTTGGACAACTGCGCCCCAAGGTTTTAAAAATAGACATATGCATACAAGAAGTAAATTTTCAGAAGCAGAGACTCAACATTGGAAATCATTGAAGTAACAAGTGCCAGGATAGAGAAAAATCTGAACTGTAATCAATGAATTGCTGGAGGCTCAATATGGATAAATATGAAAGTTAAATACTCCAGAGACACCCAATCTTGGAGGCGATGGTGGTGGTTTAGTTGCTAAATTGTGTCTGATTCTTGCAACTCCATAGATTGGAGCCTGACAGGCTCCTCTGTCCTTGAGATTTTCCAGGTAAGAATACTGGAGTGGGTTGCTATTTCCTTCTCCAGGAGATCTTCCCCCACAATTTTGTGATGTTTAACTCAAGGAGATCAACCATGTCCTCACAGTATAGTTATCTGAGAAAAATCCCCTTCTACCTGGGTAAGGTGAGGATAGAGGAATCATTTTGGCATGTACCATTCCACTCTATTCTTATTAGCAAGAGATGTCCTCAGGAGGAACTAGTTAACCAGTGTCTTGCCTTTTGGGGTCTTATCAGAGTCTAATACACCTGGAAGAAGAGATCTATTCAACTCCAGCTCTCTCTAATCATCATATCCCCTAAAAGAAGAGAAAAAATAGGGTAACACCTGTGAAGTTCACAGTCCAGACATGGCAGGCTTACTGAAAAGACTGAAACCTAATCATAGGAATATAGAACAGTTCTTTTCCCCCAATACCTCACTCCCACATTGCTAAAGATCTATTACACTTCCTTTTACTTGGTAGATCATGTCTAATTTTCAAGAAAAATATTGCAAAGTATACCTGAGTCCAAAAACCACAATTTGAAGAGGCAGTGCAAACATCTGAACCAGATATGACAGAGATGTTGAAACTAGGGTGTAAATTTAAGACAACAATTATTAATAGGCTATGAACTCACACAATAAAGTAAACAGCATACAATAAGAAATAACAATGTAAGCAAAGAGATGAACATCCTACAACAGACCCAAAAATAAATGCTAGAGATAAGAAATACTATAATAAAACTGAAGAATGTCCTTAATACGCTTATTAGTAGACTGATCACAGTGAATGAAAGAAACCCTGAGTTTAAAGATGTCTCAATTGAAACTTCCAGAACTGGAAAAAAAAAGGATAGTAATAAAAACAGATAGCCTGTGGAACAACTATAAAATATGTGCACACTATAGGAATACAAGGAGAAGAAAAAGGAAAAAGAACAGAAGAAATATTTAAAATATAGGAATATGTTTCCCCCAAACTGATGTCAGACAACAAACTGCAAGTCTAGGAAGCTAAGAGAACACTACACAGAATAAATGCTATCAAGCTACATGTGGGCATATCACTTTCTACAGATTGTAGAAAGTCCAGAAAGTTCAGAAAACTACAGAAAACTGAAGGTCCAGAAACCCCCCCCCCCCAGAAATACATTATCTAGAATAAAGATAAGATTGCATCTGACTTCTACTCAGAAATTTTTCAATCAGGAGGAAACAAGTGAAATATTTAAAGTGCTGCTGAGAGAAAAGAAAAACAAAACAAAACAAAAATAAACCCAAAGAAACTAAAATTCTATATCCTGTAAAATTATCCTTCAAAAGTAAAGGAGAAATAAAGAACAAAGTTGAACTTAACAACACCATCCAACAACTGGATATAACTCACATCCATAGAATACTTCTGGAGAAGGAAATGGCAACCCACTCAAGTATTCTTGCCTGGAAAACCTCATGGACAGAGGAGCCTGGTAAGCTACAGTCCATGGAGTTACAAGAATTGGACATGACTTAGCAATTAAACTGTCCCATAGAATAACTCATCCAATAACAGAATACATAATCTTCTTAAACTCAAATGGAATATTCAGCAATCTATAAACTTAAGAATGAGGGTCTATTAAAAAACACTATTTCAGCAAATTTAAAAGAATAGAATCATACAATGTCTGTTCTAAGTTCACAATGGAATTAAACTAGAAATCAATATCAGAAAGATAATTTGAATATTACAAAATACATGGAAATTAACAACATACTTTCAAATAACACGAGTCAAAGAAAAAAACTCAAGATAAATTTAGAAATGTTTTGAACTAAATAAGAATGAAAGCACAATTTATAAAAACGTTTGGGATGCAATGAAAAAATTGTAACACTGAAAGAAAATAGAAAAAAAGATAGGTCTTAAATCAACAGTCAAATTCTAACCTTACAAAACTAGAAAAAGGAGAGTAAGTTAAATGAAAAATATGCAGAAGAAAAGAAGTAATAAGGATTAAGCAGAAATCAATAAAATTGAAAATAGGCAATCAATAGAGAATATCAATAAAACCAGAAGCTGTTTCCTGGAAACAATTAATAATATCAATAAGCCTCCATCCAGGCTAAAACAAGAAAAAGAAATAACACAAATTACAAATATCAAGTATGAGATAGGGGCATCACTATGTATCCCATGGACATTAAAGGGATAAAAAAGTACTATGAACAACTGTATGCCCACAGATTTTATAACTTGGATGAAACAGATCAACTCCTTGAAAGAAACAGTTGCCAAAACTCAAAGAAAAATTAAGCTAAATGAATATGCCTGTATCTATTAAATAAATTAAACAAGAAATTAATAACCTTCCAAAACAAAAAGTACCAAGTCCAGATGGCTTCACAGTAAATATGTTCTTTCTAACATAGGAGAAAAGCAAGCTGACCTTAGATATGGTGATAACTTTTTAGATATAACTCTAATGGCATGACCCATGAAAGAAAAAATTGATAAACTGTACTTTATTAAAACTAAAAACTGCTGTTCTATAAAAGGCAATGTCAAGAGAATGTGATGACTGAGAAAATTTATTTTTAAAAGGCACATCTGATAAAAGATTTTTATCCAAATTGTAAAGAAAGCCTAAAAAAAAAAAAAAATAGTAAACTGAGAAAACAGAGAAAATAAAATTTAAATAACAATGTGTATCTTTTCTCCCTTTATCTGCTGTCAGATTTAATACATCTGGTAATATCAAATGTTTCTCTAGATGTGGGAAAGTTATTAGGCACTTTCTCCTCCAAATATTATTTAGGGAAAAGGCATGATGTATTTCATTTAGGGGCAGTGAAGCAATATATAATTCTATTAAAAATGTGCCTCATTATACAGCAACTTGGCATTTAGGAATATAAAGAGGAACATTTGGACCATGGCCTTGAAGTATATTTATCATGTATTGTTTGAAAGAGCAAAAGTGAGTAACAATCAAAATGTCCTTCGGTAGAATTGGTCAATAGAGTGTACATGGTCTATGGGATATTAAAAGAAATGAAACTGATGTATCAGCATGGTTATATCTCCAAAACATAATGTGGAACTAAGAAGAAAAGCAGAATAAATCAAACAATGTGTGCATACATTAATGAAAATCAATATTAAATATAAACGTAATAGGCTCAAGGTAGAAGAATTCACCACAAATTCATGAGTTTGCTTCTATAAAAAAGTACCAATAGGTGTGTGAAAGGCTGGGGAACCTCCAACTACATGAGCAAATGCATGAACAAATGCAGTACTCTACTTGTCAAAAAGTACTTGGTTTTCAGGCATAAGGAAGATATTATGCATATATTTCTTGGATAATTTTTTTGTGTGTGTGCTTTGATCTGGCTTTTATTTTTAAATAACTAATTTTTTTGAAATTTATTTGTCTTTTATTTTTTAATATAAATTTATTTATTTTAATTGGAGGCTAATTACAATATTGTAGTAGTTCTGCCATACATTGACATGCTTAGAATAGACTATTGATAAGAAAATGACCAGAAGAATGGATGTTAAACTATTTAACCCCATGGACTATACAGTCCATGGAATTCTCTAGGCCGGAATATTGGAGTGGGTAGTGTTTCCCTTCTCCAAGGGATCTTCCCAACCCAAGATGGAACCCAGGTCTCCCATATTGCAGACGGATTCTTTACCAGTTGAGACACCAGGGAAGCCCAAAAATGCTGGTGTGCATAGCTGATCCCTTCTCCTGCGGAACTATAAACAGTTGTTAATAGTAGATGGGGGAAAATTCATGACTATAATCTATTTTATTTCTAATATATTCAAATGTTTCATTTATATACATTCTGAACTAGATGCATATGAATCAAATTCTAAAACTTCTGAAGTTTTATATTTTTAAAAATGTTTATTTGTTTATTTGGCTTCACTAGGTATTAGTTGCAGCACAAGCAGTCTTCAATCCTCATTGCAGCATGCGGGATCTTTAGCTGTGACACGTGGGATCTAGTTCCCTGCTCAGGGGTAGAACCCAGGCCCCCTGCACTGAGACCATGGAGTCAGTCCCTGGACCAGCAAGGAGGTCCCAAGCTTTACATTTTTAATACCTAAAGATCAACCAACGATTTTTAGAAGCAAATTTGAAAGTAACATATTTGTAACTGGAGTTACTAATTTCGAAGGAAATTGAAGGGCAGAGTAAATGGAAATATCCCTCTTTACTGCACATACCTCTGTATTATTTCTAATATGACAGAGGGTTTATATATAGTATGTAAAATTAAAATACAATAAAACTATATAATGAAGAAAAACCACTTAAATTATGTCAGAAATGTACAACAAAGACAAATATCTAGTGCTTCTAGAAATGAGCATAATGCTGCTTGACATAATTTTATACATATTTACTTTTGGAAAGCTGTATTTCCAGCCATGTGAACTTTAAAAAGATAAGGAGATCAAACTCTATAACTAAAAATGCTTAATAAGCTAAAACCAAATTCAATTGCTTATGATTGCATCTTTTCTTTGTTTAAAAAAAAAAAAACTGAATTAAAAATAACTTTGGAAGAATCCTCATAAAGAGAACTATTTGCTTTGTACCAAGCCTGGAAGTCTGCCCAACAAACATTTCATTGATAGTTGAAAGTCATTGATTTTGAAGATGTGAAAGTGAATGAATGACTCAACTTTCACAAATTATTTTATAAATATCAAGGCAGTTGTAAGGAGTACCAATCAGATGCTTTCTCAAGATAAAATACATGTGGATAAATCAATAATAGGTACTATATTTGACCAGTGCTTTTTTCTACAGGTTTCAAGATAAATGGGTATACCTTTGGATAAATAAATGAATGAGTCTAATTGATATAAATGAAATATAATTTTATCATATCTACACAAAATAATCAATTTTGCCTTAGAAATGATAATTTGTAGTCTGTTATGTGAATAATAATTACACATCAAGTCCATCTGATTATTCAATCTATTGTTAAAATGAATAAAAACTACTACTTACAAATAAAGATTATTTATCTTCCTCTATTCCACAGCAAAATGAGTTTCAAGTTATGACAAGTGGTAGCTTATTAAAGATTTTTTTCAAAGTGGAATGTGAAAGCATAGCCATGAAATTTTCATAGTCTATTCTGCTATGTTTTACATTTAGAATAGGCCAAATATTTATGCCTGGCTTTGTATCTTGATGTTTTGTTGTTTTGAAAATATTGATATACTGTTACACAAGTATTACAGATTGAGGCATTTCTTATCAAACACTATTAGTTATTTTCCTTGAAATGACAGGCTATCTTTATTCACTTTAGAGAAATTGTTTACCAAATACTCTGTCTGAATAACCACAGCGTGTCTGTTGATCTTTTTCTTTTTACTAAAATTATGTTGCATGCATAAAGCAGCTTGTCAGCTTGTAATTAAAAAAAAAAAAACAGTATAAGTGATTTTTATCAAGACTAATATGGTGTTGTGGTACTTTTAAGACCTGCTTTCTGTACATTTTCTATTTTTAGCACAGAATATTACATGTGGATGCAAGGGATGAGTTTTAACAAAATTATATCTTTAATGCTTCATCAAGGACATTTTAAAGTCAAGGCAGTTTTTTTTTTTTTTTTTAAATTGTGAGTGTATAGCAGTAAAAATAGAACTAAGTACCAGTACCACTATGTTGATTCCCACCAGAGCGAGTAGTTTTACTTACTATGGCTTCTCTACCATCAGTGCAAATGTCAACTCAGAGAAGGAGGTAATTAATATCTTAGTATTACTATGAGAATAATTTTAACTTCATGAACCTCTTGAAAGTATCTCAGAGGACCCAAATATCTGCAGATCACTCTGAGAAATCATTTCAGGGGGCAGCCACAGTTAAGCTCCAGAAACTTGTTGCCTTGAGGTAATGCAGGCAAAAAATGGCTAGATATTGAGTTTATGTCACAACTGGGATTTTAACAAAAATAACAACACTTCTACAATACTATTGTCAACTAACTGAACTTAATAGGAGGTATGAACTTAATAGGAGGTGTGTGCTCAGCAGTTGCAAGATGAGTAGATCTTCTGCATCTGCTTGCCATGTGACCCTGGACAGCATCTTATATATGGAGGCACAACTTTAAACTTACATATGGAGGCATGAACTGGGTTTAGTCAAGTATTTGGTCTAGATGGTCTCAACAACATGTTGCTCACTCAAGGCAATGTCCTTAAAACTCCTCCAGCTATGAAAATGATGGGCAGAAGGGAGAATCCAATGATGGAGTGGTCCAGCTCTCAGATCAACTGATAGTTGCACTCTCTTGTAGACCTCCTCCTACAAAATAAAATGCAGCACTGTAAAACAGGTCAAAGTATTTGAAATCAGATTTGAATCACTGCCCCTTCTGGAACCTATTAGCATTTGCATTTTTAAGGTAAGTTGCTAATCCTTGTATGCCTTGGTTGTTCCACCTATGAAATGGAAAATGGGCCATAGAAAAAGGAAAATTACTAAACTGCAGTTTTTTTTCTTTTTTAAAAAATTCTCCCACCATTCTTACAGCATTTACACTTTTCATCAAACTTTTACACTTTTACACTTTCTTCTTACATTAAGAAATGGTGGGATGTGTGCTAAGTCCACTTCAGTCGAGTCCAAGTCTAGGTGACCCTATGGACTGTAGCCTGCCAGGCTTCTCTGTCCAGTGAAATTCTCTAGGGAAGAATACTGGAGGGGGTTTCCATGCCCTCCTTCAGGGGATTTTCCCAACTCAGAGATTGAAGCTACATCTCATGTCTCCTGCACTGGTAGGCAGGTTCTTTACGACTAGGACCACCTGGTAAGCCCAAGAAATGATGGTACAGAATTTAAATCAGAATTTTTAAGTGGTGGAGTCAAGCCTAGATCTGAAATTTATCAGAGATTGCCTCCTTTCAGTTCAGTTCAGTCGCTCAGTCATGTTTGACTCTTTGGAGCCCATAGACTGCAGCATGCCAGGCTTCCCTGTCCATCACCGACTCCCAGAGCTTGCTCAGACTCATGTCCACTGAGTTGGTGATACTAGCCAACCATTTCATCTTCTGTTATCCTGTCTCCTCCTGCCTTTAATCTTTCCCATCGTCAGGGTCTTTCCCAATGAATCAGTTCTTAACATCAGGTGGCCAAGGTATTGAAGTTTCAGCTTCAGCATCAGTCTTTCCAATTAATATTCAGGACTGATCTTCTTTAGAATTGGCTGGTTTGGATCTCCTTGCAGTCCAAGGGACTCTCCAGAGTCTTCTGCAGTACCACCCTTCGAAAGCATCAATTCTTACTTGCTCAGCTTTCTTTATAGTCCAACTATGACATCCATATATGACTACTGGAGAATCCATAGCTTTGACTAGATGGACTTTTCTTGGTAACGTAATGTCTCTGATTTCTGCCTTAAGGGTGTTATCATCTGTATACCTGACGTTATTGACATTTCTCCCAGCAATCTTGTTTCCAGCTTGTGTTTCATCCAACCCGGCATTTTGCATGATATACTCTGCATTTAAGTTAAATAAACATGGTGACAATATACAGCCTTGATGTACTCCTTTCCTGATTTGGAACATGTCTGTTGTTCCATGTCCAGTTCTAACTGTTGCTTCTTGACCTACATACAGATTTCTCAGGAGGCAGATAAGGTGGTATCCCCATCTCTTGAAGAATTTTCCAGTTTGTTGTGATCCATACAGTCAAAGGCTTTAGCGTAGTCAATAAAACAGAAAGTGAAAGAAAAATGAAGTCGCTCAGTCATATCCGACTCTTTGTGACCCCATGGACTGTAGCCTACCAGGATCCTCAGGATCCTGGGATTTTACAGGCAAGAATACAGGATTGAGTTGCCATTTGCCATTTCCTTCTCCAGGGGATCTTTCCAACCCAGGGATCGAACCCAGGTCTCCCGCATTGTAGGCAGACGCTTTACCGTCTGAGCTACAAGGGAAGCCCCCCAAAAGCAGAAATAGATGTTTTTCTGGAACTCTCTTGCTATTTTGATGATCCAACAGATGTTGGCAATTTGATCTCTGTTTCCTCTGCCTTTTCTAAATCCAGTGACCATCTAGAAGTTCACAGTTCACATACTGTTGAAGCCTGTCTTGGAGAATTTTCAGCAGGACTCTGCTAGCATGTGAGATGAATGCAGTTGTGTAATAGTTTGAACATTGGTATTGCCTCTCATTAGGATTGGAATGAAAACTGACCTTTTCCAGCCACTGCTGAGTTTTCCAAATTTTCTGGCATGTTGACTGCAGCACTTTAACAGCATCATCTTTTAGGATTTGAAATGACTCAACTGGAATTCCATCACCTCCACTAGCTTTGCTTGTAGTGATGCTTCTTAAGGTTGACTTGACTTCAAATTCCAGGATGTCTGGCTCTAAGTGAGTGATCACACCATCATGGTTATCTGAACATGAAGATCTTTTTTGTATAGTTCTTCCATGTATTCTTGTCACCTCTTCTTAATATCTTCTGCTTCTGTTAGGTTCATACCATTTCTGTCCTTTATTGTGCCCATCTTTGCATGAAATGTTCCCTTGGTATCTCTAACTTTCTTGATGAGATCTCTAGTTTTTCCCATTCTATTGTTTTCCTCTGTTTCTTTGCATCAATATCTGAGGAAGGCTTTCTTATCTCTCCTTGCTATTCTTTGGGACTCTGCATTCAGATGGTATATCGTTTGTTTTCTCCTTTCCTTTTAGCTTCTCCTCTATTCTCAGCTATTTGTAAGACATCCTCAGACAACGATTTTTCCTTTTTGCATTTCTTCTTCTTGGGGATGGTTTTGATCACCTCTTCCTGTACAATGTCATGAACCTCTGTCCATAGTTCTTCAGGCACTCTGTCTATCATATCTAATCCCTTGAATCTCTTTGTCACATCCAGGGTATACTTTGTAAGGGATTTGATTTAGGTCATACCTGAATGGTCTAGTGTTTTTCCCTACTTTCTTCAATTTAAGTCTGAATTTAGCAATGAGTGGTTCATGATTTGAGCCACAGTCAGCTCCTGGTTTTATTTTTGCTGACTGTATAGAGCTTCTCCATCTTTGGCTACAAAGAATATAATCAATCTGATTTCAGCATTGACCATCTGGTGATGTCCATGTGTAATCTTTTCTATGTATGAAATATAGAATTTGCCTAAAATTACATAAATGAAAATCAGAGTAATGGATGTTAGAAGTCACCATATACTGTATTTCCTCTGCTGTGGGTTTCTGCCTGAGGTAGGTATTTCCTTAGTTTAAAGGAAATATTTTCTGAGTATTTCCTTAGTTGACTGTTTTTCTAGATAAACTTGGTACACAGTTTCTCAGAAAATTTCTCTTAGCTGGAGTTACTGTTCTTGAAATATGTTCTCTGGTATAAGCACAGCTATCTTTGATCACAGAAAACAACTTTATCATGATTATTTTCAAAGTGTTTAATTGCCACTAATTACTTTATGGAGACATTTGCAGAAACCAACATGTCTGAAAAGTGGCAATGTCTTTGTTCAGCTGCATTCATGATAATTTACTAAGTCAAAACAAAACAAATCTTAAACTAAACTACAATAATCTTTCCTTTCCACATTTTCATACTTCCCAAATCATCAGAAACTTTTATGACAACATTTAAGCATCAGAATATATGGGGGAAAAGAGGATTTTTCTTCAATTTATTTCATCTTTTAGTCATAGTGTGAGAATATGTGACACTCTCCTGCATCACCTCAATTATTTGCTCATTACCTTATGCAAAGATGGGTTCAATAAAGGACAGAAATGGTATGAACCTAACAGAAGCAGAAGATATTAAGAGGAGGTGGCAAGAATACACAGAAGAACTGTACAAAAAATGATCTTCATGACCCAGATAATCACAATGGTGTGATCACTCACCTAGAACCAGAAATCCTGGAATGTGAAGTCAAGTGGGCCTTAGGAAGCATCACTATGAACAAAGCTAGTGGAGGTGATGGGATTCCAAATGAGCTGTTTCAAATCCTAAATAAAGTGCTGCAATCAATATGCCAGCAAATCTGAAAAACTCAGCAGTGGCCACAAGTCTGAAAAAGGTCAGTTTTTCTTCCAATCCCAAAGACAGGCAAAGCCAAAGAATGTGCAAACTACCACACAATTGTAATCATCCCACACATTAGGTAAGTAATGCTCAAAATTCTCCAAGCCAGGCTTCAAAGTACGTGAACCATGAACTTCCCAGTGTTCAAGCTGGGTTAAGAAAGGGCAGAGGAAGCAGAGGACAAATTGGCAACATCTGCTGCATCATCAAAAAAGCAAGAGAGTTCCAGAAAAACATCAACTTTTTCTTTATTGACTATGCCAAAGCCTTTGACTGCATGGATAACAACACACTGTGGAAAATTCTTAAGGAGGTGGGAATACCAGACCTCCTGACCTGCCTCCTGAGAAATCTGTATGCAGGTCAGGAAGCAACAGTTAGAACTGGACATGGAACAACAGACTGGTTCCAAATAGGAAAAGGAGTATGTCAAGGCTGTATATTGTCACCTGCTTCAATGTAGAGTACATTATGAGAAATGCTGGGCTGGATGAAGCACAAACTGGAATGAAGCTTGCCGGGAGAAATATCAGTAACCTCAGATATGCAGATGACACCACCCTTATGGCAGAAAGTGAAGAAGAAAGAAAGAGCCTCTTGATGAAAGTGAAAGAGGAGAGTGAAAAAGCTGGCTTAAAGCTCAACATTCAGAAAACTAAGATCATGGCATCCAGTCCCATCACTTCATGGCAAATAGATGGAGAAACAGTGGCTGACTTTATTTTTTGGGGCTCCAAAATCACTGCAGATGGTGATTGCAGCCATGAAATTAAAAGATGCTTATTCCTTGGAAGGAAAATTATGACCAACCTAGGCAGCATATTAAAACACAGAGACATTACTTTGCCAGCAAAGGTCCGCTTAGTTAAGGCTATGGCTTTTCCAGTAGTCATGTATGGATGTGAGAGTTGAACTATAAAGAAAGCTGAGTACTAAATAATTGATGCTTTTGAACTGTGGTGTTGGAGAAGACTCTTGAGAGTTCCTTGGATGATGGAAAGATCTAACGAGTCCCTCCTAAAGGATATCAGTCCTGAGTGTTCATTGGAAGGACTGATGCTGAAGCTGAAACTCCAATACTTTGGCCACCTGATGCGACGGGCTGACACATTTGAAAAGACCCTGATGCTGGGAAAGATTGAAGGCAGGAGGAGAAGGGACGGCAGAGGATGAGATGGTTGAATGGAATCACCAACTCAATGGACATAAGTTTGGGTGGACACTGGGAGTTGGTGATGGACAGGGAGGCCTGGCGTGCTGCGGTCCATGGGGTTGCAAAGAGTCAGACACGACTGTGTGACTGAACTAACTGAACTGAACCTTAGTTCAGTAATTTCCAAATTTTTTTTTCCAGCATTTCTTTTCACCTTTAAAAGTCATTGAAGACCCCAAAGAGCTTTTGTCTAGATGGATTATATCTTTTGATATTTATTGCATTGGAAATTAAAACTCAGATTATTTAAATATACTTGTTTATTAATTTAAACAGATCAAAACATATTTAAATGAAAAGTAATGACTTTAACATTATTTTCCATTTTAAAAATCATTGTTTTATACTTTTGCAAATCTCTTTAATATATGGATTAACAGAAGTCATCAGGATTCTTATGTATTCTTATATCTACTCCTGTATTAATCTGTTGTGATACATGTTAAGTAGTCTGGAAAATCCCACTGTGTGTTTGTTAAAGAATAAGGGTGAAAAAAGGCAAATCACATCTTTGTCTCATTTTAATAGTTTTAGTGAGATATAATTTACATAACATAAGGCTAACCTATATGAAGTGTACAACTGAATGTTGTGTAGTATATTCTCAAAATTATGCAAGTCAATATAAAATAATTGCAGCAGAACATTTCCATCATTGCAAAAGAAACCCTATAAACATTGTCTGTCCCTCTCCATTTTCCTTTCCACAGTTCATTGTAATTACTAATTTTACCTCCATCTCTATAGAATTGCCTATTCTGGACATTTCATATAAATAACATCTTAATAGATGTGACTTTTTTTGTGATCAACTTCTTTCATTTATCATACTGTGTAAGAGATTCATCTGTGTTGCAACATGTACCAGTACTTCATTCCTTTTTACTGCTAAATAATATCCCATCTATACTACATTATGTTTATCTATTCATTATCTGCAGAGAAGGCAATGGCACCCCACTCCAGTACTTTTGCGTAAAAAATCCCATGGATGGAGGAGGCTGATTGGCTGCAGTCCATGGGGTCGCTAAGAGTCCGACACGGCCGAGCGACTTCACTTTCACTTTTCACTTTCATGCATTGGAGAAGGAAATGGCAACCCACTCCAGTGTTCTTGCCTGGAGAATCCCAGGGACGGGGGAGCTTGGTGGGCTGCCATTTATGGGGTCGTACAGAGTCGGACACGACTGAAGCGGCTTAGTAGCAGCAGCTTAGCATTCATTATTTGAAAGGTATTAGATGTTTTTTCCTACTTTTTTGCTATTATAAATAACTTTGCTATGAATATTAGTGTACAAGATCTTCTTTGGATATATGTTTTCCCCTTAATTACCTAGAAGTGGAATTGCTGTGCCCTTGGTAAATATATATATAACATTTTGAAATGTTGCCAAGCTGTTTTCCATAGAAGCTCTACTAATTTACATTCCCATTATCAATATACAAAGACTAGTTTATCCATATTCTTACCAACACTGTTATTATCTATTTTTATTTTGGCCAGTCCGATGTGTAATTTTGATTTATATTTTCACAATGACTAATTATGTTGATCATCTTTTCATGTATGTATTGTCTATTCATATACCCTCTTTAGAGAAATGTATGTCTCAACTCCTTAAAACCATTTTTAGTTGACCTATTTGCCCTTTTGCTGTTGAGTTGTAGGAGTGCTGTATATATTCTGGATATAAATCCTTAGGATGGCTAATTTAATGTGTTATTTAGGCTTGGGTCACCATGCCCAGATTTGGTCAAACATTATTCTAGGTGAAGATGTTTAATTAGATGGTATTAACATTGAATTGGTGAATTTTAAATTAAGATTACTCTTCATAATATGAATACACCTCATTCAATTGGATAAACACTATAAATAAAACAAGGATTGATCTCTCTCAAGCAAGAAATAATTCTCTCTCAGATTATCTTTTGGCTCACTGCAACTCTTTTTTTTTTTATTTATTTTTTTTTATTAGTTGGAGGCTCACTGCAACTCTTCATTGGGCCTCCACCCAGCAAGACTTCCCTTCAGATTTTAAATGTACTAAACATTCACAATCACAAAGACCATCTCTTTCAAATATATATCTCTCTGTGTGTACAAATCCTGTTGTTTCTGTATTTCTGGAGAACTCTGGCTAATATAGTATTTTATCAGATACACAATTTACAAATACTTTCTCTCTGTCTCTAGGTTTTCTTTCCATTTTTCTTAAATGGTGTCCTTTGAAGCACACATTTTTAATATTTGTTTAAATTCAACTTATGACTCTACTCTTTCATTGTTTATGCTTTTGGTGCTACATCTAAGACATCTTTGCCTAAGGCAAGTTTACTAGATTTACTCTTCTATTTTAAGTTTAGCTCTTACATTTAAGTCTATGATCCACAAAAAGTTAATCGTTGTATATGGCAAGAGGTAGGTGTTCACATTTGTAATTTTGCCTGTGTAATTGTCTCAGGTATATTTGTTGAATTTACTATTATTTTGAAAACATATTTCCTTCTACTGACACACAGAAAGGGTCCCTGAACCACCCTTTGAGAACTTCTAAGTGTCATCACACTCTGACTATCACTTAAATGAAAATCTAGCATTTCTAATCTACTGTAGTATGTATTTGTTCAGTCTCATGCTGATAAAATATCCTATATTATCTTGGGGAAGGAAATTTAGAATAATGACCATGTGTAATGTCATCTGGTAAAGAAGTGAATCTTCATGAGGTTCCTAAATACAAGTTGAAATTCAATTTGTTTCCCTTTTTTTTTTTTTTTTTTTGGTCTTTAAATCAGATAACATTGGCATTTTCTTGAGACATCATTGCTATGAAAAAAAATCCCTTTTCCCTTTAAATGTCTATGGACTTCTAACTTTCTAGTTTTATAATTATGATAACATTATAGTTTACTGCCTCTTGCATTTTGCTTTTTGTAAAGTAATACACAGGAAAAATATCTTCCTTTGAGACTTCTTAGGGTCATGTAAACTGTGATCTCATTTTAGGCTACCAGACAATAACAAAAAAACTAAAAGGGCAAAAATAAAACCACTAATCTTAAATGCTTACCTGACATATGAAGCACTCAGGTAGGTATTAAGATATACATTATTTTAATTAAACTTGAGAATAACCTGTGTAACTATTATTTTCCTCCTTTAAAAATAAAAGGGCTTTACATTGTCATTTCTAGAAAGCTATTGTACTAAAACTAAAATATTGAACAGAGAATAATTCCAACTAAAGAAAACCCAAAAGTGAAAGACATACACTGAGAAAGAAATGAAAAGAGATAAGACCCATTAACATGCTTTGTTTCAAGTAAATATATCTAAAATTGTGTTAAATGAGATAGGGTTTGCCACTGTATATCTGAAAAACATTTTCTGAGGTAGGGAAAGTGAGAACACTTGGAAACCAGAATGCTTTACATTTTCATGAATTTCCTTTCCTATCACTGCTGATTACAAAGATATTTGCATGTAAATAGGAATTTTCTTCTGTGTAATCAGCAGGCAGTTTCTTCAGTTTGCTGTGCATACTCTCACCATGTGTCCTTTTTTTTTCCTTTCCTCAGTAATCAATTCAAATACCGCAGACACTGGGCTATGACATCATCAAATAATCCAAGATTAGAAACACTTATAAGATCAAAAGGGGGAAAACACTTTTTGTACAATAGTCTCAAAACTCTGCAAATAATGGTCACTCTTAAGTAAGGGACATTTTAGTAGTTTAATAATGCTTAATCTACCATAAGATGTGCAATCAAAATATTGATAATAATGTCAATACGTGGATTTGATGCCTCACCCAAGTCCAACAACTTCACTGTTACTCTCAATGAATAGTTTGTTCACATTTACCCTTTCTCTTCAAACCTCTTATAGAATCTAACTGCACTTTCATATAGAATTTCTCCCTTTTCAAGAATATATGTGTCAACACACACTAGTCAGATAATTAGTATAATGTAAAAGTAGTTATTTTTAATACTCCAAGGCATCTACTTGAGTATCTGGCCCATGACACATGGTAAATAATTACCTGCAGATTAAGTTAACAAAGATACATAATATCAAACAGCTCAGTGGCTCAGTACAATTTAATATGATACCTGTTTTCCCATATGAAACAATGTATAAGCCATTAAAATCTAGTTATTCCACAAACATAAAATGTGTTTTCAGAAATGAACAGGGAAATAATTCTGGCAAACCAAGTTCATGTGAAGAGTTGAATGAATAGCTGAATACAAACATATTATTTTTCCAATACTAAAGTAGAAATTTTCTGAAAAGCCAGAATAAAGGCTTAAGCATTTGAAAACAATCAGTTGTATTTTTTAAAAATTTCATATCTATAAAATAAGGGTGATTTTTCAGATGAGCATTTTATGCTATAAAAAGAAATTAAAGAATGATAGCTGCTTCTTATCTTTTTAAGAAACCAAATTCTCAAATTTGAGCAACCTCAAAAACAATATATTATGTTGAATTACCTCCCACCAATTTTAAATATCCAGGCTTGATTTTTGTGCTTTTCACTATCAGTTTACACACCCAACTACTCACTTGACATCCTGACTTACATATATAATAGACACTTCAAATAAAATTATTCTCTCCCAAAACAGAACTCATGACATATTCCCATACTTGTGTTAGGTAGTTAGAATAGGAAACAAGAGTCCAGAATGGTGGTGGCTAAAAGACAAGGAAGATAAAGGCCTGCAAAAATAGAACAAGGGAAGGTCTGAAGACCAGAGTAACAACCTCAGGTAAAATAAACAGCCCTCCTGGATAGCCCAATTTACATAGGGCAGGCCCAGGGAGAGGAGAAAAAGCATATAAAAAGAGGAGCCAAAATTGGGCCAAGGGGCATCTCTTCTCTTTTGGGTCTTTGGGGTCGGCCTGCCCTCTTGCCTCAAGGATGTATTTTCCTTTACTTTCTAAATGAAATTGAGCTGTAGCACGGGGTTGTAACTGTGGGCTGTCTGAGGGCTGTAACGCTGGTCTGTCACTTCAAATTTTTGTTGTGACGAGACAGAACCGAGGAAATTACACATTTTCCTGACACTTGTTTCTCCTCCTAAGAAGGAACTATCATCAAAAGCTCAGCTGGTCACACAAAAAACATAAGAGCTATTGTTGATTCTTGTCCTACCTTTAATTTCTAATTCATCACAGAATGCTATCAGTATATGAAAAATACACATTTACATATATGTATACATATATTGTGATTCTATCTACTTATCTGTTCCTACATCCACCCCTTTAATCACTGCAACATAATCCTGAGAGTTTCCTCTTTTCAACCATTTGGGTAGTCTTAGATTTCTTTTCACTTGTATGTTATAAATTTCACAAGATGACTATCAATTTTATTGAAAGTTATATTAAAATAAGTTATGCCACTAGAAAAGAATAGACAGATGCATAACAGAAAAAGAGATTTGCAAATGCACATGTGAGTAGGCATCATGTTTTTGTAGAGCATGTCACTGTCTATAGAGAAGTAGTTTGAGTTTTAAAATATTCACTTTGAGTAGTCTATGTGCATGGAGGGGTGTGAGAAAAGCATCTCAGATTTTTTTAAAATAACTTCTTTATATGTCTTTTATTAAACACACTTATGTTGATTGCTGTGCAATTTACATGGCAAAAGGAAATGATTCATAGTCTTCATGACTGCCTAAATTCATTTTTTTTTAATCTTAATTGTGAATAGAATTGGGGATTTTTGCAGCTGGCTCTTAGTCCTATGATGGTAGACACTTTACCTAAAGTGAAACCAAAGTTTTGAGATCAGACAAGCATGAAGACAAATTCAACTATTGGGCAATATGTCTGTCTGTCTGTCTCCTTTCCCATTTTATTCCCTTCCTTTTTTTTTTTAATTCCTTCTTTATTTTTTTATAAACAAGTATTGGCCTCATTATGTAATAAGACCTATGCCAGGAACCAAGTATAAAGAGATGAACAAGCACATTCTCCATGTCCTCCAAGATTTCTAGTTTAGCAGGAAAATAAGACAGTTAGAGGAATGTTCAACATATCAGGAGATAAATAAGATTAACTATTCTTATAAAATGTCAGAGAAAGTTTCAGAAGAAGAGGAAGCATTTGAGCTTAATTTGATCCATTCAAAGAGGTTATCTCCCTGAGATACATGATAGAATTTCATGAAATTTTTTTCTTAGTTATTATTTTTCCTCTCTAAATAACATATTATCCTGGGAGATTTTCAATATTTCTTTAATGAGAATCAGGTTTCAAATTAAATCTAGGAAAATCATGTTGCAGCAACTTAATTCAGCACACATTCCTGTGTCTACAATTTTAGGTAATGAGGGTGATGCAAAGACTGACTACATGTGCTCAACAATCTTTCCCTGGTGGCTCAGATAGGAAAGAATCAGCCTGCAATGCGAAAGACCTGGGCTAGATACCTGGACTGGGAGGACCCCCTGGAGGAGGGCATGGCAACCCACTCCAGTATTCTTGCCTGGAGAATCCCCGTGGACAGAGGAGCCTGGCGGGCTACAGTCCATGGGATCACAAAGAGTCAGACATGACTGAGCAACTAAGCAGTAGCAGCAACAATCCAAAAACTTGCAGTTTATTATGTAAAAATAAAGTGAGGAAACATGAAAGGAAACTTGTTAGCTGGCAGACTGGAAAAAATTCTATTATAAAATTATAAACAGTACTTTGCAAACACAGAAAAGGAAAGACTAATTCCAAATGAAGGCCCATAGAAGCTTTCCAGAAATGATTTCCAGCTGAGTTCCTGATATATTGGCTGTACTTTGGTGAATAAATATGCAGGTAAAAAAACTTATCAGGCCTTGGCAATTGCCTGATTATCTAATTATCTATCTAATATTGGATACAGGTAATGCAAATTGAATCTATCCATAGATACTTGAAAGTGGGGCAAAGAACAAGAGGAAAAATGAATCCAGTTTGGGGGAATCTGGTGCTTATAAAACCAGGAAAGGTATCCTTAAGATAAAACAAAATTAAGCTTACAAATACAAATTAGGTATGAATGTGAATTTTTATTTAGAATGAGAAGAAAATTATTATATATTTTAATATATTATATATAATATATAACTAGCAATATATAATTGTTATATAATATATAAAATTGTTATATATATATTACATATACAATATATAAATAACTGATGAATATCACTTTTAAAGGAAAATTAAACTGGACACTTATTAAAAAAAGGAAGACTTATTTTTTCAAGACTACTGCAATTGGAGAGAGCAATTCATCACTGTGGAGAACAAAAGGCAGGAAGATTATTAAATTCTGAGGTGAGCTAGTGAAAAAGTGGAGGAAAGCTGGTCAATGTGATAGTTCAATGTATTTGCTGTGTTGTTTTGGAAAGTTAGCCTCCTACATTTCCAGAGGGATTGGGAGACAGGAACCCTATCCTTCTTGACTTTTACATTCCAAATGAATGACACTAATTTCACTTTGAGAAAGACATTTCTAGATGCAGAAAATTTCTAACTCAAAGAGGCAGAGAAAGAATAAACAATTTCAAGTTTCCCAAAGTAAATGCTCTAAGAAAAGGGAGACAGAAAGAAACCTGTGCAAAGTTTAGTCAAGCTGAGGAAATGGTAGTCTATTCTGTTTACTACAAAAATTATCAAATAGAAAAAAATACTTGTTCTAAATTTCTTACACACTTATATGTTAGCTTTCTTTTCTGTAATCATTAGATACATTATTTGATTATACCTTCATACAGCAACAATATTCTGATATCATTTCTTACAGAAAAATTCCATTTTCCCTTCAGCAAGTTTGGCTAAAATAAATTTAAAGAAGTTTATCTCAGATTTACTATTTATGATTAATAGTATCAAGAAAATTTTAGGATGGTTGCCATATTTAAAGAAATTACTGCCAGATTTGTTTCATATGTGTGCTCTAAAATTTCATAGAATTGCACATTTTTTTGTTCAATAACTAATCATCAATACTCTGAACTAATCACATCCATCCACCAATCTGCCAGAAATTTCCTTGCTGTAGTCGTATACTTTGTTTACATTATTTTTGTTAGTGTTAGTATTTCATGTCAAATAAAAAGTTAATAAAAATCGGAATAGTGTGATTAGGTAAGGCAAACTCAGGTATGTGGAATAGTCATGAGCAAGGTGTGGTCTGGTAGAGCTCACTTTGACTATTGTTTGGTGTGTAACCTGAGCACCAGTTTGCAGAACACTAGTGAAGCATTAGGAAAACTGGGCAGACAGGGGTCAGGCGTGGTTGGTTCAGGACAAAAATGAATATAGTATGTTCATAAACTAAGCGTAAAATCCCCTCTACTTTTCTTTCTTTGGGGGGGTTCATATCATACAGCATATAGAATTTTAGTTCCCCAACCAGGGAGAGAACCCATCCCGACTGCAGTCGCAACAAGCCTTCACCACCAGACTGCAAGGGATGCACCGCCTCTCCCTATGAAATCTAAATGGTGGAACTGAACATCATTCGGCTATTTTTGTAAAGACAGTGAATTCTTTTGTTGAGTTTTTTTTTTTTTCCTTCAAACAGAATACAAATAAATTTCCAGATGGAAATGATTAAACTGGAAAATTTTTGTTAGAATGACAAATTTTGTAACTGAGATTTTTGTTTAAATTTCATCAGATAAATCGTTACCGGTATATGGAGGACAGATAATATTCTTGCCTTGCTGAGCAAATAGAAGAGAAAGAATCAAATAGAAGATAACGTTAATTGAAAGCTGATATAAGAGTTCACTTGAACAGAATCCCATTACCAGCTCTATAACTATGCCTTTGCATATATATAGGGAAAATTTTTCAAGGACAGTATAAAGCAAAATGTGCATTACATGCCATCTAAAATAAGTTCCATTTTTGTGCTTGAATGGATAAAATGCAGCAAATTGAAAACAGTTTGAAAAGACCTACTGAGAGACTGGAAATAATATTTTAAAAGGCCTTCAATGTCACAGAGGTAATTACTTTTCTTATGAAATAAGTGCTATACTATGTTAGTAAAAGGAAAAGATGACACTGTTTGTCTTGTTCATTGCTGCAATATGATTTATCACAGTTCATTTATGAGAGCCTCATATTTCCTTGTCATGTTTTGATTATGATTTTTTTCAGGGAAAAGAATATTTTCACTTTTCAATTTAAATTTAGTGTACAATCATAGTTGTCTGAAAGCATATTGACAATCACAACAAACTTGGGAAAATTAGAGTTCAGTTCAGCTTTCCTTTCTTACTTTAATGAAACTACCCAAGAGAAAATAAGAGAAGACTGGAACAACTTCACATTTGGCTGGAAAAAGTTGAACACATTTAGAAAAAAGATGACTTTTAACCATATCAAGTTCATAGTAGTCTGATTTTCAAAATCAATGTGGCTTATAATGATATAATTTTAGTATCATCTGGAAAATTAAAATAATTCTTTCCAAATTCTCTCCACTATGTCCATATATAAAAGAAATTGCATTTCTAATCAAATAAGGAATAATTTCCTCAGATATATAAAAATAAGATGACATTAGGTTAGTATACACCCTTTGAAATCAGTGACTTGTCGAGTCTTCATGTATATTTTTTCACAGTTTGAGGTTGTTTATAAGTTTATTTCAGAAGGTTTTAGTGTCATTTCTGTGTTACACTTTAAGGTACATTTTCTTTTGAAGTGGACAGAGACTAGAATGTCATATTTTGCAAGCTAAGATGATTTATAATTAAATCACATGTTACATAAAAAAAAACTTTAATTGTAAAATCAAATAACTTATCCAAGTCCTTCCTAACAAGAATTATTAATACAATCAAGTATGAATAGTACCATTAGGTCTATTAGTTGGTAAAACCTTTATGGAAGGCTAATTTCAATCTACACTAAACAATTAAAATGTACTTACTTGTATGCCAGCAATTTCATTTCTATGAATTTATCACAAGGCAATAATTCTCTCCATTCAAACATTTTAAAGATATCAAACTATTTGATGAAACCAAAATGTTAAACAATGGTGAACCTTTCAAAGTTTGGTCTTAATTGACAATAATTAAAAATGATATTGGTGATATATATAGAAAATATGTTCATAATAATTAAAGTGATTGTTCTCTAAGTCACTAAGTCATGTTTGACACTTTAGTGACACCATGGACTGTAGCTCACCGGGTTCCTCTGTCCATGGGATTAACCAAACAAGAAAATTAGAGTTGGTTCCAATTTCCTTCAGGGGATCTTCCTACCTAGGGATCAAATTCACGTCTCCTGCTTCAGCAGATGGATTCTTTACCACTGAGCCACCCGGGAGGTCCATTTAAAGAGAGCTATATATAAATTATCAACATTATATTTCATTATTTTACTTTTTGAATGTGGTTTAAATGTACATAGAAGTTTTGGGAAAGGACAGAAACCAAAATATCCACCAGTGATTGATATCTTATTTGATAGTAAAACTCAAAATTTATTCCAAATACATTATTTGTACTGAAAAATGTTTGTGGCTAAATGAATAAGTCAATGAACACCATCAATTAAAAAAATAAAAAATAATAATTTGACATGGATGTATATTTTCACCCATAATGTTAGACATTTTTCAATGACACTCTTGGAAATGGAATAAGGGAAAAATCACTGTAAAAAAAAAAGAAGAAACAAAAATTAGAAAGGAGAAAAAGAAAACTATAATTATTTGCAAATGATAGTATTTTATACAGAGAAAACACAAGAGAATTAATTAAAAACTTAAAACTGTATACATTTTGAAGAGTGTGACTAGAATTAAATCAAATTACAACATACTACATACAGCAATAAAAGAAAATTAATGGAAAAAAGATGCCTACACTAAAAATGGGAATAAAATAAGTAATGAAATGCCTGGAAATACATCTTACAAGTTGAGTCTATGAGCATATGTAATTGTAACTACATAATTTGTTACAATATATAAAAGAAAATGAATGTTAGGCTATTTATTATTACAATGAATGAGAAGACAATATTTAAATATAGCAATTCTCAAGCTGATCAAAATATTTAAAGCAATTATAATATTTCCAATGGTGACATTTTTGGATTTGAACACAAGGTCAATATGAAGGAATCAAGTCAAAAGAGTAAAAATAATTTAGAATAGAAATAAAATGAATGGGACCAGAAACAAGTAGACAATTTGCTACATTACATTATATTTCAAACCCAAAAATTACTTTCAAAGCATAGTGTAAATTCAAGAGCAGGCAGATATATGAAAACACATATAAAGGGAACACATAAAGATACAATTAATATATAATGTAGTATGTAACAAAGTTTGCATTTTTTATATGAGAGATGATGGATTATTCAGTAAATGAAGATGAGGTAGTAATTTTTAAAGTATGAGATTGAATTATTTCAAATCTTATATCAAAGAAATTCCAAATAGATGAATAGCAATATTCTAAAAAGTTAGAGAAACCAAAACAAAGCTAGAAAAAAAAATATATGAATAATACACATACTATTGAAACCAACACAAACTATTTTACCATTTTACCATAACAGAGGAGGTTAATATATATATTATATATATAATAAAAAGATTAGTAGGGGAGAGAGAGGAAGAGAAAGATTGACTTTTTAAATGTTAAAATATTTACGCCATTATCACATAGAATTCATTGTCTTTTTTAATTTATAAAAGAAAACAGCAGTAGACTTTCTGTATTTTCTAAATATATATAATTTGCATCATAAGAATAAGAAGTAACTAATTTCACTTTTTAAAAGTGCATATTTGTTCTATCAGTTTTATTTTTGTCCAAGTGCACCTTAAATAACTTGTCAAGAGATATGAGAATACTCTGTATGTATACATAATATTTTTTCAGGAATGATCATTCCAACTATATTTATAATAATAAACTCTTTCTGCAATCTGAATTTAACACACTCAGGCATTCATTGATATGGAAAAACGTTCATACTTTGTGGTTAAGTGAAGTTAAGACCAATTAAATATTTTCAATTAAATATATTTGTTTGATTATCTACCTCATTGTACTTCCTTCCCCAAACTCTACCAATGACCATAGACAGATTATTTTAATTATAAAAATATGGATAAAGAGTGGAGATAAGAAGTTGGGACACAAATCAAGTAATGACTACCATAGCCTACTGTAAAATGCAGAATTACAGTAAGCCCAGAAAGACTAAGGAATTAGAGGAATTATATAAAAAGCCAAGAAAAAGAAAAGAGGATTCTAGGGTGAGGATAGAGCACAGGTGGAAGGTGGGGGGAATTGCCAGGAAACTAGCGAAGGTATAATTAAAGATGATAACTTAGTGAGGAACCAGTCCAGATTGGATTAGAAAGACATAGAAGAGTGAAGTAAGGGTGTGGGAGAAAATAAATAAAGAATTAATAAATTAATTTATTATTTGAATGTGCTGAGAAGAGTTTCACTCTTCAAAATAGAGTTTGGGAATCAATAAATGGTAGATCCATAAAAATGTAAGCATATAAACATATTAAACAGCTATTAAACTCAGGAAGGCAAAAAATGTGCACAAGAAAGTAAATGAAACTCAATTGGAGTATATTACATGACTGAGTGGAAAATAATTATTACAGTTACAAGAATATAAATACTGGATATTAGTCTAGCCAAATCTGACAATATTGATAGAATGGGCTAATGGGAAGCATGTTTATGGGCTGTGTGTATTATGTATCTCTGTGTATAGAGGAGGTAAGAAAACTAAATCTTCATTTTTCACAGTCAGATGCCAAATGATAGTATCCCAAAACTAAAGTGTTTGTGTTAAAAGACACATTTCCTGGAAAATAGTGAGCTAAATATAGTAGGGATTGGAGATAGGGTACATCTGAAAGACTTGAAAGTGGTTGCCACTGTGAAATGAACACAATAGTGAGATAGAGTCTTCTGTTTATTCATTTTGAACCTTAAAGATCTAGTTGGCATTTAAAACCAAGGATGTTTATCTTTAATAAAAATTTAAAACCTAAAAACTTTAAATAATGGGGAGGGAGGTGGGAGGGGGGGTTCAGGATGGAGAACACATGTACACCCATGGCTGATTCATGTCAATGTATAGCAAAAATCACTACAATATTGTAAAGTAATTAGCCTCAAATTAAAATAAATAAATTTTAAAAAGGGATATTCTTGAACAGCCAAATAAATAAATAAATGGTTAATAAACTTAGCCATCATTGCCATGTCTAGATAATTGCCAAAGCCTCTTCACTGTTGTCCTGCTTTTGCTCTTGCCCTTGAATTTTTTTTTTCAGAAGGCATCTACAGTGATTCTATAAATATATATCAGATCATAAGTCTCTAATGGCTCCTCACCTATTCAGAGCCAGGGTCATGGAATGTAAAATGGTCTGCAAAGATCCAGTCACCTGTTGGGGCTTCCCTGATGACTCACTTGGTAAATAATCTGCCTGCAATGCAGAAGACACAGGTTTGATCCCTGGTTTTAGAAGGTCTTCTGGAGAAGAAAATGGCAACCAACTCCAGTATTCTTTCCTGGGAAATTCCATGGACAGAGAAGCCTAGCAGGCTACAATCCATGGACATGACTTAGCAACTAAACAACAGTCACCTGTTACATCACCAACTTCATCCCTGCCACTTTCTTTCTGGTTCCCTTTCCTCCATTTGCACTGACCATATCTATTAACTGTGTGATACACTTACACTTGACTGTTCTTCCTCTAATAGCCACAGACCTCACTCCTTCACTCCCTCAATTTTGTTCTGACACTTGATCAGTGAGGTTCTCTCTTGCCTCTATTGCATCTTGTAAACTCTCATCACTCCAGCAATCTTGATATGCCTTCCTTCCTTTCCTTCACTGAAGTTCTAACAGTATAGCTCATCTGTTCATTTTGCTGGATAAAATATACTCTCTACAAGTGCAAGAATTTTTCATTACTTTAACCTCAGTGACCAAAGCTGTGTGTGTGTCTGTGTGTACATATATAATAGTTTTAAATCAATAAATAATTGCAATAATAAAAGATTTAAAAATAGTTATTCAGCAATGTATAAGAAGTAGTTATTTCTACTTATTTCTCACAGACTTACAAGCATTTTTCTATTATCTTGTTTTTAAATGAATGTAAAAACAACTTATGCATTTGTAATAAAGATTTATGTAAAATAAACTTTAAGAATAAATCTATAAAACAGTGCTAAAAGAGAGTACATACTGATCTATGACTTAACTAGAATGAATACAAATACAGAGTAACGAAAATAACTTTTTTAAATGAGTGAAAAACTACATTACAATACTAATTTTAAAAAGAAGGAAACACTTTCTAACACTAGTGTAACAATTTACAGTATGCCACCATCTGTTTTATTTTCTTATCCGCAGAGATGAACATGATAATGGTATTATTATTATTATAGTTGTTTTAGTCACTACTTATTGATCCTTACCTGTTTTCTAGGTCTCCAGCTTTGAATTTTATGTACCTATCCTATGCCTTATGACATGTAGGCTCTATTAATTTTACATTTTAAAGAACAAAATATTTGATATTAAAAAAGCTGTTTTATTCCAATTAAACTGCATTTCGTTAAGTCTAATTACTATATCATTGGGCTTCCCAGGTGTCTCAGTGGTAAAGATGCCGCCCGCCAATGCAGGGAGATGTCAGAAATGAGGGTTCGATCTCTGGGTCCGGAAGGAACTAATCTTTTCTGAAAAACTCCATGGATGGAAGAGCCCGGAGGGCCACAGTCCATGGGGTCTCAAAGAGTTGTACACAAACTGAGTGAGCACACGTCATTATGTCATCATTAAAATTTTCTTATTGAATCCATTCGGTTATGTAATAATTTCCAATCTTTTGTTTGTCTAGGCTCAGAGCCTAACTTTCTCCCAAACCTGCTTCCCCTACCTCTGTCATGAGCAAAGTCCATTAAGACACCCCAGGATACGAAAATGGAATCTCGGTAATAAAATAACACTAACCATCCCCCCACCCCCACCCGCCTGGTGCATCATCTAGTTTCACTTGGTCCTAGAGTGTTGCACGCAGATGTCTTATTCCAGGCACTTCAGACCAGAGTTCCCAGTGCAAAAAGGGCTGCGACCTCTAACGGCTGAAGCTGAGGATGCTCCGGCCCTGCCGGCCGTGTGCAGAAGAGCTGGCAACTCAACTCCCTGCGCAGAGACACTGCATTAAGCACACTTCGCCCAGAGTCGTCATCTGGAGCCGAGCAGCAGAGCCGCCCGGGACCAAGAACCCTGGCCCCTTCTGACGGACAGGAAACAACGCCGCAGCCTGCTGTGGAGAGCGAGCAGACGAGCAGCTGGAGCCAGCTCTAATCAATCAAGCTTTCCTGGGTTCCCGAACTGTACTCGGCCTATTGCTGCCGCAACTCAGGAGGGCAGGTAACGCCTCCTGAACCTTCTGTCCTCAGCTACTGTCAATGAATATTTGCAGTTGCTCAAGCAAAAATCCTGAAGTCACTCTTTACTTATTTCCACTCACGCGCCAATCCTGTTGCCGCCACTCTCAAAATGCATTCTCGATCTAACCACGGTATCAGCATACCCCTAAACCACAGGAGTCCATTCACCGGAATCTCTTGAATGAATCTGAATTCAAATACACTGACCTGTTTTACAGTAAGCACTGTGCTTTATTGTGTCGAAGGAGGCCGTGAAGACTATGTGAGCTCTGGCTGAACTGCCAGCTGGAAGTTTGAGGTGCCTCTCCGTCTCTCTTTGTCCCTGGACTGCATGACCCACGTATTCTTTCTGAGTGAGGAGTTTTTCCAAGGATGCAGCCTTGAGAGAGTAAGGCAGTGTTGAGATCATCTACACTGAATACATAAGTTAAACTGTTGTACCCGGATCGCGGAATCCCACCAAACACCACAGGAGCCGCGGATCGATGCAAATGCAGTGAGGAACTTTATTACAAGCTCGAGCAGGGACTCTCTTCACACAATGGCGAAGGAGCCCCGAGTGAAAGCGGCGAATCTTTTATATACTGTAGAGCAGGGGAAGCGGGAAGGGAAGCTTAAGGGGATTGGCTAACTCATACTGTGCGCGGGAAGGGAAGCTTAAGGGGATTGGCTAATTCATACTGGGCGCGGGAAGGGAAGCTTAAGGGGATTGGCTAACTCATACTGTGCAACAGGGGAAGCGGAAAGTCTTGGTGGAGTGAGGGTGGGGTGAGGGACTTTCCCGCCCTTCTTAGATTGCCTAGGAGTGGAGGGCAACTTGTCTCCTTCTGATTGGTTGGTTTGAAAAAGTTTTTTTTTTTCCTTCTCGGGAGGGGTTTTTACTCAGAATGGCAGTGCTATCTAAAATGGAGTCGTTTTGTATTTTTCTTTCACAAAACCAACTTAAAGCCTCTACATAAGCTTTTAAGATCCTCGCCGGCTGGTGCGCAGGCTGCTCGAGACAAGTCTCTTATGTAAGTTCCCATCTTTATTTATTTATTTATATTTTAAATTCCTTTCAAGACACAAAGCCATAACATCAGCACAACGCTTTCTCCTGCGGCAGTTTGGGAACTTCCCCCACTTCCCTCCCATTCCTGCTGCTCCCTGACCCTTTTGTGTCGGGTAGACCCTTAACTGAGTCCTTTCCCTTCCAGGGCCGCTCCCACTAACCCAGAGAGAGGAGGTTGGAGAGCAGGACAGGAAAATTACCTGCTGATTAAGGTATGGGGAAGGGAGTGCCCCATCTCTAAAGACCCCTTCTCCCAGAGGGAGGGAAGTGGGACACTTTTAAGGGGTAAGAGGTAGAATGGGTCATCAGAATTGAGGAAAGGGGGATGATTTCCAGCCAGAGCATGAGCAGTCCTTCTGGGTCCCTTGCAGAGGGGCTAATTGTGCCTGACAATGTGCAGGTACCACTTTGGGCCGCGATCCTAGCATGGTAATGAAGCAGAGGCAACTTGCAGACACTTTGGGTGCTATCTCTGCCGGCACTGCCCACCTGGTCAGGTTGGAACCAGTTCTGGGTGGTTGACGGTCTCCACCTTGGGCCTCTCTGGCTCAGGCTGGTTCTGGGGTTTTATTTACATGGCAGCTACTTTAGTCTTGGTTTCTGGTAAGCAAGCACAGCTGTGGGATTGGTCTATTTAGTGTGAAAATCAAAGGAAAGTAGGTGGAGCTCTGTGCAGCTCTAAGTCCTTTCCCACTGACATTGCTTTCTCCTTAACGCTGGCAATGATGAATGGGTTCTCTATTCCCATACTTTTATTTCAAAAATATTACATAAATGACACCATACAACATGTAACCATTAGAATTTACTTTTTTATGCAAAATAATTACCTGGAGACTATCTAAGTTGTGTATAGCTATAGTTTATTTCTTTTCATTGCTGTGTAGTATCCTATGACATGTATGTACCATAAATTTGCTTAACTATTCACCCATTGAAGGGCTTCTGAGTTGTTTTCAGTTATTAGGAATAATGCTTCTTTGAATATCTGTGTATAGGTTTTTATATGTTTTCATTGTTTTGAGATAAATGAATACCCAAGAGTGCAGTTTATGGGAGGCATGGTGGTTGCATATAAATATTAAGAAATTGCCAAAGTGAGGATGCTGTACCAGTTTACATTTTCTTCAGGAGTGCATGTTTAATTTAGTCTTTCTGCATCATTGTTAGCATTTGGTATTTTAGCCATTTTCACAAGTATGTCGTGATATTATGGTTTTAATTTGCATTTCCCTTATGGCTAATGATGTGCTCTTTTGCCATCTGTATATTATTTTCAGTGAAATGTCTATATACCTCTCTTTTACATTTTCTCACTGAATTGCTTGCTTTTTGGTTGGTTGGTTGCTTTACTACTGAGTTTTGGGAGTTCCTTTTATATTCTAAATACTAGTCTTTTGTCAGTGATGTGGCTTGCAAATATTGTCATCATATCTAGAGCTTGACTTTTCTTTATCTAAATAGTGTCTTTCATGAACATTTTTAAAACTTTTCCCCCAGCTTTATTGAGATATGACATTTGTAAATTTTAGGTGTAAAAATGCAAAAAAATTTTTTCATGTATATTTATGGGGGATGATTTTTTAACTTTAATGAGGTTTAACTTGTCAATTTTTTTTTTCCCCTAAATGGATCATGCTTTTGGTGTTATGTCCAAGAGCTCATTGCTTAACCTCTGGCCAAGAGAACTGTCATCTAAATTTTTTATAATTTTACATTTTACATCTATATCTATGGCACAATGTGAGTTAACTTTATATGTACTATGAAGTGTAGGTTGAGATTCATTTTTGGGCATATGTATATCCAATTGATTAATATTGTTTGTTGATCACTGTATTTTCTCCATTGATTTGCCCTTGCCACCACCTCAAAAATCATATAGCCATTTTTTTGGAGTGGGATCTAGTTTTGTGTTCTCTATTCAGTTTCATTGATCTGTGTGTTTGCAATCCATCCTTCCATCAATACTATTATAGATTGCTTCTATTACTGTAGCTATTATACTTAGTCATAAAACTTATTGACATGATTCTCTCAGTTTATTCTTCTTTTTCAAAATTGGTTTAGATATCCTAAGTCCTTAGCTTTTCGAAATAAATTTTAGAATCAAATTTTCTGTATCTGAAAAGAAAAACAAAACTTGCTGCAGTTTTGACTGGAATTTGATTAATTCTCCTGATTAGGGGAGAATTGACCATTGTTAATACATTTACAAACTAGTATATTATTGATTTGCTTGTATTTACATAAGAATAAATATATTAAACATTGTCAATTCTCATTAGTTTATGAAACCTGCAGACTACCAATCTGGAGTTATCTGCCTGTTTCTTTGCTTTCACTGTTCTTCATGCATGTGGACCAGTTCTGAATTTCACCAGGTGAATACCTGTGGTTGGGAACCAACAAGTCCCTCTTTCCTCTCTAATGATTTTTCTATCTCAAAGTAGATGCCAAGATTTTACTTGCCCCTTCCTTTCCTAGTAACTCTTCAATCTTATCTGCTACTATGTTTTACTTTGCTCATTCCACATGACATAATTGGCTTAATGAATGAATGCAGTATTGAGGTTATTTTAATTCATTTTGTACTAATTTAATAAGCAGTAAAATATTTAGTTTTATATTTCTTTTTAGTAGTGAAGTTCAGTATTTTTAATGATATACATGTTTATGCTTTCTTCTGAGAAATATCTGCATATGGTCTTTTTTGTCTGTTAGAAGTTGAATATATATATTGCCATTTGTGTAAATTCAGTTTTTAATAATACTTTGTCCTATTTCTGTTTTACTTTTAATTTTAAATTTTGACATTGTTTTCAGTTTTGCTTTTTTTCGTTTTTAAGTTTTAAGATGAACTTTAATATAAAAAATTAGTTCAAATAGAGTCCAAAGTCCATTTCTACTGCAATTAAAATATGTCTCTTTTAGAAAAGTATTGCACCAATATGGAAAACTTTTTTCTATACACTATGATGTATGAATCTGAATGTGTGTCTTTTCAATTTGTATTATTTTGCCACCAACATTTTTTTATAATTTTACCTATATCATCATATTGGTGTATTGAATTTGTGTGAGTATATGTGAACTTGCATGTATATAATAAAGGTTTTTGTTTTAGACTATTCCTGTAAATATTAGCAATTATTTTTAATTTATGCAAGTATCTATTTCCCTTCATATAAAATATAATTATCTCATTAACTAAAATTTTAATACTTGGTAGAGAATAATCAATGTGCCATTTTGAAATATTTTGTTTTTACATATTTTCTTTTCTGGATAAATTTATGATCCTGCTGAAATTTTGATTTAAATTACTTAGCACTGGAATTTTAATTGAAAATTAATTTGCAGAGTTTTCAAATTCCTGCTATTAAGTTTTCCAAAGAAGAACCATTGATGGCCTTCATACTATTCAATTTGGTATTTTTAAAATGTAGTGATTCTGAATATATCATTAAATATTTTAGTTTACACCAAAATAAGATTTATTACTGTCATATTTTATTGTATTTGCAATCACAATTGATTTTTCAGGATGATTCTTTTATTCATTCAAAGATGTCTATATATTTATTAAATAAATATTTATTTTGCTCAGACTACATATTAGTCACTGCTCTTAATATTGAGGATATTGCATCCCACTTGGGGACAGATGAAAGACATAATGAATAAACATCATGGTACCAGATAATAATAGTGGCAGCAAGAAGATGATGATGGTTATCAAGAAGATGATTCCAGTTAGGGGTATTATGAATACAGTGATCAAGGAACAACTCTCAGAGGTTTTCAGTTTGAATTTCATTTCTAATATTTTAATTGGAATTGCTTATAGTTTTAATCTCTTTTTTCCTGTTAATGGACTTCCTTGGTGGCTCAGATGGTAAAGAATCAGGATGCAATTTAGGAGACCTGGGTTCAATCCCTGAGTCAGGAAAATCCTCAGGAGAAGGGAATGGCTACCCACTCCAGTATTCTTGCCTAGCAAATCCCATGAACAGATCTATCATCCTACATTTAAAGTAATTTTCATGTCACTTTAATTCAAAGCTCAGCCCTGCTCAAACACTGGATAAAGCTGAGAGGTTTTTTTGTGGTTTGTATACATTTTTGTTTTTGATACTGGGCTATGATTATCATCTTCATGTTTGGTTAATATGCTGATATAATTAATGATCTTCATCTTATTTCAGTCACCTGTAGATCTTTTACATGACCCAGATTATTTCAGCCTAATTAGTTTTAGTAGTTAATTTATCACCTATCCCTAAAGTGAAGCAGAATTCTTAAATTATGCTGCTGTTTTTTCTGAACTTCTACCTTTGACAATTTTTCTTAAAATATCTATTACTTTATTGTACTGAAATTGTACTGAAATGATAATAATAGTATCTACCAATGATAATTTATGTATTTGTTAGATATGCTTTTGAGTGTTGCACCTACTTTTTAAATTATGTAACCCATGAAATAGATTAATGGATGGCATCATTATTCCAGATTTACACGTGAGGAACTCAGTCACAGAAAAGTGAAGTAACTTAAGACAGTATCACAGCTTCTACACTATTGTGGATCTTACATGTTAAATGAAGCATTAACACCTGAGAACATTGTTTTTAGCTTCACTCTATGCTTCCTTTAAAAATACAGACTAGTTGAAAATATAATATTTTTAGGAGTTCTGATTTAAAATTGAGTCTGAAAACAAGATACTTACACAATCTAACATTTACTTAAATAATCATTAAGACAGAGTGAAATTAAGGAAGTGAAAATAAGATAAATAATGAGCTCAACAATACTAAAAATGAGGAAGAAAGAATCCAAGAAAATACCTGGTAACTGTAAAACCAAACTCTGCTAAGAACAGTATACCCATTTTGTTTTTTGACACTATTGAATTTCACCTTATAAAATGAATTCTAAAAATATTTTTTAAAATGTTGGGAGAGGAATATAGCACTCTTCACATCCCGAACTTAAAAACTAATTACTCAAAACAAATGGAAAGTTAGCTTTTCTAACTTTTCTAAGTAGTTGTTCTTTACTGTGTGGCTGTAAGTTTTTGATCCATGTGAAGTCTTCCTCTTTTCTGTTTCTTTCTGCATCTATTTATGTTTTTAATTCCCAGAAAACAATGGTATAAAATGGAAGTAGATAGAATGACTGACATGATGCATTACATCCTGTTAAGAGTTCCAGCTAGATTGCATGTTCCAGGAAGGTAAAATTTTTTTCTGCTTTATTTACTTGTAAATCCCCATTATTTATCATGTGGAAGACAGTAACTAAAATTTTGAATTAAAGGTATAAAGCAGTGTAGGTCATGTTGGAAACATGTCAACTGTAGACACTGGAGATTTCAGATGTCTTTATTCTGCACTGGAATATAAAGCCAACAGCAGTAGAAACCTTCATTCTTTTACAGCAGAAAAGAAAAACAGTCTGGGAGCCTACATCCAACAACTCTCCATATTTAAATTATGAAACAATTTTTATTTCTCTCTCCTCAGCCAATTCTCATACCCATTTCTACAGACCAATTGTGGCTAGTTCACTGATCAAGTTCAAGTAACTAATGCTAAAAGCTAGACATAGTTAACAAATGAGCTGTGAAAACAATTAAAACAGAAAGCTGTGTTGAAAACTCAGAAGACCATGCATATTGAGTTCTACAAATTAAAATATTTTTTTTGTATTTTAATATTTCTCCAATTTATTTATTTTTCAACTGAAGGATAATTGCTTTACAGAATTTTGTTGTTTTCTGTCAAACCTCAACATGAATCAGCCATAGGTATACATATATTCCCTCCCTTTTGAACCTCCCTCCCTTTTCCTTCCCCATCCCACCCCCTAGGTTGATTCAGAGCCCCTGTTTGAGTTTCCTGAGCCACACAGTGAATGCTCACTGGCTATCTATTTTACACATGGTCATGTAAGTTTCCATGGTACTCTTTCCATATATCTCACCCTCTCCTCCCCTCACCTCACGTCCATAAGTCTGTTCTCTATGTCTGTTTCTCCATTGCTCACCTATAAATAAATTCTTCAGTGCCATTTTTCTAGATTACATATACATGTGTTAGAATACGATATTTATCTTTCTCTTTCTGACTTACTTCATTCTGTATAATAGGCTCTAGGTTCATCTACCTCATTAGAACTGACTCAAATGCACTCCTTTTTATGGCTGAGTAATATTTCATTGGAAGGAAGGTGATGACCAACCTAGATAGCATATTAAAAAGCAGAGACATTACTTTGCCAACAAAGGTCCATCTAGTCAAGGCTATGGTTTTTCCAGTGGTCATGTATGGATGTGAGAGTTGGACTGTGAAGGAAAGCTGAGCACCGAAGAATTGATGCTTTTGAACTGTGGTGTTGGAGAAGACTCTTGAGAGTCCCTTGGACTGCAAGGAGATCCAACCAGTCCATCCTAAAGGAGATCAGTCCTGGGTGTTCATTGGGAGGACTGATGCTGAAGCTGAAACTCCAATACTATGGCCACCACATGTGAACAGTTGACTCATTGGAAAAGACCCTGATGCTGGGAGGGATTGGGGGCAGGAGGAGAAGGGGACGACAGAGGATGAGATGGCTGGATGGCATCACTGACTCAATGGGCATGAGTTTGAGTAAACTCTGGGAGTTGGTGATGGACAGGGAGACCTGGCGTGCTGTGGTCCATGGAGTCACAGAGAGTCGGACACGACTGAGCAACTGAAATGAACTGAACTGAACTGAATATTTCATTGTGTATATGTACCACAACTTCTTTATCCATTCATCTGTCAATGGACATCTGGGTTGCTTCCATGTTCTAGCTATTTTAAATAGTGCTGAAATGAACAAAGGGGTACATGTTTCTTTTTCAATTTCTGTTTCCTCAGAGTATATGCCTAGGAGTGGGATTGCTGGGTCATGTGGTGGTTTTGTTCTTAGTTTTTTAAGGAATCTCCATACCATCTTCCCTAGTGGCTATATCAATTTACATTCCCACCAACAGTGCAAGAGAGTTCCCTTCTTTCCACACCCTCTCCAGCATTTATTGTTTGTAGACTTTTTGATGAGGGCCATTCTGACTGACATGAAGTGTAAACTCATTGAAGTTTTGAATTGCATTTCTCTAATGATGAGCAATGTTGAGCATCTTTTCATGTGTTTGTTAGCCATCTATATGTCTTCTTTGGAGAAATGTCTGTTTAGGTCTTTCCCCACTTTTTGATTGCATTGTTTGTTTTCCTGGTATTGAATTGTATGAGCTGCTTGTATATTTTGGAAATTAATCTCTTGTCTTTTGTTTCATTTGCTATTATTTTTCCCATTCTGAGGGTTGTGTTTTCACCTTGATTATAGTTTCCTTTCCTGTGCAAAAGCTTTTAAATTTAATCACTTGTTTACTTTTGTTTTTATTTCCATTATTCTAGAAGGTGGATAACAGAGGATCTTGCTTTGATTTTTGTCATCTAGTGTTCTGCCTATGTTTTCCACTAAGAGTTTTGTAGTTTCTGATCTTACATTTAGGTCTTTAATCCATTTTGAGTTTATCTTTATGTATGGTGTTAGGAAGTGCTCTAATTTTACCCTTTTACATGTAGCTGTCCAGTTTTCCCAGCACCATTTATTGAAGAAGCTATCTTTCCCCCTTGGATATTCTTGCATCCTTTGTCAAAAGTAAGGTACCCATAGGTGCATGGGTTTATTTCTGGGCTTTCTATCTTGTTCCATTGGTCTATATTTCTGTTTTTGTGCCAGTACCACACTGTCTTGATGACTGTAGCTTTGTAGTATAGTCTGAAGTCAGGAAGGCTGATTCCTCCAGCTCCATTCTTCTTTCTCAAGACTACTTTGGCTATATGGGGTCTTTTGTGTTTCCATATGAATTTTGAAAATTTTTGTTCTAGTTCTGTGAAATATGCCATTGGTAATTGATAGGCATCACATTGAATCTGTAGACTGCACGTGGTAGGATAGGAACTTTTTTTTTTTTTTTTTTAAGGATAGCCACTTTTACAGTATTGATTCTTCCTACCCAAGAACATGGAATATCTCTCCATTTGTTTATGTCATCTTTCATTTCTTTCATCAGTGTCTTATAATTTTCTGTGTATCCTATCCTTGGGTAAGTTTATTCCTAGATATTTCATTATTTTTGTTGCAATGGTGAATGGGATTGATTCCTTAATTTCTCTTTCTGATTTTTCATTGTTAGTATATAGAAATGCAAGTGATTTCTGTGTATTGATTTTGTATCCTGCAACTTTACTAAATTCACAGATTAGCTCTAGTAATTTTCTGATACTATCTTTAAAGTTTTGTACAGTATTATGTCATCTGCAAACAGTGAGAGCTTTACTTCTTTTCTGACCTGGATTCCTTTTATTTATTTTTCTTCTCTGATTGCTGTAGCTAGGACTTCCAAAACTATGTTGAGTAATAGTTGTGAGAGTGGACACCCTTGTCTTCTTCCTGATCTTAGGGGGGATGCTTTCTGTTTCACACTGAGAATCATGTTTGCTGTAGGCTTATCATATATGGCCTTTTACTATGTTGAGGTAGGTTCCTTCTGTGCCCATTTTTTTTAAGCATAAATGGGTGCTGGATTTTGTCAAAGGCTATTCCTGCATCTGCTGAGATTATCATATGGTTTTTATCTTTCAATTTGTTGCTACAGTGTATCACATTGGTTGATTTGCATATATTTAAGAATCCTTGCATCCCTGGAATAAACCCAACTTGATCATCGTGTATTAGCTTTTTGATGTGTTGTTGAATTCTGTTTGCTAAAATTTTGTTGAGGATTTTTGCATCTATGGTCATCAGTGATATTGGCCTGTAGTTTTCTCTTTTTGTGCTCTTTGGTTTTGGTATCAAGGTGATGGTGACTTCATAAAATGAGTTTGGAATTGCTCCTTCCTCTGCAAATTTTAAAAAAGTTTTGGGAGGATAGACATTAACTCTTCTCTAAATGTTTGATAGAACTCTCCTGTGAAGCCATCTGGTCTTGGGCTTTTGTTTTTAGGGAGATTTTTGATCACAGATTCAATTTCAGTGCTTGTAATTTTGTTGTTCAAAATTTCTGTTTCTAGTTCTTCTCTATCTTGAAGAATGTTCCATGTGCACTTGAGAAAAAGGTGTATTCTTCTGCATTTGTATGCAATGTCCTGAAGATATCATTGAGATCCATCTCATCTAATGTATCATTTAAGACTGGTGTTTCCTTATTAATTTTCTATTTTGATGATCTATCCGTTGGTGTGAGTGGAGTGTTAAAGTCTCCTACTATCATTATGTTACCGTCAATTTCTCCTTTTATGTCTGTTAGTGTGTGTCTTATATATTGAAGTGCTTCTATGTTTGATGTATAGATATTTCAATTGTTATGTCTTCCTATTGGATTGATCCCTTGATCATTGTGTAATATCCTTCCTTATCTCTTGTAATCTTCTTTAAGGTCTATTTTGTCTGATATGAGGATTGCTATTACAGCTTTCTTTTGCTCTCCATTTGCATGGAGTATATATTTCCATCCTGTCATTTTTAGTCTATATATATCTTTACATCTGAAGTGGATTTCTTGTAGACTACATATATATGGTTCTTGTTTTTGTATCCATTCAGCCAATCTGTGTCTTTTGGTTGGAGCATTTAATCCATTTAAGTATTTAAAGGGATACATTTAAAGTATATATATACTTTAAATATATAATATACATTTAAAGTAAATACACACACACACACACACACACACACACACACACACACACATATTCCTATTGCCATTTTCTTAATTGTTTGGGGTTGATTTTGTAGATCTTTTTTCTTCTGTTGTATTTCTCGACTATATAAGTCCCTTTAACATTTGTTGAAAAGCGGGTTTTGTGGTACTGAATTCTCTTAACTTTTGCTTGTCTGAAAAGCTTTTTATTTCTCCATCAATTTTGAATGCAATCCTTGCTGGGTACAGTGATCTTGGTTGTAGATTTTTCCCTTTCAGTACTTTAAGTATATCCTCTCATTCCCTTATGGCCTGCAGAGTTTCTGCTGAAAGATCAGCTGTTAAACGTATGAGGTTTCCCTGGTATATTACTTGTTACTTTTCTCTTGCTGCTTTTAATATTCTTTCTTTGTGTTTAGTCTTTGTTAGTTTGATTAGTATGTGTCTTGATGTGTTTCTCCTTGGGTTTATCCTGTATGGGACTCTTAGCACCTCTTGGACTTAATTGACTATTTTCTTTTCCATGTTGGGGGAATTTTCAACTATAATCTTTTCAAAAATTTTCTCATACCCTTTCTTTTTTTCTCTTCTTCTTCCAGAACCCCTGTAATTTGAGTGTTGGTGTGTTTGATACTGCCCCAGAGGTCTCTGAGACTATCCTTAGTTCTTTTCATTCTTTTTACTTTATTCTGCTCTTCAGAGGTTATTTCCACTGTCTTATCTTCCAGCTCACTGATTTGGTCTTCTGCTTCAGATATTCTGCTATTGACTCCTTCTAGAGTATTTTTAATTTCAGTAATTGTGTTGTTTGTCTTTGTATGCTTATTCTTTAATTCTGGGCATTTCAGTGCAAAACAGCTGTGCAGACATCTCAGCTTGGGACCATGTCAATTTTTTTTTTTTCATATTTTTAAAATAATGTTTGTCTTTTCTCAAACAGAAGCAGATAATTATAAGAGAAAATCAATCAAAATAGTAGGGAACTAAAAATGCAATTGCAGAATTAAAACCACTTTAGAAGTACTAAAGCATCAGTTGTCAAACTGGCAATTTGAAATAGTGCTAGAGAAAGAATATCTTATAGAACATACTAAAACATAAAAATAAAAGTACTTGAGAAAAAGAGAACAAAATAATAAATTTAGAGACTGTGATTGAAACTGAGGATACTCGCTAAAGTTATTTATATGTGCTGTCTAGGGAACTAACTTTTCTGCATATTGAATTTGCTAGCTCCCAAATAAATTCATATCTTCATATGGTTAGTAGACTTTGTTCATGATCTTTTCTTTACTTTGGTTGATTGCATGTCTATATGTGTATGTATGTGCTTTCCTGGGAGTGTTTGTGAGTATGTATTTTTTGTAGGAGTTCCCAGCTGCAAGTGAAGTTTTTATTTACTTCTTAGGCATTAGGTTTTGTAAATATTCTAGCCAACTTTTAAACTAATTCCTTGGTTTACCTAGAACAACCCATGTAGAGACGTGATATTGAATGACTTTTAGTAGTATTTTAAAAATAAGTGAAAGAAGAAAAATTTTCACAAAGCCGTGTTGAAGAGATTTAAAACAATGATTTAAATGTCTTCATATGTATACAAATGCTACAGTTGCATAGGCACATGTAAAATATAAATATTTATGAATAATATGGCATACATAAAATGAATAAAATATGAATATGAAATATTGCATATTTAATATTAATTTTCAACTTGGAAGTAGCTCTTAAGAATTCATAATTCTTATTTTTGGAATGACTATAATAATCTTTATTGTTTTTTGTGCATCTCTAAATGTTTCATGATATGTGATTTAAACATTTTATGATGTTTATGCATTATATGTCTAAACAGAACAATGACACAAGTTTGATACATAAGGTTAGATTTTTCATATTGACAGATGAAATAGCCTGTTCAGTAACCATGAATGTTATAAATGATATTATTTTTTTCTTATTTTAGAATGAAATAATTGCTCAAATTTTTATTTTGATGCATAGTATGAATAATGAACTCTTAAATCAACAATTTTATAGAAAATGAAAGAGCAAATAAATTAGACCCATGTTCATATATACAATCAATTCAATGTCCAAACTTAAGGGTATAATAGCCACAGATAAACTTCAATTCTATATTCTTCTTCAGGAAGTCAAAGTCTTTCAAACACAACTTTACTATGATCTTTTCATACTATATATTACTATGTATTACACATATTGTATAAGATTCCACCAGCAATGCAGGAGATGCGGGTTTGATCCTTGGGTCAGAAAGATCCCCTGGAGAAGGAAATGGTAAGCCGCTACAGTATTCTTCCTGGAAATCACATGGATAGAGGGACCTTGGCAGGCTCAGTCTACGGGGTTGCAAAGGAGTTGGACACAACTTTTGTACACAACTAAACAACTCATCTATTGTATATCTATTTTGATTTTATGGTCTTGATGAGATTAATGAATTTTAAAAGTGGAGCAAGAGACAGTAATCCAAACAATAATTTTTCTTAAATTGTGATTTTTACATTTTTACTCTGATTACATTGTTGCAATCCTGAAGCTATGAGTATCTCACAAAGGTAAAAATAAAGCCAAATCCCTTATATCTTTAAGAAATAAGGCAGGAAATGTATATAAGTGCTATATATAAATGTGGTGAAAAAGAAGCTCAAGGTTTAAATGAAAACAATTTTAATTGATTCTAAATGTTCTACTACATAATGGGATTTTTACCAGATTTATTAAGCCTCATTTTCATTATCAGAGAATAAATGAGACAGTAAGCCCCACTCTACCTACTGCATTGTAGGTGTTGTATGGAAAATGCAAAATAATGTGTGAAAGTTATTTGAAAATTATCTAAAAATCCTTGTTTTGACAATGAAATTAATAATCACAGGAAAGCAAAGAAAACAATAAATAGATTATATTGAAAACTTGAAAGATTATATTGAAAATTTGAAACAAATAATTAAGCAGTATATAAGGAAAGTCAAACACTAAATAATTTTCCTTGGGGTTAACTAATAGCTCATACTCATGTAGGTTTAATAATCACTAACAGATTAGTTAACTTTCTCCCTAATGACTGGAAAAACACTGGCCATTTGATCAAGGACTTCATTAGTAGATTTTAAATTACCTTTATTGTAGCACAGTATATTATCAACTCAACATAAGTAGCCTGGAAATAAACTAAATCTACTCAGCTTAGGTCTAAATCACACCCATAGTTATTCATAATTAATAAACTTCATTTTATTAATAATATGCTAAATATATGCAAATATAATGTGTACAGTTATAGTGGATATAACAGATGAAAAGAATAGTTTAAAAATTTATCATAAGGAAAGGGCATTTAAGTAACATTTTTCTTTTAGTCTCTTGGTATTTGGAGCAAAATTGAAAAATTAATTAGTATCATGTATTTTCTGTTGTTAATGACAATCATCTGTGGCTTTAAATTGGTCTCTTCAAGTCTCTCATAATCATACAATGTTCTGCCAGACTTCTGAAAATATGTGTGTAAACTCTTGGATTTCTCTTTCTACTGAGTATATTTAAGAACGACAGGAAATTTTCTTTGTAAACTCACAGGAGGACAGATCAGTAGTGTAAAAAAAAAAAAGAACGTCTTGTCTTTGCATCTTTTGCTGTCTTCTCTTGCCCTTGATCTTAGTTCCCTTGTTAACCTTTGTGGGCCCAGCCTAACCCAAAACTCCTTCAGAGGCTTCAAAATGACTTTGGCAGGGGACCATTTATTCTCTGTAGCCTATTTCAGACTTAATAGCCCTAATGCTTTTGAGAAGCTTAAAGTAGTTTCTTTAATTTGTTCATGGTCAATCAGGCACAAATCTATACATGGCTCATTTTCTGCATAATGAACAGCATCAGATTAAGATGTCTAAATGCTACAAGGATTGAAAAAATATAGATCCTTTTTTTGTGTGACATTAGAATATAAACACTAACCTCCAAAATGAATTTGAAGAAATACCATATTGTGTCTTTCATATATTACTTACCTCATTTTTAAATATCAACTATCAAATTCCTTAAGATGCTTCTGATTTTTATACTAATTATTTTAAGTGGCTCACAGGTAAATGGTTGCTATAGCAAATAGGTGAAGACCCATGGGTTAGGCTTATTACAGTTGTATCTCTATCAATTCCACTATGGATTTCTCACCATATCAGCATATACATTTGAGAACCCACTCCAGTATTCTTCCTGGGAAATCCCATGGACAGAAGAGCCTGGTGGGCTACAGTCCATGGCGTTGCAAGAGTCAGACATGAATGACACTAAATGGACGCTTAACCAAGACCACCAGCAGTGTATTCTTATGCTTGTTACAACACCTAATTTTTTCTAAAAAAGAGTTTGAACAGAACATGGAGAATCTACTTGCAGTACGTGAATACGTTACCCCCATAAACAAGTCTTTAAAGATATGCAGTTGATGATTTATATAAAACATCATTATCGAAATACTTGAGTGTATTTTTTTTGCAAAATGCTAATCATTCAGTTAGTAAATTTTAATGTAGTGACAGGAAGATTTATGAACTTGATTTACTTAAAATTTTCTCACTGTATGTAGTCAAATTTATTTCTTCTGCCACACTTTTTCTTCTGGAAATGGAAAAGTAAAAAACAGAAACAACAAAATATTTCTGAGTTATGTTATGGCCACCTGATGCAAAGAGTCGACACATTGGAAAAGACCCTGATGCTGTGAAAGATTGAAGGCAGGAGGAGAAGAGGATAGTAGAGGATGAAATGGTTGGATGGCATCACTGACTCAGTGGCCATGAGTTTTAGTAAGCTCTGGGAGATGGTGAAGGACAGGGAAGCCTGGTGTGCTGCAGTCCCTGGGGTTGCAAAGAGTCGGATATGACTTAGTGACTGAACAACAACAGCATGCTTCTAAGAGCCATATCATGAAAAAAAAAAGATAGATTGTGACTATATTACTCTTTTAGTAATAGAACCTACAAACTGTTTAATAATATAATAAGATTTCCTACTTTCAAAGATTTAATTTTCTATTCAAGTTTGATTTTAGCTAATTAGCTCGGTTTATCTGGTTGAAACATGCCTTTCTCCCTTCCCTTTCTGTGTGCTTCATTGAATAGAATTAAGCTGAAACATTTTAATATCATGTAATTATTACATAGCTGATGTATTTAGTCAATTAAAAGGATACTGGGAAATATGTGACTTTTTAAAAAGTCTGTTCACTTTTCATCCAAGAAAAAAGGGTAGATAATTGCGAGGTATTTGCTGGCTATCCTATGACTTATAAATTAAGAATAAATTTAGACAGAATACAAACTTATGTTTTCCCAAATTATATATTAGTTATTCACCAAATATTTTTAATATTAACAGCAACCTATTTAAATTTATCATTTGTAAGCCATAAAATCAGAATATCTGTTATGAACATGCAAACAAAATAACATACTTTTTTTGAAAGAATGGGAAATATAAAACCAAGAATTACTTATCTATTTTCAACACTTAATTCTACCAATTTTGAAATTATAGCTAATATTTATTGAGCTCCGTTGTGCTGGTCATGATGCTATGTACAAAATCTGATCATTTTGCTTAATGTTTGTAGCAATTTGGTAACAGTGTTACTAGGCTAGATTGTCATCCTTATTATACTCATGAAGTGGCAGACACCTGTAAAGATAAAATAGTTTGTCTAAGATCACTTAGGTCAGAAGTAGCTTAGGTAGCTGTTCTAGAAGACCCTTTATAATTTATTTTTATTATTTTTAAATTTTATTAGAGTATAGCTTATTTTCAGTGTTATATTATTTTCTTCTATACAGTAAAAGTGACTCTGATGTGTGTGTGTGTATATATATATATACACACACACACATATATATATATTCTTTTTCATATTTTTTCCATTATGATTTCTCACAGAATATTGACTATCATTCCTTGGACTATATAGTAGGACCTTATTGTTTATCCATCCTATATACAAAAGTTTGCCTCTGCTAATGCTAAATTCCCAATCTTTCCCTCCCCATCCACCTCCCTCTTGAAAAACTCTAAGTATGTTGTCTATATCAGTAAGTCTGTTCTTCTTTGGTAGATATGTTGATCTGTGTTGTATTTTAGATTCCACACAGAAGTGATGTCATATGGTATCTGTCTTTGACCTTCTGACTTACATCACTTATTACTATCATCTCTAGGTCCATCCATGTTGCTGCAAATGGCATTATCTCCTTTTTGATGGGTAAGTAATATTCCATTATATATAGGAACTACACCCTCTTTCTCCATTCACCTGTCAATGGACATTTAGGTTGCTTTGTTTGTCTTCACTGTTGTAGATAGTGCTACTATGAACATAAGGTTGCATGTATCTTTTCAAATTATCGGATTTGGGGGGTTTATGTCGAGGAGTAGTTTTGATGGAAAAGTGAAATCACTCAGTCGTGTTTTTGCGACCCCATGGATTGCAACCTAAGAGGCTCCTCTGTCCATGAGATTTTTCCAGGCAAGAATACTGAAGTGGGTTTACATTTCCTTCTCTAGGAGATCTTCCCCACCCAGGGATCGAACCCCAGTCTCCCACATTGAGGCAGCTGCTTTACCATCTGAGCCACCAGGGAAGTTTTTCTGGATCATATGGCGATTTTATTTTTAGTTTTTGAGGAGCTCATACTGTTTTCCATAGCAGCTACCTCAATCTATATTTCTACCACAGTATAAGAGGGTTTCCTTTTTCCCACATCTTCCCAGCATTTGTTGTTTGTAGACTTTTTAATGATAGCTGTTCTGACTGGTGTGAGGTGATACCCCGTTGTATTTAAATTTTCATTTCTCTAATAATTAGCAGTGTTGAGCATCTTTTCTTCTGCCTGTTGGCTATCTGTATGTCTTCTTTGGAGAAATATCTATTTAGGTCTTCTGTCCATTTTTTGATTGGATTGTTTGGTTTTTTATTGTTGAATTATATGAGCTATTTGTATGTTTTGGAAATTAAGCCTTTGTTAATCACATCATTTTCAAATATTTTCTCCCAGTCTGTAGGCTGCATTTTCAACTTGTTTGTGGTTTCCTTCACTGTGCAGAAGCTTATGTTTTATTAAGCCCCATTTGCCTCTTTTTGTTTGTTTGTTTTTATTTCTATTGCTTGGGTGACTAACCTAAGAAAACATTGGTACGATTCATGTCAGGGAATGTTTTGCTTATATTCACTTCTAGGAGGAGAAGACTCTGTTAAATTCTCCTGAATATACCTAAATCATTCTTAACATTTGCATACAATTCCTGAGAATTAAATAGAGAGATATCCAATTGATTTTGATATGTTGTTACAAAAGCTATGGTTCCCAGAAACATTTGCTGGTTTCTCCAATATAGGAAACATTAGCTACAAATGTCTTTTGAACACTTGAAACTGAAATGTGTTTTAAATGCTTCAAGAGAATACTTGAAGTTAAGATATGCTTTAAGTATAAATACATATTGAATTTCAAAGACTTAGTATGAAAAAAGGAATATATCAGCAATATTTAAAAAATCTATTTACATGTTTAAATAAAGATATTTTGGAAATATTGACTTAAGCAAACTATATTGGTAAAATTAATTTAGTTAATATACTAGATATTTTGGTGGCTGATTTTTACAATTACATTGATTCATATATATATTACCTTTGCATATAATTTTGTACTGTTGTGTACATTTTGATTTGTTCCAAAGATGTTACATTTTTAAAGAGCAGAAAATATACATTTCATTTAATCTTTAATAATTCATCTGCTGGACTGAAATACTAAAGACTGGCTGGCTGGCACATGACTGTGATAAACTGTCTGTGGGTGCTAGTCACTTCTATCTTTCTTTGGTGGTGGTAATCTTGTGATTATATTTGGGCAGTCCTTCCTTTTCTAAACAACCATAGACAACCAGTCATAACAATTCCATTTTCCTTAACAGTGATATGCTTATACATGAGCCAATGATGCAGTGCAGTCCAAAAAGCTTTTTTGAGAACAAGTCTGCTAAGATGATTCTGGGATTTTTTTTCTTTTTAGCATAAAGAGATTACTATGGTATAATTCATCATTGATTGCTATTTAGTTGAATAGCATGCCTGGAGCTGTGACAGACACCCTTCTGCATCACAGTAAGGATAGCTAAATTGACAGAGTAAGACTGAAAGGAACCTAGGTTTCTGATGGCATTAGCTTTATTTTCTTTCTTCTTTATTTATTCATTCATTTATTAGTCATCTTTATTCTTTATATATCTGTACATTGTCATTGATGAAATAAAGATGAAAATTGAGCAGTTTTAGCTGGTGATCAATATTATCTAAAAATGATAAATTATTATTTTAAAAAGTGTAAGATTATCTCTTTCATAGATTTTCATCAGTCTTAATAGTTAGATAGTTTATAATTCTATCCTAAACATGCTGTAGCTTCTGACCCTGTATAGATCCCAGTTGCATCTAATATCATCTTATCTTTATATGTTTCATTATGTATTTTCCTGATAATTATTCTTATTGTACTCTTATTGTATTCTTATTTTATTTCTATGTCATTTATTTGGAATACTTTTCTTTATTATGTATATGCCTTTTTATGTCCATGCTTTTAGTCTGCCTAAATATTTACATAAAAATGCATATCTGAAGTCTTAAAAAGAAATATATTTTTCCCTGAAAAATAATATAGATTCACATGATTCTGGGGTTGAAAGGATATAGGAGATATTTACTCTACCTCACTTTATAAGTTGTTGTTCTTGTGATTTAGTTGCTAATTCATATCCAACTCTTTTGCAACCCCATAAACTGTAACCCACCAGACTCCTCTGTCCATGGGGTTTCCCAGGCAAGAATACTAAAGTGGATTGACATTATAATAAGTACATTGTTACAAAGGAGACTATAGAGCTGGTTCTAGCAATGTTAGGATGAAAAAACAGCTCCTGATATGCCCAGCTCAAAATATTTCTCATGAAATAGTGACCAAATCTTGGCTATCTTTCAGTTTTATATTTTCTATTTCTAAATTATCGCAAATTCTAACATCATGTACCCAAATATATGGTACCCATATCCTACAAAATCATCAGCCTTATCTCTTTCACTTAAGTTATCTCTATGACAGTTCTGTTTTTGACCAGGACTCCCCTATTTTTCCACACAGACAAACTTCATGTTGTGCTGAGGTGAGGCTGTGTCCTCAATGTTTTATTTATTAGTATAATTTCATGTGCCAGGTTCAGAAGATTAGAACACTTTTTAGGAAAGGTGGACAGAGATATGGTAGTAAAGATGGATACAGAATCCACCTTGATTGTAATTAATAAGTGATGAAACTAAAATGAAACAACTTTGACTTTCCAAAGAAGTGGGCTGTTGACCTTAGGAAAGCTTGTATTACAGATAGCAATAATACATTGATTTCCTCTGATCATCTTCACCACCTCTATTTAAGAGCTATTTATTTCATCTGATAGGCTCTGATGTCCATTCCCCAGTCCCTTAATAATTTCCAGTCAGTGATCATACTTTTGCTTTACATGCAAATAATTTTAAGCTTCTTTTGTTTATTTCTTATTAACAAAAATATTTAACCTTTACAAAGTGAGCTTATAACATGTGCAATACACACAGCAAATAAGTCTGAGGAAAATATGGCCATTGACGAAGAAGGAAGGAATCTTTTCCATTCCTCTGCTTTAACCAGATTTTTTAGGCAGAGATTATCACATTGGTTTAGGAAGTCAGACCATTTCCAACAATCACAATTCGAGTCATTCACTGTAGACAAACCTGAGAAAGACATTTAATGTGAAGATATACCATAAAAATGTAAACATCCTCCTAAGTTTATCTTATTGCCTCTCTTCTTGTATAGCATCTAGTCTGCTCATGTACTATCAAGCTAGGATTCTAAAAAAATCAAATTCAATCCTTTCTTTTCTGTCTTTAAGATAATTGCCATTTTTCATTGATTTCATAGTAAAAATGAAAATCATATCTTTAAATCCAAGGGATTTCATGATCTGAACCTTTTTAATAAGTCTAGCATCAATTTTCAATAATCACACTCCCTGAACTCTGTCACTTTGCCAGCTTCAATGGGTATGAGATGTTCTTACATGGTGTTTGTAACAATTTCCCAATCCTGACTATTCATGGTTATGCTTTATTCATTTTCTATGCTCAAGTGTGGCATCCCCTTCACAAGTCATTCCCTGAAATGACAAGACCAGCATAGTTCTTTTATTTCTACACAAAGCACCTTCTATTACACAAATGTACTTCAGCTGGTATTAAGGGGATAGTTTATAAAATAGCTATTTATTGTTTTTAATTATTTTTAGATAGAAAAATTTACATTTAACCTTTTCAAAGATATTCTTGTTTCTTGTAGCATAATCATCCTGCACATAATAATTTGAATGATGACTTTTAGGTATGCATATGTGAGAGGTGTAGACTAGACTGATTGACATTAAGTCAGAAGTTTTGCCCTGGTTTAATGGTAAAGAATTCTCCTGCTAATGCAAGGAGACACGTGTTTGATCCCTAGGTCAAGAAGAGCTCCAGGAGTAGGAAATGACAATACACTTCAGTGTTCTTGCTTGAAATCCCATGGTCAGAGGAGCCTGGCAGGCTACTACAGGCAGTCCATGGGATCACAAAGAGTTGGACATGACTTAGCAACTAAACAACAATAAATATTTTTATGAGTTAGGGCCTGTGCCCCAAGAGTAGTTTACAAATTTTGATATTACACTGGTATTAGAGCCTCCGTTCTTCTGGAGGAAGCTGGAATGTGGAAACCTGCCCTCTCTTCTTCCTCATTATTGGAGAATTTTAAGATCACCAGGATGAGGTGCCCCAATCTGTGTAAGGTTCAGTGAGTGCCCTGGGAGGAAATGTTACAAGATCTGAGTAGATACTGAATAAATATCTGTGAAAACAATAAATGGTGTAATATATTTTCTGGAATCTAAGGTGCCTTAGAATTTTTAAGAGGACTATAACTAAACTATAGCATTGATGAAACGAAACTAAATACTGTCACATAAGATGTACTTACAAATTATAAAATATATGTTCCTTCTGGAAAAATAAAAAATATATATATGTCATTGACAATTAAGAAAATATGCTAAGTAATTTGACTAAAGTAAACATTCTGGCATGTGGAATAAATGACACAAAAATGCAAGTCTGGTAACAACTGTTTCAGAACTGAAATATGACCCTTCACTTATAAGTTTTATAAATGTTTAAAATCCCATTTGCATCATTTCATTTCAGTTTATAAACTAGATAAAGAAAAATGAGACTCAGGGGCCTATTTTATGAAGCTTGTACATTTACCTAGGTATATATGGAAGTGAAAATATGATCTCTTTTAGTTGAGTAATTTCTGAATTCCCCAATTGTTTCATCGAACAGACAGATTTTTTATCAAAAGAAATTTATGCTTAACTTTTAAATATATGGAATAGTTTAGAAATTATACTCAGAGACCTCAAGAACACTGGAGATGGGTGTTTTCTCTCCATGTTTGTGAAGATGAAAGATGCTCTTCTCCATATCTTGCAAAAATTTTATGCAGAAATTATTAGAGCCCATGTGCTAGAGTACCTCAGAGCATCTACCCATCAATTTATATCACCATTGCCTACCTATGATGTAATATGCTAAGAAAATATCATTGCCTATTATGTAACAGAAAGACAAATTAGACAAAGCTCATGCTTGCAAGAAGTATAGCAGACTAAATATTGATAAAAAATGCTGTTTTGATCAAGAAGTGTCATCAGCAAGATGGTAGAATATGAGTTTTCTACTGTCATTTCCTCTCAGAACATTGATTTTTCACTACCACCCACAATCAAGAGTACCTCTGTGGGAGTCTGGGAGTTCAGAAGAGAAGTTCCAGCACATTGATGGGGCAAAAATGTCGGAGAATAGACACATTGAAGAGGCCCAGAAGGACGGTTTCCCTTTACTCCCAGCATTCGTCCTTCAGAGCAGCACAATTTGGTGTTGAGCCTGTGCTTTCACCCGCGTGGGAAAGGGACAGAGGAGCCAGGTAAAACTCAGCATCCCAGACACGTGGGGCTCTGGTCAAGAGGTCATGTTTTTCTTTCCTCCACAAAAATAATGAGGTGAGGCTTCCCTGTGGTTGAGTGGTAAAGAATCCATCAGCCAGTATGTATGAGACAAGTGTGTGCCTGGCCCATGAAGACCCCACCCACGGAACAACTAAGCCCCTGTGCCCCAATTGCGATGTCTGCGCTCCAGCCCCCAGGGACGCAGCAGCTGAGCCCACAGCCAGGGCTTCGGAAGCCCGCACGTCACAGAGCCCGTGCCCCACAGCAAGAGCAGCCACCACGGTGACAGCAGTGAAGAGCAGCCCATGCTCACAGCAGCTAGAGACGCCTGCACGACGACGAAGACCCAGCACTGTGAAAAGTAAAGAAACTCATATCTGCCAGAAAAGAAGGATGAGGCAAGCCATGAATGGCATGGTTGTGACTTGAAAGAGGATAGGAGAACCAGGCTTGGAGAACCTCTGTGGATCCTACTAAACACATCATGACCCCAATCAGGGAGCTTAGCCACAAACTGCTTGTCTGTGGACCCCACTATTAGGCTATAGAGACCCTAAATGCTACAAGGGTTTCACCCACCATTCCACCTCCTCGCCATGGAAGACTTCGATCCACCACTGTGGATATGCTGAGTCTTGGCAGATGGCTCCTGAAGTTATGCAGAAAGCCAGCCCACTCTGTGGGATCAGGTGAAGGCACAAGAAATTAAGAATTTAAAGGCATTACCCCAGCAAAAACAAAAGCCTCTGAACCTAGCCTGGCCTTGGGGGATTGAGAAAAAACATAGGATCTTAAGAATTCTCCCAAAGGGAGTAAGTCTTAGAGATGATCACAATGTCTAGCTAGCCTGATTGGTGAAGGTAATTTTTCTCCCAAAGGAAATCAGTAAGACTGGAAGAGATGACTGCTCTTTAAATGTGAAGACAGAGACCTAAGATTTAAAGGAAAAATCAAGAAAATATGACATCACCAAGAGAACATAATAATTTCCCAATAATGGATCTAAGGTAATGGAGGTCTATAAATTTCCTGACAAAGAATTCAAAACCAGTATTTTTAAGGCATCTCAGCAAGCTCCAAAAGAACACAAGTAGGTACTGAAAATAAATCAGCAAAACAAAACAAGGACAAAATGAGAATTTCAATGAAAAGATAGAAATCATAAAAAGAATGAACAAATTCTGAAGTTGAAGAATACAATGAGTGAAATGAAAAAACAATGAAGTATATCAATAACAGATTTGATCAAGCAGTAGAACGAATCTCTGATCACAAATACAAATTTTTTAAAATTATAAAATCAGAGGAGAATTAGGCAAACAAAGAAATAAGATTCATCCAATTCAGAAAGGAAGAAGTAAAACCATCTCTTTGTAGATGGCATGATCTTATACATAGAAAAGCTTAAAGACTCCAAAATATGCTGGAACTAATTAATAAATTCAGTAAACTTGCAGATACAAATTTAACTTACAAAAATCTGTTGCATTTCTGTATACTATAAACAAAAGTTAAATTGCTTATACTGTTACTAATGTCACAATTTATTTTGCCATCTTTCCAAAGAATTTTTGGAAACCTAGATATTTCCTGAATTCAATAGTAATCTAATAAAAACATCTGTATTCTCTTCTTTTTCCTCTTTGTTTCAGACACACACACACACAAACACACTTACACACAAATACATCTTCATTACTTCTGATATTCAAAATCTAGTATGCCAAAGATAAGTCAGTATAGTTACACCTAATGACAATGAAGTTGAGCTCAGGTTTCCAGAATGTGGTTGCCACCCTTGAGTATACTGTGTGGAGTATGGACACATACGGCTTATATTTTAGTGTTCAGGTGAGCTTAGCTTTCTTCCACCAAAAACGAAAGGACGTTAGAAAAGTTCATGAATTGTGTCATCAAGAGCTGAAGTTCTTAGTGATATGGTGGCCACAGTATATTTTATCTAACAAAATGAAAATGAACTTTAATTGGATAACCCAGAATAAAACACCCAAAAAGTAATCCAGTGTTTGAATATGAAGTAAATTAAGATATGAAATAATTGTTACATTTTAAGTAAATGTGGCTTATGGCTTTTAGTTTCTGATAGATAACCTGTTATATAGTGAGCACTTGATAAATACCTGTTAAAGTGCTTAATTGATTAGTTAAATTTAAGTAAATTCATTTGGCATTGTGCACATATATAATATTGCTGGAGAGACTTTCTGCTACTCTATAGATGGAATTATTTGTTTAGCAGTGAATCAAGTTTGCATTGTCAAAGCATTATAAATAATGTATATTCTTGGGCTTCCAGTTTTTACACAATGATCCATAGACTAGACATAGAGTATTGTATTAGAATTATAGAGTTGATTGTAAATGTTTTAAATTTATCAGTAATGTAAATGTGAAAGAATGGAAATTTAAAATTCTATTAATAAAACTAAAGCTGCTTCTTAGTTTAATTTGTAAACTTATGGACTGATGCTCAGAGCAGGAGAGAGAAGTACAGAGGAAGAGGATTGCGAAGACCCTGGTTTCCGCTTCTTATTTACTGGAACATCAACTAATGTGATACATGATACCCAGGTATGTACATGATACATATATATGTACAGTCATGATACCCAGGTATGTACCTATTATAAAAAACCTATACAATGTTTTGTTTGTGTGTGTGTGTGTGTATGGTTTCTTGTTTGTTTTTGTTTGTTTTTTGCTTTAGCAAATTATCACAAACTTAGTGGCTTACAGTAGCACAGGTTTATTCATTTGAAGTTCTGTAGGTCAGAGTCTAGAATGAGTTCCATAATGCTAAAATCAAGGTTGGCAGCAGGTTTATATTGCTTTCTGGAAACTCTAGGGAAAGAACTGACTTTCTTGTTTATTCAGATTGCTGGCAGACCTATGTTCCTTACTGTTGGAAATGACCATGGTCACTGTTCTTCTCTTAGTATCTGCAAGCAGTGCACAATTTACAAACTGTTGTATTCCTTGGCTTGTGGTCTCATTCCTTCATTTTCAAATCCAGGAATGGTGCTTTGAGTTCCACTGACACTACATTGGCAGGAGGATTGTTTACCCACCGCTGCCATCTTTGAACCAACTGCTCCAGAAGAACACACGTAAATCCATGGCCGATTCATGTCAATGTATGGCAAAAACCACTACAGTATTGTAAAGTAATTAGCCTTCAACTAATTAAAAAAAAAAGAAAAAAATCATTTAAAAATAAATAATTGTTATTCCTCTTTTTTAGTGTCATCTCTCTGACTGAAGCTTTCTTTTACTTTTAGAAGTCAGAATTGCATTTAGTCTACCCAGATTATCCAGGATAACTTTCCAATTCATGGCCCATAAACAATTCTACCTGCAAAATTCTCCTTGTCATGTAACTTAACATATACAGGCATAACATCCAGATTAGTATGAGAATATCTTTGGGGGTCTCACAGGAGATTTCAGTTCAGAAAAGTGCAGCTTGATTAAGTAGCTGCTGTGAATAATTGATTTTTGTTGTTGTTGTTGTTGTTAGGAAATGAGCAGAGGTATCTTCCTCATTTAAAGAAACAGTCATCGTGATTCTAGCATCTAGTCACCAGAATTCTAGGCAAATACCCAACCACAGTACCCAGATGTGTTTGCTAGAAAAGTGAAGGAATCTGCTTTGAGCATAGTTCCTTCATGGTCTCTGAACTGAGTTATCCACTGCCATACTAATGCTTCATAAACATCAACTGCCAAATTCTCATTTATTGTTCTCTCTTGTTTTGGGGGTTCTGCTGAGGTAGAACTGCTTTAAGCTAGGCCATCAATTTTCAGGCTTTGGTCTCCTCTACAAATTTCTCATTTGAAAACCCAGAGTTAAGAAACAACAGCTAACTGGGTATGCTCTTTTCATAATGATTGTTAGAGGTACCAACAGGCTGGAAGAGAATGTGTGTCAGTTTGTTTTGACTTTTATTTTAATTTCTATTTGTATTTAACTAAAACCTTGAATAATACAAAGGATACATGAAGTGATTTAAACAATTTTCATTGAATGATTTTTGGAACAAACTATAAATGCTTCTTATAGATTATTCCGGTTGAAAAGAGTAATCCATGGGAGACACTGCTGAGTCAGATACTACATGAAGAAGAAGCAACTTAAAGAGATGTTTTGTTTTAACTATGCCCTTAGAATCCATTTCCTCAGAATAACATATGGTAGTGATTTTTGTTTATTGTAACTAATTTTATTGGAGTAGGAGGTTCACAGATGGGAGCAGTGGTAAAGAATCCTCCATCAAAACAAGAGACACAAGCGACCCAGGTTCAATCCTAAGTCAGGAAGATCCCCTCGAGCAGGAAATGGCAACTCACTCTAGTATTCTTGCCTGGAAAATTCCAAGGACAGAGGAGCCTGGCAGAATATAGTCCATGGGGTCACAAAACACTGGACATGACTGAGCGCACACAGACATACACACGCACAGTTGATTGACAGTGTTATGTTGCTTTCAGCTGTACAGTAAAGTGAATCAGTTATACATATACATGTGTTCACTCTTTTTCAGATTTTATTCCCATGTAGGTCATTAAGGTTATTGAGTAGAGTTCTTTGTGCTATACAGTAGGTTCTTAGTAGTTACATATTTTATATATAGCAGTGTGTATATGTCAATCCCAATCTGTCAATTTATCTCTTCCCCCTTGGTAACCATAAATATGTTTTTGACCTCTGTGACTCTATTTTTGTTTTGTAAATAGGTTCATTTGTACCATTTTCCAGTTCAGTTCAGTTTCTTAGTCATGTTCAACTCTGTGTGACCCAATGGACTGAAACACGCCATATTTCCCTGTCCATCACCAATACCCAGAGCTTGCTCAAACTGATGTCCATCAAGTTGGCAATGTCATCCAACCATCTCATCATCTGTTGTTCCCTATTCCTCCTGTCTTCAAACTTTCCGAGCATCAGGGTCTTTTCAGATGAGTCAACTGTTTGCATCATGTGGTCAAAGTATTGGAGTTTCAGCTTCAGCATCAGTCTTTCCAATGAATATTCAGGACTGATTTCTCTTAGGATTGACTGGTTTGATCTCCTTGCTCCCCAAGGGACTCTCAAGAGTCTTCTCCCACACCACAGTTCAAAATCATCAGTTCTTTGGTGCTCAGCTTTCTTTGTAGCCCAACTCTCACATCCATACATGACTACTGAAAAAACCATAGTTTTGACTAGGTGGACCTTTGTTGGCAAAGTAATGTCCCTGCTTTTTTATTGTGCTGTCTAGGTTGGTCGTAGCTTTTCTCCCAAGAAGTGTCTTTTAATTTCATGGGTGCAGTCACCATCTGCAGTGATTTTGGAGCCCCCCAAAATAAAGTCTCTCACTGTTTCCATTGTTTCCCCATCAATTTGCCATGAAGTGATGGGACCAGATGCCATGATCTTAGTTTTCTGAATGTTGAGCTTTAAGCCAACTTTTTCACTCTTCTCTTTCACTTTCATGAAGAGACTCTAGTTCTTCTTTGCTTTCTGCCATAAGGGTGGTGTCATCTGCATATCTGAGGTTATTGATATTTCTCCCGGCTATCTTGATTCCAGCTTGTGCTTCTTCCAGCCCAGCATTTCTCATGATGTACTCTGCATATAAGTTAAATAAGCAGGGTGACAATATACAGCCTTGATGTATTCTTTTTCCAATTTGGAGCCAGTCTGTTGTTCCATGTCCAGTTCGAACTCTTGCTTCTTGACCTGCATACAGATTTTTTCAGGAGGCAGGTCTGGTGGTCTGGTACTCCCATCTCTTGAAGAATTTTCCACAGTTTGTTGTGATCTACACAGTCAAAGGCTTTGGTGTAGTCAATAAAGAAGAAGTAGATGCTTTTCTGGAGCTCTCTTGCTTTTTCTATGATCCAGCAGATGTTGGCCATTTGATCTCTGGTTCCTCTGCCTTTTCTAAATCCAGCTTGAACATCTGGAAGTTCACAGTTCATGTACTGTTGAAGCCTGGCTTGGAGAATTTTGAGCATCACCTTGCTAGCATGTAAAATGAGTGTAATTGCTTGGTAGTTTGACCATTCTTTGGCATTTCCTTTCTTTGGGATTGGAATGAAAACTGACCTTTCTATGTCCTGTGGCCAAAATGGTCCTGTACCTTTTAAATAGTTATTATTTTTTAATCACCAAAAAGTCTTTTTTGCCCTATTGGATATCTCCTTGTTAAGAATATATTGTTTCTATATCTGTGACTCTGATTTCAAGTTAGTTTCTCAATGTCAATTTCCACGCAGGTTTTAACTACTCTTCAACTAATATGCATTTAATTAAGTTACATCATTGCTTTCTCTTAATGAAAGCAGTTGGTTCCTAATCTTCTAACAAAATCTTTATTAAACCTTACTATTCCTCATTCTTCAGTCATAGCGAATTATTTTAGATTGCTTTAAAGTGTTCAATATGTATTCATATATTTGATCTCATGTTCTCAACTCAGAACAGTCCTCTGTATTAGGCAGAATAAAGAATAGTGGGTCTACGTTTTTCTACTTCAAATCTCAAAACCAAGTATCAACCTATAATGCCCAGATTCTTTGGAAAAGATTGTAAATTCCTAGTTTTTCCTTAAAAATACAGCACTTAATTTTAGTTACCTAATAATTTTTCTTTGAAAATTGTTTTTATAATAGATTTTAATTAATATTTAATATAATTTAGGTGGTAAATTATAATATGTAACAGAGATATGATTGCCTTTTTTTAAAGAAATATCATTAAAATTGCTATGATGGTGTGTAGTGGTTACATGCAGGCCAAACATTGGCTTAAATCCCACTACTTTACTCACTAGCTATAGGGATTTACTTAATTCTTAAAATTTATCCTTTTTTAATCAAAGGAGGTTAAAATAGCTATAATATTTTAAGAATTACTAAACAACAGTCATGTAAGCATTTAACACATATTCCAGCCTCTCAACTATTATTCCTGTAGCTCTGACATTTTTTCCCATTAGTGACATAGTATGCCATTTAGTCTGAATGGCTAAAAATAATACTTTTGAAATAAAAGAAAAATAAAATCTGAGTATCTGAGTTCGGTTCCATTCTTCAGTCTAGATTTTAAAAGTGGTATAGTGTATTGCTTCATACTGTGGATCCCAGAATCAGAGTTTCTTTTTGAATTTTTTACTTTTTAACCTAGAGGATACTAAAATAGTCACTTAATCTTTTCATTCCTTGGTTACTGCATCTGTAAAATTAAAGTGGTAATAGCATAAATTAATTAGCAAGGTTTTAAATCTTACTTAAATCTATGTAAAGGCTCAGGAGCATGTCTTACTAAAGCTAGTCATTCATGTTAAATTTTTTCCACATTTTATAAAATTTGTATGAGGGAAATATTTACTTTTGTGTGATGTCAGCATTTGACATTAGATATAATGTCATAGTCTTGTCCTGCATGGATGGGAGATATAAGAAAGTGCTACAAAAATTCTTATTAAATGTTCTATGTATATAAATGGTTTTATGTCACTGACAAGTATATTTTGAATATAAAATTATGCTTATGATTTATGAACCCTATGAGACCAATAACAATATTATTGCTATAATTTTATTTTGCATTTGCATAGCCCTTTAAAATTTAGAAAGTTGATTCATGTACAAAATTGTGTTTAATATTTACAAGAGTAATATGTGAGGTTTACTTAAACGGGATTACTGATAAGAAAACTAATGCTCAGAAACATTAAATAATTTGATGAATGTTAAGCAAATAGTAAGTATAAGAGTTTGAATTTCAATCCTGGTCTTCTGACATCCATAATAGTGAGTTTTTCCTTGGAATCTAACAGAGAATATTTTACTTAGGGATAGGTGTTGCCTCACCCTTTAAGACAGGAGTAAAATCTCAGAATTTGACTTAGAATATGTAAGCAAAAAAAGAAAAAACTTCAAAAGAAAAAAAATTTTCCCCAAAGAAACCTGATAACTAGCAATTATGTCCTAAAGTGAAGCTATACAGTCTCCAAAAAATTAAGCCATTTCCTTTGTGATTTTTTTTAAGCTGGTTTTTCCCCTTGAGATAAAAAATATTTATACTTATAGCCAGAAAAATTTACTTGTGATTTTCACTAGTGCTACCTGGGAAATCCTTCACTTTCATAAAACCATGGGCCATGTGGCCTATTTGACTCTGTGATGAAACCTCACATTCATGTAAGTTACTTATTTTATAGATATTCAAAGCAAGTTTTATTTACTTATGTCATGGATGAGAAATCTAAGCCTGTCACATTTAGGGAAAATATACAAGAGATCTGGAAATGTGAATGAATAATCCATGTTAAGAAATATATTATAGTGTTTAAAATAGTTCAAAAACAGAGGTACCAGGCACATTTGCTGTTGACAAAATAAAACTTCTTCCTAAAAAAAAAAGTCTGTCTGTATATCTTCTTTTCTGCAAAAGTATATATAAATATATATATATATTTTATTTTTTTGTTTTTTTGTTTTGTTTTGTTTTTCCTTTTCTCCAGAGGAGGTCAAACTACAGTCAACATATGGTGAAATTAACCAAGCATATCATTTATTGCGTCTGATTGAATTTTAATGGAGCTGATAATCCAGTTTGACAGCTTGCTGAATTGTTATCAAATATATTAAAAAAAATCTCTTCTCATTATGTATGACAGATAGTTAAGTGCTATAAATTATGGGACTCTGTAGGAGTAGGCTGTGTTATGAAGCCAAATGACAAGCACTTCTAGAGAGGGAGGAACTGTTCTTAAGTGACCTCTGATAATAATTCACAAAGAGCATTCACAGGCAATTCTACACAGCCTCTTTTATTCTAGTCAGAACAACAGTTTCTTACTTGAACAAGAAACAAGTAGATACATGGATAGATAGAACTCTTGAAAATAAGGTAATAGAAACTTCCTAAGTTGAAATGAACAGAAGGAATGGAGAACAGATAAATAAATGGACACAACAACCAAGAACTATGTGACAATTTCAAAAGTATGACATATGCATAATTGGAAAATCAGAATGAGAAGATAGAGAAATAAGATGAAAAGTTCTGGATAGGATATTTGTAGCTAAGGAGAGAATTTTCTAAAATTAATGATGGGCCCCAAACCATATCAGGGAACATAAAAAAGGCACTTCCAATAAAACAAAATAAACAAACAGCCCTTTGTGTATCCTATCAAACTTCAGGAAACCAAATTAAAAAAGAAAATCTAAAACTGGAGGAAAAACAGTTTTCCTATAATCAAGTAAGTCTAACAACACGAATGGACTTCTTGTCAGAAACCATCCAAGCAGAGAAGAGAGTGAAATATTTAATATGTTGGAAGAAAAAAATGAAGAAACTTAGGATTGTATATACAACAAATTATCCTTCAAAAGTAAATGAGAAATAAAGACTTTCTCCTTGAAAAATGAAAATAAAACTGAAGGATTTTGTGACTATTACATAAATGTAAAAATAAGTTCTTTGGACAGACAGAAGCGAGATTGGATTTATATAAAGAAATTTAAGATGTTAGAAAAGGGAGGAAAAATGAAGGTAAATTAAATATTGGTGTAAAAATAATTCTGTGTAAAGAGATAGAAATAAAAATGCATTGGTTGATGATGACATATGTTTAAGTTAAATGCATGACAGAAATAGCAAGGGGATGAAAATGAAGAATTGGAAATAATGTTAAAGGTCCCTGCATCATATGTGAAATAGTATGCTGCTGTTTGAAGACAAAAAGTGAAGGGCAATGACTAAGAAAATGACTTTAAAAAGTCTCAAAAGAAATTTAAAATATTGAACTAAATAAAAATAAAAGACAACTTTATAGTGTATGAGATGTAGTAAGTACAGTGCTTTAGAGGAGAGATTTATAATACCAAGTAATATGTGTATTTGGAAAGAAGAAAGACCTAAAATCAATACTAAGTTTTCTTCTTAGGAAAATGAGAGATATACATGCTTAAATCAAGCAGAATAAAATAAATAAAAACCTCAGCAGAAATCAATGGAATTGAGAAAAAGGAAAACAGTTGAGAAAATCGATCTAATGAAATCCTTATTCTTTTGAAAAAAATCAGTAAAACTGACAAACCTTTAGAAAACCAAGAAAAAAGCAAAGATGTACATATTGCCAATCTCAGAGGACTCATCACTACTGATGTCATGGATATTAAAATGAAACTATGAATAACTTTCTGATAATAAATGGAATAACTTATATGAAATGGGCCACTTCTGTGTAGGACACAAAATATCAAAACTCATACAAGGAAAGGTGGTTAATACAAATAGCTATATATCTATTTAGAATTTAAATTGGAAATTAATAACCTTCTATAAGAAAACATCAGACCCAGATAATTTCATTGGTGAGTTCTACTGCCTTTAAGGAATAAATTTCACTAATTCTTCCAAAATTCTTCCAGAAAATAGAGGAAGAAGGCATACAACTAAATCATTCTGTGGAGTTGGCATTACTTTAATATCAAAATTATATAATAAGACAATAAAGGAAAGCTACAAATCAATATCTCTATTGGACATTGATGCAAAAAATTTTCAACAAAAATTTAGCCTAGTCCACAAATATTTTTAAAAATTATGTGCTACAACTGACTGAGTTTTTCATATATGTACAGCTATATCAACACTGAAACTGATAAAATTTGCTACATCAACAGGCTAAAGGAAAACAAATATATGATGAAATAAATTGGCACCAAAAAGTTTAAAAAGAAACAAATATTTGATAAATTCTAAACTCATTCGTGACAAAATTTGAAAATAGGAATAGAGAGGACCTTCCTCAACTTGACAAAGAAAATCTACAAAACCTATAGCTAACATCATACTTAATGATGAAAAACTAAATATTTTCTTCCTCCAGTTGGGAACAAAACAGTGATGTCTTTTTCATTGCTTATAAACATATCAGAAACAACCAAAATTTCTTTCAATATATGAATGAACAAACTGAAATACGTTCATACAGGGAATATTGTTTGGCAATTGAGGAGAATAAGTTATCAAGAAACAAAAAGACATGGAGGAAACCAAAATATATATTGTTAAATGAAAGAAACCAGTTCTAAATGGAGAAGACATAAATGACTTCACTGATTTGCAATCTGGAAAAGTAAAAACTATAGAAACAATAAATAAACCTGTGGTTTCCAGGTACAAGGAGAGAAGGAAAGAGTGGACATTGAACGACTAAGCACACAGGAGATTTTAGGGTGGTAACACTGAAACAGAGATTGAATTGCCAACATCCGCTGGATCATCGAAAAAGCAAGAGAGTTCCAGATAAACATCTATTTCTGCTTTATTGACTATGCCAAAGTCTTTGACTGTGTGGATCACAATAAACTGTGGAAAATTTTTCAAGAGATGGGAATACCAGACCACCTGACCTGCCTCTTGAGAAACCTGTATGCAGGTCAGGAAGCAACAGTTAGAACTGGACATGGAACAACAGACTGGCTCCAAATAGGGAAAGGAGTACATCAAGGCTGTATATTGTCACCCTGCTTGTTTAACTTATATGCAGAGTACATCATGAGAAATGCTGGGCTGGAAGAAGCACAAGCTGGAATCAAGATTGCCAGGAGAAATATCAGTAACCTCAGATATGCAGATGACACCACCCTTAAGGCAGAAAGTGAAGAGAAAGTAAAAAGCCTCTTGATGAAAGTGAAAGAGAAGAGTGAAAAAGTTGGCTTAAAGCTCAACAATCAGAAAACTAAGATCATGGCATCTGGTCCTATCACCTCATGGGAAATAGATGGGGAGACAGTGGAAACAGTGTCAGACTTTATTTTTGGGGACTCCAAAATCACTGCAGATGGTGACTGCAGCCATGAAATTAAAAGACACTTACTCCTTGAAAGGAAAGTTATGACCAACCTAGACAGCATATTAAAAAGCAGAGACATTACATTGCCAATAAGGCCCACCTAGTTAAGGCTATGGTTTTTGCAGTGGTCATGTATGGATGTGAGAGTTGGACTGTGAAGAAAGCTGAGCCAAAAAATTGATGCTTTTGAACTGTGGTGTTGGAGAAGACTCTTGAGAGTCCCTTGGACTGCAAGGCGATCCAACCAGTCCACCCTAAAGGAGATCAGTCCTGGGTGTTCATTGGAAGTACTGATGCTGAAGCTGAAACTCCAATACTTTGGCCACCTCATGCGAAGAGCTGACTCATTGGAAAACACCCTGATGCTGGGGGGGATTGGGGGCAGGAGGAGAAGGGGACGACAGAGGATGAGATGGCTGGATGGCATCACTGAAGTCGATGGACATGAGTTTGAGTAAACTCCAGGAGTTGGTGATGGACAGGGAGGCCTGGCGTGCTGCAATTCATGGGGTGGCAAAGAGTCAAACATGACTGAGTGGCTGAACTGAACTGATAATGGTGAGTGCATGACTCCATGTATTGGTCTGAAATCATAGAATTTTACAGCACAAAGACTGACCTTAAATGTAGACAAATTTTTAAAATTATTTAAGAACTCAAGGGAACCCAGGATGAAATAAAAATAAAACAGAAGAATTAAAATTTTGATATTAATTTTAATACAGTAAAATTAATGATAAAGTTAGAACTGCACTCTCATTAACAATATTGTATCCCGTAGAAATATATGATAACAAATTTGAAAACACACAGACACACGTGCACATATATGCACACTATCATTGAACTGTTTTAATTGATGCATGGTGTGGGTCAGGTTTCTCACTTTTAGAATAGGGATTTAGATATAGAGTAAACTAGCATGATTTATGTGGTAATGGATTAATATGATCAATATGATCACATTTGCACTTTATATAAATACAGATAATTATATATGTAGTTATTTACAAATTTATATACATGCATAAATTAGTATACATATTTAACATTTCCTTGCTCTCTCAGCTGAGACAGCCTTGGAGCAAAGACACCTAAGTATCAAAAAGCATCAATCAATTCAGTTGCTCAGTCATGTCGGCTCTTTGCGACCACACGGGCTGCAGCAAACCAGACCTCTCTCCGTAACCAACTCCTGGAGCTTGCTCAAACTCATGCCCATCGAGTCAGTGATGCCATCCAATCTCATACTCTGTCATCCCCTTCTCCTCCTGCCTTCAATCATTCCCAGAATCAGGTATTTTTCTAATGAGTCCATTTTTTGCAACAGGTAGCCAAAGTACTGGAGTTTCAGCTTCAGCATCAGTCCTTCCAATGAGTACACAGGACTGATTTCCTTTAGGATTGACTGCTTTGATCTTGTTGTGTAAAGGAATCTGAAGAGTCTTCTCCAACATCACAGTTCAAAACATCAGTTCTTTGGTGCTCAATTTTCTTTATGGTCCAACTGTCCATCCATACATGACTACTGGAAAGATCATAGCTTTGATTAGACAGACCTTTGTTGGGAATGTCTCTTGCTTTTTAATATGCTGTTTAGGACTGTCATAGCTTATCTTCCAAGGATCAAGTGTCTTTTAATTGATGGCTTCAGTCATCATCATCTGCAGTGATTTTGGAGCTCAAGAAAATAAAGTCTGTCACTGTTTCCATTGTTTCCCCATCTATTTGCCATGAAGTGATGGGACTGAATACCATGATCCATGTTTTTTGAATGTTGAGCTTTAAGCCAGCTTTTTCACTCTACTATTTCACTTTCATCAAGAGGCTCCGTAGTTCCTCTTCACTTTCTGCCACAAGAGTGGTGTCAGCTGAGTTTGTCTTCTCATACCATTCTCCAGTAAAAATAACCAGGACACTTTAGAAGACTAGCTGATTTTAAAACTGGGCCAGGAAATACCTAATAGGACCCTTGATTATCTTGTAGTACCAAGACAACAAGGATGTGCCCCCCTCAAAAAAAAAAAAAAAAAAGACAAAAAACTACACTAATTATAGTATCACAAATGGACACACAAGTAAAACTAAAGAGCTCCCAACAGCCAAAGATAGAACATTTTGAACAAAAATAAAGCAGTATTTTATTGAAATATCAATGAAATGTTGTTCAGTTCAGTTTAGTTGCTCAGTTATGTCCGACTCTTTGCTACCCCATGTACTGCAGCATGCCAGACTACCCTGAACATCACCAACTCCAAGAGCTTGCTCAAATTGATGTCCATCGAGTCAGTGATGCCATCCAACCAAGTCATCCTTTCTCCTATTCCATTCAGTGTGTGTGTGTGTGTGTGTGTGTGTGTGTGTGTGTGTGTGTGTTTGAAGATTATTTTATTCTATTTCTTGTAATTCTCTTCCAATTTTTTTCAACTTGTATAAGTGAAATAAAAAGTGCAAAATTACTCATACCCTCACATATGTATGATTTAGGATGAATTGTCAGAGAAAGAAATTTTTAACTTCATTCCATGATGAATATGATGGAAATGACAAAAGGGACAAAAAAAAAAGGATGCCCCAATTCCATGTAAAAATTACATTTTGATGGCTCTGACTGTATACCTTCATGGAAAAAATAAAATCCTGTTATTTCAAAACACATTTATCATAGCACTTCTCTTTTAGGATAATCCTTCTTAATTCTTGAGAAGTATGCATTATCATTCATGTGTGTGTGTGTGTGTGTGTGTGTGTGTGTGTGTGTGTGAAGGAGGAGGGAAATTTAATAAAATAACAAAATTTACATGCATTATTTGTGGAAGGGAGAGAAGGGTGATTTCATAAAACAGTAAAAATATATAATATTGTATATACCAGAAACATATGAGGCAGGAAGAAAGGTGGAACCTAATGCTCTGTGTCAGACAGTGAATGTTTCTGCACCATTCTCTATGCATTACATAGAAACTAAAACTCAGATTGCATTATCTATCTAAATCACTTTGTATAGTATTTTGCCAAAAACAGCTCCTGAAATGCTATTGTTATATACATTTATTTTGATTTTACCATATATGCTTGTGTTTCCCATGGTGGATTTCATATTATAATGAAAGTTTTTATCCTGTCCACTTGCATTTGAATTTTATCTCTTCTTGCTTTAAAAGCACATTTAGATACAAATATTCACACTTCATTGGTGGTATGTTTATTTTTTATTATATCTAATTTCTTATTGCCATATATTAATTCTTAACTTTGAGTTATTAAGTGTGTTCTCCCATGGTTCCCATTCCTTGATTTTTATCTTTTTTGTATTATTTGGTGTGGGCATGTTAAGTTTCTGTGTTTTGATGATTTATTTTTCCATCTAATTTTGAATGACTTTTTCCTCCTATAAATTGAGAAATTCTACCTATTTACATTTATCTGTTGTTCAGTCACTAAGTCATGTCCGACTCTTTGCAACCCCATGGACTGCATCATGCCAGGCTTCCCCATTCTTCATTATCTCCTGGAGTCTGCTCAAATTCATGTCCAATGAGTAGGTGATACTGTATGACCATCTCATCCTCTGCTGACCTCTTCTCCTCCTGCCTTCAATCTTTCCCAGCATCAGGGTCTTTTCCAATGAGTTGGCTCTTCCTATCAGGTGGCCAAAAGTATTGGAGCTTCAGCTTCAGCATCAGTCCTTCCAATGAGTATTCAGGGTTGATATCCTTTAGGAGTGACTGGATCTCCTTGGAGTCCAAGGGACTCTCAAGAGTTTTGTCCAGCACCAAAATTCACAAGCATCAATTCTTCAGCACTCAGCCTTCTTTATGGTCCAACTATCATATCCATACATGGCTACTAGAGAAACCATAGCTTTGACTTTAGAGAGTTTTGTTTTACTATGACCATTGATTTATTTACTTATTTCTCTTCTATTTCTTTGAACATATAATGCTTTTTACTTTCTTTTTTTCACTTTTTTAAAATGTATACCCTTTCCCTTTGTATCATGTAAGTTCTATCCCTATTAATGGGCTAAACTGTGTTCCCTGTCCCCCAAATTCAGATGTTGAAATCCTATCTCCTATTATGTCAAAATCTGACTGTATTTGGAGATAGAGCTTTTAAAGAAGTGATTAAGTTAAAATGAAGCCTTTAAAGTGAGCTTTCATCCAGTTGTACTGGTGTCCTTGTAGGAAGAGAAGATTCAGTCTCAGGAGAGACACCTCTGCATTCACACAGAGAACAGACCACTTGAGGCTACAGAGTGAGGGCAGTCATCTGCAAGCGAAGGAGAGTCCTCCAAAGATACCAAAGTTGCCAACATTTTGATGTTAGCCTTTGGCCTCCAGATTGAAAGTGTTAAGTTTTAGCCATTCAGTTGTGTCCACCTCTTTGAGACCCCATGGACTGTAGCCCACCAGGCTCCTCTGTCCATGGAATTCTCCAGGCAAGAATACTGCAGTGGGTAGCCATTCCCTTCTCTAGGCGACCTTCCTGACCCAGGGATGGAACGTGAGTCTCCTGTGTCTCTTGCACTGGCAGGCAGGCTCCTTACCATCTGGGCTAGAATGTGTGAGAACAGGCATCTTCTGCCCAGAGGTCCCCTGCTCTTTTGGCAGCAGAGACTGGTTTCGTGGAAGACAGTCTTCCCATGAACCGGGGTGGAGGGAATGGTTTGGGGATGATTCGGCATTCACTGTACACTTTCTTTCTATTATTATTGTATCAGCTCCACCTCAAATCATCAGGCATTAAACCCCAGAGATTGGAGATCCCTGGTTTAAGCTACCAAGTTTGTGATATTTTGTTTTGGCAGCCCTAGAAAATTATTACAGCCTCTATTAAGAGTAATCCTTTAAGCTCTTAGATATTTAACATCCATATACTAACCTAAATTAATTTTTAATATTAATAATTAAATGCTATCAGTACCTACTTTTCCATAACAACAATGGCTTCAGCACACTTTTATTTGAGTGTTTTCCCTTCTCCCTAATCTGATGGAGATGTTAATACAGATATTATGCTTTCTTTTTTAAAATAAATACTTCACTTTCATAATGTCTTCTTATTTGCATTAAACCTCACATGTGCATTTTCAGCTATTGTTGAGATTCAAATATATTTGAAAAACTTTATTCCTAAAATATCTTTCATTTCTCACATTCATAAATTTATGTTTCCTTTGGCTACTTTATTTATGGCAGCATTATTTTTTTAAGAAAAATGTATGTGACTGGTATAATTTGCTTCAGCCTTTGTCACAAAATTGTTTTTATTTTAAATCTTATACATAATAGTATCTTGCTTAGATCCAGAATTTTAAGGTAGCAATTTTATTCTTTGCAATTATTTAAATTCTGATAAATTCTAAAGGTTGTGTATGTGCTTGGTTACTCAGCCGTGTCTGACTCTGAGATCCCAGGGATTGTAGCCCACCACGCTCCTATGTCCATGGGATTTTCCAGTAAAAATACGGGAGTGAGTTGCTGTTTCCTACTTCAAGGGATCTTCCCAACCCAGGGATCGAACCCGTGTCTCCTCATCTCCTGCCTTGGCTGGTGAATTTTTACCACTGAGCCTCCTGGGTAGCCCCGAATTCTAAAGGTTAGAAAGCTGGAAAAAAAAAAAAAAGGGGGGAAATCTGGTCTTAACTAATATTAAAAAAATAACATATAGGGTTATCATTACCATCTTTCTAAATTCCATATATATGCGTTAGTATACTGTATTGGTCTTTATCTTTCTGGCTTACCAGAACAGAATTTTGGACTCTGTGGGAGAAGGCGAGGGTGGGATGTTTTGAGAGAACAACATCGAAACATGTATATTATCTAGGGTGAAACAGATCATCCGCCCAGGTTGGATGCATGAGACAAGTGCTCGGGCCTGGCGCACTGGGAAGACACAGAGGGATGGGGTAGAGAGGGAGGTGGGAGGGGGGATCGGGATGGGGAATACATGTAAATCCATGGCTGATTCATGCCAATGTATGACAAAAACTACTACAATATTGTAAAATAATTAGCCTCCAACTAATAAAAATAAATGAAAAAAAATAACAATAGTGCTTTGTGATTACTGTCTCGATATCAAATGCTAGAAAAATTTTTAACTTGAAGTAAAAAGGATTTTAATGTTATGACCATATTTTCCCTGCTATTTTTTGTAAACTATTAGCCCTCTGATGTGTATACCCACATGAAATGATTTTTTTTCTTCATCGTATTGTCATTTCATTATGTACCACAGAAATCCTTTCCTAAGTAAATTAATAAGAATAAAGTTAATTTCATCAAATTAAATCTGACAAGAGTGATAACACACTGCTTCCTTAAATTATGGTTAATAGATGTAAGTATGTTCATTGCATGATAATGAATTACAAAGTGTAGAACACTAAATATTAAAGAACTTAATTTATTGACTATAATAAATTAATTATAGTAATCACTTAAAGGAGACTCTTATGTTTACATTTCTAGAAGCTAAAAAATAATTCTTCATAGATTTTAGAATACAGATAGAAGTGTTTATTTACATAATAAATATTTCTTAATGTAAATAATAATTTCTTTTATTACTCGATTATTTCTTTAAAATGTCCAAATCTATGTAGGGAAAAAATGAAGTACTTCTTTCCTTTTATAATGTTTTGAACAAATAAATATTAGACTTTAACTTGCCACTACATGCTACCACTACATACATGTGAACACACACACACACACACACACACAAAATATCTTTTAAGCACTCAAAAATCCATTTCACTAAAATTTTAAATCTTGCTTAAACCAGGATTGAAAAATGCTTATATTGAGGCAAAATGAATCATCCTGAGAGATACATGTAAACTTTCTGTAACTGTTAGTGGCAGAGAAACCCATTTGGCTTCTGGATGAGCTGATGTTTTTAATGAGGCACAGCTAAACCAGCAAATGGGCAGGTTGGGATTATTCTGTATAAATGCACATACTAAGAAATGAGTGTCTTTATAAATGTGTTCTCAGCCATGCAACTAGTGTCAGAAACATCAAATTATATTTCTTTTACAAGAGTGCTTACACTCTGGAATTAGAACTTAATAAACCCTACACACCTCACCTTATTTAACTGGACTATTACCATAACACTGATCAGATCCACTCAGAATTAGATGCTAAATTAAATTTGTTCTTTGCCCTTTCACAATAAGTATTTAAATGACAAAAGGCAATTGTCAGGAAGTGTGGAAAATTCAATCAAGAAATTTATAGTGAGATTTTATATGCTTCAGTAAAAATGGTAGACACTAATGGATTTTGTTCTAAACTATTATATTAATGCAAATGAACAGAGTTTATCTAACAAGCATTCCTTTTCTTAGAAACTTTGAATATCAGTAGCTGTTCTAGTCTTCAGTTTTGAACATTTTGAAATATGGCAGCAGAATTCGGGGCAGAAAAGAAAGCTCACCAGGGAGTTTCACTGAAAATATTGATAAAAGAATGACCCAAATATTAAAATAACTTAAGGTAATCTTCAAAATCAAATCTAACAAATTATGGGAATGAATCATAACTTGAGAAACCCCTAACTGAATGCATGGTTTTCTAGTCAACTACAGTGATCTCATTGATTCTATTCTGTACACTTACTCTACACAAAGTATTTAGCTAACTTAAGTTTGCAAAATCCATTGCCAGTTTCACAGGCTCAATGTATTCATTAGAGCCTCAAAGAAATACTGAAACCATGCTAAGGTATGGTTTTAGGTATTTTCAATACCTCCTTACTATCCTATGGTATGATCAAGATAATAGACTCATCCCAAACACAATGCTTGTTATGTTTTTGACATAATAATAAAACATATCGTGTGTATGTAATTTTCCTAGGAGAAAAATGAAGCAAGTTGATTTTGAATAAATTTTATTTGAAATATGTGTTACTATATAATCATCATTTATAGTTTATAACAAATATACAAATAAATGGAAAATTAAGTCAAAAAATATAGATCACACAATTTTCTGTATGTAGGCAAGGACTCTGACACAAACCAGTTTGTGTTCAAATTCTAATTTTGCTGAGTAATTGGTGTATAACCTTATTTTCTCTAAGTGAAGAGATAGCAGTATATTCATAATTATTTTCTGAAATAATTTTGTTTCTTAGAATAGTGAGAAAAGAAATCATAATTATTTTGAAGTGTGCTTTTTCCATTTAATGCAGCATGAATTAATTTCTATAACATAAACATACACCTATGTGATTTTATTTTATATTTCTAGTTTATTGAGATAAAGCTGATATATGACACTGTATGTTTTAGATATAAAATGTGATAATGTGATACAGATATATATTGTGAAATGATTACCATAGTAAGTTTAGCAAACATCGTTCACCTCACATAGTTACACATTATTTTCTTATGATAAGAACTTTTAAGATCTACTCTTCTAGCAACTTTCAAATATACAATAGAATATTGTTAACTTTTGTCATGAAGCTATGTACTATATCTCCAGAACTTATTTATCTTAAAGCTGGAAGTTTGTACTTTTGACTTAAGTTATTTTAATGGCATTCTATTATACAAGAATATCTTGCTTTAGTTTTCAAATGTATTTTAAGCGAATTTATTATTTATCAGTAATTCGCTGCATTTAGGTAAGATTTGGTTGGTTTGTTGTTTATTCTTGGATATTTGCTGAAACAGTGTACTTTAATAAATAAGCATTTTAATCAATATTTTATATGTGGTAGAAAGATAAGTATATTTGGCCAAAGGAAAATCTTATTTTTTAATATTTTTGGCTTTATTAACATATAAGTGATATGTTCTTGTTATTGTTCAGTCACTAAGTTGTGTCCAGCTCTTTGCGACCCCAAGGCCTGCAGCACTCCAGGCTTCCCTGTCCTTGTCTATCTCCCGGAGCTTGCTCAAACTCATGCCCATTGAGTCCGTGACGCCATCCAACCATTTCACCCTCTGCCTCTCCCTCATCTTCTCCCCTTCAGTCTTTCCCACCATCAAGGTCTGACCAATGAGTCAGCTCTTCGCATCAGGTGGCCAAAGTTTTGGAGCTTCAGCTTCAGCATCAGTCCTTCCAGTGAGTATTCAGGATAGATTTCCTTTAGGATTGACTAGTTTGATCTTGCTATCCAAGAATAGTATGCACATTTTATCTATTGAATATGGAACATGCTTCTATTAATTGATATATTCTTTGATTTCTTTCACCAATGCCTTATAAATTACTGTGCATAGATTATTCAAGTCTTTCATTAAGTTTTTTAAGTGTTTTTAGTTTTAAATACCATTGTAAATCAAATTGTTTTATTTCTTTTCAAATAGTCCCTTGTTAACATATAGAAATGTAACTTGCCGAGGTCCAGCCCCGGCAGGACCAGGAATACCCAAGGGATAAGTGGCGTCAATGAGGAAGAAGACAGACACAGAAGGTTGCGTAGAAGAGGTAGCTTTTTTTTATTTTTAGGACAGCTCAGTTTTAATGGAATGAATGTTACCTCCCCCTGAAGTCACCACATATTACATCAGATATTGGTTTCCTGCTTCTGTCAATATTTTTCTTTCCCATGTTTTTCCCCTATGCATTCATCTAGAACAGTTCCGATTACAGGGTTTATTCTTAAATGTCCCGCACATAGTCTTCTTGCCTCAATGGCCTAACATTTTCATTCTAACAAAACAATGTTCTACAAATCTCAGGTATAATGTTACATGGGAAGGGTAACAGTAACATGCTTGACATTTCTGAGAATAGTACCGTGTGAAAACCCTGATATTTTTCTTTACCTGAAACCACAAAATCTCAATTTACAATGATTAACTGTTAAACAGCAAAAAACACTTCTAAAGCAGCAAAACACCTCTATTAATAGTGAGATAATGGCAGTGAAGCTGGTTGATATAAATCTTCTATTGAAATCCTATGTACCCCATTTCCTAACTCTACAAAAATACCCGTAATCTTCCATGTTGTTTAAAGAAAGGGAAACAATGAACAAATAGCAGCAAGGAAATAGCAATAATGAAAACCCTCTCAACCAAGGAACAAGTAAACTGAAGCAGTATATCTACTTCTAAATCTAAATGCCTCTTCTCTTTTCTATTTTAGAACATCATAATCTTTTAAGCAAGCCACCAAACTATACCTGTGGCCTTTTCTTTTTTGACTTGATGTTTACGGTCATGTCCTGAGCCAGAGCAATCATGAGCATTTACAAAAAGACTTGGACTTTTCCAGTGAGGCCTTATTACTATACATTATATTTCCAAAAATTAATAGAAAGTCCAACAACAGTAAGACAGAAAGAAGAAAGGGACATACCAGGGCCCCGGGACAACCTCAAGGGGAAGAGCTCCCTTGCAGATTCCTTTCTCGTCCCGGCGGCTCCCAAGGGGACATACTGGGCCCCCAGGGCAGCCCCGTGTAAGGAAGAGCTGCCTTGCAGGTTCCTCTCTCATCCTGTGACCTTGTCATGGTTTGGGCACACCCCGGCAGCTCCAGACAGTAACTGATTTTTGCATGTTGATTTTGTAGCATGTATCAATGCTAAATTCATTCACTAGTTCTAACAGCTCTGTGGCCTAGTCTTTAGAATTTTCTATGCGTCAGATCATATCACTTGCAATCAGAGACAATTTTACTTCTTCTTTTCTGATTTGGATGCCTTTTAAAAATTTTTCTTGCCTAATTGCTCTAACTAGAACTTCTAGTTATGTTGAATAGGGGTGATGTAGTTGAGCAGCCTCTTTTGGGCCTGATCTGCCTTTGGATGTTTGATATGTTCAGTTACTAAGTTGTGTCCCCATCAACTGTGGCCCACCAGGCCCCTCTGTCCATGGAATCTCCAGGCAAGAATACTGGAGTGGTTTGCCATTTCCTCCTCCAGGGAATCTTCCCAACCCAGGGATCGAACCCGTGTCTCTTAGTCTCCTACATTAGCTGCCAGATTCTTTACCACTGGGCCACAGAAACCTAGAGATTTCTATTAAATTCTTCAGTTCAGTCACTATATTCTTCAAATCTAGAATTTTTGTTTTTTAAAAATTATTTTTCTTTTCAAAATTTTCATTTTCTTTATGCATTTTTATTGTTGTTTAGTCATGTTTAGTCTTTTTCTTTTTTGGAAGTTGGCTGAATTTCTTTAATAGGATTAGCTTGAATTATTTATCAGTTCATATATATTCATTTCCTTATGATGATTTTGCCTGGGAAATCACATGGACAGAGCCTAGCAGGCTACAGCCCGTGTAGTCATAAAGAGTTGGACATGACTGAGTAACTAACACTTGAATGAATGTCTGTGATCATTTATTGAAACTCTATTATTTCCTATGGTGGCATCATATATACCAGATTTTTTGTGATCTTTGTATTTTTGCATTGATATTGGTACATTTGAGGATGCAGTATCCTCTTCTACCATTTACACAAGTTCACCTTAGCAGGGAAAGATACTTTATCATTCGGTCTAGCTTGGGAGTCTGAATGAGTTAGCTGGTAGTGGCCACAAGCAAGTTGGTATTGCTGCCAGATTCTCTAGTTAGGTGGCATCATTGCTCATGCTCTGAGGTTGGGGGTGTCACTGTTTTGGCCTCATGGTTGGATGGGCCTGCCAGCTATATTCTGTGTTCAAGTGGGACTGCCAGGTACACTCTGTGGTTGGGTGTGGACACAAGAGGGGCTCTGCGATTACCTTTGTTCAGATGGGGCTGCAAGCAGCCTTCCCCTGCAGGGCAGTGCCATGAGTTGGACTCCATAACTGGCCAAGTCTTTAACCTGGGTTCCTGTTCAGGGATCCACATTCCAGATGGTGCTGCTGCTTGGAAACAGAACTGCAGTCTTTGCTCTGAATTTAGCAAGGCTACTGCAATTGAACAAATTTTTGTCTTTGCTCTGCTGTTTGGCAAAGTCATTGACTGCGTTTCTGGTTTAGGCGGGACTTTCAGCTGTACCCCACAGTTGGATGGGGCTGCATCTGTTTCCAGTTGGACTGAGTAGCTGTCCAGGTTGTGTGGGACTGTAGGCTGTCCTCTGTGATTGGGAGTGGTCTCTGGCTGAGTTTCCTGCCTGGGCAAGGATGCAGACCACACTCAGCAATTGAGCATGCTATGGGCTGGGCTCTGTGTATGGGCAGAATAATTGGCTGGACTCTGAGACTAGCTGAGGTCACTGTTCAGGTTCTCTGATCAGGTGAGCCAGAGGTCATGCTCAACAGATGGGCCTGGGACGGCTGTAGGGTGGGCTTCACTGCTAACTGGGTTCTATGGCCAGGCTTCCTGATTGGGCAGTACTGAAGGGCATGTTCAGCAATTAAGCAGGGCTGTGAATTTGCTCTCCTGCCTGGGTGGGCTGAAGGATGTACTTGAGGGCTGCCTAGGATCTCAGACCAGACTTCCTGCTTGAGCAGACCTGGGAGTTGTACTCAGCAGTTTATCACGGCTGCTGATTTGCTTCTCTACTCTGATGGGCTATAAGGCGTGCTCTGACGTTGCTAGGCATCTGAGGCCAGGCTTCCTGGAGGGTGAGGGTGAAAGGTATGCTCAGCAGTTGGTCCAGGCTCTGAATTTGCTTCCCTGCCCAGGAAGGGTTGTAAAATCCGCTACCCAGCAAGATTGGTCCCTAGACTGGGGACACAAGCCAATCAGAACTGCCAACTGAGCTCCCTGTCTAAATAAGACCATCAACTCCCCTCTTAAAATGAATAGAGCTGTTAGCTGGCATCCCTTCATGGGAGCCACTGCCTGTGTAAATGACTGTCCAAAACTTGAGTGCTGGTTACTCTAAGCCCGCCACCATATCCATCTCTGTGCACTTGTGGTCCAGCCCTAAAGATTTCCTTGTGTCTATGTGTGCTAAGACACTTCAGTTCTGTCCAACTCTTTGTGACCCTATGGACTGTAGCCCACCAGGCTCCTCTGTCCTTGGAATTTTCCAAGCTAGTATACTGGAGTAGGTTGCTATGCCCTCCTCCAGGGGATCTGCCCCACCCAGAGATCAAACCTATGTCTCAATGTCTCTTGCCTTGGCAGGTGTGTTCTTTACCACTAGGAAGTTTCCCTTAGTGGTTCCCATATAGTAAGACCCAACAGGCCGTCTCAAGAAGTGTCCCACGATGCTGCAGAAGCTAGATGTCCTTGCTGGCTCTCCTTTCCTACAGAAGAAACAGTATGGCCAGGAAGGGTCTCTCGGTACAGTACCATGCTGGCCTATGGGAGCAGGGATGTGGTCAACGTGAATCCACCCTTCTTACCCTTCTTCTGTTCCTTCTAGGTCTCTGCGGTCCAGGGGTGTGCTTCAGCCTTGTCTCTAGGTTCTGGGATTTTCACAAAGGTGTCTTGTCTCTGTCAGTTTCCAATAAGGGTCCTCCTGTCCCATGTCCTTCTAGCCAATAGTATCAGACCAAGTTCACTTCTGAAGCAAAGGAAATCTTTATTCTTAGATGAAAGACTGGAGAGCATCAAACTGTGTGCTCTAGAGTATGGCATCCCCCAGACAGGCCAGGGGCGGGCTGCTTTCTAGGGATGCAGTCAGGAGGGAGAGAGTTGGGGTCCTCAGGAATGACAGGCAGCTGTGCATCTCACGCCCCACATCTTGCAGTGTCACAGGCAGCTTCTCTGCACATGGTCTGCCGCCGCCATGTAGAATTCCATGTGCTGTGTGGATCTTCTGTGAATGGCCCACTACGGTGAATCATCAGTTTAGCCTTTGGATGTAACAAGCATTTTGCAGTGGGAACTCTGCTTTGAAGTATCTGGGACAAGACCTCCGCAGGTGGCACCCTCTGAGCAAGTGGAACTAGACAAAGCACAACGGCAGGGGAAAAAAGGTTGCACTTTATTTTATACCCAGATTCTATTTGTATTTCTTGGGAATAGTCAATGAGGTTTGCCGGTGACTATAGGTAGAGTTGTCTATATTGAGCCTCCAGCAATTTGCCAGTTCCAGTGGCAGTCTTCCTGCCCTGGCACCAGTTCCTGCAGAGGTTTCTGCTTGTAAACCTCTGCTCTAATACGAGACTCCATATACTTGCCTCTCTCTTTCTCCAGTCTTAGAGGGTGCAGGTTGTCCTGAGTCCTCCCCTCCCATCTCTTATGGATCCAGGACAAGTTGCTGATTTTTCAGTCTTTTGGCTTTTTACTTGTTTTTAGGACAGAGTGGCAACTTCCAAGCTCTTGACATGCAGAAGTGAAAGCCAGAAGTACCTCTTCAAAAACATGTACATGTTAATATACACTGAAGTCTAATTAGCACCCTGCCTACTCCCATTCTGCATAGACTTACTCTATTCTTTGTTTTCAAAATGCTTGCTCTTCACTTTTCTCAGACCTCCTAATCGCTAATCTTATCTCTGTCACCTTTACAAAACTAAAATATTGTTTCTATCTCCGCTGTAAGCATAGCTCATTTCCACTGCTTTTCTTTCCTCCCAGTGTTATCTTGCTTGTTTTACATATCTACATCTTTTGAAAAGCTGACTTTTTGTGGATAGTGGACATTAATCATAACATGACAGGATAAAGAAGTGGTTGAGAGCCAGACTTTGGGGTGAGTCAGAGAGAGATTGTAAAACTTCCACCACTGAAACAATCAACAATTATGATAAAATTATTTAATTTCTCCATTCTATAAGCTGATAAAATATAGCCCTTACCTCTGGAGTTTCCATGGAGACTATATTTGTAAAATACTGAGCAGTTAGTCTCTCTGACGTGTGAATAATCAGCTCCTTGCCTCAGCAGCACCCAGCACATAGTGGGATGTTCCTAACACTTTTCTAAGTTCTTCTTGTGCTATTTCTGTAAGTGTTGAGGAGTCCCCACTCAATAAATTGTATGGGGAAGTTCTTGAAAAATGGGGAATGCGAGCCGTTATATAAAAGCTTCCATTTCCAATTTCTTCAGTAAAGTTCTTTTATAAGAGCTGCTTCTAAGTTTGAGGTAGAACTGGCACCATTCACTCCCAGTAATCATCTTTTCATAGATTTAAATATTCTCCATTTTGCTACAATTCATTCTCTTAAAACATTTACTTTTCCTCCCAGTGGCACATTCTATACACATGACCTGAATATTATTTTTGGGTCTCTATTATTTTGTGAGTGTGTGTGTATGTCTGTGCTTTCCATTGAGATATCAGTGATGTACTTCTCTGTATAGTGGAAGTATTTGGGTAAAGTGACATTCAGTAAGCCTTTCCAAAAGTCTGAGAATTCTAGGAAACTGAATTATAATTTTTTTACCATTCAACCAGTTGATAATAGAAATTCAATTCCAAGAGTCTTTTCCTACAGTTTTATAATTAAATAGATTAACTACTTTTATTTTTTTGCCCCCTTGAGCTCCTGAATGTAGAATATAATTTTGCATTAAAGTATATTTTTTCAATATTCACTACACAGAAAACTAATCATGCTGTAACACACGATTCCAGAACACACTAGTAGCTGCTAGAATAATAACAGTTCTATAATTTTCAAATTTTTATCAATGGACTCATATTTCACTAATCAGTGATGTGACAAATTATCATTGTTTTATTTTGCATTTCTTAAATACATGTATTTGTCTGAAAAAGGCCAATACTTCAGGAGTCAAGTAGTGAAAGCGGTTGCATATGCACATAAAATTCATGATTAAGTGATAAATTAATGATATAGAACATAATTATTTCTTTTGAAATCCATATTTACCCCAAAATATTTAGTAATATTAACACCATTTTAATATATTATTATGGTATCGTACTCAATGATATTATAATGCAATTATTTAATCATAAGAATTAATCATTTAAATATGATGGAGTTTGACATTATCAGTAGAAGATAGTCAATAAAATCAGTAATTAATTTGAGAGGTGATAGTGATACACTATAATACAAAAAATCAGGCATGTAATGTGTGTTTTTCCTGTGTAGTACATGTTATATTAGGGCTTCCCTGGTTGCTCAGTGGTAAAGAATCTGCCTGCAATGCAGGAAACATGGGTTCAATCCCTGGGTCAAGAAGATCCCCTGGAGAAAGAAATTGTAACCCACTCCATTATTCTTTCCTGGGAAATCCCATGGACAGAGGAGCCGAGTGGACTACAGTCCATGAGGTTGCAAGAGTCGGACATGACTTAGCAACTACACCACCACCACATGTTACATCTGTAATAAATACGTAATGGAAAACAACACACTGCTTGTCTATTTTTTTGTTTTGCAGTTAGCTGTTTTGTACTTCTCAAACTTATTTTTAATTTAAAACAATAGCACAAAACAAATCATGTCATCTTCAGTAGCAAATAATATTCTAATAACCAAAAGGTTCCTCAAATGTTGAAAATCATTTTTTTCAATCTTTCCCTTTAATTTTATAAATTTAATGTCCTTTGATTTTGAGGAACAAAGTAAATATAAGTAATTTTTGAAAAGAGAAACATTTAAATTAATCATACTTAAAAGCCCATGGTGCCCAAATGCTTTAATTTATGATGAATAACAGTTATTATCCTAAGCTTGCAAATACACTAGATACACTGTGTAAGTAGGTTTTCCACACTGAGCATCAAGTTGCCCACTAATTTGTCTTTGAAATACATCTTGGCAAGATTTGCTCTGGAAAATTGTCTAAATTAATCAAGCTTCTTGATTGTGTAGGTGAAAATGTCTTTATAGTATATTCAAAGTATATGACATTAAAAACATTGAATAATCCTAGATTCTCAGCACTTATGATGACTGTTATCTTACAATTGATTAATACAATATAAAGGTAATGATTCAACTTCTCAGTTCCTCAGCCTTCCATATCCAAGTCTCTAGAAGTATCATCCATCCAGTTGCTCAAACCAAAATGATTCAGTATTCCTTGACCAAATTCCTAATATGATAAAGCATTTAATTCATGGAGTTTTCAGTGAGCGGTCTTTGATTATTCTCTTTTCCTCTAACTCAATCTGTGATCAAGTACTATCAACTCATTCAGAAAAAGTCTACTGTACCTTTTCAATTTCACTGTTACAGTCTCAGCAGCTTTCACTGGGATGACTCAGATATCCTCCTAACTTGTCTCCCAGCTTCCATTATTTTTTTTTCCATTTATTTTTATTAGTTGGAAGCTAATTACTCTACAATATTGTAGTGGTTTTTGTCATACATTGACATGAATCAGCCATGGATTTACATGTGTTCCCCATCCCAATCCCCCCTCCCACCTCCCTCCCCATCCCATCCCTCTGGGTCTTCCCAGTGCACTAGGCCCAAGCACTTGTCTCATGCATCCAGCCTGGGCTGGTGATCTGTTTCACCCTAGATAATATACATGTTTCGATGCTGTTCTCTTGAAACATCCCACCCTCACCTTCTCCCACAGAGTCCAAAATTCTGTTCTGTACATCTGTGTCTCTTTTTCTGTTTTGCATATAGGGTTATCATTACCATCTTTCTAAATTCCATATATATGCATTAGTATACTGTATTGGCCTTTATCTTTCTGGCTTACTTCACTGTGTATAATGGGCTCCAGTTTCATCCATCTCATTAGAACTGATTCAAATGAATTCTTTTTAATGGCTGAGTAATATTCCATGGTATATATGTACCATAACTTCCTTATCCATTTGTCTGCTAATGGGCATCTAGGTTGCTTCCGTGTCCTAGCTATTATAAATAGTGCTGCAATGAACATTGGGGTGCACGTGTCTCTTTCAGATCTGGTTTCCTCGGTGTGTATGCCCAGAAGTGGGATTGCTGGGTCATATGGCCATATTACCCAGCTTCCATTATTAATGTTCAACAGAGCAGTTGGAATTGTTTATTTAAATTTAAGCCATATTTTGATTACTTCTAATTTTATAGTTTAATATACTCTGATTGCAGTAAGAATAAGTGTATACTCTTATTTTTGTTTTAATTTCATTTATTTTTCTCTCATGCCACCCTGCATCTTACTAGCTACAATATAACATCTACTGGCCTTTTTTCTATTGCTTGAACTAATTTAACCCTCTTAGTGATTTTCCCCACTGATCTTCTAGGTCTTTTCTTTTATTCTTATACCCATTTATTCCTGGTTATAGAAGGCTATCACAAATTTTGAATGAATAAACCTAGTATATAATGCAATATCACATAACAAACCCTTTAGGTGGCATAAGAAAGAAAAAAGATGAGGTTAGGCATCAGCAGTAACTATGTAATCAATATCACTTATTCTTATAAATTGCAATTCTGTTATTTTTTTCTCACCTGCTAATATAAAATCATGTATGCAGAGAACATAATCCTATTGATAATAGTGGTATAGTAAATTAAGATAATAATAAGCATAAGTAAAACTAACCCATATAATGACAGTTGACTACGTGAGAGGCACTGTGCTGGTCCCTAAGGACAAATTAGCATTCCCTTAATCTATGACAAATGGCCAAAATGAGGACAAATTAGCTTTTCTTAATATGTAACAAATGGCCAAAATGATTAGTATTTTTTTTCTTTTAGCATCAGAATTTTAATTCTTCATGATGATTTTAATGGCCTATAGCATGATTTTAATGGCTTAGAATTTGTCTTTATTTCCTTCAAATTTTTTAAACAAAAAGATGACAATGCCTGGAAAATAATATAATAAAAATGTTTAGACAAAATTTCTTCTTGAAAAAAATGTTTATTGTTTATCAGTATTTAAATCTATACATCTACTTTTAAAATTTTGTTGTTTTCTCTTTTTTTACTGTTCCTTCTCATGTATTGTTATGCATCAAAATTGTTTTATTAACCAAAATCAAAAAATATTTTTAAGAAAGAATAATTAATAATAATAGCAAAAGAGACATTATTAAAACAATAAATGTTATAGTTATTTATGAAATTAAAACTGAGAAGGCTTCAGTTCATCTTTATCAAAACCCAATAGTTCCAGATTTACCTAAACTCACCTCCCTTCCCACAGGAAATATTGTGTCCATCTGCATAATTTGGGGGATAGTATGATTTACCCTGAAAAAAGCAAATAAGTTTCTATTAGTAAAGTATGAAACATATATTAAATGACTTAATAATTTTCTCAACAAATGTTTGTTAACTACACATTCGTTCCAGACATTAGGCTATGTACACAGAACAATTACCGAGAGAAAGAAAACATGAGAGGAAACACAGAATATTTTTTAAGCAACAGAGTGTGATATTTCAAACATTCATTCCACTTATGTTATCTTGCCTTTTTCATTTCACCACTCTTATAAGGCCATAGATTTCTGGCTGAAAGCAGCTAACATTTATCTTGTCTTTTAGTAAATATAAGCTTATAGTTTCTTATGTGGTCAGCCACTTAATTGAACTACATTGCAAAATTGTCTCCACAGAGAGCCCCAACTGAAGTATTTTTAGAACCTCTAATAAAAAATATTGCCCTCAAAGGATTAGAGATTTAAATTGAGGGGAAAGGTGTCTCTTCTACTCCAATTGAATTGTCTAAACAATCATCTGAAATCATTATTTTAATTTTAAGTCTAAGCATGATCTCTTTCGTACAGTATTGTGTATTTTCCACTTCAGTATTATTAATATTATTAGACACTCTGTGTAGTACAAACAAACAGCAATGAATGACTTTATTGTTTCATTCCAGTGCTTTCTGGTTGAGGAAAACGGGTGGATATAGGCCAGTAATATTCACATGGCTGTAAAGAGTTCTCTTTAGATCACTTTGATTTCTACATGAAAGTTTTGAATAAGTTAATCAAATTATAGCATTTTCAATTGACAACCCACAATTGTAATGTACATAGCACACTCATTATGAATAAAGAGGCTTATATGAACATGGGTATATTAAGAATTTTCAAATAGAAGTTTACCAATAATAACTTGAAAACACATTGTTGCTTTATGATTAAGATTAAAAACTGTTTTATCTATAAAACATTGGTATAGCTTTATAAGTAAATGTACCTTTAATGTGGTATTGTGTAAATGGTTGTTTTCACTTGTTTTTTTTTAACCTCAAAGGCTGAAAACTTATATTTAGATGTATGAAGGGTCTTATATGATGTGGTCTCTAAAATCTAGAAATATATTTTTCTTTGAACTACTCTTTTCTCTTAATAGTAAACTTTATGAGAGTAGCTGTATATTTTAAAACATATTCTCAGTGTTTTGTTTGTGAAGAGAATGTACAAAGTCATTAGAGACAGATGTTTCCATTGTAACAATAACAAGCTAAGGAAGCTAACATAGCAGATATTTTTCAACAAAAAAGAGAGTTAGAGAAGCAAAGAACCTTGAATTAACTAAATTTCAGAAAGTGATGTCTTTCCTTAGAAGATTTTCACAGCAGCCTTCATCTCTAGTAGAGACAGGGGAATTAAGGAACTGTTCCACTTAAGGTACAAGAAGAAACCTGCCAAGTTTTGAGTGAAATTTTGATATTAGTGCTATGATAATGTACTTTAAAAGATATGAGTCCTGAGCATTGTGGACATAAAGCATGCCACCAATGTTTTCCCACAGGGCTTATCTAGTTCATAGGAATAGTGTACAGATGGCATCACCAACTCAATTCACATGAGTTCGAACAATCTCCTCGAGATGGTGAAGGACATGGAAGTCTGACGTGCTGCAGTTCATGGGGTCACAAAGAGTCGAACTTAACTGAAAGGCTGAATAATAAAAGTGTACAGAGAGTTGGGGCCCATCAGGAGAACTGCAACTTGAGGGCCTTATCCTAGTGCAAGGCAGAAGTCTTCCAAATGTTGAGTGCATCTATGAAAATATTATCTGCTAATAAACATTGTATTAGCAGTTTATCAGAACTAACCCCAATAATTCCATTCTCACAACTTCTACATTTTCTTTTTCTGGAATCCTAGCTGGTAAAATAGGAATGATAAAATTAGTAAAAGATATAAAAGCTAAAAAAAGAGAAAATAGTAAAACTTTATTTATTTTCCAGATGTTCTGTTGTTATTAGCTGTATAGAAACACAAGTAATTTCTGTATGTTGATTTTGTATCCTGAAACTTCTCTGAATTTGTTGATTAGTTCTGAGAGTTTTTGGATGGCATCTTTAGGTTTTCCTATGGGCTTTCCCATGGCTCAGTGCTAAAGAATCCAGCTTCAATGCAGGAGATGCAGGAGACATAGGTTTAATCCCTGGGTTAGGAAGATCCCCTTGAGGAGGGTATGGCAACCCACGCTAGTATTCTTGCCTGGAGAATCCCATAAACAGAGGAGCCTGGCAGGTTACAAGGGTCAAAAGAGTCAGATACAACTGAAGTGACTGAGCACTTAGGATTTTCTATAGGCAAACCTTGGAGATATCACAGGTTTAGTTCCAGACCACTACAATGAGGTGAATATGACAATAAAGCAAATCACACATTTTTTATTGTTGTTTTCTCAGTGTATACAAAAACTATATTTATCCTATATGTAGTCTACTAAGAGTACAAAATCATTACATCTAAAAAATGTATATAGCATAATTTTAAAAATACATTATTGGTTAAAAAAAAAAAAAAAAAACAAAAAACCACTTTTAACCATCATCAAGGCTTTCAGTGAATCATAATCTTTTTGCCAGTGGATGGTGTGAAATATTGTGAGATTTAGCAAAATGTGAAGGGGGTCCCTGGGGGCTCAGATGGTAAAGAATCTGCCTGCAATGCAGAAGACCTAGGTTCAATCCCTGGGTCAGGAAGATCCCCTGGAGAAGACCGTGGCAATCCACAAAAGTATTCTTGCCTGGAGAATCACATGGACAAAGGAGCCTGGCAGGCTATAGTCCATAGTGTCACACAGAGTCAGACATGAGTGAAGAGACTTAACAAGCAGCAAAATGCGGCAGAGACAAAAAGTGAACAAAAGCTGTTGGAAAAATAGTGCCAGTAGGCTTGCTCAGTGCATGGTTGCCACAGACTTTCAAGCTATAAAAAGGTAATATCTGCAAAGAGCAGTAAGGCATAGTAAAATGAGGTACATTTTGTACATTTTTGTAAGATCTTGTCATTCACAAGCAATTTTTCTTCTGTATTTTCAATTTGGATGCCTTTTAATTTTGTGCCTTGTCTGTCTGCTCTGGGTAGGGCTTTCAGTAATATGTTAAAGAAGAGTGGTGGGAATGGGCACTCTTGTCGTTTTCCTGAAATTAGAGAGAAAATTTCCAACATTTCACCACTGAGTATGATGTGAGTTGTGTGTTTATCATATATGGTCTTTACTATGTTAAGGCATGTTCTTTCTACACCCAATTTGCCCAGAGTGTTTATTAGAAAAGAAAGTTGTATTTTGTCAAATGATTTTTTCTGCATCTATTGAGATGGTCACTTGATTTTTCTCTTTTATTCTATTAATTCTATTAATGTGACCTATCACATTTATTATATATTAAAACATCCTTGCATTCCTAGGATGAGTCCCTTTTGATCACAATATAAGATTCTTTCAATAGTTACTGAATTTGCTTTGCCTTTTTTTTTTTTTTTTTAGAATATTTGCATTTATCTTTATAAGTGCTATTTGGCCGAAGTCTTCTTTTCATGTACTACTGCGCTTAGTTGCTCAGTTGTGTCCAACTCTGCAACCCCATGGACTGTAGCCCACTAGGCTCCTCTGTTCAAGAGGATTCTCCAGTCGTGAATACTGGAGTGGATTGCCATGCCCTCCTCCAAGGCATCCTCCCAAGCCAGGGATGGAACACAGGTCCTCCCCATTGCAGGCAGATTCTTTACCACCTGGGCCACCAGGGGAACCCTTTCATGTCCTAGTACCCTTAATTGACTTTGGTGTCAGGGTAATAGTGACCTCATAAAATGGATTTGGGATTATTCCCTCTTCTTCAGTTTTTTGGAAGAGTTTGTGAAGGGTTGGCATTAATTCTTCTTTAAATATTTGTTAGAATTCACCAGTGAAACCATCTGGTCTGGGCTTTTCTTTGTTGCAGGGTTTTTGATTACTGATTTACTCTCTTTATTCATTATTGGTTTGTTTATATTTTCTATTTTTTCATGATCCAGTGTTGGAAATTGTGTGGTTCTAATAATTTATCCATTATTCTTTATTATCTATTTGTTGACACAAATGTTCAGAGTAGTTTCTTATGATCCTGTGCCTTCCTATATTATCAGCTGTATGTTCCCCCTGTCACTTCTGATTTGTTTAAATTTTATTTTGTATTGGAGTATAGCCTATTAATAAAGTTGTGATAGTTTCAGGTGAACACTGAAGGGACTCGGCCATACATATGCAAGTATCCATTTTTCTCCAAACTCCCCTCCCATCCAGGCTGCCATGGAACACTGAACTGAGTTCCATGTGTTATACAGTAGGCCCTTGTTAGTTATCCATTTTAAATATACCATTGTGTACATGACCATCCCTAACTCCCTGTCATTTCTGATTTTATTCATTTAAATCTCATTTTTCCTTAGCTGGATTAGCTAACAGTTTGTCAATTTTATCTTTACAGAAAGTCAGTTTTTAGTTTAACTGATCTGAATAAATCTTTGGATATTTCTATTAAAATTGAATATATGCATCTTCTTAACCCAGCAATTTCACTTACAAATATGTTTAAAAAAAAAATAAAAAGTGATGTAGTGATGGTAGTACAACCTTAGGAAGGTATTTGATATCATTCAGTTGTATTCCTACAGTGGTTAAAATGTTAAATTTATGTATATTTTACCACAAAAAAAAAAAAAAATGGAGAAAAGACCATAAAGGGAATATCCACAAAATGCAATGTTGGATCTTTTTAGAACCTGGCTTGAACAAATCAACTGTAAAAGGCCATTTTTGAGGTAATTCAGGATTCTAAATTTTGAGTGGCAATTAGATGATATTAAAGAATTATAGTTTCATAAAAGATTATCCACATAAGCACCAATAGTTAAGGATAAGAACATTAATTCATCATTAATTTTGATTGCTCAATTTTGATACTACTCAAATGTCCATCAACATTACAATGATGACAAATAGAATACAGCAGTAAAAATGAACAATGGATAAAGCTCACATACAGAAAGCAAAGCTAAAGAAATCACAGACAAAAATATTCATAATAAACTGATTTCATTTCACATAACGTTTATCTTTCTGAAGGCCAAACTAAGTTATGTTGTTAGAATTAAGGAGAAGAGACCATATTTTAAAATGTCCAATTTAGAAAAAAGAAATACAGGATGCCAAGGTAAATTTAAATTTTAGTTAAACAATGAAAATCTGTTTACTATATACTGAATATTGCGTTTTGTATTTTATCAACAGTACTTCAAAGAAACTAGATGATGCGGATAGGGAAGGGCTTTGAGAGGGACTTGCTTGATGCTAAAACTTTTTTTGTTAGTAGAGTATGTTACATGTGATTCACTTTCTAATGATTCACTGAGCTTTAGCTTATGAGCTATGTATTTATAGTTTGTACAATTTTGCTAATGTATATTTTACTTCATAAAAACAACTGTTCATGTTTAGATGTAACATGTTCACTGGAAATAGTCAAAATAAAAATGGATTTTTCAGGTAAATTAAAGAGGGGTTCAAACATGAGATGATGGTAGAATTTGAGGAAATAAAAAGTCCATTTTAGTGCCAAGAATCTGTGTCCCATGATTTCTTACAAATGTTTGTAATAGAGAAATTCTAGTAAATTTTGGCTGTGATTTTTCCGTAACTCACCAGAAGCACTAGGGTATTCTGTCTCAAGAACAAACTAACTTCAGTATTTACTTCTTTTGGCAAATGAGTTTTAAATATATTAACATATTTTATAATAAGCCTGTATTGTTTCTCAGTCAATAGTACTTTTTAGCAAATGTTAGTAATTCTCTGTTCTATAGAAGTAACTAACTAATCAGAAAGTGCTGTACCTGCTAATTACACTTGACTAATTAGTTCACATAATACCCATGTGAGGTAGGAAAGTAAACATTTTACTCCCAATTTTACAAATGAAGAAACAGATATAAATGTGTTTTTATTTTCCTGAGGCCATTCAGCAAATCAATTGGAGAAGCAATATTTAAATTAAGTTTCAATTCTTTTACTAATTTTCTATTGACTTGTTCTTGCCAGGCTTTTTTCAACACATAAAAGCTAAAGGTCACAATTATTTTGTAGTACAAAAAGCATTCTGTATTCACATGAACAACTAAAATATTCAAAAATTATTCAGGCAAAAACAGAAATCATTTTCATTTTTACACATATGAATGAATGCTCATTTTCTTATATAATTTCTGAGTCAACATGAATATGAAGGTAAGATGTCATTACAGATTTCACTGCAAATTATATATAAAGCACTGGATTTATAATTTAGTATAGCAGACTGGGTTCTGGTCACTCCTCTGGCAGTCTCAAAGGTTTTTGAATTAGGCAATTATTTAATCATGCAGAGTTTTAATTTTACTGTTTCTAAAAAATGTAGAAATGGGAACAATTGAAATGTTTATTTTGCTAGTTATCATGAAGATTAAAGAATACAGTTTTTATACTTTTATGAAAGTGCTGTAAGATGGATATCTTTGTATTTTTCAGTACTTTAGCAAGACTTTTTAGAAAAAGAAAAAATTTAGCTAAAAATAATCAGTAGGAAGATCAACTTCTGTTGTCATTTTGCTCTGTGCATTTATCTAAACTACCTTAATGTTTTAATGAATCTGTTTTCAATTATATTTTTGTAAAGTTATAAAGGTTTTGGGCTAGAGCTTCCCAGGTGATGCTAGTGTTAAAGAATCCATCAGCAAAGCAGGAGACAGAAGAGATTCGGATTCTATCCCCAGGTTGGGATGATCCCCTGGAGAATGAATTGGCAACCCACTCCAATATTCTTGCCTGGAAAATCCAATGTACAGAGGATCCTGGTGGGCTACAGTCCTTAGGGTCATAGAGTCAAACATGACTGAAATGATTTAGCATGCATAAATGCTTTTAAATGATTAAAAGTAGGACTGAATATATATGAAATACTAATATAGGCACTTGTGTGTTTTTCAGACTATTTAAAATATTTGACAAAGCAGCTGAATAGTCGTCATAGCTGGAGTTTACTGAGAACTCACTATTTTAAGATATTTTCATCTCTTTTATCATTTGATCCTCTCCACATCACTATTTCATGCAAAGATAAAGATGAGCACAATAAAGGACAGAAATGGTGTGGACCTAACAGAAGCAGATGATATTAAGAAGAGGTGGCAATAATACACAGAAGAACTATACAAAAAATATCTTCATGACCCAGATAATCATGGCAGTGTGATCACTCACCTAGAGCCAGACACCGTGGAATGCCAAGTCAAGTGGGCCTTAGGAGCCATCATTACAAACAAAGCTATCAGAAGTGATGGAATTCCAGTTGGGCTATTTCAAATCCTAAAAGATGATATTGTGAAAGTGCTGCACTCAGTATGCCAGAAAATTTGGAAAACTGAGCAGTGGCCACAGGACTGGGGAAGGTCAGTTTTCATTCCAATCCCAAAGAAAGAGAATACCAAAGAATGTTCAAACTACCACACAATTGCACTCATCTCACACGTTAGCAAAGTAATGCTCAAAATCTCCAAGCCAGGCTTCAACAGCAAGTGAACTGTGAGCTTCCTAATGTTCAAGCTGGATTTAGAAAAGGCAGAGGAACCAGAGATCAAATTGCCAACATCATTGGATCATTGAAAAAGCTAGAGTTCCAGAAAAATATCTACTTCTGCTTTATTTACTACACCAAAGCCTTTGACTCTGTGGAAACTGTGGACAGTTCTTAAAGAGATGGAAATACCAAACACATTATCTGCCTGCAGAGAAATCTGTATGCAGGTCAAAAAGCAACAGTTAGAACTGGACATGGAACAACAGAATGGTTCCAAATGGGGAAAGGAGTGCATCAAGTCTATGTATTGTCACCCTGCTTACTTAACTTATATGCAGAGTACAACATGCAAAATGCTGAGGTTGGGTGAATCACAATTGGAATTGAGATTGCCAGGAGAAATATCAATAACCTCAGATATGCAGGTGAGACCACCCTAATGGCAAAAAGTGAAGAAGAACTAAAGAGTCTCTTGATGAAAGTGAAAGAGGAGAGTAAAAAGTTGGCTTAAAACTCAGCATTCAGAAAACTAAGATCATGGCATCCGGTTCCATCACTTCATGGCAAATAGATGGGGAAACAATGGAAACAATGAGAGACTTTATTTCTTGGGGCTCCAAAATCACTGCAGATGGTGACTGCAGCCATGAAATTAAAAGACGCTTGCTCCTTGGAAACAAAGCCATGACCAATCTAGATAGCAAGCTAAAAAGCAAAGACATTGCTTTGCCAACAAAGGTCCATCTAGTCAAGGCTATGGTTTTTCCAGTAGTCATGAATGGATGTGAGAGTTGGACTATAAAGAAACTGAGCACTGAAGAATTGATGCTTTTGAACAGTGATGTTGGAGAAGACTCTTGAGAGTCCTTTGGACTGCAGGGAGATCCAATCCATCAATCCTAAAGGAAATCAGTCCTGGATATCCATTGGAAGGACTGATGCTGAAGGTGAAACTCCAATACTTTGGCCACCTGATGGAAAGAACTGACTCACTGGAAAAGACCCTGATGCAGGGAAAGATTGAAAGCAGAAGGAAAAGGGATGACAGAGGATGAGGTGGTTTGATGATATCACTGACACAATAGACATGAATTTGAGTAAGCTCTGGGAGTTGGTGATGGACAGGGAAGCCTGGAGTGATGCAGTCCATGGGGTCACAAAGATATAGAGCATGACTGAGCAACTGAACTGACATCACTATTCGTGTTACTGTTATTTTCTCCATTGTACTTATGAAAACTAGGAAATTTAATGCTTAGTTTTAATCCTCTGATTCAGTACTTAGCAGCTGAGTAATATGAGTTGGTTTTTATGTCTCAGGTCCTCATTTGTATACCTGGAGTAATATTTTACATTGTGTAAAGTGTTTGCTTTTAATTATTTAACACTTTTAAAGAATTTATTTCTTTGTTTGAAGTAGCACATCATCAATTAATATGAGCTATTGTTATGCTACATAATATATAAAACAAAATCCTTTTAATGAGATGTATTTTTTTACAGTTCAAATTTATTGTGACCCAGAGAAGATATTTATTTTATTTTGTAATGTTGGGATGGTCATCCAATGCCAATTTCTCACTCTTCCTCAATTACAGAACCTCAGATTGCATAGTGCAACAATATTCTGAGCCCAAGTTGCTATCATTTTCATACTTACTTAGCTAGGGGATGAATATGACACACTTCTGACCAATGTAATGTAATCTGAGGATTTCTAGAAATTTTTTTCCCCCTAATCTGGGTTCAATATTTACTTGCCCTCTTTTATCATTTTTTTCTACCTGTATCTTCAATGTAGGATTTAGAACAGCATCAGGTATCTGGAGATCATTATACATTAAACATGGGAATAGAAGTTTGTGCATTATTGAAAAAAGTGAAAGTATTGCGGGTCCCCATTTGTACCAGTGAGCTGCACTATATCATGCTGACTCTGTGTCTCCTGATTTCTTTTTGGTGATTCATATAAACTTCCATATTCTATTATTTCTGGCTGAATACATTAATAACTGATTCACTGAGTATACTAGCTAATGACTTAAGAATCACCAAGCTATATGATTAAATTTTTCCTTTCCCTTAATAGATTCCCATAGGTAAATCTGAAATCATATTTAAGTTAAAATAATGACTCATGATATGATTTGGGAGCAGTTCAAGTAATTAATAGATTAACTGTGGGTGGTGCATGATTAATAATTAAATTATTCAAGGGAAGTTATCCTCATCTGGAGAAGCTCCCATTTGGAAATTGGCACTGTCATCTGCTGCAAATGGAAGCATGTGATCCCATATTTAATAAGGATTTTAGAATTCTGTGAGTATCACGTAACATACAAATTGCATGAGTGCAAAATCACTTGGCTTCTTTGCCAGTTTCATGAAAATATTATCCTTATAGCCAGACTCATTCACTTCAAAAACTTTAAAATTAATTATATGAAAATAATAGCTGTTTTTGAATCAGTATTATTCAGAAAAAAATAATTTTTAAAGGAACATTTATTAAAATTATAGTCTTCCAAGGAAGCTGTCCCCAAATCAAAATATTAAATACTCTGAATTACTTTCCACAAGGTTGTAAGTACAAGGCAGTTCATCTTCCTAATTTGAAAAGCAAACAACTTTTTAATATATATTTTGGAGTGAAATTACTGCTATCATATTTCCACCATGTAAAAATGTGTGTATGCAGGTAAAATCTTTCTTTAACCCACTCATTTTTATTTTGTTTTTTGTGTGCTTTCTACCAACATTTTATTCAAAAGGACTTTTTTTTAATTTTAAAATTATAGGACCAATGTAGCAATAACTGTGAGTCCAATCATATTTAAACTATTTTAAACATTTTAACCATATTCATTTCTATTTGTTTTAGACCTTATATGGTTAAAATAATACAGATAGGGTTGTAACTCCTATATATACCACTATCTGAACATATTCTATATACCTTTATTTGTTAATACTATCCTAAATTCAGAGGTGAAGTTTCTGAAGCAAAAGATATTATTTACTTACAGCCCAATATGAAAACGTACAGCTTTTCTTTTGTCCCAATTATTATACTCCAAGTGATACAATGAGAACCAGATGCCATGTTAAATGTAAGAGGATCTACGGTAGGCAAGAAAATGCAAAAAAAAAAAAAAAGAAAGAAAAAAGAATTGATGGTTATACAGGAGAGAGACGTAGCTGTTACCCTCGGCTTCTAAGGAAATACCCTTGAAAACTTAGCAAGAGTAGTCCTGGGTCCTGAGTACATCTCAGAAAGCATCTGTGGGCTTAGTCTCTCAGTCCTGTCCAGTTGTTTGTGACCCCAGGGACTGTAACCCACCAGGCTCCTTTGTCCATGGACTTCTCTGGGCAAGAATACTGGATGGGTAACCATTCCTTTTCCCAGAAATGTATAGATGCATAGGGCTTTTGTACATTAGAGGTGAATAAAAATATCTTCCTTGATATTTTACAACAATCTATTGTTGTTGGAGCTTTAAAGTGAAAAATTCATGAAAATTAGAAATACTGAAGACTGAGGTCAGTACAAATGAGAAGACAAAGAAAGTAGTTTTTGTGTTTACATTACAAATGTCTCTTTTCCTCTTACTCCTTCTTTTTTTTTTTTTGCTTTTCTTTTCCTTTCCTCTCCTGTCCTTTCTTTTCTCCTACTTTCTTCACCTTACTTTTTAGATAATGAATTACTTTTGACACTGTCATGCTTGAAGTAATTCATATTTATTATCTGGAACTAATGTACTAATGAATCATATGACACTCATATTGAATAAAAATGAAAACACTATTTAAATTTTTTTAATGAAAAAAATCTAGACCCAAGTCAGGAAAAAAACTTTTATGTTATTTTACTTTATTTTAGTAATTGTTCCAGGAACTGGGGTTTTCTTGTGAAAATGATACTGCTTCTATCACAGGAGCTAAAAAACTAGTGACAAAAGATAGACATTCCTACGTAATATGCTAGCTTAGAATAAGGGAGAGTTGATCACAAGTAAAGCGCCGTTGGTGCCCCCTCAGTGGCTCAGTGTAAAGAATCTCCCTGCAATTCAGGAGCTGGAGGAAATGTGGGTTAGATTCCTGGGTTGGGAAGATCCCCTGTTGGAGGACATGGCAACCCACTCCAGTATCCTTGCCTGGGAAATCGGGGACAGAGGAGACTAGTGGGCTACAATCCATAGGGTCGCAAAGAGTTGGACATGACTGAGCGACTTAGCTAGCACACAGGCACTCAGGCACACACAGAAGACGGCAGAAGGGCACTTTTCTGAAGTTTAGTTTCTGAAAGAAATGCTAGTCAGCAATGTATAAGCTAAGACGTGAATGATGCATTGTGAATGTTCTGCCCGTAGTCCGAGTCCCCGGTCGGGAAAGAAGACTCCTCGAAACAATGCAACTTGCAATAGGGGAATTTATTACTGACTCAAGCCAGGGCCTCCTGCCCTCACCAAGGGTGTGAGGACGAAAGGCCCTGAGCCCCACTTCTCTCGGGTATTTATTTGGTCAAAAAAGAACAGCAGGTAGTTGGCGCAAGCGGATTGGTTACACAGTTGCAAGGCAATTTTTGTTGGCCCAACGTGGGGCTTTCAGCTTTCCCCTGATAGGTTCCCTTTTTCTTGCTAGGCATATGTTGATTGGCTAGCTCCAGGAGGCCTGATAATTATGTTACCCCGGGAAACCAGGCCTACTCCTAATCTAGGCTGCCTGTCATGGCGTTAGCCGTGACAGCCTCACAGTGAAGAGCGAAACAACGTGGGAGTTTGAAGAGGAAAGGGAGTCTTTCACATAGGGTAAATGGCAGTCATTTATCCATGCATTCAGGCATGAATGCATTCATTCAATATAATTTATTTTCAGTGCCTACTATGTCCTATACATTGTTCTGGGCATTAGGGATCTAAAGTTGGAGGAGAAATACCATCAAGTCCCTGCCATTTCAGAGCTTACAACTTTGTAGCAGATTATAAAAGAATCAAAGTGATGTACATATAATCATACATATAATCATCTGTACTATGTACATTGTGCTATTAACAAATATAAATATGAACAAAAACTTAAGAATGGGATTTGATAGGCAAATGCTCTGGTTGCCGTGGTGGCTGTACAGGAAGTAGTGTGAGGAGTATGGCACATCATATTCAGATGTGTTGCAGTGTAAATGCAAGTCAGGGTTATATTTTTGCTTCCAAAGAGATCAATGAGTCTAGAAGAAGGCAATATAATTGAAAAAGATCCTGTGCTGATTCTTGCAGAGAGAAGAATCTTGCAATAATTTTGTAATGGTACTATGTTTGAAAGTTATACAAATATAGTTGCAAAGAAAGAAAATATTTGGAAAATGCTCAAGTGTTAAAAATCACCAAGACTGGTCATTATTTACCAAAATCAAACATATATTGTAATCCAGAAATTAGAACCATAGATAAATTCTACAGAAATACATGTAAATATGGGCATGAAAAAGGCACAAAATATGTTAACACTAGGCACAGTTTAACAGCCAAAAATTTTAAATTAATGAAACGGGCATCAACACAATAATGGATAGTTAAATTTTGTATATTCATACAATGGGATAATATACAGAAATGAAAAATCAAAGAACCACTGCTGCAGACAAAGATATGGATGAATGGATGTCCAAACATAATATTGAATCCAAAAAGAAATATACAAACAAATACATAATATATGAATTCACTTTATAAAGTTCAAATTGCTCAAAACTAATGCACGGTATTAGAAATCAGGATAGTATTTTATTTGATGGGAGGATAGAGGGACAGTAAGTAGGAAGAGGTATGAATAGATTTTTACCAGTGCCATTATCCTGTTAATTGTAGGATAATTTACTGAGCTATATACTGATGATTTGTATTCTTATATTTATATGCATTGTACTTTAAAATAAAAGTTTTAAATAAATAATGAAACAAATAGTTTGCATAGAGAAAAGGGGGTAAAGTGGAGCTGAGGAAGGCATTGGTGTCCTAGAATTATATATATATATTCATGGCATTAATTTAGAGGGTATCAGAGGAAGCCTGGGTTCAGGCACAATAGAAGTTATTATTTTTAGTTTTTATATTTGGAGCTCAGTGTGCCTTCACACTTGAGGGGAAATGCAAAGGAGGCAGAATACAAGGTAAAAGTCTCACAGATCATATAGTTCTCAGCTAGAGAAACAAATTTGTAAGTTCATGTGCATATAGGTATACAAATCATGTGAACACCTAGGACTGGCTAGTGAGCAAATTTAGAGAACTAAAGTCATTGGGTATGGAGTTAGTGAGAGATGTGTATATAGAAGTAATTTTTTCAGCAAAGTGTATCTTGATGGAAAAAAGAAAGCTAAAAGAGGAGACCACTGTGTCTGGAATTGAATAGAGAGAAGGGGTGTGGTAAGAATTGTGATCAGGTTTGTTATTGGTGGGACTTCATTTAAAACCATGGTATTGCACAAAGAGAAGCAAAAAGAGAAGGGAGAAAAAAAATGCTAGATGACAGACCCTGGGGCAATCTATCATTTAGAAATCTGCACTGAACATATCTCAGGTAAGACAAAAACCAGTCAGTTTTGATATATAGAAGGGCAAGAAATACTTATGTTCCTGTCATTCAGAGGTTGAATATATTAAGACCAAAAACAACAACAACAAAGGTTTAAAAAAGAAAGACTAATTAATAGTGGAGGGCTTTTCAAATGTTTGGAATAGATTCTCTTGAAAGCACACAGGAAGAGAAAGGCTTTCCTTGTGAGGCAGGACAGTGAATAGAAGAAGATAGTAAAAGATGCATGATTGTAGGCAGGTTTTTAGTTCTACTTTTGGGAAAAAAAAAATAAGGAAACTCACTTTTTTTTTTTTTCCATTTGTTTGTATTAGTTGGAGGCTAATTACTTTACAATATTGTAGTGGTTTTTGCCATACATTGACATGAATCAGCCATGGATTTACATGTGTTCCCCATCCCGATCCCCCCTCCCACCTCCCTGCCATCCCATCCCTCTGGGTCTTCCCAGTGCACCAGCCCTGAGCACTAGTCTCATGCATCCAGCCTGGGCTGGTGATCTGTTTCACGCTTGATAATATACATGTTTCGATGCTGTTCTCTCAGATCATCCCACCCTCGCCTTCTCCCACAGAGTCCCAAAGTCTGTTCTGTACATCTGTGTCTCTTTCTCTGTCTTGCATGTAGGGTTATTGTTACCATCATTTTAAATTCCATATTTATGCGTTACTATACTGTATTGGTGTTTATCTTTCTGGCTTACTTCATTCTGTATAATGGGCTCTAGTGTCATCCATCTCATTAGAACTGATTCAAATGAATTCTTTTTAATGACTGAGTAATATTCCATGGTGTATATGTACCACAGCTTCCTTATTCATTCGTCTGCTGATGGGCATCTAGGTTGCTTCCATGTCCTGGCTATTATAAACAGTGCTGCGATGAACATTGGGGTGCACGTGTCTCTTTCAGATCTGGTTTCCTCAGTGTGTATGCCCAGAAGTGGGATTGCTGTGTCATATGGCAGTTCTATTTCCAGTTTTTAAAGAAATCTCCACACTGTTCTCCATAGTGGCTGTACTAGTTTGCATTCCCACCAACAGTGTAAGAGGGTTCCCTTCTCTCCACACCCTCTCCAGCATTTATTGCTTGTAGACTTTTGGATAGCAGCCATCCTGACTGCGTGTAATGGTACCTCATTGTGGTTTTGATTTGCATTTCTCTGATAATGAGTGTTGGGAATGTGGTGTGGTAGACAAACTTAGAAGTAACAGGAATTTGAGACTAAAATAAACCAATATAGCTGAAGCTTGGGCTTCTCTGGTAGCTTAGGTGATAAAGAATCTGCCTGCAATGCAGCAGCCCTGGGTTCCATCCCAGCGTTGGAAAGATCCCCTGCAGGAGGGCATTGCAACCCTCTCCAGTATTCTTGCCTGGAAAATCCCACGGATGGAGGAGCCTGGCAGGCTAGAGTCCATGGGGTCACAAAGAGCCGGACACGACTGAGCAACTAAGCAGAGCACAGCTGAAGCATAAATTTTGGATTGTTAGGAGAAAGAACAAGGGCAAGATATAATGCTTTTTTATTGGAATGAGGTAAGAACAAGCAAGATCCAGAGGAGTAAAGAACTTGAATAACATGAGGAACAGTGTGCTTATTTATAAGCAACAATGCCTTATATACTCACTGGAGAGAAAATTAAAATGCTTACAGAGAGAATGAATATATTGAAGGATTTTGTCTTTTCCTATATTTGTTCTGTAAGTTTAATGCAGAAATTCATTATGGCCTATAGAGCCAGTATGTGCATTTTTTGCATACACCCTCTCCACCCCATTGTAGTTTTTAAAAGAATATAAATGGACAGGGTTTCCCTGGTGATCCAGGGGTTAAGAATCCACCTGCCAGTGGAAGGGATACCAGTTCAACCCCTTTTCCTGGAAGATCCCATGTGCCATGGAGCAACTAAGCTTGTGTGCCACAACTACTGAGCCAGCATTCTAGAGCCTGTGAGTCACAACTGCTCAGCCTGCGTGCCACCACTACTGAAGCCTGCCACCCTAGAGCCAGCCAGTCACAGCTACTGAGCCCGTGTGCTACAACTACCAAAACACACACACCTAGAGTTTGTGCTCCCCAACAAAAGAAGCCATCACAATGAGAAGCCTGGGCACTGCAAGAGGAATCGCAGCTCACTGCAACTGAAGAACACCTACATGCAGCAATGGAGCAAAAATAAAAACTAAACAAATCTTTAAAAAAAAGAATATAAGTGAATATAAACTGCTAATTAAAAAATTGATATTTTTCATGTCTAATTGGTATGTGTCAGTTGAGGAGAAAGAAAGCTAATATACTCAGTTCCTATATGAGAAAGAACTAAAAGCCAATATAATACATAAATTAATAAAAATATATATAGAGAAAAAATGCATATCCCAATATCATAGGGAGCACTGCTAAAAAGAGAGAATCCTCAGATGTAATTCTCATAAAAAATTGAGCAACCAAAAAGAGTGAAGAAGTTCTGATTGTGCCAGCTACATATTGTACAAGATAGTTGTAGATCTCTCTCTCTCTCTCTTTCTTATTTTCCTCTGTCTTCTTTCTCTCTCTTAAAATCTGTTTGCCTGAGTAATTAAGAAGCAAAAAATGGAAAAAAAAATAAAGTACGTCTTATAAACAATTTTTGAAGGAAATGTGGAAAACATATACTAAAAATATGCAAGCATCTAAATACCATGACTAAGGCCCTGTCAATGAAAAGTAGCAGAAATAGTAAAGAGCTCTAACAAACCAAAATATACTTCAGTATGGGAAATATCAGACCTAACTTACCTAAAATAATGCCTTACCACATACAAAGAAATGTTTTAAAAAACTTTGGTAAGGACTAAAATTTTTCCAAAACTTATCCTCCTATTTGAGAAGAGTAACAGTCTTCTACAAATATATATGTCTAATAAATAAAAATTTCCAATGAATTTAATATCAGATTAGACAGTAACACAAGAAAAGTGGGAGTCTAGAAAATTGATCAAAAGAACTTTTACAGATGGAACATATAAAAATGAAAAGATGAAAAGTAAAAGAAAGAATTAAGAACTAGGGATTAGGTTAAATCTATTATATGTCTAATTAGTTTTTCAAAAATACAGGAGAGGAAAAATGGGTAGGTTTAATATTTACAGGGAATGAACTTTTACAATTTTCTGGAGTTGGCAAAAACAATCCCTAAATTCAAGATGATCAACAAATCACAAAAATTATACATACAAAAGACCTTGAAACTCCTCGAAGAGAGCTTGGAAGTCACCACTCTTTTCCTAACAACAAGTAAAAAGCTGAACAAATGGAAAAACCAACAATTTATCTTAGCTCTACCAGAGAAATGAGGTCACAGAACATATCATTGCCTCCAAAATGGAAGAAACAGGGGTATACACAGAATCACAACTTGCCTGAGAAGAAACCCACAACCTGAAATCTCCCCTGAAACCAATGCTTGGGCAGAGAAATCTGAACCATAATTGATGAACTGCTGGAGGCTCCGTGTGACAGTGTAAGAGTGAAAAACTTGGAGAGGAGCCCACAGTTGTGTGAGCAAACCCTAGTGATCTACCAGGTAGTTACAGAGAATATGAGAAAAATCCATTCTGGCTTCCATCAGAAGGAGGGCAAAAAGTTACCATTGTGAAACAGCCAGAGTGTTCTGTTCTTAAAAAGGCCTGCCCTCAAGAGAAACTACTGTGCCAGAGCTTAACCTATTAAAGTTTTACCAGACTCTAATGTACCTGGTGAAACAGAATTGTCTAACTCTAGCCCCCTCCAACCATCTTGCCCACCCAAGGAAAGAGAAAAGAACTAAGATGCACTTGTGAAAATCATAGCCTTGGGACACAGGCTCACTAACAGATTGATACCTAATCATAATACAAGAATATCCCTCTCCCACATACCTTACCACCACATTATTAAAGGCCTGTTTACTTGAGTCATTTTTACTTACAACATAATGTCCACCCTTCACTGCCAAAATTACAAGACATACTAAAAGGCAAAAAAACAAACCAGTTGGAAGTGGGAGAGCAGGCATCAGAACTAGACTTAGATATAGCAGAGCATTTGAAAATATCAGATTGTCAAAGCAAAACAAAAACGATTGTTGATATGTTAAGGACCCAAATGGAAAAAAATAGACAACCTTTAAGAGCATATTAGAAATGAGAATTCTAAGAAAAATATATATTAATGATATTTTTAAAACTACCTTATAACCAAAAATAAAGAGAATGTTTAACTGGCTCATTAATAAATCATACATGGCTGAGGAAAGAACCTCTGAGAATAAGAGTTTGTCAATAGAAACTTCTAAAACTGAAATGCAATTAGAATAAAAAAGATGGAAAAGAAAAAAGAACAGAATATCCAAGAACTGTGGGGCTACTATGAAAAGCATATCATATCATAATGGCGATAGCAGAAGGAGAGAAGAGAAAGGAACAAAAGAAACATTTGAGGAAGGTAGTGACTTAAGAATTTCCGAAAATTAATGTCACGTACAAAACCACAGATCCAAAAAGTTCAGAAAACACTAAGCAGGATAAATGCTGAATAAACTATACCTAGGAGTATCATATGTTAACTGCAGAAAATCAAAGAAAAAAATCTGAAAATGGGAGGAGGTGGTGGGGTAAGCCTTATATAGAGGAGAAAAGATATGAATATTCAACTTCTCTCAGTAAACTGTGCAAGCAAAAAAGAAATGAGTAAAATATTTAGTGCTCAGGAAAAACAACAACAACAACAACATAGAATTCTTCAAAATCATCCTTCAAAAGTAAAGGAGAAATAGACTTTCTGAGACAAACAAAATTGATGAGATTTGTTACCAGTAGATCTGTCTTGAATGAAACATTAGAAGAAGTTTTTCAGTGGGAAAGAAAATGATATAGGTCAGAAACTTGGATCTACATTTTTTAAAAAAAAGATAATTGAAGAAGGAATAAGTGAAGGCAAAATAAAAATTTGAATTTTCTAATTCTCAATTGATCCAACAGACAATAATGTGTTTAAAATAATAACAAAAATGTATTGGATGACTATAAATTATGTATGAGTGAAATGAGTGTCAACAATGATACAACGGATGGGAGAAATTAGACTGTTATTAAAAGGTAACTGCATTAACTGTGAAATGGTATAGATTTACATATGTTATCTGATAAAAGGCTTATCTAAAATATGCTCAGTCAGTTCAGTTCAGTTCAGTCGCTCAGTCGTGTCCAATTCTTTGTGACCCCATGAACTGCAGCACGCCAGGCCTCGCTGTCCATCACCAAGTCCTGGAGTTTACTCAAACTCATGCCCATCGAGTCGGTGATGCCATCCAGCCATCGCATCCTCTGTCGTCCCGTTCTCCTCCTGCCCCCAATCCCTCCCAGCATCAGGGTGTCTTCCAATGAGTCAACTCTTCACATGAGGTGGTCAAAGTATTGGGAGTTTCAGCTTCAGTATCAGTCCTTCCAATGAACACCCAGGACTGATCTCCTTTAGGGTGGATTGGTTGGATCTCCTTGCAGTCCAAGAGGCTCTCAAGAGTCTTCTCCAACACCACAGTTCAAAAGCATCAATTTTTCGGCACTCAGCTTTCTTCACAGTCCAACTCTCACATCCATACATGACCACTGGAAAAACCACAGCCTTGACCAGATGGACCTTTGTTGGCAAACTAATGTCTCTATTTTTTTTTCCATTTATTTTTATTAGTTGGAGGCTAATTACTTTACATCATTGCAGTGGTTTTTGTCATACATTGAAATGAATTAGCCATGGATTTACATGTATTCCCCATCCCGGTCCCCCCTCCCACCTCCCTCTCCACCCGATCCCTCTGGGTCTTCCCAGTGCACCAGACCCGAGCACTTGTCTCATGCACCCAACCTGGGCTGGTGATCTGTTTCACCCTAGATTATATACATGTTTCGATGCTGTTCTCTTGAAATATCCCACCCTCACCTTCTCCCAGAGTCCACAAGTCTGTTCTATACATCTGAGTCTCTTTTTCTGTTTTGCATATAGGGTTATCGTTACCATCTTTCTAAATATGCTATCTAGGTTGGTCATAACTTTCCTTCCAAGGAGTAAGGGTCTTTTAGTTTCATGGCTGCAATCACCGTCCACAGTGATTTTGGAGCCCAAAACAATAAAGTCTGACACTATTTCCACTGTCTCCCCATCTATTTCCCATGAGATGATGGGATCAGATGCCATGATCTTAATTTTCTGAATGTTAAGCTTTAAGTCAACTTTTTCACTCTCCTCTTTCACTTTCATCAAGAGGCTTTTTAGTTCCTCTTCACTCTCTGCCACAAGTGTGGTGTCATCTGCATATCTGAGGTTATTGATATTTCTCCTGGCAATCTGGATTCCAGCTCGTGCTTCTTCCAGCCCAGCGTTTCTCATGATGTACTCTGCATATAAGTTAAATAAGCACGGTGACAATATATAGTCTTTTCCTATTTGGAATCAGGCTGTTGTTCCATGCCCAGTTCTAACTATTGCTTCCTGACCTGCATACAGGTTTCTCAAGAGGGAGGTCAGGTGGTCTGGTATTCCCATCTCTCAGAATTTTCCACAGTTTATTGTGATCCACACAGTCGAAGGCTTTGGCATAGTCAATAAAGCAGAAATAGATGTTTTTCTGGAATTCTCTTGCTTTTTTGATGATCCAGCAGATATTGGCAATTTGATCTCTGGTTCCTCTGCCTTTTCTAAAACCAGCTTGAATATCTGGAAGTTCTCAGTTCACGTATTGCTGAAGCCTGGCTTGGAGAATTTTGAGCATTACTTTACTAGTATGTGAGATGAGTACAATTGTGCAGTAGTTGGAGCATTCTTTGGGATTGCTTTTCTTAGGGGTTGGAGTGAAAATTGACCTTTTCCAGTCCTGTGGCCACTGCTGAGTTTTCCAAATTTTCTGGCTTTTACAGTATCATCTTTCAGGATTTGAAACAGCTCAACTGGAATTCCATCACATCCACTAGCTTTGTTCGTAGTGATGCTTTCTGATGCCCACTTGACTTCACATTCCAGAATGTCTGGCTCTAGCTGAGTGATCACACCATTGTGATTATTTGGCTCATGAAGACTTTTTTTTTTGTACAGTTCTTCTGTGTATTATTGCCACCTCTTCTTAATGTCTTCTGCTTCTGTTAGGTCCATACCATTTCTGTGCTTTATGGAACCCATCTTTGCATGAAATGTTCCCTTGGTATCTCTAATTTTCTTGAAGAGATGTCTAGTTGTTCCCATTCTGTTGTTTTCCTCTATTTCTTTGCATTGATCACTGAGGAAGGCTTTCTTATCTCTCCTGGCTATTCTTTGGAATCTGCATTCAAATGGGAATATCTTTCCTTTTCTCCTTTGCTTTTCGCTTCTCTTCTTTCCACAGCTATTTGTAAGGCCTCCTCAGACAACCATTTTGCCTTTTTGCATTTCTTTTCCATGGGGATGGTCTTGATTCCTGTCTCCTCTACAATGTCACGAACTTCCATCCACAGTTCATCAGGCTCTCTGTCTATCAGATCTAGTCCCTTAAATCTATTTCTCACTTCCTCTGTATAACCATAAGGGATTTGATTTAGGTCATACCTGAATGGTCTATGGTTTTCCCTGCTTTCTTCAGTTTAAGTCTGAATTTGGCAATAAGGAGTTCATGATCTGAGCCACAGTCAGCTCCTGGTCTTGTTTTTGCTGACTATATAGAGCTTCTCCATCTTTGGCTGCAAAGAATGTATGCTAAGAACTCTTAAATCTCAACAATAAGAAAACCCAATTTAAAAATGGGCAAAATATCTAAACAGACACTTCACCAAAGAAGATATACATATAGCAAATAAACACATGGAAATTTACTCCATATCATATTTGCATTTGAAAAATGCAAGTTGAAAGCATGAGATGTTACTATGCACCTATTATAATCATTGTCACTCAGAACACTGAAAATATCAAATGCAAATGAGAATTTGGAGCTGAAGGAACCCTCATGAACTGCTGGTAGGAATGCAAAATCATACAGCTACTTTGGAAGATAGCTCCTTGTTTTCTTAGAATGCTAAACATACTACTACCATTTTTATCCAGTTTATTTTATCCATTTTATTTCACTCCTTCGTATGTACTCAAAGGAGCTGAAAATGTATGTTCTTACAAATATCTGACCATGGATGTTTATAGCAGATTTATGCAGTATGGTTTTGAAAATCCTATCCATGGCAATCAGAGGAGAAAAAGAAATTAAGTCCAAATTGCAAAAGAAGAAGTAAGCTGTCACTATTTTCAGATGACATAATATTATACACAGAAAATATGAAAGATGCTGCTGCTGCTACTGCTGGTAAGTTGCTTCAGTCATGTCCAACTCTGGGCAACCCCATAGATGGCAGCCCACCAGGCTCCAATGTCCCTGGGATTCTCCAAGCAAGAACACTGGAGTGGGTTGCATTTCCTTCTCCAATGAAAGATGCTACCACAGGTCAAAAGTGAACTTGGTAAAGTTTCAGGATACAAAATTAATACACAGAAATCTCTTGCATTTCTATACAATTATAATGAAAGATCATAAAGAGCATTTAAAGAAACTGTCACATTTACTATTGCATCAAAAAGAATAAAATACCAAACAAGAAACCTACTTAAGGAGGCAAAAGACCTGTACTTCAAAAACTATAAGAAATCAAAGTTCACACAAAGAGATGGAAAGATATAACATGTTCTTGGATTGGAAGAGTCAATATTGTCAAAATGATCACAATACACAAGGCAATCTACAGATTCAAAGAAATCCCTATCAAACTGACAATGGCATTCTTTACAGATCTAAAGCAAAAAGTCCTAAAGCATGTATGTAAATACAAAGAAGTCCAAATAGTCAAAGGAACCTCTAGAAGGAAAAACAGAGTTGAAATCAAAGTATACTATAAATCTACAGAAATTAAACCAGTATGGTACTGGCACAAGACAGACTTATAGATTGATAGAAAGTACAGAAAGCCCAAAAGTAAATCCATGCATTTATGGTCAATTAATCTAAAACAAAGGAGGCAAGAATATACAATAGAGAAAAGACTATCTCTTCAATAATTGATGTTTGGAAAACTAGATAACTACAGGTAAAAATTGAAATTATAATATTTTCTAACACCACACACAAAAATAAATTCAAAAGGATTAAAGACAAGACCAGATAATATAAAATTATTAGAGGAACAAAAAGAAAGGCAGAACATTATCTGACAAATCACAGCAATATCTTTTTGGACCTAATTCCTAGAGTAATGAAAATAAAAGCAAAAAATAAACAAATGAGACCTACTTAAGCTTAAAAGATTCTGTTTAGCAAAGGAAACCATAAACAAGCAAATAAAAAATACACCTCATGGAACTGGAGAAAATATTTGCAAGAACTCAATAAAAAAAAAAAAAAAAAAACTAAGATCATTGCATCCAGGCCCATCACTTCATGGAAAATAGATGGGGAAGAAATGGGAACAATGAGAGACTTTATTTTTATGGGCTCCAAAATCACTGCAGATGGTGATTGCACCCATGAAATTAAAAGACGCTTGCTCCTTGGAAGAAAACTTATGACCAACCTAGACAGCATATTAAAAAACCGAGATATAACTTTTCCAACAAAAGGCCATCTAGTCAAGACTATTGTTTTTCCAGTGGTCATGTATGGATGTGAGAGCTGGACTGTGAAGAAACCTGAGTGCCGAAGAATTGATGCTTTTGAACTGTGGTGTTGGAGAAGACTCTTGAGAGCCCCTTGGACTGCAAGGAGATCCAACCAGTCTATCCTAAAGGAGATCAGTCCTGGGTATTCATTGGAAGGACTGATGCTGAAGCTGAAACTCCAATACTTTGGCCACCTCATGTGAAGAGTTGACTCATTGGAAAAGACCCTGATGCTGGGAAAGATTGAGGGCAGGAGGAGAAGGGGATGACAGAGGAAGAGATGGCTGGATGGCATCACTGACTCGATAGACATGAGTCTTAGTAAACTCTGGAAGTTGGTGTTGGACAGCAAGGCCTGGCGTGCTGTAGTCCATGAGGTCGCAAAGAGTCAGGCACGAATGGGTAACTGAACTAAACTGAAATCATTAAAAAAAAAAAAAAATCCTCAGAGGACCTAAATAGACATTTCTCCAAAGAAGACATATAGATGGTCAAAAAGTTCTTGAAGAGACACTCAATGCTATTAATTATTAGATAAATGTAAGTCAAATCTACAATGTGTTACCTCACACCAATCAAAATGGCCATCGTCAAAAAGTCACACACAATAAATTCTGGAAAGAACCTGGTGAAAAGGGAATCCTCTTACACCATTGGTGGGAATGTAAACTGATAAAGCCACTGTATTCAAAAGCAGAGACATCACTTTGTTAACAAAGGTCCGTATAGTCAAAGGTATGGTTTTTCCAGTAGTAGTGTACAGATGAGTGAGGTGTACCCTAAAGAAGTCTGAGCACCAAAGAAATGATGCTTTCAAAATGTGGTGCTTCTGAAGACTCTTGAGAATCCCTTGGACTGCAAGAAGATCAAACCAGTCAATCCTAAAGGATATCAACCCTCAATATTCATTGGAAAGTCTGATGCTGAAGCTGAAGCTCCAATACTTTGGCCACCTAATGGGAAGAGCTGACTCATTGGAAAATACCCTGATACTGTGGAAAGATTGAGGGCAAGGGGAGAAGGGGATAAAGAGGATGAAATGATCAGATGGCATCATCGACTCAATGGACATGAATTTGAGCAAACTCTGGGATATGGTGAAGGACAGGGAAGCCTGGTGTGCTGCAGTCCACGAGGTCATGAACAGTCTAACAGGACTTAGCAAATGAACAGCAACAATAACAACAGCCACTGTGCAAACATTATGGAGTTTCCTTATAAAAATTAAAAGTAGAGCTACCATATGATCCAGAAATCCCACTCTGGGAATATGTCTGAAGGAACCAATAATTTGAAAAACTGCATTCATCCCAATATTGATTGTAGCACAGTTTACAATAACCAGAACATGGAAGCAATCAAAATGCCTATTGACAGATTAATAAAGAAAACTTAAATATATTGTGAGCCCATGCATGCCTAGTCATTTCTGACTCTTTGCAACCCCATAACCAGCTAGACTCTCTGTCCATGAAATTCTCCAGCAAGAATACTGGTGTGGGTTGCCATTTCCTACTTCAGGGTATCTTCCTGATCCAGGGATCAAATCACAACTCCTGTGTCTCCTGAATTGGCAGATGGATTCTTTACCACTGTGTCATCTGGGAAGCCAGCTAGTTCAGTTCAGTTCAGTCGCTCAGTCATATCTGACTCTTTGCGACCCCATGAACCACAGCATGTTAGGCCTCCCTGTCCATCACCAACTCCCGGAGTCCACCCAAACCCATGACCTTCGAGTCAGTGCTGCCATCCAACCTTCTCATCTTCTGTCGTCCCCTTCTCCTCCTGCCCTCAATTTTTTCCAGCATCAGGGTCTTTTCCAATGAGTCAATTCTTCGCATCAGGTGGCCAAAGTATTGGAGTTTCAGCTTCAGCATCAGTCCTTCCAATGAACACCCAGGACTGATTTCCTTTAGGATGGACTGGTTGGATCTCCTTGCAGTCCAAGGGGCTCTCAAGAGTCTTCTCCAACACCACAGTTCAAAAGCATCAATTTTTTCAGTGTTCAGCTTTCTTCACAGTCCAACTCTCACATCCATACATGGCCACTGGAAAAATCATAGCCTTGACTAGATGGACCTTTGTTGGCAAAGTAATGTCTCTGCTTTTTAATATGCTGTCTAGGGAAGCCAGATAGTTAGGCCACAAATTCAGGGTTTTTGAAGATGGACATTTGAGGTAGAACTCATAAATACTAACCCCGAACAGCTCCTTGAGTAAGATTGTTAATCCATGGACTACACTTTTAAGACTACTGCTCCGTACAAAATCCATACCCACTCTGAATGGCCCCTCCTGCCCCTGCAAAAATACACATTCACACACTTATACCTGTACATTTCATTATTGTTTACAAAATCTGGAAACAACACAAAATGAGTAAATAAATTCTAGTACAGTAATACAATGAAATTCTATATAGTAATAAAAATGAAGTAATCACAGTTGCATGCAACAACATGGATAAATATTTTTTAAAATCTAGGAAATATTATTCTGAGTGAAGTAAGACAGAAAATGAGAAATATCATATGACAACCTTTATATGTTGAATATAAAAAGAAATGATACAAATTAGCTTATTTACAAAAAGAGGTACAGACTCAATGACTTAGAGAAGGAACTTACGGTTGCCAGAGAGATACTTATGGGCAAAGGGTTAGTTAGGGAGTTTCAGACCAATGTGTACACACTGCTGTGTTTAAATGGATAACCAATGAGGACCTACTGTATAGTACATGGAACTCTGCTCAATATGGTAGCCTGGATAGGAGGGAAATTTGGGGAAGAATGACTACATGTATTGTTGCTGCTGTTGTTCAGTTGCTAAGTTATGTCCAATAGACTCTTTGTCCTCTACGGACTGCAGCACACCAGACTTCCCTATGTCTCTTCACTATCTCCCTGAGTTTGCTCATTAAGTCGATTTTGCCATCCAACCATCTCATCTTCTCTTATTCCCTTCTCCTCGTGCCTGCAATCTTTCCCAGCATCAGGGTCTTTTCCAGTGTATTTCTTTGCATCAGGTGGCCAAAGTATTGGAACTTCAGCTTCCACGTCAGTCCTTCCAAGGGATATTCAGGGCTGATTTCCTTTAGGATTGACGGATTTGATCTCCTTGCTGTCCAAGAAACTCTCAAGAGTCTTCTTTAGCACCACAATTCAAAAGTATCAATTCTTTGGCACTGAGCCTTCTTTATGTTCCACCTCTTACATCTGTACATAACTACTTGAAAAATCATAGCTTTTGACTATGCAGACCTTTGTCATCAAAGTGATGTCTTTGCTTTTTAATATGCTGTCTAGATTTGTCATAGCTTGTCATACACGTATATGTGTGGCTGAATCCCTTTGCTGTCACAACATTGTTAATTAGTTGAACTCCAATATAACTTAAAGAGTTAAAAAAAATCTAAACTAGATTACCAATGAATGTATGATGGGAGTAAATTATTCTAAAGAATCAAAGATGATTATCACAAACATCATAATGTTTGTCAATGTAGAGAAAGGAAGGTTCTCGTAAGAGGCTTTTAAGAGGTTCCATTTCTTGACCTGAGTCATAGTTCACAGGTTTTCATATTATAATTAATCTTTAAATTACATATATCTATTTCATTTTCTTTTCTTTTTGTGAGACTATCTATGAGCTAATATATATTATATATTAATAGCTATATATTATATATCTATGAACTATCTATAGCTAATAGCTATAATACTAGCTATTATGAGCTATCTCATAATAAAACAGAAATAAAACAAATGAACATCACAGATAGTCTCTATAGTGATACATCTAGAGAAAAGGTTAATTCCAATATAAAATCGCTGTTACCTCCTACTGCAACTATTTGTGCTCTTATTAAGTTTACAACAGTCAGAAATTGCTTCTCTCCTAAAGAGAATGTTAACCCTAATCAGGTATTTCATGGATTCATGGGTAGCTGAATTTTTCCTGCTTTCTAAAAGACTTTGGAATCTGCTATAAAACTTTTATAAAGCCATAGATTTTCTCTACACTATTGCCAGTGGAAATTCTCACAGCACACCATTCCCCTACTAATTCAACATTAGATTAAGTAGACTTGTATATTTGTTGGTTATTTCAGAATAATTTCAAATAATTGTCCTTTAAGTTACTACACCAAACTCACTACTCATTTTTATTTAGAAAGGTTAAAATATGTTTAATTTTACACTTTTATTTATTTATTTATTTTTGGCTGCATCACACAGCTTGTGGGATTTTAGTTCCCCAATCAAGGATCAAAACTGGGCTATTTTTAGGAAGCTCAAGGTAACATAACCACTAGGGAATTTGCCAAAATTGCTTACTTTTAAAGAATTCCCTGTAAAGTCCCTGGTAGCTCAGTTGATAAAGAATCTGTCTGTAGTGCACAAGATCTGGGTTTGATCCCTGGGCTGGGAAGATATCCTGGAGAAGGGAATGGCTACCCACTCCAATATTCTTGCCTGGAAAATTCCTTGAATAGAGGAGCCTGCAGGCTACAGTCCATGGGGTGGCAAAGAGTAGGTCAGGACAGAACAACTTTCACTTTCACTTTCCCTGTAAATTAGCTATATTTTCACCATTTCCTTGTGCTCCCCCTCCTTTTTAATTCATTCAGGCACAAATGTTTCTAGTATAATGTGTGATCAAATGTGTAGAAACATATATGCATAAAAAGATAACATGCAGTGCTTTATAATGGACACTCAACAAGTTAACATAACTTACGGCAATGAAAGCAGGTCATTTCTCTAACATAAATGAATGTTTATTCACTTACGAATGTCTTTAAGCTTTGTGGGAGCTAATAATTTCTCCAGCACATCATGAATAAAATGCCTATCAGATCTATTATACAAATGCAAACAAGCATAGCACATGGATTTGTTCTTTAAAAAGATTATCAACAACATGTAAATCATGTTCTGCATTTCTTTGACGGGATTAAATTGATAGAATGGGAAAGCTTGAGGTATTTATTTACTTATTTCTGACATCACTTGCTTCATGTTGCACTGCTTCCCATAGGAATTGCTGCTGGCTGCCACATTCATTTGGATCTCTTTGCATGACAAAAAAGCTAGGCTCCATTAAAGTATCATTTGCAATGAATTTACATCCTTCCTCAGGGATAAATCTAACCATTAGACATTATGCAGAAAGACTGACTTTTATAAAAGACTGCTATTCTTTGGATTCCAAGCTGGATTAAAAAATAGTCAAGGATAAAACAGAAATATTTGAGAGAGAAAATGAGATAAATTAACTTTCCCAAGATCTTAAGAAGCCACTTTCAAATTGCGGTTAGAATACTTGAGAAAGTCTGAGATTTAGGAGATAACTTAAAGGCTGTTATTTTATATTTGTGTTTGTGTTGTTCATACAAGAAACCCACTGTTCTAGCATCAAATAGAAATTAAATTATCTTTAAAGTCCAAGAATCTATCAAAGGTTGTATGTTCAAGATCAAGGTTATAATTTCATATAAATATATATAAATATATACATATATATTTTATATATACTTTTTATATATTTATATATAATACTTATACTTTTAGGACAAATTAAGCTTTATTGATATGATTGTTGCCCTTATAGAAAGTGGATATATCAATTCAACAATGTGAACAAAAGCAAAATAGTAGTACCTAAAACACCATAGTAGGACCTTCTGTTACAGAAGTGTAATGCAGCTACAACTCCCATTTTCTTAGCCTAAACTGACCAATTCATTAATCTAAAACATGAGTGCATGCATGCTAAGTCGCTTCAGTCATGCCTAACTCTTTGTGACTGTGTGGACTGTAACCTACCAGGCTCCTCTGTCCATGGGATTCTCCAGGCAAGAATACTGGAGTGGGTTGCCACGCCCTTCTCCAGGGGATGTTCCCAGCCCAGAGATAGAACCCGTGTCTCTTATGTCTCCTTTAGCAGGTGGATTCTTTATCACTAGTACCACCTAAGAAGCCCTATGTGGAAGGAAATGCTTCAAAAGTAGAAGACTTCAGCCTGTACTGTAAATTGAGTGCATAATTAGCAGCATTAAAGTTTTTTCATTATTTTTAAATTCCAAAATGTGGATTTACAGTTGAGGGTCCCTAAAATTAGGGAGTTGTCCTAGGAGACATGAAGTCTTGTTATACCAGCATTTATCAAGGCTAAGGCTGAACAAAACTCACTTTGTTACAGTCTGTTCTGGGTTGGATTCTTGGAGTCCAACATCTTACGATATTCAGGCTTCAGTAACTCAGATTCAGAACTGTGCTGAAACAAGGGGGTTAAACACATTCTACGATAAGACAGCATGTTTTCCTTGGAAACAATGACTACTCCTACTATAAATTATCCTTGTGAAGAAACTGACAAAGTAGTCACTAGGTTTTAAAAATTGAAGTCTGAACATTGAAAGTAAGGAATACACATCTGGAAACTCTATTGGCATTGGGCTCAGCAGCCCTATTATTAACAAGTACAAGAAAATAGGTAGGGACAAGACTGTGAAATTTCAGAGGATTTGAACACTGACATTAACACATGATAACAGTGTACTTGGTCTTCTCTGTTGTACATATGTTTTCCTAACACCATCCAAATGTTCAGAACGAAGCAGTTTACTACATCGAATCAACTATTTTTAACGATCCCTCAAAATTTCATTTACTACCGAATGAAGCAAGGCAAAGGCTAATAGAGTTTTGCCAAGAGAATGCACTGGTCATAGCAAACACCCTATTCCAACAACACAAGAGAAGACTCTACATATGAACATCACCAGATGGTCAACACCAAAATCAAATTGATTATATTCTTTGAAGCCAAATATGGAGAAGCTCTATACAGTCAGCAAAAACAGGACCGGGAGCTGACTGTGGCTCAGATCATTAACTCCTTATTGCCAATTCAGATTTAAATTGAAGAAAGTAGGGAAAACCAATAGACTATTCAGGTATGACCTAAATCAAATCCCTTACGGTTATACAGGGGAAGTGAGAAACAGATTTAAGGGACTAGATCTGACAGACAGAGTGCCTGATGAACTAAGGATGGAGGTTCGTGACATTGTAGAGGAGACAGGGATCAAGACCATCCCCATGGAAAAGAAATGCAAAAAGGCAAAATGGATGTCTGAGAAGACCATTCAAATAGCTGTGAAAAGAAGAGAAATGAAAAGCAAAGGAGAAAAGGAAAGATATTCCCATTTGAATGCAGAATTCCAAAGAATAGCAAGGAGAGATAAGAAAGCCTTCCCCAACCAATGATCAATGTGAAGAAATAGAGGAAAATGACAGAATGGGAAAGACTAGAGATCTCTTCAAGAAAATTAGAGATACCAAGGGAACATTTCATGCAAAGATGGGGTCAATAAAGGAAAGAAATTGTATTGATAGAACAGAAGCAGAAGATAATAAGAAGAGGTGGCAAGAATACACAGAAGAACTGCACAAAAAAGATCTTCATGAGCCAGATAATCACGATGGTGTGATCACTCAGCTAGAGCCAGACATCCTGGAATGTGAAGTCAAGTGGGCCTTAGAAAGCATCAGCATGAACAAAGCTAGTGGATGTGATGGAATTCCAGTTGAGCTACTTCAAATTCTGAAAGATGATGCTGTGAAAGTGCTGCACTCAACATGCCAGCAAATTTGGAAAACTCAGCAGTGGCCACAGGACTGGAAAAGGTCAGTTTTCATTCCAATTCCAAAGAAAGTCACACCCGAAGAATGCTCAAACTACTGCACAAATGCACTCATCTCACACACTAATAGAGTAATGCTCAAAATTCTCCAAGCCAGGCTTCAGCAATACATGAACCATGAACTTCTAGATGCACAAGCTGGTTTTAGAAAAGGCAGAGGAACCAGAGATCAAATTACCATCTACTGGATCATTGAAAAAGCAAGAGAGTTCCAGAAAAAGATCTATTTCTGCTTTATTGACTATGCTAAAGCCTTTGACTGTATGGATCACAATAAACTGTGGAAAATTCTGAAAAAGATGGGAATACCAGACCACCTGATCTGCCTCTTGAGAAACCTATATGCAGGTCAGGAAGCAATAGTTAGAACTGGGCATGGAACAACAGACTGGTTCCAAATAGGAAACGGAGTACATCAAGATGTATATTGTCACCCTGCTTATTTAACTTATATGCAGAGTACATCATGAGAAACGCTGGGCTGGAAGAAGCACAAGCTGGAGTCAAGATTGCCGGGAGAAATATCAATAACCTCAGATATGCAGATGACACCACACTTGTGGCAGAGAGTGAAGAGGAACTAAAAAGCCTCTTGATGAAAGTGAAAGAGGAGAGTGAAAAAGTTGGCTTAAAGCTCAACATTCAGAAAACTAAGATCATGGCATCTGGTCCGAACACTCCATAGCAAATAGATGGGGAAACAGTGTCAGACTTTACTTTTTGAGGCTCCAAAATCACTGCAGATGGTGATTGTAGCCATGAAACTAAAAGACGCTTACTCCTTGGAAGGAAAGTTATGACCAACCTAGATAGCATTTTAAAAAGCAGAGACATTACTTTGCCAACAAAGGTCCATCTAGTCAAGGCTATGGTTTTTCCAGTGGTCATGTATGGATGTGAGAGTTGGACTGTGAAGAAAGCTAAGCACTGAAAAATTGATGCTTTTGAACTGTGGTGTTGGAGAAGACTCTTGAGAGCCTCTTGAACTGCAAGGAGATCCAACCAGTCCACCCTAAAGGAGATCAGTCCTGGGTGTTCATTGGAAGGACTGATGCTGAAGCTGAAACTCCAATACTTTGGCCACCTCATGTGAAGAGTTGACTCATTGGAAGACACCCTGATGCTGGTAGGGATTGGGGGCAGGAGAAGGGCACGACCAAGGATGAGATGGCTGGATGGTGTCACCGACTTGATGGACATGAGTTTGAGTAAACTCCAGGAGTTGGTGATGGACAGGGAGGCCTGGCATGCTGCAATTCATGGGGTCGCAAAGAGTTGGACACGACTGAGTGAATAAACTGAACTGATTACATAATTTGCAATAAGGTATTTGAATTAATGTTTCCGTATAAATTAGCTTAGATGAGGAAAATTAGCATGAGGAGAGACAGGTTATTTGCAGTCTAAAGAAGGCATATTTTAGGATTCTCAAACTTGCCAGTAATATATTAAAACTCACAATGAGTTTGAATCGTTTAACTTATTTGTCTGGCCAGTGAGTACTTGCAGTGTATATTTCTCTCATTAATTTTAAATTTTCCATTCAGCTCTGACTCACCCAGAGTAAAAAATCAATATTGCTGAGGATTTTTGAGAAATGTCATGGGTAGTAATACACCAAAATTGCTAGAATTAAGTTTTTATGGAGTGGTCATTTGCTTAATATTTGATCAGTTTTGTTATGCTGCATCTATGAGTTCCTATTCTTTTTCCTAAGATCATTTACAAGATGGAATAAATCTTCAATATTTTTGCTCATGGAGATCAAGAAATTTACACCCCAACAGCAAAATGCATCTATCTAGTCAACATTTCATTTAAGTTATTTGAAGCTGAACTCTTGCTTCTAGAATCCAGACAACTGAAATGTAATTATGGAGAGGCAGAGACATTGCTCACTCAGTTCATAGTAGTTAATATTGCTACACATATCAGGATAACTGATTGCTTTAAAATGCTATTAAGAGAATGAATTGAAGCTGAAAATGTAGGAAAGTCAAAGTCTAACAGTTTCTGAAGATGAATTATTTATTCTTGAAATCAGTGATCTTTCATTCAGGTTAGTGCTAAGGACATATCTTCTATAGGTTTCAGAAAATTCAATAGAAGACATATTTAGAAGTTTTAAATTCCTCTGTTTAAAATCTTTCCAAATCTTAATCCTATGCTGTTTTTTTATATTTTAAATTTTATTTTCAAGTTGATTATTACTAGTATACAGAAATATCATTGATTCTTACATGTTGAACTTTATTCAGTAACACTGTTAAATTTACTTATCAATTCTAATATTTTACACATGCTAAAGACTTCCTGACTTAAAAATATTAAATGACTATCTTCTGTAAATATTTTTAAAATTCTATTTTCCAAGTTACTTTTTTTGGTGTATAGAAATGTGATAGATTATGTATGTTAAATATAGAGTGTAGATTCTTGGGTCCCCTATTTAAGTAGATCTGGAGTTGATTCTTCATATTTTAATTTATAATTCTATTTTATTGTTTTTTGTTTGTTTGTTTGTTTGTTTAAAGACCTCAGGAATTAAAACACAAAGAGATACTTTCATCCTTCTCTGATCGTGGTGTGCTATCATGATTCATCCAGACAAAACTTTTAAAGTTACATTTTTCCCTCATCTCCCACCCCAATTTTGATGCTTTAAATCCCCCATAGAAAATGACTGCAGCATATGCATTATACCTCTTTTCGTGTTGTATTTAGTTATTGATGGATCCTGAAAAAGAATAAGTGTAGGTACTATTTTAATTTTAACTGTGTGTGTGCTTGCCGAGTATCTTCAGTCATGCCTGACTCTTTGTGACCCCAGCCCCAGGGACTGTAGACCACCAGGCTCCTCTGTCCATGGGGTTCTCCAGGCAAGAAAACTGGAGTGGGTAAGGATTGAACTTGCATCTGTTGCATCTCCTGCATTGCCAGGAGGGTTCTTTACCACTAGCACCACCTGGGAAGCCCAGTTGTAATTTCTGTATGCTGTAAATATAATTGTTTTATTATCTTATTAGTTTGGATTTCTTTCTAGAGGAAGCACCACATTCATCACATTTATTATTAATTAACATTTCCTCTTCTTTAAATTTCACATTCCTAATGTTTGCCCATTTTTTCCCTTGCTTTTTATCTTCATTTCCTGTGTCTTCTCACTGGAGTGGGAGCTCCGTGATTTTTCAGATATACTCCCTTGCTTATTTTATACTTTTTAAACGTTTACTTGAATTAGTTAACCATTAGTTAATTGGATCTAGTACCTTTTATGAAATGAAATATTTAATGTGAACTTTCAAATTTACAGATTTTAAAGTTTTCAAATTTATCAACCTTTATAAGTTTAAATATTATCTTTTCTCTTTTTTCAATGTTATCTTTTAGCATACAATAAGATGGTATACAACTCTATATAATCAGCTTTTTAAATGTATTTTAATTTTTGTTTTAATTTTTTATACAAATTTAGTTTCAAGATAATTCGCACATTTTTATTCCTACTATGTATAGTCTTTGTGTGTGTATGGAGGTGGGTTTTTACAGTGACTCAAATGGTAAAGAATCCACCTGCCAATGCAGGAGACACAGGAGATTCAGGTTCGATCCCTGAGTGGGGAAGATACTCTGGAGGATGAAATGGCAACCCACTCCAATATCCTTGCTTGAGAAATCCCATGGACAGAAAGACTGTCAGGTTATAGTCCAGGAGGTTTCAAAAGAGCAGGACAAAACTGAACGACTGAAAGAGAAAGAGATGTATAATTTTCAGATTTCTTTCCCTGTTTTGTAATTGATTACTACTGATATATGAAAGCTATGGATTTTTTTTTTTTTTTTTTTTGCATTGGTCTACTGAAATCTCTTCTGTTATTTCAAACATCTGTCTACTGATTTATCTGTTTCTTTGGTAATGGTGTTACAGTGATGATATTATTTGTAAATAATGACACTGTTTCATTTCGTTCTTTACGCATCCTATTCTGTTTATCCTAACATGTTGCTTAGGTTGTGTACAGCTGTGCTGAACAAAGTTAGTGTGTGTCTTGTGTTTGTTCTTTTAGAAGGATTGGTTTAAAATTTCTCCGTGAAAAATGTTTCTGATTGAATATTTTTACATAAAATTGTGTCATAGAAATTTTTTCTAATATTTATTATTTTATGTACTTTATTTTTTCTTAACTCAGTATTGTGTCCTATCCAAAATATTCCAGCATTTTTCAAAATAATATAAATAATTTGGGGGATGGGGTCCTCAAGGTGAAGAGACATTCTAATATGTTAGATTGTTTGTTGTGGTTTATTACTTTTCTTATTCATGTACTCTATATATTTTAATAACACCTGAATGCTCTACCATTCCTCATACACATACATTAAAATTTTTGATTCCAATTATTTATTCTTATGTTTTTCTTAGAACTGGTGCCATTTTGGTATAAATTTTTTTTTCCCCATTTGTTGTCATTCTTTAATAATGTTGGTCCTCCTTAAACATCTTGTCATTTTCCTTGATAAACACATTTCTTGGGTCTATCACATATTTTGGCTAGGACTGTATGCCAAATGGAGGAAGATGTTTAGTTAGAATGAGGGACCAGAAATAATAATGCCTGAAGTCATTTTACATAGCCCTTCGTTCACACCCTCCCAAGAACCTAGGGGTGGGTCAAGTGTTTTCATGATATACTGAAAATGCAGAGGAAACACAATGTCACAAGACAATTTATAAATCTTCCTAAATTTGACCTCATCTATGTTTACTAACCATTGTACTGTCATTGATTGTAAACGGTCATTTCCCTCCCAAACTAGACTCTCCCAGGGTTTCTCACAGTGTGTGTTTACTCATGAATCCAATCAAGTTCCCTCTCCCTCCCATGATAACCCTAAAGATAGGAAGGCAAACAGCCTTGCTGCTTTCTCATCATGTCATAAATTAGTAAACAAGTCTGCATTATTATAATAGTATCCCAGATGACTTTGATTTGAATATTATTGTTTTAGCATAGTTCTCTAAAATACCCACAATTACATCTCAGACTTAAACAAGAGGCCTAAAAGTGATACAATTAAGGCATCAAAATCGCCAATGGAATAGCCATCATGGTCAACAAAAGAGTCTGAAATGCAGTACTTGGATGCAATCTCAAAAAAGACAGTGTGATCTCTGTTTGCTTTGAAGGCAATCCGTTCAATATCACAGTAATCCAAGGCTATACCACAACCAGTAATGCAGAAGAAGCTGAAGTTGAACAGTTCTATGAAGACCTACAAGACCATTTAGAATAACACCCAAAAAAGATGTCCTTTTCATTACAGGAGACTGGAATGCAAAACTAGGAAGTCAAGAAACACCTGGAGTAACGGGAAAATTTGGCCTTGGAGTACAGAATGAAGCAGGGCAAAGACTAACAGAGTTTTGCCAAGAGAATGCACTGGTCATAGCAAACACCCTCTTCCAACAACACAAGAGAAGACTCTACACATGGACATCACCAGATGGTCAACACCAAAATCGGATTGATTATATGCTTTGCAGCCAAAGATGGAAAAGCTCTATACAGTCAGCAAAAACAGGACCGGGAGCTGACTGGCTCAGATCATGAACTCCTTATTGCCAAAATCAGATTTAAATTGAAGAAAGTAGGGAAAACCAATAGACTATTCAGATATGACCTAAATCAAATCCCTTATGGTTATACAGGGGAAGTGAGAAACAGATTTAAGGGACTAGATCTGATAGACAGAGTGCCTGATGAACTATGGATGGAGGTTCGTGACATTGTAGAGGAGACAGGGATCAAGACCATCCCCATGGAAAAGAAATGCAAAAAGGCAAAATGGATGTCTGAGGAGACCATTCAAATAGCTGTGAAAAGAAGAGAAGCGAAAAGCAAAGGAGAAAAGGAAAGATATTCCCATTTGAATGCAGAATTCCAAAGAATAGCAAGGAGAGATAAGAAAGCCTTCCCCAACCAATGATTAATGTGAAGAAATAGAGGAAAATGACAGAATGGGAAAGACTAGAGATCTTTTCAAGAAAATTAGAGATACCAAGGGAACATTTCATGCAAAGATGGGGTCAATAAAGGAAAGAAATTGTATTGATAGAACAGAAGCAGAAGATATTAAGAAGAGGTGGCAAGAATACACAGAAGAACTGCACAAAAAAGATCTTCATGAGCCAGATAATCACGATGGTGTGATCACTCAGCTAGAGCCAGACATCCTGGAATGTGAAGTCAAGTGGGCCTTAGAAAGCATCAGCATGAACAAAGCTAGTGGATGTGATGGAATTCCAGTTGAGCTACTTCAAATTCTGAAAGATGATGCTGTGAAAGTGCTGCACTCAACATGCCAGCAAATTTGGAAAACTCAGCAGTGGCCACAGGACTGGAAAAGGTCAGTTTTCATTCCAATCCCAAAGAAAGGAACACTCAAAGAATGCTCAAACTACTGCACAAATGCACTCATCTCACACACTAATAGAGTAATGCTCAAAATTCTCCAAGCCAGGTTTCAGCATTATGTGAGCTGTGAACTTCCAGATGCACAAGTTGGTTTTAGAAAAGTCAGAGGAACCAGAGATCAAATTGCCAACATCTGCTGCATCATCAAAAAAGCAAGAGAGTTCCAGAAAAAGATCTGTTTCTGCTTTATTGACTATGCTAAAGCCTTTGACTGCATGGATCACAATAAACTGTGGAAAATTCTGAAAAAGATGGGAATACCAGACCACCTTACCTGCCTCTTGAGAAACCTCTATGCAGGTCAGGAAGCAACAGTTAGAACTGGGCATGGAACAACAGGCTGGTTCCAAATAGGAAAAGGAGTACATCAAGGTGTATATTGTCACCCTGCTTATTTAATTTATATGCAGAGTACATCATGAGAAACGCTGGACTGGAAGAAGCACAAACTGGAATCAAGATTGCCGGGAGAAATATCAATAACCTCAGTTATGTAGACAACACCACCCTTATGGCAGAAAGTGAACAGGAACTAAAAATCCTTGTGATGAAAGTGAAAGACGAGAGTGAAAGGTTGGCTAAAGCTCAACATTCAAAAAAATAACATCATGGCATCTGGTCCCATCACTTCATGGCAAATAGATGGGGAAACAGTGTCAGACTTTATTTTTGGGGGCTCCAAAATCACTGCAGATGGTGATCACAGCCATGAAATTAAAAGACGCTTATTGCTTGGAAGGAAAGTTATGACCAACCTAGATAGCATAAACATTACTTTGTCAACAAAGTTCCATCTTGTCAAGGTTATGGTTTTTCCAGTTTTCATGTATAGATGTGAGAGTTGGACTATGAAGAAACCTGAGTGCCGAAAAATTGATGCATTTGAACTGTGGTGTTGGAGAAGACTCTTGAGAGCCCCTTGGACTGCAAGGAGATCCAACCAGTCCATCCAAAAGGAGATCAGTTCTGGGTGTTCATTGGAAGGGCTGATGCTGAAACTGAAACTCCAATACTTTGGCCACCTCATGAGAAGAGTTGATCCATTGGAAAAGACCCTGTTGCTGGGAGGGATTGGGGGCAGGCGAAGAAGGGGACGACAGAGGATGAGATGGCTGGATGGCATCACCTACTTGATGGGCATGAGTTTGAGTAAACTCTGGGAGTTGGTGATGGACAGGGAGGCCTGGCGTGCTGCGATTCATGGGGTCACAAAGAGTCAGAAATGACTGAGCGACTGAACTGAACTGAACTGAACTGAACTGAAGGCATCAAAGAATGACTGTTACATAGATGCTGTTTACTATGAATTGAGATGCAATGCATGTGAGCGTTTGTTAAAAAATACTTGGAAAGGCACATCCTCATCTACTGAATTAGAAACTTTTGGAATAGGGGAGATGAGTTTATTTTATTTTTTTTTACAGATGATGAGTTTAATTCCAGCATTAATACTGGTGATTCTCATTTAGAGTGAAATTTAAGAGCTCTAATTCCTGAGTGTTAAGTATCATCATCTATCATTTGCAATTTATATGAAAATTGTTAATTTTGTTTGTGTTCTGATCTTACAAGATGTAACACCATTCATAAATGAATGTAGTTTAATAGGTGAAACTTTAAAAATAGCAGCATAAGAACTATTAAATCATGTGTATGGAACTTGATTAACTTGTTTTATATCAACAAATCCCACAGTTTAGAGTAAAATATATATTTTATGATATATATTATTTATAAATTATATTAACTATAAGATATAGCAAATTAGAGGCAAAAATAAGTAATTAAAATTCTAGGTTTATAGATGTATAGGGAGACAGATATAATGATATAAAGATACATACATCTGTTTTTTTATCTTCTCACAGCACAAAAATATTATCAACATTAATATGTGCTTTAGAGGGATGAAAACTTACATTATTTGGCAAATAAAATTTACATTATTTGCTTCAAGCAAATCGGCATTCATTATAGTTTCACGTTTTATAACTCTCCTTAGTATAGACTTTCCTAGCAATTTCCAGTGGGGGAAAAAATAGCTGTGTGTATTTTTGACTTCCACAAGTGAAAAATATGGATAATAATGATAGTACTGACATTATAGGTTATTCTGAGAATTAAATTAGTTAACAGATAGAAATATCTGAGGATATTAGCCCTGAGATATTAAAACTGTGCATTGTAGGCAATATCTCACTGCAACTCTGTATTCTATCTTAGGATTCTTTCTTTGTTCCCTTGTTCCAGTAGATCATGAGCTTGCCTAGACTTAAATTACTACAAATTTTCTGTTCCCTATGCTAAGTAGTTTCTAATAACTTTGTGCTTATGAATTCTTATGGCTACTATTTTTTTACCTGAATCTCTTCTCTTATGCCTACGTAATTTGTTGGTTAGCCAAGGATTGAAATTCAAATATTTTACTCATATTTGGGAGCCTTCTTTTTGGCTCTATATTTCTAAGACTTCCATATTTTCATCTGTTCTGCCATTTTCTGTCTAATTTCTGACATGTCTCATCTGTGAGTAGTCAGCATTTTGCTATCCAAATTGTGAAAGCTTGGGAAATGCACTCAGTTAAAAAAGCAGGAAACTCACATGTTTCATCAACTTTCATTAGCATCCTCTTTCATCTGTAAAAATTAGGAGGTAATACCTACATTTACCAGAAAAAAATTAGGGCCTCTTGGGTTCCCCCTTGTTGTCGACATAATTTAGCTGCCATTCTTGGACTTAAACAGAGTTAATGTTAAGATATTTGGTTTCATACCAAATTTCTCTCACATCAGTAACTTGCAGCTTTTTAAATTTTCTACTATCATATTGTGCTTCCTAAGCCACAATAGTCACAAAAGAATCTACCTGCCAATGCAGGAAACTTAAGAGATGCCGGTTCAATCCCTGGGTCAGGGAAAATCTCCTGGGGACGGGAATGGCCACCTGCTCCAGTATTCTTGCCTGGAGAATCCATGGACAGAGGAGCCCAGCAGGATACAGTCCATGGGATCACAAAGAGTTGGACATGACTGAACATCCAAGCACACCATCATAACCAGAAAGCCACAGACTAACAATTTTCACCCCTACTCGTTGCAGTTTTTCCAGAATAAACTTTCCTTGAGCTTCTGTCTTTTCTTGGATGTTTTCTCGTGCCTTTACATAGTTTTTTTTTTTTTATATAACTTATTCTGTTTTTATAATTGTCATTTGTGGGAGAGTTCATACAACTATTTATTAGACATTCTTGTCCACACTTGATTTTTTTTTAAATTTCTGAACATTTAATGTTTTTATAGTCAGCACACTCATAAGTATAACTTTAATAGAATGTATTGTTGTTTGATATAGATCAAGTTTTGTCACACAGTGGACTCTCCAAAGTCAAAGTTTATACAAATATCTTAAAATTTACAACACTAAGGAAAGTGTTTGGCTTATAGTAGTTTTGTTTGTTTGTTTTATATATGTTTTTGACTGATTAATTGAAGAGTTTTTCTTTGCATTTACTTAGGGTTTTTCATTTTATGACCAATATTGACCAATATTTTATATTTTGTTCTGTTTTTGTGTTTCATTGTATTTATATTACACTATGTGATGTCATACTCTGCCAGAGAAAAGAACACAATGTGATTCTTGGTATTTTGAATCATTTTTCATCATAAGAAACCTCCATTAATCCATGAGATGTTCACTTTTATTTATGACTGCTCACAAACTTAGAAAGCAATTAATGTCAAATTTAATTAGACTCTAAGACTTTCCCTAAGCAATTATTCACAGATTACAATGAAAGACTACTTTGACTGAAACTCCTGACTAAGGCAAGATGACAGAGGTAAGATAAAAAATAACAGAACTATCATCAGATGAAATAAGAGTTGGAAGCAATAAGGACATCAGAACATTCCCAAACAGAAAAGTAAATAAAAATCTAGAGGACAGATATAACTATAAAAATATAAAGAACAAAATGTCTCTACATTTGTCTAGGTTTGAAAATGATGCTTTACAAAGGACCAAGCAAGGTATTTGGCACAGATTCATCACAAAAGTTTATTTATGTTATGTCAACAGTCAAAGTAAACTATATCATAAACAGTAGAGTTAGGGAAATTGAGAAAAAGGAAAATACAGAAGGAATGGATATATGGTAGGCACAGTATGAAGAGTGCCTTATTTGTGGTTTATTATCATGCTAATAAACCAAATTGGTATTTGGAATGTCAGACATTCTCACCCTGATGAGAATTCATGCTTAGCAAGATCAAGACTGGTTGTTGGTAAATAAGTGATGAGAAACAGATTGAGATGTAATATTAATTCCTAGGTAATGAGTGCTACCTCAGTTTCCTAAGTTAACTGGCTGCCACTTGAATCTGCTAATGATTTTCTATAGGATTAGATTAGAACATTTTCAATGTTAGTCAAGGATAGATTGAGAAACAAAAAGTAATAAAATTAGCCAGCAGCTGTTGTTGTTCAGTCGCTAAGTCATGTCCTACTCTTTGCAACCTCACGGACTGCAGCACACCAGGTTTCCATGTCCTTCACTGTCTGCTGGAGTGTGCACAGACTCATGTCCATTGAGTAAGTGATGCTATCTAACCATCTTATCCTCTCTTGCCCCCTTCACCTTTTGCCTTCAATCCTTCCTAGCATCAGGATCTTTTCCAATGTGTCAGCCATTTGAATCAGGTGACCAAAGTTTTGGAGCTTCAGCTTCAGCACCAGTCTTTCCAATGAATATTCAGCATTGATTTCCTTTAAGACTGATTGACACACTTGCAGATCAAGGGATTCTCAATAGTCTTCTCCAGCACCACAATTTGAAAGCATAAATTATTTGGCACTTAGCCTTCTTTATGGTCCAACTCTCACATCTGTACATGACTACTGGACAAAAAACATAGCTTTGACTATACTGACTTTTGTCAGCAAAGTGAACTCTCTACTTTTTAATATGCTAAGTTTGTTTTACTTCCCTTCCAAGGAGCAAGTGTCTTTTAATTCAAGGCTGTAGTCATCATCCACAGTGATTTTGCAGCCCAAGAAAATAAATTCTGTCACTGTTTCCACTTCTATTTGCCTTGAAGTGACGAGACTGGATGCCACAATCTTAAGATTTTGAATGTTGAGTTTTAAACCAATTTTTCACTCTCCTCTTTCACCCTCATCAGGAAGCTCTTTAGTTCGTGTTCACTTTCTGCCATCCTAGTGATATCATCTGCATATCTGAAGTTGTTGATATTTATCCCAGAAATTGTGATTCCAGCTTGTGATTCATTCAGCAGAGCACTTCACCTATGCTCTCTGCCTATGTTAAATAAGCAGGGTGACAATATACATGAGCTCCATGAACAGTGTGAAAAGCTAGCAGTAGCATTCAAAATTACATTGTGTTCCTAGCTAGTTCTGGTGATCAACAAGATAGGGAAGAATAAGTAAAAGCATTTTTTAGCCTCTCTTTTTGTGTCAGCCCAATTTATATGACTTCGTTTTCACATTGCATCCCATGCTATAGTCTGTCTCTTTATCCAACTACCTTGTGATAGACTGCTTTTAGATATGGGGTCACATAAAATCACAGTGTTCAATGCATTTGATATTAATAGTTTATGTGGTTCAGTCGTTCAGCTGAACTATACCTGTTTCATACATAGCCTTTAAAAATTGTACCTTCTATAATCTGTGTTAGATCCTCAACCCTTCTACTCAGCTTGGTTTATAGCATTTACAGCCATTATCCTGGCTATCATTAGCCAATTAACTTGAAATTTTCAGTTAATGTTTAAAGCTTTCTTTCAAATTTTGTGTTTGGGGCTTATGTTTTATGTTTTAGAATAAGGAGAACCACATATTTTCTGCAGCCTCAAAACCTGGCTTGGCTCTTGTATTATTTGGTTGACTCTGGGAAGTCAGTAACACCTTATTCCCATTATGCAGGACAATTTCAGGGGTATGGTTAAAGGGGAAAGAGGGAGCTGAAGAAACTCTAGGTTTGATAGTCTTTATATTAAGCACAATTTTATTTTATCTTACTTGTATTAATTGCCCAGTGCTGTTGTAATGAAGTACCACAGACGGAGTGGCTTAAAAAAAAATAATAACATTTTTGCTTCATTTTTGGAGACTAAAAGTCCAAAAATCAAGTTGTTGGCAGGACCATGCTCTGTGGAAGGCTACAGGGAAGAATCTATTCCACGTCTTTGTCTTAGTTCCTGGTATTACCAGTAATTCCTGGAACTCCTTGGCTTGTAGTTGCATAGCTGTTATCTCTGCCTCCATCAACACTTGCTGTTTCTCCCTAACACTTTGTATCTTCACACAACAATATTCTTATGCAGACACCAGCCATGTTAGACTAGGAGCCCACTCTACTCGAGTATAAACTCATCTTAACTAATTGTGTTTATATATTTATATCAACTTTATTTTCCAATAAGGTCACTCTTCAAGGTACAGGGGATTAGGTCTTCAACAGATCTGTTTTTGAAAGAGAATCAATTCAATTCTACTATGCTTATGTGTCGACCAACAGGTAGAATTATTCAGGACAATTTTTTATTCCCTTAAAATACTGAAAGGGTCTAAATGACATACAGGTAGGCATCATATAGCATTTCTTGTGCATTTAATATCCTACAAAGTAAACATATATTGTTGGCTCATTATGTTGAGTGGTCTTAAAAATAAGTAGGGATTCATGCTAATATTGATCAAGATAAGTTCAAGATAAGACTTTCTGACTGATTTTCAGTGACTAAATATTTTGTACAAGTTGATCATTCTTTTTGGCAATGTAGTTTAAGAGTTTTGATAGTTTCTCAATAAGAAATATAGTCAGAAACTCATAGTCTTATTTATAAATGACAGTGCAAGCCAACATTTTAGTGTTGGCTGAAATGAAGCTTCCATCTATGTTCCCAAGGGGATTAGAATTTAAATAAATCTGTCACACAGGCAAATGACATGTTTAGCTAACTTTCATAAATAAACCCATTGCTTTTTTTTGTATGTGGAATCTTCTGTTTGTCTTTACATCTTCAGATAGTTTTCTTTGTATTTTTGTGTCATAATAATTGCATAATGAAAGAGTGCTTCATTTTCTTGTTTTTAGAATTTAAATATCTGGTTACCCTCCTGGTCTTATCCAATGACACATTTCTTGGAGGTACAGTTAGGGTTAACTCCTGTTCTCTGGGCTTTTTAAATGTCTAATTACAGAAGTTATTTATTTATTTTTCAATCACCAAAGTAGATATTTTGGGAGAGGAGGACATTTGATCAAATGTTGTGTTTTCTTGCTTCAATTTATTGCATCTAATGGATCTTAGGGCACCATTCATGTTGACAGTAAAAATAATAGCTTTACAAAAGCAGTAACCTGTAGCTACATATTGCAGTTCTGAAAAATGGAAAACTTGGTTCAGGTCACATCTTTTTATTGAGTGACCACCCTCTATAACGGAAGATATAGGTGAGAAAAGAGCATTTCTAATCAAAGTGCACTCAGATAAGGAGGGTCAATTAATCTTTGTCTTTGGAAACTGAGGATAGGAATTAACTTCCATAAACTAGGGTGATGGCAAAGTTCAAATACAATTTACATTATTAAAGTTCTTTATGACTCTTCTTTTTCAGCCTGTGCAAATTACTTTATACTTGTGTCAGCTCATGACTTAATACAGATGCTAGGGCCTGGTTGGTTACCGATGCTAACAAATGTTGAAAACCATACATTATCTTGGCAGTAGCTAAACCTGAATGACTGGGTTGCATTTAGATGAGCTCATCTTAGCTTGTTGTTATCTTTTGGGAGTTTCACCTTAATGCTACTGAGTGAGAAAGCAAAGTGTAAAGTGAAACTTGAATAAATCCAGCTCTGCTTGCTTGCGGGATCTGAATGTGTAAAGTGATTAAAGTATACAGGGCACATTACCAGATCCATAACTTGATCAAAATATATCTTATCTTTTGTCAGAACTGACCTTTGGGAACTGCTGATTCTTGGGGGATTGAAGAATTCTTAAAATTTACACATTCCAGCACTATCTAATGGGGTCTAGTTCACATTTCACTGTATTTCAATGCTGATAGAAATTAATAGATACCTAGTATGCTTTCTATACTGATCCCAGCTATAATTTTAATGCTCATGATGATTGCAGTTTAAGCACTCTTAATTTTTAGTTCATATAATAACTACCAGATTTGGGAGTATAGTAGATAAAAGGGCAGAGTATATTCTAAGGTATATATGCCATGAATCATGAATTATGTCCTTATGGACACTATATTAAACAGTAGAAAATATGAGGTATAATTAATGTGATTACACATAAATTATGTGATTACAGGAAATATATTAATTGACTTTTCTATGCACATCTTTGCTACAGACATTGAAAGAATATGAAAATGTTAATTGCTCAGTCATGTCCAAATCTTTGCAATCCCATGGACTGTAGCTCACCAGTCTCCTCTGTCCAGAGGATGTCCCAGGAAAGAATACTGGACTGGGTTGCCATTCCCTTCTCCAGGGGATTTTCCTGACCCAGGGATAGAACTTGGGTCTCCTACACTGCAGGCAGATTCTTTACCATCTGTGCCACCAGGGAAGCCCACAGACATTGCACCATAATTAATTGGCTGTAAGACAATTTTGCTGTGAAAGAAAATAACTGGTTGACAGTTTTTGATTCGCTAGTCTGATTTAGCTGGTTGAAATGTATTAGCATTTCTTTCTGTTCACAATTTTCTTGATGGCCTCACTGAGCTGATAATACATGATGATGATTTCCCCTATTGAGCCCATATCTCCCAAAGAACTTTGGAAAATCTATCAGTGAACATGTGACAAGAAGCCAAAAACACACAACACCAGAGGTTTTCACAACAAATACAAAGTTCAGTTACAAATATGCACAATAGTGTTTGGAAACTGATGATTCTATTACTAAAGAAAAAACATTTAGCAAAAAAGAAAATGTATGATGCTGAAGGAGGAAATGAATCAGCAAGCTATATATATGTGTGTGTGTGTGTGTGTGTGTGTGTGTGTGTGTGTGCATGTGTGTGTGTTTGTTAATATGAATGAAAGACTAGTGCTTAGGTACAACCCACAGTATAAAATCAGTTGTTTGTTCCATGATTCTACACACATTTTTAACTGTATTCAAACATTTTTGTATTTCTCAATGAAGTCTTTTTAACCTTGTTATTTTTTCTCATGTTTCATTGTGTCCTTTTTTAATATCCCTCTTTTATTTTTCATTATTTAATCTTTGACAGAAAAACTGCCTTGTGACCAACTAGTTATGCTGTAAACAAGTTAGTAACAAAACTGTTTGTGGCAAAGGTGTGTATGTGTTAGTTGCTGGGCCGTGTCTGACTTTTTGCGACCCCATGGACTGTAACCAGCTAGGCTTCTCTGTCCGCAGGATTCTCCAGGGAAAAATACTGGAGTGGATTGCCATTCTCTTCTCCAGAATATCTTCCTGACCCAGGGATCAAACTCAGGTCTCCTGCACTGCAGGCAAATTCTTTACTGTATGAGCTACTGGGAGGTCCGGATATGACAACGATGATTATGGCAAAATTACTGGACACAGAGTGCATCAGATAGGAAGTTTTACTATGGAAAAAAAATTTCAGCAAAGATTTTCATTGCTTTTGAACAAAAATGAAGTATCAAAAAATGTTTATGTAACAGACTGTAGAAATACAGTGTTCTGTATTCTATAAATGTTGTTATAGATAAAATCTACTTCAATGAGATCACCCCTATAATAGCATAGTATTTTACAGACATATACTGGTAAAACATTTAAATTTGTATCTAATAAATAATGTTATTAGGATGTCAATACCATTAGCTCACTGATCTTTCTGTTTTCAGTTGCCATATTGACACCAAAATTATTACTTCAGTGACAGGTACTTCACATTATTTTTTTTAATGTTCAGTATACTTTTATTTTAATTATAAATTTAAAGAATGTTTAGGCTTCAAATTTGTGATAAGCCTTAGTCAGCATGATGTCACTCACTAATGGATCACAATAGAATTTTGTTGTCGTTGTTGTTGTTGGCTGACAATGTCAATTTCCAGCAGCATGTTTTGAATAATAATAGCTTATCCAATTATTGATTTTAACTGTTTTTTAAAAACATGTTTTGAGTAGTAATCTTACTTTCACTAGATTATCTTTCTGACATATCAAAACTTAATGAGAAGTTACACACAAAGCTGAAATAATGTCTCTTAGGTAACTAAAATTTTTAAGAGGACTTAACACCTAATCGCTACTGAAAATAATGTTAGCTCTTCTTTTTGTGATAAATTATCTCACAAAATAACAGTGAAGTCCTCATGTTTTCTGCTTCATTTCTTCTTTGTTTTTTCCTTTTTTCACCTTCACCTGAGTGAAGAGAAGACTCTGACAGCACACTTGGCTTGCATATTTCTCAGGATATTTGGTCTTAAGCTGATCAAAGATATTTTTTCGAAACAAAAAATCACTCAATGCATATGTACTTAATTTGGCAAGAGACCATTTCTAGCATATTTTCCCTTAAGTGTCAAAGGGATAATAGAATTCTGTGAAATTATATGTTGCTCTGTCCCTGCCAAACTCTAGCCTTGATTCTCATGAAGAATTTTCTCCAAAAAGAAAATAGCTTCATTTTATATAATGACCCTGAAAATTTCTTATTGTTCATGGTAAAAAACAAAATTAAGATGCTTTTGCTGAGATCAACAAGCTGTTGAAAATCTTGGCATGATCTATTCATTGTTTTGTGTGTTGAAAAATAATTGATAGATGGTATTGCATTTTTGTGACTGAAAATATTAATGATTGACATGTGGTACATTTTTAATTGACTTGGGATCAAGACTTATAGGCCCCCTTTCAGCAAATCTGGTGGCTTTCCAGAATTTGTGTACCCTTAGTTGAGAATGTGGAAATTAAGAGTGATAAAATAAGCCAAAGCATTCATGGTAACTGCAGCTGTTAGGCAGAAAACTCCAAGAAAAAAAACTTGGATGATTTTTTCATTTAAAAGTGGTTAAAGAAGTAATTTAAGTTAGGTATGTTTGTTATCATTCAGAAAAGTGAATGACAATTTAATTTTACATATAAACATGGAGAAACAAAGAGTATCATAAGTTTATTTTCCCCTTCTAATTTGAGACTATCTCATTTTACTTGCCTTACCAGCTCAATGGACATGAGTTTGAGCAAACTCTGGGAGTTGGTGATGGACAGGGAAGCCTGGCATGCTGCAGTCCATGGGGTCGCAAAGAGTTGAACACAACTGAGTGACTGAACTGAACTGACATCTTACTTGTCAGTACATATTATTCCCAAAAGGATGTGGTTTATCTTTTATCCAGTTAAGCTACAGAGTTTGTAAATGATAGCTTCCATTTCTTCCCTGGAGAGAGTATTATACATCATTATCATAAGAAGTTTTTTGCTGACATTGGCCTAAGTGCTTGTTTTTATTCTGCTACTCGGGGTTCTGATACCTTAAATAATGTCATTTTATACTTGATGTTTACACTTTCAACATTGGTTTTCCATTCACTTAATTCTGTCTGTAACTTGCTTTCTAGTATCTATGTAAATGTTTTCTCTCCCATGCTGGAAATAAATACTAATGAAGATGCACTTGTTATTAAAGGGCAAGAGAATCCCTTGAGCAGCTGAGTCAAGGTCTAAGTTTTATTCCCTCTGCTAATTGACTGAATGAGAACTACTATTCTAAAATGAAAGTCAGGGCAGATATGTAAATTAAGAATGAAGTAAAACTTAAGTTTTAAGCAATTGATGCAGAGGATTATGAGGAAGAAAACTTTGGAGAGGAGAAATTAAGTTGTTTCAATCACTGTTATGCATGAACCTCTCTTTTTCTGATTTTCCTTTAATATAAAGGCATGTCTTTTTTTGTACTTAGTCTTGCCTCAGATATTAAAAAAAAATGCATTTAAAATATATAAAAAAATCACTGTACCCCTGATATGTGATTTTTATGTCACCAATTTGCTTTCCAAATACTAACTTGAATTGATGAATTCTTATCCATCAAATGAGAAGTTTTTGGCATTGTTAGAAATCTAGATAGAATTTAAATAGAAGAAGGACTGAGTTTAAGAAGTCATGTTAGTAACTCTAAACTGACCGTAGGTTCTGGTTTGCCTAGGACCATTCTGATTTATATTTTGAAAAAAAGGAAAACATAAACAGAGATATAGTGGGAGTTACTCTGAGTTTATTACAAAACAAGATACGAAAACCTGATTAAAAAAAAAAGATCAGGCTGAGTGAAATGGTACCCATAGATTAAATGTCAAAGACGAACTTAGAATTTATAGGTGACAAGTATGTGTGTGTGAGAGAGAGAGAGAGAAAGAGAGAGATAAACCTTTGAATCCCAGTCTCTGTGGCCAGAGACAAGAGTGAGACCTATAAAGGCAACAGCCCCAGTGGCTGCACAGGGGATGGTGAGTGGTGAGTTTGAAGTCTTTGTCTAGTCAGTTCAGAACTTGTTGGCTATAGTGGATGCCAGGGCAGGCCACTATTGTCCACCTGTTGAGTGTAGGATAATAGAATTGTGAATTCACTGTCACCAGCATCACCATCTTTCTCTGGATTCTGATCAGTTGTCTGAAAAATAGTTGTTCTTGTTTCTTCTGTTTGCTGACTGCTTGCTGTCTTGTGCTCTTCAAATTCAAGAACACACTGAGGACACGTCTGCATAAGCACACTCAAAGATCGCCAATCTATTTTCTACAATCAAAATGTGGTCCTGAGGTCTTGTCCTATGTATCTTTTTCATGGATTTTAAAATTTGTTTAAAAAAATAATTTTGTAAGCAGTCATATCAAAACCCTGGTTGGGGGGTGGTTTCCAATGCCTACTTTTACTTCCAATCTCTGCCATAGCTCCATTTAGAAGCCATGACATACATGATTTTTGTAGAATTTTAATTTGGTTAAGTGAAAGACCCCGAGACCATCAAAAGCACAGTTCTTTTTACTTGAACTTTCTCAAATACATTCTAACAAACACCTTTATCCTAAATACAATATGCAGAGTTTTTCAAGAGCAGTAGTAATAGAAAACTAACCTCTTCTTAAACAAGGAGTGTTAAACACATGCCCCTTGCTGGACACGAGCTGTAATATCCACCTGTGCTAGGACCAGTGTCTGACCTAAAAGATGCAGTAAGCTATCATAGAATGGTACCAAGATGGGGGAGGCAAAGATCGTCCCTGGTGCAGGTAATAGGGGAGTGTGTTATGCATAGGAAATTTTTAAAAGAATAGTAATGTTGACTTACAACTGCTAATTTTTACTGCTTTTTATTGCTATCATGCTCCAGCAATTCTAAACAATAGTGTGACAAAATACTCCACCCTGCCAGGTCTGAATGCTTCCACTGCCAACCCCTACCCCCTTTGGGGCTCCAATAGATATAGCCTCCATCCTTAGACAGTGGAAGAGAACATAGGAATGGAAATTTAGGTGTATAAGAAATTTGTGCAGGAAACAGACTGAGAACTAGTGCCAGGGACCTAGTGGAAAGTAGTCTGAATATGCGTGTTGTGCTGTAAGTCTTAAACCATGTTTATAACTGTTTTCTGCACCGGTGAACTAAAAATTAAAGTGCATGTTTAATTTAAAAATACACACTAAAAAATAAAAATAAAAATACACACTAAATGTTCAGTTTTCAAGAAAGTTTTTTCATCCACCATAAGAAACTTGGTGTTACCCCTGACTGCATAAAATCAGGAGAAATAAATCTGCTAAAGAAATATCAGCATTTATTTCACAAGTTAATGGGTAATTTGGGAAGACTGACCCTCTGCAAAGTTGATGTTAAATATAGGCAGCTGCATAATGTGTATTTGCAATGTCATTCCATGAAATCATACATTTTATTTAAATAAAGTGACCCTTCATTTACCTTATTGTCAAATCTAAGTTTTCCTCTGCACATAGAAAGCATTACACAATGACTGTTAATATATTGTCTCTATCTACAAAAGAAAAATTTGCAAGTAGATAAATACCAGCTTATATATTAGTGATATCAGATTCTCCAAAGAGAGAATCACTTCACATTAATTGCAAAGTGGGTTTTCTTTGCTGTATTGAACTGATAAAATGTATATAAAACTTTCAAAAATTCCTGTAAAAGATGAACCACCAGAAGTAACTGGAAAATTTCCTATAACTTCAGATTAAAATTTCAGTGGAAACAATGACAGACTTTATTTTCTTGGGCTCCAAAATCACTGCAGATGGTGACTACAGCCATAAAATTAAAAGATACTTGCTCTTTGGAAGAAAACCTATGACAAACCTAGACAGTGTATTAAAAAGCAGAGACATTATTTTGCTTACAAAGGTCCAAATAGTCAAAAGCATGGTTTTTCTAGTAGTCATGTATGGATACGAATTGAACCATAAAGAAGGCTGAGAACTGAAGAATTGATGCTTTTGAATTGTGGTATTGGAGAAGACTCTTCAGAGTCTTTCCAAGGAAATCAAACCAGTCAATCCTAAAGGAAATCAGTCCTGAATATTCACTGGAAGAACTGATGCTGAAACCAAAGCTCCAATATTTTGGCCATCTTATACGAAGAGCCAACTCATTAGAAAAGACTCTGAAGCTGGGAAAGAGTGAAGGCAGGAGAAGGAGATGGCAGATGATGAGATGTTTGGATGGTGTAGGAGACAGGAAAAATAAAAGCAGGCCCTGGCAAGGTCTACAAAAGAAATGTATAATTATTGATAAACTGGATGTTATAAGGCATGAGACTCTTGGAACAAGTCCAGAGGGAACAGTTCATAGTCTTGAAAACAAAATATGATCCTGGGGTTGGAAAACTGACTCCAGACTGTTTCTCAACTGGCATCTCAGAGTCACATGTTTTACATATCTGGTGGAAATCTATAGATAAGATTATTAGTCTTAGTTACTGATTTGTTATTGATTACTGGTTCTTAATTACTCAATGGTTAATGATCATTTTGTTCTTTGGCCCTGAAGGTCACATGAGTTATAGTTTAGTCAGTTCAGTCACTCAGTTGTGTCCAGCTCTTTGCGAACCCATGGACTGCAGCACACCAGGACTCCCTGTCCATCACCAACTCCCAGAGTCTACCCAAACCCATGCCTATTGAGTCGGTGATGCCATCCAGCCATCTCATCCTCTGTCGTCCCCTTCTCCTCCTGCTCCCAATCCCTCCCAGCATCAGGGTCTTTTCCAATGAGTCAGCTCTTCACATCAGGTGGACAAAGTATGGAGTTTTAGCTTCAGCATCAGTCCTTCCAATGAACACCCAGGACTGATCTCCTTTAGGATTGACTGGTTGGATCTTCTTGCAGTCCAAGGGACTCTCAAGAGTCTTCTTCAACACCACAGTTCAAAAGCTTCTTCTTCTGTGCTCAGCTTCTTCAAAGTCCATCTATACATGCCTATTGGAAAAACCATAGCCTTGACTACATGGACCTTTGTTGACAAAGTAATGTCTCTGCTTTTTATTTATTTATTTTTTTTTAAATTTTTATTAGTTGGAGGCTAATTACTTTACATCATTACAGTAGTTTTTGTTATACATTGATATGAATTAGCCCTGGATTTACATGTATTCCCCATCCCAGTCCCCCCTCCCACCTCCCTCTCCACCCCATCCCTCTGGGTCTTCCCAGTACACCAGGCCCGAGCACTTGTCTCATGTACCCAACCTGAGCTGGTTATCCGTTTCACCCTAGATAATATACATGTTTCAATGCTGTTCTCCTGAAACATCCCACCCTCTCCTTCTCCCAGAGTCCACAAGTCTGTTCTATACATCTGAGTCTCTTTTTCTGTTTTGCATATAGGGTTATCGTTACCATCTTTCTAAAGTCCATATATATGTGTTAGTATACTGTAATGGTCTTTATCTTTCTGGCTTACTTCGCTCTGTATAATGGGCTCCAGTTTCATCCATCTCATTAGAACTGATTCAAATGAATTCTTTTTAATGGCTGAGTAGTATTCCATGGTGTATATGTACCACAGCTTCCTCATCCATTCGTCTGCTGATGGGCATCTGGGTTGCTTCCATGTCCTGGCTATTATAAACAGTGCTGCGATGAACATTGGGGTGCACGTGTCTCTTTCAGATCTGGTTTCCTCGGTGTGTATGCCCAGAAGTGGGATTGCTGGGTCATATGGCAGTTCTATTTCCAGCTTTTTAAGAAATCTCCACACTGTTTTCCATAGTGGCTGTACTAATTTGCATTCCCACCAACAGTGTAAGAGGGTTCCCTTTTCTCCACACCCTCTCCAGCATTTATTGCTTGTAGACTTTTGGATAGCAGCCATCCTGACTGGCGTGTAATGGTACCTCATTGTGGTTTTGATTTGCATTTCTCTGATAATGAGTGATGTTGAGCATCTTTTCATGTGTTTGTTAGCCATCTGTATGTCTTCCTTGGAGAAATGTCTGTTGAGTTCTTTGGCCCATTTTTTGATTGGGTCATTTATTTTTCTGGAGTTGAGCTGGAGGAGTTGCTTGTATATTTTTGAGATTAATCCTTGTCTGTTGCTTCATTTGCTATTATTTTCTCCCAATCTGAGGGCTGTCTTTTCACCTTGCTTATAGTTTCCTTTGTTGTGCAAAAGCTTTTAAGTTTCATTAGGTCCCATTTGTTTATTTTTGCTTTTATTTCTAAAGTTCTGGGATGTGGGTCATAGAGGATCCTGCTGTGATTTATGTCGGAGAGTGTTTTGCCTATGTTCTCCTCTAGGAGTTTGATAGTTTCTGGTCTTACATTTAGATCTTTAATCCATTTTGAGTTTATTTTTGTGTATGGTGTTAGAAAGTGTTCTAGTTTCATTCTTTTACAGGTGGTTGACCAGTTTTCCCAGCACCACTTGTTAAAGAGGTTATCTTTTTTCCATTGTATATCCTTGCCTCCTTTGTCGAAGATAAGGTGACCATAGGTTCGTGGATTTATCTCTGGGCTTTCTATTCTGTTCCATTGATCTTTCATTCACGACTGAAAGTATAATAAAGCTGGCTTGGATTCAGTTTCGGCACCTTCACCTTTGAGCGGTGTTGGTCCCCTGATCTTCGCTTTTCCCTGAATTCTTGTGTCTTGTTTCTCATTCTCTCGCTGTACGACGCTTTCGGAAATCCTGCTTGTCGAGCCCGTCTCAACAGGAAGGCATCACTGATTCAATGCATATGAGTTTGAGGAAGCTCCGGGAGATGGTGAAAGACAGGGAAGCCTGGTGTGCTGCAGCCTATGGGGTCACAAAGAGCTGGACACGACTGAGCAATGAAGCAACAGCAACAAAATTGAAGATAAAATTATTTATTATATTAAAAATCTTTGATAGGGTAACGCTTTGCATTAGAAAGTTCTTAATTTAGAAACCAAAGATATAATTTGTAGTAGATAGTAAAACAAATTCTATTTGTAATTATTTCCAAAAATGTTGTGAAATTCTAAAATCAAAATACAAACTGTAGTTGTACTTAAACACTGATAGACTTACTGAAATATAATTTTTTGTTAACAGATAATGCTGAATTTTAAACTGTACATCAGCATGGTGGTAATACTTTCTATGTGGTTCATCATTAATTGGAGTTTAGAAATGTTTGAGCTTTTCAAAAGATATATTTAAAATCAGACTAAGTGTCCTAAAATTTTATTGGACTTTTCAACAGTAAATCCTTTAAATTGTAGTTCCATAGTGCTCAATAACAGTTTGAAATATTTAATCAAGCATTCTTCAAATGGAGTGCTAAAATGTCAGCATGTTAGGCTTTCAGAAAATTGTGCTCATAGGAAAAAATGTGTGCAACAGTATGATATTGGGATGAACTACTACAAAGAGAAGGGATGAACTGAACAAATTAAAGCAAAGGTAATACATTCAATCAAATTTACCTTTGAAATTTTATATTCATACTTTGAAATACCTCAACCTGAGATAAAGTGCCTTAGTGGAGCTGCTTATTTATTTTAAAATAATTGAAAATGCTCCTTGGAAAAGTATATTTGAATTGAGAAAGGGCATCAAAATAGTAACATATTGGGTAAGTTGCTTTTATCTTTGATTATTTAGGATACTTATTCAGCTACAGATCACACACATAGCAACACATATTCACACCTCATGTATTTAGACATTCACCTATAATACACACATGGATATGCCTACTTGCATTTTCAAATACATCTATTTATGAATATGTACTTGTATTAGTATATTTATACAAGCATAACATTTATATGTGGTGCTGCATGTATATCTATATGTATAGGTTTGTGTATATTGTGAAATATCTTTAAAAATAAGAAAATTACTTCCTTCATTTTGGTCACTTGATATGATCTAATATACAATCAAATTTAAGTATCTGGAAAAACTCCTCTGTCTTTGCACATGTGTTAAGCTTTTCCCAAAGTCTATTATCTCAAATTTTCTAGATGAAAACATTGAATACTCTGCTGTTACTCAAGTCAGATTTACATAGGATAATTTCAAGAATGTTTCTTCTTCCTTCATAACTCTAAATTTTATTTAGAAGTGTTTCATACATGCTTATTAGGAAGCATACCATGAAAGTTCTTGAAATTTCACTGTGTCCATTCCTTCCACCACTCTCAAAGCTAGCCACTTAGGACTATACCAGAAATCATCAGCTTTGTGTTTAACTGTGCTTGGAAAGAATGCTTTAGAAGATTCTTTTGTAGTGTTTTGGGGGGGGCACATACTAATGATATGCTTGCTATCTTGCCTTAAATATGGTGATACTTAAATATTTTAGTCTTCTACTGCTATTGTCAATTTTACGTTTAAGAGATCTTTGTGTTGGTGATAGAGAAGACAAAGAAATCGCTAAGTGAGTTTCATCTTGTCTCATACAAAATACTTTTTATTATGAAATCAAGGGTGATTTTAGTCTTTCCATGAAAAATTAGCAAGTAAAATGTGTCTTATCTGAAAGATTTTATTAGCAAAAAACTCCAAATCAAGTTTATTTTAAAATATTTAAAGCTACTTTATAAAATAATGATTAAAAATTAGGATATACCAATGATAAGATTAACCAAATATATTGATAATGGAAAAGCAATCCATTAAAAACTATTTAAGTCTCTTTATTGTTATATTAAAAAGTTATAGTCAAATTGTAGTTATATACTTGGCAGAGTCTGAGCTTTCCAATTACTACTGACTTGTTAACCACTTCAGGCTCATTCAAAGCTGTCAAAATCAAAAGAAAGCCAAATGACTGATTCATGTCAATGTATGGCAAAAACTGCTACAATATTACAAAGTAATTAGGCTCCAATTTAAATAAATTTTTTAAAAAGTCAAATGACTCCTATAACCTCTCACATTCAGAAAAGCAGAGGAATTTTAGAAAGTTCTCAAAAGTGTTTAGTAAACATCTACCATGTACCATACATGGTGTTAAACACCAAAGGCACAAGCATCCATGTGAGACATCTCTTTTGGTCTAGTTGAGCAGTTTGATGGAGAAAACAGATATACAAGCAAATTGAAACACCACATGAAAGCACTAAAAAGTAGACATAAGCTCCTGTTTTATAAAACAATCTTTCGTTGAAAATCCTTTCTTTTCCAGAAGATATTTAAGCACCCTTCATGGACTATTATCTTTACATGAGTTAAAGATAGAGGGAAAAACAGACTGGAAAAGATAATCCAAGTAGCTCTACAAAATGTATTCTACTAAATAGCCATTAAGCCAGGAAATAAAATGAAAAAAAAAAAAATTTTTTTTTTTTTTTGCTCAATTCCCACATGCAATTGCTTTTACATTATTTTATTTTTCTACTTCATGCCCTTTTCTGTCTCTGCATTTACTTCCACTTGTAATATGTACTTCACAGCTTTCATCCAGTTCTTTTGTATTTTGAAAAGGCAACACAGAGTGTGATTTGTGAATCAGTTGAGGGTTTTATAAAATTTAAGCACACTCTAATCATGAATGACATTTTCTTTTTCTTTTGAGTAAAATGGGTATTTTTAAATTGAAGTGTCTGTTAGGTGTGAAAAGCAAAATAACACTTAGTGAAGTAATTTATTAGACCTCAGTTCATAGAAGTTTATTTGCATTTTGCTTTAGAAAATGTAAGAGTAAACAAAATTGTGTGTTTGTTAAGTGAAAGAATACTTAATTAAACTTATCAAAATGAGAGTCTTGATGAATTAACACATTATGGTATTCAACTAGTTAGAAACAATTGCTGAATTTTCAATATTTTTAGTAAGTTCATCTGTTTAACTTTCCACATTAATATTATTAGCCACGGAATGACTAGAATTAGACTCCTGATGGTCACGGAGGCGTGACTATGTTGATCTTCATTAGCACTGTTATCTTTACAGCACTTGAACCAAATCATGAGTTATAATCAGCTTAATTACATTCTCCTCTGTGTGAAGGGAATAGCTTCATTTAAGATTCTCAAACTCAGTGCCAGGTATAGGCACTATGTTTGATATCTTAGTCTAAGGGATACTGAAGTAACAAACAACTGACTTAAAACCAACAGAAATGAATATCTGTTGTGGTGCGCTTGTGGCTCTTTCTCACATCTTTATTTCTCACATATTTATTTTCTTTATTGAATTTGCTTCCCCTACCAGAGATATGGTGTCTCCTGGAAAACTGACATGGCAGCCCTGCCATTCATGATTAATTGGGTAAAGCCAGTCACATTATTGAATGGAATTTGTCTCCAATAAGCAGGGGTCAGTAGGAAGGAGCAGTAAGTATTTCAGCAATAGTCCATTCTATCTCAGAGGCAAAGGGTAGGAAATATCTGTGTTGGCCCTAGTGCCTCTTTGTGTCTCAGGCCAGTCTTCTCCTGGAAGAACTATCATTTTTAACCTATTAAAGTATTCTATTCATTTACTGTAGATTTGTCTTTAGTTTTATAATTATCCATTATACTCTACTTTTGCAAATAATTTGAAAAAAAATTCTTTAATTTTTATTCTTTTTTATAATTTTTATAATTTTTATAATTTTTATAATTATTCATTCTTAAAATGAATAATCCTTTAACAAAGAGTATACATTCTAAATTCCCCTTTTATAAAAAAAAATCATCTACATTTTACTTCAAACCTTAGTCCCACTTTTACATTGAGTAACAAATATTCAGCATACAAAACTTTACTCCTCCTTTCAATATTATGTATTACCACAAAAATCAATATTAGAATTATTTTAAACAATCTGAACATGACTTTTCAATGATCTTAAGACAGTATTTCAAGTGACCATATCAACCAGGTGAGGTTAGCACTCAAGAAGTAGACTTTTTACCTTTCCTGCTTATGTCCTTAGTGTAAATTAAAACAAAGAAACAAAATCTTTTCACAACTCTCTCCATCACTACTTCTTACCTTCTAGTGAACTAGATTACATTCCTATTATCTTCCCTTCCCCTGGGCCCAGACACTTCTAGTCCTCAAACTCATTCTTTGCTCTCAATCCACATTGCATATATGACCTTGCTTTCTTCTCCAATAAGTTAAACTGCTTGATCAGTAACTTCCCTTGGACTCAAAATTGCATGGGACTAGGAATAGGGAATGCAATTACTGTCCACTACTTCTGTTTCAGTGCAGCATCTTCTACTACAATAACCCTCTGGCCCTCTCTCTATTCTTCACCCATCTTTACATAGAGAATGAGAGTGAATTATCCCTGAAACAATTTAAGATAATAAAATCTTTGAGATATATTTAAGAGAAAATACTGAGCATGCTAATCTCAGTGTCTTCCCTTTTGGAAGTCAGCCTATTTATATGGATTTTGCTTAATTACCTACTGCCTGTCATATGGAAAGAAATCTGCCCTTGAAAGGAAAGATGAACAACTAACTAATCAACTGTTCAGTGATGGGTAAGCATATCTAACTCAGGGATGAAATTGGCAATTTTGTTTGTTACAGAAGGAAAGTCATATTCTGCAATCACCTTTCATAGGAATTAAGGTGAGACTTTGTTTTTATTATTCATATTCCTGAACCCTTTTCTCAACTTGCTCCATTCTTGAGTAATAAAGCATGTGTTATTTATTTGAATGCCTTAAAACCTAACTCACAATATCCACATCATTTTTCCTGGCAGTATTTTGCCCTATAAACTTCAATTTCCTTCTTATATCTGGGTTGCTTAACATTTCTGGGAGAAATAATACAGTTCTGTGCATGGATATAATTACTCCTTTATAATCTTTATAAAGACTTCCCAGGTGGCTCAGTGGTAAAGAATCCACCTGCCAATGCAGGAGATGTAAGTTTGATCCCTGAATCAGGATGATCCCCTGGAGGAGGAAATGGCAACCCTCTTCAGTATTTCAGTATTCTTGATGGGAAAATTCCATGGATAGAGGAGCCTGGTGGGCTACTGTCCATGAGGTCACAAAGAATTGGACCCAATGTAGTGACTGAGCACACACACACACACACACACACACACACACACTTTATAAATCCCATAGCAGCAAGACAATCAGTATTCAGTAGTATGGCTAGGAGAAAAGGAGTTAAGGACCTGAGCTCTAAGGTTAACATTGCCTTGGCTCTTCTATATCCAACATAGGAACTTTAGGTCGGGAGCATGTTACTTAAGGTCTCTCTGCCTCAGATTCCTCATTTGTAAACTTCAAATATTATAGCACTGAACTCATGTGATGGCAAAGATTAAAATAGCACATGTATAATTCTCAAAACAGTGCCTGGAAATAATGTCAGTTATTATAACCTTGGCAATTATTTTTTGTGGGCTTTGTCCCTTGCGTAGTCCATTCAGGACACATAACAGATATATTCTTCAATTTTATCTTTCTTCATATGTGTACTAAAGCTTTTTCTTGAAGTGCTGTCTTGACCTAGTATTGAGGCCTTGCCTCAAGGCTAGTCAGTTTCCCTTAAATAGCTAATTGCTGTAGTCCACACTCAATCATTTGTCTTATCAGTGTCTCACATTTCCAACCACCATGCCCCATTTCCAGTTGCTGCTGGGCCCAGTACCAGACAAGTAGGGACAGACTCTGTGGCTCAGAGCCTAAAAGGTTATTCAAATTAGCCAATGGGTAGGGAGCCCTTGAAATCTAGCCAAGCCTTCCTCACTTGCCAGGTAAAACTATCCCCTGTAATTCCAGCTCACTATTACCATGTTCCCAAATTGTGTGACCCTTTATGGTAACTTTCTCTCATCCACAGCTATAAGTAACAAAGAGTTCTGCCTTCATTTTTCACACTTTCAATGTGTTGTGCTCCTTAAAGAATGTTTAAGTCTTATAAAGCTTATACAGTGATATGTTCCTCATGTAAATGATAGCATATGATATTTGTCTTTGTCTGACTTACTTCACTCAGTATGACAAACTCTAGGTCCATCCACATTGCTTCAAATAGCATTAATATGTTCTTTTCTAGGACTGAGAAATATTCCACTATATATATATGTACCATATCTTCTTTATTCGTTCTTCTGTTGATGGACATTTAGCGTGTTTCTATGCCTTGGATATTATGAATAGTACTGCTAGGAATGGAGGGGTGCATGTATTTTTTGAATTATGACTTTCTCCAGATAAATGCCCAGGAGTGGGATTGCTGGATCATATGGTAATGCTATTTTTAGTTTCTTAAGGAACCTCCATACTGTCCTTCATAGCGGCTGTAATAATTCACATTCCCACCAACAGTGTAGGAAGGCTCCCTTTACTCCACACCATCTCTAGCATTTATTATCTTTAGTTTTTGATAATGGCCATTCTGATCATTGTGAGGTGATACCTCATTGTAGCTTTGATTTGCATATCTCTAACAATCAGGGAAGTTAAACATCGTTCCATGTGCTTTTCAGCCGCCTGTATGTCTTGTTTGGAGAAATGCCTATCTAGATCTTCCACCCATTTTTATTATTATTATTAGGTTTTGAAGTACTTGTTGTTGTTGTTGTTGTTATTGTTTGATTTTGTTTCTTTCTTTTTCATTTTATTAAGCTACATGAGGTGTTTCTGTATACTGGACATTAATCCCTTGCCAGTCACTTCATTCACAAATATTTTCTCCCATTCTGAGGATTCTCTTTTTATTTTGTTAATGGTTTCCTTTGTTCTGTAAAAGCTTTTAAGTTTAATTAGGTCCCATGTTTTTATTATTGCTTTTATTTTCATTACTGTAGTATCCAAAAAGATCTTGCTGTGTTCTGTGTCACAGAGTGTTCTAAGTTCTCTTCTAAGAGTTTTATAGTATCCAGATTTAGTTTAGGCCTTTAGTCCATTTTGAGTTTATTTTTGTGTGTGGTGCTAAGGAGTGTTGTAATTTAATTCTTTTCACATGTAGCTGTCCAGTTTTCCCAGCACCACTTATTGAAGAAACTATCTTTTCTCCATTGTATATTCTTGCCTCTTTGTCATGGATGAGGTGACCATGGTGGGTAGGTTTATCTTTGAACTTTCCATCCTGTTCCGTCTATCTACATTTCTGTTTTTATGCCAGTACCACACTGTTTTGATTATTGTAGTTTGAGGTATAGTCTGAAATCAGGTAGCCTGATTCCTACAGTTTTCATTCTCAAGATTGCTTTGGTTCTTCAGGGTTTTTTATGTTTCCACAGAAAGTATGAAAATTGTATTCTAATTCTGTGAAAAAATGCCCAGCAATAAGTCTCATCCAGCAAGGCTTTAGGGGTTCTCCAGATGATATGATGCACCTGGGACTGAGACACACCTTGAAAATAGCTTCCTTGTAATGTAAAGCATGACTTCTGAAGTCAAGCTGACCAAACTTACCCCCAAGCCACCACTGTTTAACTGAGTGACCTTGAGCAAGTGAGTTAATTTCTCTAACTAAAAGACTGATATAGACAATGAAATCAATGTTTACTTAGGGAAGTCAAACTTTCATCACCTTCTCCCTTCTAGTGGTCTACTTCTGTTAATAGAACCAAAACATTAAAAACATCAGTGTTTGTGGAGTTGTATGGAATGTCTTTAACCATACCCACATCTTACATGAATGTAAGTGCACCTACTGCTATAAAAATAAATTAATACACCAAAAGTTATGTGATTAAGAATTACTCAGTCTGCAATTGGTAGTGGTATCTCAAACCATCAAGGCACAGAAAGAGAATTCTTGCAAAGTGAAACAAACTAAATTATTTTCTAGCATAATACTTAAACTTAAAGATTTTAAAGACCCTCAAAGTGATTTTATATTCTGGAAAGATATTCACAATATATCATCATATGAAAAGTCAGATTAACAAGATAAACATTTTTAAAAAAACACAGAGGACAACATGTTCCTCACTCTACCTCAAAGAAAGTGTTTTCCTCTCCTGAATGTAAAAGCCCAGGTTGGATGCATGAGACAAGTGCTCAGGCCTGGTGCACTGGGAAGACCCAGAGGGATGGGGTGGAGAGGGAGGTGGGAGGGGGGACTGGGATGGGGAATACACGTAAATCCATGGCTAATTCATTTCAATGTATGACAAAAACCACTGCAATGTTGTAAAGTAATTAGCCTCCAACTAATAAAAATAAATGGAAAAAAAAAAAGTGAATTGTCCACCATATACTTCTGGAAAGTCTATTATCACACATTTTTTCTGAAGTCACAAATCAAAACCACAATAAATTATCACCTTACATTTTAAAAGATGACTGTTATTTAAAAAGAAAGATAATAAGTGTTGACAAGGTTGCTGGGAGATTAGAACACTTGTACACTGCTGTAAGAGTATAAAGTGGTGCTGTCAGTATGGAAAGCAAGATGGAGATTGCTCAAGAAAAAGAACAAGAGCTACCAGGCACAATTCCTCTATATGAGGCGTAAGTAAACAGAATAATGATGGTTGCCAGGAAATGGGTAAGGAGATATGGGGAGTTGTTCAACTGATATAAATTTACATTAATTAGTGCAGTTTTTATACCAATTGAAGCTGGAGGAATGAAACAGTTTATCAAGGGAAAGGTGGTTTTTCTTGAAAGTTCTTTTCTTTCTCCAAATTTGTACACTTGAATCACCAACAATAAGGGGATATGAGGTCAACAGCTTTGATTCACATTTTGAAGAACATATCGCTTCCACAGTTAATAATAACTAGATACTTATATAATTACAGTTGGTGAAAGTATGGTCTGGAAATACGAGCCTTTACAGAAACAAATCTCTGAAATAGAGGCAATTTAAAGTGATGTTCCTCAATCAGTTACAGCTTAACTTATATTTGCTATAAGAATTCTGGTATCCAGGAAGGTTAACATATATAATGATACATGAATGAGATTTTTTTTTTTTTTCTGTTTGGGTATATTGTAGCATCACAGTATGGTATTCCATAACAAATTCCTAACTAAAATTATATTTTAACTCACATTTAAAAAGTCAGAAAGTTTCCATTAATACATTGAATGGGAGATAAGGTGAAACTTTGTAATGACAATGATTTTATAGAGAAAATGCTTGAATTCAAGCTTCACGTATCACCAACTGTGGAATCTTGAGTTAGTTACTCAACCTCTCTGACGCACATCTGTGTTTAATTTGATAAGAGTGCCTTTCTCAAAATATGACTAAATGAATTAATTGTTGTAAAGTCTTCAAAGAGAATCTGACATATTAAGCACTCAATAAGTCATCATTCAAAAAACATAGCTTTTCTTTTTTCTGTGTTTTCTTGTTTGTCTTTGTATACTCATCTAATTATTCTTTTCAGTATACTGTGCTATTAACTATGAGAGATACAAGAGAACTTTTTTGGTTATTTTCTTGATTCTTTGTTAGTTTGGAACTTGCATATTTTATATTATGGTAAAACTTATCTGAAATCTCAAATACCTCTAAATATCATTAGCACCCCCTCAAGTAAGCAAATGACTTATATCTTATAGCTGTAAGGAATATTAAAAATGTGTCAGTATACATAATATTATTACTATTAAACCTTTTAATAAAAAAGTCTGAGTCAATTAAAAAGAGTACATTAGCACTAAATAACCTAAGTATAATTTTTGCAGCAATATAGATATAAAGCAATTAACTTAAACTAACCAAACAATCCTAACAAGCTAAGCAACTAAATATTTGAATCATAACCGCTAAACTTAGTTAATTGAATTTGGACTAGAAAACATTTTTAAAATATTTTACTTTATATCTTAAGTATTTTTAAAAGAGTCTCTTGATAATCTCCCATACCTCTCCTACTCTTTCATTCCAATATTCATATATATATATATATATGTTAAACTAGAGATTTAGTGAAAAAAAAACAACAACAGATATTTATCCACACAGATAATAAAATTAAAAATCCATTCAGTTTCTAAAATTAAATTATGGGAATAAATTCTTTTTAACCTTAGATATTCATTATGACTGTAACAGGGAGGGTTAGAATTTTCAATAATTAAAGCATTGTATATGTCCTCCCAAATAAACTCTGCTCATTGCTAAGTTTTTAAGTGGTAGCAAGAGTAAGTACTTTATATTCAATATTTAAGAGACTTGTTCTAAATCCTTTAGTAGTCTTCATTTAGAATCATCATCCTAAGCAATTATGGTTAATTTTTCAGTACTGGTATTTTACAGATTTTTTTCTTCTGTAAAAAATACAGAGCCCACTAACAAAGATCTGTGAAAGTGTATTTTAAAAGAAAAACAAACAAACAAACAAACAAAGATGTTCACAACTGATCTCCAATAAAGCACAGCAAAATGCAGAATTTACAAAGGGTCATTAAAAACATTTTAGTGCATTGACTACATTTAGCTCAATTTTCTAAGACACTTAGAAGAAATTGTTTTCTGTCAGAGAAGTCAAAATTCACAGCCTAATTTATTATGTCTCTCAGCTGAACTTTGGTGTCTGTCAATACACACACACACACACACACACACACATATATATATATACACACACGCACACTAGGTTCTGTGTTACCATCACTGTAATATCATCCCATAATATCTTAACATTTTTTAATCCAAAATGAAGAGTAATTTCAAGGTAGCAATCCGTCTTATGTACTTGATTACTATCCAGAGGCTTCAGTGTACAAAGATGCTTAGACACAGATATATGCTACTTTAGAAGCTATAGTAGAAAATAAGTTTAAATACAAATTAGAAAATTGTTAATACTATTAAAGTTCAGAGAACACATGTCATTTTGTTCAGAGTTCAAGCTGTCTCAAGCAGCATGGGAGAAAACCCTCTGAACTATTTGTTCTCATTGCTGATAGCTCTCTAGCTAAACCATATATCCTTAGAGTGGGTTTCCAGTGTACTCTTGGAGAAATACACATTATGAACGAGTTCACAGTCATGCAGAGACTTGGGGAAAGTCTAAACATATATGTATTCTTCTTTAAAACTGTTGTATCTCAAAATATCTACCTTTTGCCACTTTCCCATCTCTCCTTTCACTTTTAAGCTTCTCCTATCATACAAACAGAAGTCCCATCTCACACCATCCCAAATCTATGGTTCTTTGTTCCGAAGTTTAAAATATCTACTTATTTTTACAGAAAAAGAAAAAAAAAATGTAAGAGACATTTAGCTAGACCTTTAAAGGATAAGTCGACTGAACAAGTAGAATTAAGGGCTAATTTGTACACTGGAATGGAAGCAGAACATCATGGAATGTGTTAATTTAGAGCAACTAATATTCAGTTCAGTCTTTCAGTCGTGTCTGACTCTTTGTGACCCCTTGGACTGTAACACACCAGGCTTCCTGGTCCATCACCAACTCCTGGAGTTTACTCAAACTCGTGTCCCTTGACTCGGTGATGCTGTTCAAATATATCATCCTCTGTTCTCCCTTTCTCCTCCTGCCTTCAATCTTTCCCAGCATCAGGGTCTTTTCCAATGAGTCATTTCTTTGCATCCGGTGGCCAAAGTATTGGAGTTTCAGCTTCAGCATCAGTTCTTCCAATGAATATTCAAGACTGATTTCCTTTAGGATGGACTGGTTGGATCTCCATGCAGTCCAAGGGACTCTCAAGAGTCTTCTCCAACACCGCAGTCCAAAAGCATCGATTCTTCAGCACTCAGCTTTTTTTACAGTCCAACTCTCACATCCATACATGACTACTGGAAAAACCATAGCTTTGACTAGACAGACCATTGTTGGTAAAGTAATGTCTCTGCTTTTTAATATGCTATTGAGGTTGCTCAGAATGTGGTCTGACAGAATGTGGTCCACTGGAGAAGGGAATGGCAAACCACTTCAGTATTCTTGCCTTGAATACTCCATGAAGAGTATGAAAAGGCAAAAGGATAGGACACTGAAAGATGAAATCCCTAGGTTGGTAGGTGCATGATATGCTACTGGAGATCAGTGGAGAATTAACTCCAGAAAGAATGAAGGGATGGAACCAAAGCAAAAACAGCACCTAGTTGTGAATGTGACTGGTGATAGAAGCAAGGTCTGATGCTGTAAAGAGCAATCCTGTATAGGAACCTAGAACGTTAGGTCCATGAATCAAGGCAAATTGGAAGTGGTCAAACAGGAGATGGCAAGAGTGAATGCCAACATTCTGGGAATCAGCAAACTAAAATGGACTGGAATGGATGAATTTAACCCAGATGACCATTATATCTACTTCTATGGGCAATAATCCCTTAGAAGAAATGGAGTAGCCATCATGGTCAACAAAAGAGTCTGAAATGCAGTACTTGGATGCAACCTCAAAAACAAAAGAATGATCTATTCATTTCCAAGACAAAACATTCAATATTACAGCAATCCAAGTCTATGACATGATCAGTAATGCTGAAGAAGCTGAAGTTGAATGGTTCCATGAAGACCTACAAAACCTTCTAGAACTAACACCCAAAAAAGATGTCCTTTTCATTATAGGGGACTGGAATGCAAAAGTAGGAAGTCAAGAAACACCTGGAGTAACAGGAAAATTTGGCCTTAAAAATACAGAATGAAGCTGGGCAAAGGCTAATAGAGTTTTGCCAAGAGAACGCATTGGTCTTAGCAAACACCCTCTTCCAACAACACAAGGGAAGACTCTACACATGGGCATCACCAGACATTCAACACCAAAATCAGATTGATTATATTCTTTGCAGCCAAAGATGGAAAAGCTCTGTACAGTCAGCAAAACAAGATCGGGAGGTAACTGTGGCTCAGATCATGAACACCTCGTTGCCAAATTCAGACTTAAATTGAAGAAAGTGGGGGAAACCACTAGACCATTCAGGTATGACCTAAATCAAATCCCTTATGGTTATACAGGGGAAGTGAGAAATAGATTTAAGGGACTAGATCTGATAGACAGAATGCCTGATGAACTATGGATAGAGGTTCATGACATTGTAGAGGAGACAGGGATCAAGACCATCCCCAAGAAAAAGAAATGCAAAAAAGCAAAATGGCTGTCTGAGGAGGCCTTACAAATAGCTTTGAAAAGAAGAGAAGTGAAAAGCAAAGGAGAAAAGGAAAGATATTCACATTTGAATGCAGAGTTCCAAAGAATAGCAAGGAGAGATAAGGAAGCCTTCCTCAGCGATCAATGCAAAGAAATAGAGGAAAACAACAGAATGGGAAAGACTAGAGATCTTTTCAAGAAAATTAGAGATACCAAGGGAATATTTCATGCAAAGATGGGCTCAATAAAGGAAAGAAATGGTATGGACCTAACAGAAGCAGAAGATATTAAGAAGAGGTGACAAGAATACACAGAAGAACTGTACAAAAATGATCTCCACAATCCAGATGATCATGATGGTGTGATCACTCACACTCACCTAGAGCCAGACATCCTGGAATGTGAAGTCAAATGGGCCTTAGGAAACATCACTATGAACAAAGCTAGTGGAGGTGATGGAATTCCAGTTGAGCTATTTCAAGTCCTAAAAGATGATGCTGTGAAATGGCTGCACTCAATATGCCAGCAAATTTGGAAAACTCAGCAGTGGCCACAGGACTAGAAAATGTCAGATCAAGGAACATTAAAGTAATAGTCTAATGATTTTGGGTGTGATTTGTTAGGCAGTGGAAGTTTAGGTGTAATTTTGAGCATAGAAGTAAAATAAAGGAAAAACAGAGTTAGAACACAAATTAGAATTGTGCATGCCTGCATTTCAGTTCCAACTGTTTAAATGGAAGAAATCTAGCTTTAATTTTCTCATATATAATACTGACTAAGTTATATTTGGGAACTGATGTGGAAATTAAATGAAATACTGTATGTAAATCACCTAAGTGCTAGACAGATTATTAAATTATTAATTATTAAATTTCAATCAATAGTAGTTATCCCAACAGCAAGCACTGTGGGGAACAGATTTGTCTTTGCAGATACTTCACACAGAAATAGTTGATTAATAATATTAACTAGAGGTAATAAAATTCTGATAAAGTCTGTTGCAGTGGGATTGGGAAGTTGAATAGGATAAAAGAATACTACAGAGTAGAGATGGAAGCTCTCTAGAATATGAGATGTCTATATGGATATCAAAGAGAAGAATGGGAGATTATACTATTATTTTGAAATTTATTGCCTAGGAAATGTTCCTGTCACCCAATGGTAAGGCATTTAAGAAGAAAAATAGATTTAGGGAATAGATGATTTAGTTTAGAACCTGTTTATTTTCTGGTTGACTTTACAGTGTCAGTGAAATGCCCAGGAAACATCGGTGGAATTGAAGGTTAGAGGAGAAAGCAGAGCTCAAGATAAATCTAAGGCAGTAGCTGAAAGAGAGGGGAAAAAAAAAAGAAAAAACCTGGACAAGGAACTAAAAGGCAGAGGCTAAAATTAAAATTTTGTTTTATGATTTTGTTAACCTTTTACAAAGTCCCATAAGCCTCAATTTTATTTAAAAAATAATTTGTTTCAGATGGTTATACCAAAGATGAATGATATTTTGAATATTGAGTGCTTTGTAATATAAAATTCAATATACAAGTAATAATGTTAAATAATTATTGAGCTCTTATTAATAGAACAAGCACACATACATAGAGAAATAAAGGGCTTGGGACACAAAAAGCATAAGTAATGTGTCAAAGTCCTCATTGCTTGGAAGTGGTCGAGCTGGGCTAGATACTTAGGCAGATCAGGCTTCAGAGAACTTGCATCAAACTACTACTGTTTTCACTTTCAAGTTATGAAGTATCACATTAAAACTTTCTTTTTAAAGAAAACATATTTTATTTAATTGTATCTTTGTATTCTTAGTCCTTAGCAGATTTGTTTGTTGTAATGGTGAATGAATGTTCGATTAATTAATTGGTGTATATGGAGGTGATATATAAAGCCATAAAAAGTAAAGTATATCAAATGAGTTGCATATGGAGAAGAGGAAAGGATTAAAGGGAAATGAGAGAATAGGCTAAAGAAAGAAAGAATTTAGCATTAGAAATTTGTGTACCTTCATAGGAATCTGGCTTTTACCCTGATCTCCATGTTTGGGAAATCTACCCATGGCAATTGGTCCCATCATCTCATGGGAAATAGATGGGGAGACAGTGGAAACAGTGTCAAACTTTAATTTTGGGGGCTCCAAAATCACTGCAGATGGTGGCTGCAGCCATGAAATTGAAAGACGCTTACTCCTTGGAAGGAAAATTATGACCAACCTAGATAGCATATTAAAAAGCAGAGACATTACTTTGTCAACAAAGATCCGTCTGCTCAAGGCTATGGTTTTTCCAGTGGTCATGTATCGATATGAGAGCTAGACTGTGAAGAAAGCTGAGTGCTGAAGAATTGATGCTTTTGAACTATGGTGTTGGAGAAGACTCTTGAGAGTCCCTTGGACTGCAAGGAGATCCAACCAGTCCATCCTGAAGGAGGTTAAGTCCTGGGTGTTCATTGGAAGGACTGATGCTGAAGCTGAAACTCTAATACTTAGGGCACCTCATGCGAAGCATTGACTCATTGGAAAAGACCCTGATGCTGGGAGGGATTGGGGGCAGGAGGAGAAGGGGACAACAGAGGATGAGATGGCTGGATGGCATCACCGACTCGATGGGCATGAGTTTGAGTAAACTCCGGGAGTTTGTGATGGGCAGGGAGGCCTGGCATGCTGCAATTCGTGGGGTCGCATAGAGTTGGACACTACTGAGGGACTGAACTGAACTGAACTGATGCATTAAATTATGGGCTTCCCAGGTGACACTACTAGTAAAGAACTTACCTGCCACTGAAGGAAACTTCAGAGGCAAAAGTTTGATCACTGGGTCGAGAAGATCCCATGGAGAAGGGCATGGCAACTCACTCCAGTATTCTTGCCTAGATAATCCCATGGACAGAGGAGCCTTGCAGGCTACAGTCCTTAGCATCACAAAAAGTCGGACATGACTGAAGTGATGAAGCATGCATGCATACATTAAATTATATCATGTATTCTTTTACATCTGACTACTCTAGCTTAACATTTTTAAGTGTTTATATTGCTGTAGTTCAATAATCATCATTGCTGAATAACATTCCATTGCATTAATGTACATGATAAGGATTTATGCTTTCTGTTGGTAATGGCCAAATCTGTTTACTATGAAATAAGTCCTGATAGAAATTGATCAAAATTAATGAATGTTAGTGTATATATAGAAAAATTTCTGTAGGATATACTAGAAATGGATTTTAAGATCATTGGGATTGAATAGGTTCAAAAATAAAAGGCATTTATACTTTTTTATTTCTTTATTCCAGACTACTTGTACCAATTAAATATTAGGTGGTAATAAACTCAATAATTTCCATGAAATCAATCCCTTCATGTAAACTTGACAGTTATTATCATGTAAATCTCTATATTTTTTCCCCACTGAAACTTTGAAGAATATTTGCAGACATCATTATACTTTGCCATGAATATGTATCTTCAAAGAATATGAATATCCTCCTATACAGCTAAAGTATCCCTATCACACACTTAATACAATTAATAATATTTCCAAAATAAGAATATCAGTTTATATTCAAATCACCCCAAACATTTTACAAGTGTACATTTTAAAGTTTTTGATTCAGAGTACTATCAAAGTATTGACATTCAATTTTTGCCTTCATATTGAAGGATATTTCACTCAGTATAGAATTTTGAGCTGACAGTCATGTCCAACTGTTTGTGACCCCATGGACTGCAGCACACCAGGCCTCCCTGTCCATCACCAATTCCCAGAGCTTGCTCAAACTCATCTCCATTAAGTCAGTGACACCATCCAACCATCTGATCCTCTGTTGTCCCCTTCTCTTCCTGCCCTCAATCTTTCCCAGCATCAGGATCTTTTCCAATGAGTCAACTATATGCATCAGGTAGCCAAAGTATTGGAGTTTCAGCTTCAGCATCAGTCCCTCCAATAAACACCCAGGACTGATCTCCTTTAGGATTGACTGGTTGAATCTCCTTGCAGTCCAAGGGACTCTCAAGAGTCTTCTCCAACACCACAGTTCAAAAGCATCAATTCTTTGGCGCTCAGCTTTCTTTATAGTCCAACTCTCACATCCATACATGAGTACTGGAAAAACCATAGTTTTGTCTAGACGGACCTTTATTGGCAAAGTAATGTCTCTGCTTTTTAATAATCTAGCAAGGTTGGTCATAACTTTCCTTTCAAGGAGTAAGCGTCTTAATTTCATGGTTGCAGTCACCATCTGCAGTGATTTTGGAGCCCCCCAAAATAAAGTCTGCCACTATTTCCATTATTTCCTCATCTATTTGCCATGAAGTGATGGAACCAGATGCCATGATCTTAGTTTTCTCAAGGTTGAGTTTTAAGCCAACTTTTTCACTTTCATCAAGAGGCTCTTTAGTTCTTCTTTGCTTTCTGCCATAAGGGTGGTGTCATCTGCATATCTGAGGTTATTTATATTTCTCCCAGCAATCTTTATTCCAGCTTGTGCTTCTTCCAGACCAGCATTTCTCATGATGTACTCTGCATATAAGTTAAATTTTGCAGGATGAGAAAGAATTCTGGAGATGGGCCATAGTTATGATTGTACAACAATGTGAATGTACTTAATGCTACTGAACTTAAAAATAGTTATGATGAAAAAGAACCCTTAAAAAAAAAAAAAGAATTTTGAGCTGAAAATTTAGTTTTAGTTTTGCTTTAGGTACTTAAAGATACCATTCCACTGTCTTCTGATTACCATAGTTTATGGTGATGAATAGTAATTTGTATTGTTGGTGTCTCTGGTATGTGTCATCCTCTGTTTTCAAGATTATCCTTTTGTCTCTTTTTTCCAGTAATATAACTATAACGTGCATAGGTTGGATACTATTTTATTTTATCCATTTTGGAGTCACTGAGATTTTTGAATCTGTAAATTACAGCCTTTACAAAATTTGGGAAGTTATTGGTCATTATTTCTTCAAATATTGTTTTGTACCATTCCCTCTTCTCTTCTTGGACTCCAAATTCCACAAAGTTTAGAGTTCTTAATATTGTCCCTCATTTCTCTATACATTTATTTAATTTTAAAAAAATATCTGTGCTTCTTTTCTACATATCAGATGATTTCCCTAGATCTATCTTCAAGTTCAATGTTTTTTCTATTATCTCCATTCAGTTTTTGAGCTTATCTTGCAAATTTTTTATTTCAATTATTGTACATTTTAGAACTAAATATTTCATTGGTTTTGTTTATAATTACTATCTTTCTGGTTAGTTTTTCAATCGTTGCATTCAGTTTGAGAATTTTTTTTCTTACCTTAGTTAGTATGGTATATTAACCACTTATCCCTCTCTGACAGTTACCACATCTGAATCATCTTGGACTTGGTTTTATTTTCCCAATAAAGTTTGACATATTTTCTTGTTTTATTTTTTATATGTTGAGTAATTTATCTTAAATTTTAGCAATTAATTAAGTTAAGATTAATTTTAGCTTTCTTTAAATTTTAAATACTTTGGTAGCAACTCTGGATTCTGATATTGTCATCTGAAGTGTGTTAATATTTTGTTTCAGTGGGCATTCATCTTGGAAGGATGGCAAACATTTATTTGAGATTAAAAATAAAATCTTAATCTTATATTGTTTATTGTTAGTGAGCTGCTTGGAGTTTAACCTGACCATGCATGTTTCAAGGGTTAGTCCAATATTTGATTTTATGTGTAGAAATTACTCTGCCCTCTGGTTTGCTCCCTTTAAAACTTTACTCTCTGGCTTTTCAGGCCAGAAAGACTGAAGTTTTTCTGTCAGTTCACCTACTCCATATAGAACTGACTGCAAACTTTCTCTCAGATTAAAAGTCATAAAAATATGGGCGTGGATAAAGTCATTCCATGCTCATTCCTTTGGATTGGTTTTCTTTCTTTAAATATCATTTCATCATAAGTTTAGTGGCTTAAGCAAGAGACAGTTACTATATCACAGATGACTTAATAGTCTGGACATGTCTTGTACTCAAGGTCTCACAAATCTAAAACTTAGTTATCAGCCAAGAAATATTTTCTTCTGGAGTGTGGAGTCTTCTTCTATAACTTGAGTTATTAGCCAAATTTGGTTTCTAGCAGTTGTAAGAGCGAAGGCCTCATTTACTCAACTAAGTCCTGAGGTACATATTTGGACAGTTTTAATATTTTACAAATCCAAATACTTTTTTTCTTTTTTTAAAAATTGAAGTATATTGGGCTTATATTATTGTATTTATTTCAGGGCAAACTATATAGGAATTATTTCAGTTGGTAGAGATTCTGCCTGCAACACAGGAGATATGGGTTCGATCCCTAGGTCAGGAAGATGAAGATCCCCTGGAGAAGGAAATAGCAATCCACTGCAGTATTCTTGCCTGGAGAATCCCATGGGCAGAGGAGCCTGGCGGTCCATGAGGTTGCAAGTCAGACATGACTTAGTGACTAAACCACAACCACCACATAGTGATTCAATATTTTTCTAAATTATACTCAATACAAAGTTACTACAAATTTTGCTGGTATTCCTTGTACTGTATACAACATATTGTGACATTTATTTTATATACAGTAATTACAAATTACTCAACATCCTACCTCTATCTTGTCTTTCCCCCCTTCCCTCTCCCTATGGTAACCATTAGTTTGTTCTTTTTGTATATGAATCTGTTTCTATTTTGTTATTAGTTCATTCATTAGTTTTATGAATTCATTCATTAGTTTTAAACATTCCATATACAGTGATAACATACAGCATTTGTTTTCTCTATCTAACTTTTTTCAGTAAATATAACACCCTCTATGTCCATCCATGTTGTTGCAAATGGCAGAATTTCTTTCTCTTTTTATGGGTGAATTTTGTAATATATATATATTTGTTATATGTATACACACACACACACACACACACACACCATGTCTTCTTTACTCTTTCATGTGTGGGTTCAATGGCTTGGACAGTATAAATAATGCTGTCATAAATACTGGGGTGCATATATCTTTTGAAATTAGTATTTTCATTTTCCTTGGATATATACTCAAGAGTGGTTTGTTTCACTTAGGTTTATTTCTATAGGAAACTTTTTTTTTTTTCAAAACTACTTTTAAAAATCAAGAACGTTTTTAAAGTTGAGTGGATTTTTGAAGGACTCAACTTCTTTCAACAAGTTTGAGCTATGATGGCTAGAACACCCACATAGTATAAAAGACATCATACTACTGTTTTAATCTTGACATATTTACTAATTCATTTTAATAGTTTGGATTTTCTCTTTAAACTTTGCTGCTAAAACTGAATCACCCATCTCTTAAACACTTATTTATTATATAAGAAGAAATCAAAATAGCTGGATTTTCCATAAATAAAAAGGTAATATCTTCAAAGTTAATTGTGAAGAAATTTATAAAAACAGCTCTTAAAATACTGAGATATTTTACATATAGAAGGGAATTCAGATTAGCTTTTCTGATAAAATCACATCAGATAACCAAAGCCATCTGATGCCCTTTCTTCTCCACTTTAGTCTTAATAACATTATTGTAATTTTGTTTGAAACAAAAATGACTTGAGCCAAAGTGCTACATTCTTTGTAGGCTCTCTTGCAGCTTTGTCATATAAATAAGTTTTTACCTGAAACACACAGATGATGATTGAAGCTTGAGATATACTGTGGTTTAGTATGGAACCTATGTACCATAATGGCGCAGGAAAAAATAAAACTTTTACTGTCTATATAAAGTAAAAGGACAGTGTAGCCATTATACACAATATATAGACAAAATACATATATATTGTATTTGTAAACAATATATATATATTGTATACATTGTGTGTATATATATATATATATATATATACACATACACATTATATATATAGTATATATAGACAAAATACCTACATATATATTCTATAGATGGACAAAATGCATTCTATTTTATTAATCAACTATTTTTTGAGACTTTATTTCTATGATACAAATATATGCTACTAGCCAATAGATGCAATTTATGTCAAATACTGAAAACATTGTAATTGTGAACTTTAGAATTTTTAAAAATAGTCTAAAATTAAAAAGAAATTAATTTAAATAGTTCAGGATTTGACCAGATCCAAGACTTAAATATAAAATAGATTTTAGCTGTCCAGTTTACCTAGCAACACTATTGATTAGACTGTCTTTCCTTCATTTTATATTCTTGCCACCTTTGTCATAAATTAGTTAACCATAAATGTGTGGGCTTATTTCTAGGTTTTTTATCCTGTTCCATTGATCTATATGTCTGTTTTTGTGCCTATACAATACTGTTTTGTCTACTGTAGCTTTATAGTATAATCTGAAGACAGGATTTTGATGACTTCAGCTCCATTCTTTTATCTCTAGATTGTTTTGGCTATTTGATTTTTTCATAAAAATTATAAAATATTTTGTTCTAGTTCTGTAAAAAGTGGCATTGGTAATTTGATAGAGGTTGCAGTGAATTTGTAGATTGTTTTGGATAGTATGGTTATTTTAACAATATTGATTCTTCTAATCCATTAACATAATCTATCTTTCCATCTGTTTGTGTCATCTTCTTTAACTTTCATCAACATTTTGTAGTTTTCAGAGTATAGGTCTTTTGCATCAAATTATATAATGAACATAGAACATTCCTTAACACCATATACACAGAAAACTCAAAATGAATTAAATATCTAAATGTAAGACTGACTACTACAAAACTTCTAGAGGGAAACACAGGCAGAACACATTTTGACATAAATCATAGTAATATTATTTTTGTATCTGTCTCCTAGATTAATGGGAATCAAAACAAAAATGTGAGCTGTTGAGGCTTTTTTTTTTTTTTTTCCAGTTCCCAAGTTATGGGTTCAAGCCAAAACTAAAATGGTACTTGGGAAAAATCTTAAAAAAAAGAAAAAAGAAAAAGAAACAGTATTGAGCCTCAGAGAATAACTTTATTATAATATGTTTCCCTCAATTTCTATAACATGTATTCACAGCCATTTTATCTCAGCAAGCACAATTCTATACACGATTTATCAAAATAAGTCTGATCCTGAAAGCAAAGCAATTATGATTAAAAACATTCAATTTATAATAGCACTGTAATTTAAGTATCTTGAGACAGTAGCAATCACCGTATTTGAGAAATGACTTTTCCTGAACATAAAAAAGAAAAAAGAAAAAAACTAGTATTTAGCTTCTTGTCATTTGAGTCTAATTATTTCCCTTGGCTAGAATTTAGAATGATTTTTTTTTCTGAGCACTAATAATTAATTCAATTATTTACAGAAATCCCAGCATCCCAAAGCTAGGTTTACCTGTCAAGTATATTCAAAAGGTATACTTTAAAACAGAGTTACTAATAGCTACAAAAAAGGCCCCTTAAGCCAAACTTATAGCCAGTACAATCAATACTGAATTAGATAAACTTTTAAAGTTATGTTTTTTTCTGAACCCTGCCCCTTTTAATTTTTTTCCAATGATATGGTCTGTTACTGCAATTCTCTAAATTTTAACACCTATGAACCCAATCCCAAGACACACTTCTAAATCTTTTATCCTCAGATTTTCTGTGTTGTGAAATCTCTATCCTGTTAAAAGTTCATAGAGATCTCTTCTATTTTTCTTTCTTTCTTTCAGAGCAGATCCTTTGTGAAAGTTGTCAAAGTGCCAGGACATTTTCTTGCTGCCCTCTTGCTTCTCCACTAGACCTCAGGTTTCACAGTTTGAGGAATATTGGCCCTGAACCTGTGAAGCAGAGGCGTTAGTTGCTCAGACATTTCCGACACTCTGCAACCCCTGGATTGTAGCCCCCCCAGGCTCCTCTGTCCATGGAATTCTCCAGGCAAGAATACTGGAGTGGGTTGCCATTCCCTGCTCTCTACCAGCTGAGCTACCAGGAAAGCCCCCACGGTAAATTAGTAGGTCTTAAATGATAAATCCATTCAAATATTTTACTCTCCATAAGGCTTTGAGTCTCCTCCTCTACATTAAACTGTGAGAGACTGGGTATTTCCATGTCACACACAGTGACCTTTTGATCCAAGTTTCAACTAACCAAACAAGCAAACTGTTGTCGACATTCTTAACTCACCTTCCAGCTGCAACGTTAAATGCAGAGTCTCTGTTTAGTGGCTCCATATCAATAAATTCGGCCAGATCCATATTTATGTTCCTCCCATCATTATCCCATACACTTAATAAATCCACTCCCAACATATTCTCTGGCTTTCTGTCTGTATCAATTTGAAAACTCAAGTAGTTCTTTTGAAGTGTAACATATTCCTCATGGATCATCTTTTATTCCTCATCTTTAGAGGCCTACTCTGGCATACCTGGTGGCTCAGGTGCTAAAAAAAAAATCCCTGCAATGCAGGAGTCTCAGGTTCAATCCCTGAGTTGGGAAGATCCCCAGGAATAAGGCATGGCAACCACTCCAGTATTCTTACTTGGAAAATTCTATAGGCAGAGGAGCCTGGCAGGCTACAGTAGTCTGTAAGGTCACAAACAGTCAGACAGGACTGAATCAACAGAGCATGCATGCACACGGACTTGAATGGAATTATAGGTACATAAATAAAAAGAAGTGGTCAGGGGTGGGTCTTCAGAAAAATCAACATAGTATTGCAAGGCAATGGGCTGGTTCAAAATTGGAAAAGGATTACGTGAGGGTTGAACATTGTCATCCTGCTTATTTAGCTTACAAGCAGTATTCAGTTCAGTTCACTTCAGTCACTCAGTTGTGTCTGACTCTGCAAACCCATGGAATGCAGCATGCTTCCCTATCCATCACCAAATTCTGGAGTCTGCTCAAACTCATTTCTATTGAGTCAGTGATGCCATCAAATCATCTTATCTTCTGTCATCCCCTTCTCCTCCTGCCTTCAATCTTTCCCAGCATCAGGATCTTTTCCAATGAGTCAGTTCTTCCCATCAAGTGGCCAACGTATTGGAGCTTCAGCTTCAGCATCAGTCCTTACAATGAATATCCAGGTCTGATTTCCTTTAGGATTGACTGCTTTGATCTCCTTGCACTCCAAGGGACTCTCAAAAGTCTTTTCCAACACCACAGTTCAAAAGCATCAATTCTTCAGTGCTCAGCTTTCTTTCTGGTCCAGCATTCACATCTATACATGACTACTGGAAAAACTATAGCTTTGACTAGATGGACCTTTGTTGGCAAAATAATGTCTCTGCTTTTTAATATGCTGACTAGCTTTGTCATAGCTTTTCTTTCAAGGAGTTTGTGTCTTTTGATTTGATGGCTGCAGTCACCATCTGCAGGGATTTTGGAGCCCAAGAAAATAAAGGCTGTTACTTTTCCCATTGTTTTCCCATCTATTTGCCACAAAAAGATGAGATCGGATGCCATGTCTTTGTTTTTTTAATTTTTGAGTTTTTTAGAGTTTTAAGCCAGCTTTTTCACTCTCCTCTTTCACTTTCATCAAGAAACTCTTGAGTTCCTCTTCACTTTCTGCCATAAGGGTGGTGTCATCTGCATATATGAGGTTATTGATATTTCTCCTGACAATCTTGATTCTAGCTATTGCTTCATCCAACCCCAGCATTTCACATGATGTGCTTTGCAAATAAGTTAAATAGGTAAGTTGACAATATATAGTCTTGACATACTCCTTTCTCAATTTGCAACTAGCTCATTTTTCCATGTCAAGTTCAATCTGTATGTAGTGTACATCATGTGATATGCAGGGCTGGATGAAGCACAAGCTGGAATCAAGATTGCCTGGGGAAAAATCAATAACCTCAGATATGCAGATGTCACCACCCTCATGACAGAAAATGAAGAGGCACTAAAGAGCCCCTTGATGAAGGTGAAAAAGCAGAGAAAAACCTGGCATAAAACTCAGCATTCAAAAAATGAAGACCATGGCATCCAGTCCCATCACTTCATGGCAAATTGATGGGGAAATAATGGAACCAGTGACAGATTTTATTTTCTTGGGCTCCAAAACCACTGCAGTGACTGCAACCATGAAAATAAAAGACACGTGTTTCTTGGGAGAAAGACTATGAGAAAGCTAGACAGCATATTAAAAAGCAGAACATGAAAGTATTAGTTGCTCAGTCATGTCTGAATCTTTGCAACCCCATGGACTGTAGCCTGCTAGGCTCCTCTGTCCATGGGGAGTCTCCAGGCAAGAATATTGGAGTAGGTTGCCATTCCCTTCTCCAGAGGATATTCCTGACCCGGGGATCGAGCTCGGGTCTCCTGCATTGCAGACATTCTTTGCATTTGAGCCACGTGGGAGCTTTGCCAACAAAGATCTGCATAGTCAAAGCTATGGTTTTTCCACTAGTCATATATGGATGCGAGGGTTGGACTATAAAGAAGGCTGAGTGCCTAAGAAATGATGCTTTCAAACTGTGGTGTTGGAGAAGACTCTTGAGAGTCCCTTGGATAGCAAGGAGATCAACTAGTCAATCCTAAAGAAAGTCAACACTGAATGTTAATTGGAAGGACTGATGCTGAAGCTGAAGCTCTGATACTTTGACCAGCTGATGAGAAAAGCCAACCAGTTGGAAAATACCCTGATACTGGAAAAAATTGAGGACAGAAGGAGAAGGGGATGACACAGGATGAGATGGTTGGATGGCATCATTGACTGAACGGTCATGAGTTTGAGCAAGCTCCAGGAGATGGTGAAGGACACAGAAGCCTGGTGTTCTGCAATTAGTGGGGTCACAAAGAGCTGGACATGACTGAGGGAATGAACTCAGCTGAACTTGCAAAGAAATAGCCTCAGGGAACCTTGTTTAGCAAAGATACAACCTCAAGCAATGCAGGATAAATCTCAGATGAGAGAAGGGGAGCTACTACTACTGGAGATGGAGAGTCTTCTTGTAATAGGGAATAGCAAAAGATTATCTGAATTTTGGGCTGAAGTGTCTGAGCTTTGTCAGGATATTTCCGCATGTCCCACTCCTAATTTTAGGATTCATTTTTTTGTTTTTTTTCCCCCAATTAATGCCCTCACTTTAACAGTAGACACTGCTTGAAACTGTGAATTCAATTTGCATTGTAATTCCACCACTGACAGGATGAGATTCTGGTTTTGGTTTTCATTCATGTCAGTCCTCTTTTTTTTGCTTTTTCTTTTTCATTTATTTTTATTAGTTGGAGGCTAATTACTTTACAATATTGTAGTGGGTTTTGTCATACATTGACATGAATCAGCCATGGATTTACATGTATTCCCCATCCTGATCCCCCCTTCCCACCTCCCTCTCTACCCGATCCCTCTGTGTCTTCCCAGTGCACCAGGCCCGAGCACTTGTCTCATGCATCCAACCTGGGCTGGTGATCTGTTTCATGTCAGTCTTGAGGCTCCAAGGAAATAAGATCTCTTTGTGTGTGTGTGTGTGTGTGTGTGTGTGTGTGTGTGTGTGTGTGTGCATGCTCAGTCGTGGTCGATTCTTTGGGACCCTATGGGCTATAGCCAGCTAGGCTTTTTTGCCCATGGAATTTTCCAGGCAAGACTCTGGAGTAGGTAGCCATTTCCTACTCCAGGGGATCTTCCCAACCCAGGGACTGAACCCACATCTCCCTATGTCTCCTGCATCAGCAGGTGGATAGGGTGGATATAAAATCTTTCAGGTCATGAATAAGGTATTTCAGCTAGAAATTAGAACTCTTGGGCTCATTTTTTTTCTCCTTCCATTTCATGACAGGAGCAACCAGTCAATACCATTATACTCTTCAGTTTGACTAAAGTATGTCAAAGTTTTATATGCATGATCATCCATATCCTTGCTTCCTGTAAGTGTTGGATTAAGAGTATCCAATGATAATATCCAGTATATCTTACTACCAGATAAAGTCGTGGACTATTAGATTTTTTTCTTAACTTAGAGTATTTAGTGTCTTTAAGCTCATGAAATTAGACAGTCAATTTCAGATCTCTAGAGTCAAATCAGATGATTCATTAGTACTATTCTGTTCCTCTAGAATCAATCTTGGTATCAAAATTTGTATTGATCAGTGTTCTCAGAGAAACACACCAATAACATACATGTAGACTTGTAGGTATATAAATATATAGATATATAGGAAGGTAGGTAGGTAAATAGATAATAAGGTATTGGCTAATGTGGTTATGAAGGCTGGTATGTCCAAAGTTTAGAGTGTGGGTGAGTAGGCTGATGATCAGGGCTGCTGGTGGTGCATTTCCAGTATGAAAGCCAATACTCACAGAAACAGGAATGTCAATGGGGTAGCTCTGTGTTGAAAGCACTCTGCTATAGAGATTCTTCTTCTTTAGAGGAGACTAGATTTTTATTCTATTCAGTCCTTCATCTGTGGATGAAGGCCACTCACATATCTGAGGACAATCTGCTTACTAAAAAATTATTGGTTTAAATGTTAATTTAATCCTCCAGATTGACATATAGAACTAACCATCACAGATGTAATAGCCACTTTATATATCTCACACTCACTTCATCTTCCCAATTTAGTCTCTGTATTTGTTGCCTCAAGTATGTGGTCTCCTTGGACTCACTCATAATTTACATCAATCTTTGTGAAAATGTGTTTCTATGAAATTTCATCCCTTTGTATAATTTTATATATTTTTATTCTTTGAGAATTTATTAATGTTGTTGATCACCTACAGACATTTTTGTTTTCATTTTCCAGTAACATTATGAATTTATTTGTAAAAAGTCTATCCTGATAGTCCACGAGAAAATATGTATTTAACCTCAATCATTATCCTGATACACTTGTTTATTTCTTGAAATGTTCTATCTTTTAGAATTACTTGATATTTTGCTTTCTAGTTTTTGGTTCTACAGCTCTGACATGTTGTTTTCTTTTCTTTTTTTTTTTTTGACATGTTGTTTTCTAACTACTTGGATTCTTTTTCTTTTTCCCAGAGTCCTTTTCTTGATGCATTATTCTTTTTATTTAACAATTTTTCTTAAAGGAGGTTGAGGTAGAGTATTGGAAGAACTGCAAAAAGTATTGCAAAGTATAGCAATCTCAAAACAACAGAATGATCTCTATTTGTTTCCAAGACAAACTATTCAATATCACAGTAATCCAGGTCTATGCTCCTGACCAGTAATGCTGAAGAAGCTGAAGTTGAATGATTCTATGAAGGCCCACAAGACCTTCTAGAACTAACACCCAAAAAAGATATCCTTTTCATTATAGGGGACTGGAATTCAAAAGTAGGAAGTCAAGAAATACCTGGAGTAGCAGAAAAATTTGGCCTTGCTTTACAGAATGAAGCAGGACAAAGGCGAATAAAGTTTTGCCAAGAGAACTCACTGACATTGCAAACACCCTCTTCCAACAATACAAAAGAAGACTCAACACACGGACACCACCAGATGGCCAATAGTGAAATCAGATTGATTATATTCCTTGCAGCCAAAGATGGAGAAGTTCTGTACAGTCAGTGAAAACAAGGCCAGGAGCTGACTGTCGCTCAGATCATGAACTCCTTATTGCCAAATTCAGGCTTAAATTGAAGAAAAAAGGGAAAATCACTATACCATTCAAGTATAAACTAAACCAAATCCCTTACAATTATACAGTGGAAGTGAGAAATAGATTCAAGGGATTGGATCTGATAACAGAGCTCCTGGAGGATTATGGATGGAGGTTTGGGAGATTCTACAGGAGGCTGGGATCAAGACCAACCCCAGAAAAATAAATGCAAAGTGGCAAAATGGTTGTTTGAGGAGGCCTTACAAAGAGCTGTGAAAAGAAGGGAAGCAAAAGGCAATGGAGAAAAGGAAAGACATACCCATTTGAATGCAGAATTTCAAAAAAAATAGCAAGGAGAGCTAAGAAACCCTTCCTTAGTGATCAAGGTAAAGAAATAGAGGAAAACAATAGGATGGGAAAGACTAGAGATCTTTTCCAAAAAATTAGAGATACCAGGGTGCGTGCCATACAAAGATGGGCACAATAAAGGACAGAAATGGTATGGACCTAACAGAAGAAGAAGATATTAAGAAGAGGTGGCAACAATACATAGAAGAACTATACAAAAAAGATCTTGATGACCCAAATAATCACGATGGTGTGATCACTCACCTAGAGCCAGACATCCTGTAATGGAAAGTCAAGTGGGCCTTAGGAAGAATTTGTATGAACAAAGCTAGTGGAGGTGATGGGATTTCAGTTAAGCTATTTCAAATGTTGAAAGATGATGCTGTGAAAGTGCTGCACTCAATATGCCAGCAAATTTGGAAAGCTCAGCAGTGGCCATGGGACTGGAAAAGATCAGTTTTCATTTCAATCCCAATGAAAGGCAATGCCAAAGAATGCTCAAACTACCACATAATTGCACTCATCTCACACACTCATAAAGTAATGCTCAAAATTCTCCAAGCCAGGCTTCAATAGTACCTGAACTGTGAGCTTCCTGATGCTCAAGCTGAATTTAGTAAAGGCAGAGGAACCAGAGATCAAATTGCCAACATCCTCTGGATCATCAAAAAAGCAAGAGTTCCAGGAAAACATCTGCTTCTGCTTTATTGACTATGCCAAAGCCTTTGACTGTGTGGATCACAACAAACTGGAAAATTCTTAACGAGATGGGAATACCAGACAACCTGACCTGCCTTTTGAGAAACCTGTATGCAGGTCAGGAAGGAACAGTTAAAACTGGATGTAGAACAACAGACTTGTTCCAAGTCAGGAGTGGAGTACGTCAAGGCTGTATATTGTCATCCTGCTTATTTAAATTATATGCAAGAGTACATCATGAGAAATGCTAGGCTGGATGAAGCAAAAGGAATCAAGATTTCCCTGAGAAATATCAATAACCTCAGATATGCAGATGCCACTACCGTTATGGCAGAAAGTGAAGAAGAAATAAAGAGCCTCTTGATGAAAGTCAAAGAGGAGAGTAAAAAAGTTGGCTTAAAACTCAACATTCAAAAAACTGAGGTCATGGCATCTTGTCCCATCATTTCATGACAAATAGATGGGGAAACAGAAGAAAGAGGGACAGACTTTATTTTGGGGGGCTCCAAGTCACTACAGATGGTGACTGAAGCCATGAAATTAAAAGACACTTGATCCTTGGAAGAAAAGCAATGACAAAACTAGATAGTGTATTAAAAAGTAGAGACTACTTTTCCAACTAAAGTCCATCTAGTCAAAGCTATGTTTTTTCCAGTAGTCATGTATGGATGTGATAGTTGAACTGTAAAGAAAACTGAACGCTGAAAAATTGATGCTTTTTGAACTGTGGTATTGGAGAAGACTCTTGAGAGTACCTTGGACTGCAAGGAGTTCCAACCAGTCCATCTAGAGGAAATCTCCTGAATGTTCATTGGAAGGACTGATGCTGAAGCTGAAACTCCATTACTTTGGCCACCTGATGCAAAGAGCTGATTCATTTGAAAAGACCCTGATGCAGGGAAAGATTGAAGCCAGAAGGAGAAGGGGATGAAAGAGAATGATATGGTTGGATGGCATCACCAACTCAATGGACATGAGTTTGAGTATTCTCCAGGAGTTGGCTATAGACAGGGAGGCCTGGTGTGCTGCAGTCCATGGGGTTGCAAAGAGTCAGACATGACTGAGCAACTGAACTGAACTGAACTGAAAGTATTGTATCTTTAAATAACTACCTAAGAGTTTGTCCAGAGGTTACTTGTCATTTGCTTCAGAACATGGGCTATTTTCCAATTTCTTTTTTTCTTTTCTATCTTAAAAGTGATTGAATAACTAGAACGTCAGTAGCCTCCAAATCCATAGAGCTAGCTTAGCCCAGGATTTCATGTTATCAACAATACCCACTCTATTTTCTGGGTAGTATGACTAAGGTTACTAATAATGGGGAAGAGAAATATTTTCACAGTTCAGTTTTTCTGCAGTTATGGCATACAGTAATGGAGAATATTGTGTGTGCATGTAATTGCGTATGTTGCTAAGTATACTGGAAATGTTTTAGCTGTTCACAATGGGAATGGCATAGTATGTTCTGCCCAAATAAGGCCTTGATTTATCTACTCTCTTATAGGAATATTTCTTCTGTCTCTCACTTTCTCTATTCATTGCATGTGTGTTTGCTAACAGGATTTACAGCTAGAAAGTTGACTTGGAAGTTGCCTCACTACAAAATCAAGCTTTGTAAGGCCTCACGTCCTCAGTTAAATATTATACTTTCACTTGACTATTTGTTCTTCTTTGGTACCAGGCTAAGCATGGTAGATAATTTTCATCTTGAAAGCCAATTCTCATTGTTTCACAATAATTGCCTGGAGTGATACATTAAAAGGGGTTCTAAGTTCAAATATGTGCTCTTTTGGAAATAATGCAATCAGTTAGCAATATTAGCTATGGGTAATAAGAGGAACAAATATTACATCTGGTACAGATTTTTCACCAAATTCCCTGAAACTGTCAAATGTTTTGACACATATTTATCTGGCACATTTTTTGTTGATCTCTTCCAGTGAAAATTATGAATCTAAATCTATTCAAAAGTACTTACCAAATAGTCTCTTATGTTTTATTTATGTAATTTATAAAATGCTTTGTCTCAATTTTTGTTTTCAAGAATACAAAACCAATATGGTTTAACTCTTATTACACTCTACATTTGAAATTTGTAGACAGTAGTTAAGATATATTTTCTGATATACTTCAGTAAAAGAATATCTGCATTGAGAGTAAAAAAAAAAAAAAAAAAACAGACAATGAAAATGAAGACATGTTCTTATCTTATAATATCCTGTACTAATTCTCAATTTTATTCCAGAAAGACAATGCACACTGACATATCCATCCTGCTCTTACTTTGATCTTATTGATATTCCACTATATTAATAAAATTAAAGAAAATGTCTAAAGTTCTGCAAAATCACCAAAAAAATACAATGTCTTTGAGAAAAGAGAAGTTTCTGTAAATCACAGTGATTTGAGGATAAAGGTGCTGATATATGCTTGTACCTGGTATATCAATACACAAATAAGAATTTGCATTGGTTATTGGTTGTTTGTATCAGTTTACTTAGTCATCATACTTACCAGAGTCCAGAAATTTTAGATAAATTATTATAGTTTTACAAGTCTCCTTTAGTTTTGTCTACAACTCTCTAATCCAGATGTATTTCATTTGAACATTTATTAAATTTATAATCTCTGTCAATCTAAAAGTTACATGTGGAGTTGCTTCAATACATGTTTAGTTATATAATTTAGTTTCATTTTCCTGATCAGAGCCAAAGTGTCTCAGGGGCATTTTAATTAGGTATATATGAATAGCTGTCAATTTTTAACTAAGTCTTTCTAGGACATTTTCAGATGACCAGATGTCATCAGCATTGGTTCAACTTTATTTCAATCAATTTTATAGTTGATCACTGTTAACCAAAGGATACTGGGTAATAAATTTGGTAGAAAATATGCCTACTCATAACAGTGCTTATTTGCATTGGCCAAGCACCTCCTTTCCTGAATTAAGTCACTTGGGAAATAAAATAACTAGAGGGCTCGCTGATATAAATGGATTCTATGTGAAAATATTATTTTAATTTTGTTTCCTGTGAAGTAACTCTTTATTATAAGCATAAGCAAGTCATACAGACTAGAATGTTTCTTTATACAGGCTGGTATATACACTTACCAATAGTTCCTTGACAGTGACAAACCTAGTTTGCAGTCCAAGTTGTTCAACACTATTATTTGAGAAACTTTATTATCTCACTGTTCATCCTGCCACAGTTTTTTTAAGATACTATAATTCTCAATATGCAGGTTATTTTTATTGGGGGGAAAAGATCAACAAGCTGAATCTCAACTGTCATTTGCTTCTGTTACTTGTTCATATATTTCTAGAAATATACATTTTATGCTTTGTTATTTGCCACTTAAATTTGAACAAGAAAATTTAGTTTGTATCAGTGAAATGTATATTGAACAGTAAGAAAGTTTTAAAAGTTCTGAGATGGAATCATACTACAAATTAAAATTTTATAAAAGTTTGATATGCTTTTTTCATTATATGGAAATTGATATAAGTTACATTTTGTTTAGTTGTGGTTGAAAAAAAGCAAATGATTTCTTTTAAAGATGCAAAATGTGGTGTTCTAAATTATTTATGTGGAGAGATTGCTACTTAAAAAAAATTAACCACTTTATTTTCTACAAAAGAAATTTTTTTTCTTGAAAAAGAAAAAAATGCCATTACCTATTTTTTTTAACCTATGTTTTAAGATCATAACAATAGTTAAAATTCATAAAAAAATCAAAGTTGGCAACTTTTTTTTCATGATTTCAATATAATTTATCATATTTTTTTACATTTTTAAAAGAAGAAAAATATTAATAAATATATAAAGCTTTATCTCTTAGGGTTATGATACAGAAAGACCATTATGTTTATTCAACAATATACATTTTTAGTAGACTTTTGATTTCCTAAATTTTGACAACAAATTTCAGAGTCCCTCTTTATTTTAACTGATCTTTTATATTTCTTTTCTAAATGTTTCTTTATATTTTAAGAGATGTTTAAGTGATTGAGCACACATACAGCAGATCACTCAGTGTTGGTGACCACCTTGCCAAAATGCGCGAAACAACTTTGCAACAATGACTCCGGGATCCCCTGCACTGTAGCCTACCAGGCTCCTCCGTCTAAGGCATTTTCCAGGCAAAAGTACTGGAATGGATTGCCATTTCCTTCTCCAGGGCATCTTTCCAATGTGGAGATCAAACCTATGTCTTTTGCATGGCAGGCAGATGCTTTACGCTGTGAGCCACTAGGGAAGCACATAAAACAACTTAAAACAATTATTCAATAAAAACAAAAGGATGACAAGTACTATGTATTTCCCAACATAGTATAAGAAAATTAATCATTTTTATTTATTCTTTAGAAACATAAATTGAATGTATATACATCAAGTTATATAAATAGATCTGGAATTAATAATTAATGGACTTGAATGTTAGGTCCATGAATCAAAGCAAATTGAAAGTGGTCAAACAGGAGATGGCAAGAGTGAACGTTGACATTCTAGGAATCAGCAAACTAAAATGGACTGGAATGAGTGAATTTAACTTAGATGACCATTATATCTACTACTGTGGACAGGAATCCATTAGAAGAAATGGAATAACCATCATAGTCAAAAAAAAGATTCCAAAATGCAGTACTTGGATGCAATCTCTGAAATGACAGAATGATCTCTCTTCATTTCCAGGGCAAACCAATCAATATCACAGTAACCCAAGTCTCTGCCCCAACCGATAATGCTGACAAAGCTGAAGTTGAACGGTTCTATGAAGATCTACAAGACCTTCTAAAACTAACACAAAAAAAAGATGTCCCTTTCATTATAGGGGACTGGAATGCAAAAGTAGGAAGTCAAGAAACACCTGGAGTAAGAGGAAAATTTGGTCTTGGAGTAAAGAATGAAGCAGGCAAAGGCTAATAGAGTTTTGCCAAGAGAATGCAGTGTTCATATCCAGAGCAAATACCCTCTTCTAACAACACAAGAGAAGACTCTACACATGGACGTCACCAGATGGAAAACACCAAAATCAAACTGATTATATTCTTTGCAGCCAAAGATGTAGAAGCTCTATACAGTCAGCAAAAACAAGACTGGGTGCTGACTGTGGCTCAGATCATGAACTCCTCATTGCCAAATTCAGACGTACAAATTGAAGAAAGTGGGGAAACCACTAGACCATTCAGGTATGATGTAAATCAAATCCCTTATGATTATACAGTGGAAGTGAGAAATAGATTTAAGGGACTAGATCTGATAGGCAGAGTGCCTGATGACCTATGGATGGAGGCTGTACAGGAGACAGGGATCAAGACCATCCCCAAGAAAAAGAAATGCAAAAAAGCAAAATGGCTGTCTGAGGAGGCCTTACAAATAGCTGTGAAAAGGAGAGAAGTGAAAAGCAAAGGAGAAAAGGAAAGACATATCCATTTGAATGCAGAGTTCCAAAGAATAGCAAGGAAAGATAAGAAAGCCTTTCTCAGTGATCAATACAAAGAAATAGAGGAAAACAATAGAATGGGGAAGACTAGAGATCTCAAGAAAATTAGAGATACCAAGGGAACATTTCATGCAAAGATGGGCTCAATAAAGGAAAGAAATGGAATGGACCTAACAGAAACAGAAGATATTAAGAAGAGGTGGCAAGAATATACAGAAGAAGTGTATAAAAAAGATCTTCACATCTCAGATAATCACAAAGGTGTGATCACTCACCTAGAGTCAGACATCCTGGAATGTGAAGTCAAGTGGGCCATAGGAAGCACCACTACCAACAAAGCTAGTGGAGGTGATGGAATTGCAGTTGAGCTATTTCAAATCCTAAAACATGATGCTGAGAAAGTGCTGCACTCCATATGCCAGCAAATTTGGAAAACTCAGTAGTGGCCACAGGACTGGAAAAGGTCAGTTTTCATTCCAAACCCAAAGAAAAGCAATGCCAAAGAATGCTCAAACTATCGCACAATTGCACTCATCTCACATGCCTGTAAAATAATGCTCAAAATTCTCCAAGCCAGGTTTCAGCAATACATGAACTGTGAACTTCCAGATGTTCAAGGTGGATTTTAAAAAGGCAGAGGAACCAGAGAATAAATTGCTGTGGAAAAACATCCACTGGATCATCAAAAAATCAACAGAGTTCTAGAAAAGCATCTATTTCTGCTTTATTGACTATGCCAAAGCCTTTGACTGTGTGGATCACAATAAACCAGGAAAATTCTGAAAGAGATGGGCACACCAGACCACCTGACCTGTCTCTTGAGAAACCTGTATGCTGGTCAGGAAGCAACAGTTAGAACTGGACATGGAACAACAGACTGGTTCCAAATAGGAAAAGGAGTATGTCAAGGCTGTATATTGTCACCCTACTTATTTAACTTACATGCAGAGTACATCATGAGAAATGCTGGGCTGGAAGAAGCACAAGCTGGAACCAGGATTGCTGGGAGAAATATCAACAACCTCAGATACGCAGATGACACCACCCTTATGGCAGAAAGTGAAGAAGAACTAAAGAGCCTCTTGATGAAAATGAAAGAGGAGAGTGAAAATGTTGGCTCAAAGCTCAACATTCAGAAAAGTAAGATCATGGCATCTGGTCCCATCACTTCATGGGAAATAGATGGGGAAACAGTGGACCCAGTGGCTGACTGTATTTTTTTGGGCTCCAATATCACTGCAGATGGTGATTGAAGCCATGAAATTAAAAGACACTTACTTCTTGGATGGAAAGTTATGACCAACCTAGGCAGCATATTAAAAAACAGAGACATTACTTTGCCAACAAAGGCCTGTCTAGTCAAAGCTATGGTTTTTCCAGTGGCCATGTATGGGTGTGAGAGTTGGACTATAAAGAAAGCTAAGCGCTGAAAAATTGATGCTTTTGAACTGTGGTGTTGGAGAAGATTCTTGAGAGTCCCTGGACTGCAAGGAGATCCAACCAGTCCGTCCTAAAGGAGATCAGTCCTGGGTGTTCATTGGAAGGACTGATGCTGAAGTTGAAACTCCAATAATTTGGCCTCCTGATGTGAAGAACTGACTTATTTGAAAAGACCCTGATGCTGGGAAGGATTGAGGGAAGGAGGAGAAGGGGACGATGGAGGATGAGATGGTTGGATGGCATCACCGACTCGATGGACATGAGTTTGAGTAAACTCAGGAAGTTGGTGATGGACAGGGAGGCCTGGCATGCTGTGATTCATGGGGTCGCAAAGAGTCAGACATGACTGAGCTACTGAACTGAACTGAACTGAACTGAACATTAATTGAAACTGGAAGTAATTATGTTATTATAGTCAGCTGAGGTTTAGAAAGCAAAGACATTACTGTGTATTCACAGAAAAACTGCAGTATTTTATACAGTCTAGTGTAGTATATGATAATAATATAATTGTAAACTCTTTTACATTTGAAAGCTTTTCATTTACATTACTCTTCTTATGTGAGCCCATCAATAATCTTTTCTGGAAAAGAGAAACACTATCCACTTCAGTATTCTGGCCTGGAGAATTTCATGAACTGTATAGTTGATGGGGTCACAAAGAGTCAGACATGACTGAGAGACTTTCACTCACTCATAATCTTTTAAATTTTTATTAAGGAATTTTTTGAATATACACAAAGGTAGGAAGTACATTTTAATAAACCTGCAAAAAACTAATATCAACGTACTAGAATTATTGCTATTTTTTAAGCTTATAATTTTAGTCTGTTTTCTTCTTTTACCTTCCCTTTTGATTAAAATATACTATTTTAGCATACATTTAAAATGCAAATTAATTAAAAATTATCCTGCAAGAAAAAGCTAAGTTATATGAAACTCATTATGGGGCACTTATATCAGAGGTCTCCATATGTTGAGATATAGTCTGAATATATAATTTGTGGTAGAATAAAATAAATAGAACAGTTCTTCAATAATTCAAATCAAATATTAAATCTATATTAAGTTGGGAAAATATTCTCCTAACATTGGCTAATTGCCTAGCCGATGATGATGAAACAATGGTGAGTGGTATCTTTAAATTAACTCAATTTAAAAACAATGTAGCGGTCACTATGTATACTGTGCTCTCTGCAACCTCATGGACTGTAGCCCACCAGGCTCCTCTGTCAATAAGAGTCGGTTGCCAAGCCCTCCTCCAGGGGATCTTTCCGACCAAGGAATAGAACGAGGGTCTCCTGCATTGCAGGTGGATTCTTTACCAGCTGAGTTACCAAGGAAGCTCCAGCAGTCACTATATTTCAGCCAAATTATTCAGAAAAATAACTGGAAATAATAGACCATTTTCTGGAAAGGATGTGTTTTATTTAGTCTGATAAGCTATATATGTTTGTTTTAAAAAGCTGATTGAAAGAAAGCTCTTTAATTAATGCATTTTGTCATATTAGAAATGAAAAATCAAGGGAAAGAAGACCCTTTTTCCATGCCTCTTCCTGCCTCGTTCACATGAATCTCTTTTACCCTGGAGTTAGAAGTCTCTTCTTTGAAGTATTTCTACATTCTGCCAAGTCTTTTGCTCTATTTTCAAAGTACACACAATCTTTATTCTGCAGTGTCCATTAGCCATTCTGAAATAAACATAACTTGAAATCATACAGTGCCTATAAGGCACACACCCCATGGCATACCATGAATATTAATTAATAGAATCTCATGGGCCATATGGTGATATATATTGTCTAATTCAAGAGGACCTACTGTCTTTAAACAATAGTGACTTGTAGGAAATCTAGACTCTTAGCTGTATTATTTAGATTTTATTGGGTTTCAAATGGCAGACAGGCTAACCTAAAAACTTAAAAAAAAATTATTGTTTTCTTCTCCCAAATTTACATTATTGATATCAAAAGCTTTGACTTTCATATAGGCTACTCAGAGTCTTATGGATTTTTATTATTTTTCAATACTATTGCCAAATATGAGTCATTCCCTTTATGTTTTTATATAGCTTCTTGAAATAAAGAAATGTCATTTCAAAGTTAGCAAAAATCTTCCTTATTATTACATACCACAAAAACTAAAATAAGATATATTTTCCAAATATAAATGCCTATCTTTGATAATTTTATATGATGTTATGGATAAACAACCAATCCTCTCTTTCCTTAATCACTCATGTGTATGTCAACATAGTGTATTTATCAAATCTATTCTTCATATTCCAAAAGATTTTGAGACAGAGGTTTTGCTTTAAGGTACAGTTCTAAAGATAAAAAAAATCCTAATTCATCCCCATTAGTGAAATGCATTTTTTGTTATGTTGGCATGGTCATTGATTCTTTCTTCCTCCTCAGAAGTGCTTTAAAAACAGAAACAAAAATAGAATTTTTTTTTTAAAGTTATAACTATTTAAAAGCCTGGAATGACATACCAAATCCCAAAATGGAGATAGTTACATGGTGGGAACTGCTTATCTTTTTAACTTTTCTGTTTTTCCCTTCAATAAACCTAATTTCCTTGATAATAGTAGCTAACATTTAGTAAACAATGTGTTTGGTATTTTGCTGAAATCCTTATACATTATCTCATCCCACTTTCACAGCAATCCTATGCAGTAGGATGTTTATTGATTAGGAATTAGAAGACAAGGAACTAAAGCACTTTGCTTATGATGACAAAACAGGCAGATAGGTGATAAGTACATAGATAGCTTGATAGGCAGATAGGCAATAGGATAATGGACAGTTAGGTGTTTGTTTTATTTTCCGTTTGCTTCTGTTTTTACTTCCCTGGCATTGCAGGACATGCAGCACCTCTAATCCTTGCCTACTACATATCAGAAGGACTTCCCCAGTCACTGTAAAGACCAGACCTTCTTGGCCTCATTAGATCCCAAAAAAGGAGCAAGAACAACTTAGCTAACTGTTGCCTCCGGAAAAGAATTCAAAACACTCTGAGGCTTTTATTTCTGTCTTCTCTCCTCAATTTGCCCTTTTAGGGTTTGAATGATACGTAGGAAAGTAAGAGAAAACTAATAACTAATCCTAAAGTAAATCTTTAGTGATAAACTTTAGTGGTTAAGAACCTGCCTGCCAATGCAGGAGATATTAGAGATGTAGGTTCGATCCCTGGGTGGGGAAGATCCCCTAGAGGAGAGCATGGCAACCCACTCCAGTATTCTTGCCTGGAGAATCCCATGGACAGTGGAGCCTGGGGGGCTACAGCCCATAGGATTGCACAGAGTCAGACACGACTGAAGCGGCTTAGCATGCTTGAACTAAGTCAAGCATTCCTTCCTTAACACTCCAAGGCAGATGTACCTGCAGCTTTCTTTGGGATCCACTCTGTGCCATCCTCATTGCTCTCATACAACTTTTCAAGCTGACAACAATTCACCTGTGTGCATTTATGTTTTCTCCACAAGAACAAAAGCAGATTCATTCATTTTCACTTTTTTTTTGTTTTTCCTTAAGAGATCTCCTGGAGAAGGAAATGGCAATCCACTCCAGTATTCTTGCCAAGAGAATTCTATGGACAGAGGAGCCTGGCTTGCTACAGTCCATGGGGTCAAAAAGAGGTGAACATGACTGAGCAACTAATACACTTTCAGAAGTTGAAAATATTTTGGAATTATCTAAACCTTTTTTTTTGAAAATATCTTTATGATGGTATAACTGGCATACAGAGAATATGTAATAAACTCTATACTTTAATATATTGGGCAAGTGTATCCATCCAAGAAGTTGTCACAATCAAGACGGTGAACAAATCCATTAGACATAAGTATTTCAATTCCCCTACCTGCCTCTCCATCACCCACTCATTCCAAAGAAACAGCAATAAGCAGCCTACTTCTTGTCACGATATATTGGTTTGCACTTTCCAGAAATATATGCAAAACAAACTGTGCTATACATAATATTTTGTTCTGAATTATTTCATTCAGCATAATTATTATGTGATTCATCCCTGTTCCTTTATATATCACTAACTCATTTTTTTTAATTTTTAAATTAAAAATTTTATTGAAGCATAGTTGATCTACAATTCTTATATTAGTTTTAGATGTACAACATAGTAATTTGATGTTTTCATATATTATACTTCAGAAAAATTTATTTAGCTCATTATTTTTAGATGATGACTTCATTCTATTATATGGGCTTCCCTGGCGGCTCAGATGGTAAAGCATCTGTCTGCAGTACCGGAGACCCGGGATCGATCCCTGGGTCAGGAAGATCAGTAGAAGGAAATGGCAACCCACTCCAGTATTCTTGCCTGGAAAATCCCATGGACAGAGGAGCCTGGTAGGCTACAGTCCGTGGGGTCACAAAGAGTCAGATGTGGATATAGTATATTTTACTTATTCATTCTGTATTTAATAAATATTTGAATTGCTTTCTCTTTTAGACTAGTGACCCTGTATCTTGCAACCTTGCTAATTTGAGAAGTCAGCTTTAAATCATGCTCTTATAATTTGAAGATAATCTGTTATTTTATTTCTCTGCTTTTAATAGTTTGTCTTTGCTTCTTTCATATTATGCTAAATATATATTATAAAATATTGTTTAGCTTAAACTTGCATTAAAGTTTAATGTAGTGGAAAGAACTCAGGTTTCTCTTCTGAAAATATGGAAATTGACAGGTTTATAAAAACATCACAATATTTTCCCTCTTTCAGCTTCTCTACCAGTAACAGCAATATCCATTTTTTTGGTGTCATAATAAATATATAATAATATATTTTCAAATATATAATATATTTCAAAAAATGTAATAATCTTAATATAAAGCAATCACTATATCAGAATTATTAAATGTAAGATTCTTATGGCAAGGTCTCTGTTTTATTTTTCATATATTGAATTCAGCAGTCTTCCCTACCTATTAAGCAGACAATACAGAGTTATATAAATCCATTTATAAATAGCAAAATTGCTGTCATGTGTGGTAGCTAAATGTGGATTTACCTTATATATGAGGATGATATGAATATATTATTAGCAATATGCAAAAAACTACATATTTTTCCTGTAATATAAGCAATAAATCTTCACTTATCATTTGTTGGCTTTGAAAACTATTTGATGATATGGACATTTGGAAGGACTTGTTGATTTTTTGTTTGTAATGAAATTATTCTTTCAAGATTAATATTATATGTTCCTTTAGATTTTTGAGAATAGTATCAGAAGATAGAAAATATATTAGATAAGCAGTGAGAATGGGAACACTTTCTGGGCTTGGCATTGCTTTCTTAGGATTTATCATCAACAAAATATTCTGACTTAATAAAGAGTGAATATAGGTAGTAATCTCAGGTAAACTCAATATCAATATATTTCAAGTCTGGGAACCTCTGGTGCTCTCCTCTCACAATGCATAACATAATCCCTTGTTCTTGCAAAACCAGGTCAGACTGTGGCTACATAAGACTGACTATTTAATATTACTTTATATTGTCTTTAATTTTGTTTCATCCATTTTATAACATCTAGCAATCTTTTGGCATTTAAAAAATTAATAATTAGAAATTGAATTGTGGAGACAAGCTGAAGAGCATTTTGTCTGAATCATTCCTGTATTCAATATACTTTTAATGAAAAAGAACTGAACATTCCAAATGATATGATGGTGGGGTTAGGATAAGGACACAGGGACTTGCTTTATAATTCTTATAATACTTTCTTGTTTCCTGGTTTTAAATGGGTTCAGAGGTCTTTCTGCCAGCCAGTAGGTTGTTTGTTCCCAGTATCTCAAGCATTGTGCAAAAATTGGCAAGGTTGATTCTGGCTAGAACATCAAAGGGATATTGGAGTAAAAATCACAAAGCTGTATGCTGTATTTCTTTCCCTTTCCTACAACAGTTTAATTATGGATAATATTTGCAAAATTATTAAAATTAGATAATTACAAACTTATAAGTGAAATTAGATTGCTGAAAGGCAGTTTTATTTGAACTTTAATGACAGAAACAAATGCATTTACCATTGAAACTGACTTTAGTTATATGAAGTGTCATATAACTTGGAAGTTAAATTTAGTAGTGGTATGCTGCTGCTAAGTCGCTTCAGCCATGTCTGACTCTGTGTGACCCCATAGATAGCAGCCCACCAGGCTCCCCCATCCCTGGGATTCTCAAGGCAAGAACATTGGAGTGGGGTGCCATTGCCTTCTCCATAGTAGTGGTATACAATATAGAAAACTATATCTGTAATTCACAACTTTTATTCAGGATATATATTTGTTTAGGATTTGTATTTTTTATCTCATGCTAAAACTAAATATTTATTTCTGAAATTGTTTCTTTCTTTCTTTCTTTCTTTTTTTTCTCTTTTTTTAAATTTTTATTAGTTGGAGGCTAATTACTTTACATCATTACAGTAGTTTTTGTTATACATTGAAATGAATTAGCCATGGACATACCTCAACATAATAAAAGCTATATATGACAAACCCACAGCAAGCATCACCCTCAATGGTGAAAAACTGAAAGCATTTCCCCTGAAATCAGGAACAAGACAAGGGTGCCCACTCTCACCACTACTATTCAACATAGTTTTGGAAGTTTTGGCCACAGCAATCAGGGCAGAAAAAGAAGTAAAAGGAATCCAGATAGGAAAAGAAGAAGTGAAACTCTCGCTGTTTGCAGATGACATGATCCTCTACATAGAAAACCCTGAAGACTCTACCAGAAAATTACTAGAGCTAATCAACAAATACAGTCAAGTTGCAGGATATAAAATTAACACACAGAAATCTTTCTTTTTTCTTAACTGTTTATGTGAATGCCTCTTTTCATTTCTTTCTTTGGAAGTAAAATATTTGTGTTCTCAATAATCATAGTTTAATGCTTTACTCTAAATGAAAGTTAATATACCTTATTGATTTCCCACAAGAGTTTTTATAAACTTTTTATATACATATTTTGATAAAATGTCTTATGAATTTATATTTATTTTCCATCAGATGCTAATTGCTATCAAAAGTGTTCTACGAAGAAGAGTAAAATCTGATTAACTTATTTGATAAAAGGTAGAAAGTTTTCTCTTTTTTACATTGGTCATAATCTCTCATATAGATGAAAAATTTTTGATGAAAATAAGCAGTCAGAAACTAATTTTATTTAATGATCTTAGGAAAAAAATGTTCTCACATTTCAAGTTATTGTTGCATTCAAAGTTAAAACCACCCTTTTGATAATAGTCAATTCAATTAGCAAAATTTTTTGAGTCTCCACCATATTAGAGAGATGGGGAGAGTAATTAATGAATAGCTATCTTTCTCACAGTAATATATTTTTATACATATAGTAAATAAAAATTCAATGTTTTACACTATTATTTTTTAATGATGTTATTTTCCTGAAAGCAAGATTCATAATTATTTCACAGCAGTAGTCTGCTTCTTGCTTATCTCTGCTGCAAAGAGATAAATATATTTTTATTTTACAAAGGTTATATTTCTGCCAAGTCAGTAGCTTCTTTTCATGTGGAGTTTCATGAGGAAGACTTGATAGATTCAGGTGAATGCTGCATTAGCTAGCAAGGTGTAAAATAGAGGGAAAGTCAAAACAAAATGTCATAAGTAATAGATTCAATGGATATATCTTTAATTATTTATTGAGTTTGGAAAGTTCAACATTTACATCTTTAAACCATGGTTCAAGTGATCACAATCATTGCTTCTCCAGTGGGCTTCACTTCAACCCTCCAGAATGTGTCTGTCAATATGCAAGTCATGAAATGGCATCAATTAGACAATGAGGTATCATCATTAATGGGTGTTATTGAACATGAATTAATTATAATATTCATCCTTTCTCCTAATATTTGAAAAACAGATATGTAATTTCTAAGCAACAATCATTTAGCAATCAGTAAGTCACTTAGCCCATTTACTGTGATACAGCCACAGACAAAGGATTAATCTCAAAAATATACAAGTAACTCCTCCAGCTCAATTCCAGAAAAATAAATGACCCAATCAAAAAATGAGCCAAAGATCTAAACAGACATTTCTCAAAAGAAGACATACAGATGGCTAACAAACACATGAAAAGATGCTCAACATCACTCATTATCAGAGAAATGCAAATCAAAACCACAATGAGGTACCATTACATGCCAGTCAGGATGGCTGCTATCCAAAAGTCTACAAGCAATAAATGCTGGAGAGGGTGTGGAGAAAAGGGAACCCTCTTACACTGTTGGTGGGAATGCAAACTAGTACAGCTGCTATGGAGAACAGTGTGGAGATTTCTTAAAAAACTGGAAATAGAACTGCCGTATGACCCAGCAATCCCACTTCTGGGCATACACACTGAGGAAACCAGAGCTGAAAGAGACACGTGCACCCCAATGTTCATTGCAGCACTGTTTATAATAGCCAGGACATGGAAGCAACCAAGATGCCCATCAGCAGAAAAATGGATAAGAAAGCTATGGTACATATACACCATGGAATATTACTCAGCATTAAAAAGAATTCATTTGAATTAGTTCTAATGAGATGGATGAAACTGGAGCCCATTACACAGAGTGAAGTAAGCCAGAAAGAAAAACACCAATACAGTATACTAACGCATATATATGGAATTTAGAAAGATGGTAATGATAACCCTATATGCAAGACAGAGAAAGAGACACAGATGTATAGAACAGACTTTTGGACTCTCTATGAAAGAAGGTGAGGGTGGGATGATCTGCAAGTATAGCATCGAAACATGTATATTATCAAGTGTGAAACAGATCACCAGTCCAGGTTGGATGCATGAGACAAGTGTTTGTGACTGGTGCACTGGGATGACCCAGAGGGATGGGATGGGGAGGGAGGTGGGAGAGGGATCCAGGATGGGAAACACATGTAAATCCATGGCTGATCCACATCAGTGTGTGGCAAAAACCACTACAATATTGTAAAGTAATTAGCCTCCAACTAATAAAAATAAATGAAAAAATAAATAAATAAAAGTAGGCTTTAAAGAGTTGGAAATTCCCTTGCCAAAATTTTATTAGTCAAAAATTATTGTTGTAGGTTCAAATGTACTAATTTAAATGTCTAAGATAATGATCTGGAATTTCCATAGTTTGAAGTGATATTTAACTGGTAATACACTGAATTGTGTTGATTGATCATTTCTGATACCTAGTCTTAAAAAAAAAAATCTTTCTAATCTTTTGTCTACTTCCATGGAAGTTCAAGTTTCTGAAAAAAAAAAAAAAAAACAACAAACAAGCCATTAGGCTAGTAGACAGTTCAGTCTCCACGTCAAGCAGAATTCTTATGCACAATTTCCCAGAAAATAGACTTAATCCAAATTGATCATTAGTAGACCTTAAACTCATTCTTAAAATTTCAAGTTATACATAATCTCAGCATAAAAAATTTAAAAAAAACCCAAAAACCTAAATTTAAGTTCAAAGTAAGCATTAATTAGACCTATTGAAGTCATTTTTTTGAGGTGCATGCATGCTCAATTGTGTCCAACTCTTTGAGACCCAATGGACTATAGCCTGCTAGGCTCCTCTGTCCTTGAGATGATCCAGGCAAGAATACTGGAGTGAGTTGTTATTTCCTCCTTCAGGGGATCTTCCCAACCCAGGGATCGAGCTCATGTCCCCAGCATCTCCAGTGTTGGCAGGCAGATTTTTCACCACTGAGCCACCTGGAAAGCCCAAAGTCACCTAGAAAAGAGAACAAAACTGTTTGGGTTTTAGTAGTGCCTACTGAAAGATCTCAGTAAAGATCAGATGGATGAGGGCAAATAAAAGCATAATTAAATACAAAGCAGAAGGCAATGAGAACTCAGGGACAAATAACATAAAACAAGCTGCTCTTGGGTAACAGAGGGAGAAGGTATAGATGTAGATGTATCCTAGCTTTAAAGGAAAGATCTGACTTTGACAGGCTTCCCTGGTAGGTCAACTGGTAAAGAATCTGCCTGCAGTGTGGGAGACATGGGTTCCATCTCTGGCTTGAGAAGATCCCCTGGAGGAGGGCAAGGTAACCCATCCCAGTATTCTTGCCTGGAGAATCACCATGGAGAGAGGAGCCTGGCTTGCTGCTATCCATGGAGTCTCAAAGAATTGGACACGACTGAGCGACTAAGCACATTTCTGCATAAACATGAGGCTCCCCTGGCGACTTATACAGTAAGAGAGTCTGCTTGCAATGCAGGAGACCCAGGTTTGAACCCTGGGCTGGGAAGATCCCTAGAGAAGAGAATGGCAACCCACTCCAGTATTCTTGCCTGGAGAATCCCACGGACAGAGGAGCCTGAGGGTACAGTCCATGGGGGTCACCAAGAGTCGGACACGACTCAGCAACAAACATGAGGCAACTGCAGCCAAATCACTTGGTGAAGTATCTGTGAACACATTTTTTAGAGCATAGAAAGAGGACTGGTTTGACCAGTTTTCTGATTGTGGAAGAAAGAAACAAAAAAGTAAAACATAAAATACTATAAAAGGTACTGTGTAAGTATTGTTGTGAGCACAAAGATTTAACTTGTCAAGTTGATTGAATGCTATTGGATGCATTTGTACATGACTATGACAAAATTCAGGCTCTGCCTGGAAAATATTAATCAGGTGTCTGCAATTTAGGCTAAAGAAAGTAAAAAAAAAAAAAAAAATTAGATAATCAGTCAGAGCACTATATAACTCTTTTTCTTTTTCCATTGTCACTGCTTTAGGATAGACCCTTATCTTTAACTCTGTGGGCTACAGAAATATTCTCAGAACTAGTATCTGTAGCTCCAGCTTCTTTCTTCAATGTATAATTCTTATTGTCACCTGTGAACTTTGTCGAACACACATACTTTTATTTAACTCCAGTGTTTTAGTATTTTTTGGTTTTTTTTTAATGGCTTGTCAACACATTCAGAAAAAAAGAGATAACCCTTATAACTTATAAGACCCTTATAACTTCAAGGGTCTTTATAATTAAAAGTTTTCTAGCCCTTCCCCTCACCTGTCTCCAATCTTTACCCTCCACTCCATCTCTCTATTTAAGCACGCCAAATGATTGTTTACAAATTTAGAATTTTCTGAGTTACAACACTTTATGTGCTCTGTAAACCTAAAATGTTCTTTCACAAATTCTTCATCTGATAAAATTTCCATTCCTAGTGACCACCTCAGTTTTACTGAAGCCCCAGTTCAAGAAGACATTGCTTTCTCTGAGCTTTCATTTAGCATCTCTATCTTCCATTATTAAGACATTTGTCATTTTTATTTGAGTTATATGTTTATATGTCTATTTTCTACAGTTGATAAAAACCTAGAAACAAGGTACACTGTCCATGCTGATAATTAAATTTTGGAAAATTCTTCTATCAATAAAAATGTTCAACTTAGCTTGTATTATATATTACATATTGTATTATATATTACCCATGAACAAAAGAAGGAAAAATTCCACTTTTGTACATTTCCAAGAGAGGATGACACTTCAGATCATGTATACTGATCAGCCAGATATTCATTGATAGTCCATTTATGTGAAGTCCACATAGCAACAAATCAATTAATCATCATTTAAAGAAAATAGTTAATAATGATGTTTTTATTATAGAATCAATTCAACCACAATGGCATTCATAGTGTAAAACCCTTCTGATTCCTTTAACGATGTTTAAGGAAAATACTTCAGAAGCTGTGGGAAAAGTAGTCCTTTCTGGGAAAGTTCCCATGGAAGTGGCTTTGCCAGGTCAGGGCCAGGTTGGGCTGATTTTGAGAATTTGAAAGAACATTCACTTAAAGGAGCTAATGAAAATAATAGTTTGGAAGAAAGGTGAAGGCCGATATCAGTTTGAACCTTATCATGTATTGAATCCAAGAGGAGTTCATTCAGAATAATGCAGATATCCTAGTTGAAGAAGGAATGACCCAAAAGAATGCAGGCAATTTGCCAGGAAGAAAGCAAGAGGCGCAGTCGGTTTTCCTTACAGAGTGCTCTTGTAGTGTGAAATGCATGTTGGAGTTTCATTAAACTAAACACTGCCTTGATGCCGGCATCCTGAGGTGCTACACTGAAATACTTCCTTATTTTTAAACAGAAAAATCACATAACACACACACCAGTTATTTAAAATTGTGTAAACTATATTAAAATATAAAAATTCACAAGAGATGCCATCAAATGATAACATAACCCAGGTTTTGTTTATTAAATGATGGATTTAATAGTTAAGGTTATTAGCTTACATATGCACAAAATCATCTAAGGCATTTATCCAAAGCTTATTCATTATGGATGTACATTTAGTAAATTATCAGCTCCCAGTTTTAAAAAATAAATTACTCTAGGGGCTTGGAAGTATGAATGCAGCCTCAAACAGCAAACTATCTTTATATTCACCCTTTTCAGCTATAGTTTCAGCCTGATAGTATTAATATTAATAAGGAAACTTGTAATTTTGATTTAAAATGGTAGTATTCACAGCTACTCTGCTTCTCTGGTGGCTCAGCAGGAAAGAATCTGCCTGCAATTCAGGAGATGTGGGCTCAATCCCTGGATCATGAAGATCCTCTAGAGAAGAGAATGGCAACCCACTCCACTGTAAGAATGCTAGATAATTCCCATGGACAGAGGAGCCTGGTGGGCTATAATCCATGGGATTGCAAAAAGTCAGACATGACTGAAGCAACTGAGCATGCACACATTCATAGTTTCTACTTACCAAATACACAATTTTTGAAGAAAAATATATATTGGTCAGAGATTATAATGCATAAAACATATTTTAGCAAATTTCCAGCACTTGGGCATATCAAGAAAAGAAGTACCACAGAATGGTGAAAGTGAAAAATATCCCATCCTTTACATGAGCTATACCCATTCCTAGCCAATATATAGGAATAGATCTTTTTTTTTTTTACCTTTTTGTAGAAGTGATCTATTTCTACACACCTCTCCATATTCACCTCATTCCCATGTTCCTACATATCTTATCCTCTGTGAAACCAATGGTTAGAAAATGTATACATCTTATGGTGCCTAGAGCTAAAACAGTTATGGGACAAGGGAATGGGGAGACTGTTTGAGAAAATAATATAAGTTTGCAGCAGGTATTAAAATGCATATTTAATTAGAGTTCCTGGTTGAAGCACATAAAATTTTTAGTTTTTAAAATCTTACAAATAAAACAATTATAACAAGATTCAAAAGATAACCTACTTTCCATGCCTTATCTGCATGTGGTTGTTGTTGTTATTCAGTTGCTAAGTCACATCCAGCTCTTTGTGGCCCCATGGACTGCAGTGCACCAGGCTTCCCTGTCCTTCACTATCTCTCAGAGTTTACTTATATGCATGTCATTTGAGTCAGTGATGGTATCCAAACATTTCATCCTCTGTCATCCCTTTCTCTTTTCGCCTTCAATCTTTCCAATCATCACAGTCTTTTCCAATAAGTCAGCTCTTCGCATCAGGTGGCCAAAGTATTGGAGCTTCAGCTTCAACATCAGTCCTTCCAATGAACATCCAGGACTGATTTCCTTTAGGATAGACTGGCTGGATCTCCTTTCAGTCCAAGGGACTCTCAAGAGTCTTCTCCAACACCACAGTTCAAAGCATCAACTCTTCAGTGCTCAGCCTTCTTTGCAGTCCAACTCTTGCATCTGACAAGACTACAGGAAAAACCAGAACTCTGACTATATGGACCTTTGTCAGTAAAGTGATGTTTCTGCTTTTTAATACACTATCTAGGTTGGTCATAACTTTCCTTAATGGAGCAAGCGTCTTTTAATTTCATAACTGTAGTCACAATCCACAGTGATTTTGCAGGCCAGGAAAATAAAATCTGTCACTGCTTCTACTTCTCCCTCTTCTATTTGCTGTAAAGTGATGGGACCAGATGCCATGATCTTAGTTTTTTTAATATTGAGTTTTAAGCCAGTTTTTTCACTCACATCTTCACTTTCATCAAGAGGCTCTTTAGTTCTTCTTCATGTTCTGCATCAGAGTGGTCAGTTCAGTTCACTTCAGTCATTCAGTCATGTCCTACTCTTTGCGGCCCCATGGACTGCAGCATGTTAGGCCTCCCTGTCCATCACCAACTGCCGGAGCTTACTCAAACTCATGTCCACCGAGTCTGTGATGCTATCCAAATATCCCGTCCTCTGCCATCCCCTTCTCCTGCCCTCAATCTTTCCCAGCATCAAGGTCTTTTCAAGAAGAGTCAGCTCTTCACATCAGGTGTCTAAAGTACTGGAGTCTCAGCTTCAGCGCCAATGAATATTAAGTACTGATTTCCTTTAGGATGGACTGGTTGGATTTCCCTGCAGTCCAAGGTACTCTCAAGAGCCTACTCCAACACCACAATTCAAAAGCATTAATTCTTCTCGCTCAGCTTTCTTTACAGTCCAACTCTCACATCCATACATGACTACTGGAAAAACCACAGCTTTGACTAAATGAACCTTTGTTGGAAAGTAATGTCTCTGCTTTTTAATATGCTGTCTAGATTGGTTATGACTTTTCTTCCAAGGAGTAAGCATCTTTTAATTTCATGGCTGCAGTCACCATCTGCAGTGATTTTGGAGCCCCCCAAAATAAAATCAGCCACTGTTTCCCCGTCTATTTGCTATGAAGTGATGGGATTGTATGCCATGATCTTAATTTTCTGAATGTTGAGTTTTAAGCCAACTTTTTCACTCTATTCTTTTCACTTTTATCAAGATGCTCTTTAGTTCTCCCTTGCTTTCTGCCATGAGGGTGGTGTTATCTCCATATCTGCAGTTATTGATATTTCTCCCAGCAATCTTGATTCCAGCTTGTGCTTCATCCAGCCCAGCATTTCTCATGATGTACTCTGCATGTAAGTTAAATAAGCAGGGTGACAATATATAGCCTTGACATACTCCTTTTGTTATTTGAAACAAGTCTATTGTTTCATGTCCAGTTCTAGCTCTTGCTTCCTGACTTGTATACAGATTTCTTAAAATGCAAGTCAGGTTGTCTGGTATTCCCATCTCTTGAAGAACTTTCCAGTTTGTTGTGATCCACACAGTCAAAGGCTTTGGCATAGTCAATAAAATAGAAATAGATGTTTTTCTGGAACTCTCATGCTTTCTTGATGACCCAGTGGATGTTGGCAATTTGATCTCTGGTCCCTCAGCCTTTTCTAAATCCAGCTTGAACATCAGGAAGCTCATGATTCACATACTTGATGCCTGGCTTGGAGAATTTTGGTCATTACTTTACAAGTGTGTGAGATGAGTGCAGTTGTGTGGTAGTTTGACCGTTCTTTGGCATTGCCTTTCTTTGGGTCATTAGAGTGGCATCATCTCCATATCTGTGGTTGTTGTTATTTTTCATGGCAATGTTGATTCCAGCTTGTTTCATCCAGCCCAGGATTTCACATGATTTACTCTGCATATCAATTAAATAAGCAGAGTGATAATATATAGCCTTCTTGTACTCCTTTCTCACTTTGAACCAGTCCCTTGTTCATTGTTACAACTCAATATGTGTTTATACATTCGTCAGTGAGGACCCTTGAATGTTATTGCTACACCAAAATGACTGACAGTTACTTAACGATGTGCAGAAGTGATTTTAAGCCTCACACACCGACAGAGAGCATAAGCTCTCACTTAATTCCCATTAGTCAAATAGCAATGACTACAGCCCCCTCAGTTGCCACCTGGCCTTAGAAAAACTGTCACAGTGGAGAAGTCAGAGTCAAAAGGGACGGTGACCATAGCTAGTTCTATTCAAACTATATCAATTTTGTAATTTATTTTTTAAAATATGGGACCATGAGAGTGTGTTGTAGTATCTCCCAGGTTCTTGGGAGGAGACTATGCCTGCAAAGTTCCCTGAATTACAAAGTTTTTAGTTCAAGGAAATTACATCTCTCCCTCTTATCTAGCCATCCCCAAATTATTGTCATTTCAGAAACATGCCATGTGCTTCCTACAATTGTGTTTATGCCTTTGCTTCTCTCTCTGCTTTCATTTTGTGTCTTATTCAAAACTTTTAGATTTTTAATTGTGAGTTCAACTAATTCATTCTATTTAAAGTGTAGAAATTATTGTTGTTTTAGAAATTATTCTGATGGTAACATCACATGTCTTTATTCCCTTACTCTATTGCTCTATCTATACGTAGTTTTCATGGTTCCTGGAACATAACATCTACTCAATGAATGTTTAGTTTATGGATAGTTGAGCATTAAGCAAGGCAAAGAGAAAAGATTAATTTAAAAAAAGAGAAAAGAGAAATAATTGAACTGATTGCAAAGTGTCCTATTCAAGTCTGAATAGTGACACCACCACTGCCTCTCTGAAATTTGATAGAGATTGTTTAGTGCTCTGTTAAATTTCTAAAATGTCCTGATTTCTTTAAAAGTAAAAATATGCAAATATTACATTAAGATATAAAGAATTTATATTTTCTAGTGAGGATTTTTCAAGAAAATGCTTTTCTGTTTGGAAAGTTGAATCTTCTTAAATCTAATTTAGGATGCCACTTACAAACTACTAAAGTGATGAATCCAATATTATATTCTTAAATAGTTCTCTGATGTTTTTCTAATCAAGTTGAGAGACTTTCTGAAGTTTTATTAATGTGATTTGGCAGTTGGGGAAAATACTTAATCAAAACTGTTTCCAAAATATGTAGCTTCATTAAAGTTCTAAAATGACTGTATTTCTAGATAAAGACATGCTAAATCAGAGAACTGTGTTCTTTACAAGCCTTTGTCACTTATTATTTTCTTTTTATAGCTTAAGTTTCACCTTTACTAACTAAATTGAGACATAAATAAAGCTATTTAAACTTTTTCAAATTGTAAATGACTTTTCAGTATTTAATTTTGCTAATAGCAAGAATTTATTGATTACTAAATGAATGATATTTAAGAAATATTACTAATACTTCTTGGAACAATATTGTCATGATTATCTCCATTTAAAAAATCTGAAACTGGGATTTAGAAATATTATATCATTTGCCCAATTTACACAAATCATACTTAGAATAACAAGGATTTCAAAAATCCAAATTTTATATTTGTATTAAAATTTTTACTCCTTTCAAGTTGACTTCCAATATAAAAGTTTTGTGTATTGTGTGTGTGTATCATATGAGTGGGCATAGACAAAAAAGAAACATACTTATATATGAAAAATATTACACTTCCTACACAATTACCAAAAAGAGTGAGTACTTGTTTTGTCATCAGATTCATAGGCCAGATGTACAAAGCATGCAAGAATCAAGAGTTCACATATTTCCATGTAAGTTAACTCGTGAGAATGTATTTCTTAATCTGCATCTTGTTATCTCAATATATCCTTGTAATTACAGTTGGTTAGGCAAAGTCAAGACCATTAGACCCCAGACACACTTAGATTTGCCTAAGTTAAGTTGGCCTAAGTATTTAGTTAGACCAAAAAATTTAACCACTCAGATTTTCAATTTTCTATTGGAAGATAGATAATAATATCTTTATATAATACAGTTTTTGAACCAATAATGTAACATATAAAACATCAAAATAATTGCCTAGAATAATTCAAACTAGCTTCAAACTGGGATGAAAGTAGACTGATTCTTTGCATATCAAAAAAAAAAAAAAGATGCTAACTCTCTCTAACAAAAATGAAAGACTTCATCTGTTTATACTTAGATTGCATTTTCCCTAGCTAGGCAAAATCAATTACTGGTTTCAAGAAACACTATAAAAATATGATTTATGAAGGTAGTCTACAAAGATATTCTTGATAGTTCTCTGTCCCATAAAAAGGAATATCTAAGAGCTGAGACTCCACTAACTTCAAAGGACGTGCATACTTACATTAGCTGAGCAATGTGCAGGACAAGATAAGCAATGACCCCTTTGATTCTATTAATATAAATAGAGACTTCTAGCCAGTTTCATGTCTGAACTTCATCCATCTATTTTTTGAAAAATGTCATTGATGGAAAATGTCATCTGAAGGTAGCTGCCTCGTCCAATACCTTGCTTCTTCTTGAATTGATGGAGATTCAAGGGTGTTGATATAAAATGTAAAAATATTAATGTCATGAGAAAATATCAATATGTTTAAATGTGTCCCCAAGTGAACAAAATTAAGAAGTTTAAGTAAATATGTTCAAACGCCTTCTCTATTATATGTGAATTACAGATGTCATGAAATGTTTGGTATCATAAAAAAGTACTATTGCTAATAAAATCTTACTTGGATGAACTAAAATTACTAAAGTTTCCTTTCAAAAGTCATATGTGTAGAACTCTTTGACTTGGTTGAGTTTTGCATATTTGCAAAAAGGTATAGTGAGGAATTATAAGCCTGACATGATCATTTCTGTAGGACAAGAGTGAGTCCTTTTGAAAAAACTATGCTACTCTCTCATAAGGAATATTGGAATGCTGACATTAATAGTGTTCTTTTTCCCCTCCTCAATTACAAGTTTAAAAGAACACGAGAAATATATGTATATAAAGAGATAGATATAAATTATATTAATTATACACACACACATATATAGTAAGTTTCATTTAATGATTATGCTTTATTCTTGATCTTTTTCTACATTTTTTATGTTAATATGTTTTCTTTTTTTTTTGGAATTATTGTTTAACACAAAGTATCTGTTGAGTGAGTACGTTTGTGTCTTTTAGCATTCCTACTTGGTTCAGTAAAACATTTGCAAACTTGTACTCTATATTTAAACTATATGTATCTATGAAACATATCAATTCAGCACATGCAGTGGAAGCTCTGGCGCAGCACCTAAGTCCGCCATTCAGAACCCAGGCACTCACTCCTTGAACTGCCAGGTATATTGCCAGGACTGTTCACAGTTGAGTCCCTCTCCAGGAATTTCTCTGAAGGGAGCTGCTTCATCCAATACCTTGCTCCCTCCCCAGGAGCAGCTTGTATCCAGTGACTAATCTGTTTTGGACCACAAATGCCTGGGTCTCTTTTCATGACTGAGAACAGTTCTGTATGTCTATACCTGCTCAGTAGTCCCTCCTAGGATCAGTCAAGGTCTCTGCTAAAACTGTCCCGGAAAGGCATCACAGTTTCCCTTTTCTCTCTAACACAGCAGCTTCTCACACGATTATAGGCACTGCCCCAGAGAAAGCTCCCCAGTAATTGACCTGCACACAAATCTTATTCTCAAAAGACTTGTGTTTCTAGGACAGACTAGCTTCAGATATAAGCACTATTTTAGAGGTTACTCAAACCATGGCATTAATGTCAATCAATATTACCTTGAGACAATGCCAGGCAATATTCAATTATAAAAGTAAGAGTTATATTCTTGATATATAATATTATATGATTACTTGTACTTTAAGGTTAAAAAAAAATCTTATGAATAAGAGATCCATCACAAAAAGCAAAAGGCAACCTAACACTTGTGTCTTGTCTTCACATTACAACTTAAGGTGTGACTATGCATTGGGCAATAGGAACCCTTGGAAGTTATTCCTACACCAAAATGACTGGTAATAATGATATGCACAAGTGATTTTTAATCTCATGAACATATTCTACTATGACCAAACAATGTAAATTCTCACTCTAGCTCCCATTAGTCATATAAAAATGGCAATAGCCCTCTCCAATGCCACCTGGCATGAGTAGAACTGTCATAGAGGAGAAGTAACAGTCAAGAGAGACTGGGTTAATTACTAGTGATAAGGAAAGTGAACTTGTAAATGAGTTCATGGCAAATAAGTAATAAATAATAAGATAACATTTATCAACTACTTCCTGTATGCCACATGATTGGACATTATCTTTATCCACTGCTCATTACAAATATGTACTGATAAATAAAATCAGAGGTCTAGGTTTTTTACTCATAGTTTAACAGGACCAACATTTAAGTCAGCATCTATCTTATCTTAAAATCTTTTCATACTGTGAATTTTCTGCTTTAAAGGCCGCAAGATTAGCTAAAACCAGATCACTGGAGACCTAGTGGTAACACTTTTGCAGTTTGAAAAAAATTATTGGATAAGAAAAATGGATACAGCTGTTCTGAAGGAGCAGTATCTATGAAGAAAGCCTTTCTAGAGAGTTTCAGAAGGAAAGCTTATATCCTTAGAGTGATCCACATCAAAGGAAAGCAGTGCAGATCACAATAGCTCCAAACATAGAATCACTATTCGTTTTAGGGGGTTAGCTAGAACTTGAAGCAAGTCATGAATACTTTCCATAATTAACAATAATTATTGCTGTTTGTCTGCAATGGCTTTAATATCATCTTGGTTACTTTATTGGCAAAGAGTTTCCAGCAGAAAAAGAACCGCATTGCTAACAGAAAATGTTTCCCAGATATGGGGGTAGTGTCTGAAGGAAAAGAATAGCCCAGGCATGAAGTGAAGTGTTACTCACCCAGTCATGTTTGACTCTTTGCAACCCTATGGACTGTAGCCCTCCAGGTTCTTCTGTCCATGGAGTTCTCCAGGTAAGAATACTAGAGTGGGTTGCCATTCCCTTCTCCTGGGGATCTTCCCAACCCAAGGATCGAACCTGCATCCTCTACATTGCAGGTAGATTCTTTAACATCTGAGACATCAGGGAAGAAACCCAGACATACCACAAATATTTTTAAAGTGTCCTTAATGGCTGTCAACCTTGATATGAGCCATGGGTGTCACTTTGGTGTCCTCAAAAAGTTGTGAAAATTTGTTTATCTATGGCCTTATTATATTTAAAATAGTAGTAAGAAAAATATCTTTCTATGTAATTAATTGAAACTCAACTTGTCCATAAGATATTTTTGGAAGAATTTTCATATAAACATAATGAGGAAAATGCTCAACAGGAGAGTAGGGGGAAGGTATCCTCTGAAGTTTTTATGCACTTTTATTAACTAATCAAGCATGAACAAAATGTCCCACTCTCTGTTAGTTGTTTGTTATAAAAGTGTTTCACATTTAGTTTTGATGAAAGTACTTAAAAGAAATCTCTCTTACAAACATGAACCCTTACAACACTCCAGTTAAACATGAGTGTCTATAATAGTCAAAGCTGAACTGCACAAGGAAGGACTTGGAAAATGTTTTTATAAATTACATGTTGTTTTTATAAAAATTATAGTAAAATCTGTAAAAATTTTAGTCTGTCTCTGAAATACCAGCAGTACTTGCTCAAGGATGCACTCAAGTATGAGCTTGACAATGAAGATATTTGTAGAGTGTGAAACCTGTAGTGAATTGATCAAAGTGCAATTCTGCATATTAATGAGATAAACTTATGCTTTGGAGGCTTTGCCAAAGTGACTAAGTAAGGAATAGTTCAACAAGAAAATTAGTTTATAGAGACATGGAAATAAACTGATCTGAAAGAAAGGCAACTTGGAATAGAACTTGGTCATTTTTTAAATTACTAAAAACAGTTTCAACTAAGGTGTTGAAACTAAAATTTGCAGGTGTTTCAGAGGGAGGATATAGTAGAAAGCTTTTGATAGCTACAGTAAGGGAGAGTCTGACAAGTAATTTTCTAGAATGAATATATCATTAGGTAATGGAGTAGACTTTTTGTAGAGGTGAAGGAATCATTTATAATTGGAATATAAAAGGACTGGATACTACCAGCAGGATCAGAGGGAATCTTCAACACGAAAAAGTTCTAGACCTGTGGACATGTGATATACAGCCTCAGATAAATGAAAGGGACTTTTCAGCCAGCATGAAACTAGGAATAAGGGAGAGACTTTTCAGAAATTACTGTGTAATTTAGGATGAGAGATTAAATGCAGCACTTAGATTCATTCATTGATTTACATATTTGATCATTCAACAAGTCTTTATTGGGTATCTCTTATTTGTCAGGCACTATTATGAAGTGAGACACAAGAAAAATTCTTTACCTTGATGGAGATTACTTTTTAGTCAATTGTTGTTCAGTCACTCAGTTTTGTCTGACTCTAAGATCCCATGAACCAAAGCATGCCAGTCTTCCCTGCCTTCACCATCTCCTGGAGATTTCTCAAAATCATGTCCATTGAGTCAGTGATGCCATCCAATCATCTCGTCTTCTGACATTCCCTTCTCATCCTGCCTTCAATCCTTCCCAGTATCAGGGTCTTTTCTAATGAGTCAATTTGTCGCATCAGCTAGCCAAAGTATTGGAGCTTCGGCTTCAGCATCAGTCCTTTTAGTGGGAGTTGCAGAAATAAAGTGAATGTACAATAATATATGCTGTCCTGTGCTGTACTTAGTCGCTCATTTGTGTCCAACTCTTTGTGACCCCATGGACTGTAGCCTGCCAGGCTCCTCTGCACATGGGTATTCTCTAGTCAAGAACTCTGGAGTGAGTAGTCTATTCCTTCTCCAGGGGATCTTCCTGGCCCAGGAATCGAACCGAGGTCTCCTGCATTGCAGGCAGATATTTTACCAGCTGAGCTACCCAGGAAGCCAGTATAATTATATCTACATTTTGTTAAATTATAGTGAACGGTAACAAGTAAAGTTTGGGAAGTACATAACAAGTATCATGGGGGGAATGCATTTTTAGACTGGATTGTCAGAGATGCTCTCCCAGAGAAGGTGCCCTTTGAACAAAAGTCTTGAAGAAGTTGGGATAGAAAATGATGCAAACATCTGTGGTAACAGCAATCCAAACTCCATTAGGTAGGGCACGCCTGGACAGTGTGACCACAAAGGAATGATAGAAGCCTAGAAGAGTAGGAGATATGATTGAGGATAGATAGATCTGTTTTCATTTTATAGATGATGATGGAGATGTTAACTCTTCTAGAAAAGTAAGTGAAACATCAATGAAATGTGTGATTCAGTGCATCTCATCTTTTAGGTATCTACATCTGAAAATCATTTTCTGTTAAGAGACTCCTGTTAGACTGTCATTATAATCAACAGTCTGTCAGCTACAAATATCCACTGCCTGTGATTCAACAAATAGCTGAGGAACAGGATACCAAATGTCCTTAACTCCTTAACATGGAGTTTTCCTTCTCCTATAATTCATTGCTAGAGTCTCAGGAGATACAGTATTAGTTGTTTATCTATATTCTGACAACAGTTCTGCTTCTGTGTGCCAACTTTGTGACCTTTGGTAAGTACCTCAGTCTCTCCATCTGTAAAGAAATTAATAATACATGTATAGTTTTGAGGATTAAAATGATGAGTATGAGAAACAACTGCACTCTTTTATACAGTGAATTTCAATTAATGCTATCATTCACATATTATCATTTTTAAAGCATTAGCAAATCAAAATGTCAGAAATGTACATATATGCAAATCATATGTGTCATCTTTTAATTACCTCTCCTACTGCCACCACATTCACTTGATATCCTGGCATGTTTCTGAAAAGCAAAAACAAAACAAATTTAGACTGACAGTGAACTTTTGTTGATTCCGAGTTCCTTTGCAATTGGTAATAGTCTTACCCATGTCTGTTAAAGATATATTTCTTGCAAGCTCCTCTTCCACACATTTATTAATTCAGACAGACTTCCTCTGGTTTTGGGCCTGTGTGTATCTTCGTGTAAGAAGAGCTACAGATGGTTATGACAAGTTCTTGTTTGTGCATATCAGAGGGCATGCTGTGTGGCAAATTGCACTCTTGTTCTTCTTCACTGAATCCAGGGAATTTTCTTTCTGTTTCATTTTTCCCCATGATAGGGCATCATACGATCTATAGTGAAGAAATGTAAATCTGGCACAAAATAAGGTGCTAATAAGATAGCATTTTTATTGTATCAAGCTTTATTAAGGCTTGTAATTCGTTTTGGTTGCCAAACATATGGGTCAGTGAGAATAACGTTCAAAATAGATTAAATGCAATTTAGGCAGCTATATTAAGAACTCAATGTGATGAGTTCTACTATTACCTTAGAAGTAAAGGTGGTAAGTCACTGACATCAGTGTGCTCTCATCTGATCTGAAGCCTTCATCTGTGGTTAGAGCCAAAACTGAAGAACTAACCACAAGTTTATAAAATTAGCATAATTTTACTGTGCAAATGAAATAGTAGAGACAAATTTATTCACAATCTTATATTTATGATACAATTATTACTAAATTAACTACACCAATAGGAAAATTGAAAAGTGAGTTAACCCAGAAGTCTCCATAGAGTCACAAAATAGATTAAATTCGAGTGTTGGGTCACCAAGTAACTGTTATTAAAAGGGCTTGACTTTAGTTTTTGCTACCAAAGAAGGGTTTAAAAATTTCTGTGGTAAGAACTCCTTCCCTTTACTTGTCCTGCTTCCAATACCAGTAGTGATATCCACGTGGATTATTCCAAAGAGGACTTATATTATATTGGACCCAGAAAGTATTGTAATCAGCTTTATGGGAAAACAGAATGAAGATTTTATTACCAGGGGACTATGCAGAGTACATGTAATAGCATATTTGAACTTAAAGTAATCTTGTTCTGTGATTCCAGTTGATTTCCTGAATACATTTTAAACAAAACTTATAATTAAAGTTCAGTAAAGTTCATATACATATGAATTCTTAGAAAATTATCAATAAAACAGCTACCCACATTTCACAGCAGTGCAAGGTACCAAAGTGATTACTCCCTTCCCTACCCCCCACCCACATCCCCCACTTTTAAGAACTGGAGATTGAGAAACTAAAACTTAAAGAAATTGACAGCAAAGATCACATTAAATTAAAAATTTCTAGCTTTTATTTTGTATTTTGTCCACTAATAGCAGTGTTATTCACTAGAGAATTGAACAAGAGTTCATAATATATCCTATAAGCTTACATATATATATATATATAAACTATCATAACATACTCATCTAAACCACAACCAATACAATTTGGGCTTCCCTCATAGCTAAAGTGGTAAAGAATCTGCCTGCAATGCAGGAGATATAGGTTTGACCCCTGGGTTGGGAAGGTCCTCTGGAGAAGGAAATGGCAACCCACTTCAGTATTCTTGCTTGAAGAATCCCATGGACAGAAGAGCCTGGCAGGCTATAGTCCATGGGGTCGCAAGAGTTGGACACAACTTAGTGTCTAATCCACCATCATAACTTCCAAAAATCTTGAATAATTTTTATAAGTTTATCTTGATCTTTTTTTCACAGTAAGAGCTCTATTCAGGTGTATAATTTTAGTTGCTCTTAAGTGAGCACAAACAGATGCCCAAGGGGGTTATTTTCAGAATGAGAAAACTAACTTTGTTCATTCTCAAGTAAGTACAAGAAAAAAAAAAAAAAACGCTAAATTCATTTTGGCTAAACTTTCAAAAATATTCACATTTAGGCTGAGTTCCACTTTTTTTTTTTTTTTAGAATAAAAGAAAAAAAAATCAGCTCAAAAAGCTTTTTGATGACATTATAAGCTATTAAGATATATCTTCAAGCTCTAAATCACTTTCAACTTTAAACTGAGTATTCACTATCACAAAGGTTGACATCATAGAATATACTTTGTGTTGATCTCAGAAATTATAAAAAGAAAAAAAAACTAGATAATCCTAGTAAATCAAAGGAAACTATGAGCTAACATGATTTTTTTTACAAAATATAATATACAAAGTATATATATTGACTGTGCTAAGTCTTAGCTGCTGTGCAGGCTTTTCTCTAGTTGCAGAGAGTGGGGCCACTCGCTAGGTGCAGTGCACAGGTGTGGAGCATGAGCTCTATAGTTCACAGACTTCAATAGTGGAAGCACATGGCTCCATAGTTGTGATTTCCAGGCTTTACAGCACAGGCTCAATAGTTGTGGTACATGGGCTCAGCTGCTCTTTGGCATGTAGGATCTTCCCTGATCAGGGATTGAACTTCTGTCTCCTGCAATGGAAGGCGGATCCTTTACCACTGAACCACCAGGGAGACTCTATTTTTGAAAAATATCATGAAATCTAGAGGAAAACATGTATTTCTGGAATGAAATATCTCATTCCAGCAGGAATATATGATAAATAATTAGTTCACTAGTCAATTTTCATTCAATAAATGAAAAATCTCACATAATAGTTACTGATTGCAAAACACTGGGAAAAAACACCAAAAAAACTCAAAAGTGTAAATCATTTACTCTGGTAGAAATTTTGCTGAGCAGGAGATATTAGGGAAAATTTATTAAAAATGTAACAACCATTGTTTTAAAAATTAAATAACTATAAAGTATCACATTCACAGATCTGTGAATAATAAAATTGAAAAGGACTACAAAGATACGCAAGTTCAGTGCTTTTCATTACAGAGTTTTTGGCACTTTGTCCAGGATGTGATCTTTTGCATAGGTTAGGAAAATAAGCATTTATAAAACTAGAAAAAACAAATGCTAAATATGGAACCATTGATAGACCAGAACCATCTTGGACATACAAAGTTTCCATAGCATGGAGTCTGTTATTTAAAGCCCACAGTAATCCAAGTCTATGCCCCGACCAGTAATGCTGAAGAAGCTAAAGTTTAGTGGTTCTATGAAGATCTACAAGACCTTCTAGAACTAACACCCCAAAAAGATGTCCTTTTCATTATAGGGGACTGGAATGCAAAAGTAGGAGGTCAAGAAATACCTGAAGTAATGGGAAAGTTTGGCCTTGCAGTACAGAATGAAGCAGAGCAAAGACTAATAGAGTTTTGCCAAGAGAATGCACTGATCATAGCAAACACTGTCTTCCAACAACACAAGAGAAGACTCTATACATGGACATCACCAGATGGCCAACATCAAAAGCAGATTGATTATATTCTTTGCAGCCAAAAATGGAAAAGCTCTATACAGTCAGCAAAAACTAAACTGGGAGCTGACTGTGGCTCAGATCATGGACTCCTTATTGCCAAATTCAGACTAAAATAGAAGAAAGTAGGGAAAACCGCTAAACCATTCAGGTAAGACCTAAATCAAATCCCTTACGATTGATTATACAGTGCAAGTGAGAAATAGATTCAACGGATTAGATCTGATAGAGTGCCTGAAGAACTATGGATGGAGGTTCGTGACATTGTACAGAAGGAAGGGATCAAGACCATCCCCAAGAGAAATAAAGGCAAAATGGTTTTCTGAGGAGGCTTTACAAATAGCTGTGAAAAGAAGAGAAGCAAAAAGCATAGGAAAAAGGGAAAGATATACCTATTTGAATGCAGAGTTTCAAAGAATAGCAAGGAGAGATAAGAAAGCCTTCCTCCATGATCAAGGCAAAGAAATAGAGGATAACAATAGAATGGGAAAGACTAGAGATCTCTTTAAGAAAATTAGAGATAACAAGGGAACATTTCATGCAAAGATGAGCACAATAAAGGACAGAAATGGTAGGGACCTAATAGAAGCAGAAGATATTAGGAAGGGTGTCGGGGACGTTCAACTTTAAGGGATCCAATATGTTGCATTTTCCTTTGTGTGCCATTTCTCATGAACTCTCTGTTCCTTGTCAGTTCCTGGAATACAGGAACGAGTAGAGCTGCATGCAGTTCTCATGACTGAGATCATGGGAAAGGGCACCTACTTGGATTCCTTTCAGTTACTCCCTTCAGTGACCCTCTTCAGCGACCTTTTATGTATTAGACTATCCATTTTGTTGCAACTGGTGGAATTTCATTCTTTGCAATGACTGAGTAATCATTTTACTGAAGATATATAAGCATGCAGTTCTGCTAATAAAATACCCTTGTTCTACTAGAGACTTGGGTCCCTCGCATCCTTTTTTCTGTCTTCATTCTCTTTGGAGCATGGAAGCCTACCAAGCTCACTGTCTCACCTGGGCTTTCAAGACCTCCTTGAGAAGACACCCTGTGCCTTCGTGAGCAGTACAAGTCCTGTGCCTGTTTACCACGTAACCCGAGGGATACTGCTCTCTCTCTCTCTCTTTCTCTCTTTCTTTTCATCAACTCCAGTCCCCAGGTCCCAGTCTGTAAAAGACTGCAACAGAAGAGGTGGCAAGAATACACAAAAGAAGTGTACAAAAAAGATCTTCACGTCCCAGATAATCACGATGGTGTGATCACTCACCTAGAGTCAGACATCCTGGAATGTGAAGTCAAGTGGGCCTTAGGAAACATCACTACAAACAAAGCTAGTGGAGGTGATGGAATTCCAGTTGAGCTATTTCAAATCCCAAAAGATGATGCTATAGAAGGGCTGCACTCAATATGGCAGCAAATCTGGAAAACTCAGCAGTTGTCACAGGACTGGGAAAGGTATTTTTATTTGAATATCAAAGAAAAGTCAATATCAAAGAATGCTCAAAGTACCACTCATCTCACATGCTTTCAAAGTAATGCTCGAAATTCTTCAAGCCAGGCTTCAACAGTATGTCAACTATAAAATTCCTGATGTTCAAACTGGATTTAGAATGCAGAGGAACCAGAGTTTAAATTGCCAACATCCGCTGGATCATCAAAAGAGTAAGAGAGTTCCAGAAAAACACCTACTTCTGCTTTATTGACTATGCCAAAGACTTTGACTGTGTGGATCACAACAAACTGTGGAAAATTCTTAAAGAGATGGGAATATCAGACTACCTGACCTGCCTGCTGAGAAATCTGTATGCAGGTAAGGAAGTAACAGTTAGAACTCAATATGGAACAACAGACTGTTTCCAAATTGGGAAAGTAATATATAAGGCTGTATATTGTCACCCTGCTTATTTAACTTATATGCAGAGTACTGCATATATATGAAAATACTTGGGTAGATGAAGCACAAGTTGGAATCAAGATTTTCAGGAGAAATATCAATAACCTCAGATATGGAGATGATGCCACCCTTATGGCAGAAAGCAAAGAAGAACTAAATATCCTTTTGATGAACCTGACAGAGGAGAGTGAAAAAGTTGGCTTAAAGCTCAACAACCAGAAAACTAAGATCATGGCATCTGGTCCTATCACTTTATGGCAAATAGATGGGGAAACAATGGAAACTGTGAGAGACTTTATTTTCTTGGGCTCCAAAATCACTGCAGATGGGCCTGCAGCCATGAAACCAAAGGATACTTGCTCCTTAGAAGAAAAGCTATGAGCAATCTAGACAGCATATTGAAAAGCAGAGACATTATGTTGCCAACAAAGGTACATCTATTCAAAGCTATTGTTTTTCCAGTAGTCATGTATGGATGCGAAAGTTGGACTGTAAAGAAAGCTGAGCACTGAAGAATTGATGTTTTTGAACTGTGGTGTTGGGGAAGACTCTTGAGAGTCTCTTGGACAGCCAGAAGTTCCAACCAGTCCATCCTGAAAGAGATCAGTCCTGGGTGTTCATTGGAAGGACTAATGCTGAAGCTCCAATACTTTGGCCAACTAATGTGAAGAACTGACTCACTGGAAAAGACCATGATGCTTGGAAAGATTGAAGGTAGAAGGAGAAGGGGATGACAGAGGATGAGATGGTTGGATGGCAACAATGACTCGGTGGACATAAGTTTGAGCAAGCTCTGGGAGTTGGTGATGGACAGGGAAGCCTGGCATGCTGCAGTCCATGAGGTCACAAACAGTTGGACACGACTGAGCAACTGAACTTATATATATATATGTATGTGTATATACATATACCTTATGTGTTATCTTAAAAATGCCACAAGCAGAAAAAAAAAAAATTTGCAAGCTAATATATTCTGAAAAAACATTTGAAAACACCTTTTTATCTAATTAATAAATCAAAATCAGGAATACAGTGCTTAACACAATAATACATCCACTTCCTATGACAGTGTAATTTCAATTATCACAGTTAATTTATGTATATATATATATATGTGTGTGTGTATATATATATAAAACTGGGGGACTATTCAGCCAGATTATAAATATAGTTATAATTTATAACTATAATAAAGTATAATTACAATAATACATGTTATAATTGATAATAATTTATAGTTTATAAATGCCTACTCCTCTGTCCATGAGATTCTCCAGTTAAGAATGCTGGAGTGGGTTGCTGACAGCTTATACACACTTCTAGGACTCCCAAACAAATAGTTAACACCATCCTCCTAAGTCGTTGGAGTTAATTGATCTAAATAGGGGTAGGAAAAAGACTTTCTGAGCATTAAGTATAATTGAATGATTGAATAATATTTATGTTCACCATTTTCAGGTTTTTCCTATATTTTTCAAAAAATAATCTTCCTTGATTTCAAATATGATTAGAAAATAAAATTGTTTTTAAAAGACTAGATAGCAAAAAAAACGTGTCCTGTTCTAGATTCAGTTGTTTTGACACCTGTTTTTACCTACATAAAAGTAATTTCTTTATTTTGGTGTTTATGTTAGGTACAAATTAGAGGAACAGGTTTGCTATCACTCACTCTTTGTATTTTTTCTTTTTATGTGGGCAACCTTTTAAAAGTAAAAAATAAAAAAAATTTTATTTTAAGAACATAAGCACAGTCATGATATTTTCTACCATCAAAATATCTGCTTTCAGAACATCCCTGTTTTCAGTTATAGATTTTGGTTCATCTTATAAAGACAAGTGTCTCTTGTAACAGCTGGGCACAGATATGTTTTGCATCTGGCCTCTGAAAAAGTAATCTACTGAGCTTAAATTTAAAAACAGCTTGCATGTTTATCAAAGCTTTAAAATTAAAAGAGTTCTCAATGAAAAAAAAAAATGTTTTTCATTCTATATGGCCATTTTAAACTTATTTAACCATGTTGCATAACTCAAGAGATCACTTAAACATCATAAAATGTTTTCTAATATTTAATATCTCTTACTGTCAAGGAATCAGTCTTCTTATTGAACTTAAATCATTTATGTAATAGTTAGACTGACTTCATAATGTTTTATACTCCAGGGTGAGGATGTTCTGTGTAAGTACCTTTTCTTATAAAAGGACTTTCCACTTTGTACTGGACTGTAGCCAATTAACAGTGTTGTGATAGATTCAGGTGAATAGTGAAGGGACTCGTCAATACATATACACGTATCCATTCTCCCCCACTTCGCTAAAATACAGGAGAGTCTTGGAGTTGTTTTGCTTTTATTTCAGCAAGTGAATGTCATAATTATATTGTAACATTGTACCAACTCCAAAAAATAACATTGAATAAAGCGGTCATTGAGAGAAATTTCAACCTGGATGTGAAAACATGTATATTTAGAATTACTTCTAAAATGTACATTATCATGATGGGTGACAAAGGTGGACTTTTCTAGATGAAATGATGGAGCAACTTTAGAGTGAACCTTCTAAACAATATAACGTTTTATATCACAGAAAGACACGTATAACTTATAAGGCAAGCAAGAATCTGAGAATCTATCTTGATTCAGAAAGATAAATTAATTCTGGATTCAAAAGAAATGACTTAGTAATGTCATGGAAAATAATGGAGTAGGAAGCTGCAAAAATTAATCTCTCCACCAAAACAAGTATTGAGTTGATAAGAACTATTGGAATGAATTCTTTTTTTTTTTTTTTTTTTTGGAATGAATTCTTTCATAACTCTGGAGTCTAAACAAATTCTTGTGGATTCCAGGGGAGTGCTTGATGAGAAATTGGCTACTAAATTTTAGCATCTCCCATAGCAACTGTCATTCCTCATGACCTGTTACTAGAACAGGCAGTGGTAGGGATGAAAGCTTGTCTTTGTGATTCAGCTTGAAGGTGCCAGGATGGGTGATAAAGAACTTACCATCCAAAAACCAAGATTGTGTGTTTCAATCTACCTGGTAGATCACAAAGTCCAACACATATGTTTCCCATTATTTTAACACTGACATGGCTAAAAAGGCATTCTGAGGAAATCTGTGAAAGAATTCTAAAGAGGCATGACATTTTATTATTTATTTCCCCCTTTTCTTATTGAATTAATAATCTTAAGCAATCAAGGAAATCAGTTCATTTCTGTCACCCAGTCATGTTCGACTCTTTGCAACCCCATGAATCACAGGACGCCAGGCGTCCCTGTCCATCACCAACCCTGAGAGTTTACCCAAACTCATGTCCATTGAGTCAATGATGCTATCCAACCATTTCATTCTACATCGTTCCCTTCTAATCCTGCCCTCAATCTTCAAATGAGTCAGCTCTACACATCATATGGCCAAAGTATTGAAGTTTCAGCTTCAACATCAGCCCTTCGAATGAACACTCAGGACTGATTTCCTTTCGGATGGACTGGTTGGATCTCCTTGCAGTCCAAGGGACTCTCAAGAGTCTTCTCCAACACCACAGTTCAAAAGCATGAATTCTTAGGCACTCAACTTTCTTTATAGTCCAACTCTCACATCCATACATGACTACTGGAAAATCCATAGCCTTAACTAAATGGACCTTTGTTGAAAAAGTAGTCTCTGCTTTTTAATATGTTGTCTAGATTGGTCATAACTTTCCTTCCAAGGAGTAAGCGTCTTTTAATTTCATGGCTGCAGTCACCATCTGCAATGATTTTGGGCCCATAAAAATAAAAGTCTGACACTGTTTCCATTGTTTGCCGTGAAGTAATGGGATCGGATGCCATGATCCTAGTTTTCTGAATGTTGAGCTTTTTTTTTTTTTTTCCATTTATTTTTATTAGTTGGAGGCTAATTACTTTACATCATTGCAGTGGTTTTTGTCATACATTGAAATGAATTAGCCATGGATTTACATGTATTCCCCATCTCGGTCCCCCCCTCCCACCTCCCTCTCCACCCAATCCCTCTGGGTCTTCCCAGTGCACCAGGCCCGAGCACTTGTCTCATGCACCCAACCTGGGCTGGTGATCTGTTTCACCCTAGATAATATACATGTTTCGAATGTTGAGCTTTAAGACAACTTCTCCACTCTCCTCTGTCACTTTCATCAAGAGGCTCTTTAGTTCTTCACTTTCGGCCATGAGGGTGGTGTCATCTCCTATCTGAGATTATTGATATTTCTCCAAGCAATCTTGATTCAAGCTTGTGCTTCTTCCAGCCCAGTGTCTCTTATTGTACTCTGCGTATATGTTAATTAAGCAGGGTAACAATATACAGCCTCGATGTACTCCTTCTCCTATTTGGAACCAGTCTGTTGTTTCATGTCCAGTTCTAGCTGTTGCTTCCTGACCTGCATGCAGGTTTCTCAAGAGGCAGGTCAGGTGGTCTGGTATTCCCATCTCTTGAAGAATTTTCCACAGTTTACTGTGATCCACACAGTCAAAAGCTTTAGCATAGTCAATAAAGCAGAAATAGATGTTTTTTCTGGAACTCGTGCTTTTTGATGATCCAGCGGATGTTGGCAATTTGATCTCTGGTTCCTCTGTCTTTTCTAAAACCAGCTTGAACATCCGGAAGTTCATGGTTCACATATTGCTGAAGCCTGGCTTGGAGAATTTTGAGCATTACTTTACCAGCATGTGAGATGAGTGCAATTGTGTGGTAGTTTGAGTATTCTTTGGTATTGCTTTTCTTTGGGTTTGGAATGAAAACTGACCTTTTCCGGTCCTGTGGCCACTGCTGAGTTTTCCAAATTTGCTGGCATATGGAGTGCAGCACTTTCTCAGCATCATCTTTTAGGATTTGAAATAGTTCAACTGCAATTCCATCACCTCCACTAGTTTTGTTCGTAGTGATGCTTCCTATGGCCCACTTGACTTCACATTCCAGGATGTCTGACTCTAGGTAAGTGATCACACCTTTGTGATTATCTGGGACGTGATTTTTTTGTACAATTCTTCTGTGTATTCTTGCCACCTCTTCTTAATATCTTCTGCTTCTGTTAGGTCCATTCCATTTCTGTCCTTTATTGAGCCCATCTTTGCATGAAATGTTCCCTTGGTATCTCTAATTTTCTTGAGATCTCTAGTCTTCCCCATTCTATTGTTTTCCTCTATTTCTTTGTATTGATCACTGAGAAAGGCTTTCTTATCTTTCCTTGCTATTCTTTGAAACTCTGCATTCAAATGGGTATGTCTTTCCTTTTCTCCTTTGCTTTTCACTACTCTTCTTTTCTGGCAGGTAGTTGGCTGACTTCAGAAATAATTGAACAGAGACTCCAGTAACTATAAATGACAAGGAGTGTAGCCTTCATAAAAATAGTCTGAAAAAGTGATTAAGCAAATGGATGTCTGCCACCTTCAATAAGAAGCAACAGCAAACCCATAGAAGATGGGAAACTCTGCTTTTTGTTACCACATTCCTATATTCAAAATATCCAGTTATTAACAACAAACAACAACAAAAGAATGTAAAGCATACAAAACATAGGAAAGCATGACCCATTCATAGGGTGGAGAAGAAGAAGAAAAATTAAAAAAAAAAAAAAGAAATTGAAAACATTCTTGAAGAAACCCAGATTTTGGACCTAAAAGAAAAGAAAAAGATAACTATCTTAAATATGCTCAAAGATCTAAAGAAAAACATGGAAGAAGAACTAAAAGCAACCAGGAAAATCATACATAAACTAGTGAATATCAATAAAGAGATAGAAAGAGAATTTTACTAAGTAAAATAAGTCAGAGAAAGACAAACACCATATGATCTCTCTTGTATGCAAAATCTAAATCTAAATCTTGTATGGGCTATTTAAATGTAAACACACAGACACATGTGTGGTGTGTGTGTGTGTGTTTGTATTTAAAACAAGCTCTTGATACAGAGTATAGATTAGTGTTTGTTAATGGGAATGGGAGCTGGAGAAATTAGTGAACTCTGATTATTTTTTTAGTTTAAATAAACTGAACTTTTAAAAAATGGCATTAAAAAGGTGTATTTTTCAAATTGTTGATTCTGATGCATGACATGACACAAGTTGATTAAAACATGATTTTCTTTTTCTTATGATACACATACCTTTATATTCCAAGTCTGATATCCTACTTCAGGTCTGTACCTTCTCTCTCCTGAGCTGAGTTGTAATTATCTTGTATTTCCACCTTTCTTAAGACATCAGCTCCAAACAATCCCACCTGTGACATGATTGTTTAATGCTCTGCTCTAATATTGTCTTCTGATTTACATACATGTATTTGCTTTGTATCTCCTAGTACAGTGAACTCCTTTCTAGGGGATCCTAATGTAGATGAGAGTTACAGTGCTTCAGCCTCCCTCATTGCAATCCCAACTGCCATAACATAGCATTACTGCCAATGAATGTAGGAAAAAAAAAAGAAAGGATATTCTCGTTCATGTTTTTGAATTGGCAAATGTAACAAATAATGCTAATGTGAACTCTGTCTCTCTTGAACCACAATGCCACAACAGTATCTGAAGTTATACAAGTAAGCAAATGGCCTAAAGAGACATTTAGAAAATGTTAGTATAGTAACTAATAAAATGTATTTGGTTTAAGGGACACAAATACATATTCAGAATAAGTAAACTGCCAATATTCATAGGGTATAATAATCAGCCATTAAAAAGTCTACTAGGAAATTAAAGTTTTTGAATATGTAACAATGTTCTGATTTTTTAAAAATCTTTCTTTTTGTAAATCAATTTATTTATTTTAATTGGAGGCTAATTACTTTATAATATTGTAGTTGTCTTTGCATAAATTCACATGAATCAGCCATGGGTGTACATGTGTCCCCCATTCTGAACCTCGCTTCCACCTCCCACCCCATCCCATCCCTCAGGGTCATCCCAGTGCACTGGCCCTGAGCGCCTTGTCTCATACATCGAACCTGAACTTGTGATCTGTTTCACAATTAACATGTTTCAATGCTATTCTCTCAAATCACCCCACCCTTGCCTTCTCCCACAGAGTCCAAAAGTCTGTTCTTTACATCTGTATCTCTTTTGTGGTCTGTCATATAGGGTCATCATTATCATCTTTCTAAATTCCATATATATATATATATATATATATATATATATATATATATATATGTTAATATACTATATTGGTGTTTTTCTTTCTGACTTACTTCACTCTGTATAATAGGCTCAAGTTTCATCCACCTCATTAGAACTGATTTGAATGCATTCTTTTTAATAGCTGAGTAATATTCCATGGTGTATATGTACCACAGCTTTCTTATCCATTTATCTGCTGATGGGCATCTAGGTTGCTTCCATGTCCTGGCTGTTGTAAACAGTGCTGCGATGAACACTGGGGTACATGTGACTCTTTCAATTCTTGTTTCCTCAGTGTGTATGCTCAGGAGTGGGATTGCTGGGCCATATGGCAGTTCTAATTCCAGTTTTTTAAGGAATCTCCACACTGTTCTCCATAGTGGCTGTACTAGTTTGCATTCCCACCAAGAGTGTAAGAGGGTTCCCTTTTCTCTGAAGCATTTATTGTTTGTAGACTTTTTGACAGCAGCCATTCTGACTGGCGTGAGTTGATACCTCATTGTGGTTTTGATTTGCATTTCTCTGATAATGAGTGATGTTGAGCATCTTTTCATGTGTTTGTTAGCCATCCTTTGCCCCATTTTTTGATTGGACCATTTATTTTCCTGGAATTGAGCTGCATGAGCTGCTTGTATATTTTTGAGATTAATCCTTTGTCTGTTTCTTCATTTGCTATTATTTTCTCCCATTCTGAAGGTTGTCTTTTCACCTTGCTTATAGTTTCCTTCATAGTGCAAAAGCTTTTAAGTTTAATTAGGTCCTATTTATTTACTTTTGATTTTATTTCCATTACTCTGGGAGGTGGGTCATAGAGGATCCTGCTGTGGTTTATTTCAGAGAGTGTTTTTCCTGTGTTTTTCTCTAGGAGTTTTATAGTTTCTGGTCTTACATTTAGATCTTTAACCCATTTTGAGTTTATTTTTGTGCATGGTGTTAGAAAGTGTTCTAGTTTCATTCTTTTACAAGTGGTTGACCAGTTTTCCCAGCACTACTTGTTAAAGAGGTTGTCTTTTCTCCATTGTATATTCTTGCCTCCTTTGTCAAACATAAGGTGTCCATAGGCGCATGGATTTATCTCTGGGCTTTCTATTTTGTTCCATTGATCTATATTTTTGTCTTTGAGTTCCATTGATCTATATTTCTGTCTTTCTGCCAGTACCATACTTTATTGATGACAGTAGCTTTGTAGCATAGTCTGAAGTCAGGCAGATTGATTCCTCCAGTTCCTTTTTTCTTTCCCAAGATTGTGTTGGCTATTTGAGGATTTTTTATTTCCACACAAATTGTGAAATTATTTGTTCTAGTTCTCTGAAAAATACCATTGGTAGCTTGATAGGGAGTGCACTGAATCTATAGATTGCTTTGGACAATATACTAATTTTCATAATGTTGATTCTTCCAATCCATGAACAAGGTATATTTCTCCATCTATTTGTGTCCTCTTTGATTTCTTTCATCAGTGTTTTATAATTTTCTATATCTAAGTCTTTTGTTTCTTTAGGTAGATTTATTCCTAAGTATTTTATTCTTTTCATTGCAATGGTGAATAGAATTGTTTCTTTAATTTCTTTCTGTTTTGTCATCGTTAGTGTATAGGAATGCAAGGGATTTCTATGTGTTAATTTTGTATCTGCAACTTTACTATATTCATTGATTAGCTCTAGTAATTTTCTGATGGAGTCTTTAGGGTTTTTTATGTAGAAGATCATGCCATCTGCAAACAGTGGGTTTTACTTCTTCTTTTCTAGTCTGGATTCCTTTTTCTTCACTGATTGCTGTGGCTAAAACTTCCAAGACTATGCTGAATAGTAGTGGTGAGAGTGGGCACCCTTGTCTTGTTCCTAACTTTAGGGAAACTGCTTTCAATTTTTCACCATTGAGGATAATGTTTGCTGTGGGTTTATCATATATGGCTTTTATTATGTTGAGGTATGTTCCTACTATGCTTGCTTTCTGGAGGATTTTTATCATAAATGCATGTTGAATTCTGCCAAATATATTCTCTTCGTCTATTGAGATAATCATATAATTTTTGTATTTCAATTTGTTAATGTGGTGTATCACATTGATTGATTTGTGAATATTGAAGAATCCTTGCATAGCTGGGATAAAGCCCACTTGGTCATGATGTATAGTCTTTTTAATATGTTGTTTGATTCTGTTTGCTAGAATTTTGTTAAGGATTTTTGCATCTATGTTCATCAGTGATATCGGCTTGTAGTTTTATTTTTTTTGTGACATCTATATCTACTTTTGGTATTAGTGTGATGGTGGCCTCATAGAATTAATTTGACAGTTTACCTTCCTCTGCAATTTTCTGGAAGAGTTTGAATAGGATAGATATTAGCTCTTCTCTAAATTTTTGGTAGAATTCATGAAGCCATCTGGCCCTGGGATTTGGTTTATTGGAAGATTTTTGATTACAGTTTCAATTTCCATGCTTGTGATGGGTCTGTTGAGATTTTCTATTTCTTCCTGGTTCAGTTTTGGAAGGTTATACTTTTCTAAGAATTTGTCCATTTCTTCCAAGTTGTCCATTTTATTGGCATATAGTTGCTTATAGTAGTGTCTTATGATCCTTTGTATTTCTATGTTCTCTGTTGTGATTTCTGTTGATTTGATTCTTCTCCCTTGTTTTCTTGATGAATCTGGCTAATGGTTTGTATATTTTATTTAACTTCTCAAAGAACCAGTTTTAGTTTTGTTGATTTTTGCTATAGTCTCCTTTGTTTCCCTTTCATTTATTTCTGCCCTAATTTTTATCATTTCTTTCCTTCCACTAACTCTGGGGTTCTCCTTTTCTTCTTTTTCTAGTTGCTTTAGGTGTAAAGTTGGGTTATCTATTTTATTTTTCTCTTGTTTCTTGAGAAAAGCTTGTATTGCTATGAGCCTTCCCCTTTAGCACTGTTTTTACTGAATCCCATAGGTTTTAGGTTGTCATGTTTTAATTTTCATTCGTTTCTATGCATATTTTGATTTCTTTTTTTTTATTTCTTCTGTGATTTGTTGGGTATTCAGAAGTGTGTTGTTTAGCCTCCATATGTTTCTATTTTAAATAGTTTTTTTTTTCCTGTAGTTGACATCTAATCTTACCTCATTGTGATCAGAAAAGATGCTTGAAATGATTTCAATTTTTTTGAATTTACCAAGGCTAGATTTATGGCCCAGGATGTGATCTATCATGGAGAATGTTCCATGTGTACTTAAGAAAAAGGTGAAACTCATTGCTTTGGGGTAAAATGTCCTATAGATCTCAACTAGGCCTAACTGGTCCATTGCATCTTTTAAAGTTTGTGTTTCCTTGCTAATTTTCTGTTTAGTTGATCTATCCATAGGTATGAGTACGGTATTAAAGTCTCCCACTATTATTGTTACTGTTAATTTCCCATTTCATACTTGCTAGCATTTGCCTTACATATTGCGGTGCTCCTTTGTTGGGTGCATATATATTTATAATTGTTATATCTTCTTCTTGGATTGATCCTTTGATCATTATGTACTGTCCTTTCTCTCTTTTCACAGCCTTTATTTCAAAGGCTATTTTATCTGATATGAGTATTACTACTTCTGCTTTCTTTTGGTCTCCATTTGAGTGAAATATCTTTTTCCAGCCCTTCACTTTCAGTCTGTATGTGTCCCTTGTTTTGAGGTGGGTCTCTTGTAGACAGCATATATAGGGGTCTTGTTTTTGTATCCATTCAGCCAGTCTTTGCCTTTTGGCTGGGGCACTGAACCCATTTACATTTAAGGTAATTAGTGATAAGTATGATCCTGTTGCCATTTACTTTGTTGTTTTGAGTTCGAGTTTATCAGCCTATTCTGTGTTTCCTGTCTAGAGAAGATCCTTTAGCATTTGTTGAAGAGCTGGTTTGGTGGGTCAGAATTCTCTCAGCTTTTGCTTGTCTGTAAAGCTTTTGATTTCTCCTTCATATTTGAATGAGAATCTTGCTGGCTACAGTAATCTGGGTTGTAGGTTTTTCTCTTTCATGACTTTAAGTATATCCTGTTATTCCCCTCTGGCCTGAAGAGTTTCTATTGAAAGATCAGCTGTTATCCTTATGGGAATTCCCTTGTGTGTTATTTGTTTCTTTTCCCTTGCTGGTTTTAATATTTGCTCTTTGTGTTCAATCTTCATTAATTTGATTAATATGTGTCTTGGGGTGTTTTGCCTTGGGTTTATGCTCTTTGGGACTCTTGGTTTCTTGGGCTTGGGTGGCTATTTCCTTCCTCATTTCAGGGAAGTTTTCAACTATTATCTCCTCAAGTATTTTCTCATGGCTTTTCTTTTTGTCTTCTTCTTCTGGGACTCCTATGATTCAAATGTTGGGGCATTTAACATTTTCCCAGAGTTCTCTGAGGTTGTCCTCATTTCTTTTAATTCTTTTCCTTTTGCTTTCTGCTTCATTTATTTCCACCATTCTATCTTCCACCTCACTTATCCTATCTTCTGTCTCAGTTATTCTACTGTTGGTTCCCTCCAGAGTGCTTTTGATCTCAGTTATTGCATTATTCATTATTGATTGACTCTTTTTTTTTTTCTTTCTAGGTCCTTATTCAACGTTACTTGCATTTTCTCTGTCTTTGTCTCTAGTCTATTTATCTGTAACTCCATTTTGTCTTCAAGATTTTGGATCATCTTTACTATCATTATTCTGAATTCTTTTTCAGGTAGACTTTTTCTCTCCTCCTCTTTGGTTTGGTGGGCATTTACCATGTTCCTTTACCTGCTGAATATTTCTCTGCCTTTTCATTTTGTTTAGATTGCTGTGTTTGGGGTGGCCTTCCTGTATGTTGGAAGTGTGTGATTTCTCTTTATTGTAAAGGTTCCTCCCTGTGGGTGGGCTCGGACTAGTGGCTTGTTGTTTCCCAGTTAGGGAAGCTTGCATTGGTGCTCTGTTGGGCAGAACTGGATCTCTTCTCTCTGGAGTGCAATGAAGTGTCCAGTAGTGAGTTTTGAGGTGTCTATGGTTTGGTGTGACTTTGGGCAGCCTGTATTTTAATGCTCAGGGTAAGAGAATTAGCATGATATGTCTTCTCTAGAACTTGTTGGCTCTTGGGTGGAGCTTGGTTTCAATGTAGGTATGAAGGTTTTTGGATGAGCTCTTATTGATTAATGTTCTCTGGAGTCAGGAGTTTTCTGGTGTTATCTAGCCAGTAATCAGTTCCCTAAGTGTTCTCCACAGCTCAGAACACCCAGAGAGGTTCACAGAATTAAGTAGAGAAAAGAAGGGGGGAGGGGAGAAGATAGAGATGCCCTGGGGGAGAAAAGGGAGTCAAAAGAGGAGAGAGCAATCAAGCCAGCAATCACACCCCTAAGCAAAAATGAGTACTGAAGATTAGATTCTTAAAGGTGCAAAAATGATAACAAATACCAAAAAGCAAAGATCAAAAATCTAGAGTAGAGGTTGGTTTCTGACAAATACAATAATAATACAAAACAAAATCAATCACAAAAAGTCATATATATATATATATATATGCATATATATATATATATATGAAATTTGCTTTAAAATAGGATATTTTGCAAGGTAATGGTAGGTTATAAAAATGACAATTAAAGGAGTAATAAAGAACTTAAAAATAAAAGAATTAAAAATATTAAAAAATGATAGTAGTAAAAATAGATCTAGGATTTTATCTGGAGCTGTTGAGGGCAATGTGGGGTCAGTTCAGTTTCAGACAGTCCCCTGCTGCAGGTTATACTTCTTTTCAAGGTCTATAGACTCCTTCTAATGCTTAGACATTGCTAACTAGAGGATTTTAATCTGTTGCACCTGTCACTTCCAGAGCAGTTCCCTCTTTTTTATTTTGGCTTCCTCTGTTTGAAAGTCTCGCAAGTGTCTAGTGTCCACCCTGACACAAGGGGGCGAAGGTGGTCACTTATCTAGGCTGACTTGTTCAGTTGTGCTGTGGGGAGGGAGGAGCTCTGCAAACAAATATCATGGGCGTGTGTGGGGCGTGCTCACAGTGTCTGGGCCACACTGGGTTTGCCCTGCTCACAGCGTGTGTGCTTTCCAGGTCTACACTGCTTAGCCTCCAGGGGGAACTGTCCAAAGCGGACCCTGGGTTTCGTGCACTCCCCAGGTCTCAGTTGCTCAGGTTCAGGTTCTCGGGTACTCCACAAAGGTGCAGACTCGGTTGGACCTGAGTTTTGTGCCCTTCCCAGGTGTGAGCAGCTCAGGTGACCAGGTGCATGGTGAGCGCACTCTCCCCAGGTGGGCAGTGCATCTTAATCACCTCCCTGGTCCCAGCCATTTGATTTCCTGGGTGCACAGCAAGAGTGCCTTCTCAGGTGTGCTGTGTGTCTTCTTCTCTGAGGGTTGATCTCTGGCTGTGACCCTCCTGGGAGATGTCAACCGTCCAGGATCCAAGGAAGACTTGGGTAGCAACTGGGAGCCTGCTCACAGCTTGGTGGAGGATGCTGTCTCTGGGGTTGAGATTGCCCTTTGCCTTCTGGCTCTGGCTGTCGCCCACCTGCCTCTCTGCCTCCAGCAGGGGGATGGGCTGGTCTGCAGCAGGCCAGCTCTCCTTTGGTATTCATTCAATCCTTTGTTCTGTGAGTGGGTCAGGCTGTGCCTTTGGATAGAGCTTTTCATGGGAAAGTTCTCTCTCTCTTTCTCTCTTTTTTTCCTCTCTGGCTACTCCACAGTTTGGGTTGCTACCTCACCTTAACTCCCTCAGATTGTCCTCAGGACATTCAGGTCTGGTCTTTACCCTAAACATGCAACCCGCCCCTCCCTGTTCAGCCCATGCTGGCTGGTGGCAGACGCGAGCTTCTGGGCTACTTCTCCACTGGGAGTTGCGGTTAGGCGCATATTCTGTGTGTGTGTGTGTGTTTTCCCCTCCTCCCAATTATGTTGCTCTCTGAGATTCCAAAACTCCCCACGGACCTCCTGGTGAGAGGATCACCTGGTGTCTGGAAACTTCTCCTTCACGACAGGTCTCCATCCCTAACTCTTTTGTCTCTCTTTCTGTCTTTTATATTTTGTCCTACCTCCTTTGGAAGAGAATGGGCTGCCTTTCTGGGTGCCTGGTGTCCTCTGCCAGGATTCAGAAATTGTTTTGTGGAAGTTGCTCAGCATTCAAAGGATCTTTTGATGAATTTGTGGGGGAGAAAGTGGTTTCCCTGTCCTATTCCTCCACCATCTTAGGACCTCCCAGATTTTTTAGAAATTTTTACTGGGGTAAAAGTATTTATACATAAAAAGGAAAGGCTGTTGTTCTCAAACCTCAGAAAATAGGTTGTTGTTTATGCTTTAAGTACATCAATAGCTAATAAAAATAAATAAAAGACAGAATAAAATAGCTACAATTATTCTATTAAATTGACATATTATCTATAATAGAGATAGTCAATAGTTATAGCTTATTATGAAAGTATCTACAGGGAACAAAATTAACAAAGCTTTGTAATTTTATAGATAATTTCAGTTTACATTCACCTAAATCATCCAATATATTCAATGTATTCTATACTGCAGGCAGATTCTTTACCATCTGAGCCACTAGGGAAGTCATATATTTTATATAAATAGGTATAATTAAAACACTTGTAAACATAAAAATTTAGCACAATGCCAAAACAAGGAAACATTTAAAATCATAACTCTATAGATAACTGACCCTTTGTTGCTTTCAAATAAATGCATAACTGACCCTTTGTTGCTTTCAAATAAATTCATCTGTTAACAAAACTCTTCAGATTATACTGAAACACAAGATCCTTCTAGATCCCATGGTAGTAGACAAAGATGTTAACATCTGAAGCACCAGTATCTTTTGTAGTTATACTACAAAGTTGTAGCTATTCCTAAGTTTCAAGTAGTTGCCTCATTAGCATTATATGGTAGGTAGTGACATTACTTACAGATTATCTGGTACACTTCAGACAGTAGGCACATGGGAGAATGTTGTGGGTCACTTATTCTTGTTTGATATAAGAGAGACATGATAGAAAAGAGTGTCTTTTATTCATTATAACTTCAGGTTTCTGAAATTTTAGGTCCTAAGTCACAGCATTCAAGAAAATAATGAGTACAGGGCAGAGTTTTAATCACATCATAGTAGACTTCAAAAGTCTGCAACTCTGCCCACTTTTCTCCACTTACTAACACTGAGATCATTAAACACCCTCCTATTTCATCAACCCAGATCTCCTATCCTGCTCTTCTTCTAAGTGTAGCTATTTAATGTTTTATCCTATGTGCATACTTCTTTTCCTTATTTCTTCTATTGCCTCATTGCAATAGCCATAATAAACCACATGGTTGGTCCCAGAATCAATGGGTGAGGAAATTAATCACTTTAGTGACAGGCAATTCATATTCACATGGCAAAGAGTTTGAATAGAGAAAAGGGTGAAAATCTGGGGTCACTATTGTTATCAATTTATTATATACCTGTTTGTATATGCATAACACAAAGCTTGATCCAAAGGAAACAGAGACCATTATAAAAATAAACTCTAACATAGATTGAGAAGTTTTGAATTACAGGCTGCTTTATTTTTTCATTGCTGTTCTTCCAAATTACTATGAATTTAGAAGCTAAAAACTACACAAATGCATTTTTTCAAAGTTCTGTAGGTCAGAAATATTGTCAAGGTTTTGCCCAGTCTGGGATTTTATCTGGAGACTCTGAAAGAAAATCTGTTTCCAGGGTTCACTCAGGCTGTTAACAGTATTTAGTTACATGCAGCAGTGGGTCTGAGGTTCTTGTTTCTTCACAGATTATCAGTCTGGAGCTTCTCTCAGATCCTTAATGTCTCTTGCATCTTTTGTCATTTTTGTCCTTTCATCTTCAAAGAGAACAATGGCAGGTTAAACCCTCTCTGGCTTCTATTTCTGCCCTATTTTCCTATTCCACCTTGGAAAAGATCTCTGCCTTTAAAGGTTCATTTGATTAGTTTAGGCCCTCCAAGGTAATCTAGGATAATCTCCTATTTTAAGGTCCATAACTTTGATTATATATTCCTGTATATTTCCTGTATATTTCTGTGCATATTTACAAAATCTAAGAATTAGTGTATGAATGTTTAGTAGATCATTCTGGCTATCACCAACCATTTGCTGACTCTCAAAGTTTCATGCCCCTCCCCCCACCATACAAAATATGTTCATTCCCTAAATAAATATGTTTTAAATATGTTTAAATCCCTAAAGGTCACCTTCCTTTATAGCATCAACTCAAATCCCAAATTATACCTAAATCTCATCAGTTCAGAAATTCCAAATCTCATCATCTAAATAATCTAATAAAGTCATCTACATCATGAGACTAAAACTTTTAGTATAAAGTTTTTAATATAATAAATATAACAGTGGGGCACAATTCTCCATTTATGAACCTATGAAATCAAAGTTAAGTTATCTGTTCCCAATATAGAGCAATAGGACATGCATAGACACAATCACAGATATCCTTATTTTAAAAGTGGAAAAATGGATAAGAAAATGTTGTCCACAGTCCAAAGCATTTTTAAACTGAAGGCAAGCAAAATACATTATATTTCAAGGCTTGGGAAAATTTTTCCTTTGTTCTCCACTCAGACCTCTGGTTGTTTGGCTCCACCTTTGGAATCATTATTCCTTACAAAAGATAGTATATATTTAGTGATGAGTATTTTTATCAGCCTCTTTCCTGCTGGTAGAATTTTGGAGGCTACAGGAGATTCATTCCAAGACACAGAAGCTTTGTCTACTTTCGAGATTAATCCTATGTCTGTTTTGGGCTTCCCTTGTGGCTCAGATGGTAAAGAATCTGCCTGGAGTTCAGGAGACCCGAGTTCAATCCCTGGTTTGGGAAGATCCCCTGGAGAATGGAATGGCTAGTCACTCCAGTATTCTTGCCTGGAGAATTCCATGGATGGAGGAGCTGGATAGGCTATAGTCCATGAGGTTACAAAGAATCAGACATGACTGAATGACTAACACACACACACACACACACACACACACACACACACACATATCTGTTTTTATCTCTGTTGAGACAACTGAAAGACAAAGAAAGACCTTAAAATTTACATGGGATCCTGGTTTGACTGAGGGAATATGGAAGTCACATTCTTGATCTCTTTGAAGAATCTTTTGTGTGACTGAACACTTAGACCTCTTGTCCTCTGGATAGGCTGAGAATTTTCAAAAACTTCATATTCTTACTTCCTTTAGTTGAATAGTGCTTCCTTAAGTTTATATTATTCCTCTTGCATTTTACTATAAACAGCAAAGAGAAACTAGGACTCAGCTTAAACACTTTGCTTTGTAATCTCTCCAGTTAAACATCCAAGCTCATTATTCACAGATTCTGATTTCCACATGATCTCAGGACACCATTACACTCAGTTTTCTGACACCAAAAAAGAAGGGTCTTCTTTTTCAAGTTTCTAGTAATGTATTCTTCAATTATATCTGAGTGCTCACCAGACATGTCCTTGAAGTCCAGATTTCTATGGACAATCAGTTAACAGAGATTTAGGCTTTCTCTAAGGTGATTTCAAATTTCTCATAATTCTCATTATTTCCTTCTAAATCAATTGGTGTGGCATGATGAATTCTAGGGACTCTCTAACCTCATTTCAATTACAGCAAATAACCCCAGTAAGATGATCTACTTCTGCAGTTCTAAGGAGTTGCTTGGTACATGAACACTGCCTGGCAGACTTCTGTGTAATGACTTACTAAGGAAGAGCTAAGAATTTATCTTCTCTGTATGTTTTTGGACATAAATCTAGCTGGCATTGTAAACTATGAGGAAGGTAGGAAATATACACTCAACAAATATTGAAACAAAACTAAAACTGCCAATCTGCTCCTCAAGTATGTGAGAAAGCCATCTGGCTGTATCTTCAAAGAGTGTTTTCTCAAGAGTAATTTAGGTGAGAACCACTAAGCAAAGTGGAAAGGATGTGTCACCTATTCTGTGAACAAGATGACATGTTGTGCATCAGATAGCAAGCATGTTGTTCATCAGATGCCTCTTCAGAAACAAAATTGGGCACATCAGGAAGTGTAAAGTAGGTATTGGGCATGAGGGAGAGAGAATGCAGATGGGTCTTATTTTTTAACTCAAGATGAATAGCTAATGAACAGAGAAATGAAGATGGAATTTAAAAATTGTCAATTAAACAGCTGTTGCATCAAATACCTCTCTATCATAGAAAACATCATCATTTCAATAAAAATATCAGGAAAGAGTATTGTCATTATTATTGTCCAGTCACTAAGTCAAGTCTGATTCTTTGCAACCTCATGGGCTGTAGTGCACCAGGCTCCCCTGTCCTCCAATATCTCCCAGAGTTTGCTAAAATTCATATCTATTGAGGTAGTGACACCATCTAATCATCGTATCCTCTGCTACCCTTTTTCGTTCAGCCTTCAATCTTTTCAAGCATCAAGGTCAGTTCTGATGAGTTGGCTCTTCTCATCAGGTGGCCAAAGTATTGCAGCTTTGCTTTATCAATAGTCCTTCCAATGAATATTCATGATTAATTTCCTTTAGGGTTGACTGGTTTGGTCTTCTTGCTGTCCAAGGGACTCTCAAGAGTCTTCTCCAGCATCACAGTTTAAAAGCATCAGTTCTTCAGTGCTCAGCCTTCTTTGTGATCCAAATCTCACAACTGTACATGACTACTGGAAAAACCATAGCTTTGACTATACAGACCTTTGTCAACAAAGTGACATCACTGCTTTTTAATACACTGTGTAGGTTTGCCATAGCTTTCCTTTCAAGTAACAAGCATCTTTTAATTTCATGACTGCAGTCACTGTCACCATGATTTTACAACATAAGAAAATAAAATCTGTCACTGTTTCCACTTTTTCCCCTTCTATTTGCCATGAGGTGACGGGACCAGGTACTATGATCTTGTTTTGTTTTGTTTTGTTTTTAATGCTGACTTACAACCAACTTTTTCACTCTCCTCTTTCACCCTTATGAAAAGGCCCTTTAGTTTGTCTTCACTTTCTTCCATTAGAGTGATATTATCTGCCTATCTGAGGTGGATATTTCTCTCAACAATCTCTATTCCAGCTTGCAGTTCATCCAGTCTAGCATTTTTTACGATGTTCACTGCATGGAAGTTAAACAAGCAGGGTGACAATATATAGCCTTGACATACTCCTTTTCCACTTTTGAACTAGTCTGTTGTTCCATGTCCCATTCTTACTGTTGCTTCTTGGCCTGCATACAGGTTACTCAGGAGACAGGTAAGCTCTGTTACTCCCATCTCTTGAAGAATTTCCCACAATTTGTTGTAATCCACACAGTCAACAGCTTTACATAATCAATGAAGCAAAAATAGATGTTTTTCTAGAATGCCCTTGCTTTCCCGATGATCGAAAGAATGTTGGCAACTTGATCTCTGGTTTCTCAGTCTCTTTGAAATCCAGCTGAACATCTGGAATTTCTCAGTTCATGTACTGCTGAAGCCTAGCTTGAAAGATTTTCAGCATAACCTAGCTAGCATGTGAAATGAGCACAATGTTATGGTAGTTTGAACATTTTTTCGGCATTGCCCTTCTTTGGGATTGAAATGAAAACACATTTTTCAGTCCTATAGTCACTGTTGAGTTTTCCAAATTTGCTGACATATTAAGTGCAGCAGTTTAACAGCAACATCTTTTAGGATTTGAAATATTTAGTTGGAATTCCATCACTTCCACTAGCTTTGTTTGTATTAGTGCTTCCTAAGGCTGATTTCAAACATCAAGCTCTGGGTCTAAGTGATTGATCACACCATCGTGTTTATCCAAGTCACTAAGACCTTTTTTTTTTTGTACAGTTCTTCTGCATATTCTTGCCACCTCTTCTTAATATCTTCTGCTCCTGTTAGGTCCTTACCATTCCTGTCCTTTACTGTGCCCATTCTTGGGTGAAATATTCCCTTGATTATCTCCAATTTTCTTGATGAGATCTCTAGTCTTACCGATTCTACTATTTTCCTCTATTTTTTCACATTGTCCACTTAAGAAGGCCCTCTTATCTCTTCTTGCTATTCTTTGGAATTCTGCATTTGGTCGGATTTATCTTTCTCTTTCTCCCTTGTCTTTTGCTTCTCTTCTTTTCTTAGATATTTGTAAAGCCTCCTCAGATAACCACTTTGCTTTCTTGAATTTCTTTGTCTTTGGGATGATTTTGGTCATTGCCTCCTCTACAGTGTTACAAACCTCCATCCGTAGTTCTTCAGGACCTCTGTCTACAAGATCTAATCCCTTGAATTTATTCATCATGATAAAACATAAGCCACTGTATTTTTCATGTTAATGAACCATTTTAAATGAAATTCTTTTTTCAATAAGTAAGCTCATGAAAGACTCTAGGAGAGGCCATTTAATAAAAAAGTGTCAAGACTAAAATACTGTATCTTTGACATACAAATTCATTTATTTGGTTGCTCAACCAGTTTATTATTATATTACCTTTATTCCAAGAAAAAGACTATTGATTCTCTCTTGCTTGTCATACAAACTTTAAGATTCTAGTCTTTATTGTATTCCCCCAGTGTTGTCTTTATTGATACTTTCTGAGACACCTTGGCAATCAGCTGTAGTGATGGATCTAGTCTCATGAGTCACAAATAAGCCATTTCTCTGCCTTTGTGAATGCTCTTTTCTGTCTGGAATGATATTGTCAGGCAATTGGTTTGACCTATGTTAAATTTTAACCTTCTTCCTCCAAGATTGATTCAATAATCCCAAAGTTAATAATTTCTGTTTCTCTGTACCTTTAGCACAGTTTTATTACCTCTCTTATGTACTTATTGCATATTTTGAATGAAATATGAAAGGAAGGAGCATTTAATAATTAATAATTAATAGGAAGGAGCATTGTCCTTGGGTTTAGATAACTCATGATTCAACTACTGGCCTCATCATGAACTAGCATTATGATCTGAAAGATATCTCATTTTTCTTCTATGCAAAATACAAAGTCATTAATGACTTTATTGTAGGAACATTGAGATTATTAAATGGATATATAAAAAAGCCACTGCACCCAACTGTTAGTATACACTCAGTATACATACTTTTGTTTCATTTATCACAGCACTATAAATATGTAATGTATATCACTCTAGTCTCGCCTGCTTGTGACTACAGAATAAGCTTACACTTTATTTTTGTAAGCTCATATTTTTATGGCATGAGGTTCCACTACTCTATTTCCTAGAAATAAGTCCCACTCAGTGTCTTATTCTGTTATTCCCTTTAGTTTCTAAGAGGGAAATGAATGAATGAGTCAAGCATTTATTTCACATAGGTGGAAGGTGTTTTAGATATATAACATTCTGGAGACCAGGGAAGAGTAAAATTTAATCAACACAAGAGAGACTAGTGTGTTTACTATTTATCTTAAAAGGATAACAGGGCATCACTTATGCACTGTGTCATAGACAAAACATTCTATGTAATCTCTTGGGAATCTCTAGGAATCAAACTTCTCTTCCTTTCATGTTGCCTTCATACAGTGAAAGATGCAGAGGAAATATTTTCTTGAGCATACAAAAGATTTTGAAGCTACCTGTCAGTTTAATAGAGAGAATATAATATTTTATAAAATAGAACTCAAGAGACTCTTTTGAATTTCTGTGTCATAACTTCATATTTCTTTCTTTGTACTACTATCTTTATGTGATCAAGTCAAACAAAATCCAACAAGAAATTTCAAGAACCTAAAAGGCAGTTTCAGAATTGAATAAGTTGTTACTAAAAGGGGGATGGGGGGGAAGACACAGGATTTGGAAGGGGAAAGAAAAGTAAGTGAAAATTTTACTTTAACGTATGTCTGCCTACTCATTCCTACCAATTCTTTTCATTTCTAAGGGACTGCAGCCATATTCAAACTTAATTGAACCATTCATTACCTGTCATTTGAGAAATTTCTAACTCTCTTTCATTTCAAACCTACTTTGATTATAACTTACACATAACATATTGTTTAGCTAATGTCTTTTTCTTAAATTTAATAACATTGGTCACTCTGGTAATATCTTTCAGCCTAATTTTAGCTTTTTATTCTCATATTTTATTTTCTTTGACTCACAACTGTAACTGACAAGTTATCTATCATTTCTCTTTTCACAGTACACATTATACATAGTTTATTCTGTTTTCTCACATTTTAATAAAATGAACATTCTTAAACCAAAAGTAAATGTCTCAGTTATCAAACAGTCTAATCACTATTGCAAATAGTCCCTTACCACCTCTAGTTAAATTTAATTGCATCTTTGTTCTTGTTCTCCAAATTTTCTTTGATATCTCACCTTCTAATTGACATCTTCCCACTGCACCTTTTTCAATAACATCAAACACCAAGGGGAATTGAACTTGTGCTTTCCTTGGATGAGATACAAATACCCTGTCAAGCTTAAAATTCAGGCCTCTAGCCGTTATTGACATCATTATCTGTGAAGGGCTAACATGGAAGCTTTGAGGATTTGCAAAAGAAACAAGAATCTTCACAACTAACCCAGATGACCTAACACATAAGAAAAAAGCAGAAAAAAAATTAAGATACATATTTAGCAGTTATAACTTAACAAACAGAGATGGTTGAGGGGAGAAAAAAAAGCATAATGCATAGATACCTTTCCAAATGAAGATAATTAAATAAGTTTGCATTTAACCTCCATTAGATAGTGATTTAGTATGGAGTATAAAAGATATTTCAGGTAAGTGGCTGAAGAATAGAAGTGTAACCATGGAAACTCACATGTTGTAGAAAGAATATTTTTATTTTCTTGAAACATGGGAAGAAGAGATCAGTGATAAAGTATACTGATAAAAATTTTTGCTTACAGTTTGCTGACTAGTGCTGACTTCGTAAGTGTTCAAAATGTACTTGGAGGTTTTGTTAGATAACAGGGAAGGAGGAATTTTTAGATTTCCTCCATAGAAAAAATGAGCACATAGTTCTATGGTTTATTGCAGAAGATGTTTGCCCTCCCTAAATATATGCCCCTGGCAGTGTGTATTTTCATCTCTTCCCATCAAGAAATGGAGGGAATTTCTTCACCCTTTAAATCTAGGCTTAACTTGAGACTGACCTTAACAGTAGAATGCACAGAAATAGCATCATGTTAGGTTTGAACACTTCTATTCTTGTTCTTGGGATTTTATGGAGATACCATAAGGGAATGGCTATCTACTCTAGTATTCTTTCCTGGAAAATCACGTACAGAGAAGTCTGGTGGGCTACAGTCCATGGGGTCACAAAAGAGTCAGATACGATGGAGCAACTAACACTTGCTTACTTGTTTACCATGTGAGCAAGCTCCTATTGAAAGAAAAGAGTCACCGAATTCACTGCCCCCATTGCCCCAGTCAACTGGCAGCCAATCCTCAGAAGAACTTTCTGGCTGACTGGCAGCTGACTAGACCCATAAGTTTACCTGACTGAGATTAGAACCAGCCACCTGAGTCCAGACAACTGCTGACCCATAGAAGAGTAACTTAAATATTCAGAGTATTAAGTCTCTTAATCAGAAAATAATTTATTTCAAAATAAAATTATGCTGCATCGGCTGACAAACTATAAATGTAAAGTTTAAATGCCTTACTTGAACAAATATTTATATTCATAAATATATTTCTATAATACTATTTTATATCATGCAATCAGAGTAATAAATATTTGCTCTAATGAAGCTTATATTCTAGAAGTTGGTGTTGTTGTTTAATCTCTACATGATGTCTGACTCTTTGTGACTCCATGGACTGCAATTTGCCAGGCTTCCCTGTCATTCACTATCTCCTGCAGTTTGTTAAAACTCATGTCTGTTGAGTCAGTGATGCCATCCAATCATTTCATCTTCTGTTGCCTCCTTCTTTTTCTGCCTTCAATCTCTCCCAGCATCAGAGAGGGAGTGATGCATAGTAAATGAAGAAAACAATCTTTATAGTTTCAGCTGTTGATAAATTTATAATATAAAATAATTTAAATAATGTCACCAGGAATCACTGTGGAGTGAAGGGAAGATGTGGTTTTAGTTAAGGAAATATTTTGAGGTTAAGTAAACTTATATGTCACTACAGAGAGAAGCAAGATGGAACCCCACCCAAAATATGGTCCAGATATCAAGACTTCTGACACTCCATACCCCAAGATAATTTGAGAGAAACTGTGAAACTCTCAGAGGAGAGAAGAGTGAGCAGAAGAAGGCTTGGGCTGCCTTTATGAAGGAAGAGAATCTAGGTTAAGACTTTCAAAATGCTGAAGGACAGAACTGGGGATACTTTCCCCTGTGCAAGCTGGATATTTTTAAGATTTAAATTTCCCACTGGACCAGAAAAGGAGACATATGTGGACTTTCTTGTTAATCTGTCCAAAATGTGGGGCAAAAGAGGAACAAAAGTGAAAGTTTTAAAAGAAGTCAATGTTCAAGCGTGAAAAAATGAAGTCAAACTCTATATTACTGATGATCAGGAAGGGCCTTCCTAGGAATGTGACATTTGAGGAAAGACTTAGAGGATGTGAAGTGTAGTATAACGAAAAGTTTCCAGTCTTTGATTCAGATTCCTGACATTGAGCCCCTGGAATTTTCTGCCTGATTGGAGTGTCTCTGTTCTACTTATGAGGTGGCTTATGATGTGCTACTGGATATCTTTATGGCTTGGAATGTGAGACTACCCCACATTTTTAAAAATTCATTCAGTAAAAGTTTTTTGAGTAATCACTATGTGCAAGGATAGGTGTTTCAGTTTTTGAAATAACAAAATTGTTTGTATATATAGGATCTGGGTTAGTCCTTGATAGTTCACCTGATTTGAGAGAGAAAGACAGAATTCCCATTCATGGCTCATTTAGGGAAGTAAGACCACAGATAATGTCTGCTTTTCATTCTCTATCAACCCAGCATAAACTTCAGGCTTCCTCTATTCAGTCATAAGTCAAAACAAATAAGGCTCATTAAAAAAGAGAAAAAAAAAAATCCTACACAAACTATAGAGGAGGGAGGCCTGAAATTGAGTTCAGTCACATGTCTGATGATTTCATCAGTCATGTCTACAAAATGGAGCTCTAATAAAAGCTATGGCCACTGAGGTCCGGTAGACCTTCCTGGTTGTGAACAAATGGGTATAATAATAGAAAGGTGATGCAGAACCCGGAGGCCATGGAGAAATGGCATTAGAAGCTGTGCATTTGGGACCTTCCCAGACCTCACCATATAATGGTTTCTATGTTCTGTGAGTCACTCTAATTGTTGAAATAAGAATGGTCTTATGGAGAAATGAACTCTTAACTTGTGGGTTCTGATGTTGACTCCAGATGAAGAGTATCAGAACTGTATTCTGATGTGAAGGCAGGAGGAGACAGGGATGACAGAGGATGAGTTGGTTGGATGGCATCACTGACTCTATGGATATGAGTGTGATCAGGTTCTGGGAGTTGGTGATGGACAAGGGAGCCTGGCGTGCTGCAGTCCATGGGGTCGCAAAGAGTCAAACACAACTGAGCAACTGACTGATGCACAGTTGGTGTCACACCAGTTGGATTTTTACCAGATTAAGAGGGGATGATGTTGTATAAAAGAATAAAAGTAGCTTCCCAAACAAAGGGAACAAGAGAATCAAACACCTTGAGGTTGGGGTGTGCCTATGTCACTGTGACTAAAGAGGTGTAAGGAAGCTAGACAGGTAGTTCCTGAGATCAGAGAGGTAAAAGCAGATAAGAACATGTGGGGCTTCATGGGCTTTCATACAGGCTTTGCCTTTTTCTTTGAGTTAAACCATAGAGGCATGACAGACAGGAAGCATCACTTGAGCACTGTTTATAATAGCCAGGACATGGAAGCAACCTAGATGCGCATCAGCAGACGAATGGATGAGGAAGCTGTGGTACATATACACCATGGAATATTACTCACCCATTAAAAGAATTCATTTGAATCAGTTCTAATGAGATGGATGAAACTGGAGCCCATTATACAGAGTGAAGTAAGCCAGAAAGATAAAGACCATTACAGTATACTAGCACATATATATGGAATTTAGAAAGATGGTAACAATAACCCTATATGCAAAACAGAAAGAGACTCAGATGTGTAGAACAGACTTGTGGACTCTGTGGGAGAAGGCGAGGGTGGGATGTTTCAAGAGAACAGCATCGAAACATGTATATTATCTAGGGTGAAACATATCACCAGCCCAGGTTGGGTGCATGAAACAAGTGCTCGGGCCTGGTGCACTGGGAAGACCCAGAGGGATCGGGTGGAGAGGGAGGTGGGAGGGGGGACTGGGATGAGGAATACATGTAAATCCATGGCTAATTCATTTCAATGTATGACAAAAACCACTGCAATGTTGTAAAGTAATTAGCCTCCAACTAATAAAAATAAATGGAAAAAAAATTAAAATAAAGAAGTGGCTTGTGTATTTGTGTTGTTAGCTGGAAAGAAACAGAAATATCAGTTAAGAATGGCATTGCAATAAGATAAAAGATCATTACTTGGCCAAGATATTACTGATTGATGAGAAGAGTTCCAATTCCAGATAATTTTTAAAGAGAGAAGGGGAAAAAGAGATTTTCTGATGAATTAAATACAGAGTGTAAAGAAAGAGTGAAGATCCAAGAACCTATTTTTATATCTTCTAATTAAGCCCCCTGTTGTTGCTGAGTGGTAGCTTCATCCTTCAGAAATGGCCTGGAAGATCCAGAGTACCATCCCACATCACCTGAATCCAACCTGGTCTATGCTGCCATTTTAGTATCAAATCTCTCATTTAAACTGATAAATCTGTTTTATTTATTCACATATTTGAGGTGAAGCCATAAAATCAAATGACAGTCCCCTGTCCTAAAAATGTGTGCACACAGAAGGAATTGTTTCAACACATGCTATTTTTTCCCCAGGGGACATATTATCAAATTAATTTTACTTCAAGATTACTAATTAGAAAAATAGTTTTATTTTGCTATTGCAATTAAGTTTGTATTGATTAGAAAAATTGGGATATTATCATTGAGGTATATATACCCTTCCATGTGTAAAATAGAGGGAGGGAACATGCCAGATAGCACAGGAAGCTTAGCTCAGTGCTCTGTGATGACTTAGTTGAGTGCGATGGGTTGGAGGAGGGTTTAAGAGGCAGGGGATATATGTACACAGATTATTCACTTCATTGTACAGCTGATGCCAACACAACATTGTGAAGCAGTCATACTCCAACTAAAAATTTTACAGAAAAAAAGTTACTTCCCCATAAACAAGATTTCTTGCAATTATTTGGTGACATTAAGTTACTCTACTTATATTTTGGGAAACTTATCTCCAGTTATTGCAGCCAAAGATGGAAAAGCTCTTTACAGTCAGCAAAAACAAGACCAGGAGCTGACTGTGGCTCAGATTATGAACCCCTTATTGCAAAATTCAGACTTAAAGAAAGTAGGCAAAACCACTAGGCCATTCAGATATAACCTAAATCAAAGCTTTTATGATTACACAGAGGAAGTGACAAATAGAATCAAGAAATTAAATATGATAGATGGAGTGCCTGAAGAACTATGGATGGATATTCCTAACCTTGTACAGGGGGTGGTGGTCAAACCATCCCCAAGAAAAAGAAATACAAAAAGGCAAAATGGTCATCTGATGAGGCTGAGTAGTGAAAGGCAAAGGAGAAAAAGAAAGATATAGCATTTGAGTGCAGAGTTCAAAGAATAGCAAGGAGAGATAAGAAAGCCTTCCTCAGCAATCAATGCAAAGAAATACAGGAAAATAACAGAATGGCAAGGACTGGAGATCTCTACAAGGAAATTAGAGATACCAAGGGAACATTCCATGCAAAGATGGGCTCAATAAAGGACAGAAATGATATGGACCTAACAGAAGCAGAAGATTTGAAGAAGAGGTGGCAAGAATACACAGAAGAACTGTACAAAAATGGTTTTAATGATCCAGATAACCACGATGGTGTGATCACTCACCTAGAGCCAGACATCCTGGAATATGAAGTCAAGTGGGCCTTAGGAAACATCACTATGACCAAAGCTAATAGAGGATGAAATTCCAGCTGAGCTACTTATACTCCTAGAAGATGATGCTGATAAGTCAATGTGTCATCAAATTTGGAAAAAAAATTCAGTGGCCACAGGACTGGAAAAGGTCCATTTTCATTTCAATCCTAAAGAAGAGAAATGCTAAGGAATGTTCAGACTACCACACAATTGCACTCATCTCACATGCTAGCAAGGTTGTGATCTAAATCTTCAAGCTAGGCTTCAGCAGTATGTGAACTGAGAGCTTCCAGATGTACAAGTTGGACCTAGCAAAGGCAGAGGAACCAGAGATTAAATTGCCAACCTCCTCTGGATCATAGCTAAAGCAAGAGAATTCCAGAAAAAAAATCTACTTCTGCTTCATTAACTATGCTGAAGCCCTTGACTGTGTGAATCACAATAAGCTGTGGAAAATTCTTAAAGAGATGGGAATACCATCTGCCTGCCTCTTGAGAAACCTGTATGCTGGTCAAGAATCAATAGTTAGAACTGGACATGGAACATCAGACTGGTTCCAAATTGGGAAAGGAGTATATCAAGGCTGTATATCATCACCCTGCTTATTTAATTTATATGCAGAGTACATCATGAGAAATGCTGAGCTGGATGAAGCTCAAGTCAGAATCAAGATTGCCAGGAGAAATGTCAATAAGCTCAAACATCCAGATGACCCCATCTTAATGGCATAAAGCAAAGAGGAACTAAAGAGACTCTTCTTGATGAATGTGAAAGAAGAAAGTAAAAAATCTGACTTAAACCTCAACATTCAAAAGACTAAGACCATGGCATCTAGTCCCATCACTTCATGGCAAATAAATAGGGAAACAGTGGAAACAGTGACAACCTTTATTTTCTTGGGCTCCAAAAGTACTGCAGACAGTGACTACAGCCATGTTTATTGGAAGAAAAGATATTAGAAACCTAGGCAGCATATTAAAAAGCAGAGATATCACTTTGCCGACAAAGGTCTGTACAGTCAAAGCTATGGTTTTTGTAGTAATCATGTACACATCTGAGAGTTGGATCATAAAGCAGATTGAGAGCCAAAGAACTGCTGCTTTCAAACTGTGATACTGGAGAAGATTCTTGATAGTCCCTTGGACAGCAAGAAGGTCAAATCTGTCAATCCTAAAAGAAATCAACCCTGAGTGTTCATTAGAAAGACTGAAACTGAAGCTGAAGCTCCAATATTTTGGCCACCTGATAAGAACTGAGTCACTGGAAAAGACCCTGATGCTGGGAAAGATTGAAGGAAGGAAGAGACTTGATCAACAGTGGATGACATGGTTGAATGGCATCACTGGCTCAATGGACATGAGTTAGAGAGGGTGAAGGACAGCGAAGCCAGTTCATGGGGTCACAAAGAGTCAGACAGGATTAGTGACTAAACTACAAGTGAGCAAAATATTCTAATCAATATCATGCCTCATTTTTATGTTGGTAAACACTGCCTCATTAACACATTTCCTCCTGTGTTCCTCCTGACCCCCTCCAAACACACACACACACAAATGCATGCACACAAAACATACATGTATATACAATCAATAAACAGAGGAGGTATTCATTTTCAATCAAATAATTTAATGCACTTGGATATCTCAGTAAAACATATTAATACATCATGTCTATTGTAATAGTTAAAAGAGCAAGAGCCAGCATAATATGTTCTAGACTGTATTATATCTTGATAATTGTATTCATGTCTATTCTCCCTTAGGAATTGTGCAGTGATTATGAAGAGCATTATCAAGTGGGGATTAAAAGAATAACAATAATTACAGTAGAAAATTTACATGATTTCAACATGACATATTAAAATTCTCATTTCTTATTTTTAATCTGCTCTAGTGTTGTATTAATACTGCTCTTTATTAACATAATTTTGACTTTTTCAAAGCTCAAGACCTTTCTGGTTTCTTTCTTTTTGTAACATTTCTTAAATTGAATAATGGCTTTGAACTTTTCTAGAAGAAAGCCTGGAGGTACGATGAGAGAGAAACAAATTTTTTTAAAGGCCAACTTTATTTACTATTTGTGGGAAGTACAAAGTTTGAAATAAAACAAACAACTGAGTAGTTTTCACAGTCATGAAAATTCCGAAGGAAATACATGAAGCTAGGAATCAGAACTGAATCCATGCAGTCCATTTTATCCTTAGATATAATACTCTTATTGCACAGGAATGTTAGAATAAAATTAACTATGTTATATAATATGTGTGAGTCCTTTGAAAATGCTAATGTGCCTTATAAATATATTGTTTAATTATTCAAATCAGTATTAAGAAATTTATTTTATTATTGAAATTATCTTTGAAAATTCAAAGGTGTATGTGTTTTATCATATGTAGACAAACTGAGCAAGGTGCTTTGACAAATCCAATATGAAGAAACTGCCACTCTTTATCATTCACAATCAAGTGGAAAGACATCATACATAAAATTAATTTTTAAAAGTAGGATTAATTAAATGATGTATTAATTGCAAAGTTCTAAAGAGAACAAGAATAGTGGTAATTAATTCAGAACATAGAACCAGTGAAGATTTCATGGGAAGGTAATTTATAGGGTGTGACATTATAAATTCCTTTATTACAGTGTCAAAAGTTTTAAGATGCAAATGTGGCAAGTATTTTTTTTTAGGGTGATATTTGACTACTGAGTTAGGATGTTGAATAATACCAAGGTGCCAAGAACTCTGAAGAATTTAGATTTTAAACCACTTGCAGAGGCGTCCCTGGTGACTAAGTGATTCTTCCAGTGGTTAAGAGCCCACCTGTCAATGCAGTGGTCACAGGTTTGGTCTCTGGTGCAGGAAGATCCCACATGGCATGGAGCAACTAAACCACTATGCTGTAACTACTGAAGCCTGCACACTCTAGAGCCTGAGCTCTGCAACAGGAGAAGCCATCACAATGAGAAGTCTGCACACTGCAATGAAGATAACTGATGCTTACTGCAACTAGAGAAAGCCTGTGTGCAGCAATGAAGATCTAGGTCAGCCAAAGATAAATAAATAAGAATTTTTTGAAAAAGCAACCACGTGTAAATTAGCTTACTATACTTTCAAGGATGCTGGCAGAATACACAAGACTCCTGGCTCAGATGCAAAATAATATTTATGGCATAGCAGGTGGCATGTGCTTCATACCCTTATAGGTTTCTCTTACATATTTGTGTTTCATAGAAATAGACTAATCCACATGGTGGCTGATACTTGTAGAGGATTTGCCTCCAAGTTAAGAAACTTGGCCTTAGGGAAAAATCTTTCATTATAATGGGACTATTAGAAAATCTACCCAAGCAGTGTTTATCTTGCAGTGATTATCTTGCATAGGAAAGAAATCTGTTCTTTCCCAGAGGGAGACACAACTTTATTATTGTGGCCTGTTTGCTTTACAAACTGCCTTGAAAACATAGTCTAGAGTCAAACACCAAAGCTGTCCCAAGATGTGCAGAAGTGGGAGGGGCAAATTGTTGTTCACTCGCTCTGTCCTCTGCGACTCCATGGACTGCAGCAAGGCAGTCTTCCCTGTTCATCAATATCTCTATCACTATCCTGGAGTTTTCTCAACCCACACCCATTGAGTTGATGATGCCATCCAACCATTTCATCCTCTATTGCACCTTTATCCTCTGACCTCATCTTTGCCAGCATCAGGGTCTTTTCCAGTGAGTCTGTTTTTTTGCATCAGGTGACCAGAGAATTGGAGTTTCAGCTACAGCATCAGTTCTTCCAATGAATATTCAGGGTTGATCTCCTTTAGGATTGACTGGTTTGATCTATTTGCAGTCCAAGGGACTCTCAAGAGTCTTCTCCAGAACCACAATTCAAAAGCAACAATCCTCCAGTTCTTCACCTTCTTTATGGTCTAATGCTCACATCCATACATGACTACTAGAAAAACCATAGCTTTGACTAGATGGATCTTTGCTGGCAAAGTAATGTCTCTCCTTTTCAACACTGTCTAGTTTTGTCATTGCTTTTCTTCCAAGGAGTAAGTGTCTTTTAATTTCATGGCTGCAGTCACCATCTGCAGTGATTTTGGAGCCCCCAAAAATGAAGTCAGCCACTGTTTCCACTGTTTCCCCATCTATTTGCCATGAAGTGATGGGACTGGATGCCATGATCTTAGTTTTCTGAATGTTGAGTTTTAAGCCAACATTTTGACTCTCCTCTATCACTTTCATCAAGAGACTCTTTAGTTCTTCTTCACTTTCTGCCATAACGGCAGTATTATCTGTATATCTGAGGTTATTGATATTTCTCCCAGCAATCTTGATTCCAGCTTGTGTTTCATCCAGCCCAGCATTTTTCATGAGGTACTCTGCATAAAAGTTAAATAAGCAGGATGACAGTATACACCTTTAATGTACTCCTTTCCCAATTTGGAACTAGATTGTTTTTCCATGTCCAGTTCTAACTGTTGCTTTCTGGCCTTAAAACAGATTTCTCAGCAGGCAGGTCAGGTAGTCTGATATTCCCATCTCTAAGAATGTTCCACAATTTGTTGTGACCCACACAGTCAAAGGTTTTGGCATAGTCAGTAAAGCAGAAGTAGATGTTTTTCTGGAACTCTCTTGCTTTTTTGATGATCCAACGGATGTTGGCAATTTAGTCTCTGGTTTCTCTGCCTTTTCTAAAACCAGCTTGAACATCTGGAAGTTCATGGCTCATGTACTGTTGAAGGCTGGATTGGAGAATTTTGAGCATTACTTTGCTAGTATGTGAGATGAGTGCAAGTGTGTGGGAGTTTGGCCACTCTTTGGCATTGCCTTTCTTTGGAATTGGAATGAAAACTGACCTTTTCAAGCCCTGTGGCCACTGCCAAGTTTTCCAAATTTGTTGGCATATTGAGTGCAACACTTTCACAACATGTCTTAGGATTTGAATTAGCTCAACTGTAATTCAATCACCTCCATTAGCTTTGTCTGTAGTGATGCTTCCTAAGGCCCACTTAACTTCATGTTCCAGGATGTCTGGCTCTAGGTGAGTAATCATACCATTGTGATTATCTGGGTCATCAAGATCTTTTTTATATAGTTCTTCTGTGTATTCTTGCACCTCTTCTTAATATCATCTGCTTCTGTTAGGTCCCTACCATTTCTGTCCTTTATTGTGCACATCTTTGCATGAAATGTTCCCTTGGTATCTCTAATTTTCTTGAACTGATCTCTGGTCTTTCACATTCTATTGTTTTCCTCTATTTCTTTGCATTGATTGCTGAGGAAGGCTTTCTTATCTCTCCTTGCTATTCTTTGGAACTCTGCATTCAAATTGGTATGTCTTTCCTCTTCTCCTTTGTCTTTCACTTCTCTTCTTTTCACAGCTATTTGTAAGGTGTCCTCAGAAAATCATTTTGATTTTCTGTATTTCTTTTTCTTGGGGATAGTCTTGATCCCTGCCTTCTGTGCAATGTCATGAACCCCCGTCCATAGTTCTTCAGGCACTCTGTTTACCAGATATAATCCCTTGAATCTATTTCTCACTTCTGCTTTATAATCATCTGGAATTTGATTTAGGTCATACCAGAATGGTCTGGTAGTTTTCCCTGCTTTCTTCAATTTAAGTCTGAATTTGGCAGTATGGAGTTCATGATCTGAGTCACAGTCAGCTCCCAGTCTTGTCTTTGCTGACTGTATAGAGATTCTCCATCTTTGGCTGCAAAGAATATAATCAGTCTGATTTCGGTATTGACCATCTATTAACTTCATGTATAGAGTCTTCTCATGTTGTTGGAAGAGTATGTTTGCTATTACCATTGCATTCTCTTGGCAAAACACTATTAGCCTTTGCCCTTCTTCATTCTGTACTCAAAGACAAAATTTGCCTGTTACTCCAGATATTTCTGACTTCCTACTTTTGCATTCCAGTCCCCTATAATGAAAAGGACATCTTTTTGAGTGTTAGTTCTAGAAGGTCATGTAGGTCTTCATAGAACTGTTCAACTTCAGCTTCTTCAGCATTATTGATCAGCACATAGACTTGGTTTACTGTGATATTAAATGGTTTGCCTTGGAAATAAACAGAGATCATTCTGTCTTTTTTCAAATTGCATCCAAGTGCTGCATTTCAGACTCTCTTGTTGACTATGATGGCTACTCCATTTCCTCTAAGGGATTCCTGCCCACAGTAATAGACATAATGGTCATCTGAGTTCAATTCACCCATTCCGGTCCATTGTGGTTTGCTCATTCCTAAAATATCTCTTCACTCTTGCCATCTCATGTTTGACCACTTGCAACTTGCCTTGATTCATGGACCTAACATTACAGGTTCTTAGACAATATTGCTCTTTACAGCATTGGAATTTACTTCCATCACCAATCACATCCACAACCGGGTGACTTTTTCCTTTGGCTCCATCCCTTCATTCTTTCTGGTGTTATTTCTCCACTGATCTCCAGTAGCATATTGGACACCTACTGACCTGGGGAGTTCATCTTTCAGTGTCCTATATTTTTGCCTTTTCATACTGTTCATGGGGTTCTCAAGGCAAGAATACTCAAGTGGTTTGCCCTTCCCTTCGTGCACCATGTTTTGTCAGAACTCTCCACAAAGACCCATTCATCTTGGTGGCCCTACACAGCATGCTCATATTTTTATGGAGTTAGACAAGGTTGTGGTCCATGTGATCAGACTGGTTAGTTTTCTGTGGTTGTGGTTTTCGTTCTGTCTGTCCTCTGATGGAGAAGGATAAGAGGCTTATAGAAGCTTCCTGATGGGAGAGACTGACTGAGGGTGAAACTGGGTCTTATTCTGATGGGCGGGGACATGCTTAATAAATCTTTAATCCAGATTTCTGTTGATGGGTAGAGCTATGTTCCCTCTCTGTTATTTACCTGGGGCCAAACTAAGGTGGAGGTAATGAAGATAATGGCGCCCTCCTTCAAAAGGTCTCACGTTCATGCTCCCACACTCAGTATCCCGACCCTGCAGCAGATCGCAGATGACCCACGCCTCTGCCTCTGTCTCTAGTGCTGCCCTGAATGTGGGTTCATTGCCAGTTCGTCCTTTCTACTACACTTTTCTTAGTGTTTGTGCCTTCATTCTCAAGCTTACCATCTCATGGCCACAAGAATCATGATACAATGACATTTGGTACATATTCACCTTAAGACAGGAAGTATTTGTGGGATGCATGTCCAGGAAGTATGAAATTTTCTCAGCTTCTATCTCATTGGTCAGAACATTGGAATAATGTCATCACCCTCTGCAAAGAGATATTAGTTGGCAGAGTTCTGGCAAATAAACTTGGATTTCCTTGCTAAGGGAATAAGATATATATATATATATATATATATATATATATATATATATAATGTAGTCAACTAGCAATATCTGCCCAAAAAAATCTCCTGCACCCAGAATAAGGAGTTCTGTTAAGAATGATAGAAAATACATAAATAAATAAACAAATTGTCTACAACTTGAAAATGGAGGTCATTTGAACAATTTTAAGGCCAAAAATTAAGTGAAAAATCTTGCTCTTGCCTTAGGCTAGAAGGAACCAAGTGGATTTCCTCACATTCCTGCTCAGTAATATTTTCATTCACATTCTCTTTCTTCCTGCCCCATACTTAAAGAAATATTTATGTTCAACTTTAGCAAATTTCTCTACCTTTTCACCAGATCCTATCTCCTCCTTACTTTGCAACTATTTTGTCTCTAGCACTCCTTCCCTTTTGCCACAAGCAATCTCCTGATTGTTTCCAACAGCAAAGAATGAACAAGCAAGGCAGCAGATACCTTTGCTTGAATCCAAGTTCCTGTCAGATACAGCCTCAATTTTTGTATTTCAAAATGAGTGTTTATCCTCACTACTTTCAACTACATTTTCCTGTTTTCTTTTAATCTCTTTTCCACCAAGTGTCCCTGCTTTAATTCTAACAGAACTACTATTGTCAATATTGCATCCTATGATTTCTAGGTTGCTAAATTCATTGAACAATGCCTAATTCTATACTGACTTATCTTAGCTATTTGATGCAGTTGATCATTATCCTATTTTTGATACACTTCCTTTTCTTGGTCTTTAGAACAAAGTACTCTTGCTTCCCCTCTTACTTCACGGGCCTCTCCATGTTTTCTCCTTTGCTCTTTTATTTTACATCTTCTTCCTGGACTTCGTAATGGTGCAGTTGTAAATGTCATTTATAACAAGAAAACCCTTGATTAAATGAGTATCACAATATTAAGTATTCAGAGATGTTTAAAAGGATGCTCTAAAATATATTCTAGGCTGTAAAAACATTTTTCACATCCTTCATGACAACAAATTAGCATATATTTTTCTAGCATATGTATTTTAATCCAGATATCTGGCCTATTCTTTTTTTTTTTTAATTATGTCCAGTTCTGACCTCTTTCCAGTTTTCCCACAAATGTAATATTAAGTATGAGCACAGTCTAGCATAACTCTGGTGGTTTAGTTTGGGTCTAACCTGGAATTGCTTTTGTGTCTCACAAGTGTGGCATGAATGGTGGCAAAGAGAATCCTCTGTTCATAAGTCAACCCAAATGCACAGCTTTAATATCTATTCCCTACTATGTGGGCATTAATTTTGAAAGTCTGAATTCTGTTCTTTGATATCTACCTCACTTACCAACTTGTTCGAGAATTGCGCCGCAAACTTTCCTTAGAACTGAACTTGGAAAGCTGGGTAATCTTTACACAAAAACTTCAATTCTGCAAGCTTCTTTTACTTTAAGAAGACTCCATTTATAATAATCCCTGTGTTAGTCATAATCACCAAGAAATACCTAGCATTTTTAACTCTCAGCCCTCTGAATGTGCCGTGCTCAGTTGCCTTCTATTTTTTGCAATCCCACGGACTGTAGCGCTCCAGGCTCCCTGTTCATTAAATTCTGCAGGCAAGAACACTATAGTGGGTTGCCATTTCTTACTCCAGGGAATCTTCCAGACCCAGGGATTGAACCTGCATCTCTTGCATTTCTTGAATTGGCAGCTGGATATTCTTTACTACTGTGCTACCTGGAAAGCCCAAGCCCTCAGAATAGAACATAGATGTTGATTCTGAGGAAAATATTAGAATGTTATATGTTTCCTTGAAAAAAGGTATTTGTACAACTATTTCAATGGACCCACACTTTTCTTTTAATTTGCTTTGTCCCCTTTTATTGAAAATAGTTTTCTCCTGCTGCTTTGGAGTTCCCTGCAGGCTCAGATGGTAAAGAATCCACCAGCAATGCAGGAGACCCAGGTTTGATCCCTCAGTTAGGCAGATCCACTGAAGAAGGGAATGGCTACATGCTCCAGTATTCTTGCCTAGGAAATCCCATAGACAGAGAAGCCTGGCGGGCTGCAGCCCATGGGGTCACAGAGTTGGACACAACTGAGTGACTAACACTTTCTCTTTCACTTTTCAAAATCAAGCCAAATAGGATTTTGCTTATGCTCTCCACCCTAAGATCAGGAACATATATAATGGGTAAAAATTAAATCACTCCTGTCTGTATAAACTTGAATCAAGATTCAGGATTAAATGTATATATCTATCTCATAAAGAAACATAAAATAGCCAAAGGTATAAATATCTGTTATCCAGAAATCCCAGGAATTATGCTAGGTTCTCATTTCCCCCACTTTAGCTAGGTTCATTATTAGTGCATTAAATTGTTTTAGAGACAAAATAGTGAATAGTTTCCACTGCATCTCACAACATCCTTTTCCCATCCTCATTTATTTAATGCCAGACTTTAGTTTGGGGATCCATATGGCTTTTTGGAGACTGACATGCACTTCTAGCTTCAGAATTATATAACACAGTTAAGCTATGTCATTGGCTGAGTTTTGCAAGTCTAGAGTATATCTCAGGACTTTTTTGGGGGAATATGGTGAAGTAAATATCCCCTCTTTCTAACTGGGAATAATGAAGAAGGATGTAGTCCTAAATGCTGGTGGCGTTTATCTTAGTATCATAAGCAGAGCCTCAGAATGAAAACAACCTCATGAGGGAAGAATGATGAAAATATGCCAGGTCCACCTGTAGATTTTTAAGTTGTGTGAGCTAGTAAATTATACACTTGAGTCATATGAAATTATTAATTTGATCATTTTATCATAAAAAAGGACAAGTTTATTTTGATCAGCCCAATGGACTGCTTAATTCAGAACTTCTATTACAAGCTAAGAAACTGAAAAGATGGACACAAAATTCTATGCCTTTGAGCATTTTTAACTTGTTAAACTACTGCCAAAACAAATTTATAAACTAAATATAAAATTATAAATTGAATTAAACTATAAATTAAAGTAAAATTATTCATTACTCAAGGGGCATATTGATACCAGTGGAGTCTCTGATGAAAGATTTCAAAATGAATTATTTGTATATAGGGACACACAGAAAACTATAGGAAGATGTATAGGTAAATGTATTATTCCTAATATAAATTTCAATTTCTTCCTTCATTTCAGGTGGCTCTCTGTTTATCACTTATTCTTTAATTCATTAAACAAATATTTATTAAACCTTTCCCATAGGTATGGAGTGGTAAAAAAGAATGCACAAAGTCTCTAGCCAGAGTTATTGCCTAGAGGAATGAAACATTAAGAAAACAATTACAAACACACATACACATAAGTAAATACACATAAAACAAATAAATACACATAAAATACCTTGTAATAATCAACCTGTTTCTACTTGAAAAAGCTCTCTGAAACCTTAATCTGATTCTAACGGGCATAGTGCTCAGGCTGGGTAATCAGAGAACCCACGCTCTTGCCTATAATAATGTTTCATGGATAATAAATAGCAAGTCCTCTCAGAGTCTTTGACAGAGCCACTCATGAAAAATATTCTCTTTTCTTAATAACTTTAGCTGTAATGAGGATTTACGCCTAGAACTTCTGGTAGCTATTTATAGATCACAAAGGAGGTATTAATGGAGAATAAAATCATTCTAAAAGAAAGTAGCAAAGATAGACAAAACTATATATATTTGAACTTCTACCCGAATTGTGAATAAAAGAAGTTTAGCCCTGGAACATTCAATTAAGCAACATATGTTTTCTAGTTTTTTGGTTTTTGTTTTTCTGGTTTTTTTTTTTCTTCAGTCAGATGCATCTAAGTTCAAATTAGGGCTTCCTCAACCTAGATGCCCATTAGCAGATTAATGGATAAGGAAGCTGTGGTACATATACACTATGGAATATTACTCAGCCATTAAAAAGAATTCATTTGAATCAGTTCTAATGAGATGGATGACACTGGAGCCCATTATACAGAGTGAAGTAAGCCAGAAAGATAGAGACCATTACAGTATACTAACGTATATATATGGAATTTAAAAAGATGGTAACGATAACCCTATATCCAAAACAGAAAAAGAGACACAGATGTACAGAACAGACTTTTGGACTCTGTGGGAGAAGGCGAGGGTGGGATGTTTCAAGAGAACAGCACTGAAACATGTATATTATCAAGGGTGAAACAGATCACCAGCCTAGGTTGGATGCATGAGACAAGTGCTCGGGCCTAGTGCACTGGGAAGACCCAGAGGGATGGGATGGGGAGGGAGGTGGGAGGGGGGATCGGGATGGGGAACACATGTAAATCCATGGCTGAGTCCTGTCAATGTATGGCAAAAACCACTACAATATTGTAAGTAATTAGCCTCCAACGAATAAAAATAAATGAAAAAAAAATAAAATTAGGGCTTCCTTGGTGACTCAGACAGTAAAGAATATGGCTCCAATGCAGGAGACCCAGGTTCGATCCCTGGTTCAGGAAGATTCCTTGGAGAAGGGAATAGCAACTCACTCAGTATTCTTGCCTGGAGAATCCCATGGACAGAGGAACCTGGCAGTCTACAGTCCATGGGGTTACAAAAATTCAGACACAAGTGAGGACTAACACACAAAACATACAGGTTCAAATTACTTGGATTGAACTGTTGATAACTAACACATCTCTTTCTTCACTTGGGGATCTGTAGAGCATTGGTCAAAAAATCAAAATGCCTTTTTTCCCCTGGAAACCTTTATGTTCCAAGTGCTTCCTACATTTAAATCTATCAATGAATGTCATAGCTTGCAATGCAGCTATTTCTTTTTTATTTTATTCTATATTGGAATTTAATAATTTAATAAGTTATAAATTAAATAATATTTAGTTATTGAATAGCAAAATCTCTCATTTAGTTTAATATACCTAGTACCTAGTACATGCTAGTGTTTATTTAAGGAATGAATAATTACTCAAAACATAAAACATATTATTACTGACATGCTAATTGATTTAATATAGTATATTAAGTATAAAACATAAAATATGTTATAGTTTATGTACTATAAAGCATTTAAATTGGAATTTAATAAGATAAAATAAAACATTTTACAATTATAAGAGGCAAGGAGTTTTGATTGATTCTATAATAAATCCTCAAATATGTAGGCTTTCTTTTCACAATTCACAAATTCCTCTTATAAATATTTTTTTCTCATTTTTGCTTCACAATAAACCTGCAGAATAAGCTAGGCTCATATCTTCATTTTTTCCTTTTTAGAATCAGAAGCTGAAGTTTAGAGAGATTAGGTGACTTATTCAAAGAAATATTTATAGTAATAGCAGGCCCAGAATCAGAAACTAGATATATATTTGTAAGATACCTTCAGTAGTAAAATCAAATTGGTGTATTTTATTTTCCTGTCACATATACTTCCATAGTCAGTCTCTGATGAATAATAATTTCTCCAAATAAATATGGATAGCAAGATCTTCTCAACCAGGGCATTTAAAAGAAGCATGTATAACTGAAATATAAATAGTAAATAACTTCCTATTTATTTGTGATATTTAGCCATATTTTCTGACTTTGAAGGACGACAAAATTTCTATGGAAAATATCTCAAAACTTGTTCACAAGTTTAGATATAGAGATATTATTTGGAAAGAGTTACAGTGTATCTTAATTGAAATTAAATGACAGAGAAGATTGGGTAAACTGAAAAAGAGAGAACACATATGAAAATGTGTGACCTTGTTTTACTTAAACCAGTAACATGGACTAAGGAGAAGTGGACAGTTTCTCAAAGTACAAAAATTTAACTTTGTACTTAATTCCCCCAGTTAGACCCTAGGTTTCTTATAAGCCCTTGGAGAGAAATCAGTGTTTAGCAGAATTAAAAAACTGCCTCTGGTGTTCTGGGGGATTTCTCTACTCTAGCAGAGGGAGCGCAAGAGGGGCCGTGGAGGTCACAGTCAGCTCCTGACTATGTGGATACTGAAGAAAGTGGCGGTATCTGTGTGGATCACATAATAGAACCGCGAATGCAGAGCAAGCACCAGGGGGCAACAAAATGAAGATCAGCAGTCCTCTTGCCTGGAAAATCCCATGGACGGGGGAGCCTGGTAGGCTGCAGTCCATGGGGTCGCGACCAGTCGGACACGACTGAGCGACTTCACTTTCACTTTCCACTTTCATGCATTGGAGAAGGAAATGGCACCCCACTCCACCGTTCTTGCCTGGAGAATCCCAGGGACGGGGGAGCCTGGTGGACTGCCGTCTATGGGGTTGCACAGAGTCGGACACGACTGAAGCGACTTAGCAGCAGCAGTCCCAAAGTGTGTGCGAGGCCAATGTGGGTTACTCTCTGTATTAAAATGTTGGCTCTGTCCCAAGCAGGAGCCAAAATAACAATGTGGATTTAAAAAAAAAAAAACTATTTATTTCTTTGGCTGCACTAGGCCTTAGTTGAAACATGCAGGATCCTTGATTTTTGTTGCAGTGTGCAGCATTTTTGGTTGTAGCGTGAGGGATCTAGGTTCCTGACCAGGATCAAACCCAGGCCCCCTGCAATGGGAGTATGGAATCATAGCCACTGGACCACCAGGGAAGTCCCAACAATGTTTTAAATAAAATAATAGTTTCTTTTCTACCCATGAAATGATATAATCAGATTAGGGCGTGGATGGTGACTTCACAGCAGAATTAAAATGCCTATAAGTTTGTTCTGCTGTCCTTAGGGGTGGGACTTGTCTATGTGATTCAGACAGCTTTTTAGTTCTTTCCCCGTTTAACTAAATCATGGGGCAATGAAAAAAGAGGATAGGAACAGTATAAAGTGTACCTTGAAATTTGCATATGTCCTCTGTATCATTAGATAAAATTTAGAAGAGAAACAGTTGCTTGAAAATTTCCTAGGAGTCTTTGCCAAAGCGCCATTGTATAGGCAGTTTAGGAAGAAAGTTGACAGGAGCAGACAGGCGCAGGGAACATCAGTGTGGACAGACAGAAGGACAGGAGACAAAGGCTCAGAGGAAGGGCAGCAGTGGCAGCGGGAACAGACATCTGCAGAGGTAAGGTTCAATGCACGTAATGTGCGAAACGACCTCGCCCTTAGAAGCATCCCAGAAAGATGTTAAAGGGAAATGTCTTTCTCTTTGACAGATGAGAAAAAGTAACCCATTTGTCATAGATACTTGGACTTTTAAAGCGGCACACTAGGTTTCACAAGACAACAGAACCAAGGAATCACTTTAGGTATATGTGTATTAGAAACGTAATAGCATTTAGGTACAAAGCTAAATGATGCTCATATGTAAATATAATCACTCTGGAATTGTAAGCTTATATTTTTGAATTGTCCTATTGGTAATATGTGATGAATATACAAAAATATAGAATATATGCTAAATTTAGGATAGATATAGGTTTGGGGTTGATGGAAAGAAGAGAGCCATCTAAAACACCTAAAAGTGAATGAATCTCAAGAGAAATAAAATTGATTCAAAACAAAGCTTGAAGATAAATTTCAACATAGGATTTAAACTGACACCTTTAAAAAATTGTGACCTTAAGAAAACTCAGGGTGTGAAATCCATGGAAGGCCCACTTATTAACTAATATCTAACATGTATCCAAGAGAGAAGCTTTGACTTGACCTTTGGGTTATATGTAGGTCTCAGCTAGAACACGGTTCAGTTTTTCTCAATTTCCAGAAGTCAGGAACCATGCAAGAAACAACAACAATAATAACAACTGAGTTCAGAAGTCAGACTTTAAGCTAAAAAAAATGCTTTAAGTTCAACAAGCTGCACTTTGTATCTATACTGCCACATTCTTCTGACACTAGCAAAGTTCTTCACACTGTGACAAAAAGTATTTCCTATGATTTGCTAAATGGGTGATGCATTAAATAATTCTCCACAAATAGACATAGAAGAAGAGACAGTACAAGTTCCCAACTAAAACTGACATGAGAAGAATCCACTCAGCATTCCTTAGTTCATTCATACATATATCAGTGGTCAATATTAAAGAATTTCCCTCTTTAAGAGTGACCATGAAGTATTTCAAAAGTTTCCACAATGTTGAAGGCCAGATCAGTCTTATCCCAATAACAAATGCATGTTGTAAACTTTTGCCAGGTGTTTTCCATACAACTTAGTAGGTAAGAGTGTATTATGGAATGCTAACTGTTAGATTTAATTTGTAATTTTAGCACTTAACTGGTGTGTGATTTGAAGCAAATTACTTATATATTTTAGGTCTACTTTTTTTCAATTTCAAAACATTTAAAAAGTAAATTTACCTCACAGTGTTGTTGAGAATATTTTATGTGGTGAAAAACTAATTACCCATTTGCTAGCTGTGTAATAAGCAATGAGTTCATGTTTATATTATCATAACTCTCACAAAGAGCCAGTGGGGCTCTGTCTAGTAGGTCAGGATGAGAATCCTGTAGCAAACAGAATCCATGGTGAAGCAGTGCCTCAACCTCGCTGCGGTTAATTAGAAAATTGTATTGCCTTCACATGGGCCCTTTTACCATAAGTTGTCCATGTCAACTTTTACTCTGAATTGGCGATGGGTCCCAAAAGTTTGCCATTTCAAATTTTGTCCCAATTTCCTACAACTAATCTTTCCCTCTAATCCATGAAATTCTGAGGTGGTAGATGATATTTGAAAGTAGAATTACATTTTTCTGAACTAGTATACTTCTGATTCAGCTATTACAATCTAATTCACTGATTTGGATATTTTCCACTGACTTTTTTTGGAGGGGGGAGATATTTTCATAGAAGATTTATTTCTAAAAATGAACCCTGAATTAATTTTCTGAGGCTGCTAAGAAAAGTCTTCACAAATTTGTGGCATTAAAAAATAGAAAATAGAAGTTTATTCACTTATATTTCTGGAATCTAGAAATTTGACATTTATTTAGCAGGACTAAATTTGTTTAGTGACCCCTCCATTACCCTAAGGGAAAATCCATCCTTTGCCTCTTCCAGCTTCTGGTAGTTGTCAAGACATTCCTAGGCTTCTGGTCACATCACTTCTGTCTCTACTTATATCTTCACATTTCTTTCTCCTCTGTATATGTGTTTTTTCCCTTTGGCTCTCTCTTATAAATTATGTGTAATGGCATTTAAGAGCTCACCCAGATAACCCAGGGAAACCTCCCTATCTCAAAAGCCTTAATTTAATTACATCTGCAAAGTTCCTTTTTCCAAATAAGGTAACGTTTACAAATTCCAGACATCAGAACTTGATATTTTTGAGTGCCTATTATTCAAACTACTATTGGTACAAACTATTTAACTGATGTGCCTGGAGGCAGTTCTTCAGGGTTAGGTATGGCATTCTGTCCTCATACTGCATTTAGTGTGAATCATATATTTTATTTGTTTGTTTGGTTTAAATTATCCAATTTTTTGAAGTACACATAGTTTTGGAAGTAAGTGCTATAAAAGTTGGGATTCCCTGGTGGCTCAGAAAATTTGTTTGTAGCAATTTCATTCACCATCCATATGTGTGATCTTTACCTTTAATAAAATGTCCCAGAAGTTACTTGAAATACTAAACAACTATTTGTTTAGTGATGTATATCAGGTAAAGGAACAAAAATGAATGTTTTGCTCAGTCAATCTTCAGTCCAGTTAGCACAAGCTGTAAAAACTACTGGTAGAAACTTGTGACAGGTACAGGGAAACAATTTAATGTATTATTTTGACTTAAGACAAGATTCATGGAAAAGTAGAACTGTTGCTCTAGAAGTTACTTTAAAAGAACCTTCCTCCTGGAGCTTCAAGACTTTATGAAAGAGAAAATTGAGTCTTACCATGATTAAGGGGTTCCGGAAGGTTGTGCACTCAATCAGAGGAAGCAGTGGGGCTAAAGCCAAGTTTTTGTGGTTCCAAGGTGAGAGGTCCCTCCAACCCTTGCTGGGAAAAGCTTGATACTTCATTAGATCAACTTCTCAATTTGTAAAATTGCCATCAAGGGATAATCCTGATTATTTATCAAAAGGTAGGCTAAGTACTGTAATATTTTAAGAAAGAAAATAATAAAAATAAACACAAGGAATTTCACCAGAAATCTTCATCTAGAAGTTGCAAAAACACAGGAAAATAAAACATTGTACTAAAGTAGAAAAAGAAAATTCTTAATATTTTCCACTGTTATGGTAAGAGTGCACCAGTTTATCTACTCTTATCAAAATGTTTGATTGCAGGGCTACTTACCAATAGATGGGGAAACAGCTGCTTAGTTAAGGTTAAGGGGCTACATATTTTCAACTGTTAACTGATTTTAGTTTGTTTAATTGAATATTTTTTCAATTAAAAAATGCCAAGAAATAGAACTCTTCTTATCATTGTTTAATTCAATTAGGAAAAAAAAATCACACTGATGTATGGATGGATGTGAGAGTTGGACTATCAAGAGAGCTGAGCACAGAAGAATTGATGCTTTTGAACTGTGGTGTTGGAGAAGACTCTTGAGAGTCCCTTGGACTGCAAGGAGATCCAACCAGTCCATCCTAAAGGAGATCAGTCCTGGGTGTTCATTGGAAGGACTGATGTTGAAACTGACACTCCAATACTTTGGCCACCTGATGTGCAGAGCTGACTCATTTGTAAAAACCCTGATGCTGGGAAAGATTGAGGGCAGGAGGAGAAGGGGACGACAGAGGATGAGATGGCTGGATGGCATCACCAACTCAATGGACATGAGTTTGAGTAAATTCTGGGAGTTGGTGATGGACTGGGAGGCCTGGCGTGCTGCGGTTCATGGGGTCACAAAGAGTTGGACACGACTGAGTGACTGAACTGAACTGAACTGACTGCAATAAAAAAGGTCAGCTGCTCTCCTGCTCTCATGAATATATTATTCCCGATTGATATACACTATTGCTGTCACTTATTAGATTAACTATCTGTAACCTCATAAATCTGAAACTAAAGGCCTGTTGAATTGAAACTAACAGAAAAATTCTGATGGAGATGAATGAGCTAGAGACAAATAATGCCTAGCAGTGCTTCTCAAAACAAGTTACACAGCATTTAGCTGGGGATCTTGTTCAAATGTAAATCCTAGGTCTTGTTTCATGAATCAGGGGTTGAGTCTTAGATTCTGTATTTCCAACAAATTTGCAGGTGATACTAAAGTTATTAGACTATGATTCAAGCTTCAAATATTAAGGTGGGAGATTCTAACCAAATATTTTACAACTATATAAGGTGACTGGCACTGAACATTTTATTCTAAACAGTTTACTTCAATCTCTACTGTAATCTATAAATCAAGTAGATTATCATCATTATTTTACCCTTGAAGCACAGGGAGCTTAAGTAACTTGTCTAAGGTCGTACACTCTCAGGAAGGAAGACATTCTCCCCTACCCTTCTAGGTTCTTCTTGTTGGTCTAAGAATCAAACTAGCATGAGAAAGGTTAATAGGAGAAAAATCAAACAAAAGATTAATAACATGTTATTTGGGAGAGACCTGGGAAAAACTGAGTAACTTTTAAAAATGGCCAAAATCCTCACATTGAATACCATCTTCAGCTTAAAACAAAAGGGGTTAGGGACTTTGGGACTTAAAAGAAAAGGAAGGCAATTCACAAGGAAATGTAAAACACAGGTTTAATTATTGTTCAGTCTCTTAAGTCATGTCTGACTCTTTGTGACCCCATAGACTGCAGCACACCAGGCTTCCCTGTCCTTCACCAACTCCCAGAGCTTGCTCAAACTCATACCCATTGAGTCCGTGATGCCATCCAACCATCTCATTCTCTGTTGCTGCCTTCTCCTCCTGTTCTCAATCTTTCTCAGAATCAGGGTCTTTTTCAATGAGTTGGCTCTTGGCCATCATGTGGCCAAAGTGTATGTCCAACGGTTATTTATATTCTTCTTTCTGAGATCTTAATATCTAAGGCATAGATATCAAAAAACTTTCCAGGTCTTCTGTTTCTTCAAAAAAAAAAAAAAAAGCACAGTGTAAATTAATCCTTATGCCAAGAAACACATTTCAGGGGGCAAATTTTACTTCCCTACCCAGCTGCTGAGTGAAGAAATTTGAACCCAAGAAACTCTGTGGCTTGAGAGTTTAACCATCAAATATTTTCTGAGGTACACTGACCTGATAAATTATTTGGAAATTGGAAAATGTAGGGATTGCAGCTAGACTTATCCCTGGATATCTGCCTCTTAAAAAATGGTAGAGGTCTAATTTGAATTGAATGACAGTTTAAATTTGTAGTAATGCTTTGATGCTACTCTTGCTTCTCAAACAAATGATGAGAAAATATTGTACTATTATACCATATATTTAATATAATATCAATGTTGAATATATAACAGAAAGTTTGTACTAACTTCTTTATATATATGTACATGATATGTAGATTATAAAATATATACTTATGTCCAATGCAGATTTATATTCTTCTTCCTGAGATCTTAAATATTTTGTCATAGATCTTTGGGATAAAATAAGTTACAACATTACAGGCTATAATTTTATTAAAAAAATAACAATTTGAAGCTCTCTTTTATATTACTTTCAGCAACAATTAATTTAAATGACATCAGAAAGATGATAGTGATGTTATTTTTACTGAAATGTGTGAGGCATCCAATAATGCTTTTATTAGATATTATATTGTCTTAGGAGAATAAAAAGACAGGCCAAAACTTAGAATAAAAAATTCACAAATTACATATCCTATAAAGGACTTGTATCTAAAATATAAAAGGACTCTTAAAAATGAATAATGCAAAAACAAACTAATCTTAAAAGGGGCAATAGATCTAAACAGACACTTTATCAATGAAGATGCATAGATGACAAACACGAAAAGATGCCCAGAATCATGCCATTAGTGAATTTCAAACTAAATTAGATACTAGTTGCCTATTGAATAGCTAAAATTAAAAATAAAAGCAAAACAAAAACCTGATAATACCAGCTGCTACAGTGGCTATGGAGCAACAGGAACTCTCATTCACTGCTGACGTGAATGCCAGATGGTACATCCACTTTGGAAGACAGTTTGGCTGTTTCATATAAAGCTAAACATAGTCTAACTACATGTTCCAGTCATCACATACCTAGGTATGTACTCAACTGAATTAAAACCTTAAGTCTACCCAAGAAACTAAACACAAATGTTTATAGCAGTTGTGAAAAAAAAAAAAAATGGCAGAAAGGAAAAATTGCAGAAATGTCCTTCAACAAGTGAATGGATGAACAAACTGTGGTACATCAATTTAATAGGATATTCCACCATAAAACTAAATTAGCTACCATATGAGACAGCAATTCCACTACTGGGTATATATGTAGAAAAGATGAAAACACTAACTCAAAAAAATACATGTACCCCAATGTCCATAGCAACAGAATTTACAATAGCCAAGACATGGCTGCACTATCTTCTCAATCATTCTGTAAATCAAAAACTGTTTAAAAAATTATCTATTGACTTAAATAAATGATAGTGTAAAGATTAGTAACAATAATGTTCTTACTATATGTTCATTGAAATTGCCGTAGAATTTTTGAAGTCCATTTATAAACTAATTCTGTATGAAAAAAGTCAAACTCCCAATCCATATGTAAATAATAACTATTCTATTAAAATTTTTGCCCTGACAGAAATTTAATTAATTTAAAGCCACATTGATGCCATGGATGAGTAATAGAAAATTAAGCATTCTGAAATATTTTGCATTTATATTTTTATTTTAAGCAGATTAAACTAGATCTGCCTGAAATACAGGAGACCTGAGTTCCATCACTGGGTTGGAAAGATCCCCAAGAGGAAGCCTTGGCAACCCACTCCAGTATTCTTGCCTGGAGAATCCCATGGATAGAGGAGCCTGGCAGGGTACAGTCCATAGGGTCACACAGAATCAGACACAACTGACACAACTTAGCATGTACACCTGCCAAATGAATTAATAATCTCTTTCAAAAAATTAAGAAGCATTAGAATAGTATTTTAAGACTACAATCACAAGAAGAAAAAAAAACCAGATATTTAATTTAAGAGCAGAATCTTCAAAGTAAGAAAAATAACTGATTTCAAATTCTGGCTTCATATGACCTGCCAGTTGAGTGATTTAGGGTTCAGTTACCTAAACTTGAAATTTTATTCTCCTCGCACGTAATGTGAAGATAATAATGTGCCTCACTTATGTATCTTCAATAGCTAAATGAATGAACAGGCTTTAACATGCTGTGTGGTGTGTACTAAGTGCTCAATAACCAATCATTAAGTATGGTTGATATTACTGACAAAATATCTGATTTTCCAGATGAAGGTAATACCTGGGACTCAATTAGTTCTGCTTTTGATCCATAGAATTTCACATCAGGTATGGATTATTGCAGCAGTACTTCAATTTTATAGGTAAGAAAATTGAAGATTTACATTTGAGCACTTGCTCAGTGCCAGATAACTAGTTAAATAATGGCTTGCATGCATGCTAAATCGCTTCAGTCGTGTCCACCTCTATGCGACCCCCTGGACTTTAGCTCCCCAGGCTCCTCTGTCCATGGACTTCTCCAGGCAAGAATACTGGAGTGGGTTGCCATGCCCCCATCCAGAGGATCTTCCTGACCCAGGGATCGAACCCATGTCTCTTATGTCTCCTGTACTAGCACTACCTAGGAAGCATAATACTTGCTTATGCTTAGTCATTTGTTCACTACACAGCTTTTACATTTGTGCAAGTCCAATATCTCAGGTCTGACCTAGCTGAAATTCTCTTCAGCTTGATTGAAGTTAGTCTTTTTTTCCCCAATGTCTTCCCTTTCTAAAAAGCTTTATTGACAAAGAGATTTTCCTTTCTGTCTTTAAAGTGAGGGTGAAAAAAAAAAAAATAAAGTGAGGGTGATTTACTGGAACGACACTAGGGTAGGGTAAGTTGCAGTTCTGACTTTCCACTTGCCAAAGAAAGTTTCCTTGCATGGAGAGTATTGTGTGCTCTCATTGAATCATCAGCCTCTTCAAATGTTTATTAGCTGATACAGCAGAAATTATTAGTAAGTACATTTTGTGTGATTATTGGAAGGCTATAATAAAATGTATTTAATAGTGACATGAAAACCACAGTGTGCTATATAAAGTATTATTATCATATCTTTAATACTATGAGAGGAAACTGAAAGCAGATTACTGTAAAAGGAATTCACTGGACTAATAATCATAGCCAACATAAGAGTGTACATTCATTTGAGGAGTAGGAGGTGTTTCAGCCTGTTGTCATTTTTCCCTAGTGTTATGAACAGTGGATAAGACTTAATTGTCATTTTAATTAAACAGCATAGCAAATTACAAGGATATTTTCAGGATTAGTGTTTGACAACCAGAGTTGAAAAAAGTGTGTCTTCAGTTCCTGGGTGAATGCAATACATACTGATAAAAATAGAAGTGTGCATTTTAAAAATTTTTCTGTCCTGTAGCACAATGTTGAAAAGATAGGTTTTAGTTCCCACTTTAACAATATGCCTTTAACCTGAAATGAAGCTGTTAATGCAAAAAGACATCTTTAAAGTTTGAAATCAAAACAAATATATATTCTAAAAGTTTTAGAGTAAGTATGAACTCTATGCTATCTAATGTGGTTGGTTGGTTGTCAGACTCTTCTGCATGCCCATAGACTGGAGCCCATCAGTCTCCTCTGACCATGGAATTTCCCAGGCAAGAATACTGGAGCGGGTTGCCATTTCCTTCTCCAGGAGATCTTCCCAACCCAGGGAATGAATCTGCGTCTCCTGCATTGGCAGGCAAATTTTCTACCACTGAGTCACCAGGAAAACTACAGTATCTAATAGAATGCTATTATCACTACTTTTCATCAACAAAACTAGTAGGTAATATATTTAGGGGGTCACGAAGTATGGCCCTTTTATAAATCTTGATGTTAAGTCCTATAAACAAAATGAACAGGCTATGTTTCAAATAGATGTCCCTTAAAGGACTCTGTGGACTTTATGTGTTTTATATTTACACTATAATTAAATTGTGATTCTTTATTCATTTACTGTAACAAAGAGCTCTTACATCATTTATTTAAACAATGATGGAAAGAACAGAGAAAACCAACTGGTCTCAACTATTCATATGTAGGACAAAAGAAGAATTTTATTTATAAAAGTTCTTGAACAGATAGTGATATTGACATAGCCATGTAAGACTGTTTTCAAAGACCATGGAAACAGGATATATTGCATTAGTATATTTAAAAATAATTTGCAGGGTTCCTATAAGGAGTGAGTGTATTCCAAAAGAACTCAATTAATGGGATTGAACCTGATGATTTGTAAATCAAACGACAAGTTCCCAAATTGGAGAGAGGGGAATAGCAATTAGCAAATTAACATCTATTTCCAGTTCCTATCTATAAAGGTGAGAATTTGTGTCATGCTTATATCTACTTAAAAGCACTTCCATAATAATGAGTTGACTGGAACATGAGCTTCTAATGTCAAGTGAAAGACTTGAGAAAGAAAAATGTAATGTAAATGTAAACACAATTTGGCTTATTTTTGGTCCTCAAGAATGACAATTTAAGAATGTAGGTGATAAGCTTAATAAATACTTAGATAATTGTAAGTAGCAAAGAACTTTGCCTTTGATGCTATTCTTTCACACTGGATTAATTTCTGGCTTATAGATCCAAAGTATTGTATTATCTTATCTTTTTCATAATGTCTCACTCAGTGAAAAGTTATATCCTCACAAGCTTTTCAAATACATACTCTAAACTAGTTATCTATATTTCCATAAAGGTAGGATAATGGTAAGATAATAAGGCTAGGCTGAGTACATTTACAGTTCAATACCATACAGTTCATACTGGGAAATGGTTTCCTTCACAATTTCCTTACTACTGAATAATTTTCTATCCCTTTCTGAAATTATCCCTTTATATAACTGAAGATTACTTTTTAGTTTGCAGTTGTGAATAATTTCCAGATTAATATTTTATCCCAGTGTAACTGATTCTTACCAGCCTTCATTAATGATTATTTAAAGTAATGTGTGTTCAGTGGAGTAAATGAATTCTTGTGAATTCTTTGGAAGACCAGTTCCTATAACTTTGAAAATGAAGTGGGAAGGTTGTGCTTTAAGCACATGTTGCTTTAATCCTACTAGGTTAATCACACACACATATATATATATATATATATATATATATACACACACAAATTATATATATTTGAAATTATATATATTCAAAATGAAATAGGCATAGATATATATCTGGAAGTTTATTTATTGAGCAACAATTTAAACCACAATGTTTCACTGCATTTGCCAACAATTTATGCAAGTCAGTCACCAAACCTCAACTTTCTTAGAGGATAATAATGTATCCTCCCAAAAGTCTAACATTCATACTAAAAGGCCTTACTGCTCTTCTGTTACCTTCATTCAAATAAACAGCAATAAACATTCCTAAACTAGATGACCGATAGAGAGTTGGTGATAAATAATATAGAGCCTTGTATAAATTACGGTTAAGGAAAAATACTGTTGGAAATTAATAGATGTGGTAAGAGGTACCATGTTGCCTGCTGCAGCATGCTGCAAAATTTACTATAGAATGCATGATATAAATTTGTCACAGAACAGGGAGAAATATAGAATCCAGCCTGCAGAACTATAGGCTCCAGAATTTGTTGTGAAAATGAACATTTTCAAAAACTCTTTTACAAAAGTCTAAATAAAGTAGGGAAAATTCTAAACACTTATATGAAATATGTATTTTCCTACACACTAATCAAATTCTGAGAGAAGGATTTACAAAGTAGGAAGGAGGTCATAGAACAAAAGGACTTATAGAAAGGACATGTTTTGTACAGCGAAATTTCAAAATAGTCAATCATTAAAGTTTTTAAAATTAGTTTTTACTGAAGATACAGGTTATCAAAACTTTATCAAAGTATTATGTTAGTGGCAATAATGTTCAAAATCACTCTTACTGGCTAATGTTTCTTGAGTGGAATATAAAGCAGATTTTTTAAATGGTACTTTATTTTATGTGTAATCTCTGTTATATGTAAAGCTATTACCTTGATATATATACAAGAAAACTATATAAGTTAAAATAAGTAGAATTTCAAATGGTTATTAAAACATTTTAAGTTGATTACCCCTGAAGTTTAATGTAATGGTGATGCATTTATTAAACAAAGATACGATGCTACCCTTATATCATTGCTCTAACAAATCATCAAAAACAGTTGCTTAACATAACACAAATTTATAATCTTGAAGTTCTGTAGGTCAGAAGTCAACAAACATCTTAGCAGGCTAAGATTAAAGTGTCCTGCAGTGCTGCTTTCTTTCTGGAGGCATGAGGGAAGAATTCTGGTTCCTTGATTTTTCCAACTACTAGAGCCTCTTGATGAGCGACTTCACTTTCACTTTTCACTTTCATGCATTGAAGAAGGAAATGGCAGCCCACTCCAGTGTTCTTGCCTGGAGAATCCCAGGGATGGGGGAGCCTGGTGGGCTGCCGTCTATGAGGTTGCACAGAGTCGGACATGACTGAAGCGACTTAGCAGCAGCAGAGCCGTCTTGTATTTCTTGCCTTATGGCCCCTTCCTTCATCTTCAGATTTAGCCATCACTCTGACTTAACTTATGCTTCAGGGTTCCATTTTTAGAACCCTTGTATTGCAGTGGGCCTACCACAGATGGGCTTCCATAGTGGCTCAGACAGTAAAGAATCTGCCTGCAATGCAGGAGACCGGGGTTCAGCCCCTGAGTTGGGAAGATCCCCTGGGGAAGGAAATAGCAACCCACTGCAGTGTTCTTGCCTGCAAATCCCAAGGACAGAGGAGCCTGCTGGCTACAGTTCATGGGGTCACGAAAGTCAGACACAACTGAGTGACTAACACACCATAGATACTCCAGAATAATCTGCCTATTTTATAAACACTTGATTGACAAACTTAATTCCAGCTCCAACCTAGATTCCTCTTTGCCATTTAACATAAGTTTATGTTCTGGAATTAGGATATGAATATCTTTGAGAGGCCATTATTCTGCCTATCACACACCATACACACACATATGTAGAGAGAGTTTCACAATTTACAATGAGTTTCATTTATGGACAAAGCATTCTTCAAAAATATCTAAATTTGCAGAGTCAATTCTCGTAATAAATAAGGAGTAAAAGGACATACAATGCTTTATTTGTATTCCATTAAAAAAATTCTTGGATAGTGGCTTACTTTCCTATTTATTGAAGATTTAATTAGAAAAACAAAAATGGGAGTGAAAGAATGCTATCGTATAATATAGTATGTGTGGATGTACATATATATGTATATGACATATACATATATGATAGAAGTCATGTGGCTGAAAATTAAGGAGAATGTAGAAAAAGTGGCATTCTACAATCTTCTTGAACTGCACATTGCTTTTACAAATCCAAAAGACTTGAGGATTTATGCTGCCCAGTATTTATTCCTGCCCTGGTTCTATTCTGAAATGCACTCAGTACTATCCCCTTATCATTTTTAGCTGCTGTTTCTCTTCCATATGTGTGCCAGTTTGGGAGATTAGACATCTAGGACTTAAATAAATACAGAATAAATCAACTGCTGTTCCCAGAGTGTCCTGGAGTCAAATTTAAAAAATACAATTATGAAATAGTATGCTAAATTGATGTCTCATGTATAATACCTCTTACTTCTCTTTCCAATTAATATAATCATATCTAAATATATTGAGATAACATTTGATCACTTTCTTTCTCAAGTACATTCCTCACAATATTTTAATACTTTAGTCTATGCCTGACTAGTTGAGAGGGCAAGGTCTAGTGTTTGAACTGTGAATATTGACATGCACCATATACTGCTTACCACTTTTCTATGGTAAAAATCATTGTGAAAATACCATAAAAGTTCATCTTCATCATCTGATGCTTAGACAGAATTAAACATAATAATTTAAAACTAAGTAGATAAATATCTATTTAATGAAAATAGAGAAGACTTTCATTTTTCCCCATAATAGTTTATAATATTGTGCAAAGTAAGGTAGCATGAGCTAGGATATCAAGATAGGAGTTTTGAATGGAATTGGAGAAAAGAAGTCAGATTCAAGGATTGGCAGTAACTGAATTTACTCCAAAGACAAGTAAATAAAACACCATTTCTTTCAAAAAGCATCTACCCCTATCTATCTATCTATCTATCTATCTATCTATCTACTATCTATCTATCATCTCTGTCTCTCTCTATCTATCTACTATAAAGTTTGGCTACATGCCTCAAACAATTTCTATAAGATTTAGTAAATCTACAATCTCTAATCTGACTTGGTAACATACTTTAGCCATTTTGTCATCACAAAGGTTAAAGTATTCATTGTTGTGTTCATTATACTAACTTTGATTTTTCAGTTGTCTGACTTGCTGAATCCTACTGTTCTTCTTACTTAGTATCAGAAACAGTACCATGTGAGACAAAATACACAGGAGGAAACTCTGATTTTACAAGTTTCCCTGATGACCCAAGAGTTGTAATACTGTGGATAACATAGAACTCCATTTATAGTTTGCAGTCAAATTTTAAGTACTGAGATTGTCAGAAAAATAACTATAAAAATAGCAAGTAAGCCATCATAGTTGTTGTGTCATATCTGCTTAAGACAAAAATTGAAAGTTTTACTAATTTTAATAAAAACTGAACTGTAATCTCTTCTATCCATGAAACAGCATAAGATCAGATAGCTTTATGCCTGTTAAAAGACAAACCTTTCTTATTCCAGGACAAAACAGACCATTTTACTAATATAACAAGAAGGCTCAATATATTTTCTGGCCAGAACAATTTTCTATTTTCTGTTAAAAAGTATTATTGTTTAAATTCATATGCTACTATTTAGGTCAGGAGTTCGTGATCCTGAAAAAGTACGTGTGGTGCTAATTACATGTGAAATTTTCAATAGTAAAGTTTCTTGGTTTCCAACTGCAAAGATTTTTATTCAGTAAATTAATTCATTGAGCATTTACTTATGACAAGCAGTGTTCCAGGCACCTGAAATATATCAGACAACAAAAAAGAAAAAAAAGTTATATGTATATATATTTTAGAATATATATTTTAAGGAAAAAGAGGGATAATAAATAAATACAATTGAGAAGATAATATAAAGTATAAAATAATATTATAAAAAAAATCAGATCAGAGGGAATGGGAGGTATTTTAACTTAAACAGTTTACCAGGTAGGCTTCCTTGAGATGAAAGTCTTACAAATAACTTGGGGGATAATGTAAACAAAATTACTAAATAAGAGGCTTGTGCAGTAGTTATAAGGAATAGCAAGAAGGTTAGTGATTGGAACAGAATATGTGAAGGAGAGATAAGTTAAAAAAAATGAGGACAAAAGCTGCCATGGATTTTGGGGAAGGGACCTATGAATATGTATTTTAAGCAGTAACAATGATTCTGAAACAACCGATTGAAGAAGTATCCTATCTTATATGTTTTATTAACCTTTTCTAGTAACAAGTATTAATTTCCATTTACAAAGAGATGGATTAATATAACAAAAAGAGGAAGGAAACGTCTGACATCATAGAAATATTATTTAAAAACTAAACATTTCTGGAACTGTATAAATAATACAGTAAGAGAGGAAAATATGGACTGTTTCTGACCTGTTAATTGAGACATTGGACTGTGTCCAATGATATTGAAAAATATGCTGAATATTGAAAAATAGTCTGAGAATAAAGGCAATAATTATGAAGGAAAAATTTGGAAACAGTGTGATGCTATTCTTAAAAATCTGACATACAAAATTTCCTTTCAGCAACTGTAGACATTTCCATACTTTTATTATTAAGTTGCTAAGTATAGTCATCCTACATTATCAGTATAATCCCACTCATCCTTCAAAATCAGGTCCAACTCTAATATTTTCCATCTTGCTTAATACTACCATGAAAACTGTTTGAAATTAGCCAGAACAATCCCTAAATCTCATTCCATCCACAACTTCTAAAACACTACTAAATTCTTTCAACATTGATCAATATGCTGGATCTGTCTGCTGTCCATTGCACTGCTCTAGATCTGAGTGTTATCACCTTGCATCTGCACTATTAAAAAATAGTTTAAGTTTATTCCTGCCCTCCATAACCATGCATTAACAATTACTTATATATTAGAGTCTTCTAAGTGACAGATCTCCCCATGCTATTTCTCTTTCCCTAAAGCCCTTTTTTGAGTTGCTATCAACTGCAGAACTCATACTTTTTTGTAGGGCAAAATACTCCTATAAGTTATAGAATCTGCTTATCCTCTAGCTTTCTCACAATGTCCATCCTCTTTCCACTGTATCTTTCAGCCATGCCAAATTGGCCCTTTTCTCAAATGAGTCATTTGATCTCATGCTTGCATGCCCTTATAGGAGAAAACCTCTCTTCCTAGAATTCTTTTCAGTCACTTATTTCTGTGGTAAACTAAAACAACATTCAAGAATTCAAGATTCAACTCAGACATTATATTTCCAAAGAGTCAATCACTTCCTCCTTTAGATTTATACTTTACATATCTCCAAAATAGGACTTTATCACAAATTACTAACATTATAGCTTTCATGTTGGCATTATTAAATAATAGCATTTTTTATTTTTATAATTTAAAGCATACTTTCTTAGTATTCTTTCTATTTCTGTGGTTAATTGAGTCCTGGAAAAGTTAATGTAATAAATATTTGAAGGGAAATGGATGACCAGAAAGAGAGCAAAGAAGGATAGATGTCAGCACATTGATATTTATGGCTTTGTCTTTTTTAGGGCAACTGTTGTATCTTTCCAGTTCTATGTCCATATTTTGAAACGGTTATCTCAAATGTAAAATAGAACTTATATACACAGTGTGAAAATATGTCCAGCTTTATATTTTCAACTGACAATAAATTATCTAGGTTATAAGGAAAAAGTGAAGCTTAGAGTTTTTCTCCCCCAGTGTCAATGCAATCTATTAAAGTGTGCATGGACAGACAGAGCATTCTAGGCATTTCTGAATTGTGATGCTATAAATCCCAATTAACCTTACTTTACTCTTCAAATTTGAGTGCTTATAACTTAATCCTAGCTGAAGAAAAAAAATTATTATAAAATAAAAATATAGAAAATTAGCACATAAAAATAAAGAAATTATTTTTATGATTCTTCATTTCTGACATAGCTCAGACTTATTGTAGGTATCTTTTTATTCAAACTTAAACTTTTTATTTTGTATTGGGGTATAGACAGTTAACAGTATTGTGGTAGTTTCAAGTAGACAGTGAAGGGACTCAGTCATACATACACATGTATCCATTCTCCCCCAAAACCCCTCCCATCCAGGCTGGCACACAGCATTGAGTAGAGTTCCATGTGCTCTACAATAGGTCCTTGTTAGCTATCCATTTCAAATGCAGCAGTGTGTACATGATTTTCCCAATTCCTGAGCTGTCCCATTACCCTGGCAACTATAAGTTCATTTTCTAAGTATGTGAGTCTTTTTCTACTTGGTAAGTAAGTTCATTTGTATCATTTCTTTCTAGATTCCACATATAAGGGATGTCATACGATATTTCTCCTTTTATGTCTGACTTACGTCACTCTGTAACACTCTCTAGGTCCATGCACATTGCTGCAAATGGCATTATCTCATTCTTTATTATAGTTGCATTATTTGTGCATTGTATATATGTACTATATCTTCTTCATCATTCTTTATCTTCTTTATCCATTTCACTGTTGATGGACATTTAGGTTGCTTCCATGTCTTGGCTATTGTAAACAGTGCTGCATGAGCATTGGGGTGCATGTATCATTTCAGATCATGTTTTTGGCTGGATATATGCCCAGGAGTGGGATGACAGGGTCATATGGTAGTTCTATTTTTAGCTGTTAAAGGAACCTACATACTGTTTTCCACAGTGGCTGTACCAGTTTACATTCCCACCAACAGTGTAGGAGCATTCCCTTCTCACCACACCCTCTTCAGTATTTGATGCTTGTGGGTTTTTTGATGATAGCCATTCTGACTGGTAGTAGATGATATCTCATTATAGTTTTGATTTGCATTTTATAGAAAAAATAACGAGCAATGTTGAACATCCATTCTTGTGTCTGTTCGCTATCTGTATGTTCTCTTTGGAGAAATGTCTGTTTGGGTCTTTGACCTACTCTTTGAGTGGGCTCTCTGTTTTGATGCTGTTAAGTATCATAAGCTTTTTATCAATTTTGGAAACTAATACCTTATCTTTTGGCTAAGATTAAGTATAGAATCTGTTCCTATCAGTTTATTGTATGTTTCTAGGGGGAGAAGTGTCCTGTTCCAAAATCAATTTGTCTTGATTGGACAAAACTGATTATCAGAAAGTCTTTTTGAAACCAGCCTCTTCTTTTTCATTTGCCATCTGAAGTAATATTCAGTCAATAACCTCAGTTCAGTTCAGTTGCTCAGTCGTGTCTGTCTCTTTGTGACCCCATGAATCACAGCACGCCAGGCATCCCTGTCCATCACCAACTTCCAGAGTCCACCCAAACCCAAGACCATCAAGTCGATGATACCACCAAACAATCTCATCCTCTATTGTCCCCTTCTACTCCTGCCCTCAATCTTTCTAATCGGGGCCTTTTCAAATGAGTCAGCACTTCGCATAAAGTGGCCAAAATACTGAAGTTTCAGCTTCAACATCACTCCTTCCAATGAACACCCAGGACTGATCTCCTTTAAATGGACTTGTTGGATCTCCTTGCAGTCCAAGGGACTCTCAAGAGTCTCCTCCAACACCACAGTTCAAAACCATCAATATTTTGGGGCTCAGCTTTCTTCACCATCCAACACTCACATCCATACAAACCACTGGAAAAACCATAGCCTTGAGCAGACACACCTTTGTTGGCAAAGTAATGTCTCTGCTTTTTAATATGCTGTCTAATTTGGTCATAACTTTCCTTCCAAGGAGCAAGCGCCTTTTAATTTCATGGCTGCAGTCACCATCTGCAGTGATTTTGGAGCCCAGAAAAATAAAGTCAGCCACTGTTTCCACTGTTTCCCCTTCTATTTGCCATGAAATGATGGGACCAGATGCCATGATCTTTGTTTTTTGAATGTTGAGCTTTAAGCCAACATTTTTACTCTCCTCTTTCACTTTCATCAAGAGGCTCTTTAGTTCTTCTTCACTTTCTGCCATAAGGGTGGTGTCATCTGCATATCTGAGGTTATTGATATTTCTCTGGGCAATCTTGATCCCAGCTTGTGTTTCCTCCAGCCCAGCGTTTCTCATGATGTACTCTGCATATAAGTTAAATAAGCAGGGTGACAATATACAGCCTTGACGTACTCCTTTTCCTATTTGGAACCAGTCTGTTGTTCCATGTCCAGTTCTAACTGTTGCTTCCTGACCTGCATTCAGGTTACTCAAGAGGCAGGTCAGGTGGTCTGGTATGCCCATCCCTTTCAGAATTTTCCACAGTTTATTGTGATCCACACAGTCAAAGGCTTTGGCATAGTCAGTACAGCAGAAATAGATGTTTTTCTGGAACTCTCTTGCATTTTTTATGATCCAGCAGATGTTGGCAATTTGGTCTCTGGTTCCTCTGTCTTTTCTAAAACCAGCTTGAACATCTGGAAGTTCACGATTCACGTACTGCTGAAGCCTGGTTTGGAGAACTTTGAGAATTACTTTACCAGCGTGTGAGATTAGTGCAGTTGTGCAGTAGTTTGAGCATTCTTTAGCATTGCCTTTCTTTGGGATTGGAATGAAAACTGACCTTTTCCAGTACTGTGGCCACTGCTGAGTTTTCCAAATTTGTTGGCATGTTGAGTGCAGCACTTTCACAGTGCCATCTTTCAGGATTTGAAATAGCTCAACTGGAATTCCACCACCTCCACTAGCTTTGTTCATCGCGATGCTTCCTAAGGCCCACTTGGCTTCACATTCCAGGATGTCTGGCTCTAGGTGAGTGATCGCACCATTGTGATTATCTGGGTCGTGAAGGTATTTTTTTTGCACAGTTCTCCTATGTATTCTTGCCACCTCTTCTTAATATCTTCTGCTTCTGTTAGGTCTCTACTATTTCCATCCTTTATTGAGCCCATCTTTGCATGAAATGTTCCCTTGGTATCTCTAATTTTCTTGAACAGATCTCTAGTCTTTCCCATTCTATTGTTTTCCTCTATTTCTTTGCATTAATTGCTGAGGAAGGCTTTCTTATCTCTCCTTGCTATTTTTTGGAACTCTGCATTCATATGGGTATATCTTTTCTTTTCTCCTTTGCTTTTCACTTCCTTTCTTTTCTCAGCTAATTGTAAGGCCTCCTTAGACAACCATTTTGCTTTTTTGCATTTATTTTTCTTGGCGATGTTCTTGATTCCTGTCTCCTGTACAATGTCAGGAACCTCTGTCCATAGTTCATCAGGCTCTCTGTCTATCAGATCTAGTCCCTTAAATCTATTTCTCACTTCCACTGTATGGTCATAAGGGATTTGATTTAGGTCATACCTGACTGGTCTAGTGGTTTTCTCCACTTTCTTCAATTTCAGTATTTGGCAATAAGGAGTTCATGATCTAAGCCACAGTCAGCTCCTGGTCTTGTTTTTGCTGACTGTATAGAGCTTGTCTGTCTTTGGCTGCAAAGAATATAATCAATCTGAAGTAATATTAAATGAATTTAATTTTTAGGAATTGAAAGGCTTCAAAGAGTCATATATTTCTAATTATTCCTATTGGTAATCTTCTATCCAATATAAATATATCAAATTCCTCTTACATTTCTCAAAAACAAGCTATAGCTTGTGTTATGGTCTCAAAAAAATGTTTAACAAATGTGTCCGTGAATATAAAGCACATCAAGGGCTCATGTAAATTACTGTAGATAAAAATGTTCACCTCATTCAGTATATGCTGTCTCAGATGACTGATCTCTAGGCTGTATACTCCCAGGACACCACAATAAATTTTAACTTTCAGACATCAAAAAATTTGTAGATAGTTTATTTTCTAGATAGCAAAAAATTGAAGCTCAGTTTTATTCTATGATTTTTTTTTTTTATGTCCAAGAACCTCTCTGAGTGTTCAGAGATTTGATATAGATTCTTTTCTTTTTTATGGAAAATTTATTATTATTCCTTATGATTGGTTGTAATATATTGTGAAGTTTTGATATCTTGCAACTTTTTTTTTTTTTTAATGTCACTCAATTTGCTACCCCATGGACTGTATAGTCCATCGAATTCTCCAGGCTAGCATTCTGAAGTGGGTAGTCTTCCCCTTCTCCAGGGGATCTTCTTGACCCAAGGATTGAATTGGGGTCTCCTGCATTGCAGGTGGATTGTTCACCAACTGAGCTATCACCAAGCCCTTGCAAACTTGAATTATGCTAAATATTGACATCATGCCAATGTTTCTCTCAAGACAGTTTGTTCTAATTTGCTATCATCATCACTTCCCTCGACAATATGAGGTCAGGAATTTTTCAATGACTAGCACAAAGATGACTTGGTTGCAGTTTCCAGGTTCTTCAGTGTTAGTGACTACTTTTTCCTTATTTGTTGTAATATTTTCAATGTGCCAAGTCTATTGCTGTTGTTGCTGTTCACTTGCTAAATGGCAAACAACACTTTGCAAACCCATGAACTACAGCACACCAGTCTGCTCAGTCCTTCACTATCTCCCAGAGTTTGCTCAAACTCATGTTTCCATAGAGTCTTTGTTCATACTCCTTAGAGAGAATAAATTTCTTATAAGGTCATCCAGCCAATTTTGTATCAGATTTGCTAGATTAAAAAAAAGAAAAGAAAAGAAAAAGGAGCTTCTATAGGTGTCCCGATATATGTACAAATACACGCACACACATCTTCACTTTGTTCCGAAATGACTTACATGTTGGATACCAGTAGGCAAATATCTTATAATGAGACTGCTATATTCTCATCATCCTGTGTTAGAGTTCCCTGAAAATTACTGAGAGATTTATCAAATATTCTTTATTCTCTGCTATTCCTATTTTTCTTCATAGTGTCTAATATTAAGTAGTTCTCATGATATTTTTCTCTCTCCATCATATTTCAACTTAAAGCCCTTTTATTCTTGCCAGTAAATTTCTTAATACACTCAAGTCTCTAGAATTTTGCAAAATATAGAGTTGCCTTAAAAAGACTTATGATAATTTTATAATCATAATTTAGGGAAAAATTATTCCCATTTTCAGATGCCATATATAAATTTATCTCAGTACACAATCTCTTTCCTCTATAACTATTAAAATCTTTAACATAGGTTGTTACATGAAAATGGTGGAGGAATAGGATGGGGAGACCACTTTCTCCCCTACAAATTCATCAAAAGAACATTTGAATGCTGAGCAAACTCAACAAAACAACTTCTAATCGCTAGCAGAGGACATTAGGTGCCCAGAAAAGCAGCCCATTGTTTTCGAAAGGAGGTAGGACAAAATATGAAAGATAAAAAGAGAGACAAAAGAGCTAGGGATGGAGACCCATTCCGGGAAGGGAGTCTTAATAGAGGAAGCTTCCAAACACCAGGAAACCCTCGCACTGGCGGGTCTGGGGGAAGTTTTTGAATCTCGGAGGGCAACCTAACCAGGAGGAAAAATAAATAAAACTCACAGATTACATGCCTAAAAGCAACTCCCAGCAGAAAAGTACCCCAGACGCTCTCATCCACCACCGGCAAGTGGGGGCTGAGCGGAGAGGAGCAGCGGCATTGCTTAGGGTAAGGACCGGGCCTGAATGCCCTGGGGGCAATCGGAGGGAGCTAACATGAGATAGCAACTTAAACTGTGGGATAGCAAGAGAGAGAGAGAGAATTATCCCGTGAAAAGCGCTAACCGAACACACTGCCACCCCTTCGCAGAACAAAGGAAGGACTGAGCAATTCCAGAGAAGAGGTAGCTGGCGGCGGACTGGCCCATCCCCCACTGGAGGCAGAAGGCAGGGAAGAGGAGAGGGGGCAAACGCGGCCCCAGAGACAGCATCCCCTACCAAACTGCAAACAGGCTTCCAGTTTCTAACCAAAGACTCCCTGAGACTCTGGATGGTCGACATCCGCCGGGAGGGTCGCAGCCAGAAATCAGCTTCCCAGAAGGGACACAAGGCGCACCCGACCGGCGCGCTCGGAAACTGAGGCTGGGACCGCGGAGGGGAGAAGGCGCTCTGCACCCGGGGAGAGTGTGCCCATCAAGCTCTTGGCTGCCTGAGCTGCTTGGGCCAGGAAGGCACAAAACGCAGGCCCAACTAAGTTTGCGTCTTTGTGGAGGACCCGAAAACCTGAACCTGAGCAGCTTCGGCCTGGGAAGTGCACACAACTCAGGGCCTGCCCCCTATAGAGCAGCCTGGAGCCTGAGCAGTGTAGACGGGGAAAGCACACACACAGGTGATCAGGGGCAAACCCAGGTGGCCGGAACACTGCGGGTGCTCCCACACAGGCCGGTGACATTTGTCTGCAGCGCCCCTCCCTCCCCACAGCAAGACTAAACAAGTGAACCTAAACAAGAGACCACCTCTGCCAGCTTGTGTCAGGGCAGAAATTGGACACTGAAAAGACCTGCAAACAGAAGCCAAATAAACAAACTGCTTTAGAAGGGACAGGTGCAACAGATTAAAATCCCCGTAGCTAACACTGACTACACTGGAAGGGGCCTATAGATATTGAGAAGTGTAAGCTGGAACAAGGAGCTATTTGAAACTGAACCAAACCCACACTGCCCACAACAGCTACAGACAAATTCCTAGACATATTTTTACTGTTATTATTTTTTAATTAATTTGTTTTCCTTTTTTAATTTTTTTTTACTTTTTAAAAAGTCCTCTATTACTCATTAATTTTCATTTTCATAACTCACTGTAACCTTGCAAAAAGCAAAAAAGACCCTATTTTTAAAGAAAATTTTATATATATTTCTTAAATTTTTTGTGTTTTTGTTTTTAATATCGTATTTTTAAGAGTCTGACCTCTACTCTAGATTTTTAATCTTTGTTTTTCAGTATTTGATATCAATTTTGAACATTTAAGAATCCAATATTCAGTACCCATTTTTACTCAGGAGTGTGATGATTACTCTCTCCCCCTTTTGACTCCCCTCTTTTTCTCCCCCAGATCACCTCTATTTCCTCCCTCCCCCTTCTCTTCTCAATCCAATTCTGTGAATCTCTGTGGTGTTCTGGGCTATGGAGAACACTTAGGGAACAGAGTACTGTGTAGATCTGTCTCTCTCCTGAGTCCCCCTTTTTCTCCTCCTGCTCATCTCTATCTCCCTCCTTCCTCTCCTCTTCTTAATGTAACTCTGTGAACCTCTGTGTATCCCTCACTGTGGAGAATCATTTCACCATTAACCTGGAAGTTTTATTATCAGTGCTGTATAGTTGGAGAAGTCTTGAGGCTACTGGAAGAATAAGACTGAAATCCAGAGGCAGGAGACTTAAGCCCAAAAGCTGAGAACACCAGAGAACTCCTGACCACAGGGAATAGTACATAATAAGAGATCATCCAAAAGCCTCCATATCTACACTGAAACCAACTACCACCCAAGAGCCAATAAGTTCCAGAGCAAGACATACCAAAAAAATTCTCCAGCAACGCAGGAACATAGCCCTGAGCATCAACATACAGCCTGCCCAAAGTCACACCAAACAGATAGACCCATCTCAAAACTCACTAATGGACACTCCATTGAGAGAAGTGGAGAGAAAAAATCTTCACTCCATAGAGAAGAAATCCAGCTCCACGCACCAAAACACCAACACAAGCTTCCCTAACCAGGAAACCTTGACAAGCCAGTCATCCAACCCCACCACCTGGGAGAAACCTCCACAGTAAAAAGGAACCACAGACCACCAGAATACAGAAAGTCCACCCCAAACAGCAATCTAAACAAGATGAAAAGGCAGAGAATACCCAGCAGATAAAGGAACATGAAAAATGCCCACCAAGACAAACAAAAGAGGAGATAGGGAATCTACCTGAAAAAGAATTTAGAATAATGATAATAAAAATGATCCAAAATCTTGAAAACAAAATGGAGTTACAAATAAATAGCCTGGAGACAAGGATTGAGAAGATGCAAGAAATGTTTAACAAGGACCTAGAAGAAATAAAAAAGAGTTAATTAAAAAATAATGCAATAAGTGAGATAAAAAACACTCTGGAATGAACCAACAGTAGAATAACAGAGGCAGAAGATAGGATAAGTGAGTTAAAAGGTAAAATGGTGGAAATAAATAAAGCAGAGATGAAAAAACAAAAAAGAATCAAAAGAAATGAGGACAACCTCGGGGACCTCTGGGACAATGTGAAAAACCCCAACATTCAAATCATAGGAGTCCCAGAAGAAGAAGACAAAAAGAAAGACCATGAGAAAATACTCAAGGAGATAATAGCTGAAAACTTCCCTAAAATAGGGAAGGAAATAATCACACAGGTTCAAGAAACTCAGGGAGTCCCAAACAGGATAAACCCAAGGTGAAACACCCCAAGACACATATTAATCAAATTAACAAAGATCAAACACATAGAACAAATATTAAAAGCAGCAAGGGACAAACAACAAATAACACACAAAGGGATTCCCGTAAGGATAACAGCTTATCAATAGAAACTCTTCAGGCCAGAAGGGAATGGCAGGACATACTTAAAGTAATGAAAGAGAAAAACCTACAACCCAGATTACTATGCCGAGCAAGGATCTCACTCAGATATGAAAGAGAAATCAAAAGCTTTACAGACAAGCAAAAGCTGAGAGAATTCCACTCCACCAAACCAGCTCTTCAACAAATGCTAAAGGATCTTCTCTAGACAGGAAACACAGAAAGGTTGTATGAACGTGAACCCAAAATAACAAAGTAAATGGCAACGGGATCATTCTTATCAATAATTACCTTAAATGTAAATCGGTTGAATGTCCCAACAAAAAGACAAAGACTGGCTGAATGGATACAAAAATAAGACCCCTATATATGCTGTCTACAACAGACCCACCTCGAAACAAGGGACACATGCTGACTGAAAGTGAAACGCTGGAAAAAAATATTTCACAAATACAAAAATCCTCGAATAGCCAAAGCAATCTTGAGATAGAGGGATGGAGCTAGAGGAATCAACTTGCCTGACTTCAGGCTCTACTACAAAGCCACAGTCAACAAGACAGTATGGTACTGGCACAAAGACAGAAATATAAATCAATGGAACAGAATAGAAAGCCCAGAGATAAATCCACGTATCTATGGACACCTTATCTTTGGCAAAGGAGGCAAGGATATACAATGGAAAAAAGACAACCTCTTTAACAAGTGGTGCTGGAAAAACTGGTCAACCACTTGTAAAAGAATGAAACTAGAACACTTTCTAACACCATACACAAAAATAAACTCAAAATGGATTAAAGATCTAAATGTAAGACCAGAAACTATAAAACTCCTAGAGAAAAACATTGGCAAAACACTCTCCGACATAAATCACAGCAGGATCCTCTATGACCCACCTCCCAGAATACTGGAAATGAAAGCAAAAATAAACAAATGGGACCTAATGAAACTTAAAAGCTTTTGCACAACAGAGGAAAGTATAAGCAAGGTGAAAAGACAGCCTTCAGAATGGGAGAAAATAATAGCAAACGAAGCAACAGACAAAGGATTAATCTCAAAAATATACAAGCAACTCCTGCAGCTCAATTCCAGAAAAATAAATGACCCAATCAAAAAATGGGCCAAAGAACTAAACAGACATTTCTCCAAAGAAGACCTACAGATGGCTAACAAACACATGAAAAGATGCTCAACATCACTCATTATCAGAGAAATGCAAATCAAAGCCACAATGAGGTACCATTACACGCCAGTCAGGATGGCTGCTATCCAAGAGTCTACAAGCAATAAATGCTGGAGAGGGTGTGGAGAAAAGGGAACCCTCTTACACTGTTGGTGGGAATGCAAACTAGTACAGTCGCTATGGAGAACAGTGTGGAGATTCCTTAAAAAACTGGAAATAGAACTGCCATATGACCCAGCAATCCCACTCCTGGGCATACACACCAAGGAAACCAGAACTGAAAGAGACACGTGCACCCCAAGATTCATTGCAGCACTGTTTATAACAGCCAGGACATGGAAGCAACCTAGATGTCCATCAGCAGACGAATGGATAAGAATGCTGTGGTACATATACACAATGGAATATTACTCAGCCATTAAAAAGAATGCATTTGAATCAGTTTTGATGAGATGTATGAAACTGGAGCCTATTATACAGAGTGAAGTAAGCCAGAAAGATAAAGACCAATACAGTATACTAACACATATATATGGAATTTAGAAAGATGGTAACGATTACCCTATATGCAAGACAGAAAAAGAGACACAGGTGTATAGAACAGACTTTTGGACTCAATGGGAGAAGGTGAGAGTGGGATGATCTGAGAGAACAGCATAGAAACATGTATATGATCAAGTGTGAAACAGATCACCAGTCTAGGTTGGATGCATGAGACAAGTGCTCAGGGCTGGTGCACTGGGAAGACCCAGAGGGATTGGATGGGGAGGGAGGTGGGAGGGGGGGTTGGGATGGGGAACACATGTAAATCCATGGCTGATTCATGTCAATGTGTGGCAAAAACCACTACAATATTGTAAAGTAATTAGCCTCCAAATAATTAAAACAATTGAAGAAAAAAAAATAAAATCTTTAACATAAAGAAATTGGTGCATTGACTATATCTGTAAATTTTTAAGTTTTGTATCTTGGCTTCATTCCTTACTTCAGTCTTTCAAGTAAGATTTTTGTGTCAGTTTTATGGTAGATACTAATCTTCTGTGTATATTAGATAGAATGCACTCATTACTTTGGACTTCCCTGGTAGCTCAGATGGTGAAGCATCTTCCTACAATGCAGGAGACCTGGGTTCAATCCCTGGATTGGGAAGATCTCCTGGAGAAGGGAAATGACAACCCAGTCCAGTAGTCTTGCCTGGAAAATCCCATGGGCAGAGGAGACTAGTAGGCTGCAGTCCATGGGATTGCAAAGAGTTGGAAACAACTGAGGAACTTCAATTATTACTTTGAAATAATTCATTTAAAATATAGTAGAGGAAATATATCTGTAGCGAAATGGTAATTAGAAAGTGCAATATTCGACTTCCCCAGTGGTCTAGTGGTTAGGACTTTATGCTTTCATTGCTGAAGGTGAAGGTTCATTCCTTGGTTGGGGTCCTAAGATCCCAAAAACCTTGAGGCATATTCAAAAATACTTAAAAAAACAAAAACAAAAACAAGTAAAGTGCCCTTTGAAAAGAAAATAAAATGCAATACTGTGCTATGCAAGTTTTTTCAAGAGAAGCAAGCTGAAGGAGTGATTATGCTGTCAGAGGAGTTGAGGAAGTAAAATTTGAGCTAAGTCATCTATGATGGATTAGCATTCTAATGCTGGTTAAGAAGGAGAAAGCTTCTGTCCAAGGAGAGAAAACCGACATGTCAGTAGGTATGAAAAATCATGACTCACTTGGAGAACCACAATTGGTACCATAAATTCATCTAAAGTGTAGGGTTATATATGAGTCAGGAAAGGAATGATCTTGGGAATAATGATGGCCATGAGAGTGTTTTGCCTGCTATGCTGAGATTTGGTCTTATGGGTGATAAAAATATTGAAATATTTTAAGCAAGGATGTAACATAAACAAACATATTTTAAAAGAATTTTTATAGAATATGGAGAATTGATTAGGTGGCTTAAGATTGGAAAAAATAATCTATGTACAAGATGTAGATGAAGTTTTGGGTAAGAAGATGGCTAAAGATAGAGCACAAGGAAAAAACAGAAAAAAAGAAGTATCTTTAATTTAAAAATATAATAGTTTCAAGAATAGAGTCATCAGCAGGATCAAGCATCACAGGAAAAACACAAAAGTCAAAGCAAGGATTGAAAATGTCATATTGAAATTGGAATAATAATTCCAAAAGAGTGGCAAGAGAAAGGACAGACAGGAGGATTCTAAAATCTCTATGAAAAAAACCATTTTAGACAGGTGTAAAAACTACTTTTTAGAAAATGAGTAGATGAATGAATGGTTTATTTTAATAGGTTTTATCCCTATGAACATTTAACTTATTGATTCAGCAAATATCCATGCCAATAGCTGCTTTAGATGTTGGGAGTATAACATGAACAAAAGGCCCCAACCTTAACACCTTAGAATTTGATGGTATAATGGGGAGAAAGCTCTTCAGTGTCTCTGCAATGCACTTCTCTAAGCAAAAACAGTAGTTACATAGACTAATGAATCTTTATATAGAAAAAACTAACAGGGAGTATCTGGATCCTAAAGTGATGCAGTTCATTATCTTTCAGCAATGTGGTAATTGCATTTTTATGCTTTGAGTGGACGAGGCATGTATCTGCAGTTAAAGTTGTATGCATCATTATTTACAGAAGTGGAATAAATATCCATCAATGACATCATGTATATAAGAACATCAATCAAGTATTAGAAAAAGGAAAGGGATATTTGTGATTAATTGTCTATTCTTCAATTCATCAAGCTGTAAAATAAATAAGATTCAGTTTAACTGCTGACACATTCAGAGTAAGGAGTGGGATGTTTGTTGGTTCAAACTGTGTATGTTACTAATTTCAAGAGAGAAATAAAAATCCATCAATGACAATACCAAGTAATTGGAAATGCTTTGGAGAATGTGTCCAGAGATTTTATTTGCCCAAATTGCCTCCTCAGAACTTGTTGTCACATCAGAAAATGTCTGCCCTGATTTGTTGACACATAAAATTCTGTAGGGAACTAGTTATGGGTCAAAGATTTGCACAACTGTTTATATGACATATGACAACAAACCTAATATAGTCCAAGTACTGTCAAGTTATTTATAAGGAACTTTATAGAAAACTCTATCATCAACAAAAGGTGGTATTAATGTTAGAATGGTATTGATAATTAGATACTTAAATATGGTTTGAATTTTTGTAGAGAATCTGTCCATTTTACCTGTAATCTATGATGGGACAATATTTTACTTTGTTCTTTTGCTTTCAAAATTACATTGTTATGGGTGGCATATGTTACACTAAAAAGTGTACAGTTCCTCAAATATGTTCAATAGTAAAAAGCTTTATAATACTTGTAGTCCACTCCTAGAACACTTGTGATTATACCCAACATGATTGCTTCAAAATTTTGTCTTGCTTTACATGATCAACAGTGCATAAAATGAGTCTCTTAGAAATACAAATTGCTGAGGACTGAAACTGGACCAGACAAAAATGTTACCAATTACCTACTCTGAAATAACTGAACAATATTAAATAAAAAGAGAGTATTTATTACAAATACATGTTGCCACTTGATTAAACATAAGATGACTTGACATCGAAGCCTCCATGTTACTTTTTTTTATTAATTTGGATAAAAGAAAAATTATTTCAAATATCTATTTGGATTGAGGAAGAACATGAACTGTGCATCACTCTGTCTCTCATAAAAATAAGAAGCAAATTGTTACATGGTTAGAATAGGAAAAAGGAGTCCAAAATAGCAATGGCTAAAAGACAAAGACATGGCATCCAGTCCCATCACTTCATGCAAATAGATGGGGGCATAGTGGAAACAGTGGCAGACTTTATTTTGGGGGGCTCCAAAATCACTGCAAATGGTAACTGCAGCCATGAAATCAAAAGATGCTTGCTTATTAGAAGAAAAGTTATGACCAACCTAGAGAGCATATTAAAAAGCAAAGACATTACTTTGCCAACAAAGGTCCATCTTGTAAGGGCTATGGTTTTTCCAATAGTCATGTATGGATGTGAGAGTTGGACTATAAAGAAAGCTGAGTGCTGAAGAATTGATGCTCTTGAACTGCGGTGTTGGAGTAGACTCTTATGAGTCCCTTGGACTGCAAGGCAATCCAACCAGTCCATCCTAAAGGAAAGCAGTCCTGAAAGTTCATTGGAAGGACTGATGCTGAAGCTTAAATTACAATACGTTTGCCACCTGATGTGAAGAACTGGCTCATTTGAAAAAACACTGATGCTGGGAAAGATTGAAGGCAGGAGGAGAAGGGGATGACAGAGGATGAGATGGTTGGATGGCATCACCGACTCAATGGACATGAGTTTGAGTAAATTTCGGGCATTGGTGATAGATAAGGAGGCCTGGCGTGCTGCAGTCCATGGGGTCACAAAGGGTTGGACACGACTGAGCGACTGAAATGAACTGAACTGAACTGAACTGAAGCAAAAAAGACAAAGAAGGGAAAAGCACAGGAAAATCGAAGGAAGGAAGGTCCAAGGATCAGAGTGAGAACCGCATGCAAAACAACAGGCCTCCTGGCTAGCCCAATTTGCATAGGGCAGGCTCAGGGGGAGGAGAAAAAAGGTATAAAAAGAGGGGCCAAAATTGAGTCTTTGGGTCTGTCTTCTCTTTGTCTCTTTTGGGCCGGCCTGTCCTCACTCCTCCAGGATGTATTTTCCTCTGCTTGCCAAATGAAACTGAGCCATAACACTGGTCTGTCCATTGCTTCAAATTTTTGCTGCAGTGAGACAGAACCGAGGAAATTACACACTCCCCCGACACAAATCATCAAATTCAACTATTACTTGCTCTTTACTTTGATAATACAACGGTGAAAATGAAAATTATCTTTTGTTTACAATCTCTTCAGAATCATTAGAACCAAAAAACTAACTTCATTGAACTACTATCCCATTGCAGTAATTGGTAGGGAATATCTGTTTCATGAAGAAAGAACTTTCATTTTTTTCTTTATAGTACAATTCAAGTCAAAGCCATTAATGATCGAAATTGTTTTTAAAAGTTGAAATGAAGTTAAAAATCTCTTCTTCCTTGCTCCCCATTTTCTTGAAAATTCATCATAATTCTAGCTTCAAAACTGTCTAAATAGGAGCATAATATTCAGATCCCACTGGAGAGGCAGAAAGGAAAGTAATATACAATGGAAGGAAAGACAATGTAGTCATTGTTTCCCAACATTTTTCAATTCACAGGCAAGAATATTTGCATGGTACACTGGATAAACTGAGAGTACTTACAGTCAAGGGAAACTACTCAAGATTCAAATTCTAGGGATAAAAATTTTCATTGTCCTAAATCAGGATTAAGTGCACTTTACCAGGAGGAGATAAAATGTTTAATTTAAAGCCTCACTATATTTAATTAAATAGGAGAAGAATGACTGAAAGTGAACTCAGGGTACTTCTAGATAATTAACAACAAAAGAATTGGGACTCTCCAGGAAATAATACTGGAGTGGCCTGCCATGCCCTTCTCCAGGGAATATTCCCCACCCAGGGACTGAACCTGCATCTCCTGAAGCTCCTGCACTGAAGGTGGATTCTTTACCACTGAGCAATCAGGAAAGCTCCATATATTATTTTAGAAATTAAAAAACATGAAGCATGCACATACACATAGGTGGACAAGACACACACGTATGTATGTATGTTGCCGTATTTATAGTTTTACCAAGTGATTAGAAGGCAGAACATTAGGAATATTTTTTACTACACCTATGTATATGCTTTCAAAAATGAACACATTTAATATGGAGTAGAAATAGACATAAATATAGGTATAGATGTACAAATGCTTGTGCTCATTGGAATGATGAGGATTTCCTCTCTTCTGTGAAATCGGTATCTTCAACAGGGAGTAGAAGGTTCATTAATTTTAAGACATGCTCTTTAAAGAAACAGAGAATGAATCCAGTAATTGCTAAATGGTGCCCCCAAAAAAGAACAGTAGCAGTTAAGTGGCTAGTTAGTCTTTATTTACATGCTTTGAGATTAATACAATAGCTCTAACATATATATTTTCCCTTCTATAACATCCATTTTATAAAAATGTACTAATTCTTTTGGAAAATAACATGAAAACTCTGCTTATATTCATGAAGTCACTAATATTCAGATAGCTGTTACATGTTCAATAATCTTGATGAACAAGTAATATCCTTAGTAAGCAATTAAATAAGATGGCATCATTCCCATTTACTCATGATTACACTTTTTGCTTAGTGTTGTATTTTAAGAAGAGGGCATGTGGGAAGGAGGAAAAACTAGCAATAAGCAAATAGATTAACATATATGGTAAAAATGTTGCTTCAACAGGCATACTCTCAAAAACAAATTTTTTTATCTGAAGAACTTTATAGCTGGCCTTTCCTAAAAATCCCTTCTTTCAAAAAGCAGAAAAGGACATAAGTTTATGTCTAAAAATACGTATGTTGAAAACTCTGCACAAGCTCATTATTTATCTATTCCCAAAGGCAGACACCTTTCCATTCTGAAGACATGTAAATAGAAGTTGATTTTCTTTTTACATAAGGCAGTAAAAAAATTGTTCATCCTTACTACATTATATAGCCTTGAAAGAGGGAATTAACATTGTTCTGTGAAACTGTCTGAACTATTAATAGTAGACCCAGATGAATAAAACTGTTCAAGTATCAAGTTTATCAGTCTACCAACATGAGTATATATAACCATTATGATTGCACATCAGAAAGAACAAAGATGTCAAACACTAATTGGTAAATGTAAAATGAAAATTATCTGGGTTTATAAGGAATATACGTATGTATGTTTGTGTTTATTTTTAGTGACTTTTTCTTCCAGGTTTATTGAGATATAATTGACATATAGCACTATATTAGTTTAAGGTGTGTAGCATAAAGATTTAACTTACAAACATGAAGAAATGATTACCACAAAAAGTTTTGTGAACAATCATTATCTCATGCGGATGCAAAATTTAAAAAGAATTTTTTTTTCCTTTTGATGAGAACTCTTAGGATTTGATCTAGTAAATTGCATTTATAAACATGATGCAGTGTTAATTACATTTACCATGTTGTACATTACATCTCTAGCACTTATTTAGAACTGGAGTTTATACTTGGGTTTCTAAAGATTTTAGATCAACTATCATCTATTGCAACTTGTAAACCAAAGAATTCAATGAATATTTGAATTATATACAAAGTGAACACAGAGGTGATTTCAAGTAGTTCTACAGTTTCATTTTTTTATCCGTTATTCAGGGTCTGCAGATAGTTGTCTCGATAATGATTCCCCAATAGTACCTTGCATAAAGGTTAGCATAATGAACCTGAATTGAAATTGGATTTTGTTCTACATAAGAATCACTTCAGAGGAGAGGACATAAAATGAGATTTAATATCCTATAACAAGTATATATATATATATATATATATATATAATATATAATATAAATATATATAATATATATATAATATATAATATAAATATATATATAATATATATAATATATATAAAATAAGGTATAGGATTAATTCCAGATCGATTAAGGCAGGTTTAACAACTGTAGACAGCAGCAGCAGGAGGCAGATGTTAGACTACCCACACGACTTTTAAGCATGGGTGTTAGATTTCTTTTTTTCTCTTTTTTTAAAACAAGGGATATTTTAAAATCTGACATTTAATCTCTTCTTACACAGAGGTAACAGTACACTTCAGACATGACACATATTTCTGTTCATATGCTACTAATATTGGGCTATTAAGGTAGATTTTCTGACAGTCCTTTTTCAGAGCAGAACTCTTTTCTAATGCAAGTATTTAAAAAAAATTTTTCTTTACTTCAAATTTCATTGCTTGCTCAAGCCTTTGAGTTCTTCTAATTTTATTCCCTATCAAAAAAAACATTTTTACTATAGCAGAAGTCAACAGTCACTGTATCTTTAAAAGAAGCAGGGAATAGAGTCTAGTCCTGATTTTACTGATGGTCTGAGAAATCAGATGAATTCTTCTTGAAAAATAGTATGAACTCTCTTGGACTTACACCCTTCATTTCTTAGCTGAAATTAACTTTCTTCTTGTGTTAAATAAGCAATATAGATTTTATACATATGAGATACCATTGAGGGCAATAATACTCATTTAACAATTAATCTTTTATTTTTTATTGAGTTATGCCTTGCAATCTCTCAGAGAAGAACTTTTAAATAATTTCAATTTTGATCCTAAATTAGACATGACTTTAACTATAGTTCAAAATAGTGAAGTTTGAAATAGAAAGAACTTATATATGGGGAAACTTATTTTCCCACAACATATTTCATTTTTTTTTCGCACTTAACTGTCACCATTTTTTTGTTCTTAATATTTAACCTTTCACTTTAAGGTATGTCATTAGATTTAACACCTTTTTGACTTATTTTTAAATTTCATTTAGAAAAAAAACTTTTTTTGTAAGAGATTTGACTGTTTATATATATTAGACCAATGTTCAATGTCATATTCCAGTCTTCCTATCATATTGACGATCTTCACTACTTCCCCCTTTCTTCATCTACTCATGTGCAGTATTCCTCAGATATTCTGAAAATTCTTTCTCATCTACTCTCAATCCAGTTTCACAAACTCCTTTGGATTAGAATCTTCCTTCTTTCTCAATAGTTCCATCAACATTTATTAGTCTTGTTTTATATATCCTGTCAGGACTTTGACTTACACCTTCTAATGTGATAAATGGAGAGGTAAAAAATGTAAGATGTATTTGAAAGGTGAGTGAAACACGAACAATATATTAATCTCACATTTTAATTTTGTCCTTTTATAAAGTGAGGGCCTTTAGAACTAAATCAAATAATAGTTATTTTTGTAATCAATAAGGCATTTATTGAACATTTAGTGAAGTACTGGAATAAATATTGAATACAAAATGATGGCTAGGTGCCCTGATTTGAGAAATTCATGCTTTAGTATGGAGATCAATATTCTTAAAGGATTTATAAGGCAAAGTGAGATTTTTCTCAAAACAACTAGGCCTAGACTAAAATGTTGTTAATGTATTTCTTAGCACTTAAAAATTTGAAGACAATCTTCAAAGATTTAAAGACTACAGCTAACTCTTCCCCCCCTCCCCTTCACACTCAATGAAGAAAAAAAAAAAAAAGAAAGAAAGAAAAACTTTACCAGAAACCTGACCCTGAAACTCTAATTTGGGACCAGTGAGAGAATCAGTAGTAATAAGATTTTTCTCAGAGCAATGCCAATAACAATTGTTTGGCAATGGTTGTAAGACTTGGACAGGCTAGAAGGGCTAAAACCCAGATGCCTTCATTAAGCCATTATTTTCAAGGGATCTAGAGTGACTCTTGCCTAGAAAATCCCATGGCCAGAGGAACCTGGTGGGCTGCCGTCTATGGGGTCGCACAGAGTCGGACACGACTGAAGCGACTTAGCGGCAGAAGCAGCAGCAGGGTGACGCAGGGTTGATAGAATTCTCAGAATCAGGCAAAATCAGTCACCAACCTCACAAATAAATATGAATTGACAAGCAAAACCACAACTACCCAAGAAGGTACAACATGAAAGTTCTGTCAGCAATAATAACGACCACTTTAGAACGCATACTTTGCAAATATTAGAATCGGTAGTGGCTGCATATAGGACTACTATGTTTGAAAAGAAAAAGAAAGCACTGAATGAATTCATAACTTTCAGCATGCTATAAAATATTTCCTTTAATAACCAGACAATCTTAAAATCAACTAATATATTTTCACAAATTAAACATGGTTGCTGAAACACAATACAAAATGAATGAGTTTCATAGCATAGAACACAAATGTAGAATGAATTGAAGAACAGAAATATCTAGCTGAAGATAATTTTTTGAAATGTCAGCCAAAAGAGAAAAATAAATTAAATATGTGAAAGATAATTTAAGATATATACGGGCTAGAATGAACATATGTTTAATTATAGTTCCAGAATACAAGTGTGGAGAGAAATGAAGCAAAGCAAAACTTGAGGAACAATGCCTAAGAATTTCCTAATACAAGAAATATGATTGTCAGGAAGCACAATATATGAAAATGGATGATTTTTTTTTTTAAGTTCATGATTAGATGCAGCACACCCACACTTCATTGGAAAACACAATTTTAAAAGCAGGGAGAGACAAAATATTGATGTGCCTACGAAAAGAAGAGGCACTGGGACTTTCCTGGTGCCTCAGATGGTAAAGCATCTGCCTGCAATGCAGGAGACCCGGGGTTCAATTCTTGGGTCGGGAAGATCCCCTGGAGAAGGAAATGGCAACCCACTCCAGTACTCTTGCCTGGAAAATCCCATGGAGGGAAGAACCTGGTAGGCTACAGTCCATGGGGTCACAAAGAGTTGGACATGACTGAGCAACTTCACTTTCACTTTCATCCTCACCCAAAACTAATTAAATTAACAGCAGTCTTCCAAATAACGCTGCCATTCAAAAATAATAGAATAAATTTTCTAGAGCATTGGGTGAAAATAATCATCACACTAGATTTGCTTACCCTGTCAAGAAATGAACTATTTTCTTGATGTTGAACACACCTGTTGTAAACCAAATCTCCATCTAAAAACAACTGGAAAAAAAAAAAAAAAAATATATATATATATATATTAGGGAAATCTGTTTGCAGGCATTGGAAAAACATGAATAGAACAAGATTATGGGGATAAGACTGAGGAAAAGAGAACTATAAATTGGTTAGTCCAATATTTGGAACAACTTTCTCTTCAACAATTTACTAATTCTCAGGCTAAAAGACTGAAAGAATAAGCAGAAGTTCAACAATTGTCTAGGGTGGGAAGGCAAAACAAAACAATTGATGTAAGCCTATCAAAATCCAGTTGTTCTTCAAGAATTTTATGGCAAAAATTTGTTTCTAAGAGTATAAAAATAGCTGTAGAAATATATTTGGAACTGTACACATAAGCATTACTTATAGTGTTTAATTGTAAACAAAATGAAACAAATAAAAAACAAGGAAACAAAAAAATTGGAAAAGTGTAAAATATCTATCAAAGAGAATGATTGCCCAGGGCTCTGTAACAATCCAGAGGGGTGGGATGGAGTGGGAGATGGGAGAGAACTTCAAGAGGGAGGGGACATATGTGTATCTACAACTGATTCATGTTGATGCATGGCAGAAACCAACACAATATTGTAAAGCAATTATCCTACAATTAAAAATAAATTAACGAAAAGAAAAGCAAAATTATTAACTACAGTTGTTGTCATCTATCTTAGACTATAGTCTACCTGAGGTACCAGCAAATATTTTAGGATATTTTTATGTCTGAGACATTGTGCTAATTGGTTTATGTAGTAGTTACATTTTCCCCATTTTGTAGATGTGAACTATGAGTTTTAAATGGATTAGGTTACTATTTGCAGGCAAACCTTCCAGTTAATGTCAAAACCACACTACAATTCACTCTAGTATCCTTTCCTATATTACTATAGGAAGAAAAAAATCTGTGATGGAATATTATAAAATGTCAGCTGTAAGTTATATTAAAATGTTTAGAAGATAAGCACTTTGTAATTTTGTCTTTATGTAGCATTATATATTTTAATCTGAAAAAAAATTATAAGAAGTGCAGGTCTTATCTCTTACCATACTTTTTGTTTCTTGAGAACAAGATCTGTGTTAAAAGTATCTTTTGTATTCCTGAGGGAACTGAAAATGAAATTAAATTCATATTGTTTGATAAATATTTATTGAATAATAATAATGATATAAAAATCTTCATGATAAAACAGAATCAACTAACTGTACACTGGAGAAAACAAAAAAGCTCATGATTATATCATTGAAGACCTGGCCTGATTTTTGTAACTGAATGATTTGCAATGAATCCTCACTGATAATACAGGTAAAAATGAAAACCACTTATCAAAGACTCCTCAGGGCATCATCATCAATATAATATAATTAAGTATAGAATATTTCCAAAGGATAACAAATCCAATCAGTGTTTTCATGTATACAATAGGTAATTAGATGTCATACCTCAGTAGTTCAAGAAATATTTTTTAGGTGTGTATTATGCTTAACTCCTTATGCTTTAACTGGAGGGTGAAAAAAATGAATAAGCTATTGTCTTTGTCTTCAAAGAATTTACAAGGAAGATAGGCATGTAAAATTATGTATGCTACTGCTAAGTCACTTCAGTCATGTCCGACTCTGTGTGACCCCATATTTGGCAGCCCACCAGGCTATGCCATCCCTGGGATTATCTAGGCAAGAACACTGGAGTGTGTTGCCATTTCCTTCTCCAATGCATGAAAGTGAAAAGTGAAAGTGAAAAGTGAAAGTAAAGCCGCTCAGTCATGTCCGACTCTGCAATCCCATGGACTGCAGCCTACCAGACTCCTCTGTCCATGGAATTTTCCAGGCAAGAGTAATGGAATTATGTATACCTACTGTGATAATCATAAATCTAAGGACTTATGTGTTTGAAGAGGTACTGATAATTCTATCTGCAACAAAAGGTCCCAACAGGAGAGTCAAGAAAGACTTGATATCAGAAGTGATGTTGAGTTGTTGTTATTCAGTTGCTCAGTCACATCCAACTCTTTGCAATCCCATGGACTGCAACTCCTCAGGCTTCCCTGTCCTTCCCCATCTCCCAGAGTTTGCTCAAACTCATGTCTATTGAGTCAGTGATGCTATCCTCTGTTGTCCCCTTCTCCTCCTGCCTTCAATCTTTCCCATCATCAGGGTCTTCTTTTCCAATGAGTCAACTCTTCTCAGCAGATGACCAAAGTATTGGACTTCAATTTCAGCATCAGTCCTTCCTATGAATATTCATGGTTTATTTCCTTTAGCATTGACTGGTTTGATCTCCTTGCTGTCCAAGGGACTCTCAAGAGTCTTCTCCAGCACAGGGTTCAAAGGCATCAATGCCTTCATGCTCAGCCTTTTTTATTATCCAGCTCTTACATTCTGTACATGACTACTGGAAAAACCATAGCTTTGACTAGATGGACCTTTGTTGGCAGTGTAATGTCTCTGCTTTTTATACACTGTCTAGGTGGAGACATTAAATGAGTAGCTTTATAACAAAATTACTACAAGCATTTGTCCATTAACAAAGGATAAAATATTAAGAGGCAGAGACATAAAATGACTTGGTTGGTTCAAGCAAAAATATGAAATTGAAGGAAAAACTCTGTCATTTATAATGCTAAGAGATATTTATAAGTCTGAATAACTATACATGATGAAAGACTACTATAAACAGAGAGGCAGATAGGATCTGAGAGGATGCTTGTGACTAAAGATCTCACAATGAAGCTATTCATAATTCCCAAGCAGAGGTCCCACCTTTTTAGAAAGAATGGAAACAATGCATATGGATTTATATTAGGAACTTCCCTGAATACAGTTTATCATCAAGGAGGAGGAGAGGTTAGACTTTATTGATACCCACAGACACATTCTGTATTTCCAGAAAACAATCTTCTGGTGAGCCAGAGTGAAGAAGAAAATGAATGCTGCGTTTGGAGAATTTTTTATGTCTTCAGAAATCTATTGGGACTTCCCTGGCAGCCTGGTGGTGAAGACTGTGTTTCCACTGCAAGAAGCATAGTCCCTGGCCAGGGAACTAAGATCTTACATGCCATGTGGCATGGCCAAAAAGTGAAAAAGAACAGCAAAAAAAAAAGCAACAACAAAAATCAACTAGACAAGAAAAATGAAGCCAAAGCAACAACAAATCCTTGAATCCTGGTGCCAAAAGAAACATATTATGAAGCATGGAAACTGGCCGTACCCTAACAGGAACACCCTACAAATAGCTGTTCCAGGCAGCAAAGACTACATTGAAAAATACACAGTAATTGAAAAGGAATAGCACCGAGTCTTCACAAAGATAATTCCAGAAAAAATAAAATTGGAATGAGAGAATGAAAGAAGGAAAAACAAACCAAGAAAACTTCCCAGTAAAAACACTACCATGGGACAGAGCCTTTGACATAAACTTCAAAAGGGAAAAAGGAACCTCCATCTCAAAAGTGTAGATTCAAGAATTTTGGAGAATACAAGCCAGAAAATAGAAAAAAATTAAAAGCTAGTACAATTGAAAAATATATTCACTTAGAAATGAAGGGCAGACTGATAGCAGTACAAAAGGGATAAGCACTGTTAAATAATAGAGGGTGTTGAGGTCAGATTAAGATAAGTGAACAAAATAAGGTGAAAATCAAAGAAGACTAGGAAACAAACCAACAGATACAAAAGACTGACAAACATAATCCAAAATATGCATTCTCCTGTCTCTGTGTTTAAAAAATCTATCTTAATAGATTTAAATGCAACAAGAAAACTTTCCAGTGCCCAAGAAATGCCGCATCTACAGTCTGAAATGGAAAACCATATTCTCGGATAAATAAAACAGACAAAATAATTAATACCCACATATAAAAAAGGGGATAAAGAAAGAAATCTTCAGATATTTATATAAAATGCCATACTATCAGCATGCTCTCTGACTTCCCCACAGAAACAGCCTATACATGAAAGCACTGGGATTTTTTATGACTACCAAGTGCTCTAGGAAAAAAAAGAACTATACAGCAATTGCATATGCCCTGCTAACCTTTGGTTCCAGGGTAGAATTAAGAGATCTGTGGGATTTAACTTGGCTAAGACCTTCTTAAAACCACTCCTAGAGCTCTAACTAAAATGCTAAAAGGTGAATTAGAATGCTACATCAGAAGGGCTACTAGTGAACAGTGATTCCATTCAACTTCATAATTAAGACAAAAAAGTAGTTTAGGTGAAACAAGTTTGAATTCCCTGTGACCATCATGCTAAATGGAATGTAGGCCACATAGCTGACCATGTGTTGCTCTGGTCCACAGTTCCATTTGAGGTCTAAGCTAACAGTCCACATCAATCACCAAATGTATGTGGGCATCTTAAGATGTTTCCATTACCCAGCTGGCAATCAGTCCCAACAAATGAAATTTCCCAGATGTGATATTGTATGTAAAGAGATGTCCAATCCAAATTCCTGAATTTGTTAAGTCTATGAACTTAACAAAATGGTTATTTAACAGTAAGGTTGTAGTGATTGCATGCATCAATAGTAACTGAAATAGTCTACAAACAGTTCATTGTTATACTTAAATTATGCCTTATTAAAAATAAATCATAACCAAAAATGACAGAATTAGAAATATATACTTGTAAGTGAGCCAAATTCATCTATTATGTCAACTATTTTATCTCTACAATGGTGTTATAGTCAAATATTCACTATTCAATATTTTTAAAATATTTGAAACCTCTCTATAGAAGTTGTTATCAAAGTTTTCCAGAAGTTAGTTGAAGTACAGGATAGCAGGCTTCATAGTCCACTACTTGTTTTAAACCAAGACAAAACAAACAAACAAACAAAAAACCCAAAATGATTATGTACAAAATATATCTTTGATAAAAGACATAAATGATAACACTGTCTCCCCTACCCCCAGTGGGCAAATAGGGTAATTAAAGTAAATTAAAGGGAGGTTTACTTCTCAGCACATGTTCTTTTGTACCTCTTGTGCAGTTATTATGTGCATTTGTTTGTTCCAAAAGGGGAAAAAAAAAGTTATTTAAAAAATAATCAATTCAGATTTACCTTAAGGAGGTTGTTTAATAAGTTCTACAAAAGGATTATTAATTAATGGAACAATTAAAGCGGAGATTATCTATTTAGCAAACAGTAAGTAAATTATTCATTGGAAATGAAATTCAATATGTAACACATTCTGATTTGGTTGGCTAGTTTCATTTGATTGGTTAGTTTCTTCCAATATGTAGTTATTTAAATTAACTTTCTGTGAGAAGACTCACTGGATGCTGTCTCAAAGAATGAAGACATGCCTTAAAGACATGAGAAATGTCAAGATTTTTACTGAGTTACTTTGCAATTAATTTTATGAGTGGCTCCAACAACCGAAGTTGAAAAAAACCTTGACTCTTCAAGAATCATTCATCTTTCAAATATAATATGTTGTTGTTTTTTTATGTGGTTTTTTTAAGTCCTGCTGATTTTAGCATTACAGATTCATATGTACACTAGAGCTATGCACTATTAAAGGGAGAATTTCATAAATAGTTAAAAGTATGCTTTATCATGTGTTTCTTGGTGATTCAGTGGTAAGGAATCCGCCTGCCAGAGCAGAAGCTCAGTTCAGTTCAGTTCGGTCGCTCAGTCCTGTCGGATTCTTTGCGACCCCATGGACTGCGGCACGCCAGGCTTCCCTGTCCACCAACATCTCCTGGAGCTTGTTCAGACTCGTGTCCATCCAGTCCGTGATGCCACCCAACCATCTCCTCCTCTGTCAAGGGTTCAATCCCTGGGCGGAGAAGATCCCCTGGAGGGAAAAACGGCAACCCACTCCAGTCTTCTTGCCTGGGAAATCACATGGTCAAAGGAGCCTGGCGGGTTACAGCCCACATGGTTGAAAACTAGTTGGACATAATTTAGCAACTAAGTAACAGCATCATGCTTCATCTTATATTGTTAAACAAGTCTTATAAACTAGTTCTTAATTTGCCAAAATATATTTTCAGATACTTGTGAATCCAAGCAAATACAGCATAAGACAACATAACATAATACAACATAATATGAATAATGGAGTACATAATCTGAGAATTCTTGAGAATCTGGAATATATTAACTTTCTCTTAAATGCAGTAGCTCTGAGACATTTCTTTGTAGTCATTTAACATTGTGCATAATCTATGATCCTTTCTGACTGTAACACACTAATCATTGCAGATTTCTGATGTGAAAAATAATTTAGATAGCTTGCTCTTCAATTCACCAGGATAGAAAAACATTTTTAAAATATCAATAATCAGATGACATTTAACACACTTGACTGAATTTTTTGAATGACAGAACAAAAACAAATGGTGTATTCTAAAAGGAATAAATAGATACTAACTTTATATTTACTTTGGGATTTAACAAAACTCAATTCACTATTTTCCTTTAACTAAATTTACTTTCTTCATTTCATATCATAATTAGTTAGAGCCAAGCAGATATATTCTATGAGCTGTGAGGAGATCATCTTCTTTAACAAGGTGATGAAACCCTTCCTGGTGTTTAGTGAAAATATTTTCTTCATGGTTGATATTTTCTGATAAAGAAAATCTTTCCTTATCATTTCTAACACTTCCCCTATTGTATTAAGATAAATATATACTAATATAAGGAATATGTTCATGATCAATTAAATTATTAAGACAAATTCCTACATAATATCTACTGATAGTCTCATCTGTACAGGCAATATATCTTTACCTGATTAATTCAAACCAGTATTATTTATGAAACTTGTCAGTGCTTCTCTCTTCTTTATCAAGTGTGGGTCTCAACTTTTTTTTCTTTTACTTTCATTTGAATATTTGGAGAATGTCACATATTCTCCTCTCCAATCAGAAAGCTTTCTTCCTGTCAAATATTCTTTTTCTCCCTAACTATATAAAATTTTCCCAAATCTGATTCTATAATGGCTTTAGTTATATAACAACTACAATAACTTTCTGCCACAATATTTTATTAAAATGGACTTAACTTTTACATTTGTGACTCATGCCTACATTAGGCCCTTGAAGAGCACATTTTATTTTTTTAGTTTTTGACATGTTCCATTTTTAGTTTGCCATTGTAATCTCTGTTTGCAAAAAATCATATAAAATAAAAAATAAGTTAATATACTGTACCAATGTAACACTGTCATCATGTTTGGCATGTCACCTGTCATCCATTCTTCCTGTATTAAAACTTTTAATTTAAAATAATATGTCTACAAAATAGCACATCAGATAATATATACTTCTTTTATTATAAAGATATAAATAAGTAGCTAAAAGACACTTCTATCCATAAGATGGATAAGAGGAAGTAATGCTAGACAAGAAAACTGACTGCTTTAAAATGCATGGCTTTTTTGAGGCTGACATTTTAATAATACTTCTCTGGAGTTGCATTGTCCCCTTTTTCTTTGCCATTCCCATAAAGAGAGATTATTATCCTAATTAGAGCTGTTAAATGTTAGAAGAGAAAAATGTGTGAGCAAGCTCTTTCTTTTTCTTCTCCCAAGGACAGCAAGTCTTCTAAGTTATGAAGATAAACTCAGTAAAATTGCTCATAGAAAAGAAAATTTTACCTCCCTTAGAAGAAACTTGGGTGTCTAACATGAAATTTAGAATAGAAAAAACTGTATAATACTTCATGCTTAAAACTCTCTTTGGCTGAAGCTGTTAGGAAATTATTTCCTATTAAGCCAGTCCTTGAAAGTGTATGTATGCTCTAGTGTTTGTTATATTTAAATATATTGTCCGTATTGAGAGGCAAACAAAAGTGCTAGTATTCAAACATAAAGATCAAGCATACTTTAATTTAACATTCTCAACTTTTTAAATACTCTAATGCAATTCATTACAAACACAATGTTAATATAGATTAACTTATGTATATCATACCTAGCTGTTACTTTATTAAAATCAGCTCCAGAATAGTACCAAAAAGGGATCAGAACTATTTTAGACACCAAAAATTCATTTGGAGGCATTTTAAAATAATTTAGGCTTTCCTTGTGGCTCAGCTGGTAAAGAATCTCCCTCTGTCTGTTAACATACCCACTAAGGCTGAGAAAAACTTTTGAGATTTTATTTACAAACCCACAAACTTTTCTCTAGTATGCTAGTAAATATAAAGATAAAGTAAATGGTTCAAAAAATAAAATGCACTGCCTAGTGAAATAAATGGAAATAAAAATTAAAACAGGCACAATAATTTTTTTTAAATACTAATACAAAAAAGTCTATCTTCTTTTATCCACCAAACATCTTCCTCTTCACTAAATTTTTTAATAATACATATTTTTTAAATTTAGTCCTTATTCAGTTTATTCCTTTATTCAACTATTAGATGCATGTGTGCATGCTAAATCACTGTCATGTCCAACTCTGTGAGATCCTACGGACTTATAGCCTATTTGGCTCCTCTGACCCTGGGATTCTCCAGAAAAGAATACTGGAGTGGGTTGCCATTTCCTTCTCCAATGCATGAAAGTGAGAAGTGAAAGTGAAGTCACTCAGTTGTTTCTGACTTTTCGTGACCCCATGAACTGCAGCCCAGCAGGCTCCTCCATCCATGGGATTTTCCAGGCAAGAGTACTGGAGTGGGTTGCCATTGCCTTCTCTGCAAAGAGGGGCTAAATAGGGTCAAATAGCATCAGACAGTGTGCTACATACACATGGTAAATCAAGAAAAACTCAATGTGATATTTCCAAGAAACCAACTGTCTAGCAGATTTCATTTATTAAAGTTTGATCATTATGAAATCTTAAAGATTAGACTTGTATATGGTTAACACTCAAATTGTTTGACCAAGCAATTTTCCACCCTTCAGGTGTAGTAGTCTTTGTTTTTGTTTTTTTTTTTCCTTTGCATTATAATACAATTTTTCTCATTTTCAAAAAAAAAAAAAAAAAAGATTCAAGTTACCAGTATATAAAACATCATTTTTTTTCTTTATCATGCATTGAGTAGTAAGAAAGCCAGTAGTTACTGACTTTGACTTTTATGCATACTTATAATATTATAATATTATAAGCAATAATATTATAATATTATTGCTTTCAGTATGCATTCAACATTTTTTGATCAACTTATTTATTCAATATATTTTAACTCATTTATTCTTTTTTGGTATGGTTGATTTTTTTCTTCATATGTTTAATTATTTTTTTTTACATTGGAGTATAGTTGGCTTACATTGTTGTGTTAGTTTCTGCTGTATAGCAAAGTGAATCAGCTTGATATGTATGTATGTATGTGTGTATGTATATGTTCACTTTGATATATATGTATATACATTTGTATGTGTATACATACATACACACACATATATATCATACAAACATACACACATATATATATATCAAGCTGATTCACTTTGCTGTGCAGCGGAAACTAACACTGCAGTGTGAACACGGGCTTCCCAGGTGGTGCTGATGGGAAAGAGCCTGCCTGCCAATGCAGGTAGATGCAAGAGATGTGGGCTCAGTCCCTGAGTTGGGAAGATGCCCTGGAGGAGGTCACAGCAACCCACTCTAGTATCTTGCCAGGAGAATCCCGTGGACAGAGGAACCTGGTGGGTTACCATCCATGGGTCTGCAGAGTTGGACATGACTGAAGCAACTTAGCACACACACACACACACACACACACACACGTATATCCACTCATTTTTAGATTCTATTCCCCTTTTACGTCATTAAAGAGTGTTAAATAGAGTCCCCTGTGCTACACGTGAGGTTCTTAGTTACCTTATGTACTGTGTATATGTATCTCCCAATTTATTCCTCACTCCCCTTTCCCACTTGGTAACCATAGTTTGTTTTCTTATCTGTGACTCAATTTCTGTTTTTTAAGTAGGTTCAGTATGACAATCTCTGAGTCCCAGGAGTGAGATTGCTAGATCATATGGTAGCTCTATTTTTTTTTTTTTTTTTTTTTAAAAGGAAACTATCAACCAAACAAAATAAAGACAGCAGCAACAAAAACCACAAAGTGGGAGAAAGTATTTGTAAACAAAGTGACCAAGACAAGGGATTAATCTCTAAATCATAGAAACAACTATTGCAGCTCAATATCAAAAATAACAAATAATCAAATAAAAAATGGTTGAAAGTCCTAAAAAGACACTTCTCCAAAGACATACAGATGGCCAAGAGGCACATGAAAAAATGCTCAACATCACTAATTATTAGAGAAATGCAAATTGAAACTACCATGAGGTGTGACCTCACACCCATTAGAATGGTCATCATCAAAAATCTACAAACAACAATTGCTGGAGAGGATGTGGAGATAAGGGAACACTCCTACCCTGTTGGTGGGAAAGTAAATTGACACAGCCATTATGGAGAACAGCGTGGAGATTCCTTAATAAGCATTCAGCATATTTTTATAAATCCCATTTTCTTGCAGGTACTTGTCTAGGCCATAGATGTTTATATATTTAGTTGGAACCAAAATAGTATGTGCCTTCACAGGGGCGTATATTTAAGTCTTGATGATGACTAAGTTCTAAGTGAAGAAGTGAATATAATGCTACAATACTTTCTGTGAATTATCATAATGAATATATATGCAGAATGTGACAGAAAGTCAGGGTGTCCAAGTAGCCCTGTGTCAGGAAGCATTTAACAGTAAGATTCCTGTGTGCTTGAGCCCTCTGTTCCTTATCAGTCCTTGTCAGGGGTGAGAGGAGCAGGCAAGCCTCTCCCAGCATAGGATTTCCTTCATTAGCTTTTCCATTTGGTGAAAGGGGCTATTTAAGACCCTCTTTTGTTATGGGTCGCCTCTTGGCCATGTGGCCTCTATTGCTCCTTGTTTCCTTGGTAACTTGTAAAGTCAGGTCTCTTGATCTTTATCTAAAGAAGCTACTGGTATATATATTCTTACAGAATTCAGTAAAGCACCTTTGTTCCATCAGAGCTTAGGTCCCCGCGTCTTTCTTTCTTTCTCTTTCTCTATATCTCTACTTCTGGCTCATTCCCTGGAGCGCGAAAGCCGGCTGCATAACCAAGGGAATATTAGCCTCTTTCCTTCTTTCACTCTCTCATCGTTGACTCCGGACCACCAGGTCCCAGTCCAATAAAGAACCCACAGCCCTGAGGGATTCAGAGCAGGGCGGATGCTTCAGATGACTCTTAAAAGATAAACTTTGAGTATATCAAATAGAGTAGTGCATTCAAGAGAGAGAGATGGGAGACTTGTGAAGGCCTGGCCTAAAACCTTCTTCAGCACTCCCAATGATAGTATAAACACTTACTCCCTGTATTATGTCTCTTTAAGGTAACTAGAATGGTTTGTTTCTTGAAATTGAAACTAACTTAATCTAATATTATAGACTCAACAAAAGTTATCCATAGAATAAGAGGTATATACTCAGAGCATAACATGGAGTTATTGATAATTATAAGCCAAGGCCACACATAAAGAAGCAGAAGTAGCCCTTTGAAAATTATATAAAATCATAAAGGAACATATACACTAAGAATGAAAACTTAGATTTTGTAATAGGAGGTCGAAGATCATTGGTACATGTTAAACATTTCAGTAACATACACAAGATGCATTTAAGAATGAGACTTTGGAAGTGGCACTATAGATTTTCTGAAGAGGAGAAAACCTAGAAAGCTGGTATGAAGACCAGCTACCTATTCAAAAGGTCCTAAAAAGAAATGAAAATAAGTTCTAAATGGATTCAAATCCTAAATGTCAGACCATGAAACTCCTAGAGGTGAACATAAGCAGAACACACTTTGATTTAAATTATATTAATGTTTTCTTTGTCCTATTGATACCAAGCCCAAGCTCACTCTGCTTACTGTAGGAAAGGCCAATAAATCCAAGGGACAAAGTGTTAAGGCAAGGAAGAGAACTTTATTTGGCAAGACAGCTGACCAAGAAGATGATAAACTAATGTCTCAAAATAACCGTCTTGTTGGGGCCTGGATGCCTGTTTTTTTTTTTTTTTTTGGTATGGATCAGAGGTTAGGGTAGATGAAGAAGCAAAGTGAAAAGACTGTTTAATTCTTGCAAATACATGCTGCTGCTGCTGCTGCTGCTGCTAAGGCACTTCAGTCGTGTCTGACTCTGTGCGACCCCACAGACGGCAGTCCACCAGGCTTCCCCGTCCCTGGGATTCTCCAGGCAAGAACACTGGAGTGGGTTGCCATTTCCTTCTTCAGTGCATGCATGCATGCTAAGTCGCTCAGTCATGTCTGACTCTGTGAGACTCTACGGTCAGCAGCCCACCAGGCTCCTCTGTCCACAGGATTCTCTAGGCAAGAATACTGCAGTGGGTTGCCATTGCCTTCTCCTGCAAATACCTACTAGAACACCAAGCCTCTGGCAGGGCATGTATTAATTCCTTCTTTTTTACAGTCATTCACAGGGAGGCAGGGTCAGATTATCTCCCTGTGAGCTAAACAAAGTCACTTTAGTTTTAAACGTCAGGTAGAGGGGGCAGGCTTCTCTGATTATATGATTATAATAGCAAAAACAGAGAAAACAAGGGTTAAAATCACAGAAATAGATCCACCATAGAGTCAAAATTAACCCTTCCTCGTTATACTATCTCCAAAAGCAAAAGAAATATAAGCAAAAATAAACCAATGGGACTTAATTAAACTTAAAATCTTTTGCACAGCAAAGGAAAACTTTGGATAAAATGAAAAGTCAGCCTACTGAATGGTAGGAAATATTTGCAAGTCATATGACCAATTAGGGGATAAAATCGAAAATATTTAAATGGCTCATACAACTAAAAATCAAAAACATACAAACAGCCCAATTAAAAAATGGGCAAAAGACCTGAATATTTTTCCAAACAGAAAATGCAGAAGGCCAACAGGCACATGAAAAGATGCTCACCATTGCTAATCTTCAGGGAAATTCAAATCAAACCACAATGAGCTGTCACCTCACACCTGTCAAATGGCTATCATCAAAAAAGAACAAAAATAACAAATATTGTCAAGGATGTGGAGAAAAGAGAACCCTCATACACTGTTGGTGGAAATGTAAGTTGGTGTGGTTGCTGTGGAAAAACAGCATGGGGATTTCTCAAAAAATAAAAACATTAGAGAGCAATTTCACTCCTGGGTATATATCCAACAAAACAAAAATTTATTCAAAAAGAAACATGCATTCTGTGCAACATTCATAGCAGCATTATTAATGAGTGTCACTCTCTGAAAGCAACCTAGTTGTCCATCAACAGATGAATGGATACAGAAGATGTGATACATTTACAGAATGTGATGTCTCTGCTTTTTAATACACTGTTGAGATTTGTCATAGCTTTTCTTCCAAGGAGAGTCTTGGAAGAGTCTTAATTTCATGGCTGTAGTCACCATCTGCATTGATTTTGGAACCCAAGAAAATGAAATTGACACTGTTTCCACTTTTTCCCCGTCTATTTGCCATGAAGTGATAGCACTTGATGCCATGATCTTAATTTTTTGAATGTTGAGTTTTAAGTGAGCTTTTTCACTCTCCTCTTTCACCTTCATCAAGAGGCTATTTAGTTCTTCTTTGCTTTCTGTCGTTAAAGTGGTATCATCTGCACATCTGAGGTTGTTGATATTTCTGCTGGCAATTTTGATTCCAGCTTGTGAGTTAAGGCTTTAGTGTAGTCAGTGAAGCAGAAGTAGATTTTTTTTTTTTAATTCCCTTGTGTTTTCTATGATCCAGCATATGTTGACAAATTGATCTCTGTCTCCTCTGCCTTTTCTAAATCCAGGTTGTACATCTGGAAGTTCTCAGTTCACATACTGCTAAAGCCTAACTTGAAGGATTTTGAGCATAATCTTGCTAGCGTGTGAAGTAGTAGTAATAGTACAGTAGTTTGAGTATTCTTTGGCATTGCCTTTTTTGGGGATTTGAGTGAAAATTGACCTTTTCCAGTCCTGTGGCCACTGCTGAGTTTTCCAAATTTGCTGGTACAATGAGTGGAGCACATTAACAGAATCATCTTTAAGGTTTTGAAATATCTCATCTGGAATTCCATTACCTCCTCTAGCTTTGTTAGTGATGCTTCCCAAGGCCCACTTGACTTCACATTCCAGGATGTCTTGCTCCAGGTGAGTGATCACACCTCTGTGGTGATCCTGGCCATCTCCCAGCATTTGCTCCAGCTTTCCCTGGACCCACTTCCAGCCCCTTCAGAGGGCTTTTTCTTGACCCCTGATCGCCTGACACCTGACAGCCAGTGAAGTTTTATACACTCAATGAGAATCAGCAGTGGGACAACCAGGATGCCAGACATATCATCCTAATACCTTGAGCAGCTGAAGGCCTGACAAAACATGGTCCACTGGAGAAGGGAATGGCAATCCACTTCAGTGTTCTTGCCTTGAGAACCCCATGAACAGTATACATGGGTTAAATCCTTTAACAATTGTGAATCACTATATTATACAACTATAAATTATATAATACTGTAGATTAACTTTACTTCAATTTAAAAATGAAAAGGGTCTGAATGGTGGCACCAATGATTACTTTGTAGAAAGGAGATGGCTTTTGAGACAGAAAGTGAGAATTAGAGTAAGATGAAGTGAATATGATTGGGGAGGGAGAGGTGTGTCTGTAAATAACAGTTCCAATTAGTTTCTGGCCTGAAGAGAGAAAAATGGAGAGGAAGGTGGTGGTGATTTGCCAGGAAGGACAGAGGAAGTAGTGGGTGATGTTGTGCAACTGAAGAAGATAATAATGAGTTCAAATTTGATAATGACTTGGTCATGAGTCAACTAAACTTTTCTGGTCTCTCCAGTAACCAAAAACAATAGTTCTGCTCTTCTAAAAAGATACGATTAAAAAAAAAAAAATTCCACAAGGACTTTAATGTCTGTGTTTTAGATCTTCTTATAAATAAGGAGTCACTTTTCTTACCATCTGTTTCACCTGCTTACCTGCTTTGAATATGCAGTCCCATTTTAGCTACAAAGTTGCAAACACTAGATTCACAGGGGACTCTGGAAAATTATGTCAAGCCTTAGAGATTTTTACATTATGGCTTACCATCCAAATGGAAGTAAAAGTTTTGAGGGCTATTGAACAGTAAATGTTCCACATGTATCATATTACATGTGTTAAAGAATTTGACGTCAACTTGCTATGAAAATGCAGTGTTCAATTTCCCAAAGATGTCAGATTCTACACCTATAGTAAGATTTTCTAGTACTTCAACAATGCATCACATAAAAACAGACAATGATAGACACTGATGAAATATTTTCTAAGAACATATTTAACTCTGCATTTGAGGTATGTTTATCCATCTTTTTCCAACAGTCTTGACTTATTTAGCTTTGCGTAACATTCAGACACATTTAAGGGCAACTGTGGGATGTTTCAGGCTTCCCAGGCTCAGTTGTAAAGAACCCACCTGCCAATGCAGGAGACACAGGAAATGTGGGTTCCATCCTGGGTTGGGAAGATCCTGTGGAGGAGGAAATGGCAACCCATTCCAGTATTCTTGCCTGGAAAATTCCATGGAGAGAGGAGCCTTTTGGGCTACAGACCATAGGGTTGCAAAGAGTCTGAGACAGCTGAGCAACTGAGCACACACACACACACACATGAGATATTTCCAGGTTAATGTCATGGAAAAGATAAGGGTTTTTTTCTTTTCTTAATATATATATTTTATTGAGGTATAGTTTACTTACTGTGTTTCAAGTGCACAGCAAGGTGATTCAGTTATACACACACACATATATTTTAAGATGATTTTCCATTATAGGGTATTGCAAGATATTGACTATACTTATCTATGCTATATGGTAAACCTTTGTTACTTGTTGCATATCTATTTTTCTTTAAATTAGAAATCTAGCATTCTATTCATACTAAAAATTCTTTCTTTACATATGTAACCAAATATGCACAAATCATGTGTCCATTATATACTTAAAATAATAAGGGGCAATGTTAAACTTCCACTTTAGAGCACAGCTTGTATTAAATGAAGAGACAAGATATGGAGTTCAGTCTTCACTCTGAACATTTGTTTTTCTTTTGCCTCTCTATCAATTCATGACCTCACTTTAAGGAGCTTGTGTTTATAGCGTCTTGGTCAGCAGTGCCTTCACTAATACAGAATTCAACATCAACACAAATATGCCAGATGCTTAAAAAGATGTTTTAACACAGAGATTATCAGAGAAATGAGGTCATTCTGAAAGGGAAGATAAAATTCAATCAATGTTCAACCAAACATGTGAAAGCAATTATGGGCAGAGAGCATCACAGAAATAGGATGTTGTAGCAGGTTACAATAGGATGTAGAAAGGTTACAGGACCAGAAAGGAAAGACTCAGTTTAAAATGTGGAACTAAGGATGGGCTTGAAAGAATATGTGATTTGGGATAAAATGTTCATAGTATTTCTTTCATCTCTTTCCTACTACATTGAAATTGTGTTGAGAAAATATCTATAATTTTGTCAATCAAACTATTAAAATACTTTAGTCCAAAAATATTTCAGTAGCCTGAAATGTTATAAGAAGACAGAAAATATAAAATGTTAAGTATCATAATCTAGTTGGAGCTAAATAGTGTGTTTAATCAAAATATTTCAAAGTAACCTACAGTTATAACAGGTAACTAACTGTCTTATTTATTTCATGATTATATTAACATGGACAATGTTAAAATATATGTTAATGGTTACATGCATATTAACTTTGTTTTCATTATCAGAAATAACATAAATGTCAGGAAGCTTTTATTTTTTCCCATTAAGTAATGAAGACAGTAAAGTGAAAGAAATCTTAAATTTATTCAGTTATAAATGTTTTTTCATAAAATATGGATTTGAAAAACTTGGATATTTTATAGCACATATACACTGCCTTGAAGGACAATATGTATCTCTTTATTGATTGTAAAATCGAACCAGGAACCACGCATTATTGAAAAGTGGTTGCTAAATTTTCAAGTTATAGATAATGATCTAAAAACTATTTCATTTATTAGAGTAGATAAAAATAAAGCCTATGAAGAGGCCATTAAAGATCTTTTAAACTATGTATTTTTTTAACTTTCTCTTGAAAGAATATACAAAACATATTAGTTCAGTTCAGTCGCTCAGTCATGTCCAACTCTTTGCAACTGAATGGACTACAGCACACCAGGCTTTCCTGTCCATCACCAACTCTCGGAGCTTAGTAAAACTCTAGTTCATTGAGTCAGTGATGCCATCCAACCATCTCATTCTCTGTCGTCCCCTTCTCCTGCTTTCAATCTTTCCCAGCATCTGGGTCTTTTCAAATGAGTCAATTCTTCGCATCAGGTGGCCAAAGTATTGGAGTTTCAGCTTCAGCATCAGTCCTTCCAATGAATATTCAGGACTGCTTTCCTTTAAGATTGACTGGTTGGATCTCCTTGCAGTCCAAGGGACTCTCAGGAGTCTTCTCCAACGCCACAGTTCAAAAGCATCAATTCTTTGGGGCTCAGCTTTCTTTACAGTCCAACTCTCACATCCATTTGTGATTACTGGAAAAACCATAGCCTTGATTATACAGACCTTTGTTGGCAAAGTAATGTCTCTTCTTTTTAATATGCTGTCTAGGTTGGTCATAACTTTTCTTCCAAGAAGCAAGCATCTTTTAATTTTATGACTGCAGTTACAATCAGTAGTGATTTTGGAGCCCCCCAAAGTAAAATCTCTCACTATATCAATTGTTTCCCCATTGATGTGTCATGAGGTGATGGGACTGGATGCCATGATCTTAGTTTTCTACATGTTGAACTTTAAGCCAACTTTTTCACTCTCCTCTTTCAGTTACATCAAGTGACTCTTTAGTTCTTCACTTTCTGCCACTAGGGTCGTGTCCTCTGAAGTTATTGATATTTCCCCCAGCAATCTTGATTCCAGCTTGTGCTTCATCCAGCCCAAAATTTTGCATGATGTACTCTGCATATAAGTTAAATAAGCAGGATGAGAATATACAGCCTTGATGTACTCCTTTCCTGATTTGGAACCAGTCTGTTGTTCCATGTCCAGTTCTAACTGTACCTTCTTGACCTGCATACAGGTTCTCACGAGGAAGATCAAGAGGTCTGGTAGTCTCATCTCTTTCAGAATTTTCCACAGTTTGTTGTGATCCACATAGTCAAAGACTTTGACATAGTCAATAAAACAGAAGTAGATGTTTTGGGGGGAACTCTTACTTTTTTGATGATCTAACAGATGTTGGCAATTTTGATCTCTGGATCCTCTGCCTTATCTAAATCCAGCTTGAACATCTGGAAATTCATGGTTCATGTACTGTTGAAGCCTGGCTTGGAGAATTTTGAACATTACTAGCATGTGAGATGAGTGCAATTGTGCAGTAGTTTGAACATTCTTTGGCATTCCTTTTCTTTGGGATTGGAATGAAAACTGATCTTTCCCAGTCCTGGGGCCACTGCTGGCCCCAGATTTGCTGGTGTATTGAGTGTAGCACTTTCACAGCATCATCTCTCAGGATTTGAAATAGCTCAGCTGGAATTCCATCACCTCCACTAACTTTGTTCGTAGTGATGCTTCCTAAGGCCCACTTGACTTCACATTCCAGGATGTCTAGCTCTAGGTGAAGTGATCACACCATCATGGTTATCTAGGTCATGAAGATCTTTTTTGTATAGTTCTTCTGTGTATTTTTGCCTGCTCTTCTTAATATCTTCTTAATACCTTCTTAATATCTTCTGCTTTTGTTAGGTCCATACCATTTCTGTCCTTTATTGAGCCCATCTTTGCATGAAATATTCCCTTGGAATCTCTAATTTTCCTGAAGACATTTTTAGTCTTTCCCATTCTATTGTTTTCCTCTATTTCTTTGCACTGATTACTGAGGAAGGCTTTCTTATCTCTCCTTGCTATTTTTGGAACTCTGTATTCAAATGGGTATATCTTTCATTTTCTCTTTTGCATTTAGCTTCTCTTCTTTTTGCAGCTATTTGTAAGCCCTCCTCAAACAACCATTTTGCCTTTTTGCATTTCTTTTTCTTGGGTATAGTCTTGTTCACTACCTCCTGTGCTATGTCATGAACCACCATCCACAGGTCTTCAGGCAGTCCATCAGATCTAATCCCTTGAATCTCTATGTCCCTTACACTGTATAATCATAAGGGATTTGATTTAGGTCACACCTGAATGGTCTAGTGGTTTTCCCTACTTTCTTCAATTTAAATCTGAACTTGGCAATAAGGAGTTCATGATCTGAGCCACAGTCAGCTCCCAGTCTTGTTTTTGCTAACTGTATAGAGCTTCTCCATCTTTGGCTGCAAAGAATATAATCAATCCGATTTTGGTGTTGACCACCTGGTGGTGTCCATGTGTAGAGTATTCTCTTGTGTTGTTAGAAGAGGGTGTTTTCTATGACCAGTGCATTCTCCTGGCAAAACTCTGCTATCTTTGACCTGCTTCATTCTGTACTCCAAGGCCAAATTTGCCTGTTACTCCAGGTAGCTCTTGACTTCCTACTTTTGCAGTCCAGTCCCCTATAATGAAGGGGACATCTATTTTGGTGTTAGTTCTAGAAGGTTTTTTAGGTCTTCATAGAACCATTTGACTTCAGTGTCTTCAGCTTTACTGGTTGATGCTGTAAAGAGCAATATTGCATAGGAACCTGGAATGTTAGATCCATGGATCAAGGCAAATTGGAAGTGATCAAACAGGAGATGGCAAGAGTGAGCATCGACATTTTAGGAAGCACCAAACTAAAATGGACTGGAATGGGTGAGTTTAACTCAGAACACCGTTATATCTCCTACTGTGTGCAAGAATCCCTTAGAAGAAATGGAGTAGCCATCATAGTCAACAAAAGAAGAGAATTTCACAAACCTGATGTGCACAGCCTGATTATCACAAATGAATACAACCTGTAACCACCACCAAAGTTAGAAATGGAACATTATCACTAGCTCTCTAAAATGTCCTGTTCCAAAGTCTGTCCTGCTCTACTGAAGGTAATCACTTTTCTGACTTCTAACTCCATACATTAGATTAAATATTGTTGCCTTTTTTAAACATGGAATTGTACATTTTTTTTTTTTTGGTTGCACTGCTTTTGCACTAGCTTCTATTTATTTGTGAAGTCCAAGTTGCTGTATATAGCAGCAATTCCTTCATATTTGTTGATGCATATTAATCCTGTGAATGAATATATATTTATTTACTCATTTTTTGATGGGCATATAAATGCTATATACTGATGTATGTCCCCCATCATATACTGAAGCCCTAACCATTCAGTGTGACTGTTTCTGAAGACAGGATCTTAGGAGGTAATCAAGGTTATGTGACTTCATTAAGGGTAGCACCCTTAATCTGATAGGACTGTCACCTGATAGAGGAAGATATTTCTGTCTGTCTGTTACTCTATCTGCCAAGTGAGAACACAGCACAAAAAGAGCCACATGCAAGCAAGGAAAAGTCTCACCAGAAACCAAATCCTTCGAAAACATTGATCCTGGACTATCTAGCTTCCACAACTCTGAGAAATTAAATTTTAGTTTTAAACAGCTTAAACATTACCCAGCCTATGTTATTTTATTATTGCAACATGAGGAGCAAACTAAAACAGACATACAGATTGCTTTTAACTGGGGGCTATTCAGAACAATTATTTTATTTGCAGCATTCTTGTACATTCTTCTGCTTTGGAACACATATGCATAATTTCTGTTGTGTTTACTTCAGAGGGTATATGTATGTTCAAATTGAATAGATAATTGCTATTTTTCAGTAGGTAAATCATGTCTGACTCTGAAACCCCATGGACTATGGAATGCCAGGCTCCTCTGTCCTTTACTATCTTTCACAGTTTGCTAGATTCATGTCCTTTGAGTTGGTGATGCTATCTAACCATCTCTTACTTTGCCACACTCTTGATAATAAGGGTTTCAAAAAGGTTAGATTTTTAAACCCTCACCATCTATGACTGTTGACAGTTACAATTGATCTACATTCTAATTACAACTTGTTACTGGAAATATCTATAGTTTCAACTGTTTTGGTTTGTATATTCTTATGTCTTCAACGACATAGTGTGGAACACTTTTTCATGATTATTGGCTATTTGGATGTCATTTTACATGAGGAACCTCTTGAGTCTTTTAACATGTTTTCCCCATTAAATTGTCTTTTTCTAAATAATTTGTAGTAGTTTTTAACATCTTAATTTCTTGACAGATGATATCTTTCCTAAAGGTTTTCTGATGTAACCTCATATATTTTAAAGTAATGACCTTTAAAGTAAGTACTAGCAACTCCTGGTATTTCCTTTTGTGTACAGTGATGGCATTAAAAAATAAAAAAGTGTGCTCATTTGAGAAACTTCAAAGGCCAACAGTATCCTTAAAATGGAGAAAATGTTCTTTATTTAGCAAAGTCTAACGTGATGGATAGAGGTTCTGTATCTACACACAGTTGGGAAACCTGTGAGGTTTAGTTATGCATCTGCTATTTTATAAAAGGAGACACTGTTTCCCAGGACTCATTTATTGGACTTATACAGTCATTGTTTGCAAAATCTTATCCTGCAACGCTTAGTAGGAATCTCTTTTACTGGCATAACAGTTATCAAGTCTTTGAGAGAGAGATAAGGTCTTAAATAGAATTATATTCTGAACATTTTGTAATGAAATGGGATTAGGATATGACATTTTCTCTAGTAAAGTTTATTAACTTATCAGAAGTTAAGTCTGGAACCCTAAGTCCTAAGTTGGAACTTTGCGATGTGCTTTTGCTTTTACTTTTTTCCCCCAGAAAGTGGAAATGCCACTCTTAGGAAGAATAGAGAGATAGGAGTTTATTTAGTGCCAAACTTACCTGGGTTCCATCCATAGCTATATGATTCAATCAAAGTCTTGCCATAATCATTACAGATGCTTCTGAAAATAGGACCCATTTTTGCTGAGTTCTCATTTTGAAAATAAGATTGTGGGTAGAAAACTATGCAAAATTTTCAAAATTATATGAATTATTGTCGTAGGCTGGAATTGAGAGTGACAAAAGATTTTCCTGTTTTTAGCCTGAAGGCTGAAATTTACAAAAATTTTAAACACTGCAGAATTCTTTTGAAGACACTTCTGATGACTTTAAACTCAGCATAGAGATGTTTAATTATTTTCTTCCTAAAATTGTCACTAACAGTATTACATACTTTGTAAGGATGACAATTGGATTGAGGACAAAGGAAATGATTTCACTCTGTCTCAATTTAAAGTCTTAGATGCTGCTGGTATTTCTTGACCCAAGATGAATCAATTTCTGACAAGATGAGCTAGAAGAAATCTAATTTTGTTTAACAAAATTTATATTTGATATATATATCTTTGTATATATATGTACATATATATATACACACACAGAGAGAAAGCTGAAATGACTGAATTTTAAATGATTATTATTCACAATGTCTAGTCAAAAACCCTAACATAATTCAGCTTCAAATTCCATTCAAATTATGGAAACTAAAGGCAATAGTATTTTGTGTTCTAGCAAAACTTTTATTGATTTTCTCATGGATTATCTAATAGGGTATTCATGAAAAAGTGACAGTGTCTCCATAATGGTTACTTTATATTAGGAAAATGATTTCTTTATTCAACAAAATAAATTGAACCATAATAGGCCTATATGTTCACATGTAAATTTTATTAGGAAAGTCCATTACATCAATTATACTAAAGGAACCTAGTAAAAGAGTATTTAAAATCTGTAGATTGAAGAAAGAATAATTGTACTTTTTGCATGGAAAAATTTACACTATTGATTAGATTCTAGAGATATATCATTGCACAAGATTTTTAGGGTTCTGTAAGACCATTTGCAAAAGATACTGTAAGCAAGACTCATAAGTAGGACCTTTGGTATTTTAATAATGGAAAAATAATAGGTGAGATCAAAAATACTGTCAAATCTTGAGATATGATATTAGTGCAAATGGTATCACTTAGTGTGGACTTAGGATATCATTTTATATGGGAAATGTTACAAGGAAAAAATATGTATACTTTGTATATCCTGAGCTAATGAGAAAGTATACATATAGTCCAATTAATTTGCCTTAGGGATTTTTAAATTATTTTGGGCACAAGGTCAAAGCTATGAATCCAGAATTCATTCCTGCCAAGAGTTTACCTATTCCCTGTTCCCTTCATCAATGACTTTGAAAACTAACCCACAGAATGCAATAAACCTTCAAACCTCTGATTGTTTCCTGCCCCATTGTATTCTGAGAATCGTTTTCACTAAATAGAGGTAGCAAGATGACTAAAGACAAAAACAAAGGGTGGAGTAATGCTATTTTGAAACTTTAGCCTTCATGATGAAGAAGCATCACCATGAGAGATGTTGTTATTGTTCAGTCACTAACTCGTATCTGACTCTTCGGGACCCCTTGGACTTCAGCACACTAGACTCCTCTGCCTCCACTATTCCCAGAGTTTGCTCAAATTCATGTCCACTGAGTTGGTGATGCTATTTAATAACAATCTCTTCCTCTACCTCCCCTTTCTCTTTTTCCTTCATTCTTTCCCAGCATCAGAGTCTTTTCCAAAGAGTCGGCTCTTCACACCAGGTGGCCAAAGTACTGGAGCTTCAGCTTCAGCATCAGCCAAATCAACAAATCAATTTCTTTAAAAATTGACTGGTTTGAACTCCTTGCACTGCAAGAGACTCTCAGGAGTCTTCTGCAGCACTACATTTCAAAAGCATCAATCCTTGGGCACTGAGCCTTCTTCATGAGCTAACTCTCACATCTGTACATGACTACTGAAAAAACTGTATCTTTTTTTTTCTAATGAACCTTTGTGGCTAGTGTTTTGAAAGTGATGTCTTGGCTTTTTAATATGCTTTTAGGCTTGCCATAAGTTTCCTTTCAAGAAACAATCATCTTTAATTTCATGGCTGCAGTTACTATCCACAGTGATTTTTGAAGTCCAAGAAAATAAAATCTGTCACTGCTTCCACTTTTTCTTCTTCTATTTGACATGAAGTGATGGGACCAGGCACCATGATCTTAATTTTTTGAATGTTGAGTTTTAAGCCAGCTCTCCTCTTTCACTTTCATGAATACACCATTTAGTTCCTCTTCACTTTCTGCCATTAAAGTGGTATCATCTGCATATCTGAAATTGATGCTATTTCCCCCAGCAGTCTTGATTCCAACTTGTGATTCATCCAGCCAGAATGATGTAGAGACATTACTTTGCCAGCAAAGGTCCGTCTAGTCAAAGCTATGGTTTTTACAGTAGTCATGTATGGATGTGAGATTTGGACTATAAAGAAAGCTGAGCTCTGAAGAATTTATGCTTTTGAACTGTGGTGTTGGAGAAGACTTTTGAGAGTCCCTTGGACTGCAAAGAGATCCAACCAGTCCATCCTAAAGGAAATCAGTCCTGAATATTCATTGGAAGGACTGACCCTGAGGCTGAAACGCCAAAACTTTGACCACCCTATGTGAAGAACTGACTCATTTGAAAAGACCCTGATGCTGGGAAAAATTGAAGACGGGAGGAGAAGGGTACGACAGAGGATCAGATGGTTAGATGGCATCATGGAAGGGACATGAGTTTGAATAAACTCGGGGAGTTGGTGATGGACAGGGAAGCCTGGTATGCTGCAGTCCATGGGGTCACAAAGAGTTGTACACGACTGAGTGACTGAACTGAACTGACTCTGTATAGACATTACATAAGCAGGGTGACAATATATAGTTGGTCGTACTCCATTCCCAATGTTCAACCAATCAGTTGTTCAATGTCTGATTCTAACTGTTGCTTCTTGACCCACCTACAGGTTTCTCAGGAGAGAGGTAAGGTGGTCTTATACTCCCATCTCTTGAAGAAATTTCCACAGTTTGTCATAATCCACACAATCAAAGGCTTTAGCATAATAAATACAACATAAGTGAATGTTTTTCTGGAACTCCCTTGCTTTCTCCATGATCCGGTGCACATTGGCAATTTGATCTCTGATTCCTCTGCCTCTTCAAAGCCCAGCTTCTACATTTGAAAATTCTCAGTTCATGGAAGTTCTCAGTTCATGTACTGCTGAAGACTAGCTTGAATGAGTTTGAGCATAAACTCGCTAGCATGTGAAATGATGGCAATTGTACAGTAGTTTGAACATTCTTTTCGAATTGTCCTTCTTTGGGATTAGAATAAAAACTGATCTTTTCCAGTCCTGTGGCCTCTGCTGAGTTTTCCAAATTTGCTGACATATTGCATGCAGCATTTTGACAGATTCATCTTTTAGGATTTTAAATAGCTTAGCTGAAATTCCATCACCTCCACTAGCTTTATTTGTATGATATTTCCTAAGGTCCACCTGATTTCACACTCTAGGATGGCATGCTCTAGGTGAGTGATCACTCCATCATGGTGATCTGGGTCTTTAAGACCTTTTTTGTATACTTCTGTGTACTCTTGCCACTTTTTCTTAATCTCTTCTGCTTACTATTTTTGTCCTTTATTGTGCCCATCTTTGAATGAAATGTCCCCTTGGTATCTCCAGCTTTCTTGAAGAGATCTCTAGTCTTTCCCATTCTATTGTATTCCTCTACTTTTTTGCACTGTTCCTTTAAGAAGGCTTTCTCATCTCTCCTTGCTATTCTCCAGAACTCTGCATTCCATTGGGTATATCTTTCCCTTTTTCTTTTGACCCCACCATATTCACAAAAATGTTTCTAGTAGTTGGAAGAAACTTCTTGGATGGTTCTGTTTAGACTACATGTCAAAAAATTACATGGCATATTTTAAATCAGGATAAAAAATGTACAGCCAATTAGAAGCACAAAAATAATTCCTGAGAGGAAATAAATGAAATAATCTATATAGGGTCAGTTTTCTAAATTTGATGTATGTATTCAAAGTTTTGAACTCTTAAGCCAAGGGAAAATATATGATATATATAAATATAATTAATTTTCTAAATCATGCTGTTCATATATATACACACACACACACACACATATCTATGTATATTTTATATATATGTATGTATATACATATATATACATATATATGTATGTATATTTTAAGTATTTGTATGTATATGTATATATATGTATGTATATACATATATACATATATATATGTATGTATACTTTAAGTATTTGTATGTATATAATATGAACTTCCCTGGTGGTTCAGTAGTAAAAGAATCCAACTGCCAATGCAGGAGATGCCCGTTGGATCCCAGGATCAGGAAGATCCCCTGGTGAAGGAAATGGCAAACCACTCCAGTATTTTTGCCTACAGTACTTGGAGTTGTAAAAGTGTCAGACACAATTCAGCAACTAAACAATAACAACAATACATACAATATGTTACATCATAAGCATTTTGATGATAAACTATAGCTCATGGAAGAGAGAAGAACCTTTTATTGTAGTTTGTCATAACTTTAAAAGAGACTACTCAGAAAGACAGAGATCTTTGTAGCCAATCTGTTAAAGGGAACAGTTCTGGAGAGGATCAAGAGCAAGTCTCTTCCTGTCAGGGGAAAACTGGAGGCAGAGCTAGTCATTTCAGGAAGTCTCAGAATAGCCTCAATTTAAAAAATGTAGCAAAATAGATCTCAAATAATTTGTGTCCAAGCAAGAAATTTCAGACCTATCATGAAAAAGTTTTCAGTATCAACAGCATTTATCCTCTTTAAAACTAAGATTGATTATCTCCTTTTTTTTTTCCCCATTTATTTTTATTAGTTGGAGGCTAATTACTTTACATCATTACAGTAGTTTTTGTCATACATTGAAATGAATTAGCCATGGATTTACATGTATTCCCCATCCCAGTCCCCCCTCCCACCTCCCTCTCCACCCGATCCCTCTGGGTCTTCCCAGTGCACCAGGCCTGAGCACTTGTCTCATGCACCCAACCTGGGCTGGTGATCTGCTTCACCCTAGATAATACACATTACACGCCAGTCAGGATGGCTGCTATCCAAAAGTCTACAAGCAATGATTATCTCCTTTTTTAAGTGAATGAAAGTTTGGGGTGTTTTCCTGCATGATGAATCTCAAAGAACAGAGATTAAAAGATAATATGCATAACTATATTCAGAATAATCATCACTCATATCACAGAAGTGCAGATGGCATAGCCTCATCTATAGAGAATTGCTTAGAGTCTATAAAATCTACTATCTAGGAATTAATCTGCTTTAAAACTCCCAAGTACAGAGAAGGGACCTAACACTAAGAAATTCCCATCCAATTAGACATCTCCGGCCCCTTATCTTTCCTACTCTCCTTTTTCAAACTTGAAAGGACTAGAGAATATTTATGTTTGGTTTTTTTTTTCCCCCTATAATTGGGACAAAAATATCAATCAGGGACAAAGAGAAGAAGCCTATCCACACCCTCTTTTCACCACAGGATCCCCACTAATTAATGCCATCGTTAAAGGAGAGAAGTTTTAAGTGAATTTTAGACTCTGATTATTATGTATAACTAGATACATTAATTTCTTGAATGAAACTGCTTTTGTTTCTTGGAGTGACTAGAAGAGATTTTATTATCTGAGTATCCTGAAAAATTAGAAGTTCTGCTCAAAAATACAAATCACGAGAAAGAGAACTAGCCTCACAATAGATTGAGCTTGGATAAGCAATATGAGTAGAGGAGAGGAGAATAAAGTTTTTCATCGCTGTTGTTGTAAACCATAATCCCACTTGACACATCCCAGTATTATAAGCCTGGATCATTCATCATCTTTGTCTATCTTGCTATATAGATAGATAGGATATGTGCTAATCACTCTTTCAAAATACTAAATAACTTCCTTCATATTACTCAGTAGTATGCTAGGCCCTGGGAAGAAACTAATGAGAAACATGAATATGAATAAAACAGGCATACATAAAATTTAAAGATGTAACTATGACCTTGTCTATAATATAGGGGTTTGACTTTCTTCTTGTTGGTCACTGAAGGCATCCTTAAGAAAGTGACACATAAGCTGAGAGCTGAGGTTAAGGAAGTAAAAAATGAAAATTTAGGGTAGAATGGAAAGCATTTGTAAAGCTCATGTTGTGGTAGGAAACACAGAGGACACGAGGAACTAGGGAGAGATCCTAGTTGGCAAAAGTAGAGAAGTGGGGGGAGTCTCAGCACCTGAAACCTCCCTAGAAGCAGGCTAAACCTTTTAGGTCTTTACGTTCCTAGTGCAGAAGCTGGCTCCTAAGTAAAGGACTCTGGGAAGTCACTGAGAAGTACCTATCACACAACTTCACATAAGCCATGCTATGTTTCCTAATGTACAAGTGAAATGACTGTCAGGTATGGGGAACTAAAAGTAAAATTAAATTCAAAAATTTTCCTTTGTTAAGAGTGTCTTTTTCCTTGCCTGTTAATTAGATTAAAGAGATGATCTCAAACTGCATCATGTTCAAAGACCTTTCTAGTTTCAACCACTTCGGCAAACATGACTCTAAACAATGGTATATTAGAAATTTGATTACCATTTCTATTGTGAAAAAGCTGTATGTCAGTCCCTATATTTTTTGTATTGTCTAGCTTCCATCTACCCAATAGTGGTATAAAAAATTAAGGAATACTTAGACTGACAGTTTCACAAAGAGGAAGAAAGAGAAAATGTGAGTATTTTCTATTTTTCCTCTTTGTTTTTATTTAAAAAATATTCTTAAAACAGTGGGCTAGAATTTGTTGAAATTTTGAAAGGAAAAAGGGAATGGTATGATTTGTAGAACTTTGGAGATTTATCAAATGAAGAGGGAGATAGTTGAAGAGTAGAAAGAAAAATGTTGGTTGTCTGAGATGTTTACAGAGAATATCCTTAAAATTCAGGGATACTTGCGTCAAATACATTGGTAGTTAGGGAGCTGCTAAAAATAGATGACTATTGTCAGTAGGAAAGAGAAAACTCTATTGCCCCAGATGTGACCTTAAACCTACTAATTTTTGTTTAATCTATGTAATCAAACTTTTAAATTTTCACTACTTATTTGAGGCATATATAATCTGTACAAGCTTAGAACATGTTAAATCTTTGAGATTCTCATTACACATTGCTTAGAGAGAAAAAATCTTATAGAAAGAAGGTTCTTAATTCACTGTTAGAAATAAATCAACAAACTCAATTAAATTTTCTAGACATAATCAATCTGTGGTATATAACACAATTTTGTGAGTGTGATTCATTTCTCATAATAATAAAAACCCCAGTGAACATATATATGGTGTGTGATCAAGTTGGTTAGACAGGTATATTTTGATTATCTAGTAATAAGACAGCATTCAAATTCTCAAACACTTATATTTGCAGAAAGTGATTGGATCCTGATGACTTTGAGAACCTACCCCTCTGGAGAAGTCTCCCATTATTTAGTGACACAAGACCCCTAAGATTCATATAGCTGAGACAAATTTTATTGCCTTCATAATATTATTACCCACCCAAGAAACTGCATTCTATATAAAAGTGGACATTTTAATTTGTATATTATAAAATTAATATATGCTGTATATACACACATGTTAAGTATTGAAAACATCCCATACTAATCTCTGACAGTGCATAACATGATAGTGTTTTTAATAAGTTTTTTTACTAAATCAAATGAAGTATTCCATTGGTAATCACTACATAGTTGGTTGGATTCAAAGAAATAATCCAATATATAGCTTAGGGGAAATGAGCCTTTAAAGATAAAATTCTGGAAGGAAGTTGGCTTACTCTTGCCCACTTAGAATAACATAATTTTGATTATAAGGGGCAAAGGATTCATCCTACTGAGATTCTTGAATGAGAATATTAAAACCTTGAATTTATTCAAAATGACAAAAAGATTTATCAAACCGGAAATAAAAAGCATTTTAAAAGAATTATTATTCATTGAAATTCTGATACCCACTTCTAATTCATTCTCATTGGAGATTTGGTAGTGACCATTGCTCAATATGATTTCCTTTAGTCACTAAAACTAAAAGGAAATAACTTTAGTCACTAATATCTGCCATTCTTCCAACTCTTTTAGTACTTTTGGTCACATGGCATCTTTCCCCATTTATGTTGTACTGAGATATCACAGTTTTACTTACAGGGCCCTTAGAAAGGCTAAGTTTATTTTCTAAACTGAATTTTAAAGCAATAAATTTACATATTTAAAATTTCTTCCTACACACAAATGCTGTAAAATGCTGATTGCCTATTTTATGTTGGGCTTCACTGGTGGCTCAGAGGGTAAAGTGTCTACCTACAATGCAGAAGACCTGGATTTGATTCCTGGTTCAGGAAGATCCCCTGGAGAAGGAAATGGCAACCCACTCCAGTACTCTTGCCTGGAGAATCCCATGGACGGAAGAGCCTGGTAGGCTACAGTCCGTGAGGTCGCAAAGAGACAGGCATGACTGAGCGTCTTGCTTTCTTTCTTTTATGTTAACTAAAGTAGCTGTCTAATCCTGGAGTTCTTTTATTTTGCATTTCCTGGAGTTCTATATTTCTAATCCTGGAGTTGTGGTATTTTTTACCTGAATGCATTGAGTATGAGTTTTCTTGGCTTTTTATTTTCAAACAACTTGGGTAGTATTTTCTTCATGCTCTGAATTAAAACCAAAAGTGTGTTGAATTTCTCTACTATTTATAGTAGAGATTGCTGATTGTGTACCAAAAAAAAAAAAAAAAATTCCTCCTCTTCCTTAACAGATATTATTGAGGATTAGTTCAGCACACAGCCCCCTCTCTGAAGCCTATAAAATTCTGCTCAATGGGAAGTAAACAGAGACAATCCATAACACTATCGGATTATGCCCCCAAAGATGAATGCAGCATTCACACCTTTGTCATTTTCTCCTTCTGAATTTACTATACAGGCTTTCACTAAAAAATAATTTTAGTCCTTTTTTAATTGCCTTTTTTTAAAGTTTATTTTTACCAATTGTATTACTCCTATGTATTTCTCTGGTGGCTCAGCAATAGAGAATCTGTCTGCAATGCAGGAGAGGGAGGTTGGATCCTGGGTTTGGGAAGATCCCCTGGAGAAGGGCATGGCAACCTGCTCTAGTATTCTTGCTCAGAAAATCTCATGGACAGAGAAAACTGGTGGGCTACAGTCCATGGGGTCCCAAAGAGACAGACATGAATGAAACAGCTGAGCACATTACTCCTATATCCTTCATCGCCAACTTTTTCTCCTTTTCTAACAGGTTATGCAGACAAAACTTTGGAGACTATTTCTACTGTAATTCTTTCAATACATCTCACTCACCAGTTTTGGAATTGGTCTAATCTAAGTTTCTACCAGTCCTCTGACCAAATGTATCCTTCTGATCTAAACCAAAACATACCAAAGAGATTAATACATTATAATGTTCTGTTGCACAAATTTCTATGACAGTTGTTTTAATATGCTAGGGTTGCTATAACAAAATACCAGAGGCTGGATGCTAAGCTGTGTTCAATCACTCAGTTGTGTTTGACTCTGCGATGCCATGGACTATAGCTCGCCAGGCTCCTCTGTCCATGGGATTCTCCAGGCAAGAATACTGGAGTGAGTTGCGATTTCCTCCTCCAGGGGCTCTTCTGACCCAGGGATTGAATCTGTGTCTCCTAAATTGACAGGCCAATTCTTTACCAACTGCACCACCTGCATGGGTCAAACAATAGAAATTTATTTTATTTCGGTTCAGAGCCTAGAAATCTAAGATCAAGGTGTCTGCAGGTTTGGTTTATCTTGCGGTCTTTCTCTGACTTGCAAAGCCACCTTCTCGCCCTGACCTCACATTGGCCTTTCCTTTGTGCATAAGCATTTCTGATATCTCAGTGTGTAAAGAGTTCCTCTTCTTATAAGGACACCATTCAGGTTGGATTAAAGTCCACCGTATTTCTCATTTTAACATAAGTACCTCTTTATAGGCTGGCTCTATCTACAAATAAAGTCACATTCCAACGTACTGAAGATTAGGACCCCAAGACATGAATTTTGGGGGACCTAGTTCAACCTATAGCAGTAATCGATTAGGGTCACTTTTCGCAGCAAGAGAAACAATCTTGGGCACATGTAAACAAATGTGCATTTAATAGAAAATAATAATGAATCCAAAGTGTGTATAGGAAAACTAGAGAGCCTATTCTGACAACGATCAGACCCAAAGGATTTCTGAAGAGTTAGAAAATAGGTAAGTATTTTAATAGAAATATTTAAAAGAATATTTAATTGGTGGTTAAGTGGTTGAGTACCACCACTAGTATTAATGACCTAGGTATTTCATTTTTGTATTTTTATTCAAGAAGAAAAGGTGTTTCTTTGTGTAGGCTTAGGTTTCATTCTTACTACTTGGCACTGCTGGGATGCTAAGAGAAAAAAAATCAAATATTAAAAAGGTTTTCAAATATGCATGTAGGTTTCAAAGGTGATAGAGCAAATGCCTGCAATATTCATTTGATTCAGTAAAGGACCTAAATTTCAAGAAAAATAAATTATCAGTGATTAATTTAAGCAGAAGAGAGATTTATTGCAATGTAAGATATTGGTGGTGTCTACAGAAAAATTGACACAGCTAGGGAAATAGCTTTAGGCAGTATGCAGCCAGAATTACAGCCAAATTGCACTTTAGAATTGTTTAAGTAAATATCCAGCTACTGCTACTGGTGATGCCTAGACACATCATCTTGTACTACTAATCTTGTACTTATTGACAGTAATACACGTACTGTCAGTCTCATCATTTCTGCGACTGCTCTAAAAATGGGATGTCTTCTACACAGTTGTCTCTGTGAACCATCAATATGTACTTTTCTTGGGTTCTGGCTCTTGGTTTCACCAGATCATGAATCAAAATTCAAGGGCATTGTTCTGATTGGCTGAATATACTCCTGCCTAAAGTGGTTTCTAGTATGTTTATATTAATATTTTAAAGAGGGAGGCAAGGTGAATAGGCCCTGTCATCTCCATGACCAATAAGTTAAGAAATTTCTCAATTGTAATTAGGGAATTTATGTGAAGAAACAGTCAAAAAGTTAAAAATAATCACTATATTATTATAGCAATACCCAATAAAAGACTTAATTTCTTTAAATTTCTTTAATTTAAATTTAATTTAATTTCTTTAAATTTCAATAAAAGACACACACACACAAATGAGATTTCCTTAGGAGAAATGAATAAATATTGGCAATTAGAAAGTGTCAACAATGCATTTTTTTAAAGGGTAAAATGTATACACAATGAATTACAATTCTGCTGTAAAAAAATAAGGAAATTTTGAAATACGGGACAGCATGAATGATCCTTGAGAATATTATAGTAAGTGAAATAAGCCAGGAGGGCCAATACTGCATGATTCCACTTATATGAGTTATCTAAAATAATCAAATTCATAGAATCAAAGAGTGCAGTGATGGCTGCCAGAAGCTAATGGGAAACAGGAAATGGGAAATGACTAGTCAGCAGGCATAAAGTTTCAATAAAGCAAGATGGATAGATTCTATAGATCTGCTGTAAAATATTGTTCCTTTTGTCAACAATAATATATTGTACACATACATTTAAGAGGGTTGATGTCATGTTAAGTGTTCTTTCCACAATAAATTAAAATAAAATAAAAATAAATTGCTCAGCTATCACATTGAAAAACATAAAGACTATGCTTTCACCTCCACCAGGAAATGCTAAAGCTATTGAAGAGAACAGAGCTTGAATAGAGATATTTTCTTCAGACCAGAAACAGATCTTTTAAATTCCTCTGAGCTGGAAAGTGTAAAAAGTTCAATAATTTCAGAAAAAAACAGCATTTTGTTCTTTGATTGTGGCAGCTCTCCAAGGGAGGAAGCAACATTTTAGAGAATAAATGACCAAATAATGCATCTGAGAGGGAAGAGTCACAAGCATAAGACAAGGTTACCAAAATCATACAATTTCCTGTGTCCCAAACTTGAATGAAAACATCAGAATGAGTAGACCTCAGGGACCCATGCCAGGAGACACTGTTTGTCTATCTCAGTGATAACCACACTGAGCTAGCAAAGGACTTTCACAAATAGCCTGTACTTTGTGAAATTCCAACAATTTCACACATCAGTACAAGAGGAAGTTAGAGTATCATTAGTTTTCAAATTTCCACCAGTCTGTTAGGATGTAGGCTGTGAAACAAAATTAGTCCAACTTATTGAAACCCAAAAAATGTGAAATTCCTTGAGCACAAGTTTGCTGACTGTGATATTATAAATACCCAAGACTGAAGCTCTCAGTTTTATTTCTAATCAAAGGAAATGATTCATGCTTCTATTCAATTGAATAAGCTATATGTAGTGTAGGGGCTGCATCTGTCAACATACCAGATACAGCTCCAGGAGACAACTGAGGATAGCTCTGGTAGGTTGTAACTGATGAACTTTGGGTTTGGCTGTGTGACTTGTTTTGACCGGTGAGACCTGGAAAAGAAGCAGACTGCAAAGTGCTTATGCTTTAGGGTTTGTTCTCTCTTGCTCCTCTGAAACCTGGGGCCGCCCTGTGAAAATGGCTGGTATATTCTACTGGAAAATGAAACCACATTGAGCAGAGGAGTGCCAACCAAGGGAGGCCTGTCTGCATCTGCTTAGACACATAAATGTGGCCACCTTTCATCACCTGGGCTACTTTTCCTGACTAGGAAAACTGCTGAAGCTGGGAGAACCACTTAGCCAACCCACAGAATGATGTATCACTGTTGGTTCAAGCTGTATAATTTGTCTTTATGTAGCAAAGCTACCTGATGCATTTTCTAGAAAGGATGGTTAATTATCGACAGTGTATCATTTTATTCTTAAGCATCTGGGTGTGGATGGTAAATTACATGGATAACATAGCTAAGAAACAAGAACTGCTCTCTCAAGGTATAATCAGAAGAGACATGTTCTAGTGTAGCTTGTGAAGTTCATATGTAAAGCTCCTCATTTCTTCATGAATTAAGAACTAATTAGGAAATAAACAGAAATCAGACAGATAAAAATAAGTATATCAGCTTCATCATTGATAAAGTCTTTTAGAAAATGTGGTTTATGAGTTTGAAATGAATGAGCTGGCTAACTCTTCACCTCAAAATTAAATGTACCCACCCTGCCAGAGGTAGAGTAGGAAAACTACATAATCACAGGGCTATAAAATAAGTCAAAATAAAATAACAGCAGTTGCCAAGAACAAAGACCACATCACCAATATTTGAAAAATGAATGCACTATTGCTTCACAAATTGTTTTTTTTTTTTGAGGTATTTACCAGTGTATTTGGGGAGAAGCTCCAAGAACAAGTTGAGAAGCTGCTGTCCTGCTATGAAACTGGAGAGATTTTATGAAAGAATCTGGATGTCATGAAGGAGGCAAATGTTTGGCAGAAGTGGCTGCTGAGATTACTAGGAAGCTAGAAAATTAAGAGAAGAAATACTTGAAGAAGGAAAAAAAAACAAAACAAAACTGGCCGTGTTTGCCTTGGCCTCTTCAGGAAACAGCAGTAGTACCCTGGAGGAATGTGGGGAGACAAGTGAAAGACCCTTAAAGAAGAGAAAACAAAACTCCTAGGAGGCTCCTCTGAAAAATGGAATGTAAGACTCATCTGTCTCCTTCTCCAAGCCCAAGAAAAAGAAATGTTTTTCCAAGAGGGAGCTGGTTAGTAGTGATCTTGAAGAGACAGCTGGCAGTGGAAGTCCTTCCAAGAGAAACAAATCTTTCCCCAAAGTGGAACCAGTTGGTGACAGTGAAGAGTCAGGAAACTGGAGAGTCCCCAAGAAAAAGATGACATGCTCTTCCAAGGAGGAGCCACTCAGCAGTGGACCTGAAGAGTCTGTGGCCAGCCAGAGCGGTGGACCCAAGAAGAAGAAACAGCTCCAAAAGCTATTCCAGGAAAATTAGAATGGACATGTTCCTAGTGGGTGTAGCTTGGAGAGATGTTTCCTAACCCGTGCCCTGCAAAGGTGCATGCTAAGTCATTTCAGTCATATTCGACTCTTTGCGATCCCATGGACTATAGCCTGCCAGCCTCCTCTGTCCACGGGATTCTCCAGGCAAGAATACTGGCGTGGGTTGCCATGCCTTCCTCCAGGGGGATTAAACCCATGTCTCCTGCAGCTCCTGCATTGCAAGCATTTTCTTTATCACTGAGCAACTGGGAAAGCTGGAACCCATTCCTTACAACCCAATGAAAATAAACACACACAAAAAGTAATAACAGAGGGCATGTGTAGTCCGTGTTTATAATTTGCTATTAAGAAATAATTAATCTAATTCTAGGCATTGATAGTTCAGTTAAAGAAAATAAAATTATAATAAAAAAATTTAAGGATGCTTCCTGGTACATAGTGAATGTTTTATTAAACTATATGTTAGTTATATTATCTTGAAAGGATTTCTTCTTCTAAGTAGAGAAAAACTGGAAAATTCTCTGAAGTTATTCATGAAAAGCCTACACTTTGCACACATAGAGGTTTCCTCCATGCTGCCACCAATTGTGCATTTACTTTGAAAATCTTAATCTTGCTCCTACAAAAATGGCTGCTTTGGTTCTCTGCCTGGTCCATGTCACTTGCTCGAACATTGATGAACCTGAAATTTGTTAGTTTACCATTCAGTTCAGTTCAGTTCAGTTCAGTCACTCAGTCGTGTCCAACTCTTTGTGACGCATGAACTGCAGCACAGCAGGCCTCCCTGTCCATCACCAATTCCCAGAGCTTACTCAAATTCATGTCCATCGAGTTGGTAATGCCATCAAACCATCTCATCCTCTGTTGTCTGCTTCTCCTCCTGCCCCTAATCCCTCCCAGAATCAGGGTCTTTTCCAGTAAGTCAACTCTTTGCATCAGGTGGCCAAAGTATTGGAGTTTCAGCTTCAGCATCAGTCCTTCCAGTGAACACACAGGACTGATCTCTTTCAGGATGGACTGGTTGGATCTCCTTGAAGTCCAAGGGACTCTCAAGAGTCTTCTCCAACACCACACTTGAAAAGCATCAATTCTTTGGTACTCAGCTTTCTTTATAGTCCAACTCTCACATCCATACATGACTACTGGAAAAACCATAGCCTTGACTAGATGGACCTTTGCTGACAGAATAATGTCTCTGTGTTTTAAGATGCTGTCTACGTTGGTCGTAACTTTCCTTCCAAGGAGTAAGTGTCTTTTACTTTCACAGCTGCAATCACCATCTGCAGTGATTTTGGAGCCCAGAAAAATAAAGTCAACCACTATTTCCACTGTTTCCCCATCTATTTGCCATGAAGTGATGGGACCAGATGCCATGATCTTAGTTTTCTGAATGTTGAGCTTTAAGCCAACTTTCTCATTCTCCTCTTTCACTTTCATTAAGAGGCTGTTTAGCTCTTGTTCACTTTCTGTCATAAGGGTGGTGTCATCTGCATATCTGAGGTTATTGATACTTCCCCCGGCAATCTTGAATCCAGCTTGTGCTTCCTCCAACCCAGCATTTCTCATGATGTACTCTGCATATAAGTTAAATAAGCAGGGTGACAATATACAGCCTTTACATACACCTTTTCCTATTTGGAGCCAGTCTGTTGTTCCATGCCTAGTTCTAACTGTTGCTTCCTGACCTGCATTCAGGTTTCTCAAGAGGCAGGTCAGGTGGTCTGGTATTCCCTTCTCTTTCAGAATTTTCCAGAGTTTATTGTGATCCACACAGTCAAAGGCTTTGGCATAGTCAATAAAGCAGAAATAGATGTTTTTTCTGGAACTCTCTTGCTTTTTCGATAATCCATCGGATGTTGGCAATTTAATCTCTGGTTCCTGTGCCTTTTCTAAAACTATGAGCGCAGTGGCTGTGATGGCGCACGAGCATGGCCGAGAGGAGCTCTCCCACATTCGAAATAAGGAGCGGCAGCTGCGTTTTGCTGGTGAAGCCGTGAAGAGAGACCCGGCGTCCAAGGTAAGAGAAATCCAGGTAAGATGGTAGGCACTGAGAGAGGGGATCAGGATGCAGACAGACTGAAACTACAGTCACGGACAGCTAGCCAATCTGATCACAGGACCACAGCCTTGTCTGACTCAATGAAACTAAGCCATGCCTTATGGGGCCACCCAAGATGGAAGGGTCATGGCAGAATGTGGTCCACGGGAGAAGGAAATGCAAAACCGCTTCAATATTCTTGGCTTGAGAACCACATGAACAGTTTGAAAAGACAAAGTGATAGGACACTGAAAGATGAACTCCCCAGGTCAGTAGGTGCCCAATATGCTACAGTGATTAGTGGAGAAATAACTCCAGAAAGAATGAAGGGATGGAGCCAAAGCAAAAACAATACCCAGTTGTGGATGTGACTGGTGATGGAAGCAAGATCCAATGCTGTAAAGAGCAATATTGCATAGGAACCTGGAATGTGAGGTCCATGAATCAAGGCAAATTGAAAGTGGTCAAACAGGAGATGACAAGAGTGAACATCAACATGCTAGGAATCAGCAAGCTAAGATGGACTGGATTGGGTGAATTTAACTCGGATGACCATTATTTCTACTACTGTGGGCAGGAATCCCTTAGAAGAAATGGAGTAACCATCCCAGTCAAAAAAAGAGTCCGAAATGCAGTGCTTGGATGCAGTCTCAAAAACGACAGAATGATCTCTGTTCATTTCCAAGGCAAACCATTCAGTATCACTGTAATTCAAGTCTATTCCCTGAGCAGTAACATCAAAGAAGCTGAAGTTGAACAGTTCTATGAAGACCTACAAGACCTTCTAGAAGTAACACCCCAAAAAAGATATCCTTTTCATTATAGGGGACTGGAATGCAAAAGTAGGAAGTCAAGAAACACCTGGAGTAACAGGCAAATTTGGCTTTGGAGTACAGAATGAAGCAGGGCAAAGGCTAATAGAGTTTTGCCAAGAGAACGCATTGGTCATAGCAAACACCCTCTTCCAACAACACAAGAGAAGACTCTACACATGGACATCACCAGGTGGTTCACGCCAAAATCAGATTGATTATATTCTTTGCAGCCAAAGATGGAGAAGCTCTATACAGTCAGCAAAAACAGGACTGGGAGCTGACTGTGACTCAGATCATGAACTCCTTATTGCCAAATACAGACTTAAATTGAAGAAAGTGGAGAAAACCACTAGACCACTCAGGTATGACCTAAATCAAATCCCTTATGACTATAAAGTGGAAGTGAGAAATAGATTTAAGGGACTAGATCTGATAGACAGATTGCCTGATGAACTATGGACGGAGGTTCGTGACATTTTACAGGAGACAGGAATCAAGACCATCCCCATGGAAAAGAAATGTGAAAAGGCAAAATGCCTGTCTGAGGAGGCCTTACAAATAGCTGTGAAAAGAGGAAAAGCTACAGGCAAAGGAGAAAAGGAAAGATATACCCATTTGAATGCAGAGTTCTAAAGGATAGCAAGGAGAGATAAGAAAGCCTTCCTCAACAATCAATGCAAAGAAATAGAGGAAAACAATAGACTGGGAAAGACTAGAGATCGCTTTAAGAAAATTAGAGATTCCAAGGGAACATTTCATGCAAAGATGGGCTCAATAAAGGACAGAACTGGTATGGACCTAACAGAAGCAGAAGATATTAAGAAGAGATGGCAAGAATACACAGAAAAATTGTACAAAAAAGATCTTCATGACCCAGATAATCACGATGGTTTGACCACTCACCTAGAGCCAGACATCCTGGAATATGAAGTCAAGTGGGCCTTAGAAAGCATCTCTAGGAACAAAGCTAGTGGAGGTGATGGAATTCCAGTTGAGCTGTTTCAAATCCTGAAAGATGGCACTGTGAAAGTGCTGCACTCAATATGGCAGCAAATCTGAAAAACTCAGCAGTGTCCACAGGACTGGAAAAGGTCAGTTTTCATTCCAATCCCAAAGAAAGGCAATGCAAAGTTTGCCATAACCCAAAGTATTTACAACTTCTATGATCATCATGCTGCTAGGACCCCAGGTTATTATTTTCCAAATCTTTGGTATGGAAAGAAAAAGAAAAGAAAAATTCATTTGAGTTCTAGCCTCACAATGTTCTGCTCTTTATTTAAATGTAACAGCCAGCTACTCTCTAACTTATGCCTTTATGTCAATCTATCTTCTAGCCCATTATTTGACCAAAATTGTTCTTATAAATTCACCAGACACTTTTGGATCAATAATGCTAATGAATATTTATTATTCTTCATTTTCCTTCATGTCTAGGCAGAATTCGGTATAGTTGATACCTTCTTCTGTCTTGAAGTCATATCTTTGTTATGACTAGTGTTTTTATTTCCTTCTTACACCTGTTGCATCTCCTTTGTAACTTTATCCTCTTTTGCCTCAGCCTTTAATGTTAAAATTTCTTAAGGTTCCATCATAGGCTATTCCTCTTCTCACCATGCTATGCAATCTCCTTCAAACTTACAACTTAACACTGAGAACCCCCAAATTTATATTTCTACTTTAGACCTCTCCATTAAGTTATAACCACCTATTAAATGCATGCTCCCTAGATTCTCTACTTAAAATTTCTCAAAAGCAACTCAGACTCAGTATATTCAAAACACCCAAACCCTGCCTTTCTCCATTATCTCAATTCAATAACATCATCCACCCAGGTTTTAATTCAGAAACCCCAAAGTTATATTTGACCTTTATTCTGTACAATATTTAAAACTTATTTCTATTGAATTTACTTAATAAAAAAACATTTTAACTTTGTCACCTTCTCTCCATCTTGACTTTGCCTTGACTTCCAATTCCAGCTACAGAAACATGCGAATTATACAAACTCTAACAGCATTGCATTTCTACCTAATTGTATTTTTATTTACAATTTTAAGGTTTTTTGGTGTTTGTTTGTTTTTGTTTTGTTTTGTTTTCTAATGGCCGTGGTAAGCAGAGTTCTAATATGTTCTCCATGATTCCTGTAACTTAGTGTTCATGCCCTCTGTCATGCCTCCTCCTGATTTTAGGGACTTACTGACAGCCAACAGAATAGGATAGACATGAAGAAATTTTGCAGTTGTAATGAAGGTCCAAGTTTATTTTTACTTAATAGAGAAAAAGCAAGTTCTCTATGGCCTGAGTTACTCAGGTGAATCCCCCTGGAAAAGTGATATAATCAGTTAAAAGCTCTTAAAAGAAATCAAAGACTATAAGACTCTCCTTGCAGATCTGATGAACTAAGGGTCTGTGTTGAGGTCTATCTGGCAAGGAGCTCTGTGCAACCTACAGCACTCAAGGGATGCCTTCAGGCTACAAGAGGCAAAATGCCAGAGTGTCTAATGATGCAACTGTAAGGAAACAAATCCCACCAAAAACTTGGAGAAATTTTCAGGTAGATTCTTTCCTAGTCAAGCTTTCAGATGAGAGTATAGCTAAAAAAATAATTCAGCGTTGGCCTTTGAGAGACACTGAGGAGAGGACCCTGCCAATCTGTGCCTGGACTCCTAAGCCACAGAAATTGTGAGATAATAAACATGTGTCAGGTGGTGAATGTGGGGAGCCGACCTGCTCAAGGCCCAAAAAGGCCCTCGGAAAGCCTTGAAAGAGGCTGTTCCCTGTACTGCCACCCCATGATAAAGTAGTAAAACATTTGCTGGGCCTCCTTTGTTCTTCCTTGAGAAAAACGTAGTAGTGACCTTCACTTAGTAGTTTATCTTGGAATGCCAAAAACAAGATGTAAGCTTCTGCAATCACTTAAGACAAAAAATTGTATTGATGTAACAAACACCAGATGGCATTTTTTATGAACTATGTTTTCTGCTTGTACTAGTATAAAGGTAGCTGCTTTACTCAATAAAATTGCTGACTTGCCTAAAAGAGCATTTCAGTCCTCTCGACCCCATTCTTTACTTTCAGCTCCTTTTTCTCAGGCTTCTGTGTTGCTGCGGTCTAGACCTGTTCACATTGCTGGCTGGTACCGGCAGGTGAAGTTTTCTTCAAGCAACAGTAGGAAAACAATAAAGTGATTATTTTCATATCAATGAATTACTTTGAATGGCATAAATTTTGGTACAAAAATAAACAGCCCTCAATTTCAAGAGTTAACAAATTACAAGTGTATCTCCTGCTCAAAAACAGGTTCTGACTCACCTATGGTGGTTTTCACTTTAGATGTAACTTCAGTTCAGTTGCTCAGTCAAGTCCAACTATTTGTGATCCCATGGACTACAGCACATCAGGTCACCCTGTCAACCACCAGTTCCCAAAGTTGACTTAAACTCATGTCCATTGAGTCAGTGATGCCATCCAAACATCTCATCCTCCGTCGTTCCTTTCTCCTCCTGACTTTAATCTTTCCCAGTATCAGACTTTCTTCAGATGAGTAAATTATTCACATCAGGTAGCCAAAGTATTGGAGTTTCAGCTTCAGCATTAGTCCTTCCAATGAATAGTCAAGACTGATCTCCTTTAGGATGGACTGGTTGGATATCTTTTCAGTCCAAGGAACTCACAAGAGTCTTCTCCAACACCACAGTTCAAAAGCATCAATTTTTTGGCACTAAGCTTTCCTTACAGTCCAACTCTCACATCCATATTTGACTACTGGGAAAACCATAGCTCTGACTAGAGGATTTTATTGGCAACATAATGTCTCAGCTTTTTAATAAACTGCCTAGGTTGATCGTAACTTTTCTTCCAAGAAGCAAGCGTCTTTTAATTTTATGGCATAGTCACCATCTGCAGTGATGTTGGAGTCCAAGAAAGTAAAGTTTCTCACTGTTTACGTTGTTTCCCCATATATTTGCTGTGAAGTGATGGAACCAGATACCATGATCTTAGTTTTCTGAATGTTGAGTTTTAAGCCAACTTTTCACTCTCCTCTTTCAGGTTCATCTAGGTTCACACTTTCTGCCATAGTGTGGTATCACCTATATATCTGAGGTTATTGATATTTTTCCTGGCAATCTTGATTCCAGCGTGTGCTTCATCCAGCCCAGTATTTCTCATGATGTACTCTGCATATAAGTTAAATAAGCAGGGTAACAATATACAGCCTTGATGTACTCCTTTCCCAGTTTAGAACCAGTCTATTGTTCCACATCCAGTTCTACCTGCTGCTTCCTGACCTGCATTCAGGTTTCTCAAGAGGCAGGTCAGGTGGTCTGGTATTCCCATCTCTTTCAGAATTTTCCACAGTTTATTGTGATCCACACAGTCAAAGGCTTTGGCATAGTCAATAAAGCAGAAGTAGGTGTTTGACTGAAACTCTCTTGCTTTTTTGATGAGCTAGTGAATGTTGGCAATTTGATCTCTGGATCCTCTGCTTTTTCTAAATCCAGCTTGAACATTTGGAAATTTATAGTTCATATACTGTTGAATACTAGCTTGGAGAATTTTGAACATTACTAGTGTGCAAGATGACTGCAACTGTGTGGTAGTTTGAGCATTCTTTGGCATTGCCTTTCTTTGGAATTGGAATGAAAACTGACCTTTTCCAGTCCTGTGGCCACTGCTGACTTTTCCAGATTTGCTGCCATATTGAGTGCAACACTTTCATAGCATCATCTTTTAGAATTTGAAATAACTCAACTGGAATTACATCACCTCCACTAGCTTTGCTTGTAGTAATGCTTTCTAAGGCCCACTTGACTTCACATTCTAGGATGTCTGGTTCTAGCTGAGCACACCATCATGATTATCTGGGTCATGAAGATCTTTTTTGTACAGTTCTCCTGTGTATTCTTGCCACCTCTTCTTAATATCTTCTGTTTCTGTTAGGTCCATATCAGTTCTGTTCTTTATTGTGTCCATCTTTGCATGAAATGTTCCCCTGGTATCTCTAATTTTCTTAAAGAGATCTCTAGTCTTTCCCAGTCTATTGTTTTCCTCTATTTCTTTGCAATGATCTCTGAGGAAGGCTTTCTTATGTCTCCTTGCTATCCTTTGGAACTCTGCATTCAAATGGGTATATCTTTCCTTTTCTCCTTTGCCTGTAGCTTTTCTTCTTTTCACAGCTATTTGTAAGGCCTCCTCAGACAACAATTTGCTTTCTTGCATTTTTCTTAGGGGTGGTCTTGCTCCCTGCCTTATGTATAATGCTACAAACCTCCATCAATAGTTCTTTGGGCACTCTGTCTATCAGACCCACTCTTTTGAGTATATTTCTCACTTCTACTGTATAGTCATAAGGGATTTGATTTATCTCATACCTGAATGACCTAGTGTTTTTTTTCCAACTTTTTCCAGTTGAAGTCCGAATTTGGTAATAAGGAGTTCATGATCTGAGCCTTAGTCAGCTCCCAGTCTTGTTTTTCCTGACTGTATAGAGTTTCTTCATCTCTGGCTGCAAGGAATATAATCAATCTGATTTTGGTACTGGCCATCTGGTTATGTCCATGTGTAGAGTCTTCTCTTGTGTTGTTCAAAGAGGGTGTTTGCTATGTCAGTATGTTCTCTTGGCAAAACTCTATTAGCCTTTGCCCTGCTTCATTCTGTACTCTAAGGCCAAATTTGCCTGTTACTCCAGGTGTTTCTTGGCTTCCTACTTTTGCATTCCAGTCCCCTATAATGGAAAGGACATCGTTTTTGGCATTAGTTCTAAAAGATCTTGTAGGTCTTCCTAGAACCATTCAACTTCAGATTCTTCAGCATTACTGGCCAGGGCATAGATTTCAATTACTGTGATATTGAATGGCTTGCCTTATAAACGAACAGAGATCATTCTTTCATTTTTGAGATTGCATTCAAGTACTGCATTTTGTTGACTATGGTGGCTACTCCATTTCTTCTAAGGGATTCTTGCCCACAGTGGTAGATATAAAGGTCATCTGAGATAAATTCACCCATCCCAGTCTAGTTCACTGATTTCCAAAATGTATATGTTCACTCTTGCCATCTCCTGTTAGACCTCTTCCAACTTGCCTTGACTCATGGACCTAACATTGCAGGTTCCTATACAATATTGCTCTTTACAGCATCAGGCTTTACTACTCTCATCAGTCCCATCCACAACTGGGTGTTGTTTTTGCTTTGGCTTCATCTCTTCATTCTTTCTAGAGTTATTTCTCCACTGATCTCCAGTAGCATATTGGACATCTACTGACCTGGGAAGTTCATCTTTCAGTGTCCTATCTTTTTGCCTCTTCATACTGTTCATGGGGTCTCAAGGCAAGAATACTGAAGTGGTTTGCCATTCTCTTCTCCACTGGACCATGTTTTGTTAGAATTATCCACCATGACTCATCTATCTTGGGTGGCCCTACATGGCTCATAGTTTCATCGAGCTATACAAGGTTGTGGTCCATGTGATCATATTGGTTAGTTTTCTGTGACTGTAGTTTTTATTCTGTCTGTCCTCTGATGGAGAAGGATAAGAGGTTTACAGAAGCTTCTTGATGGGAGAAACTGACTGAGGGCTAAACTGGGTCTTGTTCTGATGGGTGGGGCCATGCTCAGTAAATCTTTAATCCAGTTTTCTGTTGATGGGTAGGGACTGTGTTCCCTGTTATTTGACCTGAGGCCAAACTATGGTGGAGGTAATGAAGATAATGGTGGCCTCCTTCAAAAGGTCTGTTGCACTCAGAGCCCCTGCTCCTGTGGCAGTCCACTGCTGACCTATACCTGAGCAAGAGACATGCAAACACAGTTCTGTGGTGGTACTGGAGCAGCTGTTAGGAGATAGCCCTCGTCCAAGGGCAGAGAAGCCCCAGCAAGTCGGTAGGAGGGGCAAAATTGCATTTAGAATCAAACCCCATACCTGCCAGAGAAGCTCAGACGGGCTCAAACATGCCTTGTGTGCACTGGGACTCAAGAGACCCAGAGACCCCACAGAGAGCATTAGATACAAATAGAGTTCATTTATCATTTACCCTAAGATGAAAGAGGTAACATATAAATGCAGAAATGGTAGGATAGTTGTTTTGGTTATTGAGAACAAGTTCTTTTCATTTATATTTCTTGGGGAAATTCAAACCAAGTAAAATAAGGATAGAGTGAAGAGAAGGCATAAAGTAGTCATTCCAGAGAGAAAGAGAGTGAATTGCCTTGCGAAATGCTGAAAAGATAGCCAAGAAATTAGGAGAGCTCACTTAAGTTTTGTGATAACACATTCTTTTAAAATATTCATCTATTCATTTGCTTGCAGCAAGTCTTTGTTGTGACTATCAGGATCTTCGTTTTGTTGTAGCACAGTAGTTGCAGCATATCAGCATGTGGGATCTTTCTTCCCTGACCAGGAATTGAACCCATGTCTCCTGCAATGGCAGGCTGATTCATAACCACTGGACCATCACGGAAAGGCCAGTGATAATATGTTTAAAGTGAGGTCATTCTGTGTGTTTCTATTTTATTTTATTTTATTTTCTGTGTATATTCTTTTTTTTTTTTTTTTTTTTTTATTAGTTGGAGGCTAATTACTTTACAACATTGCAGTGGTTTTTGTCATACATTGAAATGAATTAGCCATGGATTTACATGTATTCCCAATCCCGGTCCCCCCTCCCACCTCCCTCTCTACCCGATCCCTCTGGGTCTTCCCAGTGCACCAGGCCCGAGCACTTGTCTCATGTATCCAACGTGGACTGGCGATCTGTTTCACCCTAGATAATAAACATGTTTCGATGCTGTTCTCTTGAAACATCCCACCCTCGCCTTCTCCCACAGAGTCCACAAGTCTGTTCTATACATCTGAGTCTCTTTTTCTGTTTTGCATATAGGGTTATCGTTACCATCTTTCTAAATTCCATATATATGTGTTAGTATACTGTATTGGTCTTTATCTTTCTGGCTTACTTCGCTCTGTATAATGGGCTCCACTTTCATCCATCTCAATAGAACTGATTCAAATGAATTCTTTTTAATGGTTGAGTAATATTCCATGGTGTATATGTACCACAGCTTCCTCATCCATTCGTCTGCTGATGGGCATCTAGGTTGCTTCCATGTCCTGGCTATTATAAACAGTGCTGCAATGAACATTGGGGTGCACGTGTCTCTTTCAGATCTGGTTTCCTCGGTGTGTATGCCCAGAAGTGGGATTGCTAGGTCATATGGCAGTTCTATTTCCAGCTTTTTAAGGAATCTCCACATTGTACTACACAGTGGCTGTACTAGTTTGCATTCCCACCAACAGTGTAAGAGGGTTCCCTTTTCTCCACACCCTCTCCAGCATTTATTGCTTGTAGACTCTTGGATAGCAGCCATCCTGACTGGCGTGTAATGGTACCTCATTGTGGTTTTGATTTGCATTTCTCTGATAATGAGTGATGTTGAGCATCTTTTCATGTGTTTGTTAGCCATCCATACGTCTTCCTTGGAGAAATGTCTGTTTAGTTCTTTGGCCCATTTTTTGATTGGGTCATTTATTTTTCTGGAGTTGAGCTGCAGGAGTTGCTTGTATATTTTTGAGATTAATCCTTTGTCTGTTGCTTCGTTTGCTATTATCTTCTCCCAATCTGAGGGCTGTCTTTTCACCTTGCTTATAGTTTCCTTTGTTGTGCAAAAGCTTTTAAGTTTCATTAGGTCCCATTTGTTTATTTTTGCTTTTGTTTCTAAAATTCTGGGATGTGGGTCATAGAGGATCCTGCTGTGATTTATGTCGGAGAGTGTTTTGCCTATGTTCTCCTCTAGGAGTTTTATAGTTTCTGGTCTTACATTTAGATCTTTAATCCATTTTGAGTTTATTTTTGTGTATGGTGTTAGAATGTGTTCTAGTTTCATTCTTTTACAGGTGGTTGACCAGTTTTCCCAGCACCACTTGTTAAAGAGGTTGTCTTTTTTCCATTGTATATCCTTGCCTCCTTTGTCAAAGGTAAGGTGACCATAGGTTCATGGATTTATCTCTGGGCTTTCTATTCTGTTCCATTGATCTATATTTCTGTCTTTGTGCCAGTACCATACTGTCTTGATGACTGTGGCTCTATAGTAGAGTCTGAAGTCAGGCAGGTTGATTCCTCCAGTTCCATTCTTCTTTCTCAAGGTTACTTTGGCTATTCGAGGTTTTTTGTATTTCCATAGAAATTGTGAAATTATTTGTTCTAGTTCTGTGAAAAATACCGTTGGTAGTTTGATAGGGATTGCATTGAATCTATAGTTGCAGGATATAAAATTAACACACAGAAATCTCTTGCATTCCTATACACTAACAATGAGAAAACAGAAAGAGAAATTAAGGAAACAATACCATTCACCATTGCAACAAAAAGAATAAAATACTTAGGAGTATATCTACCTAAAGAAACAAAAGACCTATACATAGAAAACTATAAAACACTAATGAAAGAAATCAAAGAAGACACAAACAGATGGAGAAATATACCATGTTCATGGATTGGAAGAATCAATATTGTCAAAATGGCTATACTACCCAAAGTAATCTGTGTGTTTTTAATTTATTTTTCTCCATGTTCAGTTATTTGGGAGAATACATAATATAAATAAATCTTATATTTAACCACATCTGAAGATATTCTTGGAAAGAATAACAGAGGAAGAGAAGAACAAGGGAATTGAGATGCATGTAGTGGATGCATGCATTTTAATGATGCAACCTGAAATCTTTTGGGTTAAAAGGAAAATGAGATCACAAAGAGGATGATAGACGTGAAAATATGGGTATCGGTAGATAGAAGGTGGGCTTCCTTGGTGTCTCAGGGGGTAAAGCGTAGATAGAAGGTACTAGTAGGATTCAGGAACTGTGGGACTACAGGTATAAGAAATACAAAGAATGAATGAAATACATTAAAAGAATCAAAGCCTAGGGAGTGGGATACTTGAAACTAAGGCTTACAGAAGTGGTACAGTTATTGATAATAAATTTGACAGCATGGATGTGGTAGTCATGGGAATGGAGTAAATGACAAATTTGTTTGAAGGAGGCAAGTCAGCAGGCTCAGACCTCATCATCCAGAATGCAAGGAATCATTGAGAATGATAATAGGAGCAGCAGCTGTGAGAAGGTGACACAAGTGCTAAAATCTTAAGGATATGTACAGTATGACTAGAGTAAAAATTATAGCAATACAGAGGAATTGTTGATACATAATATGATGATGCATATTTGGAGACTTGAACTGCCTTGTAAAATTTATTTTTAATTTAAAATTTTAAAGTTTTATTTTATATGGCTTGGAAATGGCAATGAAGCCAGACAACTCATCGTTCAACTTTATGTGAGATACGAAAGAAGTCAAAGTGACTACACGAGACAGTTGCAGGAAAATCCTGAGGTGCGGAGATCTCAGAAATGGTATTCATAGATCAGCCACTTGTCATAGATGCTTCTGCATTGCTCTTGCGCCTAAGGAAGGTGTACTCTTACCGATAACACTGTCCTACTTCAGGGCCATCACATTTTCTTTAATATTTCAAAAAGTGGGGGCTAAATATCCCCTGCCTCCACTGTTACTCTCTACCACTCTATCCCTACACCATAACCAGAGTGACATTTCCACACAGAAAATCTCAAGTAATTGCTCTTTCATGGAAGCAATTGATTATTTTCCCAATGAAATACAATAGAATTTCCCATTTTTAGCATTAGAACTGATTGGTCCTCCAAGATTCTGATACTCTGATATGACCTGCTTTTCTATTTTTGCTGTATCATCACTTTGCTCTAACAGCAGTTATGTGAATGTGTCAAAGTCTTTTATGTTGAGCTGCCTTTTTGCTTCTATTCTATCTAGAATTCATTTCAAGCTATACAAAAGCTGGTGTTCAATTAAAGCTATGGCACCTCTACACTAACATAACCTTTTAGAAACATGACTTGGCCAAGCAGTATTTTGAGAATTAAGAAAAGATATCCTTTATTCTGGGTAGATCCAATTGCAATAGAGTGCCATGAGTGCTACTATGGGAGCAATTGCTTTGGGTACATGGCTTAAATGGAGCCTCTTGTCTTCAGAGAACTCAAAAGCAGGAATAAGATTAACTAATCTGTTTGTTATCACTATGCACTAGCAATACTAAACATTAGCAGTGAAATATATTCATACCTAAAAATCATTTTTTGGTGTCTTAAACAGTCCCAATCACATTTTAGTTTTACACATATTATGAAGTATGTATGTATATATAATAGACAAATATTCATATTTATTTGTTATAATGTATATGACTTCTGTACATACATGTAAAATATGATATCCCAAGCAAATGATCTAACCTAAGTTTCTGTTTATTCATACATAAAATGAGATTAATCACATACCTCATAACATTTTGTGAGTGTTAGATGAGGTAAAATGTACAAAGCATTTACTAGGCCATTTAGCACGTTGTAAATGATATTAATGTTTGCTGTTACCATATGATCTAAATTCCATAGTATCATTAGTATCATTCTGTATCTAAGGATACAGAAGTGAAAAAGAGGGAGTCTGTTTCTTTAAAAACAGAAACCTATGTTGTTTGTTTGTTTTTTTAGAATAGGTGGCAAGTAAGCAAAGAAGAACTAAACAGTCTCTTGGTGAACCTGAAAAAGGAGAGTGAAAGAGTTGGCTTAAAAGTTAAAATTCAGAAAACTAAGATTATGGCATCTGGTCCCATCACTTCATGGCAAATAGATGGGGAAACAATGGAAACAGTGAGAGACTTTATTTTCTTGGGCTCCAAAATCACTGCAGATGGTGGCTATAGCCATGAAATTAAAAGACGCTTCCTCCTTGGAAGAAAAGCTATGACCAACCTAGATAGCATATTAAAAAGCAAAGATGTTACTTTGCCAACAAAGGTCCATCTAGTCAAAGCTAAGTTTTTTCCAGTAGTCATGTATGGATGTGAGAGTTAGACTATAAAGAAAGCTGAGCGTTGAAGAATTGATGCTTTTGAACTGTGATGTTGGAGAAGACTCTTGAGAGTCCCTTAGACTGCAAGGAGATCCAACCAGTCCATCCTAGAGGAAATCAGTCCTGAATATTCATTGGAAGGACTGATACTAAAGCTGAAACTCCAATTCTTTGGCCACCTGATGCAAAGAACTGGCTCATTTGAAAAGACCCTGATACTGGGAAAGATTGAAGGCTGGAGGAGAAGAGGATGACAGAGGATGAGATGGTTAGATGGCATCACTGACTCAATGGACATGAGTTGGAGGGAAGCCTGGTTTACTGCAGTCCATGGGGTCTTGAAGAGTCGGACACGACTGAGTGACCGAATTTACTGACTGAAGCAATAATACAGTATGACTGGGGATTTCATTAACAGTAGTGGCTTCAGTCGCTGTTATGTCCAACTCTTGTGACCCCATGGACTGTAGCCTGCCAGGCTCCCCTGTCCATGGTATTCTCCAGACAATAATACTTGGGTGGTTTGCTGTTTCCTTCTCCAGGGGATCTTCCCGACCCAGGAATCAAACCCAGGTCTCCTACATTGTAGGTAGATTCTTTACTGACTGAGCTCTGAGGGAAGCTCTTCCATAAAAGTAGATATATGAAAAGACAGTAGTAACTATAAAAAGAGAGTGAAAATATATGTCTGAGATGTGAGATTAGAGATACCTTTCAAAGCAGGTAATTCAAACAGGTTCTAGGAGTAAGTTCAAGTAGTTATTTTAATTTGGTCTCAACCATTCACAGAGCATTCAGTGCTTAAAGCTGTCCTATGTATAATACAATTGTCAAGGAATTGGATACTATGAGATAAAATCAATATTGTCCAATGCTCCATAATGCAAAAGAAAATAAGGGGGAAGGGAAAGAAGGGACACACAGGAGCACGCACAAACTCACAGAGAGAGAGAGAGCGCAAGAGTAAGAGAAAGAGGGAGAGAGAATACAAGTACTGGGATGATGGGGAAAGAGGTTGCCACATATGAACCTGGTATGTCCCAAGATTTGGTAATTTCATCAGACAATAGCATGGAAAATTAGCTTCCAGGCTATAGTATTTTAGAAGGAAGAAAGGAGTATAATAATAGGCTAGTATCAAAGATTTCCCTCAACTTCCTAGGCTCCCCTTAGGAAAAAAATTTCTGGCCATGATAGTTCCCTGGGATAAATTACCCTTTCCCTAGAATGTGAAAGTACTCATGTCTGACTCATGAACCACTCATCTTTGTTTTATCTTAGGTATTGTGATTCAAGAATTATATCATGAGTGATAGTGATGTCATGTGCCATGATGCAGACATGCAAAGTTCATTCTGAGACTATGATCTTGAAATATATATATATATATATATATATATAAATTATTTCTCTGTGCCTTGATTTTATCACATAAACCCCCAGAGTAATGGTATCTGACCTATATAACCCATAGAATAGTGTGCAATTCGAGTAACAGAAAATGTTTATGAAAAAATATTCATTTGTATGATTAAATTGATATTAATAGTATGAGGAGGGGAAAGAAAAGGGACACGTCTTTGCTATTTAGGATCTTAAATTCCTATGACACTTTAAAACTCTTACTGCTAGGATGTTGCCAGTTATATTATGGATACTTTCACAAGTCACCTCAGAAAACTAAGATAGTTCAGTCTACTCTTACTGTGATTTCCATCATATACCAAAACTTAGTCTTGCCTCTTTGGATCCTGCAGGATTCAGCTGGCCTTGGCCAAATAAAATAAGTTCAATGTTCAGTAAGGGAATAGATGCTTAAATGGAGCTAGACTAAGAGAAATCTTTTCACTAGAATCCATGTACATCACACTCCATTGACCAGTGATTGGTTATGACAGGTATTGAGAAAGAAATCCCAGTAAGAAGCAAAAGGTATATAAACCTCAAAATGCATAGATGATGGTGAAATGAGGCTTTCAAAGTGCTAAAATACTGAGTAATTCTGACAGGGCTAAAGTGTTCATCACTTATTTTATCTGTGACACTTAACAAGTACACCTACTTAACATGTATGATTCACAGTGTATATCCCTTCTTACTAATTAGAATGACATTATAATTATGTGTGTGCTGATTAAAACTTATCCTAGAAAATCTGTACAAACAATTTCATATGAAGCCACACATCAGCAAATTATATTTTGAGTTTGTAATTTGAATTTAATTATTAAATAGAACTAAATTTATGAAATTTTTCACAAAATAAGGTTGTATTTTTCCTATGATTATACTGGCTATGCTTTTCTAACTCTTTACAAAAAATATTAATGCATAAGAGGATAGAAAACAGTTCAAACAATTTTTAATCAAAAAGTATAGCAGAAAATCTTTGGTTATTTTCTTAATGACATGAAAATTAATTATAATTTAAGCATTTGGAGGATATTAATTTACTACCATTATTTTACTACTCATAGAATACAGAGAAAAATGCATTTGTTTCCTTTGTATTCTATTAGTAAGTCATAACTTTTCTCAACTTAAAAAAAATATTGTGGAACTTAGAGAATTACAGAAGTCATTTCTAGTTATAAAAATCAAAAATTTTTCCTAGTAGATATTGATTTTAGCATCAAATACACTTCTGTGTGTGAAATATATACAATATTCTGGAAACAGTAACCAAAAAAAAATGCCAAATTTCCTTTTTTGATTGAAATATAATTGACATTTTGTACAATATGACACATTATATAGCATTATATTAGTTTCATGTATGTAAAATAATGATTCAGTATATGTATATCACAAAATGATCACCACAATAAAAGTCTAATTAACATCCATCACTATATACAGTTTTTTTCTTGTTATGAAAATTAAATTCATCATGCTGTATACTAAATCACAAGGACTTATTTATTTTGACAGTCTTTACCCACTTTGCCATGGGTGAAAATGGTCAATTGTTTTTTCTAACATTGAACTTCAAACTTTTTCAAAATTAGTAAGATATTTTCAAATCCATTCTGTTCATATTTTTGTTTGTGTGCCTTGATTTATTGCTTATAAGCATAGATATACTTCTTCAAAATGCAAGTCTTATCAATATCCCAATAGCTTTTTTTGAGGAAATAAAAAAAAATCCATCCTAAAATTTATATGGGCTCTTAACGGACCCCACATAGTCAAAACAATCTTGAGAAAGAATAAATATGGGGAACTCACACTTTCTGATTTTAAAATGTACTACAAAACTATAGTAATCAAAATATTGTCATACCAAATAAAGACAGATATATAGACCAATGTAATAGGGAGCCTAGAAATAAGCCTTCACTTATGTGGTCAAGTGATTTTTGAAAAGAGTTTCAAGACCATTCAATCTAGAAAAGTTAGTTTTTTCAACATGTGGTACTGGGAAAACTGAATACCCTTATGCAAAAAAATGAAGTTAAGCTCTTACCTAACACTGTATAGAAAAATTAGAAAAATAAATCAAAGATCTATAAGTACAACCTAAAATTATAAAATACAGAAGTGAGCATAAGGTGAAAGTTTCACAGTGTAGATCAGTCAGGTCTACATTAGATCTGACAGTTTGGGGGGATATCACAGCAAAGGCATAAGGGAAATAAAACAAAATAGACTTCAAGGAAAAAAAAAACTTGTATATCAAAGGACAATATCAAACAAATAAAAAGTAATCCACAGAATGCAAAAAAAAAATTACAAATTTTATATATATTAAGGCATAGGGAATGCCTGAGATTCAACAATAAAAAACTGTTATAGAAAACAAAACAGAATAATGAGAAAATGATTTGAATACACATTTCTGCAAAGATGATTTATAAATAGATATTAGGTACATGAAATGTTGAAATCACTAATCATTAAGGAGATGCAAATCAAAGATACCATGAAACACCACCTCATACCCTTTAGAAAAATTAGTATAAAGATACATGTGCACGTGCACACACACACACACACACCCAAAACAGGAAATGATGAGTAAGTGTTGGTGATGACGTGAAGAATTTGGAATCCATGTGCCCTGTTGGCAGAATGTAAAATGGCAGAATGACTATGGAAAACATTTGGCAGTTGCTCAAAAATTAAAAGTAGAATTTCTATATGATCCAGCAATTTCACTTCTGGTTATGTGCTCAAACCATACTGGGGCTTCCTTGATAGCTCAGTTGGCAAAAAAATCCACCTGCTATGCAGGAGGCCCCAGCTTGATTCCTGGATAGGGAAGATCCTCGAGGGGGGGCGGTAGGCTACCCGGTCCAGTATTCTTGGGCTTGCCTCATGGCTCAGCTGGTAAAGAAACCATCTGCAATGCAGGAGACCTGGGTTCAATCCCTGGGTTGGGAAAATGGCCTAGAGAAGGGAAAGGCTACCACTCCAGCAGTCTGGCCTGGAGAATCCCATGGACTGTATAGTCTATGGAGTGGCAAAGAATCAGACACAACTGAGCAACTTTCACTCTGTATTCAAAAGGCTTGAAAGCAGAATCTTGAAGAGATATTTATACATGCATGATCATACAATAGCTAAACTATGGAAATAGCCCAAGCGTCCATTGACAGAATAGATAAGTAAAATGTGGTATATGCATGCAACTGAATATTATTCAGCCTTAAAAAGGAAGTAAATTCTGACGTGCATTACACCATTGATGAATCTTGAGACTATCATACTAAGTGAAATAAGTCAATCAGAAAAAGTGAATACTAAAAAAAATTATATAAGGTGCTTGGAATACTCAAAATCATAGAGACAGAAAGTAGAATGGTCATTATCAAGAACTAGAGGGAGGAGAGAATGGAGATTTACTATTTAATGGGTATCAAGTTTCAGGTTTGCAAGTTGGAAAGAGTTCTGGAAATGGATAGTGAATATGGTGACACAGTGTGATTTACTTACTACCACTTACTGAATTGTAGGACTTCCCAGGTACCTCAGTGGTAAAGAATCTGCCTGCCAATGCAGGAGATGTGGATTCAATCCCCGGGACAGGAAGATCCCCTGTATCTCCACCGGAGAAGGAAACGGCAGCCCACTCCAGTATTCATGCCTGGGAAATCCCATGGACAGGGGAACCTGATGGGCTCTAATCCATGGGGTCACAAAGAGTCAGACACAACATAGTGACTGAGTACGCATCCACGTATACATTGGCTGAATTGTACACATAAAAACGGTTAAGATGGCAAATTTTATGTTATATATTTTACCAGCATAAAAATTGTAGGGAAAAGCCATGATGTAGATATGTAATACATTATTGTCAACATTTTGATTATCCATAATTATGTATAACACATATAATTACTAGGCTTGCAGACTTGTCTCTAGCTTCTACAAGTTCACTTCAGTTCAGTCGCTTAGTCATGTTTGCGTTCCCATGAACTGCAGCACACCAGGCTTCCCTGTCCATCACCAACTCCCGGAGATAACTGAAACTCATGTCCATAGAGTCAATGATGCCATCCAACCATCTCATCCTCTGTTGTCCCCTTCTCCTCCCACCTTCAACCTTTCCCAGCATCAGGGTCTTTTCAAATGAGTCAGTTCTTTGCAACAAGTGGCCAAAGTATTGGAGTTTCAGCTTCAGCATCAGTGCTTCCAATGAATATTCAGGACTAATTTCTTTTACAGTGCACTGGTTGGATCTCCTTGCAGTCCAAGGGACTCTCAAGAGTCTTCTCCAACACCACAGTTCAAAGTATCAATTCTTCTGTGCTCAGCTTTCTTTATAGTCCAACTCTCACATCCATACAAGACTACTGAAAAAACCATAGCTTTGAATAGATGGACTTTTCTTGGCAACATAATGTCTCAGCTTTTTAATAAGCCATCTAGGTTGGTCATAGCTTTTCTTCCAAGGAGAAAGCATCCTTTAATTTCATGGCTGCAGGCCCATCTGAAATGAATTTGGAGCCAAAGAAAATAAAGTCTCTCACTGTTTTCATTGTTTCCCCATCTATTTGCCATGAAGTGATGGGACCAGATGCCATGATCTCAGTTTTCTGAATGCTGAGTTTTAAGTCAACTTTCTCACTTAACTCTATCAGGTTCATCAGGAGGCTCTTTATTTCTTCTTTGCTTTCTACCATAAGGGTGGTGTCATCTGCATATCTGAGGTTATTGATGTTTCTCCCAGCAATCTTGATTCCAAATTGTGCTTCATCCAGCCCAGTATTTGCATGATGTACTCTGCACATAAGTTTAATAAGTAGAATGACAATATACAGGAATGTCAGCCCTGATGGCAGGGTGACAGCCTTGATGTACTCCTTTCCTGATTTGGAACCAATCTGTTGTTCCATGTCCAGTTCTAACTGTTGCTTCTTGAGCTGCATACAGGTTTGTCAGGAGGCAGGTCAGGTCGTCTGGTATTTTCATCTCTTTCAGAATTTTCTACAGTCAAAGGCTTTGGCATAGTCCATAAAGAAGAAGTATGTTTTTCTGGAACTCTTTTGTTTTTTCAATGATCCAACAGATGTTGGAAATTTGATCTCTGGTTCCTCTGCCTTTTCTAAATCCAGCTTAAACATCTGGAAGTTCATGTTTCAGGTACTGTTGAAGCCTGTCTTGGAGAATTTTTGCATTACTTTGCTAGCGTATGAGATGAGTACAATTGTGCACTAGTGTGAGTATTCTTTGGCATTGCCTCTCTTTGGGATTGGAATGAAAACTGACCTTTTCCAGTCCTGTGGCAACTCCTGAGTTTTGCAAACTTACTGCCATATGAGCATTTTCACAGCATCATCTTTTAGGATTTGAAATAGCTCAACTTGTCCACTTGACTTCACATTCCAGGATGTTTGGTTCTAGGTGAGTGGTCATACCATCATGATTTTCTGGGTTATGAAGATCTTTTTGTGTATTGTTTTTCTGTGTATTATTGCCACCTCTTCTTAATATCTTCTGCTTTTGTTAATGAAGTGAGTGAAATTGCTCAGTTGTGTCTGACTCTTTGCAACCCAATGGACTATACAGTCCATGGAATTCTCCAGGCCAGAATACTGGAGTGGATAGCCTTTTCCTTCTCCAGGGGGTCATCCCAACCCAGGGATCGAACCTAGGTCTCCCACATTGCAGGCAGATTGTTTACCAGCAGAGACACAAGGGAAGCCCTCTGCTTCTGTTAGGTCCTTACCATTTCTGCCCTTTATTGTGCTCATCTTTGCATGAAATGTTCCCTGGTATCTCTAATGTTCTTGAAGATGTCTCTAGTCTTTCCCATTCTGTTGTTTCCCCCTATTTCTTTGCATTCATTGCTGAGGAAGGCTTTCTTATCTCTTCTTGCTATTCTTGGAACTCTGCATTTAAATGGGTATCTTTCCTTTTTCCTTTGCCTTTTGCTTCTCTTCTTTTCTCAGCTATTTGTAAGACCTTCTCAGACAGCCATTTTGCTTTGTTACATTTCTTTTTCTTGGGGATAGTGTTGATTCCTGTCTCCTTTGCAATGTCACAAACTTACATCCATAGTTCTTCAGGCACTGTGTCTAACAGAGCTAATCCCTTGAATCTATTTCTCACTTCCACTGTATAATTTTAAGGGATTTGATTTAGGTCATACCTGAATGGTCTAGTAGTTTTCCCTACTTTCTTCTATTTAAGTCTGAACTTGGCAATAAGGAATTCATGATCTGAGCCAAAGTCAGCTCCCAGTCTTGTTTTTACTGACTGTATAGAGCTTCTCCATCTTTGGCTGCAAAGAACCTAATTAATCTGATTTTGGTGTCAACCATCTGGTGATGTCCATGTGTAGAGTCTTCTCTTGTGTTGTTGGAAGTGGATGTTTTCTATGACCAGTGCATTCTCTTGGCAAAACTCTGCTAGCCTTTGCCCTGCTTCATTCTGTACTTCAAGGCTAAATTTGCCTGTTACTCCAGGTATCTCTTGACTTCCTACTTTTGCATTCCAGTGCCCTATAATGAAAAGGAAAACTTTTTGGGTGTTAGTTTCAGAAGGTCTTCTAGGTCTTCATAGAACCATTTTGCTTCTTCAGCATTACTGGAGAATGCTGATATTGAATGGCTTGATTACTATGATATTGAATGGTTTGCCTTGGGAATGAACAGAAGTCATCCTGTTGTTTTTTAGATTGCATCCAATTACTGCATTTCGGATTCTTTTGTTGACTGTGATGGCTACTCCATTTCTTCTAAGGGGTTCTTGCCCACAGTGGTAGATATAATGGTCATGTGAGTGAGATTCACCCATTCCAGTCCATTCAATTCCCTGATTCCTAAAATGTCTAACTGATTTCTAAAATGCTTCTCCAAGTATTGGCTTCCAGTTCCTCAGGGGTACTACCTTTTTCTGGTGAATTTTCCCTGGTCAAACAGTGTGTGTTAATTGCTCAGTTGTGCCTAACTGCGACTCATGGACTGCAGCCCTCCAGGCTCATCTGTCCATGGGGTTTTTTCCAGGCAAGAATCCTGGAGTCGTTTGTCATTTGTCTACCAGGGAAACTCCCAACTGTTTGACCTGTTTGAAGCTGGCCAAACAGGAGCTGTTCAATTATTCAACTGGGGATTATCTTTCCAGTTACCCTGAGGAGATGTTAACCAGATGACTTCACACATGATGATACTGAAGGCTGGATCTCTTGCCTCAAAGTGGAAATTAACAATTTGTTTCAATTAGTGCTGCAAATATCTCCAGAGGACTTTATAAATCAAGTCTCCATCCTCAAATCACACTCCTGCTTGGCTTTCTCTCTGTGGTTTAAGCTTCTACTCTCACTCTCTTTCTCCTGAAGTGCTCCCAAATAAGTAACCTGCTCAGGTATCACCTGATTGATTCTAGAGAATCAAACCTAAACAGTAGAAAAAGCAGCACGTGTAAGTTATTAAAACAATCAAACAAACAACCAAAAAACCAGTGTCATCATCAGGTGAAAGAATATATAAGACCTCTATAGTGTAATGGCTCTCATTTTCATCATAAACATGATCTTAAAGCTCAAATTTGGACAACATGCCCAACACTTCAGAAGTTCATGTACAAAATTATAATTTGAGGAGGGTTTTCCTTAATATTTCAGGTCTGGAAAAACAGATTTAAACCATTCATAAAATTCTGTCTGTTGCAGAAGACAAGTCCATATGATGTTACAGGAGATAGCCTTGAACCAGATGTTAATAATGTATTAATTTTATTATAAGTAGGTTGGCTGAAAAAGTAAAGGAAACCTAAAAAGACTTATGGGCATATGGGAATATCAGGGTATCTCTCAAAATGGTGAATGGGGTATTGCTGAAAGATGATTGCATAGCTTTTTCCAATAACCTTTGCCAAAAAGTATTAAAGAGAATACATCATGACTATTTGAATCTATGAAATGAGTCAAAAGGAGAACATGGGCAACAGCATTTTGATAAGCATCCAACAAAGATATTGATGAAAAAGTAGCTTCTTGTCTGATGTGCCAGCTTTTGTGGCATGAAAACATGAAAGAGATACAAATGAGAAGACCAGTTACTGTCAGACTTGAAAACAAGTTGGTGCATTAAAAAAAAAAAAAAAAAGCTATCAGAGACTTGAAATTGTCATTTCATGGTCTGGGGCCAACAACATAAAAAGAAGCAAGAATGAAACACAGCATAGTTAATATCCATATAGTTTTGATATTGACAAGTATAAAACTGAAAAGTTAATTTAACAAAATATATTATTTAAGTGTATAAAATTTTTGAAACTTGCCTAATTTATATGTTAATTTGGGGTTCCCTAATAGCTCAGTCAACAAAGAATCCACTTGCAATGCAAGAGACCCAGGTTCAATTCATGGGTCAGGAAGGTCCCCTGGAGAAGGAAATGGCAGCCACTCCAGTATTCTTGCCTGGAAAATCCCATGGACAGAAGAGACTGACAGGCTATGGTCCATGAGGTCAAAAGAGTCATACAAGATGTAGCAACTAAACCACCACCACCATATATTAATTTATATACTAAATTTAGATAATTAACTTAAAGAGTACTCATTGAGAAGAAATATTTGCTAACTTCTTTTTTTAATGTTTTCTAACTTTTTCTTCAATTTAATGTGCTTTTCACATGTATATTCATTGTTTAGAATGATCTGCCAATGACAAGTTGGATCCTGATAAACTGTTGAGGATCATGCAAAAAGTATTCAAATTAACTGAAATAATTATTATTCCTTGAAAAAGAGTATCATATACAAATGTTAAAAGTCTTAAACAGCAGATTAAATTAAAAAATCAAGTCCTCAAAGGTATCTGTCATAAATTTCTGTTCAGTTCAGTTCAGTCACTCAGTCCTGTCTGACTCTCAGCGACCCCATGAACCACAGTACTCCAGGTGTCCCTGTCCATCATCAACTCCTGGAGTCCACCCAAACCCATGTCCATTGAGTCGGTAATGCCATCCAACAATCTCGTCCTCTGTCATCCCCTTCTCCTCCTGCCCTCAATCTTTCCCAGCATCAAGGTCTTTTCCAATGAGCCAGCTCTTTGTATCAGGTGGTCAAATTATTGGCGTTTCACCTTCAGCATCAGTCCTTCCAATGAACACCCAGGACTGATTTCCTTTAGGATGGACTGGCTGGATCTCCTTGCAGAACAAGGGACTCTCAAGAGTCTTCTCCAACATCACAGTTCAAAAGCATCTATTCTTCGGCACTCAGCTTACTTTATAGTCCAACTCTCAGATTCATACATTACCACTGGAAAAACCATAGCCTTGACTGGAAGAGCGTTAGTTGGCAAAGTAATGTCTTTGATTTTTAATATGCTGTCTACATTGGTCATAACTTTACTTCCAAGAAGTAAGCATCTTTTAATTTCATGGCTGCGATCACCATCTGCAGTGATTTTGAAGCCCAGAAAAATAAAGTTAGCCACTGCTTCCACTGTTCCCCCATCTATTTGCCATTAAGTGATGGGACCGGATGCCATGATCTTTGCTTTTTCAATGTTAAGCTTTAAGCCAACTTTTCACTCATCTCTTTCACTTTCACCAAGAGGCTCTTTAGTTCTTCCACCCATAAGGGTGGTGTCATTTGCATATCTGAGGTTATTGATATTTCTCCCGGCAATTTTGATTCCATCTTGTGCTTCCTCCAGGCCAGCATTTCTCATGATGTACTCTGCATGTAAGTTAAATAAGCAGAGTGACAATATATAGCCTTTCCTATTTGGAACCAGTCTGTTGTTCCATGTCCCGTTCTAAGTGTTACTTCCTGACCTGCATACAGAATTCTCAGGAGGCAGGTCAGGTGGTCTGGTACTCCCATCTTTTAAAGAATTTTCCACAGTTTATTGTGATCCACACAATCAAAGGCTTTGGCATAGTCAATAAAGCAGAAATAGACATTTTTGTGGAACAAAACTGTCCCACAGTTGTTGCTTTTTCGATGATCCAGCAGATGTTGACAACTTGATCTCTGGATTCTCTGACTATTCTAAAACCAGCTTGAAGATATGGAAGTTCACGGTTCATGTATTGCTGAAGCCTGGTTTGGAGAATTTTAAGCATTACTTTATCAGCATGTGAGATGAGTGCAATTGTGCGGTAGTTTGAGCATTTTTTTGGCATTACCTTTCTTTGGGATTGGAATGAAAACTGACATTTTCTAGTCCTGTGGTCACTGCTGAGTTTTCCAAATTTGCTGGCATATTAAGTGCAGCACTTTCACAGCGTCATCTTTCAGGATTTGAAATAGCTCTACTGGAATTCCATCACCTCCACTAGTTTTGTTCATAGTGATGCTTCCTAAGTCCCACTTGGCTTCACATTCCAGGTTGTCTGGCTCTAGGTGAGTGATCACACCATCGTGATTATCTGGGTCATGAAGATCTTTTTTGTACTGTTCTTCTCTGTATTCTTGCCACCTCTTCTTAATATCTTCTGCCTCTGTTAGTTCCATACCATTTCTGTCCTTTATTGAGTCCATCTTTGCATGAAATGTTCCTTTGGTATCTAATTTTCTTGAAGAGATCTCTAGTCTTTCCCATTCTATTGTTTTCCTCTATTTCTTTGCATTGACCACTGAAGAAGTTTTTCTTATATCTCCTTGCTATCCTTTGGAACTCTGCATTCAAATGAGTATATCTTTCCTTTTCCCCTTTTCTTTTTACTCCTCTTCTTTTCACAGCTAATGTAAGGCCTCCTTAGACAACCATTTTGCTTTTTTGCATTTCTTTTTCTTGGGGATGGTCTTGATTCCTATCTTCTGTACAATGTCACGAACCTCCGTCCATAGTTCATCAGGCACTCTGCCTATCAGATCTATTCCCTTAAATCTATTTCTCACTTCCACTGTATAGTCATAAGGGATTTGATTCAGGTCATACCTGAATGGTCTAATGGTTTTCTCCAATTTCTTCAATTTCAGTCTGAATTTGGCCATAAGGAGTTCATGATCTAAGCCACAGTCAGCTCCCAGTCTTGTTTTTGCTGACTGTATAGAGCTTCTCCATCTTTGGCTGCAAAGAATATAATCAGTCTGATTTCAGTGTTGACCATCTAGTGATGTCCATGTGTAGAGTCTTCTCTTGTGTTGTTGGAAGAGAGTGTTTACTATGACTTGTGTGTTCTCTTGGCAGAACTCTATTAGCCTTTGCCCTACTTCATTCTGTACTCCAAGGCCAAATTTGCCTATTACTCCAGGTGTTTCTTGACTTCCTACTTTTGCATTCCAGTCCCCTATAATGAAAAGGACATCTTTTTGGGGGTGCTGGTTCTAGAAGTTCTTGTAGGTTTTCATAGAACTGTTCAACTTTAACTTCTTCAGCACTACTGGTCAGGCATAGACTTGGATTACCATGATATTGAATGGTTTGCCTTGGAAACGAACAGAGTTCATCCTGTCGTTTTTGAGATTACATCCAAGTACTGCATTTTGGACTCTTTTGTTGACTATGATGGCTACTCCATTTCTTCTAAGGGATTCCTGCCCACAGTAGTAGATATAATGTTCATCGGAGTTAAGTTCACACATTCCAGTCCATCTTTTTTTGCTGATTCCTAGAATGTTGAGGTTCACTCTTGTCTTCTCCTGTTTGACCACTTGCAAACTTAGGCTGTGATTACTTTGATAAGACTTCTACATTTTGCTTAACTTTTGTATAAAACTAACAGAAATAGTTTTGAAAGGTCTACATTTTTCTCCTTGAATAAATAGTTAATATTTGATCTTTTACACACATAGCTATGAACAGGCAGACTTATCTAGACACTAACTAAAGAGCACTGTGTATGTTACATATTGATATTTGCATCACATCTGTGGGATCAATTTGCTCATCTACATGTGATCAATGTTTATTTTTCTGGACATTCTTGAGTCTATACTGAATGACTACATGATCGTAATTTGAAATAGACAGATCTGAATTTATAACATGGAAATTATAATATTTTTAAAACTAGGATTTTTCCCCCAAATATGTTTTTTCCTAAACATATTCTTAAAGATACCACTGCTCCCTTGCCCCAGAGACAACTACTGTTTTTCATTTATAAACCATAGCTTAAATTTGCCCATTCATGAATTTTACATGAATATATTCAGAAACATTCACAAACATGCATAAATATGTTTTGTACCAGGTTTCTTATGTTTTACATTATGTTTTTGAGCCTTTTTCTAATATTTCTGTGTATATCAGTAGCCTGTTGTTTTTCATTTTTGAGTAATGTGCTATTATATGAATTTGTTTATCCAAGTTTCTTCTGACAGTATTTTGGTTATTTGTAATTTTGAATTATTTTGAATTAAGCTGCTGTGAATATTCTTGTACAGTCATTAGTGGATACACTCTTTCTTATTTCCCTTTAGTAAACATCTACAAGTAGAATTTGTGAATCATGGATAGGTATATATTTAACTTTTTAAGAGACTGCCAGTTTTACAATATGTACAATTTCATATTCCCACCAGCAATGTATGAGAGTTCCATATCTCTACTTCTTCACTAACATATAGTGTTATCAGCCTTTCAAGTTTCAGCAATTCTAGAGCCTTTGAAATGATCCCATTACAATTTTAATTTGCTGATAAATGATGTTGAACATCTTTCATGTGCTTATTAGCCATCTGTTTATCTTCACTGAGAAGTGTCTGCTTAGGTCTCTTGCCCAATTATTTTTAAATTGGGTTGTCTTACTATTGCCTTGTGTAAAATCTGTATATTGTTGATACATGACCTTTATCAATAGCATGTATTATGAATATTTTCTCTGTGCCTTTTCTCCTGAAGCATAGTTGATTTACAGAGTTGTGTTAGCTTCAAGTATACAGCAAAGTGACTCATATATATAGATACATGTGCGTGTATATATATGTGAAGGCTATCCATTATATTATCACCTTTTATTGGAGTATAGCTGCTTTGCAGTGTCGTGTTAGTTCTGCTGTACTGCAAAGTGAGCTATCTGTATATAGCTCATGTATGAGATGTATCTACAGGTATAGATATAGATATTATTGATCTCCTTTCTTCTGGAGTTCCTTCCCATTTAGGCCATCACTGACCTAAGCACGGTAGAGTTCCCTGTTATATACAGTAGGTTCACATTTGTTACCTATTTTATATATGTAAGCATACGTATGTCAATCCCAATCTCCCAATTCATCCCCTCCTTCCAACCCCTATATCCATACATCCATTTTCAATGTCAGTGTCTCTATTTCTACTTTGCGAATAACTCCATTTCTATCATTTGTTTAGATTATTTTAACATTCTTTTCAATTTTGATTTATCAGAAGATGCTGAATATAGTTCCTTATGCTATACAGTAGGACCTAGTTCTTTATTTTTTTATACATGGCAATCTGTCTCTATGGCCTTTTTCCTTGAAGGTGTATTTTGAAAAGCTGAAGTTCTAATTTTGACAAATTCTACTTTTTTTTTCATAGTTAACATAGTTTGATTCACTCTATGAAATTCTCTCCTACGCCAAGGTTGTTAAATCACATTTCTGTTTTCTTCTGGAAGTTTTCTTGTTTTACATTAATTGTATATTTCATTTTACATAAATTTTTATGTAAGATGATATAAATGTTGAGGTTGGTTTTTTCCCATGTGGCTATCCAGCAAGGCTAAAACCAGTTTTTTTAAAATATTCTTTCTCCATTGAATTTTCTTGGTGTTTTTTTTTCAACAAACCAAGCCAAAAAAGAAAACAAGCCCAAACAATTGATACTATGTATATTCCTGTAACTTCTATTTATTTCATTGATTTTTTTTTCTGTCCATATTCCTAAAGCACACTGTCTTGATCATTGTAACTTCATGGTAAAGAATATTATTGTTAGGTAGTTAGGATAGGCAGAGAAGGCACTGGCGACCCACTCCAGTACTCTTGCTGGAAAATCCCATGGACGGAAGAGCCTGGTAGGCTGCAGTCCATGGGGTTGCTGAGAGTGGGACACGACTGAGTGACCTCACTTTCACTTTTCACTTTCATGCATTGGAGAAGGAAATGGCAACCCACTCCAGTGTTCTTGCCTGGAGAATCCCAGGGACGGCGGAGCCTGGTGGGCTGCCGTCTATGGGGTCACACAGAGTTGCACACGACTGATGTGACTCAGCAGCAGCAGCAGCAGTTAGGATAGGAAAAAGGAGTCCAGAAAGCCGGTGACTGTTGGAGAAGATTCTTGAGAGTCCTTTGGACTGCAAGGAGATCCAACCAGTCCATCCAACCAGTCCATCCTAGAGATCAGTCCTGGGAGTTCATTGGAGGGACTGATGTTAAAGCTGAAATCCCAATATTTTGGCCACTTGATGCGGAGAGCTGACTCATTTGAAAAGACCCTGATGCTGGGACAGATTGAGGGCAGGAGGAGAAGGGGACGACAGAGGATGAGATGGTTGGATGGCGTCACCGACTCAATGGTCATGGGTTTGGGTGGACTCCGGGAGTTGGTGATGGACAGGAGGCCTGGAGTGCTGCAGTTCATGGGGTCGCAAAGAGTTGGACACGACGGAGCGACTGAACTGAACTGAACTGAAAAGACAAAGGGAAAAGCCTGTGAAAATAGAACAATGGAAGGTCCAGGACTGGAGTGAGGACCTCAGGTAAAACAAACATCACTCCTGGCTAGCCCAATTTACATAGGGCAGGCTCCAGGGGAGGAGAAAAGCCATATAAAAAGAGGATACAAAATTGGGCCAGGGGCTTCTCTTCCCTTTGTGTCTTTTGGGTCAGCCCGCCCTAACACCTAGAAAATGTATTTTCCTTTGCTTTCTAAATAAAACTGAGCTGTAACACGGAGTTGTAACACTGGTCCATCCAAGGAAATTACAGAGGACTATAACACTGGTCCACCTGTAGCTTCAAAATTTTGTTGTGATGAGACAGAACCGAGGAAATTACAAACTCTCCCAACATTATGATTTGAAATCAGGCAGTGTTAGCCTTTCAACTGCTTTTACTCAAAATTACTTGTGGATATTTAAAATAGTTTAAATTCCCATATACATTTTGGTCTCAACTCATCAATTATTACAAGAAGTAATGTAGAAATTTTAACTTGAAATTCATTTACTCTTTTAAGATCAATTGAAATTTAGTAACATAAAGTTGTTTAATTAAACATGATATATTTCTCATTTATTTATACCATCTTTAATTTCTTGCAGCAATCCTTTATAATTTCCTGTGTAAAGATTTTAGAAATTTTGTTAAATTTTCATTTATTTATCATCAATTTTGATGCAGCTGTTAATGGATTTGAATATTTTTTCATTGCTGTCAATATTTGAAACAATAATTAATTTTGATATATTTATCTATTCTATTGTTAAGCTTACATATTACTGAGAGGTTTTGTTATGAATTTACTAAGATAACCATGTTTTTCTTTATTAAATTTCTTTTATTACAGGCTGATTTGCTTTACTTGCATTTTTAATGTTGAACTCTGCTTTCTCAGGTAATCCCATCTGGTTAAACTATATTATTCTTTGTATATATTGGGAGAATCAATTTGCAAAGATTTTATGATGATTTTTTTTTCTACTTGCATTCATGTGGGTACTGGCCTTAATTTAATATTCTTGAAATATCTTCATCAGGTTTTTATATGGCTGTTATGTTTCCCTCCTAAAGTAACTTGTGAAGTTAGTTGTTTGTTTGTTTTTTCTCTCTCTCTCTCATTTGGGAAAGAATTTAAATGATTGATATAATTTCTTACTTGTATATTTATTAGAATTCATCTATGAAACTAAACCCTAGATTTTTATTTCTGTGACATTTTTGGTAATGTGTCTATTAGATATAGAGTTATTTAGTTTTCTATTTATTTTCATGTAAATTTTGATGAGTTGCAGTTTTCATAGAATATATATCTAATCAGTTTATTCATAGAAAGCTATACAAACTGTTTAACATATTTTAAAATTCTGTAGAATCTATATGTCTCATATTTCATTCTTAATAACAATTTTTTTTGAGTTTGCTTCTTTTTTCCTTGATTATTCCTGCTTCTGGTTCCTTAATTTATTACATTTTCCATAGAAGAAATTCTTTAATTTGTTAATTGCCTCTATTTTTTGTTTTCCATTTCATTGATGTTTGCTTTTCTTTTTCTTATTTTCTTTCATGTACCTATTTTTGAGCTTAATATGTTTATTTTAGCTTTTATAGTGGAGAGCTAGATCTTTTGTTTAGACATGATTTAATAGAGGTATAAGACATAAAAATTTCTCTGAAAACACTCTTTAGCTATATGCCATAAATTTTGGCATGCATTTGTCATTATCAATCAATTAGAAGTATTTTCTAATTTCCCTTGTTATTTCATCTGTTATATATATTGATTATTTAGAAATATTTTATTTACCAATATTCATGGAATTTATTGGCATTAACTTATAATTTATTACATTACAATGAAAATATATTTTAATACTTTAACTTTTGGATTCATAGAGACTTTTTATGAACTAGCATTCTTGGAGATTATATTCTCTAAATGCTGATCAGATAAAGTTGGCTGGTACTATTAATAGTGATTTTTTTGCCTTGCATTCTACCAGTAGCTAGAGGCAATGTATTAGAATTATTAGTGTCTATTTTATTTGGATACCTGAATTTTTTTCAGATCTTGTTTCATGTGTCTTAAAGTTCTGTTATTGAACAAAAACAAGGAAAATTCATTCTTCATTCATAACTGTTCATTTGTAATATCTTCTTTGTTTCTTATTTCTTTCAAGATTTTATTTTTTCATTCTAGCTATTTTAAGAGGTGGAACTCTCTTTAAAATTTATCTTGCTTGTGGTTTGCAGAGTTTTTCTTAGAATTGTAATTTGAAGATTTTCATCACATTTGGAAAAGCTTGTCCTGATTTTTCCACTCCTCTCTTTCTTGGACTCAATTCTACATATTTTAGAATGTTTGATACCATTCTGCAAGTCACTGGAATTCTCTTTATTTTTTAAGTTATTTTTCTTTAGATGTTAACCTGTCTTCAAAATCAACCCATGATTTCTACCTCTTCTTTATTTCTACTATTAAGTCTATATAGCAATTTTATTTCTCATGTCAGATATTGCTATTTTAATTCTATAATTTCCATTTGGTTTGCTGCTGTTGATTTTTTTCCCATTTATATTGTTAATTTAGTCAGGTTTCAATTTAAGCACTTGAACATACTTGTAATATCTTCTTCAAAGACATTGTCTTCTATTTTCACATCCAGGTTATCCTTTAATCTGTTTCTAGTGACATTTTTTTCCTTTTTTTTTTAAGAATAGTTGGTCACATTATCTTACCAGCACATTTTATGTGTCTATTATATGTGTGTGCGTGTTTGATGTGTGTGTGCATGTGTGTGTTTGTGTGTGTGTGTGTGCATGCACGCTCAGTTGCATTCAACTCATTGTGATCCCATGGACTGTAGCCCACCAGGCTCCTCTGTCAATGGGATTCCCCAGGTGAGAATACTGGAGTGGGTTGCCATTTCCTACTCCAGGGGATCTTCCTGACCCAAGGATGGAATCCACATCTTCTGAGTCTCATGAATTGCAGGCAGATTCTTTACCATGGAGCCACCAGGGAAGCCCATCTATTGTATATTGGATATTATAAATAGCACTTCATAGAGTTCCTGGATTCTGTTATCTTCTGATGAGACATTGTTTGAGCAGATTGTGAAGCAAAAGTTTCTGGAAATTCATCTTGAACTTGTGGAAGCTTGGTCTAATACTTTATTAGGGTAGACTCTGGAAAATTCAAGGATTTTAGCAACCACTTCTAGCTTGATAAAAGAAACTCTAAACTCTGCCCTTTCTCCTTTAGGTATGAGATGAACTCTCTTCTTAGTCTTTTAGTACTACAGATTTTGCTTTATTTATTTATTTATTTATTTATTTATTTTCCACTTGGCTTTTGAAATGTCCCATATGATGTTCAGTCCAGATGCAAACTATGACTCTAAAGAACTTTATAGATGCATTCAGGAGCAGGTCCTCCTTTGATGTCTGCTTTTCTGAGGTTTATCTACTTTATTTCTCAACCCTCTGCTTGCCGAAAATTCTATCTTGTGAAAACTTAATCTGATAGACTACAACTTTCTACTTGAGTTCTAGCCTCTATACTCATGCAGACAAGGTAATATTGTCAAAGGAAAAACATGAATACTTGGATCTCACCCAGTTAACTTTTGTTGTGGATGATTGAATCCCCTGATTTCCTCCCCACCCCCCCTTAGGTGGGTCACACTCCAGTGCTTTTATATAGTTCTTCCCCTCACCAGCAGAGTTAATAATTATCTTTGAACTAGTTATTCCAAGGTAAGCTACTCTGCTGGGATTCACTAATGTATTTTAAAATTGCAGTGTATAGGCTTTCACTTACTATGTTCACTGCATCATTCACTTACTATGTTTCTAATTCAGATTTTTACCAAGTAGACATTTAGACATTGATAACCCACAGGGAACAGATATTAAGGGTTGAGTTTTCAGAAAATACTCAAAAATTTTAGCAATAAAGCATTCAATTATTCTATGACATCTGTGAAGCTGAATTCACAGTCAATTCCTTGTAAAAACTAGTTAAAAGTGACCAGTTTATATTTTAGTACTATGCACTTTTTTTGAAAATTTAGTGACTTGAGATCTAAATTTCAAAAGGCCCAGAAAAAGATGGCAGCTTTAATTTACAGGTTATTTGTTCTATTCTATATACTTGGCTCCTTTTGTTCACAACACGTCCAGAAATGATCTTAGGAGATTGGATTATTAAAGAAAGAAAAAAAGCAATAACATCTCACCAAAAAATAAGTCTGCTAACCACAATAAGATTGTTAAACTTCAGCAATATCTATAAATTTGTAATACATGTCTATCTTTCAATATAAAAGAAAAATATGGGTCTTACAATTTAGTATCCAAAATGTACTTGTTTTGGATATTTTACATAGTTTTTTTTTTTTTCTTTTAGTCTTAAGGAAACAGATGGACAAAGATAGTTATATTTGTTCATGCAATAACCATTTTATCAAATATCAAAACTCTTCCTCTTACAAGGTATCAAGAGAAGTATGAAAGGTAATAAACTTGGTTAAGCAAAGTTTCTTCCATTTATCTATCCAAGTTGACTAAACACGCATGCAGATTCTCTTTTCATTGCTGCAACATGTCTGCAGAAGCAACAGACCTCAAAATCTCATATCTTTTCCAGTAGCAAAAGGAAAAATCCCTTCCTAAATTTCAAGCACAAATTATTGTTTCTAAATAACTTATTGTTACACAGTCATAGAAGTAAAAAATAATGGTTCGATGTAAGAGACACTATTTACATAAACCATCAGAAGACTTGTGAAATTTTTCATCCAAAATGTACAGCTGAGAATGGGTACAAGCATGATTTTTTTGAATGAAAATGATGAGAAAACTAGTTTCTAAGCCTTCATATATCTAATATCCAATAAGTAGTCAAATCAATTAGTGTTTTTCAACTTTGGATACCATCTAGAAAGATTCATTACAAATGAGATTTTAGCTGAAATGTATGCCATAGCATGGATTCACAAGTAAAAATCTACTAAATTCAAGTCTCTGTTTTAAAAAAGAAAGAATGAAATAAAGAGAAGAAAAGGGACAATAATAAAAGCTTTGCTTCATCTCTTACAGCCCATTGAAGCAAGATAGACACATTCTGTTAATAATTGGACTCACTTTTCATTACTCAAGCTATTTTCCTTCTTTTACACACATTAAGCTTCTCATACTGTGCAAAACAAAAGATTCCCACAGCAGACAAGAAGGTTATAATCAATATGCAATTCTGTTCTGTGTTCTTTCCCTTTGATGTGAGCAGGTTGGATTGGGGGATGAAGAAGCTCATGGTAGGGTTATTTTGAGGCACCTTTGAGTGGCTTATTAGTAAGTCCTTATTAGTAGCTTCTTACTGCCAGCTTTCCCAGGTGGTTGTGACATGTTTTGAAGATAACTCTTTTGTTCCATCGAAACCATAATGACTACTCTAATCTGCACTGAATTTAAAAAAAAAAGAAGAAAAGGGCAATTAAATTATAAAATACCTTTAAAGTCACTGCCATACACCGCCAGTATTTATGCTTTAGACAATATTAAATCATAGACCCTTTAGTGAAAAATTATTTTTCTTGCTTTGAAACCAGTCTGGCAGCAGTAATATGTGCTTCCAAACAATGATAGGTGCCTGAAGTATAAACAATGTCAATAACCCTTTAGAGTTATAAGGACCCATAGATGAAATAACTTTAGAGAAGCCAATATTTACTATAAGTACATTATCTGAAAGAAAAATCAAAAGCTTGTGTTTCAAACAATTTAATGACAACTTGTTGTATGCAGTCAGTACAACAGGCATTATAGAACTCTGTTTTTGTGGGTTTTTTGTTTTTTTCCTATTCATTAACATCAGCCATTATATGTTGCTAACTGTATTCCAGTCATTGCTTTATTGGCTGTTATAACACCTTTACTCTTAAAATGAAGACAGTCTTGTTACTACTCCTATCCTGCTGAGACATGAAAAGGTAACAGAATTCTTCACCTTTAACAACAGTAATTACAAGATATGACATAGATACAGTCAGCTCTGGTATTTAGGCTCTTAAACACTAGACTATCCTAACTCTGCTTCAAGAGTAATACATTTTGCTGAATCATTTTTTAGTAAACTTCTCCCTCTATCCTTTCCCCAAATCTCTGAAGTGCTTTACTATCCCCACTTAATGGTTCTCTTTTATTTCATCAAGCTTCTTAATAGCAGCTCCACAAAAAGCTTAAATATTCTTTCTCTTCATCTTGTGACTTTGCTCATAGGAGTCTCAGACTACTGAAACATCTTCCATTCAACACCTATTTAATGAAATCCTATTTAATGATCCAAACACTGTGTAACTCTTGATAGCAAATCTATCCTAGATGATTCCTTCAAGATTTGGCTCAACACTCACTTTCTCTGGGCAGCAATATATGACATCTGTTGTTCTTTCCTCACACTGCCTACTCTTTAGTGTCATGTTACTATCATTGCACTGAATATTAAAAGTGTCTATTGTTCCTAATGCATATACATAGAGTTTTATGATGAAAGGAACATAGGATTTAGAATAGGAAGATGAAAGCCAAAGTTAATTAATATAGACCAACTCATTTATTATAACTGAAACACTTGATTTTGCCACCAAAATGTTAATAACAAAAATTATAACATGATCTTAATATACAGGGCTGTTTGTATGATGATATATGATGAATCAAATAGATATACCTTATAAAACTATATACCATAAAGAGCTTATTTTCCAGACCGACCCTGGATGCAAACCACACCCACATTTTTCCATCGTTTTCAATCAACCACGGCCTGTTCATAAATCAATGATACTTCAGCCTCGTAGACATTTGAGCAGCATTTTGTTAACTTTAGCTAGTGTGGTTTGTGAATATGTTTCAGGCTATCTATGTAAGAAAGCTTACATGGAGGAAGATTTTTCTTTTTTTGATGATTAAAGCCAGTGATTCAATGATTGCTGGTCCTGCAACCATTTATCATCATCCTTATCATCCTCATCATTCTCCTGCTTTTCTCAAGTTTCCAAAGCTATAGTTGCTGGGCATTAAACCAAGCATGTTGTATTTATGTAATGTTTTATTTTACATACATACCACAGATCATCATCAAAATCAAGGTGATGAATATAGAGATCGCCCACAAGTTTCCTTATGCCTCCTTTGATATCCATTATTCCCTCTCCAATTCCTCTGTCCCCAAGCAAACACTGATTTGACTTTTAAAACTATAGATTTATTTTGTAATTTCTAGAATTTCATATATATTGAATCCTTTTCTTCTATATTCTTTTAGTCTGGTTTCTTCCACTTCATGAAATTGTTTTGAAATGTTTCCATGCTGTGGTAAGTTATCCATTCACCTCTTAGGGGCCTGTAGGGTTCTTTCTTGCTTTTATCTATTACAACTAAAGCTGCTATGACATCTGTGTGCAACTCTTTGTATGAGCTTGTGCTTTCAGTCTCTTGGATAAATACCTGCTTTCAATTGCTTGGATAAATACCTAGGAATGAAATGGCTTTATTTTATTTATTTATTTTTTTTTTTAGGCTGTGTAGATATTTTATTTATTTTTTATTTTTTTTAATTCTTATTTATTTATTTTTCATTTATTTTTATTAGTTGGATGCTAATTACTTTACAATATTGTAGTGGGTTTTGTCAATATAAATAGGTATAAAAAACTATTTTTTGTGTGTGTCAAGATGTTTTACAAAGTACAGTTGACAGTGAGCAGCATAGGGTCTGCAGGTACTCGTATAGCAGACTTTTTTTTTCAATAAATATCTACTACACTACTATGTGATCTGTGGGTTGGTTGAATAGGTGGGTATGGAAGTGCTGATACAGAGACCGCACTGTAATGTTAAATGCAGATTTTCAACAGTAGAGGGACAGGGTGCCCTTAAACCATGTTGTTCAAAAGAGACAAATGTAGTTGCGACGTTTGCATTCTTGTTGTTCAGTTGCGGTCATGTCTGACTCTTTGCGACACTGTGACCGCACCACATCAGGTTCCTCTGTCCTCCACTATCTCCCAGAGTTTACTCAAATCCGTGTCTATTGAGTCGGTGATGTTATCTAACCATCTCATCTTCTGCCTCCTCCTCCTCCTTTTGCCTCAACCTTTCTCAGCCTCCGGGGTCTTTTCCAGTGAATCATTCTTTGCATCAGGTGGCCAAAGCATTGGAACTTCAGCAACAGTCTTTCCAGTGAATACTCAGAGTTGATTTCCTTTAGGATTCACTGGTTTGATCCCCTTGTAGGCCAAGGGACTCTCAAGAGTCTTCTCCAGCACCACAATTCAAAAACATCAATTCTTCAGTGTTCAGCCTTTTTGGTTCAACTCTCACATCTCTATACGACACCTGGAAAAACCAGCAGTTAACAGTGAATCTGTGTCAAATTGCTGCACATTCTTGCTTGGTGTGACCTGTTGTTTTAATTGTTATCATTCTAGTCAGTGTTTAGTGTTATCTCATTGTAATCTACAGTTTTCATTTCCCAATAATGGATGATGTTTAACAAAATTTCATATGCTTATTTATCATTCTTATAGTTCCATTGTTGAAATCCTCATTCAAAGCCTTTTTTGAATTTTTAGTTCTTATTAAGATTTGAATATTATGTATATATTCTAAATTTAGTAATTTGCATGTTTATTTTGCAAATATTTTCTTTCATTTACTGACTTTCTTTTTTATTTTTGAAGAGCAAGCATTTTTAATTTTGGTGACATATAATTTACAATTTTTTTCTTTTTGTCCTATTTAATATGTCTTTGTCATGGTCAAGTTTATTAAGACGCTTTGCCCATATTTTCTTTTAGCAGTTTTGTACTTTTAGTACTTACATTTAGGAATTTACTACAGGTTAATTTTTATGGGGTTAAAGTTAGTTGTTTTTTTTCAGAAAGCTATCCAATTATTCCAGCACCATTAAAAAAAATAATTTCCTTACCTGCCTTGGCAACTTTTTGAAAGTTGAATTGACCATACATGTATGATCACTCCATTCTACATGACTTATGTGACTATATACCTATCCACACTGTCTTGATTACAATAGCTTTAATAAATGTGAATACAAGATTGTGGAAGTCTCATTTTTCTTTTTAAAAATTTTGATTTGGTCATATTTTGCTTCTTTGTATCTTCATGCAAAGTTTTAGAATTAGTCTTCAAGTTCTTTAAAAATAAATTAATAAAAAGCTTTCTTAAATATTAACAAGTGTTGTTTAGAGCTTTAAGATCAATTGGAGAAGCAATGACATCTTACTACTGAGTTTTTACATCCATAAACATAGTATAACTTTACATTTATTTACAAATATTTTTTTCTTTTATGTTTCCTTCTAAAAAATTATACTTCTCACATTTAAGTCTATGAAAGTGAAAGCGTTAGTTGATCAGTCATGTCTGACTCTTTGCAACCTGTGAGCTATAGCCTGCCAGACTCCTCTGCCCATGGAATTCTCCAGGTAAGAATACTGCAGTGGGTAGCCATTCCTTTCTCCAAGGGATCTTACCCACTCAGTCTCCTGCATTGCGGGCAAATTATTTACAGTCTGAGCCACCAGGGAAGCCTATTAAAGTCTAAATTTCATTTTATATTGATTTTTTTTTGTATGAAATGGGGGAGATTAGTGTGTGTGGGTTTTGTTGTTGTTGTTTTCATATGGATAAGTCAATATTATTTTCTCATTTGTTTAAGAGAATACTCTTACCTAATTTAATTACCAAGGCACTTTTGTCCAAAACCAATTGACCATGTATGTGAAGGCCATTTTGGACTCTTTATTTTATTGAACTGTATGTATATCCTTATGGCAGTACTAAACACTTTTGATGCCTTTAGCTTTTGTAGGAAACAGAAATCAGAGAGTGTTTTTCTTCCTCATTGATATTTTATTTTCCCAAATTAGTTATTTTAAGTTCTTCACACTTTTACGTTATAAGCTCAGCTTGCAAATGTCAACTCTCCTACTCTACCCACCTGTCATCAAAAAAAAGAAAAGAAAAAGGCTATTGTAATTTTCTTAGGGTTTGTGTTAAATCTATAGAACAATTTGGGGAGAATTAGCTATTTTGCATTTTGAATCTTCCAATGTGTGAATGTTATTCAGTTCAGTTTAGTCGCTCAGTCATGTCTGACTCTTCACAACTCCATGGACTACAGCACACCAGGCTTCCCTGTCCCTCACCAACTCCCGGAGCTTACCCAAACTCATGTCCATCAAGTTGGTGATGCTATCCAACCATATGATCTACAATAGTTTGCCTTTAAAAATTCTGTCAGCCATGTTTTATACTACTCAGTGTATAGGGCTTTCTATACTTTCATTAAACATAAGCTTAAATATCTTATTTCCTTTGGCTACTATTTTAAATGGAATTATATTTAAATTAATTATCAAGTTTATTTTGTTAATATGTAGAAATAGAAATGATCTTATAATCCTGAAACACTGCTAAATTTATTTACTTGTTCTAATGACTCTGACCCTAACCCTAGATTAATTATTATTGTCTGCATTAAAGATAGATTTATCTTTTCTTTAACCATCAGCACATTAAACATTTCTTTCCAGTGTCTACTAGTTTCCACTATTCTGATGAGAAATCAAAGTTTCCATTTTTTTCTGTATGCAATCATGTTTTTCTTACTACATGAAGAACTTTTCATTGTCTTTGAATTTAAGCAGTTGATTACTAAGTGTCTGGGTGTGGTCTGTAAGTTAGAGTTTTCATCAAATATAAAAAATAATTTTTGGCCATTATTTCTTTATTTTTTCTCCATTTCTAGCTCCACTTTTTCTGAGACACTCATTATATGTATGTTGAAATGCATGAAAATGTTCTGAAGATCTCTAAGGTACTATTCATTTAATTTCAGTCTTTGTTGTCACTATTCTTTGAAATGGATAATTTCCATTAATTTACCTTTGAGTTTATATTTTCCCATGCTTCATTTCAAATTTGTGGATATAGTCATCTATTGAATTTTTCATTTTAATTACTATAATTTTTATCTTGTTTCTTGTTATACTTGTTTCTTTTTATACTTTCCATGTGTCTCTCTTGAGTCTCTACTTCTGTTCCCATTGCTATCATATTTTCCTTTAAATATTAGAAAATATTTTCTTTAATTTTTTGACATATAAATTTACTTTGAAATCTTTGTTTAGTAATACCAACATATGGACAGATAAGATTATTTTCAGTTATGTTTTATGGCTGTCGTTGTTTTGTTTTGTTTTACAACTTACTTTGTATATCTTGAAATTTTGTTTCAACTTGGATATTTTTGTAGGAACTCTGGATTCAATTTTATTTATCTAAGTGTTCTTGATTTTTGTTTTAGTCTCTTGTCATAAATTAAATGTATAATCAGATTCCCTTATGATGTGCAGTTGTAGCTATATTTACTCAACTTTTTTCTTTTTTTGTTAGGGAGCAATAGGACTTATACCTATGTCTGCATAGTTTAGTGATCAGCCAATGATTCAGATGGATGTCGTGCTCATAAACCTCAAGTCTGTGATGCTTCTACCTTTAGAACCCAAACTATGTGTAACTTGAAAAACACCTACACGATCAAAACCAGTCCTTAAATCTCCCTTGGCCTCTATTTTTTAAGGCTCCTTCCAGGTTGCTTTAAACTTTCATGGTTTTGTTTTCTTGTACTCCAAAATCACTGCAGATCATGACTGTAGCCACAAAATCAAAAGACACTTCCTCCTTGAAAGAAAAGGTATGACAAATCTAGACAGCAATCTGAAATGCCTCGTGGACAAACGTCCATATAGTCAAATCTAGTTTTTCAAGTAGTCATGTATGAATGTAAGAGCTGGACCATAAAGAAGGCTAAATGCCAAAAAATTGATGTTTCAAACTGTGGTACTAGAGAGCACTCTTTTTTTTTTTTTTTTTTTTTTTTAGAGAGCACTCTTGAGAGTCTTGTCTCTTAGACAGCAAGGAAGTCAAACCAGTCCATCCTAAAGGAGACCAGTCCTGAATGTTCATTGGAAGCACAGATGCTGAAGCTGAAACTCCAATACTTTGGCCACCTGATGTGGAGAGTTGACTCACTGGAAAAGATTATGATGCTGGGAAAGATTGAGGGCAGAAGGAGAAGAGGGTGACAGATTAGAGGTGGTTGGATGGCATCAGCAACTCAATGGACCTGAGTTTGAGCAAGCTCCAGAAGATACTTAGATAGGGAAGCCTCGTGTGCTGCAGTACATGGGATCACAAGGAGTGGGATATGACTTGGTGACCCAGCAACAACAAAACAATGGGAAGACAGTTCTTGAATGAGTGACTACGTTAGTCTGGCCTCAAATCAGAGCAAAACTGAAAGTTGAAATTATGTATTGAAAGCAAACTACTTGTCATCTTTTGAACAAAAAAAAAGTTATTTTCCTGCTAATGCTTAAAAACGTCATCACATTAAGCAAGTGCTGTATAAATTGACATAAACTGCAAAATGTATAAGCCTAATTTCTCATACAAAATAAATTTTAATGTTGAATGGTGTCAAAAAATACCTTTCACTTAAGCTAATTGTACTCGATACAATTTTGTGACATGAGCAGTTTCATTTAAACACAATATACAGAATTTTTTCCAGCTGCATATAGTGTTGTAATTTTACATCTTTATGTTACTAATACAATTCACAAATTTAGCACTTCTAACAGAACTAATATATTTTATATTATTAATATCCCATCTCTTCCATGACTCAGAACATTGGAACCCATAAACTTCAAGTCAGTGCCTGAAAGTGCCAATGTAACTTTAGCTTTATCCATGCACTCTCTCTGTATTAGCACAGGCCAAGAATTCTATCTGTGAAATGACGTATGTATGGGCTTTGCAATTAGGCAATCACAATTAATCCATATTGAAAAGCCTTATTGCAGTACCTTGTTTTTGCTTTTTCAAAAATATTTGAAACCTTGCCAAGTTATTTAAATATCTTGGCCTCAATTCCAAGAAATATGGAGTTAATAATATTTACCAAATGATAATTTTAAAATACAAACAAGACTTTTTTTATGTTGTCATATGTATAGGAGATTTTTAAATTCCTCCTTGTTCCCTGGTTGGAAAACAAGAAGCTAAATCTATGCACTTATACTTAGAGAACAAGTCAAATCAGTCATTAAATAAAAGCATTTTCACCCATCTAAACTCTTAGAATTTGAAACTTCAACTTATAGGGAAAGATCTGAATATATTATGTTTATCTGTTATTTTTTTTTAACCTAAGAGGAAGTAAATTGTCATTTAAAATTCTACTTATTTTTCAAGCCCTGGGGGAGAAAAAAAAGGAAAAATTAGTTTCAAAACTTTTCCAGATTATTATTAAATAAGTCTCTTATATCAGATTATCAGATAGAGAATGCAATAGAACTCAGAATACTTAAAAGATTATTTTTTGTTCTCACTGGAAACTGGTCTGATATAATAGAACCCCTCAGCAAAAAGATCTGACACTGAAAAAGACTGATCTTGGAAGTACAATGGATTATTTGTTAAGAAGATTTTTCCCTGAAATACATTCTATTCAGGTATCATTATTGAGCTTCTGTGTTGTGTGTGACCAGTCACACAGGATTTGACTCTCATGAGTCGGAATTTATGCAAAGAAATTGACTGTGATATGAAGCCATCGCTTCTAGGAATATCACTTTCAAATCTGTGCCTGTGGTAGACATGAACTTAAAAATATGATTTGGAGAAAATTGATCAATTGAATAAGAATAAACATAATGTTCACTTGAACTTTTGTGTAAGGGATTTGGAGAGGCTGTGCATGTGCTTGCTGAAAAGGAAACTCAAAGATAAACACTCCATGGGATATCTAAGGTGAAAATAGCTTCAGAAAAATAAGCCAGTTTAGTAACATGTGAGTCAAATTTAAAGAAATAAAATCTAGAAAGCTTTAGATCTTGATTTTTTTTTTCTTAACTTGCTAGAGGGGCAAAAAATTCATCAGAGTTCTATTTCTCAGTATATTTGTGCCATATCTATTCAGTATAGAGAATTCATGAAAGACAAAGGTGAGAAGGAGAGTTCACTTGTGGTCTTGTAAATGACATAGGAATGAAAGAAAAACATGTAACTGAAAAAGGGGAAACCATACTGTGAAAATAAATGCAATTTCATGGAAATTTCCCCCATAATTTAACTTATGCAAAAACTCATTAAAAGTTTTATTTACATAACAATGATCATATTTCTAGCTATTTCTTAAAGTTAACTTTTCCAGTTTTATTAAAATAATGATGATTAGAAAAATCAGCCTTAAAATATGCATTTTGTATAACTTCTTTTAGAATAATGAATCAGAATGAAGATGATAAATAAGCAAAGTTTATATTTTTTAACTTCAAAACATAATGGTGAAGGATATCAAGGGAATATATTTACTATATTTCTTTGTATATTTTGCATCTACAGTGGTGACAGCAGGTATTGACAGCTGGCTGGGGTAATGTAACACCTGCTAATAATCTGCAATGCCTGGGCAGGCTCTGGAATAGTTATCAAAGAATTACATAAATTGGTTTTTGATTTAGTCTTCCTTAGTCAAGTTCAGAATATTCTCTAAATCTGTAGTTGGCACACGAACATTTTGCATGTGAATCTTGTTTTACCACAGTAAAGTTTTGCACATGGGAAAATAAATTTACATTGAGAGTTGACTCTAATTTAGGTTTGCAAAATTTCAGTATTACAAGTGATTAAAATGCATGTATTGTAAAAGCAAAATTGACTAAATACTCATATTGTTATTTTAGCTAATTGGTCTACAATATATGGTTATTTTTGCATTATACTTGTAACATAATTATCACTGCAAGAAGAGAAGAGTCAAGAAAAAAGAAAACTAAAATAGAATTTGTCACTTTCCCAGTTATTACCATTCTAGGCCTGAATTTTTTTTCTAAGTAACAAAGTCATTTATGAATTCAAATCAATTACTTGTCACAATATTCCCTTTCCCCACATGTGTCTTTATGTTTGAGTTGAATTCTAACTAACATAGTGTAAGGAGACCTTCCTTTGAAATACTGCATATTCTTCCTATGTATTTATTCCTATGTATATCAGATATTTGAGGATCTGACTGTTCTTCCATACTGGATTATAACTTTGCATCTTCAACTAAGTAGACACTTTTTACTATCTAACAAAGTGATTTTGTGTTCTATTCTGTTTTTCTCAAATAACTATTTTGACCAAATTTGAAACACTAACAGAGGATACAAGTTCAATAGTTTTTGAGCACTTTATATTTGAGCACTTTACATGCTTCTACTCTGATAGACAACAACAACAACAAGAAAAAAAACCATGAATAATGAAAACATATCTGATTTCAAGAGGGTAATCTCTTATGGAATAAAGAAATGTTACTGTTAATCATAATGAAATTCAGAATGACATGATAACTATAACAAAATTCCAAACAGATTGCTATAGAAATGCTTTAAAGGAAATAAATTGAACATTCTTAAATAAAAATTGAGGAAAAGAATCACAGGCAATATTTTTTAATCTTTTTAAAAATTGTTGCAGAGATAGAGACTACAATTGGTTAATTGACAGGGATTACAACTGCAGAAAGTGAAGAGGAACTAAACAGTCTCTTGATGAAGGTGAAAGAGGAGAGTGAAAAAGCTGGTTTAAAATGCAGCATGCAAAAACAAAGGTCATGACATCTGTTCCCATAACTTCATGGCAAATAGATGGGAAACAATAGAAGCATTGACAAACTTTATTTTCTTGGGCTCCAAAATCACTGCAGATGGTGATGGCAAGCAGAGAAATTTAAAGATGCTTGCTACTTGGAAGGAAAGCTATAACAAACCTAGAGAGTGAATTAAAAAGCAGAGACATTACTGTGTCAACTAGTCAAAACTATAGTTTTTTCAGAAGTCACATAGGATGTGACAGCTGGACCATAAAGAAGGCTGAGTGATGCAGAATTGATGTTTTGAACTGTGGTGTTGGAGAAGATTCTTGAGAGTCCCTTGGACTGCAAGGAGATCTTACCAGTCAGTCCTACAGGAACTCAATCCTGAATATTCATTGAAAGGACTGATGCTGAAGCTGAAGCTTTAGCCACCTGATGTGAAGAGCCGACTCATTAGAAAAGACCTTGATGCTGAAAGATTGAGGGCAGGAGGAGAAGGGGACAACAGAGAATGAGATGGTTGGGTGGCATCAAAGACTCAATAGACATGAGTTTGAGCACACTCCCGGAGATGGTGAAGGACAGGGAAGCCTGGGTGCTGCAGTCCATGGGGTCACAGAGAGCTGGATATGACTAAGCCACTGAACAACAGCAATAACAGCTGCAGTGTCTAGATAGCATGTTTGTACCTTAAAAGTTTTATATATATTGTTTATTAAATTGGATTTATTAACATTTTGTCTGTGTGTGTATGTGTGTGTGTGTATATTCTCAAACCTTTCAGAGCAGTGGGTAGAGATATCTTAAAATTACAGTTTTTAGTGATTTGCATTTTAAAAAGAATCAAAAGTATATTAAAATGTGAGTTTTCTGGAAAAATGGATATTTCTTATAAGCCTAGAGTGACAAAAATTTTTTACCTTTCTTGTTCTCTGTTGCAGTAGGGGATATGACAACTTTGATTTTATATTTCCCTGAGGAAAGGGAGAGAATTAGTTTCTGACTGATCTAAGCCCTTTCTCACTTTTCTATGGTGTAATAGATACAAATACTTGGTCCATGAACCTTGTCATAATCCTAGGAAAACTGTAGCCTGCATCCTCATGAAGATAAAATTACACTCAAATAGGGAATTTCCATTTAAATTTTGAGGCAAAGACCCCTCAGGCCCTTTCTCAGTTCTTGGCCTCAGAATGCCTAATCCAGAGCCTATCCTTCAAGTACATTCTATTGCAAACAATACTAGTTGGTGCACATTTAATAATATATACTAAGTAATGCTTCTTGAAGTGAAAAGCTCAGAAAAAAAAAGACATTTAGAATTTAACTAGGAAATCAATAGTGCAAATTAGACAGAGCTTTGCTATGATTATCACTTAATTTTAAAATAAGTGGTAAGTACATTCTACAAATCAACAATAAAACTATTTTCATATAAAAATACTAGAGGAATTTTATTGGTATTTGTTAATTTTTGAGAAATCATATGATGATATTTTCCCAGAATTATGTGGAAAACCATGATTATTATTATATTGTATTTTAGTTTTGTGAACTGGAAGCAAGGCTGCATTTCAATAATATATTTCATTGAGACTTCTCATATTTAAAACTTCACTAGAAAACACGAAGAAATAATATTTTAAAAGAACATCTCTATGTGTCACTCTCTCCACAACTTGCCTAGTACTTCATTAGTATTGAAACTATATTTTCAAGAGAACCATATAGACATTGTTCTATAATATAATTTTCAAATATTTACGTGATGCATCTATATACTTACTGTTTCTCTTTTAATTGCCTGAATTGATTGATACAAGATTCAGAAATTTTATTTCTTAGTACTTAACCTCTCATTAAAAAGCTAGTGTTCAATCAACCTAGTCAGGATTTCCAACAATCAAAGACTCCCTGCTCAATCCTCTTGGCAGTATCAATAATTTTTAGCCCATGCAGTAAGAAAATACAAAAAACACAAAAACAAAAACAAGCTTTCCTCATCCCAATATTAGCTGCCCCTTCTCAGCAGATTGTTACTTCCAGACTTCAAGGTCTCCATGGCTGAAATTGCTCCAACTATGTCTTTATTTATAGGTCAGTATTTCTCAACTTTGATTCTACCAGCATCTTTGGCCAGATCATTCTTTATTGTTAGGTCTCTCCTTTGCATTGTAGAATGATTGAGGCATCTCTGGCTTCTGTCCACCAGTGCCAATAGCATTCCCTTAAGCTGTGACAACGAAAAACCCTCAGTTCAGGTCAGTCTCTCAGTCATACCTGATTTCTTTGTGACCCAGTTGACCGCAGCATGCCAGGCCTCCCTGTCCATCACCAACACCTGGAGTTTACTCAAACTCATGTCCATTGAGTTGGTGACACAATCTAACCATCTCATCCTCCATCATTCCCTTTTTCGAACCACCCTCAATCTTTCCCAACATCAGAGTCTTTTTCAATGAGTCAGTTCTTCGCATCAGGTGGCCAAAGTATTCAGCTTTAGCATCAGTCCTTCCAATAAATACTCAGGACTGATGTCCTGTAGGATGCACTGGATGGGTTTCTTTGCAGTCCAAGGGACTCTCAAAAGTCTTCTCCAACACCACAGCTCAAAAGAATCAATTTTTTGGCCCTAAGATTTCTTTATAGTCCAACTCTCACATCCATATATTACTACTGGAAAAAGTGTAGCCTTGAATAGATGGAACTTTGTTGGGGAAGTAATGTCTCTGCTTTCTAATATGCTGTCTACGTTGATCATAACTTTTCTTCCAAGGAGCAAACATCTGCTAATTTCATGGCTTTAGTCACCATCTGCAGTATTTTGGAGCCCAGAAAAATAAAGTCAACCACTACTTTCACTGTTTCCCCATCTATTTGCCATGAAGAGATGGGACCAGATGGCATGATCTTAGTTTTCTGAATGTTGAACTTTAACCCAATTTTTTCACTCTCCCCTTTCACTTTCATCAAGAGGCTTTTTAGTTCTTCTTCACTTTCTACCATAAGGGTGGTGTCATCTCCATATCTGAGGTTATTGATATTTCTCCTGGCAATCTTGATTCCAGCTTGTGCTTCCTCCAGCCCAGCATTTCTCATGATGTACTCTGCCTAGAAGTTAAATAAGCAGGGTGACAATATACAGCCTTGATGTACTCCTTTTCCTATTTGGAACCAGTCTGTTGTTCCATGTCCAGTTCTAACTGTTGCTTCCTGACCTGCATACAGATTTCTCAGGAAGCAGGTCAGGTGGTCTGGTATTCCCATCTCTTTAAGAATTTTCCAGTTTGTTGTGGTCCACACAACCAAAGGCTTTGGCATAGTCAATAAAGCAAAAGTAGATGTTTTTCTGGAAGTCTCTTGCTTTTCCAATGATCCAATAGATGTTGGCAATTTGACCTCTGGTCCCTCTGCCTTTTCTAAAACCAGCTTGAACATCTGGAAGTTCTTGGTTCAAGTACTGTTGAATCCTGACTTGGAGAGTTTTGAGCATTACTTTACTAGCATGTGAGATGAGTGCAATTGTGCAGTAGTTTGAGCATTCTTTGGCATTGCCTTTCTTTGGGATTGGGATGAAAACTGACCTTTTCCAGTCCTGTGGCTACTGCTGAGTTTTCCAAATTTGCTGTCATATCGCATGCAGCACTTTCATAGCATCATCTTTTAGGATTTGAAATAACTCAGCTTGGATTCAAATGGAATGCTACTAGCTACCTCTTTTCTTTTCTCCTTTGCCTTTCACTTCTCTTATTTTCACAGCTATTTGTAAGGCCTCCTCAGACAACCATTTTGCATATTTACATTTTTTATTCTTGGGGATGGTCTTGATCACTGCCTCCTGTACAATGTCATGAACCTCTGTCCATTTTTCTTCAGGCACTCTGTCTATCAGATCTAATCCCTTGAATCTATTTGTCACTTCCACTGTATAATCTTAAGGGATTTGATTTAGGTCATACCTGAATGGTCTAGAAGTTTTTCCTATCTAACTCTCAGTTGGCAATAAGGAACTCATGATCTGAGCCACAGTTAGCTCCTGGTCTTGTTTTTGCTGACTGTATAGAGCTTCTCCATCTTTGGCTGCAAAGAATAAAATCAATCTGATTCAGTATTGGCCATCTGGTGATGTCCATGTGTAGAGTCTTCTCTTGTGTTGTTGGAAGAGGGTTTGCTATGACCAGTGCATTCCCTTGGTAAACCTCTACTAGCCTTTGCCCTGCTTCATTCTGTACTCCAAGGCCAAATTTGCCTGTTACTCCAGGTATTTCTTGACTTCCCACTTTTGCATTCCAGTCCCCTATAATTAAGAGAACATGTTTTTTGGGTCTTAGTTCGAGAAGGTCTTGTAGGTCTCCATAGAACCATTCAACTTCAGCTTCTTCAGCATTACTGCTCAGGGCATAGACTTGGATTACTGTGATATTGAATGGTTTGCCTTGGAAACCGACAACATCCTGTCGTTTTTCAGATTGCATCCAAGTACTGCATTTTGGTCTCTTTTGTTGACTATGATGGCTACTCCACTTCTTCTAAGGGATTCTTGCCCACAGTAGTAGATATAATGGTCATCTGAGTTAAATTCACACATTCCAGTCCATCTTAGCGCACTGATTTCTAAAATGTCGATGTTCACTCTTGTCATCTCCTGTTTGAGCACTTCAACTTTACTTCCATCACCAGTCATATCCACAACTGGGTGTGGTTTTTGTTTTGTTTTTTGTTTTTTTCTGCTTTGGCTCCATCTCTTCATTATTTCTGGAGTTATTTCTCCACTAACCTAGTAGCATATTGGGCACCTACCAACCTGGGGAGTTCGTCTTTCAGTGTCCTATCTTTTTGACTTTTCATACTGTTCATGGGGTCTCAAGGCAAGGATACTGAAGCGGTTTGCCAAATTTTCTCAGGAGCAAACAGACCCTCCCATTGAGAACCACTACCCTAGGCAAATTTTCACCTGGAAATATTGTCCTGACACATAGAGCTTATTTTCTTATTTGCATAGTATGAAGCCCAGAATTAGCCTTTCCTGATAAGTGTAACTTGAGATAAATTGTTTTGATGGCTTAGCCATTCATCAGTGAACACTTGAGACTCTCACTGTCACTCCCTCCTGAAGTCCTTAGTTATGACTTCATAAGTGTCATTCCCCATATCAAGTAATCCACACTCTCCCAATATTCAGTCAGAAGCTTTGCCATTGCTGAAAATATATTCTAAAGTCAAAAAGCAATCCTTCTCTCAACACTATTGGTTTCTGAAGAAAAATGTCTAATGATCAGTAGTGGTGTTTATATGCTATCCTTCCACTTTTTTCTGTTATCTATCACTTTTACCAATAATTGTAAATGAAACTGTGAACAGATGAGTTAAACTGCAGAAAGCATGGCAACTACACATACATGTAAATATACTTATTTCTTACGAAGTTAAAATACACCTTTTCTCATTACCTTCTCACTCATTCTTGTTTCACTTACAGTGTCACTTCAGTGTTTGTTGCACCCCCAAGAGAAGCCACTTTACTTCAAATCCCTTCAGAATCTGCTTGTCAGGAACACAAACAAGTGTCATCTAATCTAACAACTTCAAAATGGAAGGATTCCTATTGTAATAAGAATTTACAGGTGAAAAAAAGCATACTAAACTTTTATATGATATAAAATTAAACACCCCTTTTTGTCTTTTTCACGAGGTTATGGATATTTTCTTTTACTACAGATGTGATAATAAAACTGAGCCAAAAAGATATCACCCCTTTGAATGATCAAAGCAGCAAGATAAAGAGTGTATTTGGGCTATATTGAGGCACTTTAAGTGATAATTTAGAATCTGCCTGCAATGTAGGAGACCCGGGTTCAACCCCTGGATCAGGAAGATCCCCTGGAGAAGGGAATGGCAACCCACTCTAATTCTTGCCTGGAGAATCCTATTGACAGACCATGGAGTCACAAAGAGTCAGACATGACTGAGCAACTAACATTTTCACTTTCACTTGGAAACTAGCTAGAATTTTGCCCCTGTGGCCAAAGTTGTTCTTTAGAACAAAAGAAGGGGTTTTCCTTGATTTGAGGATTTTAAAAATAAGAAATTCTATTTCCTTAATTTTTAGCTAAATCATCATGACCCAGTGATTTTCAATGATGCTTAAGTATAACCAAAGTCATCTCTGGTTATCTCAAAGGATGCCACCAAATTATTTGGTGGGAGGGTAAAGAAAACATATTCAAGTAGTTTTCTAAATATTTGGGTGCAGTAAGTATCTTAACATATAAAAAGGAAAAGAAAACTTAGAAGTTGTGTATTTTTATCCTTTGATTCCTCTGCACACCCTGAGCAAATGTTTGAAATCCAAGAGTCTTGGATTATATTGTCTCATAAGTCTATTTTACTGCCAGAGAGACAATGCTAACATGTCTACAACTGGTCCCACTTCTCCCCGAAAGAGTCATATTAAATCATGTTTCAATAACCCCCCCCCCCCCCCAGCATTACAACCCATCCAATCCTAAACGAAGCTATTTAAATTCCACCTAAGGCTTTTTGGAGAGATTATATATTACAAGAATTTGAAATTAGAAAATAATGAGAATTATAGGCATTAATATCAAACACATATTACTTTATATCCAAACTTATCAAGGAGAAAACATATTCTTTATCCATAATGAAAATATTCCTTCTGAAAGAGCTTCAAGTCCTGTTGAGCCCAAGATTGTGAAAGTTGCCAAAATATAATTTTGAAATTTTTGTCAAGTATTATTAGAATTGTTGAAATGCACATAGTAAAATCTTATACACAAAGTTCTAAATTTCCTTGAGTACATGTAAGTGGCATAAATGAAAGGACAGTAAAAAATAGATATCACATTACCATTTGACAGCTCATCAGCAGAGTACAAAGGAATTTAGCTGCAAAGATCTGCTTCTGCTCTGCCAGGGGATGGTGAATATTTATCTAGATGACTCAGAAGATTTTCTACATAGTTTTAAGTTATTCCTCTTGTTTACCCAAGGCACATGGACCCCAAGTACTTAAATAATAACAAGAGCAGCAGCAACAAAAATGATTATAAAAATGACTACCATTTTTTGAACCATAAATATATGCCAAAGAATTGTCTAAGTTCTATACCTCTATGTATACATTATTTGCAAAGAAACTGTGACACAGAGGATCTATTATCTTGCTCAAGGTCACATAGTTATTAAGTAACAAAGCTAAGATTAGAACTCAGGCAATATGAATTATAATTATGATGCTACTTTAAATCCAGTTATATTATAACATATTTCAATAGCATAAAAATTTAACAAAAATTTTGTAGTAAACATAAAACTGAGCAGTGTCCTGAACCTCTTGTCTCTTTGGTCTGACCTAACTCAATACAAAAATGTGAAAGACAAAATGCAAACATTTAGAGTTACTTTGGAAGAAAAGAGTTTAGATTTGCTTGAGAGAACACTAACTTGTCAGCATATTGGAGACATAGAATCTCCAGAGGACTGAGATGTACAAAAATATTCCACCTTTGGCTTTAAAAGATGAGATTTTCAAATAGTGCCAAATACATAGCAAATGCATATTTTTCATGTTTGATATTTCATCATTAATGATGAAACAAAGACACTGATAGGAAAGATGTTCTTGTATGCATTATCAGATGTAAGAAACATAAAATCACAAATCTGACTGGATTCAAATTGTGACAGAAACTAGAAACATATCTCGAGGTGAAGAAAAGGTTTTTTGTTAAAATTAATGAGTCTTATGCCAGTGTTGAAAGAATTGAGGTTGTGTCTGTTAGAGCTATAGCTGAGTTGATCTATTCTTTCCCAACTCTTGAAATAATATCAGTTACCATGGCTAAATCAGTGGTGTAGTTAATAATATGGAAATATATTTCCCAACACATTCCTACTGACATTTGCAGATCAGTTATGTCACAACCAATTCATTTACTAGACTCTTACTTAGTATAAATGGCAAACCTATAATCAAAGGGAAACAAACTATACAGATAAAATATTGACAATACTGCCAATGCTCCCACTTTAAACTTTTTCCTAAAAGAGAAAGAGTATATTGTAAAACCTCTTTTTCATCTTCAAAGTACAGACATTGAAATAGAACTTCTATTGAGGCAAAGACAAGAGAACAAAGCAAGAGGACAAATGAAAGAGTGGAACAGAGAGTACTGTGTTCAGTAATCAACATGGACTGTCAATCAATGTGGACTTGTTACTTTAATGAATTCTCAAGTGTCATTATTAAGAGAAATGAGAGTCTGTTATTTCAGAATGTGGAATGAATTAGTTCCCTACCAATCTAAGAGACCTCTGACAACTTTCACTTTTAGCTCTTTCATTATTATGCACATCGATACCAGAATAAGGGATTCTTCACTTAGGGCAACAAGTGAATGCAGGTTTACATGTGGTAAACCTATCTGAGGATGGCAAGGCACAGTTCAGTCCAGTTACTCAATCATGTCAAACTCTTTCTGACCCCATGAGGCCTCTCTGTCCATCACCAACTCCCGGAGCATACTCAAACTCCTGACCATTGAGTCAGTGATGCCATCCAACCATCTCATCCTCTGTCATCCCTTCTCTTCCTGCCCTCAATCTTTCCCAGCATCAAGGTCTTTTCCACTGAGACAGTTTTTTGCATCAGGTAGCCAAAATATTGTAGTTCCACCTTCAGCATCAGTCCTTCCAATGAATATTCAGGGCTGATTTCCTGTAGGATGGAGTGGTTGGATCTCCTTGCAGTCCAAGGGACTCACAAGAGTCTACTCCAACACCACAGTTCAAAAGCATCAATTCTTCAGTGCTCAGCTTTCTTTTTTCTTTTTTTCATCTTAACAGCTATATATTATACAGAGAGATGTTAATCGTATTCCTCCTGCCCCTGGTCAATCTCATATCACATTCTTCAGTTGCTATTATTGTGCCATATGACCTAACCTTAACACCTCCCCATCCCAACCCCCCAGGGGACAGTTCTTTTCTTTTTTTTTTTTTTAATATTAGTTGGAGGCTAATTACTTTACAATATTGTAGTGGTTTTTGCCATACATTGATACAAATCAGCTTTCTTTACAGTCCAACTCTCACATGCATACATGACTACTGGAAAAACCATAGCCTTCACTAGATGGACATTTGTTGGCAAAGTAATTTCTCTGCTTTTTAATATGCTATCTAGGTTGGTCATAACTTTCCTTCCAAGGAACAACCATCTTTTAGTTTCATGGCTGGAGTCACTGTCTGCAGTACTTTTGGAGCCCCCCAAAAGAAAGTCAGCCATTATTTGCACTGTTTCCCCATCTATTTGCCATGAAGTGATGGGACCAGATGCCATGATCTTAGTATTCTGAATATTGAGCTTTAAACCAACTTTTGCACTCTCCTCTTTCAATTTCAACAAGAGACTCTTTAGTTCTTCTTCACTTTCTGCCATAAGGGTGGTGTCACCTGTATATCTGAGGTTATTGATATTTCTCCCGGCATCTTAATTCCAGCTTGTGCTTCCTCCAGCCCACCATTTCTCATGATGTACTCTGCATATAAGTTAAATAAGCAGGGTGACAATATATAGCCTTGATGTACTTCTTTCCTATTTGAAACCAATCTGTTTTTCCATGTCCAGTTCTAACTGTTGCTTCCTGACCTGCATATAGGTTTCTCAAGAGGCAGGTCAGGTTGTCTGGCATGCCCATCTCTTTCAGAATTTCCCACAGTTTGTGGTGATCCACACAGTCAAAGGCTTTGGCGTAGTCAATAGAACAGAAATAGATGTTTTTTCTGGAATTATCTTGCTTCTTTGATGATCCAGTGGATGTTGGCAATTTGATCTCTGGTTCCTTGGCCTTTTCTAAATCCAGCTTGAACATCTGGAAGCTCACAGTTCATGTATTGCTGAAACCTGGCTTGGAGAATTTTGAACATTACTTTACTAGTGTGTGAGATGAGTGCAATTGTGCAGTAGTTTGAGCATTCTTTGGCATTGCATTTCTTAGGGACTGGAATGAAAATTGACCTTTTCCAGTCCTGTGGCCACTACTGAGTTTTCCAAATTTGCTTGCATGTTGAGTGCAGCACTTTCACAGCATCATCTTTCAGGATTTGAAATAGCTCAACTGGAATTCCATCACCTCCACTAGCTTTGTTCATAGTGATGCTTCCTAAGTCCCACTTGACTTTCCATCTAGGATGTCTGGCTCTAGGTGAGTGATCACACCATCGTGATTTTCTGGGTCATGCAGATCTCTTTTGTATAGTTCTGTATATTCTTGCCACCTCTTCTTAATATCTTCTTCTTCTCTTAGGTCCATACCATTTCTGCCCTTTATTGAGCCCATCTTTGCCTGAAATGTTCCCTTGGTATCTCTAATTTTCTTGAAGAGATCTCTAGTCTTTCCCATTCTGTTGTTTTCCTCTATTTCTTTGCATTGATCTCTGAGGAAGGCTTTCTTATCTCTCCTTACTATTCTTTGGAACTCTGCATTCAAATAGGAATATCTTTCTGTTTCTCCTTTGCTTTTCACTTCTCTTATTTTCACAGCTATTTGTAAGGCCTCCTCAGACAGCCAATTTGCTTTTTTGCATTTCTTTTTATTGGGAATGATCTTGATCCTTGTCTCCTGTACAATGTCACAAACCTCTATCAATAGTTCATCAGGCACTCTGTCTATCAGATTTAGTTCCTTAAATGTATTTCTCACTTCTACTGCATAAACTTAAGGGATTTGATTTAGCTCATGCCTGAATGGTCTAGTGGTTTTCCCTGCTTTCTTCAATTTATGTCTGAATTTGGCAATAAGGAGTTCATGATCTGAGCCATAGTCAGCTTCCCATCTTGTTTTTCCTGACTGTATAGAGCTTGTCTATCTTTGGCTGCAAAGAATATAATCAATCTGATTTTGGTGTTGGCCATTTGGTGATGTTCATGTGTAGAGTCTTTTCTGGTGTTGCTGGAAGAGGGTGTTTGCTATGATGAGTGTGTTCTCTGGGCAAAACTCTATTAGCCTTTGCCCAGCTTCATTCTGTACTCCAAGGCCAAATTTGCCTGTCACTCCAGATATTTCTTGACTTTGTACTTTTGCGTTCCAGTCCCCTCTAGTGAAAAGGATATCTTTTTTGGGTGTTAGTTCTAGAAGGTCTTGTAGGTCTTCATAAATCCATTCAACTTCAGCTTCTTCAGCATTACTGGTCAGGGCATAGACTTGGCTTACCATGATATTGAGTGGTTTGCCTTGGAAACAAGCAGAGATCATTCTGTCATTTTTGAGATTGCATCCAAGTACTGCATTTCAGACTCTTTTGTTTTCTATGGTGGCTACTCCATTTCTTCTAAGGGATTCCTGCCTACAGTAGTAGATATAATGGTCATCTGAGTTAAATTCACCCATTCCAGTCCATCTTAGTTCGCTGATTCCTAGAATGTCCATGTTCACTCTTGTCATCTCCTGTTTGACCACTTCCAATTTGCCTTGATTCATGGACCTAACATTCCAGGTTCCTATGCAATATTGCTCTTTACAGCGTCGGACCTTTCTTCTATCACCAGTCACATCCACAATTGGGTGTTGTTTTTGCTTTGGCTCCATCCCTTCATTCTTTCTGGAGTTATTTCTCCACTGATCTCCAGTAGCATATTGGGCACATACTGACCTGGGGAGTTCCTCTTTCAGTATCCTATCATTTTGCCTTTTCATACTGTTCATGGGGTTCTCAAGACAAGAATACTGAAGCGGTTTGCCATTCCCTTCTCCAGTGGACCACATTCTGTCAGACCTCTTCACCGTGACCTGTCTGTCTTGGGTGGCCCCACATGGCATGGCTTAGTTTCACTGAGTTAGACAAGGCTGTGGTCCTGTGATCAGATTGGCTAGTTGTCTGTGATTGTGGTTTCAGTCTGTCTGCCCTCTGATGCCCTCTCTCCACACTTGCTGTCTTACTGGGGTTTCTCTCACCCTGGAAGTGGGGGAGCTCCTCTCACCTGCTTGCCACTCCAGCATTGCCCAGCCACTGCTCTCTTAACATATTCACCATTTAATCTTAGAAAGACTTAGGAATGATCATATTGATGATGAAGCCAAACAAAAGTATAGAGCTTTGTATAATTTCTATTTTGTAATATTTACCTCATCATTTTAATATTTTTTGAAACTTGAGAAATTCAATACTACTTTTTTTCTCCAATCCAAGTGGTCAAGGTATCTTGCAGGGCTCCTCATTCTATGGCAAAGGCTTATATAATAGTATTTTTTCAAACCTATGAATGCATGAATTAGAAACTGGAAAGAGGTCTTGATTGTTAAAAACATCTTACTTCATTCTAAATGGAAATAATTCTTTATGAAAATTCATACTAATTTAAGATCCCCATTTTAGTAGTCAAGATTTTTCAAGTGAAAAGAATGAAAAGAAATCAATATTTTCATTGCTACCAACATAAATAAACACACACACACACACACACACACACACACACACACATATATATAAAACCTAGAAATTAGTAGCATGATTTTCACAATTGAAAAAGAAGACTCATTTAGAGAAAAAGAAAAATCAATTTGGTCTAATTGAAATCTAGTGCCACCTAAAACTAAAAACATGAAAAGAATAATTTTGCTTGCATATCAAGTTCCAATGGAAAGCAGAATGACTTATCATATGTTACTTTTTTATGCAAAAACATAGTGCACTTTTGAGTTCATGACAGTACTTAGAAATCATTTTTTAATAAATGAGTTTTTTATCAATATAATTCATAAACATAACATAAAAATATCAGTATACATTTTATAGGTACATTCTATAGAGAAATATATATATATGTAGCTTTGATTCTCATATGTTAGCATTCTTACTAAGTTGCTAACTGCCTTGCATTAGATACGTGTCCAGGATATCTGGTAGTGATTTTCTACTGTTTTGCTACCTTGTTATGTCACACTATTTTCAGCATATTACTTCCAATCTTCCAGTGAAGTCCTGAGTGTAAGAAATGGCAGTTAATGTAATCTTTCTCTATGGCTACAGATCTTTGGAATTTCAAAATATGAGCAATGACACACTCAGTCAATAAATGTTATTTTTTCTTTTTTCTACCCCATTCCGTGGTAAATTTTTCCCCTTCCTGCTGCTTTAGTAAGAATGCAAGCAAGCCATGATTTCTCACTCTTAAAAGGCATTTCCACATTCTGTCTTTTAATTCATAAGGATTTCTTATTTTCCTCAGTTTTCTCACATGTCAAGACAACTATGATGCTCTAGCTTTCATCATCTGTGTTAGAGTGAGAACAGTGGTTTCTTGTAACTCTCTACATAGTTCAGTTCAGTTCAGATCAGTCACCCAGTCATGTCTGACTCCTTGCAACCCCAAGGACTGCAGCACACCAGGCCTTCCTGTCCATCACCAACTCCCAGAGCTTTCTCAAACTCATGTCTGTTGAGTTGGCAATGCCATCCAACCATCTCATCCTCTGTCATCCTCTTCTCCTCCTACTCTACATAGTAGTTAAAATAAAAAATTATCTTCACTTTTGATAATCATTTTAACTGAAAGTGGAATTTAAGTGTAGCAGGTATTTTCTTTCAAACTTTAGCCGAATAATCCTTCTGTCTTCTACTTTCACCATTTACTTGGCAGATTATGTTAGTGCTAATTTTTGCTCTTTTGAAAGGATGTCTCTTCTTCTGACTACTTACAAGATTTCCTTTCTGTTTTATTATGATGTAACTCCTGATATTTTCCCTTCTCCTCTCCTTCTTCCTCCTCTATCTGTTCATCTTCTTCTCCTCTGACCTCCTCTTCTTTCTTTTTCTTCTTCTTTCATGCTGTATATGGTTTATAGGTTTTCTTGAATGTGAAAGCTCATGTCTTTCAACAGTTTGGGACAATTTTGTACATTCAGCTCTTCAAATATTGCTTCTGCTTTATTTTCTCCTTTTTTTCCCCCAGGATTCTTTTCACTATGAGATAAAGAATACATTTTTACTGTTTCTCACATGACTGAACATATTTAGTGTATTCATATTTTCCCCAGATTTTCAGATTTACCATATGTTTTGTTATCCTTCATTGCACAAATACAGTTTTATGTATTGCTTTTAGTAATTTTAGTTACAATTTTATTAAGATCTAGAATTTTGATTTAAATTTTTAGATTCAAGTTTTCTAGTGATACTTTCCATCTCACTGCTCTACACTCATTTCTCTACCTTATCAAATATATTAATCATAGTCATTTTAAAGAACTTCCCTGCTAACTGCTTTACCAGGGTTAACTTAGGGTCAGTGTTTATTGTCATATGGTGATGCACTCCTGCCTCAAGTCAGGGGAAGTCACCAGGATTAAAGTGAAACTTGTAAAGTCTCCTTAAAATACTGTCCTTAACCTAAATATGTTATCTCTATTCTAACCCAAAGTGGGGCTCTTTTCCTTAATTAACCTAGAACTAAAATAGGCTAAACTTTTGTAGAAATTTTGAAAAAAATCTTCATCTGCCTCAGGTTTGTCTGCTACTTTGCTCTCAAGCTTTCCCAGCTTTTTTTATTTTTTTTTTAATCCTCCTGTTTGTGGCTCAACTGGTAAAGAATCCTCCTGCCATGCAGGAGACCTGGGTTCAATCTCTGTGTTGGGAAGATCCCCTGGAGAAGGGAAAAGCCATCCACTCCAGTATTCTGGCCTGGAGAATTCCGTGGACTGTCCATGGGGTTGCAAAGAGTTGGACATGACTGAGCAGCTTTCACTTTCATTTGCAAGTTACAGAAATATTCTTGGATTAATTTGGGTTATACATTACATATCACAAAACCCAATTCTAACTAAATAAAAATATGGGCTAAAGAACATTGAAGGACAAGGTTTGTAATAGAAAATAAGCAATAACCCATAAAACAGGTTAGTGCCATGTGAATAAATATTACCAACTATTTAAATATCTAATTTAAGTGTCTCGACATGAATCAATTAAAACATAGTTCCTCCTCGTTTAAAAATATATATATATATTTATTTCATTTTGTATAAGATACCAACTACTGAAAAAGCCCAGTTTTATGAGTTGGGATCAGATAACAAAATATTTGACAGAAGAATATAGAACCTCTGGGAATGTATGTGGAAGACACATAAATTTTGGTTTCTGATTGACTAGGAAGTCCTTTATAAATAAGTAATAAGGAAATGCACAAATATTAATATTTCCCTTTGTTATCTCAATATACAAATGCTATTGTGCATAGAGAACCATTGTACAATCAGGGCTTTAAAACATATTGTAAAATACCTATTACATGAAGCCAATATTAAGCTCAGCCATATTTACAAGATAGCTAGTTATTTTTAATATTTCTGGATGGCTCACTAGGATCCAGAATTTTATGGCTTTGATGTATGTGAGAAGTTTTATCTGTAACATAAGAGATATTTTATTCAAAAGATGTTTAGTACTTTATATGATATGTTTAAGTTAATCTACTAGAAAAAGAATAATGTGAAACTGTCACACTAATATTTAAAAGTATAAAGAAATTTTCACTTTTTTGCAATATAAATCATGGAATGTTATTACTGGAAGGGACATTATAGATCAAATAACCTCAACATATCATTTTACATTAATTATTCTATGTAAAAGCACCAAGAAAATATGAACTGTATATGGAATTGCTTCACTTTTGGTTTTACAAATTCTGACTTTGTTGGGACTTAGGTCACAGTATATGACCCATTTGTTTAATCAGATTATTTTTTAATTTAGTAAATATTAAGTTCATTTTTTAATAGACCTAATATGTGAATTTTTTTATATAACTCTAGAGTTTCACAGAGAAAGAAGTTGAGTGTTATTAGACTTTCATACACTAACAGTTTCTCTTTGCTTTCTGCCATTAGGGTGGTATTCTCCACATATCTTGTTGACGTTTCTCCTGCCTGTCTTGATTCCAACTCATCCAGCCAAGCATTTCTCACGATGTGCTCAGCACATAGGTTAGACAAACAGCGTAACAGCAGACTGCCCTGTTGTACTCCTTTCACTCTACTGGAAGAAAGAGAAGAGGAACTAAAGAGTCTCTTGATGAGGGTGAAGGAGGAGAGTGAAAGAGCCGGCTTAAGACTAAATACTAAAAATACTAAGATCATGACATCCAGCCCCATTACTGGATGGCAAATAGAAGGGGAAAAGGTGGAAGTAGTGACAGATTTTCTCTTCTGGGGTTTATATAATCACTGCAGACAGTGACTGCAGCCTTGAAACCAGAAGACATTTGCTTCTTGGCAGTAAAGCTAACACAAACACAGACAGTGTGCTAAAAAGCAGAGACATCACTATGCTGACAAAGGTGCATAGCGTCAAGGTTATGATTTTCCCAATCGTAACGTACAGTTGTGAGAGCTGGACTGTAAAGAAGGCAGAATACCAAAGAACTGATGCCTTCAAACTATGGTGCTGGAGAAGACTCCTGAACATCCCTTGGAAAGCAAAGAGATCAAACCAGTCAATCTTACGGGAGATCAACCCTGAATTTTCACTGGAAGGACTGATGCTAAAGCTGAAGCTCCAGTATTTTTGTCATCTGATGCACACAGATGACTCATTGGAAAAGTCTCTAATGCTGGGAAAGATTGAGGGCAGAAGGAGAAGAGGGCATCAGAGGATGAGACGGCTGGATGGAATCACCGATGCAATGAACATGAATTTGGGCAAACTGGGAGATGGTGAGGGATAGGGAGGCCTGGTGTGCTGCAGTCCATGGAGTTGCAAAGAGTCAGACAGACATGACTGGGTAACTGAACAACAACACACTGACTGCATCACACAAATTGCTATTCATACCAATGTGCCTGATATTATGAAAAACAGAAAGCATGCAAATTAGTTATAAGTAATATGAACTTTTATATAGAAAAGTTATACTATTAAGTGCTGTGATAAAAGTGAATAGCCAGTATGCATAGTCACCAAACTTAGTTATAAGGAAATCTGTTGGCAAAGCTTTTAGACTTCATCGCTAACAATAACAGCACAGAATATCATGTTACTTATCCAATATAATACACTTGGTTAAATAACTGAAATCAGTTCAGTTCAGTCACTGTCGTGTCTGACTCTTTGTGACTCCATGAACCACAGCACGCCAGGCCTCCCTGTCCATCACCAACTCCCAGAGTTTACTCAAGCCCATGACCATCGAGTTGATGATGGCATCCAACCATCTCATCCTCTGTCGTCCCCTTCTCCTCCTGCCCTCAATCTTTCCCAGCATCAGGGTCTTTTCCAATCAGTCAGCTCTTTGCATCAGGTGGCCAAAGTATTGGAGTGTCAGCTTCAACATCAGTCCTTCCAATGAACACCCAGGACTGATCTCTTTCAGGATGGACTGGTTGGATCTCCTTGCAGTCCAAGGGACTCTCAAGAGTCTTCTCCAACACCACAGTTCAAAAGCATCAACTTTTCGGCACTCAGCTTTCTTCACAGTCCAAATCTCACATCCATACATGACCACTGTAAAAACCATAGCCTTGACGAGACGGACCTTTGTTGGCAAAGTAATGTCTCTGCTTTTTAATATGCTATCTAAGTTGGTCATAACTTTCCTTCCAAGGAGCAAGCGCCTTTTAATTTCATGGCTGCAGTCACCATCTGCAGTGATTTTGGAGCCCAGAGAAATAAAGTCACCCACTGCTTCCACTGTTTCCCCATCTATCTGCCATGAAGTGATGGGACTGGATGCCATGATCTTAGTTTTCTGAATGTTGGATTTTAAGCCAACCTTTGCACTCTCCTCTTTCACTTTCATCAAGAGGCCCTTTAGTTCTGCTTCACTTTCTGCCATAAGGGTGGTGTCATCTGCATATCTGAGGTTATTGATATTTCTCCAGGCAATCTTGATCCCAGCTTATGCTTCCTCCAGCCCAGTGTTTCTCATGATGTACTCTGCATATAAGTTAAATAAGCAGGGTGACAATATACAACCTTGATGTACTCCTTTTCCTATTTGGAACCAGTCTGTTGTTCCATGTCCAGTTCTAACTGTTGTCTCCTGACCTGAATACAGGTTTCAAAAGAGGCAGGTCAGGTGGTCTAGTATGCCCATCTCTTTCAGAATTATCCACAGTTTATTGTGATCCACACAGTCAAAGGCGTTGGCATAGTCAATAAAGCAGAAGTAGATGTTTTTCTGGAACTCTCTTGCTTTTCTGAGGATCCAGTAGATGTTGGCAATTTGATCTCTGGTTCCTCTGCCTTTTCTAAAACCAGCTTGAACATCTGGAAGTTCACAGTTCACATATTGCTGAAACCTGGCTTGGAGAATTGTGAGCATTACTTTACTAGCATGTGAGATGAGTGCAATTGTGCAGTAGTTTGAGCATTCTTTAGCATTGCCTTTCTTTGGGATTGGGATAAAAACTGACCTTTTCCAGTCCTGTGGCCACTGCAGAATTTTCCATATTTGCTGGCATATTAAATGTAGCACTTTCAACAGCATCACCTTTCAGGATTTGAAATAGCTCCCCTGGAATTCCATCACCTCCACTAGCTTTGTTCATCGCGATGCTTCCTAAGGCCCACTTGACTTCCCGTCTAGGATGTCTGGCTCTAGGTGAGTGATCACACCATTGTCATTACCTGGGTCATGAAGATCTTTTTTGTACAGTTCTTCTGTGTGTTCTTGCCACCTCTTCTTAATATCTTCTGCTTCTCTTAGTATAACTGACTGAATAAATACCTGTAATAGGAAAGGAAAATTTCTGTTGAAGGAAGCATGATTTTTAACCAAAGAACTTTCACCAAAGAAGAAACAGTGTTTCTTCACATTATTGGTATTTTCAAAAGAAGCACTTTATCTTTGTCCTTGAACTATTTACAGTCTTCTGAAAGATGGCATATAAATGTGAAATGAGTTAAAATTAGAGGTAATGTTTTCATAAGTTCAATTTGACACAGTAAAAAGTGATGATGTGAGAAATGGAAAATTATGCAGTATAATCACGTACTCTGTGGAGAAAACAAGTTCCAGATCAGGATTTGAAAATAAAGAAGATGGTGAGAGGAGGTAATTAGGAAAAAATTCCATGATTAAAAACAGAAAGGGAGAACTGAGTGTTACTAAGAACCTGGTATAACTATTGCAGGCTGAGGACAGACAAGTAGTAAAGTAAGCACTGTAGAACTAGAAAGCTATTCAGAAGGCCTTGTAATTGACAGAATGTGCATTCCTGCTAAGTTGTTTCACTCATGTCCAATCCTTTGTTACCCTATGGACTGTAGCCTCCAGACTCCTCTGTCCATGGGATTCTCTGGGCAAAAATACTGGAGTGGGTTGCCATGCCCTCCCCCAGGGCTTCTTTCTGGCCCAGGAATTGAACCCATGTCTCTTGTGCCTCTGCACTGGCAGATGGGTTCTTCACCACCTGGAAAGCCCTACTTAATAGAATAGCAAATACTGAAGACAAGCTGCAATTCCTATAGGAGTAATATTGCACAGTGAAAATGGATCTGAAGAGAGTATTTCAATAATAATGGATAGTATATATTAAAAAAAAAAACTATTCTTTGAAACAAACAGCATTTTTAAATTAAATTTTCTCTTTATTGATCACAACTACCATTTGTTTTTTGGCATTGAGTGTGAATTGTCTTTTTGCATTCATTCCCCTTTATTACCTTCAGCAATGGGGCTCCTGTTTTAGTTACCATATAATAACCAAGAAAAATATATCTCTTAGCCTCTTTTAGCATAGGTGCAGCTATGTACTCACTTTGGAGCAGTGGCATCTGTGATGAAATTAGTTGAGCAACTTTTGGATCATCACCTTAATTATAAAAACCACCAAGATTGGATTTTCTCATTCACTTCTTCTGATCTGGGCAGTGGATATGAATGCTAGCAACAATGGTGATAGACCAAATATAGAACACTTGAAGATGAGAGAAACCTCGAAAAACCTAGATCCCTAAATGTTTTCTTGGAACAAGTCATTTCTACCAGTCCCAGAAGAGTCACTTCTGTACTGTTTTGTGTGAGGTAAACTCCCACATCATTCAAGCCACTAAATGTGGGGTTTCTTGTTCTAGCAATATACCCTAAATTCTGCTTCCAAAATTGCTACGTGGAAGAGGCGTTTTGCCACCATAAAAATTAAAAATCTGTGGCATTGTCTTGGTGTATGACAGCAGGTAGAAGAAAGGATATAGTATGCGCTGGCTGATTTGCTTGTGATACTTGTCCTGAGGAAGAACATTTGGTGAACTATAATCTGTAATAATTGGGAGTCACACCAAATGCTTTTGAACTTGTAGCTGTAGGGGAAGAGGATGGAAAAACACAGAATTCTGACTGTTCCTATTACTTTTAGCAAAATTCTATAAAAAAAGAGATAAGCCCAGGCAAGAATCTGTCAGTTTGCAGGCAGAGGTGGAAGGCTCTCTGCTGATGGCCTATAATCTAAATTACTGAAAATCAGCAGATTCAGAGAGACAGAAAAGCCAACTTGCCTGTTTCCTAAACAGCAGGATCCTAAACAGATTGTCACTCAGAGCCATTCCTGGTCAGACACAGTCAGCCTGGATTCAAAAATAAGATTTAGATTACATCCTCCCAATCAAACCTCTCGTTTCATTGGTAACCACTCCTGCATTGAGATGGGAAACAAAAGTGCTGACAATGGCTGCCCAATGTAATTCAATTAATTTTCTAACTGAAAACAGAACAAAATAGAAAAGTGGGGGTGGGGGGTGGAAGGAGAGAACTCATGAGCATTGATGATGTGAAAAGACAATAAAGAACTGGCTGAATTTTTAGTAAAAGCCTGTAAGCAGAGAGATATCAGAGAATACAAATAGTTTTGTTTAGTTTTTTAGTTCTAAAAATCATGTTCTATTGTTTCAACTTTATCAAATGTAGTATGGAAACTATCTTCATCAGAATCCCATGAATTGCTTAGTAAAATGCACATCTTCAGTCTAACCGACATCTCATAAATCATATCTGTACTGGTGGGCTACTAAAAATATATTTTTTAAGGATGTGCCTAGCTACAAATGAACTGTTTTTAAAAGTCTTAACCTCTTTTTCCTTAACTTTCAAATAATGATATGAAAGTTAACCACTTCAGTAAAGGTTGACATATGAACCTTTTTTGTTACATATAGAGTTATCTTTGAATTCAAATAATATTTTATACAAAAAACTACATTAAAAATAATCTGGATGTGAAACATGTCTTTGAAAAATGAGTATTAAGAATAATAAATAAGAAATAATCTTTGCTTATAGCACTCTATAAATTTTTCATGATAATTTCTGCCTAAGCTAATTTTTAATTGCATTAGTATGCTCTTTTGCAATATGAATATCAACCTGCTCAGTTAACTAACTTATTAAATCAAATACTACATGAGATAAAATTATAATTTTTATAAAGAAGACTATCATATTACAATTAAATATTAAAATGTCATTCAAGTCATTTTCTTGGTAAAATACATATTGTAGCTGGATTATATATTTAATGGGTCTACCAAGAGAATATCTTAGGTCAATGCTGCATTCTCATCTTTGGTGTGATTGCCTTGATCATTCCAAACATTTTCTAAAAAGTTAAGATATGTTCTATCTTAATCAAATTAAAGAAGGCACTCAACGTATTTTTAACATTATGAAGAATTAACTGGAATTTATATCCAGATGGCCACATATTTTGAATATAGATTTATTTTAATTTCATAGCAACTCTACTGATCAGTAAGAATGGCAGCATCCGACTCCTCTGAGGCTTTTTTGAGCTTTTTTTTTTCATTACAAGATCTGAACAAATATTTGGGGTACAAGTACTTGAAGTACTCAAAAGGGCAACCCTTACAGAGAGGCAAATATTCTAAACTGACATTTAAAGGAAATAGAAAAGTTACCTGATAAGCAAATACATGATCAACTATCACCAGTAAGCACTGCCTGTTTCTATGGAAACAACAGTATGACAGCATGTTAATGGTTTCCCTTTCTTCTTGGAAAACACTGAAGAAGGAATAGTACTGTTACATCAATCACCAAGAAAAAGAGCAAGAGAAGACAGAGCTAAATTTAAGTTAAACAAGTCAAGAAATAAATGAATAAAGGGTAAATAAAAATAGCTATGTAACATTCAAAAATATAGATTTGTTCTTGAAGGAAAAAAAAAATCAGGCTAGGCTGTTCAGACATTAAAACTGAACAATGATGTTACCTATAGGGCAAATGTTATAGAGACTAGCAGTAGTGGATAATATCACATTCCACACTGTAGGCTGCTTACTTTGAGTCATCTTTTTTGAATAAGCAGAGAGCAAAATTTTGATTTTACATACAAGAACTATTTTTTATTTAAATCTGTAAGTATCCCTATTCATTTTCATTAGAATATTATTAAATGTGAGAATTAAATTTAAAATAATTTAAAAGGATTTTGAAAGCTTGCAATGAACTTAGAAGGCTTTTCAAGTGCGCATTTAGCTGATATAATGGAAAGTAGACCCCAGCAACTTTTTTTCACTCTCCAAATTCAAGTTTTAGGTTAAAAAAAAAGAAATCACACCATGGAAAAGCCATGTATATTTTCCTACCATATATTCAAAAAAAGCATCTCCTAATTTTTGGTGCTTCCAAATGTGAGATCATCCTGAAGTTTGCACATAGCTGTAAAATTTAAAATGCAATGATATGTTGCAGAAACAACCAATACTATTTAAGACATATAACTTTTCAAATTTTGAAGCGCTATTAATTTCAGAGCCTTTGCACATTTTTAAAAAATCTATTGAAGCAATTTTCTATGAGTCTCAACATTTAAAGTAATATACCATGTAGTTTTATCAAAAATGAATGCATCTGTCTTTAAATGTAACTTGTTTTCAATATTAGTTACTCAGGCTCACAAGTTGTTTTTGGCCCCTTCATTATAATGAAATTTGCAGATTATGCAGATTATGAAGACCTTGTATAACTCTGTTATAACTCTTGTATTGCTCTGAGATCTTCAGAAAGAGTTATACAAATGATAATTAGAAAATCTTCTCATTATTGAAAACATTTCAAAACCATGATATACTCATAAGACTTTAAAAAGTTGTTATTCTAAATATTTTTTCAAGACAATATAATGTTCCCACCATATGACTTTTTGTATTTAAATATTGTAATCTTATGTGAAATTGTCAATGCATTTCAAATATAGGCATTGGTATATCAAGACAGTAAGACAGTCACACAAGAAGTCTCCTGATCTCACGGACTCATCTACATGGTCTTGGCTAATAGGAACCTTTCTGCTCACTAGTCATACTTTCATTAATGGAGTTTGCATGGCCCTTGATGGGAAATTATTAACCATGATGATATTCCTTGCCTGACCTAGGGACAACATAGCTCCCATACTGGTCCTATGACTGATTTATTGGACCAGCTAGGAACATTTGTTCTAGTCCAATGTGGTTGATCAGCCTCTTCATAGATTTGAAGACTGGCCCAGTCCAAGCTTGATAGAGACAACAGAGAAAGTAGAGGAACATAAGAACAATCTATGGCCTAGTTCTCCACAAATGTATGTATTGTGTTTCCCGAATTCTGTTTCACTTGTTCAAATTGAAAAATCCCTAAAATTCTCAACAGTCAGTCATAATCTTTGTATATGGTCATTAGTTTCCAAGTCCTATAAGCCAACTAGATATCTGAGGTCACATATTAACACTCAGTGTCCTTCTATTATATACATTAAAATCTGTAAACAATATTTAAGATGTACCAATATATATTTAAAGTTAAACATATACCTGTGGTCTGAGGTTACTATCTAAAACGAGGACCTGTTTCAAACCCCCAATTATTTTCTTTAACATTTATTTCATCTTATTGAGGGATTTGCTTTTCCCAAAACATTGTACTTCTACACCAACTTTTTTTCCAATGAACACTATTATGAAGTTATGAAGTAGTTCTCAGGTGGCTCAGGGGTAAAGAATCTGCCTGCCAATGCAGGAGATGTGACTTTGATCCCTGGGTTAGAAAGATCCACTGGAGTAAGAAATGGCAACCCACACTAGTTTTCTTACTGGAGAATTTCATTGACAGTGGAGCCTGGTAGGATACAGTCCATATGGTCTCAAAGAGATGAACATGACGGAGGGACTGAGCACACACATACAAGGAGTTGTGAAACTAAAGCAATAAAAAAAGTGGTGATGTTGAAAGCAAACCGTTCATTTCTAGACTGTAGTTGTGTGAGAACAGATACCTGGAAGTACACACAAGTATGTGAACGAAGACAACCATTTATAAAGCATATTTTGAGTCAAAGAATGAGAAAAAAACAAACGCTATTCTTTTTACATCCATAAGAAATTCTGTTCTAGAAAGATTCCTAAGTGAGTTAATCCTATTTATTGACAACATACATAGCTAAAATTTTATACTTCTGAGTGACAGTTTGACAGAACTATCTATATGAATTTTGGGCAAATTATCTTCAAAAACGATAAAATAGAAAATTCACTAAGTTATTTTGAATTAACTTGCCTAGATAATTTCCTGATTATATTTTTGTGAAGATATAACTATCTGAAACTGAAGCACACATATCATAGGCTGACTGTTTAAATGTTTACTTGTTCTTTGTGTAATTTCAGAAATGCAAGAAATTCTCATTCTAGACTGAAGTTACACACATTTATGATACTAGATTTAGTTGATGAGGCAACTGGGGAATGCCCATGTGCTGTATATTCACTGTTTGTATAGCCAGACAGATTCCAGTGATATGGGCAGGTGCAAAGAACTCCAAGTAGATAGGTAAATGAGTGTGTCAGAAAAGAATTTGCAGCTTAGTGAATAAGTAGATTCAAAACAATCATACCTTCCTCACTTCTTCCCAAAGGCCTGTACTTATGGAAAACTAGAGAAGGCTAAAAATTTCTTAGCAATATTCATGGCAAGACCGTTCCTAACATCTGTGCAACCCAGAACAAAAATGAAATTGAAGGCTCACAAATTGTAAGTCTAAATGTCAAAAAGTTATGTATCAAGCTGAAACACTGTTAAATAAGTTGTCCTATCTTCTTACCTATCTTATATATATCATGGCAAATATATAAATATATATCTTCATGTGTTTTGGGAGACCAATTTTGAAAGTCTTGGAACTCTGCCAGAATCTGGCCTTCTGGAATGTTCAGCTCCGGGTGTCTGTCCATTTTATGTTCCACCTTCATTATCTACATATTTTTTTCCCTTCACTAACAACCTTCCTTCCTTCACCATGAATGGTCTCACCATCATGCATTGGACATACCAGGTCTCAGGTACAACCTTCATCTACACCCTTTGAAAATAGCTACAGGCTAACCCTTATATTTAGGGGTGTTGTTGTTAAAAGTAAATCATGTTTGACTATTTTCCGACCCCATGGACTGTAGCCCACCAGGCTCCTCTGTCTGTGGGATTTTCTAGTCAAGAATGTTGGAGTATGTTGCCATTTCTGTCTCCAGGGAATCTTCCCAACCCAGGGATCAAACTAAGGTCTCCTGCATTGCAAGTGGATTATTTACCACTGAATCACCAGGGAAGCCCATTTAGGAGTCTGCACACCAGTAGATAGTCCACCTTTGCAAGTTCAGAAACAAGACTGAGACTGTGTGGGTGCTAATTTTGCTCATGGCTGTTAGGGCAGGGAAATCTGTGGTTCTAGTACCCAAAGTGAAGAGGAAGAGTAAGAATGCATGTTCTGAATGGGCATGAGTTCTTGTCTCTGCAAATTTCTTACCTCTTGGAGAGACTCATGGAGGAGCCAGGAAAACATCCTCTAAAATTAAGGTACCAGGTGAGACCCCATTGCGTTGGCTTAAGGGGAGATATATGGGCCTTCCTCAGTGGTCCAGTGGTTACGACACCATGCAGAAGGCACAGGTTTAATCCCTAGTCTGGGAAATTCCACATGCCACTCAGTATGGCCAAAAAATTAATTTTTTTTTTTAATGTAAGAAATAAGAGGAGAAATGTTACGTGAAATGTTATTTCCTTAAAAATTTATTTAAGATCTCTGGATCTCAAATATTCAAGGATATTGCTAAATAGATCTGTTTTTGTCATTTTAAAATTGAGACCTTTTTATAGCATTTTTAGGTAAAGCAAAATTGTAAGAAGAAACAGATATTTCTTGCATGGTCCCAGCCCCAACACATGCATAGCCTCCCACTAGTATCAACATCTCACACCAGAGTAGAACATTTATTATAATTGATAAACCTACACTGACATATTATAATTACCCAAAGTCCATAGTTTGCATTATGGTTCACCCTTTGTATTGTGTATTCTATGGATTTAGACAAACTTGTAATGTCATGTATCTATCATTTTATTACCATCATACTTTCACTGCCCTGAAGATTCTCTGTGTCCAGCCTATTTATCCCTCCCACCACCAATCACTGACATCACTGAATTTTTTTACCCTCTCTGTAATTTTGTTTTTTCCAAAATGTCATATAGTTAGAATCATGGACTGTGTAGACTTTTCATATTGGTTTCTTTGACTTAGTAAAGTCAATTAAATTTTCTCCATGTCTTTTCATAGCTTGATAGCTCACTTATTTTCAGAGCTGACTAGTATTCCATTATATAGGTGTACAAGCTTATTTGTCCATTCATCTATGAGAGGCCAAATCAACTGCTTCCAAGTTTTGGCAATTATCAGTATGGCTGCAATGTGTCTACATTATGTGCAGGATTTTGCATGCACATTTTTCCAGTTCTTTCAGCTAATACCAAGTAACAAATCCAATGGTAAAAGTCTTAGTTTTGTAAGAAATCTCCAAACTGATATCAGTGTCTATGATATTTTACATCCCAATGAATAGGAGTTTCTGCTATTCCATATCTTTGCCAGCATTTGGTGTAGTCAGTACCAGATTTTGGTCATTTTAGTAGGTGCATGTGATATCTCATTATTGTTTAAATTTTCATTTCCCTAATGACATGATGTGCACCATTTTTCCATATTATTATTTGCCATGTGTACATCTTCTTTGGTAATCCATCTATTGAGGTCTTTGGACCATTTGTTATTGGGTTGTTTGTTTTCTTATTGTTGATTTCTAAGAGGTCTTTGTATATTTTGATAACAGTCGTTTGCAAGATGTCTCTTACAAATATTTTCTCCTCCTCCATGTCTTATCTTCTCATTGTCTTGAGAGTGTCTTTCACAGAACAGACATTTTTGATTCTAAGAAAGTGTGACTTATCAACTACTTCTTTCATGGATTATGCCTTTAGTGTTGTATCTAAAAAGGCACAGCCATACCTATCTAAGTTTTCTCTTTTTTTATCTTCAAGCAGTTTGTAGTGTAAGTGCCTGTGAGACTTTTTTTTTTTTTAAATTGTAAAGCGTGATTTTGACTTAAAGGTTTTGATTGCCAAGATGTTCACTTCAAAGATAGCTATCTCAAATGAACACAATGGCTTCCCAGGTGGGGCTAGAGGTAAAGAATCCACCTGCCAATGCAGGAGACGAAGAGACTTGGGTCAGGAAGGTCCCCTGGAAGAGAAAATGGCAACCCACTCCAGTGTTCTTGCCCGAGAAATCCCACGGACAGAGGAGCCTGGCGGGCTACAGTCCATGGGGCCTCCTAGAGTCGGATACGGCCGAGTGGCGGAGCACACGCACGGGGACTAGACAAAGGCCAGGCTGCCCGATCCGGAAGTTTTCTTTGTTTTAGTGACCTCTGGATGACTCAGATAACAGAACCACTTGTGTTTTCTTTCTCAACCTTTACTTAACAATAAAGAATGAACGCACAAAACTCTGCCCCACCCCCACCCTCAACCCCAGTGGAAATAAAACCCTAGGCCTGCATTAGAGCATTCTCTCTCTCTCTCTCTCCCCCACACTTCATGACCTTGCTGTGTTCCCTACTGTAAGCTGTGGATAGAACCACCATGAGTAACACATTTTGCTTGTTTTAGAAGTTCCCTGATGGGTATTGCTGAGGGTCTCTTACAATCGTAAGAACCACAAGGGCCAGTCCAGCTGCAACCTGGGCTTTGGATAGGAAATGTCTGTGGGGCTCACTGAAGGGCCCAGGCAAGTGCATGTAGGCCTTTCTAGCCAATAGCATCATTAATGATAGGCTGAGACTGACCAGAACAGTTTTATAGTTGTAGGTTTTACAATTAATTCTATGATACATTTTGAGTTAAATTTTGTAAAATGTGCAAGGACCGTGTCTAGATTAATTTTCTGCATGTGGATGTCCAGTTTTTCTAGTATCATTTGTTGAGAAGACTGTCTCTACCCCTTTTGTATTTTACTTTTCTCCTTTGTCAAAGATATATTTACTATATTTATATAGTCTATATCTAGGTTCTCTATTCTATTCTGTGGCTCTGTTTGCCTATTTCTTTTTTTTTTTTTTTTTGCCAATGACATACACTCTTGTTTACTGTAGCTTTATAGTAAGTTTTGAATTCAGGTAGTGTCACACCTCCAACTTTGTTCTTTTTCTTCATTATTGTGTTGGTTAGTCTGGATTTGTTTGCAAATATCCACAAAATAATTTGAAGGAATTTTTGATTGAGATCACATTGAATTTATAGATATGTTAGAAAAGAACTGCTATCTTAGCACTGCTACGTTTTCCTACTCATGAATATGGAATATCTTTCCATTGTTTAGCTCTTTAATTTGTTTCCATATTTTGAGTGTAGGAGAAAAAAATGTGCCACATACTTAAAGTGCATGATTTTAGTTGTTTATTATCAAAAGTATACCTCTATTGAGCTCAACATTTTCCTATGCCCTGCTGCATCTGTGATCTGAGTACTCTATCCATTTAGCTTCACTTAAGTCATGATTCTAGCTATTGTAAAAAATATCATATCAGAGTTTTTCTTTACTATTTGGTAAAAGCTTCTCATTTGGATATTTAATTATGGAATATCTTATGAGCCAGTTACTTAAGCTCATCATGATGGCTATAAGAAAGCCTTACAGCAAAGTAATGTTTTATATAAATAATTTCTGATGGAAGAGTATATATCTCTATGTATTATAAGATGCCGCTAACTTTCTGTAAAGCACTTAAACAAATGTCTTCTCCACTGACAATGACTCATTACATTCAGAAGCAAGACATGGGCATCATTAGTAAAACATTTATAATATATGAAAATGTTGAAAATATTTGCAGGGTGTTATAAGTATCTATTTGACCAAAAGAAAAATGGATTTTTTGCTGTTATAAAAGATGTGTGCTAAGGCGCTTCAGTCGTGTCCAACACTTTGCAACCCTATGAACTGTAGGCAGCCAAGCTCCTCTGTCCGTGGGAATTTCCAGCAAGAATATGGGAGTGGGTTGCCACGACTCCTCCAGGGAATCTTCCAGACCCAGGGATCAAACCTGCTTCTCTAATGTCTCCTGCTTAGTCAGATGGGTTCTTTACCACTAGTGCCATCTGGGAAGCTTCAAAACACAAAAAACCTTATATACAATTTATTTCAATTTTTTTCTTTTACACATGAGTTTTTAAATTAAATCCTAAAGATATGATATCTGGACCATGTTACATTGTTTAACCAAAATTTATGTTCTCAATCAAATATAGAATAAAAAATATTTTAACATTGTTTGTTATTGATGTCTAATATAAAGGAGAAAAATATGAAGACACTGAGACTAAAAAATCCATGAGAACAGACACCACTTTTTCATCCAATAGTCCAGTACTTTTTAAACTAATTTTCCATTATCATTAATGCAAAATTTGTGGTATGAATGATTATTTTAAATAAAGATTCTTGAATTTTTGCTACCCACTCCAGTATTCTTAGGCTTCCCTTGTGGCTCAGCTGGTAAAAAATCCTCCTGCAATGTGGGAGAACTGGGTTTGATCCTTGGGTTGGGAAGATCCCCTGGAGAAGGCAAAAGCTACCCACTCCAGTATTCTGGCCTGGAGAATTCCATGGATTGTGTAGTCCATGGAGTCACAAAGAGTCAGACACAACTGCCTAACCTTCACTTTTCACTATTTATGAGTTCTCAGTCACTCTTTTATAAATAGATTATCATGGCTTCCATTTATTACATGAAAAAAATGAGAAGTAAAGCAATTTTAAAATTTGCTAGTAGCAAGGATCATAGAATAAATGTCAACCCAGTGATGTGCTGATAAATGTTTAAATTGTTAAGGACTGTGGTAGAATGTAGTGACTTTACATTTTGTCAATTTCCGGGATATAAATACCCTCAACTTGACCCATTTTTGACTCCAACATGCTGCCAACTAGCCATCAAAATTCTTGAAAATTTAATAATTGGGTCTAGTGATCCAGTATGAGTAACTTCCACTGCACTACACCACTGGCAGAATCCTTTTATGATGTGGGTGGTTTCACCTGCAATGCCAAGATATGTGTTCTAATAAAATGTTTCTCATTTGTGGATTGCTCTAATATATGTATTAGAACATTTTTTTCTAATGTGTAAAATATTATACAAATCTCAGTTGTCAATAACTTTTTATTAATAATTATATAAATTGGCTAAATGGTCCCTTATACTATATTGTTCCAAAAACAAAATTGTGAAAACAAATTATGAATTTATATTTATCCTATACATTTTAAGCTTCACAATTTAATCTAAAATTTTAAGGTAAAAAGAGACCAAAGTTCTTAATTTATGATTAAGAAATAGTTGTCAATTCTTTAATAGTTTGTGATAAATTTTGTGGAATCTTTTAAAAAGAGTTATGAAAATGGCTGGTTTTTTAATAATATGGGAGAAGTGATTTCAAATACATTCTTAAACATAGCACGTGACTTAAAATATTTATGTTTATAGGTAAACATTCACAATCTTGTATTGACTGGAAAAGAATTTATAGTGGCATCTCCTTTTAAAAAACTCATCTGATTTTGGATTTCCAGACTGAACGTGAAAGTAGGTTAGCTTCTCTGTTAGGATTAGCAAATGTAGAATTGCTTTTCCATTAGGATTAGCTGTCAACCATCAGCTGTAATACTAGGAAAATCACAGCTCTACTCACCAAGCCCAGAAGATGATGCCAGGAAGTTACTATAAGGTTCTATCTAGGTATGCAGAGCCAGAAAACTTTACAAAGAGGCAGAAATCTTTATTGGATATTTGACATGAACAGGTTGTAGCACACTTTCAGTGAAATTATTTTGATCTTGTTTCATTTAATGAAACACTCATTTCAAAGATGTCATTTTTGTTTGGGCATCTGAGATTTGAAACAATATCTGCTTAAAATATTTACCATGTGACTTAGAAAAGAAATATTATCCCACAATTACATTAAATTATATATAAATATTTATATAGATACATAAACTTTTATATCAATTTATATGTTTACCTGTATGTAAATATATATGATGCTATGTATATATATACATATATATATATATGCATTAGAACATATTTTCCATGGGTAATTTTTATTCAGCAAGCATTTGCTGACTATTTAGAATTTTCAACACACTGTGCTGTGAGGTGAAGGAAAGTAAAGATGAATAAACACTCAAAAAGAATGGAATACTATTTTCTGTTAGAGAAACAAGGCATATACCTGGGAAATGAGACACTGGGGAGGAAAAGAGGAGGACAGAATATAAATGACTAAAGGCGAGAGTGTTGGTCGTTCAATTCTGTCCAACTCTTTGTGACCCCGTGGACTGGGACCCACCAGGCTCCTCTGTCCATGGATTCTCCAGGCAAGAATACTGGGGTAGGTTGCCATTCCCTTCTCCAGAAGGTCTTCCTGATCTGGGACCAAACCTGGCACCTTGTGCTGCAGGCAAACTCTTTACCGCTTCGACCACCAGGGAAGTCCATAAATGACTAAACTAGAACCCGATTTATTTAACATCACAACTCAGCAGATTGTTTGTGGGTATATAATTCTATTGGGTCCAGCAAAGGGAAAGAGAAAAGTTTATGCTTAAACCCTTTTTCAGAGATCCTTCACCAGACATGGGATAGCTAGACAAGGGATTAAAGTTTAGAAGGGAAATTGTATACCTGCTGAAATTTAAATGTATATTTGATATAGCAAATGTATATCTAGGAACATCCTTCCTCCCTCCCCCACTCTCTCCCCACCCGCCGAAAGAAAAAAAACAGGAAAAAATGGCATGTTTTTCCTCAAGAATACTCAAAAGGACATTGTTACAGTATGATAAAATTAGAAATCATCTGCCTAATTTTTCAAAAGAGGAAAATTATTAAGTGACATATATTACAACCATATAACAGAATTAGCTGGAAAACATTATCAAAGATGCACCTAATAATATGAAAAAAAATGGTTTCAATAATCAATATAGAATAGTGCCCACAGAGTCCGCATTCTATACAAGTTTATTTTCCTCTTCCATGAGTGTCTTAGAGATAGATTCATTTAAATGAATTTGTTAAATTTCAATGAAAGTACTACCTACTTTTTTTTATTTTTGATAAATATTAGCTACCACTTGCATGCATTGTTAATTAATATATCTCAAACATAATATTTCACAATGTATATTTATTTTTGTCATCAACTGGATCCCAGAGTGATATGTTATATATGGTTTAAAAATCAAACTGTAATTGCACATAGGAAATATTTGTCAAACCATAGTTGATATCCTGTCCCTCCAACATGACTGTCTGTGAGGAAAATGACAAAGTTCTCAACATTCAGATCAGATTTTTACTATTGTTGCTGTTGTTCAATCACATCTGACTCCTTTCAACCCCGTGGACTGCAGCACACCAGGCTTCCCTGTCCTTCACTATCTCCTGGAGTTTCCTCAAACTCGTGTCCATTGAGTTGGTGATGCCATCCAACCATTTCGCCCTCTGTGGCCCTTTCCTCCTCCTGCCCTCAGTCTTTCCCAGCATCAGGGGATTTTCACTATAGTGAGCTGACTCTTTAGAATTAAGCACTCTTAGGAAGAAAGTAACCTTGGATAAGTAGTATGCCACATCTCCTGTTTAGATTGTTAGAATTTCCAAGTATTGAATAAACTGTAATTGAAATTGTGACTAACCTTTCTCCCTCTAACACAAACAAGCAAAATTCTCTTTTGAATGTCTTTCCTTCAATTTTGGACTTTTTGACTCTCTCTGAGGCTTCAAACAATCCTCTTCATTGTTTCTATAAGCACCTTAAGAGTTGCTTCAGTGAAAGTAAACTATAAAGCAGAAACACTCAGCAACAGAACAGATCAGTGCAGTTTTATTTGTTGCCTCAGATGATATGCAAAGTGTTTTCTCTTTTGTCTGTTGATTCATATGTCTGTCGCCTCACTTTATGCAAATAGCCCTCTGGCTTTCCTACTACTAGGGAAGATCAGACATTCCCTAAATGTTGTAAATTCATTATTGCATGCCAAACAAGTATGTTTATCTGGCACAGGCATAAAAGTCTCAGAAAGAAAATACCTGGTGATGCTGATAAGTTAATTTGTCACTCAGTAAATATTTATGCCCCCTTCCAAAGCCTATTCAAACACAAGTCTAATTTTAAGATGTAATGGACCCAAGTTCCAAATGTAGATCCAACATAAATTAATCAATGGAACTTACCTGTATTTAGTGTCCTTTAATATTTTGAGTCTTATTCAGATACTTTATCACTATGACCGCCAGAGTTGGATATCTCTGATCTAACATCAAAGCAAGGCTTTTGCTATCACTATTGGAAATATTCTTCTGAAGCTTTCTGAAATGTTATAATCAGAAAAAAAATTATTTCAGTAGCCTCTGGCCATGGCTGGAAGTTTTTCTTTCCTTTCATATATTTTTATCAACCTAGCTATCTTCATTTTATATAAGATAGAAAGGATAAGATTCCAGGGTGACCCATTTTATTCTGCTAGTGGGGAAAATGCAGAGTAGGGCCAGAGACAGCCAGGAATTAGCATACTCCTTTCAAAGCAGTAGAATGTAAACTACCTTCTTGCATTTAATCCAGTTCTCTTTGTACCACTTTTTCTCTAGATAGGTATCTCTAATAATACAATTTAAAACAGAACAACAGTTTTATCAAATAATTGCCTCTAATTAGAAGGTTCTTGGTATACACAGTTTTTGCAATTCTTCTTTCCAATAACTTCTGCACTTTTACTTGGTCTTTTAGGTGACCCCATTAAGCAGCATAGCTGAGAATTCACAGTTAGGAGCCCTGTTCAGCCAAATTAATTAAGTGCCATTTTTCTTCTGGGAGGAAACTAGCTGTTTAGATAAATATATTAATTGAGTGTTTGTTCCTGTTTTTGTAATCATACACAGAATCCCTTGGCACAGTTATATCTTGTGCCCAAGTCTTCTTTGAAATATTTCTTTCAGATTTTTCTGTCAGCTTTTGAAGACACCTATGATTTTCTTATATCAAAAAATAATGTATGATGTACATCTCCTCCAAATTTACTACACGGGCTTACTAGCTTTATATTACTTCTTGACTTTGAAGTAATTTCAGGAGGCTGCTGATCTTAGGGTGATTGTGTATGCACTCATTCTTACAAGGCAGGACTTGGCGCAGTTTCCTTAGTCCCTTGAGGTTTGTAGACCAGTGTCACTGAGATGAGTCCACTATTACCCCTCAGGGCAAGTCACCTCACAGGTGCTGCCCTGAAAAAAACAGCATGCTCAAGGACTTCCTTCAAGGTCCAGTGGCTAAAACTTTGCACTTCCAATGCAAGGAGTCAAGGTTCGATCCCTGGTCAGGGAACTAGATCCCACAGGCCTCAACTAAAGATCCCATATGCCACAACAGAGACCCAGCACAGCCAAATAAATGAATAAATACTACAAAAATAAAAAAGAAATAGCATATACAAAGATGGATATGACATGACCCTTGCCCTCAACAGAAATAAACCGCAAATAACCTGGAATAGATGTGAACAGTTGTGAAAGAAAAGAAAAATGTTTCACAGAAGTGTTACTAAACATTATTAATCTGGACAGATATGTGAGAAGGAGAGTATAGTGACTGCATTTAAAATACAGTAAAGGATGGGCCAAAATCTAGTTCAGCTAAAAATGCCTGCCTTGGGCACTTACATGATTACAACCATCAGGCAAGGTGAAGAGTGTATTTTAACTGAGATTCTGGAGAACTTTTAATTCCTACCTGGGAAGTTTGAGTTTTGGTTTGCAGTAGGAGTCTTAGAAGGTATTCAAACTGGAAATATATATGCTCAGAACTGTAATGTGAGGGATAATCCACAAACATCCTAATTTGTCTTTGGAGACATCAAGGGATAACTCTCTGAACAATGGCCATAGTTGCTTCACTAACCCATCCTTTATTCACTGCATCATTCAAACATTCAAAAAACATTCCTTAGGGACTTAATACTGTATTAGTGACACAGTATCAGTTGCCTAATCTGGCAGTATGTAACCCCACGGTATATACAAAAATGTATCAGATATGATAACATTCATAGTTCAGAAGAAAAGACGTATGTGCTAAGTCGCTTCAGTCATGTCTGACTCTTTGCAACCCTATGGACTGTATCCGAGCAGGCTCCTCTGTCCATAGGATTCTCCAGGCAAGAATCCTGGAGTGGGTTGCCATGACCAACTCCAGGGGATCTTCCTGACTCAGGGATCGAACTTGAGTCTCATGTTTCCTGCATTGGTAGCCGGGTTCTTAACCACTAGCACCACCTGGGAAGCCCAGAGAGTACATAAATAACTACAGAGTAACTTTCAACAAAGGTAGAGGATCTGAGAAAAATTCATAAAAAAGTAGTCTAAATATTGGACTCAAATGAGTTATGACTTTACAAAATCTATTTTATAGGTCATCTTAAGGAAAAATAGGCATATATAGAAAAAACATTTGATTTGAGAGATTCTAGGTTAATATACCCAGAGAAGGCAATGGCACCCCACTCCAGCACTCTAGCCTGGAAAATCCCATGGACAGAGGAGCCTGATGGGCTGCAGTCCATGGGGTCACAAAGAGTCAGACACGACTGAGCGACTTCACTTTCACTTTTCACTTTCATACATTAGAGAAGGAAATGGCAGCCCATTCCAGTGTTCTTGCCTGGAGAATCCCAGGGAATGGGGAGCCTGGTGGGCTGCCGTCTATGGGGTCAAACAGAGTCAGACACGACTGAAGCAACTTAGCAGCAGCAGCAGATTAATATACCAGCCCGAAAGTACCTGCTAAAAAACTATGAAAGTTCCTGCTTCTCTTTTAGAGATGACTCCCACTGAATTATTTCAAAGTACTTCAGCAGCATTTGGCCTATTTGAGTATAGTTTGCAATGGATCAAGAAAAAATGTGGCTCAGCAATGCACTTTCATAATACTTAGTGTAAATTAGTTTATCAGGTCACATTTTTTTCCCATAAAAGTAATTTAAGAGGAAAATAATTTGCAATTTTGATAGCATAAGATGCCAAAAGATAATGTAGCTCTCAGAGTCAAGATCAGGAAGATGATACATTGAGTGAACCACAAGGTTGGGTGAAAGTTTGAAAGTGATAAAATTACTAGCCAGGCACCAGGTATTCAAACTTAGGAGAAAAGGTTATTTGTAGGGGGAAAAGTAAGTCCTGGAAATTAAAGCCACCTCATGGTTTTGCTTATTACTGGTCCTTTTCAGGACTAATAGTGCTGTACATAAAAATCCTGGTTCTGCTTCAAACTCACATAATACCTGTAGGGTTTTTGTAGTGGGCTTCCCTGATGGCTCAGAGGTTAAAGCATCTGCCTGCAATGTGGGAGACCTGGGTTCGAGGGTTTTTGTAATACCTCCTGATAAATATTCTGGTTCTATTCCAAATTCATATTTTAACTAAATTTTTCATGAAATAAAACCCAAAACTTAAAAAGAAGAAACTGTCTTGGATGAAGTCACAATATTTTTTTTTGCCTCCTTGAAATTTTCATTTGGTTTGAAGAAATTAGAGAGTGAAGCTGACTACAGTAACTGGCTTTCATTTCTTAGTCCATCCAATTGTTTTTCTGGAGGTTGGCTCATTTCCCTGTTTTACAGATCACTGAAACCCATTGTGGTCACTGAGTGCCATCCATCTTATTTTGGGTTGACTTTGTGGATCACACACATTTAGAGTAGACAATGGGGATGAGTAGAATCTGAGAACAAAGACCTCACACTGGATAGCTTTGTGACACCTAAAATCAGATTTGACAAAAATGAAAGGAGACAGCTTTGAAAGCAATAGATATGACAAATATGGCATATCCCATGACCCTGCAAAGAAAACATTCACAATTCTGTTGCACAAATAACACTGATGCATATTTTCAGAAAGTCTTAAACATCATTTTAAACATACTTGGTTGCATGTATGTATGTGTTTGGAGTTAGTTGCTTCCAAAATCATCACTCCTTCCATATCATCGCAAACTTTAACTTCTATCTCTTTTCTAAGCTTATTTTTCTCTTTTCATCTTTCTGGCTTGAATATTTTTTTATTGAACCTCTTTGGTTTTGTATTTTATACTTAGCACTTATTTGAAGCTTTTAATCTTCAAAGCTCCTGAGAACATTACCTAATTAATCCTCTCCACATCCTTACAGTCTGGCAAAATTTTTCATTATTAGATTTTTTCTTTTACACATGAGGAAATATAGGCAAGTTAAATGGCTCACCAAAAAAATCACAAAAAGTGTATTGTAGCCTGTACTGAGACTTCTGTGCTCAGTCACGTTCCTCTTGCATCTTCCATATGGCGTCTTCTTTCTGGTGATCTCTGCTATAATGTGTTTGTTTGATATTATGTGTTTTACTTATTCATACTTCAATCTCTCACAAGGTAGAGTGGATGTCTTTTTAATCCTTTTTTTCTGTTATTTTTCTATTTTCTATTTTGTCAGTACTTTTTTTTCTCTTATCCTATTTCTGTGTTTATTTGTAATTTTATAAGCCTTTACAGCCACTTCCATATTCTTAACCTATTTGCAATTCTTACTTTAATACAAGACTTAATTAGCCTGTCCGTGATTACAATGGAAAAAACAATAGCTTTAAAAGTCGTTGAGATTGAACACTGACTTCTCCATTTGCTCTAATAGGTTGGTCAAATAAGTTAAGGCTCTGGTATATGATATGTTTATCTACATATTATAAAATAGAATATATATTTCACTGGATTACTATAAAGGTAAATGTGTAACACATACAAAGTGCCTAGCATAGTGCACAATTTCAATTTTTTTATTCTCTTTTTTAATCTCCATTACTTTTTTAACATTTTAGAATATTTTGCATATGTGAAAAATTTAAGATCTTAAGTGTATCATTTTATGATTTTTAACAAATATATACCCTGTGTAAACATCATATAGCTCAAGATAGACCTTTCCATCATCCTTGATGGTTTCTTAATGACTGTGTTCAGTTATCTCCTCCAAGGCAGCAAGTATCTTATTATTACCATCCATGAGTCTTGGTTATTCTAGAACTTTAGTAAATGGAATCATTCAGTACTTACACTTTACCGTCCATCTTCTTTCACTGATCATCTATTTTGAGATCCATAAATGTTGCTGAATGTTGTATCCATAGTTCTGACCTTTGTGCTTCAAATTTTGACAAACATTTAAGTTGTTCCCAGTTTGAAGCTATTATGAGTAATTCTTCTTTGTATGTGCATTCTTGTAAAAGGCTTTGTAAAGAAATATTTTTATTTATCTTGTGCAAATACCCAGGAATGAAATTTCTGAATCATAGGGCTTGACTTTGTAAGATAAGATTTTGCCAATTTTGCATAATGTTTGTACCATTTTACACTGGCCCCAGTAATGTATGAAAGCATGGTTGTTTCACTTGTCAACACTTGATACTGACAGAATTTTAAATTTTAGTCATTCTGTTTGGTGAGAAGGGCTATTTAATTATGAATTTCTTTGGCATTTCTTTGATGACATGATGTTCAGCAATAATTGGCCTAGATCTTTCTTTGTTATGTCTTTTCTAAGAGTAATGTTTTGTCTTTTCTAAGCAATATGTTATTCTTCAGTATATTTTTAAAGTAATAAATAAATTAGAATTATTTATTATTTATTTATTATTTATTATTAGAAAATTCAGTTAATTTTCTAGTTTTAACTTTATAGAAGTTATTACAATCGAGATTGTTCTGTTAACAAGAAAAAATATATGGCCAATCCTGCTATTTTACTTATCGGTACTCCCAATATAAAACTGACAAGAACTATCAGTTGTCCCCTTTTGATAGAACAAGCATTAGATTTTCTTCTGAAACAGAATAATCTTTTAATTTTCTACATTAGGTGAAAAGTAGAGGACTTTCTAGGCTTTTTCATGCAAATGGAAAATAATGCTGAAAAACTTACATCAGAGCACTGATTTTCACTAAAGTAATGTAGGAGTTTGGAGAGCAAGCCATGTAAGAAAAACAAGCAAAAGACCCCATTAAAATAGACATGAATTAAGTAACTTGATGAACAATGACAGATAAACACAATCCAAATTTGTGTCACTTATTGGAATGTGATGTATCTGAAAATAGATGTCAGAGAGGAAGAGAAAAAAAGATCAGGAACCACTCAACATAGAGTGCAGTTTTCTCCTGAGAAGAAGGCGTCAGCCTTTCTATCTTCTCCCACTTTCCATTATTGGGCACAATTTTACCTCTGGACAGTAAAACTCAAAATAAATAAAATACTTTTACTAGCTGTCACTACAAAAAAAAAAAAAAATCCCTCAGATGTTTTTCTTTAACATAGTTTAGTTACTTTAACATTTCTCTTCTACTTGCTTATCCATCACTCACTTTAGAAAGTATTGGAATATAAGAATTTTTTAAAAAATAAGATTAAAGTATGTAGAGAGAGCTGATTGCCTTTAGGCTGTTTAGTCTGGTAGCAAAATAGTTGACCAAGTTGCTGACTTCAGTTAGCTGAACTATTGAGCTAAGTCAGCTACCTATGATACTATTGATTTCCCAATTAACAACCTAAAAGAAAAAGGAGAAAAAAAAAAGAGTCTGTAAGCCAATTAGTCCTTTCATGTATGACTTGAGAGACATATATTACACAATCTATCTGCCTATATGCACTATATAATGATAGATAGTTATAGAGATAGAAAAATGAAAATGAAAGACCCCCAGTAGGGACCTCCTTCTTTTAGTAACTATATTTGTATTCTCACAATTAATAATATGAAACTATTATATTAATCAACTCCTAATATTCTTGAGTATCGATAATATTCTAGTACACTGTGTTCAAATTGACCTGACAGCAAGAAACTAACCAGAGATAATCCATACTCACAAGTTCAACTTTTTCATCCTCATTTCAGAATAGTTGATTTGTATGGGTGCAAATATGTGTGTGTGTGTGTGTGTGTGTGTGTGTGTGTGTGCATGTGCAAAGAAGCACATGAAACCCCAGGGGAAAAAATCCTGTGAAATTGCAACCACAAAAAGAAACACTAAATTCTGTTTTTGGCTGAGGGCAGAATGCTAGTAAATTTTCAGTAATACCACTTTCTTAATTCAAGTTCGCTAAAAACAGAGTATGAGAAAGGAATTCATGTGTAGTGATTTATTAAGAAAGTGCTCCCAGAGGGAACCTGTAAGGTAGTAGGGGAAGTAAGACATAGAAGGTGAAGCCAAGCAAGGATATGATTTCTTATCATCCCAATTCCAGTTTTCAGGTTAACACAGCTGGGGAGCCCCAAAGTATAAAATTATATCTAACTTCCCACCACATCCCCTTAAGGCAATGGAGTTTAGCACTCCTACTCCTGCACCAATCAATCACTCACTATGAGCTACCTCAAGAAATGTTAAAAAAAAAAAAAAAAACTGAATCACTTCCATCTTTTTAGAATTTCTAAGGGTAGTCTTCTGATCTACCTATGGTCCCAGAGTAAAGGCACCATAAAATAGAAAAAACAAGAAAAAAAGAAAAAATTCAGTTGGTGAAATTGCTCCTACCCATTAGCATAAATTTTATAAGTTTCAGATGCTTAGGTTGGTCACAAGACAAAAAACTATGGAAACAATCCATTCTCAGAAATAGACAGGCTAAGAGTGAGGAAGTTTGGAAAAATACAGTCCTGGTTTTGTGTTTAGCAAGGGGGGAAAAAAAAAAAAAATGAGTGCTTTAGAAGTTGAACCTCCTGGTATTTCCAAAGAGATAGCTATTGATTCTGTCAGTTTTGTAGAAAAATCATAGCTCTTTACAAAACCATAAAAAGCGAAGCCCAAAGAAACTGAAGATAGATGCACAGAACGTGTAAAAAAAGATCCAAGCAGGTCTAAGCAGGACACTGATTGTGCTCAGTATAACTCTCATACTTGGATGGAAGCACATAAGCAGTTCAGGAAGAATCTGGGATGTTGGAAGAGTACTGCAAAATCTGCTAAAGTGGGGTTCTTCTGTTCCACCAAGCTATCTCAGAGAAGAGAGAAATAATTCCAGTTGCTTACCACTTTTCTCTGTGCATGTTAGGAGGACAAGAAAAAGAAAAGTAGAATAATTGTAATGATACAGTGATGTTACCCCAATCATAGAAACTTGTGGAACTTACAAAAGAAAAAATGCCAATGTGAAGGAGCTATTAGTTGAAGCCAACACTCCCACCTGGCCTGGCCAAAGTGAAAGAGACAAGAGGAGTCAATCTTGGAGTGACAGAATCTAACAGAAAAGAAAAGGAAGGGGGATTAAAAACTCAATTGGCTATTGCTGGCTTTGAACTTGGAAAAAAGATCACTAGCCAAGAATTGCAGTAGCCTCTAGAAGATAGAAAAGGCAAGAAAACAGGTTCTCCTCTATAATCTCTAAAGGCAAACAGCCCTAATGACACCTTGATATTATCTCAGATAGATGAATTCAGATTTCTTCACTCCAGAGCTGTAAGATAATACATTTATATTAAATCAGTGTCTGTGGTAATTTGTTACAGCAGCAATGGAAAACTAATATGATTTCTTAACTAACTCTTTCTATTTTCAGAAAGAATGATGCTAATAATTAGTAAACATCTGTTGACTCTCATAAAAATCAGCTTTTTTTTAAAAACAATTTCATGTTCCTAGAGAACTACCTCAGTGTAACAAGAACTAATGAACAGGGTTTGATTCTTTTTCTAAGAGTTTATAGGGGGAAAAAATGTCTATCTTGATCTGGGGCTAGCTAGCCTCATGATTGAAAGGGTGGAAAACACTCAAATCTTCCTGAGAGTGTCCTTGATTGGATAAATCACAGGTTGGTTAATCTGTCAGACTACCCTTCCAAAAAATCAAGGATCTTATTACTAAGAATCTGTTCAGCAAGAACCATTGCCAGTAATCAAATACTAAGGCATTTTCTGACAGTGGTAATTAATAATAGGGATTTGTTTACTGGCCTGTAAAACTATCAGGGTATGTGTTTCCCATTGCAGAGGCATCTTTTAAGTGACAAACACACAAAAACAACCCATCACAAAGAGGATCATCAAACATCATACAATTTGTAATAATTTGTTGGAGTGGATTTCTACTATTCTTGAAAATAAATTTAGCATGTGTCCTCCAGCCAAAAAAAAAAACAATAAAGAAAGAAAATGATGACATAGGGCTTGGAGTAAATAAATTTGGAATTCTTTATTCAAAAGTTTTAACATCATATCTCATCAAAGGTTCTGGGAATGTGCTAAGCAATAGGTATGAAAGTGAAAGTGAAGTTGCTCAGTCGTGTCCGACTCTTTGCGACCCCTTGGACATTAGCCTGCACCAGGCTCCTCCATCCATGGGATTTTTTAGGCAAGAGTACTGGAGTGGGTTGCTATTTCCTTCTCCAGGTAATCTTCCTGACCCAGGGATCAAACCCAGGTCTCCTGCATTGTAGACAGATGCTTTCCCATCTGAGCCACCAGGGAAGCAATAGGTATAGTTAATTCAATACAAGAAAGATTTTTTTTTTCAGTAGATATTAACATCTATTTCTTCTCTCATTAGCAGTTCTGTGTCATCACAATGATATGTGCTATTTTTCAGATTCAAAGTTAGAGTGAGAATGTCCAGTATTAGCCCATCTATGCTAAAATGTTCACTGACCAATTGCAGCAATAAATGGCAATATAAATCCCTCAAAATGGGGCAAGGGTTAGGGGCTGAGGGAGTGGGTCCAAAGAAAGAAATTTGCAGACTTGTATGCTTCCTAGCAACTGTTTCCATAGCTATCCAAAACATAGCACTGCCTCCTACTTTTCTCCCCTGCCCTGTTACCCCTCTCATTAAGAATAATTTTACTCAACAACAAAGACTAATAAAGCAGAACCTTTTGATGAACTCTGGATTTCTGTGAATGCCTTTTCTCAGTAGCCAGTTATTATAACAATTGCAGAGTCATAGTGAGCAACCTCAGACTGGCTAAGAAAGGTAATTATTTCTTTTTTATTATTATTATAGCGGGTCAATTAAGGGAAAAATAGAGCTATAACTTTCACAGATTTAATACAGAATCTCGTGGAAGGTCACTTTTCTTTATTTTATCTAGAAATCTATTGGATATATCATCATCTGTTATAGCATCTATGATAGAGGACTTCTCTGGTGGATCAGACGGTAAAGCATCTGCCTACAATGCCAGAGACCCAGGTTCAATCCCTGGGTTGGGAAGATCTCCTGGAGAAGGAAATGGCAACCCTCTCCCGTGTTCTTGCCTGGAGAATCCCATGGACGGCGGAGCCTGATAGGCTACAGTACATGGGATTTCAAAGAGTTGGACACGACTGAGCGGCTTCACATTCACTCTCAGTGTAGCATAGGTAATAAGAGTTACCTAGAAGGAAACTGTTTCATTAATAGCCTTCTAACATGTTGGGTTAAAAAAAGCAAGGCTGTTGTATGGTGAAATAATCTGTGTAATCCTGCAAAAAAAAAATAGGCACAAATATATAAACACTATATCATAACTGAGATTGATGTTTGTGTGCATGTATGTATATGTATACATATACCAAGTATATGTGTGTTTGCACATTGTCAATTTCTGTAAAAGTTAAATCAAGATTGCTGTCTCTAACAGACACATTAAAACTCTAAGTAGCAATGTTATTTAGGAGAAGCTTGACTTTGTCACCCCTCCTAACACAATCCCTGGTGTATGCTTGTTACTCAATAAATGTTTGTTTTAATAATCAAAGTTTTCCTCCTGCATAATTTCAGTTTTTCTCCCTAAATTCTTCATACTGTGTTTAAGAAAACATTGCATTCTTCCTCCGATGCATGCTGTTACTGACAGTCCAATGTCATCAATCAGTAATGAGGCACTTAATTCCCAGGACCCATCTGAGCCTTCCTGAGGCAGCAGTTCTCGAATGAATTGAAGCTTCTTTACTATTTTCTGTCTCTTCTTACTACCACTATGCTTTCTGAAAACCAACCTGATATTTGTTTGTTTGTTTGTTTCCTCCAAATGTGTTTCCATGTTAGGTAAGTTACCTAAGTTTGTATCCTATTCCAGGTTTTATTAGTGGCTGATAACAGGTGAATATTCTTCCTCTTCCTGAGCAACAACTAGGAGAATGTTACCAGAGCTCTACTGCATGCAGAGTGATAATAGTAGAAGTCATCATCATCATGGTGGTGGTTTATGATCTTTTAGTCACTAAGTTGTGTCTGACCATTGTGACCCCATGGACTGTATCCTGCCAGGCTCCTCTGTCCATGGGATTCTCCAGGCAAGAATACTGAGGTGGGTTGCCATTTCCTTCTCCAGGGGATCTTCCTGACCCAGGAATCAAACCCAGGTCTCCTGCCTTTCAGGCAGATTCTTTACCCACTGAGCTATGAGGGAAGATCCTCCTTCCTCCTGCTGGAAGTAAACATCATCACCATATTTATAGCTAAAAATGTTGTAGCCCTTATTCCCAAGTATGTATTTCCCACATCTACCTAGGAAAGATTCACTTTTATTCACTTTATCAGCCTCACAGGAAAAGCAAAAGAGGCTCAGATAGCTTGGCAATTTGTCAAAAAGTTACCCAGTTTAAGAATACAGGACTTAGGATTTGGATGAAAACCTGAAACTTAAGACAGCCTCATCTTTTATATATAATTATGTCATATATTTGGAGAAGGGAACGGCAACCCACTCCAGTATTCTTGCCTGGAGAATCCCATGGATAGAGAAACCTGGTGGGCTATAGTTCATGGGGTCTCAAAGAGCCAGACAAGACTAAGAGGCTAGCCCATGCCATTTATTGGGCTTCCCAGGTGGCGTTAGTGGTAAAGAACCCTTCAGCCAACGCAGGTAGTTGTAAGAGACATGGGTTTGATCCCTGGGTTGGGAAGATCCCCTGGAGGAGGGCCTGACATCCCACTCCAGAATCTTGCACTTGCCTGGAGAATCCACATGGCCAGAGGAGCCTGGTGGGCTACAGCCCATGGGGTAGCAAAGAGTTGGACACGACTGAAGTGACTTAGCATGCAGGCATGCACGCGTGGCGTATGTTACATTGAATGTTGTCCAGTAAATCCAGCTGGTTCTCAGTTTTTCATAACTTTTGTTGTTAATTGTAAATAAGCCAAGATATTTGTTTGAAGTCAGTGATACATGAAAATAATCACTGTTATTTAAAAAATTAGTTCAACAAAACACACTGCATGCAATAGATAATCCATAGTTAACGATCGATAGTATTATCCGGTTGCTTGCAGATTCTCATTTCCTAACATTTGTACAGCTTTCTGATTTAAAAAGAAAATACCTTTCTATTTAGTGAAGCAACATGTGGAAAACCATTTTGTAACTCAATTTCTCAGCTCCTTCCTCCTGCTGAAAGTACAGCTTTTAGGGGCATGTGTGAAATATTGGACTTGATTCTCATTATCACCTGCTAATTACCTACTGTGAAGAATGTGTTACCTGATAATGACACATTGTAAAACATTGATCAAAGCTTTCCCTGGAACACAGAGGCAACAGTGTGAGCTTCTTTGTTTTCAGTGACTTAGGTTGTCACTAATAGGGGGAAATTTTAGGGCCTGCTAATTTCATAAACTCACCACAGCCTCTCTTTACCAATAGATAGATAGATAAGTTATTTTCATCACTTTTTATATCTGTAAAAGCTTGAGGAAAAAATCATTTTCAAAGACCACTAGACCCTCTCTGCATGGTATCCACACTTATTGCATGTTGCATATATTTATCCCTAAGTCAATATATACATTGCAAGTTATTATATCTACATGTATCATATAGTGTAAGATAAAGATATGGATATATTTTATACATAGTAATATAATATATATAGTAAGTGGAAATAATGTTTAAAGCACATATCTATATCCTATGGGCATTTTACTCCAAAGATTGTAACAACTATAAACAATTCCACTTTTTCTTTTCTTTCTTTTTTTTTTTTTTTTTGGCTGCAGCTTGTGGGATCTTAGTTCCCAGACCAGAGATCAAACATAGACCAAGGGCAGAGAAAGTTCTGTCATAACCACTGGACTACCAGGGAATTTCCCACTGTGCTTTTAAAATTAAAAAGAAAAACAAAATGGGATCCAATGAATTCAGATGGACATGTAAAGATATAGATGATTTTAATTGCAAATCTAAGAATAAACTTATTCGTAAAACTGGGTTAACAGAGGTTAAATGGTAAAAGACTATAATACTATAATGAGAAGCAAACAAACAAAAGAAGTTTTGTGTCCTAAATTTTATCTCTAAAGTTTATAATTATTTTAGTCTCATGAATTGTTATTAAAGATAACACATTGAAACAGCTATTTTGGAGAAACAAAACTAAATGTAAAAGGCAATTGCTAAAATTTGTAATTTTTCTCAATTTGGAAATCACTGAAATGTTGGAATAAGAAACAGTTCTCAAACCAGAATAAACACCGGAGGTATCTGAGTTGAAAAAATAGGTTAATAAATTAATTAAATTTCTTTCTCCCTTCAGTCCCAGGATGGGAATCATTGGATACCGGTACAGTGCTGCTATCACATCGATAAGGTAAGCATGTTTGTTGCAGAATTAGTCATACAAAATCTTTGTTTCTCAACATGGGGAGTGCTTTTACAGATGGAAATCTCTGGACTCTTAAATAAACTCTGGAAGGGAGAATGCTGATAAAATCTAGATATTTGTATTTTTAAACACTCACGAGGTACTGTAGGAAAATGTATGAATTCTATTTTTTTTATTTATTTTTTTTGCTTTTACATTTCTCTCTAGGTTTGACCCTTTACTTAATAGTAATTTTATTGTCATCTCATTCAATACTAATGCAAAGAGATGCTGTATCTTTCCTATGCTGTTGTTGTTTAGTCACTAGTCCAACTCTTTTGTGACCCCATGGACTGTAGCCCAGCAGGCTCCTCTGTTCATGGGATTTCCCAGGCAAGAATACTGGAGTGGGTTGCCATTTCCTTCTCCAGGGGGTCTTCCTGACCCAGAAATTAAACCCTCATCTCATGTTCTGCATTGGCAGCTGGATTCTTTAACACTGAGCTTCTTTGGTTCTTTACCAAAGAAGCCCATCTTATACATTTTCGTATTTTTCCCAGCCAAGATTCAGTTTCTTTCAGTTAGTCTCTCTCTCCCTCCTCCAAGGCCTGTGACCATTCACAACTGTTTTTTATAACTAGGTGTATTAACCTCCCTCTGGTCTGACATGGTTTAAATCAGTGATTCTCAGTTGTTACACTTCAACATGCATCAATATAGAAGTCTTATTGAAGTTCCACTTGATTGGCCCCTCACCCAGAACTTCTGACTCAGCAGTTTTGAGATGGTAACTGAGAGTTTGCGTTTCTAATAAGCTCACAAGTGATGCTAAAGCTACTAGTCCCAGGATCACACATCCAGAGCCACTGCTTTTGAATATCAGACTATCTCCCCAGGAGAGGAGGAAAACAACTTTGAACAACCTTCTTGTTAACTGAATTTTCAGATTTCTTTTGCTGTTGTGCAGTCACTCAGTGATGTCCTACTCTCTGGGACCCTGTGGACTGCATCCTGCCAGGCTTCCCTGTCCTTCACCATCTCCTGGAGCTAGCTCAAACTCATGTCTATTAAGGCAGTGATGCCATCCAGCCATCTTGTCCTCTGTCTTCTGCTTCTCTTCCTACCCTCAATCTTTCCCAGCATCAGGGTCTTTTCTAATGAGTTGGCTCTTTGCATCAGGTGGCCAAAGTATTGGAACTTCAGTTTCAGCATCAGTCCTTCTAATGAATATTCAGGATTGACTTCTTTTAGGATTGACTGGCTTGATCTCCTTGCTGTCCAAGGGATTCTCAAGAGTCTTCTCCAACACCACAGTTCAAAAGTATCAGTTCTTTGGTGCTCAGCCTTCTTTATGGGTCAAATCTCACATCCATACATGACTACTGGAAAAACCATAGCTTTGCCTAGATGGACTTTTGTTGTCAAAGTAATATCTCTGCTTCCTAATATACTGTCTAGGTTGGTTATGGCTTTTCTTCTAAGCAGCATGCATCTTTAATTTCATGGTTGCAGTCACCATCTGTAGTGATTTTGGAGCCCAAGAAAATAAAGTCCTCTCACTATTTCCATTGTTTCCCCATCTATTTGCCATGAAATGATGGAATCAGGTGCCTTGATCTTCATTTTGAACATTGAGTTTTTAAGCCAGCTTTTTCACTCTCCTCTTTCACTTTCATCAAGAGGCTTTTTAGTTCTTTGCTTTCTCCATAAGTGTGGTGACATCTGCATATCTGAGGTTATTGATATTTCTCTCTGCAATCTTAACTCCAGCATGTGCTTCATCCAGTCCAGCATTTCTCATGATGTACTCTGCATATAGGTTAAATAAGCAAGTGACAATATATAGCCTTGTTATGCTCCTTTCCCAGTTTGGAACCAGTCTGTTGTTCCATGTCTAGTGCTAAATGTTGTTTCTCAACCTGCATACAGGTTTCACAGGAGACAGGTCAGTTGGTCTGGTATGCCCATCTCTTTAAGAATTTTTCACAGTTTGCTGTGATCCATACAGTCAAAGATTCCTTTAGGCATTGCTTTAAGTTTAAAATGATATGAAGGATTCAATTTGTAATATAAAGCAATTACAATTAATCAAACAAAAATTATTGACTTAAATTTAAGTTTGTTTTATCAGTATAACCATGGGCTAAGCAAGTGGCTTGGGATAAAGAATCTGACTGCCAATGCAGGAGTTGTGGATTCAATCCCTGGGTCAAGAGAAGATCCCTTAGACAAGGAAATGGCAACACACCACAGTATTCTTGGCCTGGGAAATTCTGTGGACAGTGGAGTCTGACAGGCTACAGTCTATGTGCTTACAAACAGTCAGACATGACTGAACAACTGAGCATGCACACACACATCAATGTAACCATAAGCCAAAATACATCTTTTTCACATATTTAATGAGTAGACTCAATTAGTTTTATCTGGTAAGAGTAATGCTTTTTTTAAATCTTTTTAAAATATATGAAACAATATTAGCAACATAATTTAAAATATTTTCAGTAATAATTTCTTAAAAATTGTAAACCAGATACAGGAGCTTAAGATCACAACACTTCAGAATAAATCATTTATGTCAATATGTATGTAAGTTTTATTTAAACATCTCCCTTTGTTAAGATTGACTGATGTTATATCAGAAATGTATTTTTAAAGTAAAGTATATGGATTCTTGTTGTGGCTGGGCATATTTCAGTGCTTTGAGAGACTTGGAATTTTGGAAGTGAAATCACCTTAGATATCAATTAGTCTGTGAAGTCTGAATTAGAAACCAAGTTACAAGGTTTTGAGCTTGATATTTTAGCCTATTTACTACTTATCCTAGGGTAATGTTTAACCATTTTCAAACTCATTTTACTTATTTGTAAAAATTGTATCTCTGTTAATGGATGAAAAATAGATGAATAAAATATAGTGTGCATATACAATGGAATATTATTAAGCCTAAAATAATGAAGAAAATTGTATTACATGCTACAGCATAGGGAATATTTAAGACAGTGTGATAAGTAAAATAATCTAGTTGCAAAAACAAATAGTATATGATTCCACTTATATGAATTATTTAAAGTAGCCAAATTTATAGAAACAGAAGGTGGATGGTAGCTATCAGGGTTTGTATTGAGGGGAATTGTTATTTATTAAATGCAGAATTTCAGATTTGCAAGATAAAAAAGTTCTGGAGACGTTTCACACCAATGTGAAAATATTTAACAATACTTAACACTACTTAACATAGTTAAAGATAATTAAAATGATATTTAGAGATAGTTAAAATGTAAGTTTCTTCCCAACCAGTGTTTGGAAGAACTAGGGCTAGAACTATTTGCTCCTTGTTCAGATTAATGACCTTTCTATTAAATCTTGGAAGATTCAACAAATTTAGCATAAATTGATGCTCTGTTAGAGGTTTTTTAAAAAATATTTAATCTATTTCTGGGTGTAATAATTCTGAATAATTAGGTATTTTGCAGAATCTTTACTGACACAACCGCAATACTCTATTCTATACATTAATACATGGTATAGTTACACAAACCATTCATTTTTTAAATATTTATATGACTATGATACCAGATGAACAATATAGTTGCACTGTAAAGTTTATGTTCACCTTCTTTTTAGCTCTCTGGGCTTCCCTGGTGGCTCAGCTGGTAAAGAATCTGCCTGAAATGTGGGAGACCTGGGTTAAATCCCTAGGTTGGGTAGATTCCCCAGAGAAGGGAACAGCTACCCACTCCAGTGTTCAGGCCTAGAGAATTCCATGGACTATATAGGCCTAGAGAATTCCATGGACTATATAGTCCATGGGGCCACAAAGAGTCAGACACGACTGAGAAACTTTCACTTTCACTTTAGCTCATTAGTTATTTACTCCATTGGGGAAGGCATATTAATTAGCAGTGATTCACACAATTAGAGGCATATATGCACCCTTAAAATGTTAGGTGTTTTGTCTTATTGACAGAAAACACAAAAAAGTTATCCTTTGTTCTCTTCAAGTAGACATGAAAAAGCATCATGTCTTCTGGCTGAAAAGCAAAAAATAAAGCTTGAAAATTCTGGAATTACTGGTTTTATTCATATTTATGCAGAAGCATAAAATGTGAAGGCAACCAAACGCAGATCCTGTCACAAACCAATCCTGTCACAATTCATACTTCTTCCTTTTAATTGCGTAGCAACCAGATCTTCCAAAGATGATCTTCAGGATGATATATTTAAATTATTCTAGATGCTACTTTTCTATCTAAGATCAAAGTTTAATTCATTCTGCCCTCTAAACACACACAAATAGTAGGAAGTAAACACTTCTTATGTTATTCCTCAGGATTTTCATTTTTCATTGCAGCCATCAGAATTTACTTCCAGATCATCATGACAATAAATCGTCTTCCTTCAAGTGTCTAACCAAAAAAATCAAGGAAGCATACAAAACACATAATTTACTGACATGTGGGCATGAAACTAACCTAGAAAGCTTATGTGTTTTTTTATAAAAATATAATTAAGACAAATATAATATCTCATGGAGTTATATAATATTGGAGCAGTAATTTTCCTTCAGAGAAATCTCATCAGATTATTGGTTAGTTGGCTTAACCAAGTGGACCAACTATCCAGTGGCAACACTATATCTAAACTCATGTCTCTAAGCCTGCAGCCCTCTACAGTTTTACTAACATGATGGCACTTTTGCAACAATTTACTTCCTTCTATCCAAATCTCTTGACATATTTGGACAATATTTATCTCCTACACTTTACTGCAAAATGGGCAATTTTGAGATAGGGTAGCGATTCCTTAGAAACACTTAAAAATACTAGATTGAACATGTTTTCCTTCAGGCTTATTTACATTGCGTGCCGTCTTCTCTAAGCTAGCATCAAGCACATTGAGAATTTACTTAAGATAGTTACTTCATTCTCTAAGAACAAAATTTTAAAATTATGTGATAGTTCAATATTTGTAATCAGGCAGCAGGACCATTCACAATTTTCAGGATAGTTTTATGTATAAATCTTAAAATTTCAAAAACAAACAATCAATATATTTATTTACATTAATTTATTTTCTTTCTTTTTACCCAGAGGCATATCCTCCACAGTCCCATTAATGCTTACATAAATAAAAATATGGATGCTTTATGATTTTTTTAGATTTTAAAAGTTAGTTGATATGTTTGCAACTAATACTTTTAGAAACTTCTGATTAGTTTCTTGCAACTTACGGGGATTGATATCTTAAGACAAAGTAACATGGAGTCTTAAACATTTCCCCATTGAAAAGTGATATTTTAAAAACCTGTTATCCTCTCCACTGACCTGAGAAACCTGTTTACAGCACTGCACTCAAGAGTGAGGGTGGATTAATAGATTGGATTTTTTTTTCTTTTTGGAATTTAGTTTAACTCCAATTTTCTAGACACTGTTATCTGTTTAAGATTATTGCTGACTTTACATTTTCACTTGACAATATAGTTGTTTGAAAATGAACCTTAATTTGGTGTAAATATCTAATTTAAGGTACACTCAAAACCCAATGTGGGGGAAAGTAGACCCATTAATAATTGCATTTGATCATTCTATTATGAGAAGTTAGAGACAGTTTTTGTAAGTTTTCTGAGTTTATCATTTTTTTAAAAAATGACACATTAGTTATAATAGCAGAAATCTAGGAGGAACTCATAGTGTATGTTTAGAAGCCTATAAAATGCCCTTATATATAATGTATATGTATTATACATCACTGAAAAAAAAACCTTCATTACTACTGTCTTGTGATAAGCAATATTAATATTTTGTTTTGCAGATCAAAATTTTCTAAATAATCTTACTTTTGATTAACAAGAGATAGTATGTTTTTACTGTTTTGTAACATACTTTTTTCCCTTAAAAATAATTTACATAGAAAGTACAACACCAAGAGTGACCCCTAAGGTAAAATATGAACTTAAGGTGATAACAATGTGTCAATGTTTATCTATTATAGCAAATATACCATTCAGGATGTTAATAGTGGTAGAGGCCTTGCAGGTGTGGAGACAGAGATTATATGGGAACTCCATACATCTTACTCAGTTTTCCTGTGAACCTATAATTGCTCTCAAAAGTAAAGTCTATATAAACATACACACACACACAAACACATACTACGTGTGTGTGTGTGTGTGAGAGAGAGAGAGAGAGAGAAAATGAAAGGGCACACATTGAATAATTATTATATTTCATAACAAGTTAGTTTATTCAAACAAATGTATTTTATTTGTGGACATTTGTGCATCACTGCAATGTAAATACCTATGTCTAAGATAAATTCCCAGACATAGAAATGTTGAGTCAGGAAACTGAGCATTCCACATATTTTGATTTATTTTGCATCATTTCTTCTATTGTGTTTAGTCAGTTCATCTTTGTCTCAATTTAAGATGTATGCAATATCATATTTATTTTAATTTACACTGTTATGCTTATTTATGAGATTGAACAGAATTTTATACATCTCATCCATTCATTTATCCATTCTTTCAACTAAAATTTCTAGTTCAAATATATGACTGGCAATATACTAAGTCCTATATACCCAGCCACAAGCAAAAGCAACACAAACTTCTGTCTTTATGAAACTTACATTGTACCAAGGGAGAAATACTGTTTTAAAAAACAACAGGCAAAATATATGCTGTGCTGATGACTGATGAGTACAAAAGACTAAAATGCAGCATTGAGGAGGAAATGCTTGGATATAAGGGTTGTTGAAATTTAATGTAGGATGGTTATATCAGGGGAGTGTGTAATTCCCTCGGTTCTGTCTCATCACAACAAAAATTTGAAATGACGGGAGTTAAAGCCCTCAGCGAATCACAGCTCTCGGACAGTGTTACAGCTCAGTTTTATTTAGAAAATAAAGGAAAATACATCCTCCAGGCATGAGGGCATGCCGACCCAAAATACGCAAAAGGAAGACAGAGAGACAGAGAGTGCACTGGAGAGAGACCCCTGGCCCATTGGCTCCTCTTTTTATATGTTTTTTCCTTCCCCTGGGCCTGCCCTATGTAAATTGGGTTAGCCAGGGGGTGCCATTTGTTCTACCTGAGGTCCTCACTCCAGTCCTCAGACCTTCCTTTGTTCTATTTTCATGGGCTTTTCCCTTCCTTGTCTTTTAGCCACCACCCTTCTGGACTCCATTTTCCTACTCTAACTACCTAACATTCCTCCCTCAAGAGATGGGAGGCTCAAATCTTTGGGAATAGGGTCATCAAGGTCTTTCTGGCTACTGCCTGCTGAGCTGAGGTGGTGAGGGGCATTGGGCCTCCCCCTCTTGCTAGTCTCAGGCCTCAGAGTTCTTATAGCAGTGTCCATCTAAGGGTGAGTGATATTTTCCATGGTCAGGTGTAGTTTTATATATCCTTGTTGAACTGGCACTGCATGTTGTAGCTTGTTGACCTGGGCAGAGACAAAATGGGTTAGACAATTGATAATACATGGAGCAACCATAAACAGCATCAGTATGGCATAAGAAGGACTAGTAGGGGCATTAGCCATCTCCAAATTCCCATCGCCAGGATAGCCCAAGTCCCTACTTGTTCAGGGATCAGAAGATCTATCTCCTGTCTGTTTTGGAGTACAACCCCTGCCAAGCAGTGTTGGCTCTTTAGAGCTGTCCTGAGAAATCTTATCCTCAGAAACTTAATTTCTGGGGTATTCATTAGAATGGCACTCATTTGTAGTCCTAAATAGGTATCTGAGATCTCCGAGGGGCTCGCAGGTGTATCGAGTGTCCTCTTCTGTTTTCTTCCACCGCTTGACTAGTGAGTAGTGGATCCAGGAGTCATGTCCTGGTACCTTGACTGCTGTGGGGGTAGAAAGTATTACAGGGGAGGGGCCTTCCATGTGGGCTGGAGCTGAACCTTTGGGGACCCATCTTTCTAGACTTTAATTAGGACTTGAGTCCCTGGAGCATATAGTGGTGACTCTTTAGAGTCTTTTGGGTCCTAGTTCACACACCACAAGCATATATCCTGTTGGAATTTCCCAATGGCCATGGTATAAGACCAGAGGGTCTGAGCCTCTGGATCTAGGAAGAGGTCATTGACATAAACAAAAGGTCTCCCATATAGCATCTATAAGGACTAAAACCAACCTGTTCCTTATGGGCAATATGTGTACGGAGGAGAGCTATTGGTAAAACCTCCTTCCATCCCAGGGAGGTCTCCTGGGTTATCTTTTTTATCGCTGACTTCAAGAATTGATTGGCTTTTTCTATTTTTCCTGAAGACTGAGGCCTCCAGGCACAATGGAGATAATAAGTAGTGCCCAATGCTTCAGAGACCCCTGGGTGACCTTAGAAGTAAATGATGTCCCATTGGAAATTTGTAATGACCTGGGAAGACCAAATCTCAGAATGATTTCATGTAGCAGGTTTTGGTTTTTTTTTTTTTTTTTAACCACCTCCTTAGCCTTCTCAGTCTGGGTGGGAAAGCCTTCAATCCATCCTGTGAATGTATGTATCATGACTAATAGGTATTTATACCCTTGAGAAATTGGCATCTGGGTGAAGTCCATCTGCCAGTCCTCTCCTGGGTAGGTCCCACATCTTTGGACAAGCTGGGCCAGCTGGGGTCTTTGCGATCCTTGGGGGTTGTTTAACTGGCAAGTGGGACAAGAGGAGACCACTTGCCTTATAGTCATTTGGAAGCCTGTTCCTCTGAAGGGCCTTTCTAGTAATCTTTGGAGGGCCTTTTCCTGTAAATGAGTGGTGGCATGTAAGGAGTTCAACAACTTCCATTGGAGCTTTCCAGGCAGAAAAAGGAGTCCCTTCTTGTGGAACGACCCCATATGATCTTCTTGAAAGCCCTCACTCTTAGCCTTAAGAGTCTCACCTTCAGTACATGAAGGTGTTTCTGGCAAATCAGTCTAAGGAACTAAGGTGGCAACCCCTATTAGGTCATGGTTCTGTAACGCTGCTCTCTTAGCTGCCTGATCAGCTGCTTGGTTCCCTCGTGCCACTTCCATGCTCCCTTTTTGGTGTCCTTTACAGTGGGAGCCTGAAACCTCAGCGGGCAGATGGACTGCCTCCAAGAGCCTAAGGATTTGATCATATTTTATTGGTGGTCAAGTGGCCTCTTTCTTTCCCAATAGCAGCATGTGCACGTAGCACCAGAAAGGCATACTAGGAGTCAGTGTAAGTGGCTACTCTTTTTCCTTTTCCAAGCTCTAAAGCTAGAGTCAGGGTTATGAACTCAGCTTATTGGGCTGAAGTAACTGGTGGCAAAAGTTTAGCATCTATGGCCTCAAAATTGGAGATTACTGCATACCCAGCCCTTCTTTTTCCATCCAAGACAACGCCACTTCCATCAGTGTACCATATTTCCTAAGGATTGGTCAGAGGATCTTCTGACAATCCCTCTCAGGGTTTTGTCCAGTGGTGCAAGATTTCTAGACAAGAGTGAAAGAGGAGAGAGTCCTCGGGGGTAGGCAGGAGGGTGGCTGGGTTAAGAACCTCACAAGGGGATATAGTCAGGCCTGGATTTCCCATCAGCATCACTTGATATCTGAGGATTTTTTGATCTGACATCCATAAATGACCTCTCCCATTTAGGAGTTGTTCCACCTCGTGGCTGACAAATCTAGTTAGTTTGCTCTCAAAAGAGAGTTTTGAAGCATCTTCTATCAGGACTGCAATAGCTGCAAGGTGTCAAAGGCAGGGAGAAATTTCTTCCCAATAAGGGAGGTGGACAGTCAAGGACCACTAGGAACTTGTGGGAAAATATTTGTCCATGCCATCAACAATGTGCTCAGGTGAATCTTTTTGTAATTGTTTTTTCCGTAGCACCAAAAATGGTACAGGTTTGGGAGGAGAAGGCTCTGGAGTAGGTAAGGAAAGAGTAGGTAGCCTTTACCTGCTACATCCAGTTGCACACTTGACTCCAGCCCAGTGTTGGTTATCTGTGACAGGTGGGCTGGCTGGGGGACGGGGGGGAGGCGATGGGTGGGGGGGGCTTCTTCAGTCCTGCTGAACCATTGTGAGGGAAGCCTTGGCTCTTGACCTTGAGGCTCTTGGGTCCTGAGGGCAGAGTGCCACCCAATGTCACAGTTGATGGCAATTATAGCAAGCAGTTTTAGGAGACTTGTCACAGTTTGGACACTCTTTGGCCCAATGCCCCGCCTGTCTACAGATTAGGCATTTGCCTCGTGCCTTTTCCTTCAAGGACACGGGGTTTGCCATAGGGCTTCCCTGGAGAGCAGCCTGCATTTAGGCATGGCTTATCTCTTTCCTTTTCTTCCTCTCCTGGACCTTGGCCTCCTTCTCCTGTTCTCTGTTATAAAAGGTATTGGTGGCTGTCTGGACCATCTCATCTAAAGAGGCAGCAGGGTTCTGCTGCTGTACCTGTTGTAACTTTATTCTGATATCTGATGCACACTGGGACAGGAATTTGTCCTTTAAGATCTCCTGTCCCTCATAAGAGTCTAAGTCCAGATTGGTAAACTTTTGGAGGGCCTCTCTTAGCCTTTCCAGAAAGGCAATGGTGTTCTTGTTGGGCTCCTGAGTTATTGCTGAGACCTGGGCATAGCTGATTACTTTTTGCTGGGCTGCTTTCAGTCCTGCCTTCACACAGATCAGAAAATGATCACTTTCCCAGATGTGCTAAGGGCTATTATAATTCCAATTAGGATCTGAGGAGGGGACTGCAGTTTCCCCTACTTGGTATTTATCGCTTGACAAGTGAAGCCCCACTGCATACCTTCAGGCTTCCTTTAAGACCCTAGTATGATCAAGGTCAGATAAAGTTTGACTAAATATGACCATGACATCCTTCCACATCAAGTCAAAGACCAAAGTAATGTGTTGGAATGTACCTATATATTTGCCTGGGTCATCTGTATAGCTTCCCAGGTCTTGTTTGATCTCTTTCTTAGGTCTAAGATTGAGAAGGGCTTATGGACCCGGGTTGGCCCAAATTCTCCTCCAGTTTCAACTAAGGGACATACTCGAGCTGGCTTTTGTGGAGGGGGTGCTCCCAGATATGAGGGCACGTTTGGATACAAGGAAGGAGCACCAGGCAACTCGGGAGTTGTGGGAGGCTCCAGTCTCTTAGGGGGCATGGGAGCTGAACCTTCACGGGGGGTTTCTTCTCTTGGTTGTCTGTGCCTAGTAGGCTCACTTTCAGGGCAAACAACAATCCCATACTTAAGACAGAGTTCCTTCATATCTCTCAGTTGGGAGAACATTTGGACATAGGGGGTCTCTGTCCATTTCTCTTGCCTTTTGCAGAATAATCTAGCTGCAGGATGGTATTGTAATTTAAACTCCCATCCTCAGGCCAGTGTTCCTTATCCCCCAGAGGACACTGTAGCCACACAGTGGCACAAAAGAATTTTAAGCTACTTCTCCTTAGAGTTAGAGGATCGAACAGTTTCCAGTTTTCAAGGATGGAAACTGGAAGAGCGTCTGCCAGGAAGTGGATTGGTTATTTCCCATCTGAAAGACAGTCATGACTGGGAGGAAAAGAAAAATAAAAACTAATAGGCCTCCTTCAGTTTCCATGGTTGGACTTCCTTTGGGGTGAGTCTTTTTGAGATTTATCCTACCCAATACTATTGCAACCTGAGAGCCAGGCATCCCTGGGTTAGGGTGCAGATCTCCAGGCAAGCTGAGTCGTGACAGCCTCCTGGAGATCAAATTCCTGGGCCAGTCAAGGTAGGTCAACCTCCTGAGAATTGGGTCCCTGGGCAGGTTGAGGTGTGACGGCCTCCTGGGACCCCTGGACTGGCGAATCCCCAAGCAGGTTGAGGTGTGACAACATGTCAAGGACCAGATCCCTAGGCAGGTCAAGGCAGATTGACCTCCTAGGACCCCCGGACTGGAGTTGGGTGTCCCCAAGGTCTCCAGCATGACCGGTGCTGGGTAGGATTAAGGGGTTGTAATTTTAACTCATTGCCAGTTTGTTCACTGCAGATGGGAATAGACACCTGATGTAAAGTAATCCAAGTCTGTGCCCTGACACTGGGAACCTGGTGAAACCATCATAAACCTTATCCTCTTACTGCTCGGAAGGAATGTAAGTCACTGATTTCCTCCCCTAGTCCTCCATAAGAGCAGGTTAGGGTGTCTCTAATGGTAAACACTTCCTTGTCATAGACCCCTTTAGGTAATAACAGAAGTAATGACATAGGAGTGAGTTATCTGGCCCTGTTAGGGGCATTAAGAGTATTTTAGTAATAGGCTGGGTGGAGCAATGTTGCCTACAAGGGGCAGGGTCCTGGTTGTAGGAGTTAGCAATTGGCTTAAGAACAGATTGGTAAGAGGCAGCAGACCAGATGTGCCATAAAAGTGGAGTGGAGATTTGATCCAGGGTTATGTTTGTTACTTTAGGAGAAGGGTGGTAAGGGTTTGGGCCCAAATGGCATGCAGGGCTAACTCCCAAAGCGGCAAACATTAGCCCTGGAAGCCCCATTGCCCTTGAAGGGATGACAGCAGATGGGCTTCTAGCAGGCATTGTATGGCTGTCGCCTGCCCTAATGGGTTCACTGGGAGATACTGGTGTTGCACATGCTGTAGGAAACATGGAAGATGAAGGCCTGAACATCTAGAGGGATTGGATATTATATAGTGTTTCCCTCCCAAGAGCCAGCTATTTTCTGGTTGTCCCTCCAGAAGATTGTAGAGGCAGCATTGTGGGCCTGGATGGGGCTCAGGAAAAGAGCATGGAACAGGAGGAAAGGGGGCAGGGCACAACCTTTGAAAGAATGACACAGAGCAAGGGCATAACATAAACTGATTAAAATTGGGTCTAAAATGACAAGTCAAATTCAAGTAAACCTTAATCCCCAATCTGTAAACTAAATGACACACCCAGAGGTGGCAGGACAGCTCCAAGGCACTGTCAAAAGACAGAGGAGTGGGTGGTTCCCCAATGTTTGGGATGATCCTCCCACTCATTAGCATATGAATTCACCCAGCTCGAGAAACCTAGCCAGACCACATTCCACGGCCTAAGCCTGTGCCCTCTGCAATCGCCCATACCCTGCAGAACGTGCTTCTCTCTGCATCCCAACAAATCCACCTCTTACCTATCATTGTGTCTCTCACTGAATTTTTGCAATGAGCTGCATTAGGTCCTGAAGCCAGGCATTGTGGGTTTTGGCTGGGCTCAAGTCCTGGGACAAAGGAGCTGAAGGACAGGAGGAAAAAGCAGTGGACAAAACGTGCCAAGGAATCCCCTCCATAACCTGGCAGAAAATCTGCTAAATACCTGACCTGTGCTCAGTTTTCATTGGCCTGATCCTTGGCACAAAGAAGATTAAGGACAGAAGAACCCCCACCAGCTTGGGTAACAGATACCTGGGCTAAGGAGACAGTGCCTTTGGGACATACTAAGGAGTAGCCTCTCCAGAGTCCTTCAATTGCACCTACTGCAGCTTGCCTGTTTCTGGAGGGGTCTGAGGAAACAAGAAAAGAGATTGTAAAGGAATTAAGATTTTGTTAAGCATATGTCCCTCCAGCCACAGGAGTGAGGACCTCCTACCTTAACCGGAGGTCTTCTGGAATCTGAGACTGAGCTGCGTGAGCTTTCTGCTGAGTTCATCCTTCACTGTCCCCGTTTCCAGCACGATGGGCCTCTTGTCACTTCCTCTGCGCTGGGTTTCTTTGCCTTCCGCTTCCACCGCGGAAGCTTTCGTTGAGTTGGGCTCCTGCTGTGCTTGACCTCCACCTTGCAGGGGCCGCACTGAAGTTGTTTCAGCCAGGTTAAATCCAAGTCACAGCACCAGAGATGTCGGGGGAGTGTATAATTTCCTTGGTTCTGTCTCGTCACAACAAAAATTTGAAGCGACGGATGTTAAAGCCCTCGGCCGGTCACAGTGCTCGGACAGTGTTACAGCTCCATGTTACAGCTCAGTTTTACTTAGAAGATAAAAGCAAAATACATCCTCAAGGCATGAGGGCATACCTACCCAAAAAATGCGATGAGAAAAGAGAGAGAGAGAGAGTGGGAGAGAGACCCCCAGCCCTTTGGCTCCTTTTTTTATGTTTTTTCCTCCCCCTGGGCCTGCCCTATGTAAATTGGGCCAGCCAAGAGTGCTATTTGTTCTACCTGAGGTCCACACTCCAGTCCTGGGACCTTCCTTTGTTCTATTTTGTGGGCTTTTCCCTTCCTTGTCTTTTAGCCACCGCCATTCTGGACTCCTTTTTCCTATTCTGACTACCTAACAGTTAGATAAGACTCACAGATGTTATGACATTTGAACAGTGATTTAAGGAGTCTTGTGGGTTGATCTAGGACAATAACAGAAGTGCTGTGTTCACATTTTTGTTAGGTTTGAATGTAGACTAATAAGATTTGTTGACAAGGGATAAGAATATGAGGAGGGAAAGAAAAAAGAATCAAGGATACCTACAAGGTTATTTCGTCTAAGCAACTGGAAGAATCACCATTTTTAATAAGAAAGTGGTAAAACAAGTTTGGAAAGAGAAATTTGACTCTAGGTATATTACATTCTGGGGCTTCCCAGGTGGCTCAGTGGTAAAGAATCTGCCTGCCAATGAAGAGATGTCGGTTTGATCCTGGGTTGAGAAAATCCCCTGGAGAAGGACTTGGCAGCCCACTCCATTGTTCTTGCTGGGACAGTCCCATGGATAGAGAAACCTGGCAGGCCACAGTCCATGGAGCTGCAAAGGAGTCATACATGTCTCAGCGAATAAACAACAGCAAGAAAATTACATTCTCATGTCTACTAGACCTGAAATGGAAAATTCATCAAGTCATATAAATATGTAAGCTTGAAAGTCAGTGGGAAGACGTACACTTGAAGATGTATCAGTAACATTGGAAACCATTAGCCTATATAAAAATATAGAGGAAATGAACATAAAGGAAGGAAGAAGGGTAAGGACTGAATCCTAAGATGTTGCCACCATTTAGAAGTTGCAGAGACATTGAGGGTGACAATACACTGAAATAAAGCAAAATGAAATTATATAAGAAGTGTTATGTGGAAGAATAGTGAAGATGGTGTTTTATAGATGAGGGAGTGGACAACCGGATCAAATGCTGACAATATATCAAGTAAAATAAAATTTGGCATAACACAAAACACTAGTCATGGTGCTACAGTGAGAGTGATATCCAATTTCATTGGAGCAATGAGACTAGTCTGGGTCAAATAAATAAAGGTAGAAAAGAAACTAGAGAACAGTGAATATAGATAACTCTTAAGATTTTCTAAGAAGAGGGAACCTGAATAATGGAGCAGTATCTGAGCCAAAAGATGTAAGGTTTAAAAAAAAAAAAAAAAGTAGTTTTAAAATGTGAGAGAATACAGTAAATTTGTGTTGTGATGGGCATAATCATTTGGAAGAGGAAAATTGATGATGTAGGAGAGTGAAGAGTTAATAGAGCTGTTGAGCAAAATAGAAGTGGTAAATAGCACTAAAGATAGGAACTATGTATTCTTCCTCTCAGTAATTTTAATTGTGTGTGCATGTGTGTGTGAATAACATCAACAACAAAAAGAAACCAGAAACAGCCTGAATTTCCATTCAACAAAAAAAACTGATGAATAAATTGTGGTGTATTCATATAACAGGAATAAAAAATGAAAAATAGAAAATTGTTGCTGCATAAATCATTACTGATAAATTTCAGAATCACAAGTTTGAATAAAAATATATGTATCATATATAAATAAAATTTATTTTGAATAAATTTTATTCAATAAGTTGAATAAAAATATATGTCATTAAAATATGCACAAAATACAATTTCATTTACATCAATGTAAATAGCACAAGTAAAACTAAATCATATGGTTTATTCATATGTTGCTGTTGTTTTAGTCACTAAGTTGTGTCTGACTCTTTTGGGACCCTATGTAGCCTTCCAGGCTCCTCTGTTCATGAGATTTCCCAGGTAAGAATATAGGAGTGGTTTGCCATTTCCTTCTTCAGAGGACTCTTCCTGACCCAGGGATCAAATCTGCATCTCCTGCATTGCAGGAGGATTCTTTACTGCTGAGCCACCAGAGAAGCTGATACACATACATGGGCTAAAGTATTATTTTAAAAAGTGGGAGGGGGGGGGGTTAATCTTCAGAAAATTCATAATGATAGACTCTGGATGGAGTCAGGTATAACCTGAGAAGGACCCATGAGCAGCCCTGAAGAATCCGATTATTTCATGTGTATTTATCTTGTTTGAAACATATAAATGTCAGTTTTATTATTCTGCTTCATTGGACATATATGGCGCATATAATCCTCTCTGTTTTATTTCTTAAGATTTTTGCTATTAATATATCTCTGGTATATTAAGATCTTCTTTCCCTTTACATCAAGACTCTCTTGAGTTATGTAATTTTCATATATCTTGACATCGGGCAAGTTAGTCACAGTTTTTTCCTCCTTAAATTCTAACTCAGGAAATTCTCATTGCCTTTATTTGGCTATCTAATCCTTTTATGTCTTACTTTATTATTGCATCTTTAATTTTAAAAGCATAAAGTAGATGACATCTAAAGTAATTTCAGTTTTTCCAAAGTAATTTTTAAAGATTTATTTTTTCAAATATTTTTGCATATTTTTTGCCCTTTACTTTTCAGGTTATTTTTGGTATTCCATATATTATGTTGATTCGTCATTTTGTTATCTTCATTTATCCTGGAATCTTGTTACTTGTCTTTATTTAACTTGGTCTAGAGTCACACTAAATTATTGTTAATGAACTTCTATTATGCCCATATTCATTGATCAGAATTACCCTCTCTTCTCCTCTTAGAGTTCCAAAAAGAATTATAAACTGATAATTTAATTTTTATTGTGAAAAATTAAATGAACAATACACATAAGGCAAAATTCTTCCTGAACCATCTGTTTCTCCAGGGACTTTGAATATTTCCTCTTAAAATTAATCTATTAATAGACTATAAATCTAATAAATTTAAACAGAAGTTGTTTTTCAAAACTGATGACTGAATTCTAAAAATTAATATATAAAATATGGGTTTTCTTACATTTAGTTTATATATGGCTACTTTATGAAAGTGTCTTGTTCCTTTTGATTCTCTATTTCAAAGTATATATTCTTATTCTCTATCAATGATACTTTTTCTCAGTGTAATTATTAATACTTTTATATTTGTTTTTTGTTTCAAGTCTTTGTTAATGAGAACACAGGTAGATCCCCATCCTTGTTGCATCTCTGTTTTAGTAATTTGCCATCAAATAATATTGTTGGCAATTGGCTAAAGATGATTTATTTGATCATTTTTGTCATACAGTTATGATGATGATGATAACAGCTAAGTTGCATAGAGAAGTGTAAACAACATGACCTACAACAATGTAATTACTTTACATACATTATCTCACTTCATTGCATCTCACATACCTGCCAATGGCATAATGCAGAAACTTATAGTCTTGAAGACTGACCAGTATTACTTAGCAAGTCAGTGGTGAGATGAAACTTAAACTTGGTCTCCCTTAAATAATTACTATGCTATCTTTCTAAAATTTTTTTAAAAATCCAAAACTACTTATGAGAGTAGTGAATCAAATATCAAAGCCAGTAGATTTAAGTACACTAAAATGTTAATTCAAAAAGCATGTAATAAAGGGTGAATAGATTATTTTTAAAAACAGGAGCAAGATTAGTTGAACTTTCTTTCCCTTCATCACTATTTCCTTTCTTTTCCCCCTATGTTTCCCTGTTTCTCTTAAATTACACTTCCACAAAACAGAGTTATAAACCTTTGGAGTAGATGAAGACTATAACCTTTGAGCTGAGTTCATTGCCTTGCCTGTGGGCTATTGTACATTTGACCACCACCTGTATTTTGATTACCCGACATGGTCACTTAAAGTTCTGGGTTTGTTTTATTTTGTATGAAAGTTGACTTAGAGTTCTATTTTTGCAAATATTCCGGCCTTAATCTTCTCCTTCATCCTACTAATTTAATGCTTTCCCCACCATGGGACCAAAACTGCATTTTTATATAGGCCATGATACTTCCTGGCTAGAAAACAGGCAAAGAGTAAAATTCAACCACACTTACCAGCATCTAGTGTGCTATTAAGACAGTTGGACTTTATATGATTTGTCTAATACACGCTGCTGTTGGTACCCATTCTACCTACCTGTTAAACCAGTTTTACCTGAAAACATGCATGTGGGAGGCAAAATAATCTTGTTTATAATAAAGCAGTACACACAAGCAAAGGAGGCCTAACACCGTGCCCCCACCCCCAACCGCCACCACACAACCCAAGCATTTTCAGGAATTTAGGACAAAAAGAGCAAGAAAGCCAGTTTACTTACAAAATCAAAAATTAAACTAAACCAGGAAATAGAGCCAGTGGACAACGTGAGATGAGAAATCATGAATTTAGGAGTCAGAGAGAACCGAGGTGCAAGCACAGCTACACCCATATCAGTTATGTGATCTTTCTGAAAATTACTAGATTCTGAATCAAGCATCTTCATGGTGAAAATGAGGGCAATTCAACCTTGGGAACAGCATTTAGATTAGATAGAATTTCAACAAGCTACCAAGTATCTGACACATAGTTAGCAAACAGTGATTAAGTGCTATCTTTTGTAATTGACAAGTCTATGTACTTGAAATGAAGCTGCGAAGCATGCACAACATAATGAAATCATCAAACCATGTAAGAGTATAAGAAAGGCTGACCTGCAGCGGCAGCAATGCCAGAGGCAATGGCCAAAGTCCAGCTGACAGAGCCCCGTGGGATGCACATTGTCCCCGAGGGTCTGTATCGGTTGTGCCTCTCCTGCCTGGGCTATTGCTCAAGTTTTAGCTTCCCTACTTTTTCTGTCTATGGTTCACCTGAAACCCTTCCAAAAAAGTCCATTTCTGCTTCACTTGTTTCTGTTATTGGTAGTTGCAGACTATGACTAGTATAAAAATTGGAGTGATTTCTAAGAACAGATCTTCAGGGACATAGAGAAATCTGGGTTTTTTGTCTGTGGCAAATTTGGGGTTAAAGATAACAAAGATTCAATTTAGCCTGAAAAGATAGAGATTTGTAATTCCACAGCCTACAGCTGAGAACAACCTATCTAATGGATCTCTTTGGTCACCTGAAATGAAGTATCCACCATGAAGCAGTCATTAGGGTCTGAGTGCAATCACCATAAACAGTAGGAAGGGCGTGAGGAAAATAAAGCGATCATTTATTTTACACTTAATAAGAAAAAGAATGGCAAGATCAGATTTCTAACTTCTCAGCTCAAGACAAAGATTGAAATTCAAACCCCTTCTAGACCCAAGGAGTCTCCATGAAAGAAGCTAACAGTTTTCTCCAAGAAGTTGTCAGATTATAAAAGGAAATAATTCCCCAGACCCATCAGGTTTCTAACATGAAATTTAAGACATTTATGGAGGAGTTGATCACTAATAATTGGAAAGGGAGATTAGAGACTCAGAGTATTCTGAAACCCAAATCAGTTTTTGAATGATTATTCTGTTTTGAAGATTCAGTAATAATCTTGGCTAATGGAGTTTCCTTGAAAAGAGAACCCAGTTCTCCTAATGTCTCCCACTTTTCACCCCTTTTATCTCTAGCTGATAATTCCAGATTTCACCAGGACACACATTTAAAAACAAACTAGAAGTGAGAAGTCCTGTAACTCTAAATTAACTATGATATTTTAATAACCTGACAAAATGCCATGAGATATAATTGAAAACGGGTTCACTGGTGGCTCAGCAGTAACGAATCTGCCTGCAATGCAGAAGACACAGTTTTGATCCCTGGGTAGTGAGGATCCCCTAGAGAAGGAAAAGGCTACCTACTCCAGTATTCTTGCCTGGGAAATCCCATGAACAGAGGAGCCTGGCAGGCTAGAGTCCAGAGGGTCACAAAGAGTCGGACATGACTGAGGTGACCGAGCACTTAATTGAGGAAGAATTATGAGGGTGCTGGGTCACAGGAAGACAAAGACATTTGTCAGTGTTTTGTTTTACTTTGCTTTCCACTTGAGCCGGATTAGAACTAGAACTCCACTGGTATAGTAATTAAGGGCATCGTTATCAGAGATGTGGGAGTAACACCAGCCCCTCAACAACAGTCGTTAGAGCTCTAAGCCTGAGCTCTTGTAGTCCTATTTTCTCTCTGCCTTGTTCTCCTGGCTCCTTCCTGAACCCAGCAGTCCAGTAATTATGTGACCTACCAAACAGACTTCTGGGATGGTTTTTCTGGTATAAGTTAACCTGTGTTTGTATCTGACTAATACAGTAGATATCAATAATATCAAGCTCTAATTCTCAGAATGCTGCCACATAAATGTATTGTGCTATTATGAATAATAATGATTAAAATCTTAAATATGACCATCAAGATGCATTTTCAATTTGTTAGTACGTAACTGAACTCTAATAACTATATTATAAAGTAGATCTTATACAAACATCCAACAAAATATAAATTATTCTATTGCCATTATCAACTGCCTACCTCACTTTAGTTATTATGAAATTAAATCCAGGATTTATTTGCACCATTAAAAACTTTATTATAATTGTTCATAGTAATAGGCCAGGTTGTTCAGAATCAGTGTTCTGTGATGTCTATAAAAGATACACTTAACACTAGAGAAAGTATTTTAAGTTCCAAAAGGTACCCTAAAAAATGTGGCTAGTAATATACTTTATACTTAATTTCCTAGTTATCTATTAAAGCATCCTACAAATACCTAAAGTTACCAGAATCATAATTTCAATCTGAAGTTATCAATCACAGATGTCAATATGAGAATCTTTAGGTGTTTTGCTATTATTTACCCACATATGAGTGTGTGTGAGAAGGGGCTTTCCCCACAACACTGTCAAGTAGTGCTCCAGACATCAGCTGAGTGCCTGCAATTCAACTCAGTTCTAACACTATCCAATACGAGATGTGATCAGATACCACAGGTCCATGATTCAGCCTCCCAAGACTGCCCCTGGCACCCTTTGCCCACCAGTAACAATCCCAGGTCATCACAGGTGCTTCTGACCAACTGGCTCTAAAGATCGGAAGTTACAAAAATCTCTCCCCATTCAGGATGCCAGGTTGTTACCTGTAGCTCTGAACTCAGGAAGCCCATTTACTCAGCAAACTACTGGTTTGTTATGAAAGTTTCTTTACAGTGTTTTTTCTGTACAGCAAAGTGAATAAGCTGTATGTGTACATATATCCCCTCTTTTGAGGATTTTGTTCCCATTTAGATCACCACAGAGCATTAAGTAGAGTTCTCTAATTCTAATTAGCAGGTTCTAATTAGTTATCTATTTTATGCATATGTCAGTCAAAATCTCCCACTTCATTCCTCTTTGCCCCAGTACAGTTCAGTTCAGTTCATTTCAGTCACTCAGTCATGTCCAACTCTTTGCGATCCCATGGACTGCAGCACACCAGGCTTCTCTATACATCACCAACTCCCAGACCTTACTCAAACTCACATCCATCAAGCTAGTGATGCCATCCAACCATCTCATCCTCTGTCCTCAACTTCTCCTCCCGCTTTCAATCTTTCCCAGTATCAGGGTCTTTCTAACGAGTCAGTTTTTCTCATCAGGTGGCCAAAGTATTGGAGTTCCAGCTTCAGCATTAGTCCTTCCAATGAATATTCAGGACTGATTTTCTTTAGGATGGACTGGTTGTATCTTCTTGCAGTCTCTCAAGAGTCTTCACCAACACCACAGTTCAAAAGCATTAATTCTCCAGTGCTCAGCTTTCTTTTTAGTGCAACTCTCACATCCATACATGACTACTGGAAAAACCATATCCTTAACTAGATGGACCTTTGTTGGCAACATAATGTCTCTACTTTTTAATATGCTGTCTAGGCTGGTCATAGCTTTTCTTGCAAGGAGCAAGCATCTTTTAATTTCATGGCTGCAGGCCCATGAAAGGCCCACTGCAAGCCCCAAATCACTGCTGCAGTGATTTTGAAGCCCAAGAAAATAAAGTCTTTCACTCTTTCCATTGTTTCCCCATCTATTTGCCATGAAGTGATGGGACCAGATGCCATGATCTTAGTTTTATGAATGTTGAACTTTAAGTCAACTCTCCTCTTTCACTCTCTTTACTTCTCTTCACTCTCCTCTTTCATTTTCAGCAAGAGGTTCTTTAGTTCTTTTTCACTTTATGCCATAAGGGTGGTGTCATCTGCCTATTTGAAGTTATTGATATTTCTCCTGGCAATCTTGATTCCAGCTTGTGCTTCATCCAGGCTGGCATTTCACATGATGTACTCTGCATAATAATTAAATAAGCAGCCTTCCCGAATTGAAACCAGTCTGTTGTTCCATGTCCAGTTCTAACTGTTGCTTCCTGACTTGCATATAGGTTTCCCAGTGGGCAGGTCAGGTGGTCTGGTATTCCCATCTCTTTAAGAATTGTCCACCATTTGTTGTGATCCACATGGTCAAAGGCTTTGGCATAATCAATAAAGCAGAGTAGATGTTTTTCGGGAACTCTTTTGCTTTTTTGATGATCCAACAGATGTTGGCAATTTGATCTCTGGTTCCTCTGACTTTTCTAAATCCAGCTTCAACATCTGGAAGTTCATGGTTCATGTACTGTTGAAGCCTGGCTTGGAGAATTTTGAGCATTCTTTGCTAGCCTGTGAGATGAGTGCAATTGTGCGGTAGTTTGAGCATTCTTTGGCATTGCCTTTCTTTGGGATTGGAATGAAAACTGATCTTTTCCAGTCCTGTGGCCACTGCTGAGTTTTCCAAATTTTCTGGCATATTGAGTGCAGCACTTTCACAGTATCTTCTTTTAGGACTTGAAATAGCTCAGCTGGAATTCCATCACCTCCCCTAGCTTTTGTTGCAGTGATGCTTCCTAAGGCCCACTTGACTTTCCATTCCAGGATGTCTAGCTCTAGGTGAATGATCACACCATCATGGTTATTTGAGTCATGGAGATCTTTTCTGTATAGTTCTGTGTATTCTTTCCACCTCTTCTTAATATCTTCTGCTTTTGTTAGGTCCATACCATTTCTGTCCTTTATTGTGCCCATCTTTGCATGAAATATTCCCTTGGTATCTCTAATTTTCTTAAAGAGATCTCTGGTCTTTCCCATTCTATTGTTTTCCTATTTCTTTGCACTGATTACTGAGGAAAGCTTTCTTATCTCTCCTAGATATCCTTTGGAACTCTGCATTCAAATGGATATATCTTTTCTTTTCTCCTTTGCCTTTTGCTTCTCTTCTTTTCTCAGCTATTTGTAAGCCCTCATCAGACAACTGTTTTGCCTTTTTGCATTTCTTTTTCTTGGACATGGCCTTAATTACTGTCTCCTGTACAATGTCGTGAACCTCTGCCATAGTTCTTCAGGTACTCTGTCCATCAGCTCTAATCCCTTGAATTTGTCGCTTCAACTGTATAATTGTAAATAATTTGCTTTAGGTCATACCTAAAAGATTTAGTGATTTTCCCTACTTTCTTCAATTTAAATCTGAATTTGGCAATGAGAAGTTCATGGTCTGAGCCATAGTCAGCTCCTGATCTTGTTTTTGCTGACTGTATAGTGCTTCTCTTTGACTGCAAAGAATATAATCAATCTAATTTTGGTATTGACCATCTGGTGATGTCTATGTGTAAAGTCTTCTCTTGTGTTGTTGGAAGAGGGTGCTTGCTATGACCAGTGCATTCTCTTGGGAAAACTGTTTGTCCCACTGACCACCAAACTTGCTAGCTATATGGGCTTTTAAAAATATTTTCCTTTCCAAGCCTCAATTTGTTCACAGGCAAACTAAAGTTAATGTTATTTCCTCTGAGTGCATCACAAGTACAAAACTAGATGATATATTAAAAAAAATTGATTTAGGGAAGCCCATAGAAGGTACTCAACATATGCTAATTATATTATATTTTGAAACTATTGCATATATTATTCTATCATATGAGTTGAAATTGAAAGTGTTAGTCATTCAGCCATGTCCAACTCTCCCATCCCAGGGACTGTAGCCCACCAGGCTCCTCTGTCCATGGAACTGCATGCCTACTAGCACTATTCACTAATAACATATACAGATAAAGGAATTAACAGTTACAATTCATTAGGCTAATGGACTAATTTTTTCATGCTACTATATTCTGTATATTTCAATTAATTGACCTCTAGCTAACTGATTTACTAGATTAACTGACACATCATTGCCCCTGTATAGTATACCAGCTTAAGTAGGGTAAACCAAAAGCTCATAGTTAACACTCTCAAGTGCTTTTATATTTTCAGACAATTAAATTTGTGTGCCTATCAGGCATCTTTAGTTTTTCTTTCTATATCTATTTATACAAATTGCATTGTTGTTATATTACATAATAATTAAATCTTTAATAAACTTTAGAAATTAAATCAATGAAATATAACTTAAAAAAATTGCGCTTGTAAAATTGAAATGAATAGCTTTGAAAATTCTGAATAAATATAGTTGCCAAAAAATTATGCTGCAAAATTTGATGTGAGTAAGACAACCAAAAACTATTGGGGGGATAAAAAAACACAAAGTTTTAAAAGAATTATATATTTAAATTGCTTCTCAAATATTCTTAATTCTTTTCATCTTCAATAAATAAATACCTGGAATTTTACACAATGTATCATGCATGTGGTTTATGTAAAAGAGAAATCATAAAGTTTTTTTGACTTGCACTCAAATAAAGAGACTTGGACTTAATAAAAATTAATGTTCATTTATATGCCTTTATTTTAAACTAAATAATTTATGCATATATTGCATTTTATGAATCCCTGTGCAACCAACTTTTCCAAATACATAACAAACTCCCAGCTTTGATTATATGTGATAAGAGAGTTCCCCCCAAACTGTATAATCTGGCAATAATACATAAGACCTCCCAGCCTCAGTTAGAGGATATGTTGATTCTCATAATTGCATACATTAGAGTTTGACCAAATTTTTATACAATGTAGTGAAAATTCCATAAACTTTACACTTCTATAGTCATGACTATAACCCTTAAAGCTTTTAAAGGTTAAAAACACTTCATGTTTCTTCCATTGTAAGATGCTGTTTGCAATAATCTAAAACAATTTTATGAAACTTAAAAGACATAGTTTGTGAAATTGATAGTGGCACCATATAATAATGTCTTGAGTAAATTTTGCTTTATTCATATTGAACTGTGTGTTTATGTTCTTGAATATGTCTTTCACAGTTTTCTTCATTGCCATAGTCTTAATTAATAATTTACTGTTTTATGTTCTTTAATGTAAAATATAAAGTTCCAAGCCAAAACTGAAATACCATATGTGCACAGAAAGACTGTCTTCCTTTTTCTCTTTTAGAAAATATATACTATTACATATGCTATATTAAATGTCAAATGGCAACTTTCCATGTCTGTTTATAGGAAATATTTTTAAACCATCACTTCGAACAAACCTCACAAAAACTGCATACATATTTTAGAGTAAAATAGAAACCTTTGCTTTACTTATGGCATCTTGACAATTCGTTGGTTCAAATTTCTGCAGCATATTTTTTGTTTGTCTAATATTGAGGTGTTCCTTTAGCAACATTGCTAGAAAGAAAGAATCTGTGATATTTTTTCATTTTTCTTTTTGGAGATTATCAGCAAGAGGTAGTCACAGCTCAATTATTTGTTACCTGTTTGAGCTTGGTTTGGGGAGGAGGATTATTAGGAAGAGAAAACAGAGCTTTTATCCATGGAGTAAGAAAATGCCACCACATACAAGTCTAAAAGTTTTTTATTTAAACCAAGTAATTAGATTTTGAAATGTATCCAATGAACTTCTATTAAACAACCTAACCCATGAAACTCAGTGGCACTTCCAAAAAGGATTGTAAAAGTAATAAAAATGGAACAGAAAATATCCAAAGAATTCTCCTATGACATATGTGCTCTAGGACATAGAAACAGGTTTCATGAATTTTTCACAGCCTAATACCATCTTATCAAGTTGACAATCGAATTATATACTTATGAAAGCAGTAAAGTGAAGTAGTCTTATGCTTTCATAAATAAGCCATGCCTCTCTCAAATGGAATGGACTTCATCTACAACAAGATTTTATACCACTGTAGAGTAGAACACACATTCTCATGAAATTATGCTTTCATCTTTTCTAACGGTATTTTTGAAAATTATAAAAACAAAATCAGTCATTATTTCTTGTTATTAGATTAGATGACAAGAAATACTGGAAATTTTAAATAAGGAGCTAAGAAGCAGTGTGTGTTTTTTTTTTTTTTTTTTGGTAGGTGTTAAAGAAAAAATTTTGATAGACATTTCAGATAGTCCAGTTTAAAGCTTATATCATCTCTAAGAAGTAAAATAGTAAATACCTCAGTATTCCTGTCATGAATTAAAATGAGAGGTATCATTTAAAATCTTCTTTAAACTCAATTCAACACTGGAAATATCTTATGCTTTGCTCATATTCACATTTTTCCCTTTTTTGTATCTTTTCACCTTTACTGTTTTTTTTCTTAAGAAGGGAATACAGTAGTCAAATGATTGTATGTCTATTTAACCACTCCCTCTCTTCCAAATATCTAATATTGCACAGTTCTATACTGTCAATGAAAAGCAGCATTGGCAATGATGAAAACTGTTCAAAAAAACAAAACCATGTTTATTGTTACAGTCCAGCAATCACTGTAACAATATAAGTGCCACCTGCATATTTAAGAGGATGTACAAGGGTACTCAAAAGGAAATACCTCCTAATCAAGAAAGATAGCTCTTCTAATACCCCCTGCTTACGGACAATGTTCTGTTAGGGGTTACAGACAATGTCTGAATATTTTTCCACCAGACATATAAAGGTCCCTGAAGATGCCCTGCTATTTTCCTATGTATCTCTCAGAAACAGGGAAGATGTGTCAGAGCCAGCAATATATGGAGTGGCAGAGTGAAATGGTACCTTATCTTACACTTTCACAGATGTTTAGAAAAAGAATGAGGAGTGAGAGGAATAGGGATGATATATATCATATTATAGAGCCGTGGAATGTGCATTTACACTCTGAAGTGCCAAAAGAAAAAGAAAAAAAAAAATCAAGTAGAATAAGAAAGAAAAGCCAGTGTAAAAGCGTCACACATGGCTATTGTAAATATTTCTTAGAAAACTGTTTTATTTTTCCTTGATAAAAAGACAATGAGAGCCTGCCACAGAGCACCAAAACAAAGATAATTTTGGACTCTATATATGCATATATATCAGCAAGATAAACTTCTGAGAGTTTTGTATAAGCTAAATGAATAGAGAAAAATGATCATGGCCCCCCATAGCAGATTACTCTGCCTATCATTTCTGAGTGATCTCCAACTGAGACAGGTTCATAAGATTATGAAGCTTCTCTCTGGAAATCTTTCCCAGCTGGATACCTTCTTCCTTAAAAGTAGCTGAGTGTTTCAGTGTCTCATCGCTGGAGCTGAACCTTAAGGCCACTACATGTCCAATGACTTGTCAATACTGAGAACCAAGGTATCTTCAATATGAAACAGGACACCTTCTCCTATAATAAAACTGAAATCTCTGGCCTTTGTCATCCATGACCTGTAAGGGCTAGAGGGTAGGAAATTCAAGGGCTAATTCTTAGTCAAGACTATGGACCTCATCTGGAAGTAAGAGAGGATCTTCTCCAGGACTGCTACTTTTTCATCAAAATTGGACAGGCAAATCAAAAGCATTCATATACAACAGTTTCATTTGTTCTGATATTGTTCAGATATATTTTTTTTCCTACAAAGAGCACACCATTAGGTGTTAAAATACTTGTGTTTACTTAGTAGGTCTGGGATTCACTGCTTATGCACCCTTAGGATCTCAAGGGCAAATAATACTCCTAAAAAGAGAAGGTTGGCTTAGTGATATCAAATTCAGAATCTGGATTCTTAGTGAGAATTTTTAGAGGGCACTGAAGTCAAGGGACTCTTGATGAAAGTGAAAGAGGAGAGAGAAAAAGGTGGCTTAAAGCTCAACATTCAGAACACTAAGATCATGGCATCTGGTCCCATCACTTCATGGTGAATAGATGGGGAAACAGTGGAAACAGTGGCAGACTTTATTTTTGGTGGGGCTACAAAATCACTGAAGATAGTGACTGCAGCCATGAAATTAAAAGAAATGTTATGACCAACCTAGACAGCATATTAAAAAGCAGAGACCTTACTTTGCCAACAAAGGTCCATCTAGTTAAGGCTGTGGTTTTTCCAGTAGTCATGTATGGATGTGAGAGCTGGACTATAAAGACAGTTCAGCATCAAATAATTGATGCTTTTGAACTGTGGTGTTGGAGAAGATTCTTGAGAGTCCCTAAGACTGCAAGGAGATCCAACCAGTCAATCCTAAAGGAATTCAGTCCTGAATATTCATTGGAAGGACTGATGTTGAAGCTGAAACTCCAATACTTTGGCCACCTGATGCGAAGAACTGACTTATTTGAAGAGACCCTGATGCTGGGAAAGATTGAGGGCAGGAGGAGAAGGTGATGACAGAGGATGAGGTGGTTAGATGGCATTACTGACTCGATGGACATGAGTTTGAGTAAACTCCGGGAGTTGGTGATGGACAGCACCAACACAGCACACCTCAAGTGCTGTAGTCCATGGGGTCACAAAGAATCAGACATGACTGAGCAACTGAACTGAACTGAACTGAAGTCAAGGGAATATGGGGAAAACTCTTCTCTGTTGGTCTATATCCCCACTTTGTCTCAAGACTATGTTTTATTTTGTTTTGTTTTCAAATTTCTAATGAGTGGTGGTTACTATGTCCCTAAAGTGTTTACACCACTATTCTATATTTGCCTTTTTTGCAGAGTGGGTCTTAGGGAAATTTCTGTTAAAGATGACCAACAATCTGAAGAAGTTGTGCATGGGTACATGGGAGGAAACTTGAAGTGAGTGACATAAATCTGTTTTTCTCTTGTCATGGTAAATATTAATAATACCCTTGTTTTTTTCTGAATAGACCTTCACTTCAAGTCGTGGATTTGAAAAGTGAAAGTTGCTCAATCGTGTCTGACTCTTTGGAATACCATGATTTATACAGTCCATAGAATTCTCCAGGCCAGAGTACTGAAGTGGGTAGCCTTTCCCTGCTCCAGGGGATCTTCCCAATCCAGGGATCAAACCCAGATCTCCCACATTGCAGGCAGAATCTTTACTTGTTGAGCCACCGGGGAAGCCCAAGAATACTGAAATGGGCAGCCTTTCCCTTCTCAGGGGATCTTCCCAACCCAAGGGTCAAACTGGGGTCTCTTGCATCATAGGTGGATTCTTTACCAACTGAGCTATCATAGATTTGAAAAACCCTCACTCAAATGAATCGGCATCAGTTTCCTTGTGGATTCCCAAGGACTTACCCATGTTCAAAGTAGCAGAAAGAAGCAGTTACTGAGTAGTCACCTTAATAAGAAAGGTGTGATGCACATATGAAAAATCATTTTATTGGGGTGCATTTTACATATCATAAAATTCACCCATTTCAAGGGAAAAATTCAATGATTTTTTAAAGTAAATTTACCAAGATGTGCCTCACCATAAATCAGTTCTAGGGCATTTTTACCAGCCAATATAATCCCTCAAGGACATTTAGTGTTAATCTCCATCTTGCCTCCTCGCCAAGGCAACCACTAATCTATTTATTATCTCTACAGATTTTAGAAGTTAAATTTGGTACCATGTTTAAATATATGAACACTGGTGATCATTAAAGAGAGTAAAGGAGGGGAATAATATATTTCAGATGCTTGTTTCAGAAGACTCTCCAGTAGCCTGGAGAAAAGAGATTAAAGATGAGACCCTGGACATCAGGAAACTGGTTATGGGACTATTGTAATATTCCAGCTGGGATGATGAGACAAAGGACTCATGGTCAAGGCTTGGCAGGACCAGTCCATGAATGTTTAGAACAGGCAGCTTTCTTTGTGATGTGAATTACCTTGAACAACCTGGACATGGAGAGGAGTTTCCAGAGAAGAGCAAGATCATGAGGATACATTTGTCCCATTTGACTGTTGGTCTATGGAACAGGTTGTAGGTGAAAAAAAAAAAAAATAGACATTTTTTTTCTGTACATTTTCTAAGAACACCACGTAAGAGAGGAAAGTGAAAGGGATGTCATTTAACTGTAATTTATAAATAGTTGCACACAGCAGAAAAAACACTAACAGACAAAAGTCTAAATGTAGGGTTAACTGGAGTAGAAAATTCAGATAAATTCAACTATCTTAAATATTTCAGGGAGCAAAACAAGTTGACCCACTGTAAATATTATCTTTTCTCCTGAGTTGAGGTCACTAAAGAAAGCATACCCATCCACAATTATTTCTGCCACAACCTGCCCAGGGGTTGATATTTGCTCATTTCTTTGTATTAAAATCTACTTTCTCAAATACCTCTGTTAAAGGGTTAATATGTTATTGAGACAAGGCTAGTATAAATCCATGATCATCTATTGGTTCAGTAGCAAATTAATCAAAGATCAACAGGAAAAGACAGCAATGAAAAAATTTTAAAAAGGCTAACAGGTTTGGATGGGTTGATCCTGAGCAACAACACTATAAATAATCCTGAACTGAGCCCAGAAGAGACTCCAGAAAGAGATATTCTCAGTCATGACATATACAGGTGCACTACATATTGACATTCCTCTTTCTTGCCTGTGCCATTTCTTTCAAAGAAAAGCGTATACTTCTAAATACTCTAAATGAACTCTAAAAGTGAAAACTCTCTTGGACAAAGCAAAATGTAGCCTGCCATTTCTGTAAACAGCAAATATTGCCTGCAATCAAGCCATCAGTCAGTGTAGCTGCCCATGATGTTATGCCATGAGAAGAATTCTGATGGAGAAATAAACAAGATTCCAGACATAGACAATTAAGATACATACCAGAGGAATAATTTCAGTGACCCCAGACTCTTGCATCTTCCCATGCATAGAAAAGAAAAAAAAAAAACATTTTTTTTAATTAAATTTTTGTTGGAGTATAGTTGTTTTACAATATTGCACTAGAATCAGCTATACATACTCATATATCCCCTTTTTCAGATTTCCTTCTCATTTACTACCATAGAGTACTCAGTAGAACTCCCTGTGCTATCTAGCAGGTTCTCATTGGTTACCTATCTTATACATATTGTGGTTTATATACATATGTCAATGCCAATCTCCCACCCACCCCTTCTTGGTATCTATATGTTTGTTCTCTACTTTTACATCTCTGTTTCTGCTCTGCAAGTAAATTGATCTGCATTGTCTTTTTAGATTCCACATATAAGTGATACTACACAGTATTTGTTTTTCTTTCTGACTTCCTTTACTCTGACAGTCTCTAAGTCCATCCACATCTCTGCAAATGGCACAATTCCATTCCTTTTTATGGCTGAGCAATATTCCACTGTATATAGGTACCATATCGTCTTTATCCATTCATCTGTTGATGGACATTTAGGTTGCTTTCATGTTCTGGCTATTGTAAATAGTGCTGCAGTGAACACTGGGGTGCATGTGTCTTTTTGAATTATGGTTTTATCCAGCTGTATGCCCAAGACTTAAATTGCTGGGTCATATGGTAGTTCTACTTTTAGGAAAAGCATATCTTTTCATGCTCAACTACATTTTTTTTTTCAACAAAAACTCCTATGTATTCTAGCTTTTTGGAATCATTCCTCAGTGTCATCATGGACTCTAGTCCTCTGTATTTTCCCTGAATAAACCATAAGTCTCAACTTTTAGGTTGTGTATTTTTTCAACACTCTCCTACAATTATTTTTTATTTGTCCTGGTGATTTCTTATTGTTTTCTAGTATTTTCCTTTCCAAATCAGTTTACTGATTTATAGACACTTATAAATCTATTGTGCATAAAGGCCCTGTGAAAACCATAAAGAAATGTTAAATGATTATGAGCAGGAGACACAGAGGAAAACCAAGTCACTGTCATCCGTATTAGAAAAGCCTGATTTTATTCATGTTACAAATGTTTTAAATGTATTATTTCCTAGCTTTTCTGCTAGTGTCCCCATAGCATAAATTTTGTCCAAATATATATAATTGGGAGTAACTGATTATTTAAGAAAAAAAAAATCAAAGCCAGAACTAAACCACCAAGCACACCATTATACTTTCTGCCATTCTAGTTCTTCTTGCCCAAAATATGGCAGTGGTGCTGGAAGTGGAGCAGCTATCTTGTAACCTTGAGATATTATGTACAAGCTAAGAAAGATTAATTGGAAAAGAAGAGTAAGGTCACTGACGGAATTCTGCTTCGCTTTTCTAGTCTCATTAAGTGAGGCAAACAAAACTTCATAGTAGAAAGCAATTACCACTTGATACAGGATACTCATGCCAATATCTAGATAAGAAGTATTGAGAAGATATTTTAAGGTTATAGCTAAACATTCACTTTCTTGAGAACTGCTGATCTTTGGGGGGGGGGGGATTCCAGAGACAAATGATTATTTTTTTACTAGTTAAATTCTCTAATCATTATGCAGTCACTGTCTTGCAGGTCACTGACTTGATTTCAGTGAACATTTCTCAAAGGAGATAAAACTTGAGCAGTGACTGAAGACTGAGGAGTTCCCCAAGCAGTCTTAGAGAGGTATAAAAGGGGAACTCGGCAGAGAGATCAGTCTACAAAAAGATACAAAGGCTGATAGAAAGGATGGAAGGAGGTGGATGCAAGGATTTCAGTGCAGCTGAAAGGCAAGAGGGGCTGAGTTGAGGAGCGAGGGCAGATGCCGGAGGATAGCGTGGGCCACACTGAAGGGTTTGCACTTCATCCTATGGCGAGGGTTTACAGACTGACATACAGCAAGAGAATCCTTGTTCAGTTTGGCAGCTATAAAGTTTTAGGTTTTAATTTGAGTGTGTTTAGACAGAATGAATTCTTTGCCACGGGCTCCACAACACCCTTTAATGATAGTTTTCACCTCACATGTTTACACTAGATACCTAACCTCTCACATGCTAGCAAAGTAATGCTTAAAATTCTTCAAACCAGGCTTCAACAATACATGAACCATTCAAGCTGGATTTAGAAAAGGCAGAGGAACCAGAGATCAAATTGCCAACATCTGTTGGATCATTGAAAAACCAAGAAAGTTCCAGAAAAAACATCTACTTCTGCTTTATTGACTATGCCAAAGACTTTGACTGTGTGGATCACAACTGTGGAAAATTCTTAAAGAAATGGGAATACCAGACCACCTGACCTGCCTCTTGAGAAATCTGTATGCAGGTCAGGAAGCAACAATTAGAATTGTACATGGAACAACAGACTGGTTCCAAATTGGGAAAGGAGTACATCAAGGTGGTATATCGTCACCCTGCTTATTTAACTTTTATGCAGAGTACATCATGTAAAATGCCAGACTGGATGAAGCACGAGCTGGAATCAAGATTGCCAGGAGAAATATCAATAACCTCAGATACACAGATGACACTACCCTTATGGAAGAAAGCAAAGAACTAAAGAGTCTCTTCATGAAAGAAGAAAGTGAAAAAGTTGGCTTAAAACTCAACAGTCAGAAAACTAAGACTATGGCATCTGGTCCCATCATTTCATGGCAAATATATGGGGAAACAGTGGCAAACTTTATTTTCTTGGGCTCCAAAATCCCTGTGGATGGTGACTGCAGCCATGAAATTAAAAGATGCTTGCTCCTTGGAAGAAAGTTATGACCAACCTAGATAGCATATTAAAAAGCAGAGACATTACTTTGCCAACAAAGGTCCATCTGGTCAAGGGTATGGTTTTTCCAGTAGTCAAGTATGGATGTGAGATTTGGACTGTGAAGAAAGTTGAGCACTGAAGAATTGATGCTTTTGAACTGCGGTGTTGGAGAAGACTCTTGAGAGTCCCTTGGACTGCAAGGAGATCCAACCAGTCCATCCTAAAGGAGATCAGTCCTGGGTGTTCATTGGAAGGGCTGATGCTGAAGCTGAAACTCCAATACTTTGGCCACCTGATGTGAAGAACTGACTCGTTGGAGAAGGCCCTGATGCTGGGAAAGATCGAAGGCTGGAGGACAAGGGCAGGACAGAAGATGAGACAGTTGGATGGCATCACCAACTCGATGGACATGAGTTTAAGTAAGGTCAGGGAGTTGGTGATGGACAGGGAGGCCTGGAGTGCTGCAGTCCATGGGGTTGCAAAGAGTTGGACATGACTGAGTGACTGAACTGACTAAACTGAACCTAGCCCCTGAAAATATTTGTGTTTGTGACCTCTTAGAGGCAAATTGAACCAAGTTCTAAAGTCCCCAAGGAAGACAGGAAATCTAGAAGATGCTAAAGGAGATTACAGTGAGGAGTACAGGTGTGCAGAAATAAGTGCAAGGCAGAGTCTTCAAATAAGCAAGGCGTGATATCACAGACAGGAAAAAAAGTCATAGATGCCAGGAGGAGATGAAAGAAGTTAAAATTACCTAATAAACTCCAGCAAAGATAGGAGAAAATAGGAAATGGTCCCATTCAACAGTGTGGAAAGGAAAGCAGAATAGCCAGAGAAAAGACTTATTTTCAGTAAGTATTTAATAAATTGAATTTTATAGACAGGGTTGTCATACTTCAGAGATGCAATTGTCTAATTTCTTTAAAAATCTTTAAAATATTAGGCTGCCAGTGAAAATGCTAAATACTTGATTAGTATTTCAATCAACAATAAACATTTAGTATTTATTAATACCAACTACAGACATAAATACATAGTGATGGGTAGGGAGGCCTGGCATGCTGCAGTCCATGGGGTTGCAAAGAGTTGAACACGACTGATTGAACTGAACTGAACTGAACTGAACAGACACAAATTTCTAAAGTTTGAGGGAGATATAATATTGAATTATAGCATCTTAATACTAAGGCATGAAAATGACTCTATAGTTGCTCATAGATAGAAATATCTATGCTTATTGATAGAAATAAGGTGGATGGAAAGAGGGAAATTAGGTATGAAAGAATAACAGAAAAATGGTCGGTTTACAAGGTAATATCAATAAATTATCAAGTTATGCCAATATGTATTATTTAACCCATATAGTTTCAACATCTTAAATAAATACTATAATGTATAAAATGCACAAATAGAAATACATGATATATTCTGAGAGCATTTTTACCAGGGTACTAATGACCTGCTTGAGTTAGCACCTTGGGCTTTGCCTCCAGGCTTAAAATACAGTCAATTATTACCTGCTCAAATCTATCCCAGAATGTTTTAACTAGTCTAAATATACTCGAATTGAGGTAAATATTATAGTTTCATTTTCATTCTCAGCTTCTAAAATCACAGCTATTATTCATAATTCAATTGTAGTGTTGAGTATGCTATAATGTACTTCTACATGAAAATCATATACTTGTGACAGTGTTTAAGTTTCTTGACTCATAAAATTAGAAATATCTGAGTCTGAAATAGATTTTAACACCTTCTTATATGTACTTGAACAGCACATTATCATTTTTCCCATTTTTTCTGTATATAGTTATATTTTAGAATATAGTTTTTTTGAGATAATTTTAAACACCAATGGCAAATAAACCACATATAGCTGAGATTTTTAAAGCCACTGTCAAACTAAATTGGAGACATACAACCATACAGAGCAAATTTCATTTGTTCAAATAACAATTGTTCACTTTCTCATTTGGACTAATTTTCCCTCCCTCTTCTTCTCTCATAGCCAAAAAGCAACTTGTATTTTGTTAATTATTCAATAATTTGTCTGGGAGGGAATGATATTTAAAGATTTAAATAGTGCTATATCTGCATTCCTTGTTCATCCAAAATAAAAATAGATAATGTTTGTACAAGCAGTGTCTTGTTGAATAGCTGAGAGATTACCATGATTTAAGATTTAGAATTACTTGCATTACTATGATTAAAGTCAATTCATCCAATATCATATCAGGGATTTGAATGGTACAATTCATATCAGTGATAATAATAATAATACTTAATAATAATGTCAGACATGTAGTAATTTAATTAAGCACATGAAATGTACCAAGTACTGTATTAAATATTTTTTCTTGAATTATCTCATTTACTCTTCAATAAATAAATAATCTTCAATATACAGCTATTATCTCTGTTTTAAAGCAGATAATAGCTAGTATTTACTGACTTCTAATTATATGTTCAATTGGCAATACTCCAATGTAATTGTTACCATTTTCTAGAGGAGAAAACCTAAATTTAGAGTGAGGAAATTTGATTTGCCTAAATTCCCATACGTAGTGAGGTTTGATCCATGACTCATCTGTAATTTGAGAACTCCTGTTCTTCACCAGGGTATTATAATTATCAAATGTATGAGTCCCTGTAAGTGAGTCTAAAGGCTTTAACTATAGAATCTCATCATATAGCAAAACTACTCCTGTTTTTGATGTTTATCAGTAACGAATCTGAGAAATGAGATTTAGCTGCGTGCTCAAGAAAAACATAAAGTAACTTTAGAATAAATAGGGCATTTTGTCTGCCATACTTTAACTTAAAATCTTGACTTTTCTATGTGAAAGAGGGAGCTGTTGGATTAAAACATGGAATTTTCTATTTCACAACCATGACTGCAGAGATATTTCAGAATATGTGTATTGTGTGCTCTACACAGGGTGAGACCAGAGAAGGGCAAGCTGAACAAAGGCTGGCAAGTGATAGGGATCGTGAAGCCAACATTGTTTAGGGGGAACAATTTCCATGAGAAAAGATTAGAACAGAGTTAATATAGCAGCTATAGGACTTAAGAGAAGATGTAGGTAAATCTGATAGATAATGAGGGGGAGTAGAATCAAAAGGATTTCTTTCATATTGAATATAAACGATTAAAGGGGGAAGAAAAGGTAAGGATATTTCTTAGGTTTTAAGTTTAAAGCACAACATTTATGGTAGGTAGAATATAGAAGAGAATTCTCTACATGCACAAAACATTTTCACATAGGAGTCCTCTGTCAACCAGGCAGATATATTGGTTATACTGCATATGGGCTTGCTTGCCTTGCTATGAAACTGAGAAAAATCAAATGAATTGCAAATTAATCTAGCTTATTTTGTTTAATCATGTATTCAGCAAATACATTTGGATTATGAACTTGTATGCTAAACACTGAGCTAGAAATTAGAGAAAACAATGTGAAGGATACAAGGCCTGGGTTCAAGATGTTTAAGTGTAGTGGAAGACAATTGTGTTTCAATTTAATTAGTGCTAAACGAAAGCAAATATGGGATGTTTTGGCAATTCTTAGAAAATTCATGCAAACCCAGAAGTGTAGCAGAGAAAATAAGGAAAAAAAAAAAAAAGCTTCATAATAGTTTGAAGGAAGAATAAGAGTTAGGTCAACAGAACAAGAAGATATATTCAGACTGAAGGAAGAACATGTCAATAGGCTCAGAAAGAAAAGAGAGATAAGATAGTTGGAAGGTAAGTATGGCCTGAGTAAAGAACTGAAGAAAGGCTGCAAGCGATAGCGTCCGTGAGGTCAAAGTGGCTAAGATATGAGAGTCTTACATACCAAAGCCTTTTGAAGATTTCAGGGTGAAAGTTAAAAAGCCACTTAAGGCTTCTTAGCAGAGAAATGGCGTGGTCGCATTTACACATTATGAAAGTCATTCTTACAGCAGCAGATTGGATAAAAACAAGATCAGAGGCATGAGAACCCATCGTGGGGCTTTTAGAGGAGTCTAGCAGAGAGATGACAGTGGCCTGAAATAAAGTTACTACAGTGCGGATGAAGAGGAGGAGGGGAATTCAAGAAATGTTAAGGCAGCAAAATGGATAGATTTTATCCCCAAGGAGATGAAAGTTTAAATGAAAGGGAAGAATGAGGACAATTCTCAGTGTTTTGATTTAAATAACTAGGTATCTGATGGTGCTATTCAAAAAAGATAGGGGAAAATGGAAAGATGAGCACAGGTTTGGAGAGGGAGGAAGAAAATAAACTTAGTTTTGAACATACAAGTATCTCTGAAGCATTCAAGTAGTGATATCCAGGAAGAAGCTGGGTATAATTTTTTAAGTGTAGTGTAACATCTCATATATTATCTATTCTTATACCTACTTCATTCAGTGCTTTAATGAAATTAAGAGTGCCAGTTTAATTTCTTCTTGACTTAACTGGTAGAATTCTATGAGTGACAAGAAAGAGTAGTAAGAGGGAACACAAGATTAAGGATGAATACATGGCTGTATCTAATTTTTGTTCAGTAGGATCATCTTCATTTTTAGAACCTAATTATGAATTGGAAAAAGTGGCAACTTACCTTTTTATATCTTAAACCTCCTTTGAAAGAAAAATAACTTGAGAAAAAAATCTAAACTAGAAATAAAATGATACCTAACAAGACCCCACAAGGTACTGCTTAATAGTTTCTGCATTTGCCCATACATTCACCATTATAAACTTTTATAAACTGAGCCCTACCCTTTTCCCTTTCCTGAAAGAAAAATGAAATAATGAATATTAAAAAAAGAATGGTTATCAAATCACAATGAATATTACATAATACAAGTTACAAAACTATAGTGTAATTATGCAAAATTGTGATCTTCCTGAGATAAGATGCATTTGTGTTCAGCCAAAGAAACAGCATAATTGCAAAGTGGTGTCTGAATCAACTGGATTAAACAATGGGCATTCTTTAAAAAAGAAATTTTTTTAGAAAACATAGCTTTTTGAGAAGTTTTGGAGAAGTTAGTAGTAGTCTACATAGCTTTGTGCACTTATTTAAAAATCTAAATTAAGCAGGATTGACTAAGGAAATTAGAAATGGAGCTCACTGAAATAGACTCTAGAGGAGAGTCTGTCAGTAGGCTCTAGATATATGGACTGGTAGGATTACCAGACATATTAAGCAGTTTAAATATTTTTTTGTATTTGATATCATTAATTCAATGTCTCAGAGTCACAACTGGCCAGACTTGATGTGTGTTCCAAGATTCCCAACCTAATCCAACCACTTGGGTAAAAACTCTCATACGAGCTTTCCTTTCAAGCACACTGGGAATTTCTCCTGGCCACCATAAAGCATTATACTATAGGAGAATTTTTTTTTTTTCCCCAAAAGAACAAGAAACTTTCAGTAATATACTTTAGAGCATTGCTTTCTTTGCACTTTGGTGCAAAGGGCTATAGATATGCTATCAGAAGTTTCAACCTGTTTCTTTGTTCCTTTATGAACATTATGAAATTTATGTTCCTTTATGAAGTTATGACTATTTCAGTTCACAATTTGAGATCATATAATCTCTAAGCAATCTCTTACGTTAGTGCTTTAATCAGAAAATGTCTCTGCTGAACAAAGTTTTGTTATTAATATGCAAATGAACGCTGTAAGGCAGATGACACTTTTCCCCAAACCACATTCAATTAACATACCAATAACTTTAGGTGCTCCTAGTGTAATCAGAATTAGTGTTTCACATGACAGATTTTTTAACACTTTTTAGGTTGTGAGAAGAAAGTATCTGAAGCTATCATTTATTATCACGATGCAAATGGAGGTTGAGAGAATGGGAAATGATGACCAAAGATGACATAAGGATAGCAATGTTGTAAATGCTCTGATTCAGGTTTCTGCATGGATTGCTGAGCCAGAGAGCCACATGGTTACCTCAAAGAAGGGATTTAGCATTAAAATTGGCAATTGTACCCATCTGTAACAATAGAATTATATAATCAAGTTCTCTTCTACCCTACATGTGAAATTGAAATAACAACAAAAAATACAGGATTGATAAACTTATCCAATTCTTTGCCACCCAAAGCAAGTTCATAAGGCTGAAGTATTTTAAGAGATTAAAGTTCAGAATTAAGAATTAACCTGAAAACATTGTCTGCAGACTCTCTGTAAGTGGAAAGGAAGTTCTTCAGCTTCTAAACATGTCACTGATCAATGTTTCTGACTAAAGTATTGTCTGCCTGCTGTTTAAACCAACACAGAATGGAAGTACCTTGTTTTCTCTGTGTTGGGAAATAACTTTGTGAAATGTATTCATCAGTCACTCACTTGTCACCTATTACATTATAGTCTCAAAAATAGATTCTGGGACTGCAGTGTGGGAAAAAAAAAGTCTTTTATACTCAAATGTAGCTATTTTTAATTTTGGGTATCATTTTTAAAAATATAATTTGTATTTCATAATAAAAAATGCTACTTCCATAAGTCTAAAAATACAGTTTTCTGGGGATTTTTAAAATAATTTTTTTTCCATTTATTTTTATTAGTTGGGGGCTAATTACTTTACAATATTGTATTGGTTTTTGTCATACATTGACATGAATCAGCCATGGATTTACATGTGTTCCCCATCCCATTCCCCCACACACACACCTCCCTCTCCACCTGATCCCCCTGGGTCTTCCCAGTGCACCAGGCACAAGCACTTGTCTCACGCATCTAACCTGGGCTGATGGTCTGTTTCACCCTTGATAGTATACTTGTTTTGATGCTGTTCTCTCGAAACATCCCACCCTCGCCTTCTCCCACAGAGTCCAAAAGTCTGTTCTGTACATCTGTGTCTCTTTTTCTGTTTTGTATATAGGGTTATTGTTACCATCTTTCTAAACTCCATATATGTGTGTTAGTATACTGTATTGGTCTTTATCTTTCTGGCTTACTTCACTCTGTATAATGGGCTCCAGTTTCATCCATCTCATTAGAACTGATTCAAATGAATTATTTTTAAAGGCTGAGTAATATTCCATGGTGTATATGTACCACAGCTTCCTTATCCATTCGTCTGCTGATGGGCATCTAGGTTGCTTCCATGTCCTGGCTATTATAAACAGTGCTGCGATGAACATTGGGGTGCACGTGTCTCTTTCAGATCTGGTTCCCTCGGTGTGTATGCCCAGAAGTGGGATTGCTGGGTCATATGGCAGTTCTGTTTCCAGTTTTCTAAGGAATCTCCACATTGTTCTCTGTAATGGCTGTACTAGTTTGCATTCCCACCAACAGTGTAAGAGGGGTCCCTTTTCTCCACACCCTCTCCAGCATTTATTGCTTGTAGACTTTTGGATAGCAGCCATTCTGACTGGTGTGTAATGGTACCTCATTGTGGTTTTGATTTGCATTTCTCTGATAATGAGTGATGCTGAGCATCTTTTCATGTGTTTGTTAGCCATCTGTATGTCTTCTTTGGGGAAATGTCTGTTTAGTTCTTTGGCCCATTTTTTGATTGGGTCATTTATTTTTCTGGAATTGAGCTGCAGGAGTTGCTTGTATATTTTTGAGATTAATCCTTTGTCTGTTGCTTCATTTGCTATTATTTTCTCCCAATCTGAGGGCTGTCTTTTCACCTTGCTTATAGTTTCTATAAAACACTGATGAAAGAAATCAAAGAGGCACAAACAGATGGAGAAATATACTGTGTTCATGGATTGGAAGAATCAATATTGTCAAAATGACTATACTACCCAAAGCAATCTATAGATTCAATGCAATCCCTATCGAGCTACCAACAGTATATTTTTCACAGAACTAGAGCAAATAATTTCACAATTTGTATGGAAATACAAAAAAAACCTCGAATAGCCAAAGCAACCTTGAGAAAGAAGAATGGAACTGGAGGAATCAACCTGCCTGACTTCAGACTATACTACAAAGCCACAGTCATCAAGACAGTATGGTACTGGCACAAAGACAGAAATATAGCTCAATGGAACAGAATAGAAAGCCCAGAGATAAATCCACGAACCTATGGACACCTTATCTTCAACAAAGGAGGCAAGAATATACAATGGAAAAAAGACAATCTCTTTAACAAGTGGTGGTGGGAAAACTGGTCAACCACTGGTAAAAGAATGAAATTAGAACACTTTCTGATACCATACACAAAAATAAACTCAAAATGGATTAAAGATCTAAATATAAGACCAGAAACTATAAAACTCCTAGAGGAGAACATAGGCAAAACACCCTCCGACATAAATCACAGCAGGATCCTCTATGACCCACCTCCCAGGATATTGGAAATAAAAGCAAAAATAAACAAATGGGACCTAATTAAACTTAAAAGCTTTTGCACAACAAAGGAAACTATAAACAATTTCTTTGAATTGTTCCATATGTTCTGTCACACAAAGCTTTTGAATGTTCAAACACACCAGTTTCTAATAAAATTGTAAAGATTTGAGTCAACTTGTTTGTCAGTGTATTTACCATTTTCTGAGAAGACTTGACTTTGATGACAGTTTCCTGGGGAAAACGTTGGCACCCCATTTCTCTGTTCTAGTATTCAATGTATATCTAAATATTCTCAGAACATAAAAGTCATGCTACTGAACCTTTCTGATATTCATAGTCAGCACTTACGGATGAGGGTAGCTTCTCTGTAGTCAAAAACAAAGATTTCACATTCATTTCTTACTTCAAACATTAATTTGGCAACAATCTCTTTCAGGCATAATATAGAGATATTCCAAATAGAAAGTTGATTGCTGAATTAGGAGCAGTGCTCCCCACCATCAATACACAAAAAAAATTTAAAATATACAATTTTAGACATGTCATGTTTCAGCCTAATACTTCATGTATGCCTGTTTTGCTTTATTAGGGTATTTCTTTTGCCACTCATGACTGATATCCAATATGCTGTCATCCAACAGCAGGTCAGCAACATAACTTTCAACAGCTTCTGTTGGTATGCTGATATTTGCTATAAATTAATCTAAGAGAAGTATCACATTCCCTTAAAACATTACTCTGAACTTTTTATGTGCACATATTATTTTTCCCTCTTGCAAGAATTTGAAAAGTGTTAACTTTTATATAAGAAGAGTTTAGTGAGGCAGGAGTTATCTTTTTCTCTTAACATTAAATCAGCAAAAATCATAAATTTCATCATCAGTTTCTGTTTAATACAATAAATCAGTTAAGTGATTTATTCCATTCGGCCTGGTGTTCTGCACTTCCTTGGTGTCCTTCCATGAGATGATTCACTTTCTATCAAGAAAAATACTAACTTCACCTCTAGCATCAACTTAAGGCTTTGATATTTTTGTTAAATACTAATAAAAGTAAATTACAGATTTATAGCTTCTTTTCCCACACTTCAGCCTAAGGAACCAAATCATGCCCTATAGTCACTCAATCATGCCTGACTATTTGTGATTCCATGGACACAGCCCACTAAGCTTCTCTGTCAATGGGTTTTTTCAGGCAACAATACTGGGGTGAGTTGCCATTTTCTTCTCCAGGGGATCTTCCTGACCCAGGGATCAAACCAGCATCTCCTGTGCCTCCTGCATTGTTGGCCAATTCTTTATCCTCTGAGCCATTGGAGAAAGCTTCTATCTCACTGAACTGGACTTAAAATTGAATTTTTGCACACCATAATCTGCCTATTTGTTATCTGAAATCCTGATGCAAAATTATTCATATTTAGAACTCAGTCAGACTTTTTAGCTACTTTTATCTCTCTCTTGTTCATACATAATTATGTATACAGATCTGTCTTCCTAAGTAGACTGTTCACATAAGTATAAGAAGTTTATTTTATTATGTACTCAGCCCCCCACTTCACTTAAAAATATATCATAGTTTTAAATATGTAACAAATGATTAATTTATACTTGTTGACATGTTAAAACTCACTAATTTTAATGAATTAGCTTCTGCACTCATTCCAGAGTGCTGGAATTATCTTCATTGCCTTTTTATTCCAGAAAAAAACATTCTACCACCTTCAAAATTTTCTACTTATCTGAAGTCCATATAATATGATTTTTATACTTCTTCTATTCTTGTCACTTTCTTTCACACACTCCCCAATTTTTCACAAATATTTAATCCCTTATTTACAGTTTACCTTTTTACCCAAACTCTTGATAACATCTTGGTACATAAATAATTCAAAGTCTTATCACAAAGATGCTGTATCATTTCAAAGCCAGTGATCTTTATTTCTACAGCAGCAAGAGCTCACAAATTTAAGCTGATTTTTGGACAATTCGGAAATTTTCTAAAACAAAGCTGACAATATCTTTCTTTGGTGTTTTTACCCATCCAGATGTTCACTTGTTTCCGTTCTTCCAGTGGACTTGTACTTTTTTCCTCATCACGTTTTTTATCTCTATTTATCCCCTCTTAGTTTATAATCCTTTCAATTAATCCTATGTGGATCCACTATTCCAAATGTCCACTCCCCAGCCTACTGGATACTCTTAATTCCTTGTTTTCATTGTTTTTTGTTGGTCCCTATCTTGCTAGTTTAAATTCCTGGATAATTTTAAATATCTCTGTGTCAACTCCTCTTTCTGGAATACTATTACTTATAAAAGTAATGAAACTGAAATTCCTGCCATCCAGTTGTTGTCTGTAAATGTTTGGCATGATCATGGAATGCTGGGAATCTGCTACAATAAATGTGTTGAAATGAAAATAGAAGTGAAATTATCAAATACTTCAAATGTGATCAAAAATTTCAATCTTTAGATAATAGATATTGCTTTAAATTACTAGAAAAAGGCAGTGATATTGCTCAATCTGTTCTAGAGATTAGAAACTGTTTATCATGATAATATAAAAAGCAAGTTATTACAATGTAAATGTATAGTCATATAAAATCAGTGGTATACAGAACATGAAGATGGTAAAGATTGATTTTATGTTTGGTAGAAGATAAATATTTTTACCTATTCTTTAGTTGTGGTTCCCAAACCTATTTACGATAATAGTCTGTGAGATTTTTAAGAACTACATAGCTCCATCCTTGAGGCTATAATTCTCTAGGTCTGCAGTGAAGATGAGGAATCTCCATTTTTCATAAGCATCACTAATAATGTGATGTTTGCACAAGTCTGGGATTCATCACCTTAAAGAAAGCAAAAGTCAGGTGACCTTTAATCCTTCATATGTGAGGTTTTACTTCTTTTTCTTTCTCATAATCAATCATTTTAGGAGAAATCTCTAAGCTAAGAGTGTTTTCCTATGTATTCTAGTAGAAGCTGTTTCTTGTGGGTTGAAAAAGCAGTTTCCTGTGGGCCACATTTCCCTATCAGAGATGTTTTGCATTGTCTTACTGTCAGTCACTCTTTCAATAGCAATCACCTATCAATTTCACCTCTCCTGTCTAGCGATTTTTATGGCATCTATGATTTACGTGGCAGGAGTTGCATTCCAGAGCATGGCATCAGATTTGAACTGTTTACAGGAGTAGGATCTAGTTCAATACCTTACTAAAAATGATTACTCTTGAATGCTGTTGAGAAGTAGTTTGAATAGCCTGAGGTTCAGTGACAATTCTCCCCACATGATCATCAGACAAACCCAGCATGTTGGATTTCTTTTGCTAAAGAGGGTGAATTAATAACCGTCTCCAAGTTCAAGTGAATTTGGCTTATAATTCAAAGTATACTAAGCACTATTCTATCAATTATTAAATGAAATTAGTGATTTCAATGCATACAGCATCAATGATGATAAAATATAGTTTTTTCCAGTCATTAAAATTTGACCTTATTATCACTTAAATAAAAACATGCCAGCAAATGTTAAAACATAAGCAGTTAATAAAAATTAATAAATATAATGAATAAAATTATTTCTAGAGCTATCATCTTTTTACAAAAGGTTATTATCATGTAGTTTTTGATGTAGCATTTCAACTTCTGTCATACAAGGGCTGTTTACAGGTCTTGGGGAGGGCTGGGGTGGCTGGTAATTTAACCACTCTACCTTAGTAGAATATATCACTTTATCAAAACCATGGCCATGTGAGCCACAATTAGAGCTAAAGAAATGTCTATCATTGTACCTTATCTCAATAACTTTAGAGGACATCTAAGTGTACGCGCCAGAGAAATTCTTATTAAAAAACTTTGCATTTTTCTAAAGTGTCTGAGTGCCTCTCACCCTCAGTTGAGCTCACTTTCTCATATCAGTTTCTTTCTCTAACTCATTGCTATGCTGGACGGGAAGGTGGTTCATCTTTCACTCTGTCCGTTCTCCTGTGATAATCCGAGATGCCTTTGTTCTTTCTACTGTTTTGCCCTTCCACAGTCCTCATCCTGCAAGTATGAGGGCAAGACCTCAGTGAGCAAAGAGAGGAGAAAGACTGAGAAGTACATTAATAATTTTTTTTTACCTTTCCACAAAAATATGCATAACAGAAGTAATGCAATCAGTTAAAATCTTGAATTCAAAATGCTGGGCATTTTAGAAGAAGGAACATATTGAATACTCTTGATAAAATATAAAGTAAGTAAAAATAAAAGTAATAGTATGGTTACCTATAGAATATAACATATTTTACACTGTAAGTTTTCTATATGTTTCCCACTAAACTCAATTTGTGTATGTGTATGTATATATGTGTATATATATATATATCACATGTAATATCTTATTCATATATAAGTAAATGGTGTTATGTATAATTAAGTAACTAACTAATAGCTAAGTAACTAGCTAAGTATATACTATGTATATCATATACAGTTAGTTTCTTCCCTGGAGGCTCAGATGGTATAGCATCTGCCTGCAATGCAGGAGACCCAGGTTTGATCCCTGGGTTGGGAAGATCCCTGGAGAAGAGAATGGCAACCCACTCCAGTATCCTTGCCTGGAGAATTCCACGGACAGAGAAGGTTGGTAGACTGTAATTCATGGGGTCACAAAGAGTTGGACACTACTGAGTGACTAATGCTCAGTTAGTTAATTCCCCTAAAGAAAACCCCAAAATAGACTGAGTTTAAAAAGAAGACAGCTGTTGGTGACCTCAATAATAATGGAACAGCCATGTACCTCTCTTTTTTTTTTTTTTTTTTTTTTTGTACCTGTCTTATTCCACCAAAATTTCTGAAATATTTACATGGACTTAGCCTCATGTGCTTGAGGTTGGCAACTAATAAATTACTGAAAATGAGAGAAAGAGATCTCAAATTCTGCTGGGCATCAAGTTTATAGTCTACCTAAATGTTCAAAAGATGGCTGGTAGATAAAAATCAGCATTCTTCAGTTTTATTTAAAAGATGAAACTCAAAAGCTGCAGGTAAAGCTAAAAATTGTTACAGCTGTTAACAATTCTATTTTTTTTTCTTTAATTGTCTTTAAACCACACATTTAGTGAAAAAATTAATCAAGATTAATTAAGGTAAAGCATGGACATCTAATCCATTAATTTTTGTTTAGCATGCCTCCTTGCTAGAAATTTGTAGATTTGAGAATTAAAGTGAAGTCATTCTGTGGGAGAAGAGAATATAAATGGAAATGAATAAGAAATATAAACAGCAATGATAGTCTAAGGCAGAGTACTAATGATTCCAATATTAAATTTTATTTATTTAGTGCTAGTCTTTATCATACATCTAAATAACTTTAAGCCAAAGGCATAAAGATCATTTAAGTATCAGAAAATATCTGATATAGAATTTAAAATCATGTGATTATATTCTGATCTACTGATTTAGCCCTGGGTACCCAATCTGTCATTCCATTAGTGATTACTGGTTCTGTTAATTAGCAATTCTTCCTTGAAGTGATCCTTAGAGACATGAAAAATTAGCAGTGCAGTCTAAGTTATTTCTACTAACCTATTCTATAGGTGTTACTTCTTTTATTTTATACAAAGCTTTCCACAGCTGCATGTCTTGGGAAAGACTAATTAAAATCACTGAAGGAAATATGATCAGCCAGACGAGGCAGAAAATAAATCTAGGGAAGAAATCATTTAATAGTTGCTGCACTTTTGTAATCAAATGCTTTACTTAGATGCCAAAAATATATTTCACTGGAAGTTATTAAGTAAAGGGATGGTGATTTTTCTCTATTTTATTTTCATATAAAAACATGTTTAAATGTTCAATAAATATTTTAAATAAAAATCACATATATTAAGTAGGAAAAAACTAACAAAGGCTTTATTCTAGACAGTAGGATGTACATAAAGAAGTAAGATGTATATTTAATATGCTGAGTATCTTGCTCTGAATCCAAGTGATTATCAGAATTAATTCCAGGCTACAAAGATCCAGAAGAGGAAAGAGTGTGGCTAGATTGAGCCTTGATATCTATCTAACAAACCTAAGGTCAAAAAACATACATTCCATTTATAAACATGATGTGATCACTTCTTTCAAATAGTGAATCATAACATCAAGTGTCCTCAAAAGGCATCTCTTTCTAAAAGGCATATTCCCAAAATTAAAAATCTGGAAATCAAAAGATGATTCTCTTTAGTAATGATGCCCTACTGAATTTTAGTCAGCATTTATGTCTTACAAAATTGGGAAACCTGAATTTAAATTTTTCCTCACTTTATAAGTGAGATGGCAATTAATAATTTTTAAAGTGATTGCCCTTATTTAACTAAAGCATGCTACTAAAAATATAATTATCAAACACACATGCACACACACACAATTACATATTCAGAATCCTGGAGCTTTTCTGCCAGTTATTATTGAAGAGAAACTGCTAAAATATCATCAAGATGTAACTGTTTTTCATTTTATATAATTTTATTTTAAATTCTGTTCATTTAGCTTGTAAAATCTATTTTGTTATTTCTTAAAGCAGCCATTTTCAAAGTACTCTCGTGTTATGGATTTAGTTCTTCTTTTTAACCCTTGAATGTTTCATAACTTAATCCTTGAATATTTCAAATATACATTTTAATATTTCTTGCAAATTGCCATTAGTACCAGTCTATCACTTGTGAATGCTCCGGTTACTTATTCTCACGACAGTAATATCATCTTGTGACCTAAAATTTTTGCCAGTCATCTCCAGAATACTTTCCTCAAGCATTTCTACACAAATAAGCCCTGGAAGGCCAACATGGTCCTATAATGTTATTTTGCAGTTACTAAAAGCTGTACAGACCATAAATTTATATTTTTAGTTATATAAAAGAAGACTATTTCCAAATTGAATGTAGGAGACAGAAATAGTAAAGTTATGCAGGATCACCTGGAGGCATGTGGCCTGTCTACAGAATTTCTGAAATAAGGTTGTGATTAATTCCTACATTTTAAAGGAGCATTTCTTTGTACATGTTGGGATCAGGTAGGAGTTCACAGTAGGGTTAACTTTAATGATCTTAGTGATTTAACCAAATGTCTGAAATATCTTACAAAGTACTATACTTTCTCAACTTCTGCATTACTTGAAGTGCAAGTAATGTTCTAAAAGATGCAATTACAGTTTTTTCTCAATATTCTAAAAGAATAACAGGGAAATATTCTCCCTCAAATTGCATGAAGAAACAGAAAACAATTTGAATCATGATATTACTGAATACCACAATACCTAAAATAATGGGTATAGACTCAGAGACTTGAGTTTGACACTTTTTTGGTCACTTGTGAGCTGTGTGACCTTGGGCAAGTTACTAAAGTTGTCAGTAGTATTACATGTAAAATGAGAGCAATTGTGACTTCCTTATTAGGCTGTTGCATAAATTCTTTGTATTACTCTGGGTTCTCCAGAGAAACAGAAGCATTAAGAACTATCTCTATAGACATTGGAGAAGGAAATGGCAACTCACTCCAATATTGTAGCTTGGGAAATCCCTCGGACAGAGGAGCCTGGCAGGCTGCAGTCCATGTGGTTGCAAAGAATCAGATATGACTTAGTGACTAAACAACAACAACAACTATAGATATAGATCGATTGATAGATAGATTCTTATCTGTCTAGAATATCCATGTCTATCTGTCTACCTCTCTATTAGAGAGAGATACTTATTTCGAGGAATTGCTTACACAATGCTAAGGGCTGGCACAGAAAAAAATCTGTAAGACTGGCTGGCAGGTTGGAGACTATGAAAAGAGTTCATCTTGCACTCCAGAGTCTGAATTTTGCAGTGCAGCAAGCTGGACACTAAACAAGCTTATAGTTATATATGTTATACAGTTATATGTTATAGTTGTAAAGACAATCCCTTATGAGGGTGATGAGGGAGAATCTGTTCCATTCCTCTCCCCTGGATTCTACTAGGTTTCTGGAAATCTTAATTATTCCTTGGCATGTAGATCTCTGCCTTCATCTTTACATGACATTCTCTCTGTACCCTATTTTATTTTTATAAGAGCACAGTTATGTTGGATTAGGGCCCATCTTAATAACCTTGTCCTAACATAACCTTGTCCTTGTATCTGCAACAACCTTATTTCCAAATGAGGTCACTTTCTTGGATACTAGTGGTTAGGACTATAAGATATGAATTTAGAATGTTCATAATTTAACTCATAATATCCTTGTAACAGAAACCACTCAATAAATGATTGGTACTATTTTTGAACATGATCAAATACTTACAGAAAACTGAATTTAGGGTTCTTTAAGAAAATAGTATATAAATTAAGGTAAGCATGAGCTAATTCAAGGAAAAAATGCTTATTTCAAGGCATTGATAAATAAAAGATCAGATACAGGGCTTGTGGAAGGAGTACAGGTTAATAAAAAGGAAGAAGTTTATTGGCTCCAAATGTAGTTATTTAAAAATTGTTTAAAAAAATGGAGAAATTCTAGCAGAAGAAAATTCTATATGTTTTGAGAATATTTTAGCTCTTCCTCAATCTATGAGTTCACAGATTTATAGTTCTCTTCCAGAGGATAATATAATTTTGAAAGTCTTCAGGAGCATATCCTGAAGAAGACTGACTGAAAAGCTCACACATAGGCATAGAAGGTATGAATTTCCCATGCAGAGATAAAGCATCAAAGGCAAGGAAATATGAGTAAATGTAAATTTGTAGGAGGACCGTACTCCTTTTAAAGGAATTCCAGTGCAATGTTACTAACTGATTATGATGCTTTCTAGTAGGAATTCCACTTTTTTCCTCACATCAAAGGGGAAAAAAATCAAATGCTGTGTGATCCAGTCCCACTACATTTTGTTCAAAACCATATTCTTTCTTTTTGACTACTATTTTGGAAAGTCTGCACAATCCCAAGGAGCAAGAGCACAGAAGTGATTTTATTTTCTCTTCTTAGGTGGAAGTCTCAAGGTCAATTATGCTTTTACAACTCAGCTTTTCTATTTGGTTTAAGTACAAATTAAATTCAAGATTTCATTACCATATTAATGTATATTTGAATATAGCTACTACTTTTCACATCTTCAGTTTATCCCCTTTTCAATCTATGTTAATCATTTAGTGAAGCAAAATTTGCCACTTCCAAAATGTTTCTCTTTGACATTAGCATTATTTTAAGCTGATCATTTATAAGAAACAGAAGACTGTGGAAGTTTTCTTTTTTCTTTTTTTTAAACTCTCTTAACTATTCAAAATAAAAAAAAAAATTTAGATGAAAGGCCTGATCCAGAAAGAACTGTATCACCGGGGATATCTACAAAGAATATGGACTAGGTATGATAGGCAGAATTCAGCAGGGCCTGAAGACCAAAGTCCTCTCTTTGTTATTTTGTCTCTGCATGGTATAGTAGATATTTGTTTACTAAACAGTTTATTATGATTATAATTACCATGTAAACTGACTTCCTTCTCTTTAAAGTCCCAAACCCCTACCCACTTCTCCTTCTCTTAAATGGCATATAAGCTTCAATTGTCCAACCTGTCTTTAGGTTTCATACCATTATGGAACCCTCATATTTACGTAATTTAATTTTCTCCCATTATGCATGTCAGCATAATTCTTAGGCCATCCAAAAGAGCTAAGGAGAATAGAGGAAAGGTGTTTTTTTTTTTTTTTTTCCTACTCTACAGTCTCAATAGAGGCTTCTCAGGTGGCTCAGTGGTAAAGAATCTGCCTGCCAATGCAGGAGATGCAAGAGACCTGGATCCTGGCTCAGGACAATCCCCTGGAGAAGAAAATGTCAATCCACTCCAGTATTCTGGCCTTGAAAATCCCATGGATAGAGGAACCTGGTTAGCTACACGCCATAGAGTCACAAAAAGTTGAACACAAATAAGCACACATGCACAATCTCAAAAACAATTGTAATTATGCATATTTCTACATATGGAAGGATGGAATAACTTTTCATTACTCAATCATACAACAAAACTTAATTTGCAGTTCATTATCTGTGATACAATTATTGCTACATGGTTGCAAATGTTTACCCTCTGGCTTCACACATTTTTCTGTGTGATTCTGCCACTCCTTTCATCAAGATGGAAATACTATTTTCCACCTTGAGATTTACTTTGTCAAATAGAATGTCCTAGAAGTGACAGTTTGCCAATTTAAAATCCAGTTTTCAGGAGACCTTGCATACTTCTGTTCTCTCTATACCCTGATATCACAATGTGAATAGCCTACAATATGCTGCAAAACAGCTGGTCTAGTCATCTACATTGTCACATCTGACAGCTGACCCAGGATTAAATGTGAATGAGGCCGCTCTAGACCAGCCTTAACCAACCAAACTATTAGCTGACCACAGATGCCTGGGTGAGCTCAAGTGAGGTCAGCCAAGTCTAGCCCTGATAGCAGAACTGCTTAGATGAGACAAAGACAAAAATGACAAGCCAAATAGAGGCTGTTGTTTAAATGTGTAGTCCTCAAATTTTTGGCACCAGGACAATTTTGTGGTAGACAATTTTTCCATTAAAGAAGGGGAGATGGTTCAGGTAGTAACGCAAGCAATGGAGAGAGGCAGATGAAGCTTTGCTCTCTTTGCCTGCTGCTCATCTCCTGCTGTGTGGTCTGGTTCTTAAGTGCCCAGGGTTTGGGTATCCGTGGTTTAAACTAATGGATTTGGGGGGAATCATTTGTTATGGCACTTTACCACTAGCACCACCTGGGAAACCCATGAAGAGCCCTGGAGTGGGTAGCCATTCCTTTCTCCAAGGGATCTTCCTGAACCAGGGATTGAACTCATATTTCTCTGGCATTGCAGGCAAATTCTGTACCATTTGAGCCATCAGGAAAGCCCGATTTATTATGCACCAACAGCAAAATGAAACAAAGTCCCTCAGGATGGACTCAGTAGAGCCGTCCAATACTTCCTAACACAAGAGATCCTTTCCCCATCTCAGTAACATCTGTTGAAATTTCATCCTTTAAGGCCAACGACCAGAAATGCTGCTAGGTTACGAGAACTGCTGTCCAACCACTAGGTTTACTGTTAGATCCTAGTTCATACTGAATGTCAGTTTCATTGTCTTGCAATTTTTTGGTATTCTTTATAATCTAATGCATCTTAACTTTGAACTCTTCTTTTGAAATAACCCAAATATATCATTTTAGGAAGCTAGCATAGTGATATTGTAAGCTACATGAATAGCACAAGTCCGTAAAGATTGAAGCTACTTATGTTAGATATCTAGGGAATAGGTAAAGGTAATAGATTCTTCTACATTCCTCTAGATATACTTAAAAATAAAAATTAAAAAAAAGACTTTGTATTGGAATTCCCAAGAGGATGAGATTGTATCAGTCACAGGTGGTTTCTAGGGAAAATTATCTAGCAAAATAAAAGGTCTAATTAAGAATTCTCTCTTCCAGTGTGACTTGTATTCACACATGTGAACCCAATACAATACAATGTGTCAATTATTTGTCAAAAAGTAATTATATTTCTAATGCTTGGAATTTGTTTCTATAAATTGTTGATTTAGGGTAATCCCACATGACTTGGAGCAACTAAACCCCTGCATCACAACTCCTGAGGCTTTGCTCTAGAGCCTGGGATCTGCAACTAGTGAGCCCACGTGCCACAACTACTGAAGCCCTAGAGCCTATACATCGAAACAAGAGAAACCACTGCAGTCAGAAGCCTGAGCACTGCAACTAGAGAGTAGCCTCTGCTTGCAACAACTAGAGAAAAAAATCCATGCAGCAACGAAGATCCAGCACAGCCAAATAAATAAAATTAAAAAGAAAACTATTAATATACAGAATTTCTATTATTTTTTAAGTATAAAGCATTTTTTTCTAAATTTTGGGGTTAACGACCTTACTGCCATACACCATCATGCATTAAGGGACACATGTTTTGTAGGGTAATTCCTTCTAAGGCACAGCAAGGGTCTACCTAGGTTCAAGTTTGTAAACCCCCAGAAACCGAACATTACTGACAGCACAAAGGGATATTCAGCATTGCAATCAACTCCAGATTGCCAAATCTCATCATTTATGGAACTCTTGCCTGCTTGAATTTTCCCCAACAGTATACACTGATGAACATTCTTCTTTGGCATTTCTACCCCTCTGACTCAAGAATAGCTCTCAGGGTACATTCTCGTTTTCTTTGACAGCATTCATACATTTTAATTTATTTCCTTTATCTTTTGACATGCCTAAGTTAAAACCATCCTTTAATAAAAACTTTAAAAACTTTTGGTATATACTTGCATATAGATTTAGTTTTTAAAATTTCTGCTATTTCTAAAGAACATTTACCTTCTCATTCATAGTATTTATGTGTGATTCTTCTCTCTGTGAATTGCCAGTTACTTGACTATTTTATGAGCCCTTAATGAACCAGACTGTCTTTTTGTTGACCAAATCTATACATTTCTTGTTACTATATTTGCTGCTACTGCAACAAATAATATTTTTATTTGCATTCTGGTTAAGACCTCCCTTAGTTATTTCTGGATTGTCTAGTTGTTCCTTTTTTTTTTTTTTTTTTTAGCTTAATTTAATTTGTTAATTTAATTTAATTTTTTTTTTTTGCCTTTTCAAAATTTTATTTTATATTGGAGTATAATTGATTAGCAATGTGTTGGTTTCAGGTGTATAGCAAAATTATTCCATTATACATATACATGTATCTATTTTTTCAAATTATTTTCCAACTTATATTGTTACAAGGTACTGAATAGAGTTCCCTGTACTATACAGTATGTCCTTGTTAGATATCTGTTTTAATACAGCACTGTGTACACATCAAAAATAAACTCAAAATGGATTAAAGACCTGAATGTAAAACCAGATATTGTAAAACTTTGAGGAAAATATAGGCAGAACACTCTTTGACATAAATTGCAGCAATATCTTTTTTCTATCTATCTCCTAGAGTAATGGAAATAAAAACAAAAATAAACAAATAGGACCTAGATAAACTCCCTTTTCATAGCAAAGGAAACCATAAACAAAATGAAATGACAACCCATAGAATGGGAGAAAATATTTGCAGGTGAAGCAACCAACAAGTGATTAATCTCCAAATCATACAAATAGCTCATGAAACTCAGTATCAAGAAAACAAGGAACCCCATCAAAAAACGGGCAGACCTAAATAGACATTTCTCCAAAGAAGACATGAAGATAACCAGAAAGTGAAATCGCTCGGTCCTGTCTGACTCTTCGAGACCCCATAGACCATAGCCTACCAGGCTCCTCCATCCGTGGGATTATCCAGACAAGAATACTGGAGTGGTTTGCAATTTCTGTCTCCAGGGGATCTTCCTGGCCCAAGGATCAAACCCCAGTCTCCCACATTGTGAGCAGATGCTTTACCCTCTGAGCCACCAGGGAAGCCCATAAAAAGATACTCAACATAGCTACTCAACATCCTGCAATTCCACTCCTGGATATACATCTAGAAAAAAAAAAAAACTAATTCAAAAAGATGGGGCTTCCCATCTTCCCATCTCTATCCATCTACATAGACAGATGCAGAAAACAAGGTATGTGTGTGCAATCACTCAGTCGTGTTTGACTCTTTGCAACCTCATGGACTGCAGCCTGCCAAGCTCCTCTGTCTATGGAATTTTCCAAGCAAGAATACCTGAGTGGGTTGCCATTTCTTACTCCAGGGGATTTTCTTGACTCAGAGATCAAACCTGCATCTCTTGCATCTCCTCCATTGGCAGGAAGGTTCTTTACCACTGAACCACCTGGGAAACCCTGGAAAATAGATATAGATATGTTACCCAGCCATAAAAAACATAACGAAATGTTGCCATTTGCAGCAATTTGTGGAAGGACCTAGAGAAAATATTATACTTAGTGGAATAAGACAGAAGGCAAATACTATATGATATAATTCTACTTACATGTGGACACTACAAAATAATACAAGTGAATGTATATACAAAATAGAAACAGAATCACAAACATAAAAGACAAACATGTTTACCAAAGGGGAGAGGGAAAGTGGAAGGAACTAGTCAGAGGACTGGGATTGACAGATATAAACCACTATACATAAAAGAGAAAAGCAACAAGACTTAGGTACAGCAGAGGGAATTATACCTTATAATGGAATACAACCTGCAAAAAGTTGAATCACTATATATTATAAATCTGAAACTGTGGTATTGTACATTATCAACTATACTTCAAAAAAATGATAGTTGATAGTAAATAATAGGGAGAAAAGTAACACAGCGAGCAGTACTGACTGTGAAAGGAGCTGTAATTTTAAATAGAGGTCCCAACGAGGAGATGACCTTTGATCAAAGACGTGAAAGGGGCAAGGTAGCTCACGTGGAGATCTGAGAGTAGGGCACTCCAGGCAGCTGGTGTGCACCGGAATGTCAAGGAGCCAGAAGATTGGCACAGAGGAAGGTCTAGGTAGCAGCAGTGTGAAATGAGACGAGTGTCCAAGGAGGAGCTGAACTCTGAGAGCCTTGAGGGTTTCAGTGGGACTTTGGCTTTTAATCTCCATGGGATCAGAAAATATTAGAGGATTCTGCAGTGAGAGGAAAGATGATTTTCAGTTACATATCTACTGTTTTGAAACTAGAGTTCAGTTCAGTTCAGTTCAGTCGCTCAGTCGTGTCCGACTCTTTGCGACCCCATGGACTGCAGCACACTGGACTTCCCTGCCCATCAATTCCTGGAGCTTGCTCAAACTCACATCCATCGAGTCAGTGATGCCATCCAACCATCTCATCCTCTGTCATCCCCTTCTCCTCCTTCCTTCAATCTTGCCCAGCATAGGGGGACAAGTACAGAAGGTAGAAAATCAGTTAGAACACTAAAGAAATAACCCCAACAATATTATTAAGAATATTTAATGGTGCACTAAGCCAGAAGATTAGTTTTGGAAGAGGATAGGGAAGGGAAGTGAGCTGAGTGGTTGGAAAAGGGGTATAATAAAAAGAGAAAGGCCAAAGATGAAGCTAAGAGTTTAGCCTGATTAGAAGGCAATGGCACCCCACTCCAGTATTCTTGCCTGGACAATCCCATGGATGGAGGAGCCTGGTGGGCTGCAGTCCGTGGGGTCGCTAACAGTTGGACAGGACTGAGCGACTTCACTTTCACTTGTCACTTTCATGCATTGGAGAAGGAAATGGTAACCCACTCCAGTGTTCTTGCCTGGAGAATCCCAGGGACAGAGGAGACTGGTGGGCTGCCATCTATAGAGTTGCACAGAGTCAGACTTGACTGAAGTGACTTAGCGGCAGCAGCAAAAGCTGAAAAATGTAGTGTCATTTGTGAAAATGAGGAAAATAAAAAAGAATAAATTAGAGATGGAATTATTTGTATGATTTTGATATGTTAAATTTGTAGACAATGCAGTAGATTTGTGGATTGTATTTGAATCTTTTATTCTGAGGTTCAGAGGAAAATTTGACATTATCAGGAGCATGAATATAAATTCAAAACAAAAGAAATCTAAGAAATGATATTTCTTTGAAACACTCTAAATATAAAAATAGGAGAGATGAGGAGAGTCAACAAAGAGCCTGGGGGTAAGCGGCAATGAAGAAAATTATTGGAAGGGAGTCCTGAAAGCCAACTGAAGAAAATGATTGAAGGGGTTGCCAGGGGCCAACCATAAGATGTTGTTTCTAAAACAAATAAGACGAGTATGGAGAATTAACATCAAATTTAGCCAAGTGAGCCTCACCATTGACCACAACATTTGTGCAGAGAAGTAGGAGAATATGATTTATTGTTAAAGGTCCTCATGGGAATAAAAGAGGAATTGGAGGTAGTGTATACAAGCAAGTTCTATACATTCCACTCTATGCTCTAAGAATTAACAGAAATAGAACAGTAAGTAGATAGGAATATGGATGCAAGAGAGATTCATTTCATTTTGTTTTATTTTACTTTAAATATTTGAAGATCACACTGTGATTATAAGTTGATGAGAGTGAGGTATTAGAGGAAATAATTGATGATGCTAGACATAGAGAGGAAAATTGATAAAGCCGTGTTCTTGAGTGGTCACCCAATATGAAAATAAAGGCCCAAGCAAACTTGCTGCCATTATTAAGGAGTACAGACACTTCATCTGAAGAAAAGGGGGAGGAGAAAGAATATGAAAACAGGTAGAGGTAATGGGAAGATAGGAACAATAAAACAGGAAGGAAGACCTTTAGGTGACATGAAGACAAAAGCTAGTGTTGTCTAGATAAGTGTGAGCTTATGACTTAGTGCTACAGTTCTAAAAATGAGATTCAGTTACACCAGTGGGGACAGCCCCAAGACTTTTTCAGGGTGCCAACAATCCTCCCTTTTTAAACTATCTTTGTATATTGCAATCAAATAATAAAATAGAAGATGATATGAGAATCCTAACTGGTACCAAGGCATACATTAATATACTTGCAAAATTGGAAATAGAGTTTCTCACTACTAGGTTTTTGTTTTCATAAGTACACTTGTTTCTCATAAAAATGCTATTTTACAAGCTTTGTATTGATTAGTGACTGAATCATACCATCTAGTCTTACTCTAACCAAAAAAAAAAAAAAAGTGTATGCTTAAGAAAAACACTAATAATAATAGTAATTGTGGGCAGCAATAATATACTGAATACTGTAATAAACACCATATAGTTTATTACTTCTTTTTTTTCATTTATTTTTATTAGTTGGGGGCTAATTGCTTTACAATATTGTAGTGGTTTTTGCCATACATTGACATGAATCAGCCATGGATTTACATGTGTTCCCCATCCTGAACCCCCCTCCCACCTCGCTCCCCATCCCATCCCTCTAGGTCTTCCCAGTGCACCAGGCCTGAGCACTTGTCTCATGCATCCAACCTGGGCTGGTGATCTGTTTCACCCTCGATAGTATACTTGTTTCAATGCTGTTCTCTCAGAATATCCCACCCTCAACTTCTCCCCCAGAGTCCCAAAGTCTGTTCTGTACATCTCTGTCTCTTTTTCTGTTTTGTATATAGGGTTATCGTTACCATCTTTCTAAATTCCATATATATGTGTTAGTATACTGTATTGGTCTTTATCTTTCTGGCTTACTTCACTCTGTATAATGGGCTCCAGTTTCATCTATCTCATTAGAACTGATTCAAATGAATTTTTTTAACGGCTGGGTAATATTCCATAGTGTACATGTACCATAACTTCCTTATCCAGTCGTCTGCTGATGGACATCTAGGTTGCTTCCATGTCCTGGCTATTATAAACAGTGCTGTGATGAACACTGGGGTACACGTGTCTCTTTCAGATCTGGTTTCCTTGGTGTGTATGCCCAGGAGTGGGATTGCTCGGTCATACGGCAGTTCTATTTCCAGTTTTCTAAGGACTCTCCACACTGTTTTCCATAGCAGCTATACTAGTTTGCATTCCCACCGACAGTGTAAGAGGGTTCCCTTTCCTCCACACCCTCTCCAGCATTTATTGCTTGTAGACTTTTGGATAGCAGCCATCCTGACTGGTGTGTAATGGTACCTCATTGTGGTTTTGATTTGCATTTCTCTGATAATGAGTGATGCTGAGCATCTTTTCATGTGTTTGTTAGCCATCTGTATGTCTTCTTTGGAGAAATGTCTGTTTAGATCTTTGGCCTATTTTTTGATTGGGTCATTTATTTTTCTGGAATTGAGCTGCAGGAGTTGCTTGTATATTTTTGAGATTAATCCTTTGTCTGTTTCTTCATTTGCTATTATTTTCTCCCATTCTGAAGGCTGTCTTTTCACCTTGCTTGTAGTTTCCTTTGTTGTGCAAAAGCTTTTAAGTTTCATTAGGTCCCATTTGTTTATTTTTGCTTTTATTTCCGATATCCTAAGAGGTGGGTCACAGAGGATCTTGCTGTGATTTATGTCGGAGAGTGTTTTGCCTATGTTCTCCTCTAAGAGTTTTATAGTTTCTGGTCTTACATTTAGATCTTTAATCCATTTTGAGTTTATTTCTGTGTATGGTGTTAGAAAGTGTTCTAGTTTCATTCTTTTACAGGTGGTTGACCAGTTTTCCCAGCACCACTTGTTTAAAAATTGAAAGCATTTCCCCTAAAGTCAGGAACAAGACAAGGGTGCCCACTCTCACCACTACTATTCAACATAGTTTTGGAAGTTTTGGCCACAGCAATCAGAGCAGAAGAAGAAATAAAAGGAATCCAGATAGGAAAAGAAGAAGTGAAACTCTCACTGTTTGCAGATGACATGATCTTCTGCATAGAAAATCCTAAAGACTCTACCAGAAAATTACTAGAGCTAATCAATGAATATAGTAAAGTTGCAGGATATAAAATTAACACACAGAAATCCCTAGCATTCCTATACACTAACAATGAGAAAACAGAAAGAGAAATTAAGGAAACAATACCATTCACCATTGCAACAAAAAGAATAAAATACTTAGGAGTATATCTACCTAAAGAAACAAAAGACCTATACATAGAAAACTATAAAACACTGATGAAAGAAATCAAAGAGGACACAAATAGATGGAGAAATATACCATGTTCATGGATTGGAAGAATCAGTATTGTGAAAATGAGTATACGATGCAAAGCAATCAATAGATTCAATGCAATCCCTATCAAGCCACCAATGGTATTCTTCACAGAACTAGAACAAATAATTTCACAATTTGTATGGAATTTTATTACTTCTAAAGCAGGGATTTAAACATTTTCACAATAAGTTTACATTATTAAATTTTGACATGAGAAAAGATATATTAAAATTGGGGGGAGCATTAAAGCTCTTTAATATTGTCAAGCAATATTGTGAATAAATTGCATGCAGGCAAGACTAATCACTAGTGCCCTGTCCAGAGTGCTCTTCTGAGTTATTTCCACTTTCCATTGACTTTTAAGCTATTTTCAGTCTTACATACTATAGGAATATGTTTGTCATACAAATTATCCTTATCTATAGAAATATAAATAGATTTTATTGTGTCTGGTAGAGATGCAACTGATCATTGCCTTGTGGATATTAGCTACTTTTGCATCTAGTTATAAATTCATTCCAGCATTCTGTATTGCCCAAACATGTGTGTTCTTTAAATGCTCCATTGAATTGGTTTTAGTATTCTATTGGCTTCCTCACTACTTAATGAGTAAAATTGTTGGCAGTGTTTATTTTATATGCTTGTTTATTTTATGTTTGTGAAAGCCATATATTATTTTTTTAATATATTTTTGAATGATATTGTGCCAAAAATATACTTCCTTCAAATAAGTCAACAATAAAAAATCTTTTAAGATGATACTGAAAAAGACAAGTGGTTCTCAGACATGCACAGAACATTGCATCTTCCATGTATTTCACAGTTTAAAACTCAGGACGCAAGTGCACTTTGGTCAAGGGGGAATGTTAGTAGAGAGGAGAGAGTGAACACGGCTAATGCTGCTGCTGCTGAGTCGCTTCAGTCGTGTCCGACTCTGTGCGACCCCATAGACGGCAGCCCCCCAGGCTCCCCCGTCCCTGGGATTCTCCAGGCAAGAACGCTGGAGTGGGTTGCCATTTCCTTCTCCAATGGATGAAAGTGAAAAGTGAAGTGAAGTCGCTCAGTCGTGTCCGACTCTTCACGACGCCATGGGCTGCAGCCCACCAGGCTCCTCCGTCCATGGGATTTTCCAGGCAAGAGGACTGGAGTGGGGTGCCATTGCCTTCTCTGAGAGTGAACACTAAAGACTTTCAAAACCAAACAAAGCTGGTTTATGACCTCATCATTTCGTGAAGGACATTTTAACAACAAAAAATAGAAGACATTAATTTAAAGTAAAAATAGCTTTTTAATATACATAGCTTACATTTGTGAGAGCTTATTTCATCACTTTTATTTTTATGCACACTGGTGAAAACATTATCAAAGGTTACCGTTGGGCCAAACACCAAATTTAGAGAAATTGACGTTTAATAAGACACTTTGATGATTCAGGCTGTTTCTGACCTTCTTTAATTAGCAGGTACATATAATTGTATTAGTTGTTTCACACTGCATCGTAATATCATCCTCCTCCAGCAGACAGTGAGTTTCAGAAGGCTATTTATTAAAGACTGCTAGCTGTCAAGCAAAATCCCTTTTCCCCATCTACCTTGAAAATAGGTAGAAACTTGGCTGTCTGTCTATATTACATTTCCAGTCTCCCTTGCAATTAGAGTTGTCATGTTTGCTAAGTTTTCACAGATGCAGGTAAGAAGATATAAAATATTCTCTTCATTCCAGGCCCCTTAAGAGAGTGGACTTGCCTCTTCCATGATCTCTTTTTACTTCTGAGCAACTTCAATCTAGTGGAGGCTACCTAGCTGTAACAATGTAGTCAGGGATGGTGAGAAGAGATGAAAAGAACCTGGTTTCTGAAAAGATATGTGGAACAGATCTTTCTGCTTCGAATTATTACACAAGAGAGAAATAAGTTTTCATCTACTTTAAGCTTCAAGCTGGCTCTCTGAATTATGATCATCTAGGCTTATCGATGTGAGAGTTGTACTATAAAGAAAGTTGAGTGCCAAAGAATTGATGCTTTTGAACTGTGGTGTTGGAGAAGACTTGAGAGTCCCTTGGACTGCAAGGAGATCCAACCAGTCCATCCTAAAGGAAATCAGTCCTGGATATTCACTGGAAGGACTGATGTTGAAGCTGAAACTCCAATACTTTGGCCACTTGATGCAAAGAACTGACTCATCTGAAAAGACCCTGATGTTGGGAGAGATTGAGGGCAGGAGAAGGGGACGACAGAGGATGAGATGGCTGGATGGCATCACCGACTCAATGGACATGAGTTTGAGTAAACTCTGGGAGTTGGTGATGGACAGGGAGGCCTGGTGTGCTGCAGTCCATGGGGTTGCAGAGTCGGACACGACTTAGCAACTGAACTGAACTGAGGCCTATGTTAAATAATAAAAGATGGAACTATATTTTATCTATTTTAATATCTCAATATGCTAGGGTGATGATTGGTATATAAATCTACAATTGATGCTTCTCAAATTAATAAATAAATCAAATGTTAAGTCACAACTACATGATAAATATATTGGTATGGATATTTAAGTGGGTTTTTTTTTACTCAATTTTAATAATGGTTATGCAAAGGTAATGTTCGGTGTAACAGCATTACATGGTCTTGTTATAAATACTAAATAGTATAATGATTATAACCATTCTTTGCCTTATAAATTATGATGATTATTATTATGCTGTTCATTTATAAAAGTAGAAATTGAGGCTTAATTTCACAATTAGTGATTTTGAGAAGTTAAGTGACTTTCCAAAGCTTGAACAGATAGTTATCATGGATACCGAATTTGAACCCCCACTATATTAATATTAATTCATTCAGAGGATAATATTTAAGTTGCATATCATATTTGCATAAGTGGCTGTTTTAAAACAAGGATTTATATAGAAGCTTAGTCAATCCCAATGTATTTTTCTCTCAAAGGCTGCATTTTCAGAGACAAAGAAATTATCAAGATAACTTTTATAATCCAACCTGCTCAAAATTTTATAAATTGATCTACTCTCCTCCTACCCCAATTCCCATACACAATTATTTCAAATCCATAGCACAGTGTAAAATAAAGTACTTTCTTCTGGAAACATTTCTGATCCCTTCTTTATGAAAGTGTGAAATTTGAGATTGAATATATGAGGGTCAAAAATGTGTCAGCTGCTAACAGAGCTAACTTCTTAATGGAGTCTAATTCTCTTATTTCTATGACCAAAGCATTCCAAATCATCACACTGACTCCTCTGCCCACATACTCTTTGGACAATGCTATTTTCTCTGAAACATATAGGGAATACCTCATCTAGTTTGCTTCTTAGTAACACAAAGCCTGGCTGTTTCACTTCTCTATAAGGAAATTGAAAGTAAATATCCATCATAGTCAGAGACTGTCTTTTTAACATTGTTATACATTGTTTTCACCATGTTTGGAATATACTAGGCATTTTTCTTTGTGAGTTTATTCTGTTTTTTCTATTGATTACCTTTTTCTTTACTCACTTGTATATAAGATGGTATATCATACATTGAAATAGGCTTTCATTATTTTTCCTGTAAATTATTTTACCTTTATACACTACCTTCATCATTGCAACATGCATTTGCATATTTTAACTTTCCACGTGAAAGCTTAAGAATATGATTTTAGCACCTTCCATTTGAATCACAATTTCAGCCTGATTCAGGAGGCTGATTCTGGTTGAGAGCATCCTCAACCAGACAAGTACACAACGGCAAAGGATCCCTTCCAACATTGTAGAGCCAAGGAGACTTGTAGATTATTATTGACTTTAATTATCACTCCCATAAGCTGTAATATTCTTTACCTTTGGTTGAAGCAGCACTCCACAGAGTGTGAAATTCTCTGCTTTTGAAAATATCCAGTAAATGAAACGAATCACTTCCAATCTGCTGTAACAACTGAACACCCACTGATAAGTATAAGCAAGGGGCAAATTTATCATCACCAATAGAAAATAGGCTTTTTGAAAGTGAGATTTGAGACATCTAGCCAGTTGCTTACTACCAGCAGTGATCAGCAAAACCAAATCCACTTTCATTTTAAATTCACAGGCATTTTATCCTCCTTGATGGGTATTCAGGTCAATAAAAAAACACAGTTCTTTTTCTATGTTTGTACTTTATTTATTGCCATGAAATATAAACACTAAAATATCAAAATAAATTGTTTTCATAGTTATAATTGTTAATTTCCAGTCCTATTCTCATCCACAATGTCTGTATTTTTTTTTTCCTTCTGTCAGTTGCTTTCAGTACAAATCAGATCTAAGGATTTGAATAGACTCCAGTTAATCTCTCCTCCAAAGGCCCAACTCAGATAGTCCTGATTTATTTGCCTCATAAGGTAAGGCTTATAATAAACAAACTGCACAAAGATATATGCTATACAGACTGAAATCAGTGCACAGTGTTTCACTTCTTGATATTACCCCTGGGTTTCAACAAGCCCTTTGATTCTCATAATGAGACCACAGTGAATTGCTTTCTGGTTCCTTGCTCTGAATTTCAGATCTAAAGAGAAAAGACTATTAAAGAAAGATAATAGGAAGAAGAGAAGAAACTGTATCTCAAAAACTGTTACATATATATTTAGAGTTTTCAGACATATAGTAAAACATTTTCATTCTTTATTTTAGCTATCTAAATAATATGACAGAATTTTTATTATAAACAAAAATATTCAAAAACATTTTTGTTTAGGTCAGTAAATTTACTTTCAAAATGCATTTAGCATGGCTATTTAGCCTAAAAATCAACATTGACAAGGACATCAGATTTCCTCGTTTATATTAATTCCTATTGAAAGGGCTGGGAGGTTTTCTCCAGCATGATGTTCTCATTTCAAAGTCCAAAAGAAATGATTGACTTATTATTATATTAAAAATAAAGCTATGGTTGACTTATTGCTGTATTAAAAATTCTGCATTTGTCTGTAATGTAGCAGGTAGTCAGTGATATGGCAGAAATGTATGAACACAAGACTGTCATTTACTGACGTTTGATGTCACATTTTTTGTGTGTGCCTGCAATTTGTAAATCTTGTAGTTCTCAAAATTATAGGTATGAAAACCACAAACTAAATCAAATCAGAGAAAAACAACTGTGAAATCAGTTTCTTTTGGTTTGACTGCCTTGTTTCTACTGATGTTGGAAATGGAAGAAGTTGTGGTGGTTTTATAAATGATAGAATAGCTTGTATCTTAAAAACAGGTTTTAAAGCTTTTCTTCTTAAAGAAAATAATTTTTTTATTTTCTCATGTGAGTGGACTTCACCGTAGAGCAAATCAGCAATCAGAATACTTACAGCAAGCTCTACACATTTTAATGTCATGGGTATTCATAAAGATCATTTCAATAATCATATATATTTCATACAATTGTACACTTCTTGTCCTCTGTATTTTGGAAACAACTGTTCTAACATGGTATATGAAATGGCACAATATTGCATTTCAGATAGTGTATGAATTTCTAGGGGTAAAAAAAAAGTATGAGGAAAAAATAAATATAAACATTGTTAAATGACACCAAAGGGAATGATTTTGTTTTAAACAAGTATATCAAGTGATATGTAGAACATTTCCAGAATAACACTTTCTGATTTCTTAGAACAATAATTCAACCATATATTAGATCAAGTAATTCCATATCAAGAACATTTCAGAGTGGGCAGTCCTCTTGCCAGCAAGCTGAGCTGTGTTCTAACAACGGCAGGTACCTTGTTTCCCACCATGTAAGATTAAATATGCAGATATTCTCTGTATTATGGCCCTTTAGGGTACATGGAGACTTGCCAATTGTGCTATTATGATAAGAGCCAGGAGCCAATTGCCTTCAAACCGTATTTTTTAAGATAGAGAGCATTATCCAGAAGCAGTCAAAATGACAAGGTGCTAAGTATATGAACAGGATGAACATCCGGTGGAGAAGTTTAAAGGAATACGACTGCAATAAAAACTGGTAAAAACTGCCAAGTGATTTAGGTGGTGAACTATCTTCAAGTTTTAAACACTTTGAGAGAGGATGTGTGAATTACTGTTCCAATTCTATGGTATTTTTTGAGAGAAATAGGAATATGACTAGACTGCATTTGCTCTTGAAATACTTTCAAATTTGGTCTGGGTGAAATAAAAATGGCATGAAAATGTCAGCTGAGCCTTTGAAGATTTAGGGTATGCTACTCTGAGATTTAGGTGATGGCAGGTATCAGTAACCTAAGCAGTTCATTTCATTCTCCAATTTTATCTTCAAGGAAAACTTTTTTAGACATAACTCATAAGAAGAAGAATTAAGAGCCCTTCTCCTAATAACCATTCTGTCAAAGACCAATTTAGGTAGAAATGCTTATGTAGGATTTCTAAGAGAAGATTTTAGGGAATCAGTTCAAAAATATAACTCAAATCCAGATCCACAACGCATTCTTCTTTAGCTCATTCATCCAATGAACATTCTGTTATTGTTGGTCACTTTTAGTACAGCTGAAACATTTAAATACAGATTTTTTTTCTTGAATTGTAACCAATTTTGCAGTTGTAGCAAGATGAATTTTCACTTATTGTGACTACTAATGTATAGCAAAGAAGATCAATGGAAGTGACTAATAGGTCTTCCATTGATCTTTGGAAGATCTGATGCTGAAGCTGAAGCTCCAATACTTTGGCCCCCTGATGCAAAGAGCTGTCTCATTAGAAAAGACGCTGAGTCTGGAAAAGATTGAAGACAGGAAGAGTAGGAGATGACAGAGAATGAGATGATTGGACGGCATCACCAACTCAATGGACCTGAGTTTGAGTAAACTCTGGGAGATGAAGGACAAGGAGGCCTGGCGTGCTGCAGTTCATGGGGTCACAAAGAGTTGGACACAACTGAGCAACTGAACAACAATAACACTGGATGAGATGCTTTATAAAAAATAAATTACTACTACTTAGGGTCTCCTTCACATTTTAGGTCCCTCACTGGCAAATAAAAATTCAAAGTAAGAGAATAATAAGACTTGAAGAATGAATAGTTCTTGGATATGAGGACTGTGTTCCTATCCTGTCACTCAGACTTGCAAGTAGTGTGACAAACTATAGTAATTTTTCAAACAGCATGTATAAAGCAAACTAAGATGAGACCAAGATGTTAGAAGAATGATGTGGAGTTAGTTGATACTGAAAGTGGCTATTTGGAGTTTGGTATATGAAAAATTTGAAATTATATTAAGTTATTTTCCATGTTACTTTTAAAAAGCCTCTTCTCTGTATGCAAGGTCCTCATTATTAAAGTTCTCCCTGAATGTCATACTTCATGGAAAGTGCCTCAAACCGCATAGTCTGAAACATGTCTCCCTAAGTTCCCACAGTCTTTTATTTGTACCTCTTCCCTAAAACTCTCACGGTCCTGGAACCCTTTCATTGTTGTTGTTCAGTAGCTAAATCCTGTCTGACTCTCTGTGACCCCATGGACTGCATCCTGCCAGGCTTCCCTGTCCTTCACCATCTCCTGGAGTCTGCTCAAAATCATGTCCATTGAGTCGGTGATGCCATCCAAACATCTCGTCTTCTGTCATGCCCTTCTCCTCCTGCCCTCAACCTTTCCCAGCATCAGGGCCTTTTCCAATGAGTGGACTTTTCATATCAGGTGCCCATTCACATCTTTCTTTGAGTTCTTAGAGAACAGAGGCCATATCTTGCTACTATTTTATCCACAGTACTGTTTGCACATATTTCTCAATAATTTTTCAATAAATTTAAATATTATGTACTTGATCTTTTGCATAAAAATAAATACACTTAGAAAACAAAATAGATTCTATCCTTAAACAATACAATAAGTATTTTCTAATAATTTTGAAAAAGCAGAATTAATCTCAAGACTTAATCAACTAAAGACAAAAATATTTCAGCTCTGAAAATAAAACACTAAGATTTAAAATGAAAAATAAACAGCAAGAGTTTCACTTTTTCTTTTCCTATCTGGATTCGTTTTACTTCTTTTTCTGCTCTGATTGCTGTGGCCAAAACTTCCAACACTACGTTGAATAGTAGTGGTGAGAGTGGGCACCCTTGTCTTGTTCCTGATTTTAGGGGAAATGCTTTCAACTTTTCACCATTGAGGGTAATGCTTGCTGTGGGTTTGTCATATATAGCTTTTATTATGTTGAGGTATGTTCCTTCTATTCCTGCTTTCTGGAGAGTTTTAATCATAAATGGGTGTTGAATTTTGTCAAAGGCTTTCTCTGCATCTATTGAGATAATCATATGGTTTTTATCTTTCAATTTGTTAATGTGGTGTATTACATTGATTGATTTGCAGATATTAAAGAATCCTTGCATTCCTGGGATAAAGCCCACTTGGTCATGGTGTATGATTTTTTTAATATGTTGTTGGATTCTGTTTGCTAGAATTTTGTTAAGGATTTTTGCATCTATGTTCATCAGTGATATTGGCCTGTAGTTTTCTTTTTTTGTGGCATCTTTGTCTAGTTTTGGAATTAGGGTGATGGTGGCCTCATAGGATGAATTTGGAAGTTTACCTTCTTCTGCAGTTTTCTGGAAGAGTTTGAGTAAGATAGGTGCTAGCTCTTCACTAAATTTTTGGTAGATTTCAGCTGTGAAGCCATCTGGTCCTGGGCTTTTGTTTGCTGGAAGATTTCTGATTACAGTTTCGACTTCCTTGCTTGTGATGGGTCTGTTAAGATCTATTTTTTTCTGGTTCAGTTTTGGAAAGTTATACTTTTCTAAGAATTTGTCCATTTCTTCCAAGTTGTCCATTTTATTGGCATAGAGCTGCTGGTAGTAGTCTCTTATGATCCTTTGTATTTCAGTGTTGTCTGTTGTGATCTTTCCATTTTCATTTCTAATTTTGTTAATTTGGTTCTTTGTTTCTTAATGAGTCTTGCTAATGGTTTGTCAATTTTGTTTATTTTTTCAAAAAACCAGCTTTTAGCTTTGATTTTTGCTATGGTCTCTTTAGTTTCTTTTGCATTTATTTCTGCCCTAATTTTTAAGATTTCTTTCCTTCTACTAACCCTGGGGTTCTTCATTTCTTCCTTCTCTAGTTGTTTTAGGTGTAGAGTTAGGTTATTTATTTGACTTTTTTCTTGTTTCTTGAGGTAAGCCTGTCATGCTATGAACCTTCCCCTTAGCACTGCTTTTACAGTGTCCCATAGGTTTTGGGTTGTTTTGTTTTCATTTCCATTCATTTCTATGCATATTTTGATTTCTATTTTTATTTCTTCTATGATTTGTTGGTTATTCAGAAGTGTGTTATTTAGCCTCCATATATCACTCATTATCAGAGAAATGCAAATCAAAACCACAATGAGGTACCATTACACGCCAGTCAGGATGGTTGCTATCCAAAAGTCTACAAGCAATAAATGCTGGAGAGGGTGTGGAGAAAAGGGAACCCTCTTACACTGTTGGTGGGAATGCAAACTAGTACAGCCGCTATGGAGAACAGTGTGGAGATTTCTTTAAAAACTGGAAATGGAATTGCTATATGACCCAGCAATCCCACTCCTGGGCATACACACTGAGGAAACCAGATCTGAAAGAGACACGTGCACCCCAATGTTCATCGCAGCACTGTTTATAATAACAAGGACATGGAAGCAACCTAGATGCCCATCAGCAGATGAATGGATAAGGAAGCTGTGGTACATATACACCATGGAATATTACTCAGCCATTAAAAAGAATTCATTTGAATCAGTTCTAATGAGATAGATGAAACTGGAGCCCATTATACAGAGTGAAGTAAGCCAGAAAGATAAAGACTAACACAGTATACTAACACATATATATGGAATTTAGAAAGATGGTAATGATAACCCTATATGCAAAACAGAAAAAGAGACACAGATGTACAGAACAGACTTTTGGACTCTGTGGGAGAAGGCGAGGGTGGGATGTTTCGAGAGAACAGCATTGAAATATGTATAGTATCTAGGGTGAAACAGATCACTAGCCCAGGTTGGGTGCATGAGACAAGTGCTCGGGCCTGGTGCACTGGGAAGACCCAGAGGGATCGGGTAGAGAGGGAGGTGGGAGGGGGGATTGGGATGAGGAATATATGCAGATCCATGGCTGATTCATGTCAATGTATGACAAAAACCACTACAATATTGTAAAGTAATTAGCCTCCAACTAATATAAATAAATGAAAAAATAAATAAGTAAAATGAAAAATAACCATTTTTTCAATAACATATTCACAAAGCATTTTAATGTATTTTCTTTCAGTCTTCTGTTATGCTTATTTTTAAAGAGTAGTCATTATACTTTATCTTTATGTAATAACATAATACACATGCTTCCCATGCTACTAGATATTCTTCATAAATATCTTAACAATAGCAGTCTAATCTACCCTATTGGCAGAACAGAAATGACTTAGCTACATTTCTTGTTAATACCGAGTTTCACTTTCCCTATTATGAAGAACAGTGCTACACATACTGTTGTATTAAAAAGTTAAAAACACTGCTTTAAATCTTAAGTTTTAGAAACAGGACCTTCAGTTTTTGCTGAAGTGGCAATTAATGTGGTAACACTAAGGACCTAACAAGACAGAAAAACTGTGGCTGAAATAGGAGGATGATTTTTTAAAAAATATTTTACAGATATATATACATTGTTGAAATTTTACCTAGAATTCAGAGGCAGGAATAATGTCCAAAAAGAAACACATCCTTAGTTGACTTAAAAAGGGTATATATTCTATAAGGCTAAGAAACCGAACTGTACACACCTTTCATACTCAGTACTTGAAGTGGAATGGGAAACTGGAAAACAATTTGTGAAGCCTAAGAACAATACCTAATTAAAGTTTATATACTGAAAAATTACTCAATGTAGGAAACGTTTTACCAAACGTTTATTAGGGAACTGGTGTTTCAGATTATGGACTAGACCCAGACTTATGGGTTCACATCACATTTCTTCTGTTGGTTTGTTGTGTCATTTGAGGGAAGGATTTTTTAACTATTCTGAACCTATTATTGCAGCACCATATAATAATAACTGTCATCTAAGATTGTTGAACATATAAAATAAGCTTATAATTATAATATGAAGTTTGTACAATTCTATTCTAAATATTTTATTTACAGTAATGTGTATACACACATTTGTGTGTGTATGTCTATTTGTGAATATATTGTATATATCTGAAATATATATTATGGCTCTTCTGGCCATGAAATTTCCCAAGTGAGAATACTGTTGTCGGCCACCATTCACTTCTCCAGGGGATCTTCCTGGCTCAGGGATCGAAGTGCTGGAGAAGCAGCACTTCTAGCTACTGTTTAAAAGTATGGATTATGTAGCTAGACTACCTGGGTTTGAAAGCAGCTATCCAACTTTTTGGCTGAATGGCTTTGGACAACTTAGTAAATTTCCTTGTGCCGTTATTTCATCACTGATAAAATGAAATAGTAGTAATACCTATACTTCATGATTATAAAAATTAAATAAATTAATGTTTACAAAGTGCATACATCTGTCACATAAAATCTCTACACTCATTGTTAAATTGATATAATTTAGCAGAATATTATCTAATAAAGAAGACAAAGAGTGATATACACAAATGATGAGTCTGCTACCAATACTCCTCCATTTTAGAAAACCCCTAATGCTTCAGAAATTAAAAGAAAAAAAATAGTAATAGTAACAGTAGATTTACCACATAAACAATGATCTTCATTTTTGTTTCTGTCACTCAAAATGGTGTCATTACTAAAGATTACATACTTCAAATATATAAGAAAATTGCCCAACATTTCAGAAAACTACAAGAAAAACCCTGAAAGGTAAAATACAATTACTCAGTTGGAATATGGCCAGCATTTTGGGGAAAGCAAGGTATCACTGTCACTAATAGGAAAACTGAATGGTAGAAATAGAACTTAACAAAGCAGGACAGTCAGGACAAATAAGCAACACATGCCAAGTAAGGCATAAGGGAGAAAGAATATTATACAAAGTAAAACTCAAAATTTGGACATAAATTAGAAAATGTCTTGCATCTTACTGTGTTACAAAAGCAGTAAGTTGAGAGTATATGTTTTTAAATTGACATCTATGAGACTTAAGTATCCCATAAACATGGAATAGGTTATATTTTACTAGATGGAAACCGCTATTAATGTAGCTTTAGTATTCACCAATACAGCCATATTCACATTTTTAACTGGATAGTTCTTTGTTGTGCAACACCATCTTGCGCAATGTAAGATACCTAACACCATCCTTAGTCTGCACGCACTAGCACCACCCGAACTTGTGATAATCAAAAATGTCTTCTAGTCTTGCCAGATGTGCTCCTGGAGGGGATAAACTACCCCTAGTTGAGATTCTCTGCTTCAACCAATTAGTACTTTGAATGACAACTGAGAAATCGCATAGCTCAGCTCTAACACATTCCCTCCTTTTCACTAGATAAATCAGTGTTCATCTAACGCCCCCTCGAATTGTATCTGTGATTAATAACTCACTTTCTCATGCTCAAATTTTACACTATTGTTAGTAGTTCGTTCTTACATCCATCTCACAGGGGAAATTTTTATCTTTTATAGCTCTGTTTTATTTCTGCTATGTCTTCTTATTCCTTTTTCCTTCCCTAGTTGCTCAGACGGTAAAGAGTCCACCTGCAATGCAGGAGACCCGGCTTAGATCCCTAGGTTTGGAAGATCCCCTGGAGAATGGAATGGCAACCCAGCCTAGTATTCTTGCCTGGAGAATGCCACAGACAGAGGAGCCTGAGGGCTGCAGTCCATGGGGTCACAGAATCAGACATGTCTGAGCAACTAATGCTTTCCTTCCTGAATACCCAAGTACTAGTATGTCATAGCTTTTAGCCCCTTCCAATGTGTCAATAGAGATACTTGTAAACAAGTTTCCAGATGAAATATGAACTGGAGAAAATACACTTAGAAGTATGATTGCACTTTCATCTTTTTTGTTCCAGATCCTATTGTTGTCAGTCGCTCAGTTGTGTCTGACTCTGTGACGCCTTGCACTGCAGCATGCCAGACTTTCCAGCGCTTCACCATCTCCCAAAGCTTGCTCACTCATGTCCAGTAGGTCTGAGCAACTCGTGTTCATTGAGTTGAAATCATATGACCTTTTTTAGAAGCTTTACCTAACTGTCCAGTCATATTTAATTGACGACAAGCACACATGCACTCATTCCCATCTGCTCTGACACTGCATTTACTGTATTTCGTTGCCGTTACTCAGGCACTAAGTCGTGTCCGACTCTCCTTGACCCCTGAACGGCAGCACGCCAGGCTTCCCTGTCCTTCACTCCCTCCTACAGTTTGCTCAAACTCACGTCCATCGAGTCGGTGATGCCATCCAACCATCTCATCCTCTGTCGTCCTCTTCTCCTCCTGCCCTCAATCTTTCCCAGCATCAGGGTCTTTTCTAATGAGTCAGCTCTTTACATCAGGTGGCCGAAGTATTGGAGTTTCAGCTTCAGCATCAGTCCTTCCAATGAATACTCAGGGTTGATTTCCTTTAGGATGGACTGGTTGGATCTCCTTGCAGTCCAAGGGACTCTCAAGAGTCTTCTTCAGCATTCGAACGTATCAATTCTTCAACACTCAGCCTTCTTTGTAGTCCAACTCTCACATCCATACATGACTACTGGAAAAGCCATACCTTTGACTATATGGACCCTTGTTGGCAAGTGATGTCCCTGCTTTTTAATACACTGTCTGGGTTTGTCATACCTTTTCTTCCAAGGAGCACACGTCCTTTAATTTTGTGGCTGAAGTCACCTTCCACAGTGATTTTGTAGCCCAAGAATTGTATGTACTCTATATTTTTAGAGCTCTTAAAAGAGGATGAATTCTAGAGACAACCAATAATTTTATGATAGCTAACAATCCTCATTTATACTTCCCAGCAGAGAAGATAGTCAAAATATTTAACAGTGGGTAGGTCAGAAGCACTGATCAATCAGAACAGATGACTAACCAATGAAACTAGTATCCTGCCATGAAGAACCAGTACAAAACAACTGTACCAGGCAACTCTCACATGTCGTTTTTAAACCTGATTTCAGGATTCCATATTAAGTTCTACTAATTCTCATTTACTCTTCCAGTCTATCCAGACTCTTTTGATCCTGACCATTATTTAATGTAAGCAATGCAAACTAACTCTTTTAATGGTAACAGATAACTGTTTATCTGACTTTGCCCAGAATGAGGAACCTAAAAACACACATCTGAAGTACTGTAGGTTTTATTAGTTTATACTGCACCATAAATTCCAATCACATGGGAATGCATTATCCTTGTTATTCTAACTCCAAACAAGACTATGAACTGCTATGTCAACTATATGTTTTTATTAGTTATTTTCCTCTCATGCAGACCCCTCTGATGCAGGACTTGTCAGCAATCTTGGTATCTTCCAATTTTCATCTTCTTACGGTGATGCAAGAGGTAGTCTTTATTAGTCGGAGTTTCATAGGCTATCACATTTATCCTTCAACTAATTTTTTTTTTTAATCCTAAGTCAGTTTATAGTGTCATAAAATATAAACTTATTTTATGCCAGGCTTTTTCACAAAATTGATCAACATACTTTTTATAGACAAATCACTACACTGTCTGCTCAAGCAGCACAAATAATGAATTAACAATTAAATATAGAAATTTATATGCTAAGCATTGATTTTGTAATCTATAACCCTTTAAAGTATTTTATTGCACTTTATACCCTTCCCCCCCAAAAGTTTGTGGATTTGAAATGCCTACCATAAAATATACTAAAAAAAATTAGTAACATATAAATAGAAAATAAGATCATACAGACGAATTTTAAAGATGAAGGCAAATTTGCTAATCTGAAGTCTCCTAAAGCTACAAAAAAAAATTAATTTTCTTTGTATTTCCAGTGCCTAGCTTAGAATCGCAGAGAAGGTGATGGCACCCCAGTCCAGTACCCTTGCCTGGAAAATCCCATGTATTGAGGAGCCTGGTAGGCTGCAGTCCATGGGGTCGCTAAGAGTTGAACACGACTGAGTGACTTCCCTTTCACTTTTCACTTTCATGCATTGGGGAAGGAAATGGCAACTCACTCCAGTGTTCTTGCCTCGAGAATCCCAGGGACGGCGGAGCCTGGTGGGCTGCCATCTACAGGGTCGCACAGAGTTGGACACGACTGAAACGACTTAGCAGCAGCAGCAGCTTAGTATCTGGTATCTAAAAATGACAAATACGTGTCTACTATATAAAAAAATGAGCAGTATAATTCTTCATGCCAGAAATACTGATAGCATATCCAGCTTTTAATATAAACCTTATTACCTGGAATTTTCATATTTTAGGAAATAAATCCTTAGGAATTTATTTAGAAAGTATATTTTATAGAAATTGTTTTTAGCAAGATAATTTCTTAGTAGTGAATTATGGATTTGTAAAACAAATGGATCATATTAATTTCTCTCAATGATAATATAATTAATTCTAATACTTTGATTAAAATGATAAACTCAATTAAATTAAGGAAATTGTTTGCTATGGATGATCTAGTGGGCTGTTCTCCAAACACTGACTTAACAACACCAGTTTTTAGCAATGTATTTTGCCAGAGTTCAGACATAGTATAAAGAACTACCTCTTTATATTTTTGCTAGAAAATTTTCTTTCTGGTTTTTCTCTAGAGTTCAAGTTTAATCTGTTAACATGTAACATCTTCTCTAGTTTTGTTTTTCTGAGAAGCACAGAATAAGTTCTTATCTCTATTTGCCAAATCTAGCTTATGTTCAGAAATACTAGGAGGTAGTGTTGGTGGATACATTTTAAAGATATATATTCAATCTTAAATCATATCCCTTGAGAATTCTGATACTGCAAACCTGACTTTAGAGCTCTGAAATGTGTATTTGTAAAGGTCACCTTGCTTATACTGATCACCAACCTGGCAATGACTGGTCCATGCTATCAACTTTATATCTTAAGGGTGAGAACAATGCATTACTTGGGAAGTGCATTTGATACTGAAATTAGAAAACTGAGACCATCCTAGGCACACACAGGCCATTTTGAAAAGAGTAGCCGAGATAGAGACTTTAATTGTGGAAATATCTCAAGAAATAGATATTCTTTTTTGTTGTAATCCTGTTGACGAGGTCTTGCTGAAAACTGAGAAGAGACTGAAGTGTAATTTTCATTAAAGTTGATTCAACTCAGCACATATGGTTGAAATAAAGTACTCTTCTTCAACAAATGGATTTTATGACCTTATTAGAAACTCTATAGGAAAGATCTTTTGGTGACCAAACCTATATCTAGTTCTTGATGAAAACTTATTTGATAAATAAACTGTTATGAAGCTGACTTGTAAAACTCCAGTGGCCTGTTAGAATTCCTCTTTTGGAGTCTTGTCTGAGTCAGTGCACACTAAATATGCCACAAACATATTAAGTGAAGAATTTAGGTGCATATCACAGGGAATATCAAAGAGTATTTCTTACAACTAGGATGGATAATTAATATATATCAGTCTTCCCTGCTTCCCTGACATCAACTGGCTTTACAGAAGCTGGCAAGTTACATTAGTACACATATGTTCTTTGCTGCTTTTTATCTAAAAAGGAAGGAATTTTTAAAAATACACTGATTTATTGAACATATTTTTAAAGTTCTATATTAAGGATTCAGTAGATATGAAATATCTACAAATAAGGTAAAAATAGAACCTCTAGAGCAGGATTGTAGTAGAAATTACATGTCATATGTCTCAATATTTACAGTTGAGCATAAAAAGGAATATATGAAATAGAGAGGTATGAAAAAATGCTGTGAAAGTTCTAAGAAGAAAGTTCTAAGAAAGAAAGTTCTAAGAAGAAAGAAAGAAGAAAGATATTTTGTCTTGGGTTCCAAAGAAGATTTCTTTGTACTACTGCTTTAAGAGTAAGTAGTATTATCACATGCAAAGTTGAGTGAGATGATTTATGAAGAAGGAATTTTTGAGCAAAAAGATAGAATAGAATATCATTTGTTTAGGGAAAAAAAGTTTGGGTAAGCTAAGGCTTAGAGAGAGGTTATAACCACCTATGGAGGCAATATAATAAGGGAGTCCACTAATATATGGCAACCTGATCATCTGGCACTGGGAGACAGTTCAGCAAAACTTTACTTTGTCCAGCAAAAGTAACATGAGTTTACAAGCCGTTGTCCGTGAGAGGAAGGTCATGTTAATAAATGATTAAGAATGACTTTAAGAATTTTCAACTACATCAGTGGTTGTCAGCTTCATTCTTTTTTTGGTGGGTGGGGTGATGAAGGAAAGTGCAGTGTTTATTGTCAGGTCCATTCTACTGATTGTTTTATTGACAAATAAAATCTCATCCAGAAACTCTATAAAATATGTATAAATAAAAGTGCAGCTGCTCTGGTTGAAAGACAGGAGGAGAGTGAGACCCAGAGCCCCACACGTACCCCTTGCTTACTCAGAACACAGTGTGAAAACTATGAGCAGAATGACTGGGAAGAGGATGGTGCTATGGAGAGATAATAGATCAGTAATAGAAGCAAGTTCAGGACAAGGTTAGTGAATTTGCTGGTCACACTGAGGTATCAAATTAACACTCAATTATCAATGCCTAAGAGGAGACAGTTGGAGTGAGAGCTAAGGGGAGAAACTGAGGCAAAGAACATCATTTGAAAGGATTGCTGACATCCTAGTGAGAGAAACTATTGCCAGAACAAGTGCACAAAGGAAGGCAAATGGGCAAGGACCAAGTCTTAGGGAATGCAACAATTCAAGTTGTAGGAAGCAGAAAAGAATCTGATAGCAGAACAGGGAAAGAATAAGGACAAAGCAGACAAATGTCAGGTCAAAGATGCTTGAATGCAGCTGATGATGCTTATAGAAAATAGAGAATAGCATTCTGTTTGTTGGCTGGTTTTGTTTGTAAGTTTTTGATAAAAGCATATTCAAACTTTTCTTTTTAGCATATTCAAAATTGATATCATTCTTTAAAGTAAAATATGAATAGACACAAAATGGCCTATTAAAAAAGAGATATATTTAGGAAACAGTCTTATTTACTAGATTATTCATGAATGAATGGAAATATTCCTTCTGGTTTGAATTTAATTCAAGGAAGCCAGACTATACACTCACCAGCGAAGGCAAAGAGAAGAAAATTGAAAGCAAGAAACAACATTACCATTTTGATTTGAATTGGATTTATTGAAGTCAAAAATTTTTTTCCCCCCATGAGTCTTTTGGAGAGTCTAAAGTGCTGTATGATATATTTAAGGAAATAAAATAAATTTATTAATGGTATTATTACCTGGAAAATGTATATCACATATCTAACAAAAATATGTTTAAAATAATTTCCAAAGAAAGCCATGACTAAGGGCTGTAAAAAAGAAAAAAAAAAAGGAAGAAGACTGAGAAATGATATCAGATTGGAATATTAGATCAATGCTGATTACCAGGGTTAAATGATCCTTTCACAAAGCTTCTAATAGTTATAGGATTATTCCTCACTGTATATTTATATATTGGCAAGGCAAATGTTTTCTTTTTATATGTAAAGTGTTCCTGTGTATTTACCACTAGACACATACGTACACACTCACTCACTCACAAATGCTTGATTTCTATTCCAAATGGCATGCACATTAATGCACATAATATTTTCTGATAAAGTTTTATGAATTTCAACTTCTTCTTTGATGATACACTTTACTAGAGTAGTGATAAAATTGAATATTGTGAGGAATATGGGGTAATTTCCCTGTATTAGCTGAAGATTTAAAAACTTTGTTGATATTAACTCTTTGTATTCTCGGTAATAAAACACTATATGACCACACTTATCAAAGTGAGAATGAGACATATATCTCACACGGCATTCCTAAAATTTAAGTTTGGTAATTTTGAAAATGCATTTAAATGCTCCTGTTGTCAAGAGTGAGAATGTTTCATTGCACATCAGTTCTCTCTTAGATCTTTTCTCCCTCAGTTGGAAAATATGCCATGTGCTGTTTTTCAAAATTAGTTTTATGCCTCCCTTAATAGATGCTGTGTTTATGGAGTAAGTCTTAGTGTTCTGCATTATTCCATGTTGTCCACAGTGAATACTTAAACTGCTTTTTCTTAGCACAGTCTACCCATATTAAAGCTATTATAACTAAATGTTTTTCATTTAATTCTCTTTCCAAAGCAGATTAATACATAGAAGGGACCATAGGGCAGCTCTAGAGAAGAGAATAAAATTATCAAAGAAATCACATATGAAAAATATTATATAGAAAGTACAGATAAATTACCCATATCATAAAAGTTATAGAAATAGCTTACTTAAATTATAAAAATATAAGAATGAAAGGCAGCTTAATGTTATTAACCCAAATTGGTCTTAAGTTTTACTGATCAGTTAGAGTACTTAGATATTTCAAAATAAAAATGCTTTCCTTGGGAACTAATTTCACTTCCCTCCACGGCAACAACTATTTCTCGGTGAGGCAGTGTCTCCTGACCTTGCCTCAGCTCCACCAACCACACAAAGTGGGGGAATGCACTTGGCAACTGCCCAGCTCCACTCTTGGGGATTTTGCATATGTGGCTACTATAGGTGTTTGTGTTTATGATACTGAACTTTATATATTGAGAACCTATTTGGGAATTGCAATTAATTGTCAAAATACAAGCAAATATAATCAAAAGAGAAATACAATGTTTTGTTATATGCATTATCTTTGATATAGCAGCTGCATCTGTAAGCTGAGATGTAACATAAGTTGTGCACCATAAGAAAGAACATGTATTAAGTACTCACAAAGTCCTTCAATACAGGCTAGAAAATGAAAGATGGCAGAGTTGATATAACACTAAAAGATACACTTTTTCCTAATTCTTAAAAAAAATTATTGTAATAGAGTCGACTTACAATGTTATATTAGTTTCTACTGTACAGCAAGGTGGATCAGTTATTCATGCATCCACTCTTTCTTAGGGTCTTTTTCTCATATATGTCATTACAGAGTATTAAGTAGAGTCCCTTCTGCTATACAGTAGGTCCCTATTAGTTATCTATTTTATATATAGTGAGTGCGTGAACATCACTCAGTCATAGCTGACTCTTCGCCGTTCCCCTGCCAGGCTCCTCTGTGCATGGAATTCTCCAGGCAAGAATACTGGGGCGGGTTGCCATTTCCTTCCCCAGGAGATCTTCCCAAACTACAGATTGAACCTGGGTCTCCTATATTACTGTCAGAGACTCAGTTGCTTGAAGAAAATGCAAAAACAAATGCCTCCTTGTCTATATGTTTTATATATAATGGTCTGTATATGTCAATCCCAATCTCCCAGTTTATCCCTATAACGCTCTAATTTCCTTGATTATCTTATGTGAAACTAATAGAGGTGAAGCATGAAAAGACAACTAGGGAATCATGAGAAATAAAGTTTTTTATGAGATAAGTCTATACCAATATTACGTGTCCTTCCACAGATACTGAACTATTTCATATCCCATGTTTTTGGACATACTTCGTATCCCTCAACCTGTAATGTTCTTCCTTCATTCTGAGGCCTGACTCTCCTACTTAGTCTTTCAAGCAAGTATCAATTATCACACTCTCTGAAAAACAGTTACTAATTGTGCCCTATCTCAGTTCAGTTCAGTCGCTCAGTCGTGTCCAACTCTTCGCGACCCCATGAACTGCAGCACAATCACCAACTCCCAGAGTTTACTCAAACTCATGTCCATCGAGTCGGTGATGCCATCCAATCATCTCATCCTCTGTCGGCCCCTTCTCCTCTAGCCTTCAATCTTTCCCAGCATTAGGATCTTTTCCAATGAGTCAGTTCTTCGCATCAGGTGGCCAAAGCAGTGGAGTTTCAGCTTCAGCATCAGTCCTTCCAATGAACACCCAGGACTGATCTCCTTTAGGATGGACTGGCTGGATCTCCTTGCAGTCCAAGGGACTCTCAAGAGTCTTCGGCAACACCACAGTTCAAAAGTATCAATGCTTTGGCGCTCAGTTTCCTTTATTGTCCAACTCTCACATCCATACATGACCACATCTATCACACATGCCCTATCTACTTTTTACCAAAATAGAAATGACCTACAACCTAGCTCTTATCCTTGAACATGACTCTCTTACATCTATCATGCTGTGTCATCATCACCTGTATATCTCCTGTCCAAATACTTAATATCAGGAATAAGACAAGGGTTGTTATGAAAAACAACCAACCAAGTTCTTGAAATATAAAAAAGGCTAAGAAAATGTTCAGTGAATGATTAAAATAAATTGCCATTAATTATTCAGTTTCTCATCTGAGCATGATGTGATGGTCTAGTTGATATTTAAAGTGCTTCTGAACTCAAAACTATAGACCAGTTGTATGAAATTCTGACCTCAATATCTCCATTAACACTACAGGTGACATTTTCTGAAAATTTTATCATTTTGCTCTGAGACTACTCTTCTTCTTTGTCTCTTAAAAAGGACCATTTTTTGCTTTTCCACATTGAATTCCAGTATCCAATTTCTTTAAAAAAAAAAAAAAAGCTTAATTTGCAGTTGCCTCCTACTCTCTCACTATCTTTCAACTACAAATTACCCATTATCCCAATCCTATATTCCCAGTCCTTGATACACATTGTCAGCAAGAAGTTACATTTCTGTAGTGCAGTTTTTTAATTCTGTCCTATTTTTTAATTCTTACTCTAAGTAGGGATCGTGTTTAGTGGCTACTTCAGATTTTTTATGAAAATTAAATGAGATCATACACATAAAGTGCATAGCATGGGGTCTAGTATAAAATAAGAGTTCAAGAAAAGAATATGAATGTCTCCTTCTACCTGGTATGCACTTTTAAAACTGTTTTAGATAGAACCCACAGTTGTAAATGAGCTTTGGTGTTATCTACTGGAGAAGTAAATGGCAACCCACTCCAATATTCTTATATGGAAAACCCCATGCACAGAAGGGCCTGGTGGGCTCCAGTCCATGGAGTCAAAAAACTCTGATTGGACTTAGCTGCTAAACAACAACAAAATAGTTGTGACAGTTGAACTTGGAAATAATCTTAGGCAATCTCTTAACCCTTCTTAATGTTTCTTCAAAGGGTCACCCGATTAATGGTTCAATCTAAGTAATCTGGTAAAAGGAAAACAAAAAATCTGTTAGCTGACTTGATTTATCTAAAGCTCATTTTAGAAAGAAAGCAATATTTCTGTGACATGATCTCAAAAGACACAGTCTATTTTTAAGTATACTTTCTTAAACTGATAATAATTTGGGTAGCCTGAACTTCAGAGTATTAGTTTGAATTCAGTGGAGATAGGCAATATTTTTTTTAAGTCTTGAAGATTAATAGTTGATGGGAATGACATAATATCTAAAACCTAGGGCAGAGTTTCTTTAGTTCACTTAAGATTCATTTGTGGAATGAACAATATTTCTTTAAATGAAAGTTTATTAACCTATCTTCATTGCAAATAAGAAATGATAAAAATAACACCCTGAAAAAGACTTCCAAATCCTTTAAAGCTACATCTTCCCTTTTTATTAAAAAATTCATGAAGGAATTATGCTAAATACATTTTAATGTATCACTTCAGAAATATATTTCAGTATATCACTTGAGAAATGGCAAGAGAATTTATAGCTTAATCCCTTATACCAGCACAGGCTCAACTTTCCTAAAATTTGAACATGAAAAACTATGTCAAACACAAAATACAATGAAAACATCCCACAGAGTTGAGCACTAGGGAATAATGTCTATTCAGTTCAGGTTTTCACTTTCATTTTTAAACACATTCTCCATCCCTCCCTGCAACTATAGTACTTCTTTTCCATGTTGTCAAACATAGAGGCAGATATAGTATAACTTTAATGTTTCAAAACTTTTATAATAAAATATCTTATATTAGACATTTTCCCCCAAAATATCATTAAGTTTGCTGCAGAATTGCTATGGGCTTAATACAAATTTAGAAAGCAAAAGGAAAGCATATTACTCCATGTACTGTTCCATCAACTGTCAACTATGGGCAAGAAAGCTAATGGCAAAATGCTTTTTTCTTTCTGAACTAAACACACTTCACTTGGAAAAATATTCTGACTCTCTCAATACTTTAAACTTTTTTAATGTATTTATTAGAATGCTTACTTAAATTTATTTTGAATTATGAAAATCTCAATAGGATAGGAAAAAACTAATGTTCACTATTGAATGTTCAAAAAAACTATGGTTAAGAGAGATGTTAATAGATAGCTATTTAAAAAAACAAATGAAAGCAAATGTTTCATGCAAAAAGGTTTTGGAAACTCTGGGTCAAAGAAAACAAAATAGGTTTCTTTACTACAAAGTATGCAGAATCTTTCATATGCTAATCTGTGTTATCAGTCTTCCAGGTATAAAATGCAGCTCCTCAAAGAAGCTTTTTTTCTTTTTATCTAGTTTCCATTTATTTGTTCATGAATCAAGTAACTATTGATTGAGTGTTTACTGCATTATTTTCTTTTCTTCAGCTTACATTCTTATATGGCCAAGAGACAGAAATAGACAAAGAAATTGTGTTAAATGTTGAGTGAAAGGCAGATGATACAATGGGAAAGGAAGGGGGAATTTTGTCATCACAGGATCTCTATGGTGATGTGACATGAGTTAAGACTTGAATGACATTAGTAAGTAACCCAGCCAGGAAAAAAGTTGAGAAAAACCTCTACCAGAGGAAGCCGAGGCAAGAAACCGGAAGTGCATCTGTGTTGTAGAAATAGAGTGGAGAATCCTACTGTTGGAGAAGACCCGTGCAGAGGGAGCAAAAGATGAGGTTGGAGAAGGACACAGATCACTTAAGACATTATAGGTCATAATGAGGTGTTTAAGTTTTTTATAAAAGCAACACAAGCGGACTTCCCTCACAGTCCAGTAGTTGAGATTCTGGTCTTCCACTGCGAGGGGGTTGGGCTCCATCTCTGGTGTGGAACTTAGATCCTGCATGCAACACATCCAGGAAATACACAGTAAAAGCAATACAAAGCAAACGGATGGTAATGAAGGTAAGCTCTGTTAGGGCAGGCAAGTGAGCTAGCCACAGAGCCTAGAAGGAGGCCTACCCTTAGTAAGAACACTATAATTTTTCTTGAATTAAGATACAGAAAGCAATGATTCTTAGCTAGAAAATAGAGATTTAATATAAAACAAAAACAGGAATATCCAATTTGGCAGTCGTTCATCACTTACAATCCATAGGAACTATTAAAATTTAAAAAGAAATATAGAAAATGGTTTCAGTGAGGGCTCATTCTGAATATATTGGTACAGTTTATAATGACTTTAGTCCTGGGTTTATAAAATTATTAAGGGTCTACAGAGGTTGCTTTTACATTTCAGATTTATTTCACTACATTTTATTGGTGAGTTAAATTTTATGATGCATTTTTACGTACTTAGTCTCAAAATTCTTAGGATATTTACTTTGTATAAGACAAAGGTCTACTCCATTTGCAGATGGGTATTCAAGTAAATGAGACATTCTCAAGAACACGGACTGTCCATAAAAGAGAATTTCTTAGGAAAGATACGTTTTATTTTAAGTCAAACTTTCCAAAGTTACCTCATTATAACATCTTTTGTATCAAATACATAGTTTACTGCAAAATATTTTTTAAAATATACATATTTACATGGTAATTTTATGAAGGCAATTTACTATGTAAATATATAAAATGGAGGTACAGAAAATATATAATTGCACATTAATACCTTTCCATATTTGGTGTAAACATCTTTAGCTAAAATTACAATATAATCACATATACATAAATGTTTCATTAACGACCAATTATAGCATAACTATTATGCTTATGATGAAAGTGATATATGGAAGTATAATATATTTTAACTCCTAATATAACTTTGACAAGTATAATTTTAACTCCCAACTTCATATGCTTAATGTTTATTCAGGAAGCACTGTAATTTTTTAACCAATAGGAAATATACATTTAGTGAAAACATTTAAGTGTTTGGAGAGGGAAAATTAATATTTATTTTTTATGCATGCTATGGTTTTGATAGATAAATATCATATCAATTCTGCTAATTTCTAACCACCAGCATCTGCCTTTTAAAAGAAAAATTTAGGTTAAAAGTTACATAAATGTTGACTATGTTAGACTGAAATAGTTTAGCCTTTGGATTAGTGTTGGTTCACTAATCAGGACTATAAACTTCAGTTATCACTTTTAATTACCTGAAACTTTTTTCAAGAACTAAGATAAACAATAAGGTTGTCATGTTAACTGAATTCAGAAGGACCATTATAAAGTCAAGATCCTAGAAAGAAAAGAAAGAAAGTGAAGTCCCTCAGTCGTGTCTGACTCTTCGCAACCCCATGGACAGCCTACCAAGTTCCTCCATCCATGGGACTTTCCAGGCAAGAGTACAGGAGTGGGGTGCCATTTCCTTCTCCACAAGATCCTAGAGTATTATTAAAATAAGTGTGAGATACTGACATAAAGTTTTAATCCCAAATATTTGAGTTCCATTGAAATATCCTTAGAGTTTCATTTGGTAGGAAACCTCAGGTAGGGCTTTTATCTACTAGTACAGCTTAAGTGCCCCAACCAGTAATGCTGAAGAAGCTGAGTTGAACGATTCTATGAAGACCTACAAGACCTTTTAAAACTAACACCCAAAAAAGATGTCCTTTTCATTATAGGGGACTGGAATGCAAAAGTAGGAAGTCAAGAAATACCTGGAGTAACAGGCAAATTTGGCCTTGGTGTATAGAATGAAGCAGGGCAAAGGCTAAAAGAGTTCTGCCAAGAGAATGCACTGGTCATAGCAAACACCCTCTTCCAACAGCACAAGAGAAAACTCTACATGTGGACATCACCAGATGGTCAACACCAAAATCAGATTGATTATATTCTTTGCAGCCAAAGATGGAGAAACTCTATACAGTCAGCAAAAACAAGACTGGTAGCTGACTGTGGCTCAGATCATGAACTCCTTATTGCCAAATTCAGACTTAAACTGAATAAAGTAGGGAAAACCACTAGTCCATTCAGGTATGACCTAAATCAAATCCCTTATGACTATACAGTGGAAGTGAGAAATAGATTTAAGGGACTAGATCTGATAGACAGAGTGCCTGATGAACTATGAACGGAGGTTTGTGACATTGTACAGGAGACAGGGACCAAGAACATCCCCATGGAAAAGAAATGGAAAAAGGCAAAATGGTTCTCTGAGGAGGCCTTACAGATAGCTGTGAAAAGAAGAGAAGCCAAAAGCAAAGGAGAAAAGGAAAGATAATTCCCATTTGAATGCAGAGTTCCAAAGAATAGCCAGGAGAGATAAGAAAGCCTTCCTCAGTGATCAATGCAAAGAAACAGAGGAAAACAACAGAATGGGAAAGACTAGAGATCTCTTCAAGAAAAGTATAGATACCAAGGGAACATATCACAAAAAGATGGGTTTGATAAAGGACAGAAATTGTATGGACCTAACAGAAGATATTAAGAAGAGGTGGCAAGAATACACAAAAGCTGTACAAAAAAGATCTTCATGACCCAGATAATCACAATGGTGTGATCATTCAGCTAGAGCCAGACATCCTGGAATGTGAAGTCAAGTGGGCCTTAGAAAGCATTATTACGAACAAAGCTAGTGGATGTGATGGAATTCCAGCTGAGCTATTTCAAATCCTGAAAGATGATGCTGTGGAAGTGCTGCATTCAATATGCCAGAAAATCTGGAAAACTCAGCAGTGGCCACAGGACTGGAAAAGGTCAGTTTTCATTCCAATCCCTAAGAAAGGCAATCCCAAAGAATGCTCAAACTACCACATAATTGCACTCATCTCACACACTAGTAAAGTAATGCTCAAAATTCTCCAAGCCAGGCTTCAGCAATAAGTGAACCATGAACTTCCAGATGTTCAAGCTGGTTTTAGAAAAGGCAGAGGAACCAGAGATCAAATTGCCAACATTTGCTGGATCATTGAAAAAGAAAGAGAGTTCCAGAAAATCATCTATTTCTGCTTTATTGACTACACCAAAGCCTTTGACTGTGTGGATCACAATAAACTGTGGGAAATTCTGAAAGAGATGGGCATACCAGACCACCTGACCTGCCTCTTGACAAACTGGTATGCAGGTCAGGAAGCAACAGTTAGAATTGAACAGGGAACAACATACTGCTTCCAAATAGGAAAAGGAGAACATCAAGGCTGTATATTGTCACCCTGCTTATTTAATTTCTATGCAGAGTATATCATGAGAAACGCTGGGCTGGATGAAGCACAAGCTGGAATCAAGACTGCCGGGAAAAATATCAATAACCTCAGATATGCAGATGACACCACCCTTATGGCAGAAAGTGAAGAGGAACTAAAATGCCTCTTGATAAAAGTGAAAGAGGAGAGTGAAAAAGTTGGCTTAAAGCTTAACATTCAGAAAACTAAGATCATGGCATCTGGTTCCATTACCTCATGGGAAATAGATGGGGAGACACTAGAAACAGTGTCAGGCTTTATTGTTTTGGGCTCCAAAATCACTGCAGATGGTGACTGCAGCCATGAAATTAAAAGAGGCTTACTCCTTGGAAGGAAAGTTATGAATAGATAGCATATTAAAAAGCAGAGACATTACTTTGCCAACAAAAGTCCATCTGGTCAAGGCTATGGTTTTTCCAGTGGTCATGTATGGATGTGAGAGTTGGACTATAAAGAAAGCTGAGTGCCAAAGAATTGATGCTTTTGAACTGTGGTGTTGGAGAAGACTCTTGAGAGTCCCTTGGACTGCAAGGAGATCCAACCAGTCCATCCTAAAGGAAATCAGTCCTGAATATTCAGTGGAAGGACTGATGTTGAAGCTGAAACTCCAATACTTTGGCCACCTGATGTGAAGAACTGACTCATTGGAAAAGACCCGGATGCTGGGAGGGATTGGGGGCAGGAGGAGAAGGGGACGACAGAGGATGAGATGGCTGGATGGCATCAACTACTCTATGGGCATGGGTTTGGGTAAACTCCGGGACTTGGTGATGGACAGGGAGGACTGGCATGCTGCAATTCATGGAGTCGCAAAGAGTCGGACACGACTGAGTGACTGAACTGAACTCAACTGCTTAAATATTTTTTTTTTATATCTAGTTTTGTCATTTGAGCACAGCAAATAATTGTAACACTGATGGATCCTGAATGTGGGTGACATAAAGTCTTGGAACTAGGAAAAGTAATCCCTACTTTACTTTATAGCAAAGTAAACTTTACTATTATAAAGTTTAAAATAAAATGTCTTATGTGCTTCGCATATTCTAGATGCTCAATTTATATCTTATTATTATTAAATCAAACAACTAGCTAACAGGACTTAGAACTTCCTCAAATAATTTCTTGGGTGTTAAAGAGCACACCTCCTTCAGCAATACTTCCTGTGCAATTATTCCTGGGATAAATGGAATTTTTATAGAGTTTCTAGTACCTATTCTCACTCTTTGACATACATACATACATATATGTAGAGGCAAACACATTTACCTATATAATATGTTTACATAATTGTATCTATCATATCTATTACTAGATAGATATGTGCTTAGTCACTTAGTCATGTATGACTCTTTGCAACCACATGGACTGTAACCTACCAGGCTCCTCTGTCCATGGAATTCTCCAGGCAAGAATACTGGGGTGGGTTGCCATGCCCTTCTCCAATAGATAGATATAGCTCTCTCTATATATATAATATCTATTTTATATATATATATATATATAGTATCTAGTGCATCATATATATCCATTATATCCATATATGTTATGTGTATACACACAGAAACATATATGTATGTTAGGTAGTTAGAATAGGAAAGATGATTCAAAAATGGTGGTGGCTAAAAGACAAAGAAAGAGAAAAGCCTGTGAAAACAGAGCAAAAGAAAATCCACGTACCAGAGTGTGAACTTCAGGTGAAACAAACTTGCCCTCTTGTTGGCTAGCCCAATTTACATGGGCCAGGCTCAATGAGGGAAGGAGACAAATGTATAAAAGAGGAAGCAAGGCAGATTGAAGCCTCTACTTTGGGGCCAGCCTGCCCTCACACCTCAAGGGTGTACTTTTCTTTGCTTGCTGAATAAAGCTGAGTTGTAACCAAGCTGTAACACTGGCCCACCCTTTCAAATCTTTGCTACAGCGAGACAGAACCAAGGATATTACACACTCCCCCGACATACCTGGAGCCGTGTCCCAGATGTAACCTGGCTGAAACAACCTCAGCTCAGCCCAAGCGAGGCGGAGAACAAGCATAGAAGAAGCCCAACTTGGTGAAAGATCCATGGTGGAAGCTGAATGTGAAGGAATCCCAGAACAGTGGAAGTGACAAGAGGCCTAGATAGTGATAGATAGTGAAGTCGTTCAGTCGTGTCCGACTCTTTGCGACCCCATGGACTGGGGCCTGCCAGGCTCCTCCGTCCATGGGATTCTCCAGGCAAGGCTATTGGAGTGGGTTGCCATTTCCTTCTCCAGGGATCTTCCTGACCCAGGGATCAAACCCAGGTCTCCTGCATTGGAAGCAGAAGCTTTTAACCTCCGAGCCACCAGGGAAGCTGGACAACAAAAACAAACTCTGCAGAATGCTCAGGCAGCTCAGTCTCAGAGTCCAGAAGACCTCTGGTTGAGGGATGAGCTTCTTGCGCCTACAGCCATATGGCACATGGCTAACAACATCTTAATTCCTTTACAGTCTCGTATTGTTTTCTTGCACCCCCTGCAAACAGGAGAGTGACCGTGGGTGCGCTGCAGGACTCTGGCAGGGGCTTCTCCCCAGGGTATCGCGAAGTCTCCACTGTCTGCTGTGCCTTACTAGCTGTTGCCCAAGTGGCTGGGGATTCTTCTGCCCTTCACCTCCTTTGTGCCAAGGGTCAGGCCAATGAAAACTGTGGGCACAGGTCAGGCATTTAGCAGTGTTTCCAGCAAGTTATGAAAGGGATTCCTGAGCACATTTTTCCCACTGCTTTTTCCTCCGTCCTTCAGCTCCTTTCTCCACCTATGCCATTGTTTACAAAGTATTGCCAAAACAATCTTGAAAAAGGAGAATGGAACTGGAGGCATCAACCTGCCTGACTTCAAACTATACTGCAAATCTATAGTCATCAAGACAGTATGGTACTGGCACAAAGACAGAAATGTAGATCAATGGAACAAAACAAAAAGCCCAGAGATAAATCCATGCACCTCTAGACACGTTATCTTTGACAAAGTAGGCAGCGGTATACAATGCAGAAAAGACAGTCTTTTTAACAAGCGGTGCTGGGAAAACTGGTCAACCACGTGTAAAAGAATGAAACTGGAACACTTTCTAATATCATGCACAAAAATAAACTCAAAGTGGATTAAAGATCTAAATGCAAGACCAGAAACTATAAAACTTTTAGAGGAAAACATAGGCAGAACACTCTCTGACATAAATCATAGCATGATTCTCTATGACCCACCTCCCAGAGTAATGGAAATAAAAGCAAAAATAAACAAATGGAACCTAAACAAAGTTAAAAGTTTTGCACAATGAAGGAAACTATAAGCGAGGTGAAAAGGCAGCCTTCAGAATGGGAGAAAATAATAGCAAATAAAACAGCTGAAAAGAATTAACCTCCAAAGTATACAAGCAATTCATGGAGCTCAATACCAGAAAAATGAACAACCTGATCAAAAAATGGACCAAAGAACTAAACAGACATTTCTCTGAAGAAGACATACAGATGGCTAACAAACACATGCAACAATGCTCAGCATCACTCACTATTAGAGAAAAATGCAAATGAAAACCACAATGAAGTATCATCTCACACTGGTCAGAACAGCCACCATAAAAAAGTCTACAAACAATAAATGCTAGAGAAGGTGTGAAAAAAGGGAACCTTCTTACACTGTTGGTGTGAATGCAAACTGTTGCAGCCACTATGGAGAACAGTGTGGAGAATCCTTTAAAAACTGAAAATAGAACTGCCATCGTGAGCCAGCAATACCACTGCTGGGCATACACACTGAGGAAACCAGGATCGAAAGAGACACATGTACCCCAGTGTTCGTTGCAGCACTGTTTTCAATAGCTAGGACATGGAAGCAATCTAGATGTCCATTGACAGATGAACGGATAAGGAAGTTGTAGAGTACATATGCACAATGGAATATTACTCAGCTATAAAAATGAATTCATTTGAGTCAGTTCTAATGAGGTGGATGAAACTGGAGCCTATTATACAAAGTGAAGTAAGTCAGAAAGAGAAACACCAATACAGTATATTAATGCATATATATATGGAATTTAAAAAGACAGTAATGATGATCCTATATGAAAGGTAGCAAAAGAGACACAGATGTAAAGAACAGACTTTTGGACTATGTGGGAGAAGGTGAGGGTGGGATGACTTGAGAGAATAGCATTGAAACATGTATATTACCATATGTAAAATAGATGAATAGTGCAAGGTTGATGCATGAAGCAGGGTACTCAAAGCTGATGTTCTGAGACAACCCAGAGGGATGGGGTGGGGAGGAGGGTTCAGGACGGTGGGACACATGTGCACCCGTGGCTGATTCACGTCAATGTATGGCAAAATCACCACAGTATTGTAAAGTAATTGTCATTCAATTAAAATAAATTGATTCATTAATTAAAAAAATAAAAATAAAAACACAGTCAGTGTCTCTGCCCTCTTCTGTGATGAGGGTTAATAGTTAACCAGTACCATTTTCTTGATTGCTCTGTTGCCTTTGAAAATGCTCCTAAAATTTGAGTTCTTCAAACTGCAATGAAGCAAAGAAGCCAAACAAAAGCCCCAGAGCAAAAAATAATTCTTCTTTCTGTAGAGGAACTCCAAAGAAATTTTTTAAAAGTAATTGCTTTGAAAGATAAATAATCATCTTAAAAATCAATTACTGGTAGAAATGATTAAATGTATTTATTATGGGTTATTAAAAACTAAAAGCTTAAATCTGAGTCTATTTGAACAAATAAACACATTCCAGAGTGAGTGTAATCAGGAGAAGTAAAACTGGAAAGTGTGTGGTTAAAGGTTTATATTTTCAAAAGTGAAGTATCCTTTTAGGAACTTATTGTTATGTACTTAGTGACAGAAAGACAGATGAAACACTGTGATTTTTCTTTCAAACCAAATAATTCTGCCTTTGGAGCTCCTTTTGAATGAAATAAACAGTATCAATAAACTGAAACAATACGCTGAAATAAATCATATTCTGAAAGAAAACATACACTGGACCTGAAAATATGAAATAACAAAAACCTTTTATAATGAATATGAATTTTTTTGAGAAAGCTGATACAGGAGAATCCAGTAAATGTGTTTAGACATTGCAGATCCTTTTAAAACATAATAAAAGACAGAAGGAAGAAAATCACTTTGGGAAGTATGGTTATACCGAAAAAGCAAACAAATAAAGATACCCTCCTTCTAATAACTGTAAAACTAAATGCCTTGCCACAGTTACTAAAGTTCCACAAACTCAAACTAAATAAATAAATAGAAACAATTTTGATCAATGTTTTCCTCATTTCAGAAATTGGAAAATCAATATTTTAACTGACAAACTGATGGATGAGGAATTATTTAAAATTTTAAACAACTTTTTTAGAAAAAAAAATTGAAAAAATCAAATATCTGTATCTTTCACATTGGGAAAATCACAGTTAAAATATTAGACACATTAATCCTGAAAGGCTCATACATTTTTACCTTTCAGATGAGCAAGCATCAGCTGTAGGTAGAGTGGATGACAGGCTTTTGTTTTCACACAAGTCCACACATTCACTCTTCCTCATAAGGGAAAGCACAATAGATAAGGATTGGTATTGGATACCCAAATTATCTCCATCTGCATCTTGATTTCCCTCTATGAAAATCCAATTGCAATATTCTATTTGAATAACATATTTAGAATGATTAACAATAGTTGTGCTACAAGCCCATATGCTCAGGAAAAAAAAAAAAAAAAAAGGCCATCTGTAGTTATCTATTATGGCCAAATAGATACTATAATAACTGAATATCAGCTCTTTTTCTACTAAAATATAGAAGGAAATTGCTACCAAGCTTATCTCACTTCCAGAAGGGTTTCAAGGTTCATATATTTAACTTCCTCTTGAACATGAAAATTGTATTTTCTAAAATGCCAACACATACCAAACGTGCACAAAAATCAATGCATATCTAATCCACAAAGCTCATGCTCCTATTCCTGTTTTTTTGTTTTTTTGTTTTTTGTTTTTAGGTAATATTACTACCATCCAATTTTATTAGATATTTGAATTATTGAACAGGTCATTCTTGATATTCTGGGGATGGAGAGGACAGGGAGTCAAATACAAAAAAGAACCTGCAGAAATTTTCTGGGGGCAATTTACTGAAGAGTTGTAAACCATCTTGAAGTGATTTTTTTTTTTTAACTTTAAACAAAATGGATAATTCTGAACCTTTAAAGCTACAGTATAAGATATGACAAGATCAAGTTCTGCATTCTGAATTTTTCAACATTATTCAAAGTTACTGATGTGTAAGTTGTTTCAATATCCAAATGTTATTTTCAATCTATTTGTTTCTAGACATGATCATTTGAATGTTTATATAATGAATTCTTTTTCATCATATTTTGCATGTTTTGTAACTTTCTTTTATACAATTTCATTATGTGCTCTCCATGGACTTTGAAATACCTTAGTTTTAGCAATGACTAAAAACGTTGTGAATTCTCCATCTCTTGTTTCCCTTGCTTTAAAATTATTAAGTGGAATAAAGCATACTATCTTCTATGGGCTTCCCTGGTACCTCAGGTAGTAAAGAATCTGCTTACAATGCAGGAGACCTGGGTTCAATACCTGGGTTGGGAAGATCTCCAGGAGAAAGGAATGGCAATCCACTCCAGTGTTCTTGCCTAAGAAATCCCATGGACAGAGAAGCCTAGTGGGCTGCAGTTCATGGGGTCACAAATAATCGGACACGACTGAGCAATTAATGCGTTCACTTTCACTTTTTCATGCTATCTTTTCCTTCGGTATCTGAGTTCTCATAAGCTTATTACTCTCAAGCAAGACTTTCAACACATTAGATTCCCAGAAAAATCATACTTGTCAGTGAAATTTTATCTGATATATATGAAATATTTCAGTGAATTTTTATTATGTATATGTCCTACCATTTTTATACAATATACAAAAAGTATTTTATGCTTTCAATAAATTTTAAAACTTTACTTTGTTTATTTGAAATGTAGACCAAGGTGTATGTATATTTTAAAAATTTATTCAGAAGATGATGAAATAGCAAATAACTTTCATTTTCTTTTTTTTAATTTGTTTTTATGTATTTTTTCCATTTATTTTTATTAGTTGGAGGCTAATTACTTTACAATATTGCAGTGGTTTTTGCCATACATTGACATGAATCAGCCATGGATTTACATGTGTTCCCCGTCCTGATCCCCCCTCCCACCTCCCTCCCCATCCCATCCCTCTGGGTCTTCCCAGTGCAACAGCTATCAAAAAGTCTACAAGCAATAAATTCTGGAGAAGATGTGGAGAAAAGAACCCTCTTACACTGTTGGTGGGAATGCAAACTAGTACAGCCACTATGGAGAACAGTGTGGAGATTCCTTAAAAAACTGGAAATAGAACTTTCATTTTCAATCAAAATTTTGATCAGTAAGAATTTCCAGATCAATTTTTCTTTGTAAAGAGACATATATAAGACAAATATATCACCCAGCCATCTATTCTTTTGCTTATTCATGTAGCAACTATTTTAGTTGCTTGTTATGTTACTGCTGTGGTGAATAAAAAATTGAAACAAGCTGGAACTTGGTCTTCCAAGAGCTAGAATTCTTTGTATCAAGTAAAAGACGTCAGATGGTCAAAATGATGAGTTTTTTAATTGTTTGTTTGTTTACTGAATTTGAAAAAGTCTATTTGTAAAAAAAAGTAAGTAAAGAAATTTCTTCAATTAAAGGAAATGAAAAGTTAAGAATACATAATTCCCATAAGAAAATAATTACATTAATATAAATATAATATTAAATGCAATTTTTAAAACCTCAACAAATGAAAAATGGGTAAATTATATGAAAAAGAAATTCAAAAAATAGCAAATATAATTTGTTTAAAATAATGTTAGACATTTTTGTCCTTATCAATGAGGGTTCAAAATTCTCTGATGATTTGAATACAAAGTAAAATAAAGGTTTTAGACAACAAAATGGCTGTAAATTTTAAAACTTCAAACTTCTGTACCTCAGACTTATCCTTAGAAAAATACTAAAGCCTACAAAAAAAAATTACATAAACTTGTATTGTTGATTTTATTTTAAAATTATAAAACAATCTATTAAATGTTTAGAGACTGATGAAATAAAATACATACTAAAGATGGACATTCATACAGTGTAAAATTACATTCCATGTAAAGATAACAGAATAGTCTAAAAATTATCTTAGGCGATAAAAATACTATATTCCATATATCTCTATTGTACTGTGTACACATTTATCTACGCGTACACAGTGATAACAAAAGCAGAGAAATGAACAAAGACAACGTGGGGAGTGTGTGTGTGCTCAGCCGCTCAGTCCTGTCTATGCGACCCCAGGTACCATGTCTGGGAGACTCTTCTGTCCATGGGATTTCTCAGGCTAGAAGGATAAAATGGGTTGCCCTTTCCTCCTCCAGGGGAACTTGCCCACCCAAGGACTGAACCCACATCTCTTGCTTCTCCTGCATTGCAATTGGATTCTTGACCTCTAGTACCACCTGGGAAGCCCAGGGGGAGAGTAGATAAAGAATGTTTCAAACTTTATACAGTAAAATTTAGAAAGCATTATGTAATAAGAAGAAAATTTAACAGTGAATTTGGCCCATGCTGTAAACATTTAAGAACTATGTGGTGCATACATATAAGGTAAGGATTTCCAAGACAAAATGAAATTAGTATTACAATAAAATATTGAGCAGGATTTAAGGATTCTGAGCTAGAACAATTATTTCAATTAAAATGATTCATCAACAAAGTTTTTATGTAGAAATTTAGAGTAGTATAGAATTTTAATTGAAGCTTAGAAAAGGACTGAGACACACCAGAATCAAAAGCAACAAGATATAAACATGTGTATTTTTGAGTAAAAGGAATAATCATTTTTGTGCAGCCTGAACAGAGATTGCATGCAGGAAGCAATTCTAAGGTATCTGAAATTTTCCTAACCAGCTACAGGAATCTTTCATTGCCCTATAAAATACAGAGACAAAGAGAGAGAGAAAAGAGAGAGGGAGAGAAGGAAGGAAGGGAAGAAGGGAAAGAGTGACGGAAAGAAAAAAAGATAGTTGAGACTATATCCTATTACCCAGGGGTAAATGTAAGCTTCTTCTCCTTAAGTTGCTTGAGTTAATTACTCACTCAGTATTAGTTAAGTGAGTCATTGCTCAACTTCTTCTTCAAAAAAGGAAGCTATATTCCATGATTGTAAATAAAAATCAATGATTTTGCAAATTGCAAAGATTTTTTTAGACTAATTTGATTTTGCTTTTGGAAAATACTAAGGCTGAAAATACTTCACAAACTTTCTCCAGAGCCCAACATTTTTTTTCTTTCAGATATCTCAGGTGATTTACTTGACAATTATGACTCTAGATTATTCTATAAAACTTTTCAAAGTTACATATATCCTTAACTCTCTAAGAAAGTGTTTACATTTTTTTCTATGAGATTATAATTAGTTTCCTTTCTATCAACTTCTGTGTCAAAAGTTTAGAAGGTCTAACTGGGATACATTTCATAATGATCATTTTTTAAAATTGCACTACTAATATTCTAAACTCTTTAAGTTTTGCAGTTTGGCACAACCTTAAAGAAAATATCTTCTAAAATCAAATAAGCTTCTGAATACACTTTTTTTTCAGAATAAAACATTGAGATGACTTTCATAATACAATAAATTCAGTCCCCAAATTTCTGAGTTATATCTATTTATCAACAACACTGGATCCAAAATAGCAGCACTCGACTGTTAAATTGATATATTGCAGATATCTATAATTTTATAACTCTGGACATATTTATAAAATTCAAGCATTACACAGATAATTAAATCCTTTGTCTAATGAGTTTTCTAAATTTAGAATTTTCAGTTTAAGTTCAGTCACTCAGTCGTGTCCGATGCTTTGCGACCCGATGAACCGCAGCACACCAGCCTCCCTGTCCATCACCAAGTCCCAGAGTTTACCCAAACTCATCTCCACTGAGTTGGTGATGCCAACCAACCATCTCATTCTCTGACGTCCCCTTCTCCTCCCGCCTTCAATCTTTCCCACCATCATGATCTTTTCCAGGGAGTTAGTTCTTCACATCAGGTTGCCAAAATAGTAGAGTTTCAGCTTCAGCATCAATCCTTCCAATGAATATTCAGGACTGATTTCCTTTAGGATGGCCTGGTTGGATCTCCTTGCAGTCCAAGGGACTCTCAAGAGTCTTCTCCAACACCACAGTTCAAAAGCATCAATTTGGCACTCAGCTTTTTTTATAGGCCAACTCTCACATCCATACATGACTACTGGAAAAACCATAGTTTTGACTAGATGGACATTTGTTGGCAAAGTAATGTCTCAGTTTTTTTTTAATATGCTGTCTAGGTTGGTCATAGCTTCTCTACCAAGGAGCTAGTGTATTTTAATCTCATGTCTGTGGTTGCCATCTGAAGTGATTTTGGAGACCAGAAAAATAAAGTCTGCCATGGTTTCCATTGTTTCCATATCTATTTGCTATAAAGTGATGGGACTGGATGTAATGCTCTTAGTTTTCTGAATGTTGAGCTTTAAGCCAACTTTTTCACTCTCTTCTTTCACTTTCAACAAAAGACTCTTTAGTTCTTCTTCACTTTCTGCCATAAGGGTGGTGTCACCTAAATATCTGAGGTTATTGATATTTTTCCCAGCAATCTTGATTCCAGTTTGTGCTTCCTCCAGCCCAGCATTTCTCATGATGTACTCTGCATATAAGTTAAATAAGCAGGATGACAATATACAGCCTTGATGTTCTGCTTTTCCTATTTGGAACGAGTCTGTTGTTCCATGTCCAGTTCTGACTGTTGCTTCCTGACCTGCATGCAGGTTTCTCAAGAGGCAGGTCAGTTGGTCTGGTATGCATATCTCTTTCAGAATTTTCCACAGTTTGTTGTGGCCCACACAAAGGCTTTGGAATAGTCAATAAAGCAGAAGTAGATGTTTTTTTCTGGAACTCTTTTGCTTTTTTGATGATCCAGCGGATATTGGCAATTTGATCTCTGGTTCCTCTGCTTCTAAAACCAGCTTGAACATGTGGAAGTTCACAGTTCATGTATTGCTGAAGTCTGGCTTGGAGAATTTTGAGCATTACTTTACCAGCGTGTGAGATGAGTACAACTGTGCAGTAGTTTGAGCATTCTTTGGCATTGCCTTTCTTTGGGATTGGAATGAAAACCAACCTTTACCATTCCTGTAGCCACTGCTGAGTTTTCCAGATTTGCTCATGTATGGAATGCAGCACTTTCACAGCATCATCTTTCAGGATTTGAAATAGCTCAACTGGAATTCCATCACCTCCACTAGCTTTGTTTGTATTGATGCTTCCTAGGGCCCACTTGACTTCACATTCCAGGATGTCTGGCTCTAGGGAAGTGATCACACCGTTGTGATTATGTGGGTCGTGAAGATCTTTTTTGTACAGTTCTTCTGTGTATTCTTGCCACTTCTTCTTAATATCTTCTGCCTCTGTTAGGTCCATACCATTTCTGTCCTTTATTGCACCCATCTTTGCATGAAATATTCCCTTGGTATCTCTAATTCTCTTGAAGAGATCTCTAGTCTTTCCCATTCTATTTTTTCCTCTCTTTCTTTGCACTGATCACTGAGGGAAGCTTTCTTATCTCTCCTTGGTATTTTTTGGAACTCTGCAAATTTAGAAATTTACAGAAGAGTTACATTCATGAAGTCTCCATCAACATTTTAGAATGACAGCTCCCATGTGACAGTTGGGAGAACTAACGCGAAGGCCTCCAGGATGCTTACACAGACATCAGTGATGGGACTGAAATGAAAACAGCACAGAAGTTAGAAACCCAACTCTGGAACCCCACTGATGGCATTTACTGTGCATGCACGTTCAGTCATGTCCCACTCTTTGTGACCCTTTGTTGTAGCCTGCCAAGCTCTGCTACCTATGGGATTTTCAAGGTAAGAATATTGGAATGCATTGGCATTTCCTCCTCCAGAGAATCTTCCTGACCCAGGGATCGAACCTGTGTCTCCATGGGCTCCTGCATTGCAGGCAGATTCCTTACCCACTGAGCCATTGAAGAAGCATGTCTGCCACTAAGTACTTCTGTGACTTTAGGCAAATGGTTTAATCTCTTTTTGCTATTATTTCCTAATCAATAAAATAAAGATATCAATATAGATTTTTTGCTGTTATTCAACTCAAAAATTTTTGAGAGTTCAATGACATGATAGCACTCAAACATCAAGTAACATATCTGACAGAAAAAAAATGCCCAATAAATGCATGTTGTACATTCTTTAAATAGGTGTAATAAAAATACCAAAAATGGTATGTCTAATTCCATTGTTTTAAAGGAGCATATATCTAAATGCTGAGTAATTTCTTATGAGACCTAAGGATATATTACAGCTTTGCCCCCTATTGTTTCCTCAGGAGTTGTTCAGAAATGCATTTCCTTTAAGCAATTCCTAATGGCTGTCACTATGATTTAAAGCTTTCTACAGAATCTTTCACATAGGGTATGGCTACCTAAATTACTTTGCACCTAATTTTAGATAAACTGCCATAGCAAGTATTGAATAAATGCATGAGTAAGCAAAGTAAAGCCAAACAGATATTTAACATTTGTGACTGGTATTATCTTTCTGAAGTGCTTGAATAGAAGTAGTTTAAGTTTGTTAATTAGGTTCCCCCGCCACCCCGCCTCGCACACACAAAACTTCATGTTCAGAAACATTACATTACATTCATCATCTCTCTAAAAGGTTTGTCACTAAATTCCCTCAGAGAGAGTGAGAGAGCAAGAGAGAGAGAGAGAATGAATCAGATCAGTTGCAGATACATTTCGCTCAGAGACACCATCTCATCTTTTAATATAATAATATTGAAGTATAAGGTGGAGGTCTGATATTAAAATACATTTAGGTTAGCAGTATTTTCAGCAGAAAATTTCTATGATGTCAATAATGTTGTTTTGGTAAAATTAGATTCTATTCTATTGACAAGATATATATTGATTATAAGTATATGGATTATAGGGGCTTCCCCCGTGGCTCAGCACTAAAGACACTGCCTGTAATGTGGAGCCACAGTAGGCATGGGCTGAGTTGCTGGGTCAGGAAGATCTTCTGGAGGAGGGCATGGCAACCCACTCCAATAGTCTTGCCTGGAGAATCCCCACTGATAGAGGAGCCTGGCCGTCCATAGGGTTTTAAAGAGTCAGACACAACTGAAGTTACTTAGCATGCATGCACACATTGATTATATATATTAGCTATTAAACTGGATGAATATATTAAAAATAAAATAAATGTAATACAATAACTTGACAATGTTTAAAAATGGATGGAATGGCAAAATTCTACAGCCTTTAGTTGAATTTTAAATACAGGTGTGTGTGAAATGGAAATACAGACTACTCATAGAGAAGGACTGATACCCCTCCTCCTTAGCCTAATCTCCCCTGACCACTCATAATAAACACAGAGGTCTTACAGAGCTATGACTAGAAATATGTCACAAAATAACTTCCTTTTAGCAGTATTATCTTGAAACTGATTATTTAAATAACCTTTCATTAGAGTATGTGAATAATTTCCTCTTCATCCACTAGGATGTGCTTCAACCAACCTTAGCAGATAACTAGAACATTAGTCTCTGAAATTCCTTGTTAATATCCAATATTACAAGTACTTCTGCTGAACCGAATGCTAACTTTGAATGCAAATTGACCACAAGGTGAAATCAATAAAGTGTATCCAAATGCTAAATGAGATCAAAGAAGAAACCCATAAGAACACAGACAAATCGATACAGTAATGAAAGATGGCTAACAGGAAGAGAAGTTCTGTAAAAGTTATTGCTATCAATCATAAGCACCAAACTCACTTCATAATGTCAAGAGGAAAGCTGAGCATTTAAAGGAAGAGAAAATAGGTGCTTTATTCATTGAAAAAAGCATAGTTCTCTTGTCTGGAAAATCGAATGCTTGCAACTTTACGCTATTCTTATAATTACAAAAAGATCTTTATTGATAGTTGAATTATTTAAAATGCTTCCCTGGCCTATTTAGTTGATATTCAATCATTTTGGATTTAGTTGACTTCAAACATAATATTTTTCACACAATTTGGCGAAAATGCTGTTCTGAGCCATCAGAAACACAAGGGCTATGAACAAGTATATTTACCGACAAAAAGCCAGGTTTGGTATTAAACCACACTTATCAGACAAGGTTTTAAAAATTTATTTTAAATTTGGAGGTTTGGCTCTCAACCACAAATTTTCAATACCAAGCCATCAGAGCCAATTTCTTCTAGACAATTAAACTAATTCAGAAGGATGGTTTTTGCCAACACTATGCTTTCCAGTTTGCTAAGATTTTTTTGTTTCTCCACATTGGCTATCCATCCGTCTCCAAGCTTGATGACTGACTGCAGCTTCAGCAGACGAGCTACAGATATTCTGCATAAGCATAAGCAGCAGTTTCTTCCAAGGTGTTCTCCCATCACAGTTTCTGCTCTATCACGTTTAATTTCTTTCTCCCTGGCTCTCCTGAACTCCTTGATTCTCTATATTCATATGTATTCCATTATTCAAGAACAGCTTTTTCCTTTTTCACTCAACAGACTGCATCTATCATAGTTTCCTTAAACATTACAGGTGGATTGAGGGTCATTGCTGCAGTTAGAATAAAACATGTTTTTGTTTTTTAGCTCCTTGCTCTATGAGAGTTTGTTAGAAATGCAGGCTGTATCCCACCTAGATTTATTGTCAGAATTTGTCATTGTAAAAGATCTCCAAGTGATTTAAATACACATTAAAATTTGCAAAACACTGAAGCCAACACAGTTCATTCAGCTGAGAAAGTAAGATGATTTTCTTTCTTTATTGCCTGAAGTTGGTATAGTTGGAAGTGGGTAGATGGAGACAGCATGGGTAAATCAAGGAAGACCATTCTCTTCCTACTCTCCAGGATACAGATAAAGTCTCCGTGAACACACACCACTGAAGCACTCTAATCACTAAACAATCCAGCTCACCAAAATAGAGGTGTTCAACACACACTCTTTTATCACCTATGAGCCACAGTGTATTACTATAACACATAAACATTTGAAGTAGATATTATACTATTTTTTTCTATAAAAATTTGTGGCAACCATTTTCAAAACAAGCTTCATTTTGTGAGAACCTACCAAATAATATTTTCCTATGAATAGTACAGAAAATATGCTGTCAGAAGACACAAGAAAGGAAAGACAAACATATATTTTTAGAAACTGAAAAACTGGAAATGGACATACCTTTTTTTAAAAGAAGCAAATATCTACCCTTTCATTATGTATGTGTGTGTGAGTGTTCTTACAACTGTCTCATTCACAATACTATGCACTTTCAACATGCATACAATATTTAGGGAGGACACTATTTTAAAATATACTTCAGACTCAGAGGCTGAAAAATTGAAGTCTGTCCCCCTCTGCACCACTGATTCCATCTCTAAAGCAATAACAGCTGCACAAGTAGGGTGTGAAAACACTGTATAAGAAGTGTACAAGACAAGTCTACCACAATGAAATAAAAAGGCTATAATTCAAAGCATGACATTCCATTTTAGTAAAGGTGTACACTGCCATTTTTAAAATAAATACTGGGCTCCCGATGCACCCTTCATATGCATAGAGTACATATCTATTCTGTTGTTTTGATAGAACAATATTATCTTTTACTGTTGGCTCACAACGTACATCTACTATATAGTTTCATATTCATATAAAATGCAATACTTGAACTACTTTCTGGTAAAATGCAATGAAGGAAATTTAAGTTGTAAAAGTAATAGAAATTAATCCAAATTTTTTCTTTATAGGCATATGCCAGAATTATTGCTAAAATGTTTAAAGCTTATTCATTATAGTTCCTTCAGAAACTTTCTATGAACAATTATCATTAAAAATTACAGTTTTTCTCCCCTGAACTCTCTTTTGATATGAAAAATAAATAGTTGGTAGTGTTTCCATATTCATGGAATTTAATATTTTCTTTATCTGGGCAGTACCTTTCTATCATAATTCTCAGAAGACAGTTAACTAAATTTTTAGAATTATGACCAACACTTTTTCAACACACACACAAGCTAAAACTAAAGTAGGTCAATTTTGATTTTATGAAATGAATGGATCCTTTAAAGCCTTTTTTTTTCTTTTTGAGGGGATGAAAGAAGTTCTCCTTTTTAAATTGAAGTATGGTTGATTTGCAATGTTTCAGTATATAGCAAAGTGATTCATATATATATTGATATTATTTTTTTTCTGAATTTTTTCATTATAGGTCATTACAAGATACTGAATATCTGTGCTATACAGTAGGAACTTATCAATTTCATATATAGTAATGTGTATCTAGTAAACCCAAATTCCCAGTGGATTCTTCCTCCTGCTTCCCTCTTTGTAACCATAAGCTTGTTTCTATAAGTCTATTTCTGTTTTCTAAATAAGTCTGTTTCTATCATTTTTTAGATCCCACATATAAGTGATAGCATATGATGTTTGTCTTTTTCTGTCGGATTTACTTCACTTCAATAATCTATGTCCATCCGTGTTGCTGCAAATGTTATTATTTCATTCTTTTTCTGACTGAGTAATATTCCATTGTGTGTGTTTTTTTGTGTGTGTACATCTTTATCCACCCATCTGTTGATGGATATTTAAATTGCTTTCATGCCCTGGCTACTGTAAATAGTGATGTTACAAACACTGAGGTGCATATATCTCTCTGAGTTAGAGTTTTTCATCTTTTCTGGATATATTCTCAGGAGTGGGATTGCTAGGTCATATGGTAATTCTGTTTTTAGTGTTTTAAGAAACCTCCTCAACTGTTTTCATAATGTCTGTACCAATTGACATTCCCACTAATAGTGTAGGAGATTCTCTTTTCTCCACAACCTCTACAGCGTTTATTGTTTGTAGACTTTAAAATGATAGTCATCCTGGTCAGCGTGAGGTGATACCTCATTGTAGTTTTGATTTTCATTTCTCTAGTAATTAGTAATGTTGAGCATCTTTTCATGTGTTTTTTATCATCTGTATGTCTTCTTTGGAGCAATGCCTAGTCAAGGCTTCTACTCATTTTTTTATTTTTTTTTTTATATTGAGCTGTATAAGATGTTTGTATATTTTGGAAATTAATCCCTTATTGGTTGCATCATTTGCAAATATTTTTTAAAGTCCTCATTTTAAATTAAAGCAATATTCTTAACTTTTTTCAGAATTTCTTTAAACATTTGGTTTATACCAAAATGGGTTCATAAATTTATAAATAGATAAATAAGTAGATTATAAATAGTAGCTATAATCAGACATTTTCTAAGTAGGTACTGAAATAAATAATTCCCCTTTCTTAATCTATATTGCAAAACACTGGTAAAATATTACTAACTCATGTAATATGTGAAGTTATGTATGCTAAAGTTATTTGTCTAGTGATATAAATAATCACTAATATTTTTGGTCTAGATTATCAAGACCAGAAGAGATCCTGATACCAGATATAGCAAATGATTTAGCCTCTCCTATATCATTTTGCTTCTCAGAAGTGAAACCTCTGATTATGGGCCAATCACCAATATGAATTGATCAGTTCCTACTGCTTTTGAGAAGGGAGGGACTACCAGACAAGGTCTGTAACCAGTTTTACTCATGTTTAGTATCACTGACACTTGAAAAATCATGAAGGAAATATGTTGTCTCAGATGTTATAAGACCTAGAAAAGTGGAAGTTTAGAGCACTTGAAAGGAAATAAAGTGTCATCTTTGACAAGCAAGAACAGGCTAGAACTTTACTTCTCCGTGTAACTAAAGAAAAGAATTTAAGGGTCAGCATTTCACAATGGAAGCAATATAACAAGTGTTCATGTGAGGTAAGCTCCTAAAAGCCCCACCTAATGATGTTGTGGTGCCTGGTGCAAATGCTTCAGGTACCTGCATTTCAAGGTAGGAGGTACCAAGGCCTTCTGCCTTAAATCCCTTCCATTGGGAAAGACAACAATGAGATAGCAGGTCAGTGTGAAAGGAAATGCCTACTGGCCCAGTGTTGCAGGATCTTTTGGTGATAAGATGATATCTTGACTTCTTTCCTTCCACAAATCTCCTAGTTGCCTATGAAGATTGTAGGGCCCAAGGACGATAGTACCTAAAGAACCCAAAATTGAGACTATGGAAGATTTTATAAGTCTTTGGCCATTAATCTACATTATATGCAAATATTAGCTATTTGACTTTAAAATGTATTTCTGACATATATTGAAAGAAGAGCGACACTAAATTCCAAATTGGAGAAACATACCCCAAAATCCATTCCCATAATTTGTCCATACATCTGCTTTTTACTTCTACTAAATAGTAATAGATAAGTTTCTCAAATAATTAAAATTGATGAGCATTTGTAGTCTTTCTGATAGTGAATGGATCACATATCTACCATTTGTTCATTTTTCCTCTTATATCTGCAAATTGCAAAGGTATGATCATTGTATGTTTTAGTCCAATTTTGTATTTCATAATAAGATTCAACCTGGCAGTGTTATAAAAATTACCACTGCAAAGTCATACTATTAGGAAAGTATACTGGATAGGAAATGTTCACGTCTTGCTACAATGATCAGAACTGCCAGGAGCAATACCCATATATGAATCTCAGCACCTGACGTTTTGACATTTTGATGGATCCAAGGAGCAGCTGCTGGAACCTAATGACAAATCAAGGTTTTAAGAAGCTTGGGGTGTTTTTTATCAAGTGCAGTCACATGCAAAGAGAGATAAGGGTAGAGTTAGGACAGGGATAATATTAATGAAAAATGAAGATTTGTGTTAAGTACTTAACCCACAGTCCAGAATACAGAGGTGCAATGAATGAAAAGGGCACAGTGGTAAAGAATCTACCTGCAAGTTCAGGAGATGCAAGAGACATGGGTTCAATCCCTAGGTTGGGAAGACCCCCTGGCAAAGCAAGTGGTAACCCATGCCACTATTCTTGCCTGGGAAAAATCATGGACAGAGGAGCCTGGCAGGCTATAGTCCATGGGGTGGCAAGCAGTCAGACATGACTGAGTGAGTGTGCACACACAATGATAGAAGAATGCAAAGCATTCTGGGCAAGGGATAGTACAAAGTTTGAAGTTGGGATAAAAATCCACAGCCCTCTTCTCCATGTGGTGTCCTGCTTGTTACCTGAGAACAATTTTTTAATTTTCCTTCATTATCTTTTTTCCCCTATACTTTAAGAATTCTTTATAATTCTCATTCTTCTGCTCTGTTCCTTTCCCTTCTTATAGCTCTTATATTATTACCTTCCTTTTTCACATATAGCCTTTCATTCAAGCATCATTTTCTATAGACCTTGCTCATCCCCAAGAGTAATGCTTAGGGATATAGGGATTCCTCTTCAAGATCCATCAGGAATAGGATTGGAGCTGAGAAATCATCCCTTACAAATAAAAGCTTCCCAGAATCACTTCATAATCTAATCTGATGATGAAGACAGTATATAGGAATCATTCCAGAAAAAAAAAAAAACCCACTAAATGTTCCTATTAAAATTATAAAACAGAGCTGAAATATAATATGGAATACAGCGAACCACCAAGAAATAGAAAGTAAAAAATATTATACTTGAGGAAATAGAAATTAAATTATGTAAGAAATTGTAAGTGAATTAAAACAAACAAACAAAAAATTGCACCAAGGAAGGGGGCACCATGGGCAAAATCAATGCTGAAAGTACCACTAGAAACCAATAATATTGAACATGACAATGAATCCCTCTTAATAGCCCTTAGAGAACTTAGTAATTTGAAGAATTCACTTCAGGAAGTGTATTGTGATTTCTTAGCTCTAAAATCTATGAGGATATCCAATGTGCCCCAGAGGAGATATAAATAAAGGCAAAGATAACAGAGCTGCTACCCAATCCTGAGCAGCATTAATAGTCACTCAAGAGGATCCCAAAGTGACTTCATAACATAAAGAGTGAGAATGTGAAAGGTGTCCAAAAGGACAGACAGAAAACAGCAAGAATTTGATAATTCAAGGTGAGAAAAAGTCAGTCTATCTTATTTCCAGTGTTATAGATGTAGGTGTGGCTACTTGCTATTAAATCCTCAATTTTTCAGCTCTTTGATAGTGTAATATATAGAGAAATTTAGAAAGAAGGGAATAAAATGTCTCCCTATGGCTGAAGACTTCCCTTCATGCAACTGAGCTTTATGTGATTTGATGGCTCCAAAGGCTGTTTAGAATTATCATAGTCATGCTCAATATCTGCCCTTTGCAGGACTTGCTGGTGGCCTAAAAACACTAAACACCCTGCATTACATTATGCCCTTACCCACACTGCCATCTGTCACCCTGGCATTTGTTGGAAATGAAATAAAAATACAAAAAGCATTGCTATATATGACAAGCAACAATTTTGAAACAGCAGTGTTAACCATATACCACATCTTGTCTAGTCAATGCTTTACATGGTATGTAGATCAATAAACACTTTTACATTCTTTGTTTTAAAATACAGCTGGCTTATTTGTTACACTAGACATGTAAATCCCAGCTACTTCAAGGTTCTCAACCTCTCTGAGCCTTAATTGAGCCATGTAACATATGAAGATAATAGCTATTCCTATAGGTTATATAAAGATTAAATAAGATTCTTTAACCACACAAAGTTTAACCCATTGTCGAAGTGCAATAAATGATACAGTTTGCTATTACAGCTATTGTTGTGATTGATATTCTTAAATTTTATCCCAGAGTGTACACATTCATATGAATATGCATGTGCATTCAAGACTTGGAAGGAAACATTATAAATCATAATAGCCTAGGAAAATCATATTTTGATTTAGGGGAAAAGATACAATAACAATATATGGACTTGATAACTTTCCCAAGGTACTTATCTTATATAAATTTTATAAATATAAACTTTGTATTGTGTTTGAATTCCATTACTTTAAAATCACTACACTCCTCCCCTCTTAATGTGGAAGGGAAAAAGAAAATCATGGAAAATCTTATTTATGTCTCTTATGAAAGTAAAATATGTAAACTAATTTAGTTTTTGGTTAAAAAAGCACTTCACATTTATATGTGGGTGTGTATACACACCCACCCACACACACACACACACACACACACACACAAACAGCTTGCCTTGACCAAATGCTGCATTTGTGATCTTAGAAAAGTCTTTTAATATTTAAGTCTTATTGTTTGACCTTTTAAATTGGGCCAAAGAAGTTATTCTGGTGACATTGTTTTGAAACTCAAATGAGATAATTTATAGAAAAGTTCTGTGTAATTTAAAAAGTTCACTGCAAATATCGCCCTTGCCCAATAACTGAAGAGAAGGAAATAGAGTCCCTTCAAAAAAATATGACCTGGTTCCACAGATTTGTTCTCCTTTCGTAAGGAAATCCTATTTATCGATAATTAATGAGTATATTTGTTTAATAAGTCCATTAAAATGACCCAGTGTGAGTTCAGGTTTTCAGCTGAAGTCTTGCCATTCGCCAAATATAGGGATGAGCCTATATTTGCTGTCAGAAGGATCCCCGGAGAGGCGGACCGACCGTGAGCGGCAGATATCAGCCCCACCTTTATTCTGTCTCCAGGTTCTCTCTCCCTCTGCTCCCTCCATCGCCCAGCCCACCCTCTGGTATTTTCTCAGGTCGCTTCCCAGATGCTCAAACTCTACTATGATCTACTCCTTTCAATTGCTTCTACAAACTAGACTGTGCTAGAGAAGGCAAAAAGTGTCCTCAGTCAATCCTAGGCAAAAATCTAACCTTATTTTTCTTTATTCAACCCTTATGTCCTTAAGATTATTCGACATAACACTGTATTATATGAAAAATAAGTTTCTACATGAGACAATTTAAACAAAAATCTGTTGTGCCTTCAGTTCAGCTCAGTTCAGCTGCTCAGTCATGTCCGACTTTCTGTGACCCCACAGACCGCAGCATGTCAGGCCTCCCTGTCCATCACTAACTCCAAGAGATTACCCAAACCCACCTCTGTTGAGTAGGTGATGCCATCCAATCATCTCATCCTCTGTCGTCCCCTTCTCCTCCTGCCCTCAATCTTTCTCAGCATCAGAGTCTTTTCAAATGAGTCAACTCTTCGCATCAGGTGGCCAAAGTATTGGAGTTTCAACTTCAACATCAGTCCTTCCAATGAACACCCAGAACTGATCTTTAGGATGGACTGGTTGGATCTCCTTGCAGTCCAAGGGACTCTCAAGAGTCTTCTCCAACACTACAGCTCAAAAGCATCAGTTCTTCAGTGCTCAGCTTTCTTTATAGTTCAACTCTCACATCCATACATGACCACTGGAAAAACCATAGCCTTGACTAGGCAGACCTACATTGGCAAAGTAATGTCTCTGCTTTTTAACATGCTGCCTAGGTTGGTCATAACTTTCCTTCCACGGAGTTAGTGTCTTTTAATTTCAAGACTGCAGTCACCATCTGCAGTGATTTTGGAGCCCAGAAAAATAAAGTCAGCCACTGTTTCTCCATCTATTTGCCATGAAGTGATGGGACCAGATGCCATGTTCTTCGTTGCCTGAATGTTGAGCTTTAAGCCAACTTTTTCACTCTCCTCTTTCACTTTCATCAAAAGACTCTTTAGTTCCTCTTCACTTTCTGCCATAAGGGTGGGGTCATCTTCATATCTGAGGTTATTGAAATTTCTCCAGCTATCTTGACTCCAGCTTGTGCTTCCTCTAGCCTAGCATTACTCATGATGTACACTGTATATAAGTTAAATAAGCAGGATGACAATATACAGCCTTGATGTTCCCCTTTACCTATTTGGAACCAGTCTATTGTTCCACGTCCAGTTCTAACTGTTGCTTCCTGACCTGCATAGAGAATTCTCAAGAGGCAGATCAGGTGGTCTGTTATGCCCATCTCTTTCAGAATTTTCCACAGTTTATTGTGATCCACACAGACAAAGGCTTTGGCATAGTCAATAAAGCAGAAATAGATGATTTTCTGGAACTATCTTGCTTTTTCGATGATCCAGTGGATATTGGCAATTTGATCTCTGGTTCCTCTGCCTTTTCTAAAATCTTCTTGAACATCTGGAAGTTCACAGTTCACTTATTGCTGAAGCCTGGCTTAGAGAATTTTGAGCATTACTTTACTAGCATATGGCATGAGTGAAATTGTGCAGTAGTTTGAGCATTTTGGGGGATTGCCTTTCTTTGGGATTGGAATGAAAACTTACCTTTTCCAGTCCTGAGGCCACTGCTGAGTTTTCCAAATTTGCTGGTGTACTGTGTACAGCACTTTCACAGCATCATCTTTCAGGATTTCAAATAGCTATTGTGCCTACATATTCTCAAAACTTTATTTTACTTCTGAAAGTATATAAATTGAAACTCATGCAGTTACAAAGTGTGACCTATATGCTTGTATCACCCCAAAACTCTTCTGTATCCATTCAGATTGTTTGAATACTTCAGAGTAGTTCAGAATTTTTTTTTCTTTTTTCTTTTTCTTTTTCTGTGTATAAATAATCTCAGTAGTGATTTTTTAAAATTAAAACAGGATAATTTCTTGTTATGTGTTCTTACTTGTATAGGGCTGTGACATGAGTTTTCTGAAGTTTTAAGATAAATGATTCCCTGGTGGCTCAAAGGTAAATAATCTGCGTACCAATGCAGAAGTTGGGGGTTCAGTCCCTCCATTGGGAAGAGCCTCTGGAGAAGAACATGGCAACCCACTCCAGTATTTCTGCCTGGGAAATACCATGGAGAGAGGAACCTGGCAGGCTGCAGTCCATCACCTAAAATAGTGTTTCATTTATAGCCTACATCTCTGGAAATATAAAAACCCACTTTCCTGTTTGAATATTTTTTGTGGTTGTTGTTTAGTCACTACATCATGTCCAATTCTTTGGGACCCTGTGGACTATAGCCTGCCAGGCTCCTCTGTCCATGGGACTTTCCAGGCAAGAATATTGGAGTGGGTAGCCATTTCTTTCCCCAGGTTATTTTCTTGACCCAGGGATTGAACCCACATCTCCTTCACTGGCAGGCAGATTCTTTACCTCTGAGTCACTGAATACTTTCAGTAACTCTTAAAGAATGCAAAGGGCAACTTCTGCAAACTCTACTTGGACAACCTTGGTAAGTTTAACTTCTATACCCAAGAACATGTGCAAATCCCCAAAGAATAGTAATACCCTATTATCAAATTATTTCACCTAAAAATTGGCAGCTGTTGACATTGTAACTCCCTGTAAGAATGTTTGTGGTTTTGCATGGTGACCATCATTAACATAGATAACTTCAATTAATATGAGCTGCCTAGGTAAAAAAGGAAAGATCTGGAATACTTACAAAATATCATGTACATCAGAATGACCAGATTTAAAACAGAGAGAAATTCTGCTTAATAAAAATCAGTTTTGAGAGATGCAGCAGATTATAGAACAACTAATTATTACCAGACCCTATTCTAGTAACAACGAGTATTTCAAAAACACCCAGCAGCACATACAGTCATCAGCCAAAAATTGATTATTCACAGGTGGATTGCCCACACTGCAGTCTCCAGGCACAGCAGATTTCATTGCTCAGCTGCCTCATATTGCCTCAGGCGAACTCTGCTCTCCAGAGTAGCATTTCTGCTGCTCAGTCACGCTGCCCTACCCTTCGCAAATTTTACAAGGGCTTGGGCAGCCCAATCCTCCTGCATCAGCTTGAAGAAGCTCGATCAACCCTTCCTGGCCTTGCACTGCCTTTGCGTCTCAGGCGGCTCTTTCCATCCTACAGGTGAGTGTGTGCCTCTGAAACACTTCCACTTTGTCTTCCATTAGGAGTCTCAACTATTTCCTAAAAGGTCCTACACAGAAACACAAATCTCTTTTGAATCCCCTCTGATCCTTATTTCCTTACACAGTATCTACTGCAGGGAATTGGGAGCATGCAAACTGACCTGGAGACATTTCTAGTTGTAAAAAGCAATTCTTAGAGGCTGCCCTACAAACAGCTGGAAGCTCAAAACTAGCAGTAAAAAAAAAAAAAAAAATCAGAAAGTCTTCCTATCACTCAAATTAGGACCAGGAAACACTGAAGGGATATCTACATTTGAGGTTTCCTACTATTTAGAAAAGGTTGTCTGAGGAGGCCTTACAAATAGCTGTGAAAAGACAAGAAGCAAAAGGCAAAGGAGAAAAGGAAAGATATACCCATCTGTATGCAGAGTTCCAAAGAATAACAAGGAGAGATAAGAAAGCCTTCCTCAGTGATCAATGCAAAGAAATAGAGGAAAACAATAGAATGGGAAAGACTAGAGATCTCTTCAAGAAAATTAGAGATACCAAGGGAATATTTCATGCAAAGATGGGCTCAATAAAGGAAAGAAATGGTATGGACTTAATAGAAGCAGAAGATATTAAGAAGAGGTGGCAAGAATATGCACAAGAACTATACAAAAAAGATCTTCATGACCCAGATAACCATGATGGTATGATCATCCACCTAGAACCAGACATCCTGGAATGTGAAGTCAAGTGGGCTTCACCACGAACAAAGCTAGTGGAGCTGATGGAATTCCAGTTGAGCTATTTCAAATCCTAAAAGATGATGCTGTGAAAGTGCTGCACTCAATATGCCAGAAAATTTGAAAAACTCAGCAGTGGCCACAGGACTGGAAAAGGTAAGTTTTCATTCCAATCCCAAAAAAGGCAACGCCAAAGAACACTCAAACTACCTCACAATTGCACTCATCTCATATGCTAGCAAAATAATGCTCAAAATTCTCCAAGTCAGGCTTCAACAGAACTGTGAACTGTGAACTTCCAGATCTTCAAGCTGGATTTAGAAAAGGCAGAGGAACCAGAGATCAAATTGCCGACATCCATTGGTTCATTGAAAAAGCAAGAGAGTTCCAGAGAAACATCTACTTCTGCTTTATTGACTATGTCAAAGCCTTTGACTGTGTGGATCACAAAAAACCTGGAAAATTCTGAAAGAAATGGGAATACCAGACCATCTGACCTGTCTCCTGAGAAACCTGTATGCAGGTCAGGAAGCAACAGTTAGAACTGGACATGGAACAGCAGACTACTTCCAAATTGGGAAAGGAGTATGTCAAGGCTGTATATTGTCACCCTGCTTATTTAACATATGCAGAGTACATCATGGGAAATGCTTAACTGGATGAAGCACAAGCTGGAATCAAGATTGCTGAGAGAAATATCAATAACCTCAGATATACAGATGACACCATACTTATGGCAGAAAGTGAAGAAGAACTAAAGAGCCTCTTAATGAAAGTGAAAGATGACTGTGGAAAAGCTGGCTTAAAGCTCAACATTCAGAAAACTAAGATCATGGCATCTGGTCCCATCACCTCATGGCAAATAGATGGGAAAACAATGGAAACAGTGAGAGATTTTATTTTTTTTGGTCTCCAAAATCACTGCAGATGGTGACTGCAGCCTTGAAACTAAAAGTTGCTTGCTCCTTGGAAGAAAAGTTATGACCAACATAGACAGCATATTAAAAAGTAGAGACTTTATGTTGCCAACATATGTCCAATCTAGTCAATGCTATGGTTTTTTCACTAGTCATGTATGGATGTGAGAGTTGGACTATAAAGAAATTGAGAGCTGAAGAAATGATGCCTTTGAACTGTGTTGTGGAGAATACTCTTGAGAGTCCCTTGGACTGCAAGGAGATCCAATCAGTACATCCTAAAGGAAATCAGTCATGAATGTTTATTGGAAAAATTGATGATGAAGCTGAAACTCCAATACTTTGACCAGCTCATGTGAAGAACTGACTCATTTGAAAAGACCCTGGTGCTGGGAAAGATTGAAGGTGGGAGGAGAAGGGGATGACAGAGCATGAGATAGTTGGATGGCCTCACCAACTCAATGGACATGAGTCTGAGGAAATTCTGGTAGTTTGTGATGGACAGGGAGGGCTGGCATGCTGCATTCCATGGGGTCAGACAAGGTCAGACACAACTGAGTAATTGAACTGAACTGAACATAAGGTATAAAACAAAATGTCCTTTAATGGAAATAAAAGAGATCATTAGATCCATGATATTTTGTTAGATAAATAGGCTTCAGTAGAATAAGATAAGGAAAAAAGGTATCAAGAATAAATTCTAATCTCTGCACTATACTATGATATGAACAGTATTTTCATTCACTGTCATAGGAAATATAGAAAGAGGACCATACTTTTAGAGACTGCACATGGCTGTCGTCAATTTGGCTATATAATTCTTGGTATACAAATATTTAAAAGTCATTTTCACACCTGTTTGACAGATTCTTCATCTTTGATATTAGTTAAAATGTCTCTTTGAATATTAGAATATCAATAAATAATATTTCTCAATTCCCAAATTCAGAATCAACTCATAGAAGGAAGTGTCAGACATGGAAATCAAACATGACTTTTATTGTTATGTAGGTAAGTGGAAAGGTAATTTGAGACTGAAGTTTGGTTTACCAATTCTGCATCCTAGAATTGAATTTACCCATTTAGACACAGGCAGTGTGCATAATTGCAGACCTTTTGGTATGGGCTTGTCCTATAAAATGTCAAAGTATGGAGAAGCTAGGAATATCTTCCTTTTTGTGTGGAATTGCACTGCCTAGTTCTTTCTCCCAAACTAAAATAAGTCAACCCTACTTCTGTGGGGAAATTTGAGTGTGGAAGTCTAGAAGAAAGCAAAGTCTTGAATATACAAGGGACCTTGAAGAAGTCAAGACTTTGTAGAAGCACCTGAGCAAGTGATATAGAATAGGATGCTATGGCTGGATAGTTCATAACTGAATCAGTCCTTTTGGAATTGGAGAAGTTTAGTGTTTCTGATTGCTTCTTTGGGATGTAACAGATTAGATAAAGCAGAATGTTACAGAAATTCATAAGAGTTGACATAGAAATGCTAAGAAACTACAGTTTATAAACAGAGAATGAGATGGTTGGATGTCATCACTGACTCGGTGGACATGAGTTTGAGTAAGCTCTGGAAGTTGGTGATAGACAGTGGTGCAGTCCATGGGGTCACCAAGAGTCAGATATGACTGAGCAACTGAACTGAGCTGGCAGTTTATAAATATATTGAAATCATCCAGGATGAGTGAGGTATTTATAAAGGAGGGAGATATTTATAAAAGGGCAGAGAAGGCTTGAAAATTGTGCATGTACAACAATTACAGTTAGCTCTTTGTATCTCAGATGCCACATCTGTGGATTCAATCCACTGTGGATCAAAACTATTTGGAAAAAAATTCCAGAAAGTTCTAAATATAAAAATTTAAATTTTCCAACTATTTACATAGCATTTACATTACATTAGATTTTATAAGTAATCTAGAGATTATTTAAAGTAAATGAGAGTATGTGTGTATGTGTGCTATGTCACTTCAGACATGTCCAACTCTTTGTAACCCTATGGACTGTGGCCTGCCAGGATCCTTTATCCACAGGGTTCTCCAAGCAGGAATACTGGAGTGGGTTGACATGCCCTCCTCCTGGGCATCTTCTTGACCCAGGGATAGAACCCATATTTCACATTTCTCCTGCATTGGCAGGTGGGTTCTTTACCACTAGTCCCACCTGGGAAGCCCAAATGGGTGTGTGCATAGGTTAAATGCAAATATTGCACCATTTTATATAAGGGATTTGATCATTTTCAAATTTTGAGATAACTACTCCTATTCCAAGACACCATTTATTTTCTGTTTTGCAATGCTTATTGAAAGAAAAATGAATCTATTTGATGATCAAATAATTTTTCAATACACGAATTATTTCACTTCCCTCCTAAAGATCTTTACATGATACTGAGAAGTCCTATATATATATTTTTTAAATTTCTGATTTATCTGAGCTTGGAGCCCATTTTTCACATTAAATCTATTGAAATAGTTAGCAAAACATTGCAACAGAGTATCAAGAGATAATTTATTTCATATTCATCATGGATAGGTAAAGTGTTTTACACTATATTTCACCAAGCCAGATAGTAAGTTACAAAGTAGGTACAATTTCTCTGTAATAAGCTTAAAGGTCACTTATCCAAAATTGATGGAACCAGGATTCAAGCCCAATATAGTCTTACTCCAAAATTATTTATTTATATACTATTCAGAACTCTCTATATAATCTGCAGGACCCATTGCAAAATATTAATAAAATTCAAGGCCTGTTGTTTGAAAGTTAAGAATTCAAGGTAGCAACAGCGGAGCATTAAAACAAATGTGGAGCCTTCTGAACATAGCGCCTTGTATGACTGCACAGATGGAACGCCCACAAACCCAGCCTTATCATTATAAATAGTGCCTCCAAGTATGCTATAGTATCTAGAAAAAAAAAATACTCCCACTAGAGTGAGTACCATCATCATTTAAACCACTGTGCAAACTCCCTGAATAAAATAACTCAGACACTTCCAGTTTAAGGAGTTGCATCCATTATCGTGAAGTCTAAACCCTGCCACTTAATAAGTATTAGGTAAAATATTAATTTGCCCTAAGTTTGTTGTCATTACCATTTTATGGTTCCAAAGTTATCATGAACCTGAATGCCTTCTCTGTTCATGACTGTAACTAACTATTCAGATACTGGAAACTTTTTTTCCTCCTTCTAAATAATTGATGTTATTTTAATATTAAATGGCACACATATTAATGGCAAAATAAATTTGCAAAGCATTGTGTATAAGCATATTTTTTCAAATATAAAAATCTGAGAAGAGTAGATATCTCTTTAGAGCAGTCTCTGACTCAATAAACTTTTGGTGAACATCTACACTTCTCCAGACAAGTATTGAATATCTACTGTTTCTCAAAAGCAAGGGTGACCTGGCTGAAAATATCTTATATGCTAAGGATAATGAGATTTAATTAAGCATTACTGTGTTAAGCCCTATGAAGAATTCTGAACTAGGGAGTCCAATATGAAAGATCATCATAATCTATAATCCTTGAAACTAAAATATCTTTTAGATAACCAAGAACTATTTGAGTTTGGACTGCTCATTGCTATGCTTTCCTGTCATGGTTTCTAATGTTTATTCTTTTTTTAACAAAATATGAACAATTTCCTAAAAATGTGTTGATTGATTCATCACTGATTTCTTGAGTTATTTATTACTGTTCTGATTATTTCCTTGAATAACTGAAGTTGGGTATATGTGATCATAGTAAATGAGGAATACGTAGTAAATTCTGAGCAGACAAAACGTTGACTGTCGCAGCCAACCAAATATATAGTCAATGTAATCTGACATTCGCTTATTGTATAATCATTATTACCCTACTGGGTAATTAGGAATAAATGGTAGGGAGTTTACCAAGAGGACTGTGATTAGTATTGTTTTTACAAAATAAGGTGTTTCTATAACCTGCTCTGGTTAAGGAGTATTTGTAGAAAATAGAAACCTGCCTTTAGGTATTGAATCCTTACAATTGTATCTAAATTTCTAAAATCAGCTTGGTTGGATGTATATGGGGAGAAGAGTGGGTTGGAAGTGTGATATACAAAGAATGTAAAGAAATCTGGGAGGCAAATTCCATCAAATATTTACCGATGGACCAGAGGGTAAATACATTCATGTAACAGGTACCCTTTTCTCCAGAAGTTTATGGACATAATGTTAGTTGTCTTGCTTGTTTAGTCTGATGGGTGTAACCACACAGTGATGCTGGGAAACCTACAGAGCAGATGCTGGGATCCCACAAAAGTCAGATTTGCTGGGTTTGGTATATCACCCAGTAACATGCGTGGCTTCCCAGGTGGCTCAGTTATAAAGAATCCGTTTGCCAATGCAAGAGACACAGGAGATCTGGATTCCAACCGTGGAATGGGAAGATTCCCTGGAGGAGGAAATGGCAACCCACTCCAGTATTCTTGACTGGAAAATGACATGGACAAAAGAGCCTAGCAGGCTACAGTCCATGGGGTCGCAAGGAGCTGGACACAGCTAAGCGACTGAGCATGGGCCAGCGACATGAGTTGAGCAGTTAAAAGCCAGCACTCTTTAACAAAGGCTTGGCTTCAGAGACAGAGATGGGATACAAGTCCCATAGACAAAAGATTGGGGTGGAATAGTGAAGAAGAGTCTGACTATAAATTAAGGCTTCTAAGGACTCAAAGCCAGAGGAAGTTAGGAACAAATGAAGTAGGTACTATGTGATTTCCCTCATTATCAGAAACCTCACAGGTATGTAAACCATATACACTGAGACAGAAATCAGTTCATCCATGTTGTCCTAGAGTGATATCAGAGCCTGCAGGGCAAGTTTTAACAAATTCATTTGAGTAGATATAGTTGGAATTAAAGAAAAGTCTCACAAATGGAGATGCAGCTTTGATGATCTTTTGCATAGCAGTGATAGTGGGAAATCACAGAAATGGATGAGAAGAGAAGAAAGCTCAGGGGGAGAAGTGAAAATCATCTACATAAGAGTGAAAAAAAAAACAAACAGCACTAGTGAAAATAGGGTTGGAAGATCAAAAGAACTTTGAAAATACTCAGACTCCAAAGGAGAACACTTGTGTCAACTACTAACAACCCAACCTCAGGCTGTCAATGACTCCTCTTGCTAAATACTAAAAGCTCAATCATTACAGAAGGTGCCTGGCTAATACAATTTCATCTGTAGATGAAGTAGCCTGTCTGTTTCCTCTGCGATCACCATGTTAAATGGGAGTTGGAAGCGTCTCTGTATTTGTCAAGCAAAGTGCTGACTTGCTTTTGCTTCAGTCAGTATTAAAATTCTTGTTTCTCTTTGTATTTTCTCTCACCCAATTACATCTGTAGTAATATGTAAAATACGGTTCAGTCGGGAACATTAATTGTACTATTATTTGATTTCCTTTCCTTAATGATTCTCTGGTGATTCTTGTTGGAAAGAATCTAGCAACACTGTACATATTTCAAACATATTGCTTGTCTTGTGTCTTTCCTTGGTGTCTCTGAAATTATAGCTCAAATGTTAATAGAAATCTCTGTATTTTAATAGGATGCTCTTGTCTACAAACTCAATATCGACTCAATTACATATTCTAAAAAGCTTTTACAGTTTTAAACCTAATGCAAATTACAAAATTTAATTTAAAACCTGCAAGCTACTCAACAGTAAAAAGAATTTCAAAAATAGAAGATGACTTTTTTTGTCTAATAGATACGAATTACTCATCATTTTAAGTTTATGCTAATTCTGATAACAGTATTATACTATGAAAATGAACTTGGAACTGATGAACATTATCATTGGAAGCATCAAGAAAATTGCTTGATGCTTAACTTCTTACACAGTTAACTTCTTACACTGTTGAAATGCCTTTTATTATTGCCATATTCTGTTCCAACCAAAAAAAAATAGTATCCATATTCCAGCAATAAACCATTTTAATGACTTTATATAAAAATTCAACCAATGAACAAGATCATTCCTAAATTTAATCAGTCTCCATTCTAGAAATAGTCAATAGAAAATGAAAATGAAGATACAATAGAGGTGCTTTCATTTTTATTATAAGAATCTCCTTTCTAATTGGCAAAGAAATATACATATTATAAAGGGACTGAGAAAAAGGACATTTCTAATACTGAGATTTCCTAGTAAAAATGAGAAAGTAACATTTTATTTTATTATTTTATGGAAAGAAAGTCAGGCATATGTTTAAAGTGATTAACTTCTTTTCTAGTTCATTTCGTTTCTCTGCCTGACTCTTTCCCTTTTATGTCTGTATGAATTCACACACACATACACAAATTTGATATATTTGCTCACTGAGATGGTTTCCAAGCAAGGGTCCCTTGGTCTGAGAAATCTGTACACACAGCCATTCCTAAGAGGATGCTATAGGAGAATAGAGAGTACACTCTGATGCCAGAGGTTTCTCCTGAAACTCCCAGCTGATGCTGACAGGAGTAGGTTTTCTGTTCAGACCCTGATCCCAGGCAGAAAAAAGACTCCAAGCCAGAAAGATCAACAGCCTTTTCAGTTCCCTAATCTGCCATAGACACAAACTTCAGAAACACTCTATACTCCATGACAGGACATTGAGTGTCTGTTTATAAACTCTTATCATCAAATTTGCAATAATTTGTGTGTATGTGTGTGTGTCACCACTTATAAGTTACTTCTAAAGAAATTTCTAAAATGATCAATAGTATGTAATGCTAAAATGGCTTCCAAGGCATTCAGTAAACCACATTTTCCCAGAATTATTCTAGATAGCTAATGAAATCATAAAACCTTATATTCATAAAAAATCCTAGGGATGAACTCTTTCATTTTCTAGAAAAGGAAATTAAAGCCAAATGAAGGAAAGGCTGTCTCTCACTGTTATATATCTGAGGGCTTTCAAGTAAGCCAAAGTTTCATTCACCTGTCATACTTTTAATGTAGGTTTAAAATAACAACCTTAAAAAATAAAATAAAATAACAACCTCGATGGCAGACTAATATGTAAATGAAATGCACATATATAGGTAAATAAGTCACTCAAATATTTCAATGCCATTTCAAACAAATAGTCTATAAAAATCAGCTCCTGAACAAACACCAGGAGCAGAAGGCAACTTTACTTTTGTTATTTTGTTAATAATATATGTCTTTTCTTAAGTTATAGTCATGATAGTTTTGCTATGTACCACAGACTTCCATATAAATGCCTGAATATAACAGATGGTCTTCTAAACAAACCTATTTCCCACTGTATCATCAGCATAAACTTAGATACAGATTGCTTATTTTTGCTCTGATGCAGCTTCAGTGAACTCATCATTAGCACATCTTTGTTAAACCCAATTTTAATAATAACTCAACTGTATATTCAGAGTGTAATGTCAGAGGTAAAAATGTTGTGGCTAAAAAAAAAGCATTAATAAGCCAATTATTTTTCTTCACTTTGTCAGATTTCAAATATAAATCCTGTTTTGACTAATGCAGCAATTAAATGTGTTTAAATTATAATCCAAATACAAAGGTGCATTAGTATAAATATGCTTCTCTTTGCTTACTCTGACATAGAAAAGTGCTAATCAGAAAGAGTGAATGTAACTCAGAATTCTGCTGACTGAGAATTCTCTAGCTCTTCAATTATTTGGGAATTCACCAGTGAACCCTCAAGCCTAACCCCCAGCACTTGCAAACTGTAAATTCCAGTTTATTCATAACATATTTTCTTTCTTTTCTTTCTTCCTTTTTTTTTTTACTGAAAGGCATTTTAAAGTTAGAAACAAACTAAAGATTCACTATTTCTAACCCATGGGACAATATTAGGAAATGAGACACAGACCATGACTTCTGAGATATGATTCAACAATAGGCAATTCCAAGAGATTCATTTTAAACTCAAAACTATTAATGGGTAGAGTAAGTGAAAACAAAACTTACCTACCACATCATTGTCTTAAAGTGCATGGAGGAGTGAGAGGCTATACTTGTGAAAAAGTAGTACATAAGCTTACTAAATATTAGCATAAATAAATTTACATTGCATAATATGAAATACAAGCATACAAAATATTAACATACTTGCAAGCATGAACAAAAACACATAATAATGTACTTAAAGATTTTTTAATTTCTAAAGAATAATTAATATACAAATTTTAATATTAACTACTTATAATTTCTTTCAATTAAATATATATTTCTTGAGAATTTACTATGTTATGAGCACTGTTCTTTAACATAATATACAGCAATAAACAGAAGAGACAAGATCCTTGCTTTTATGGATTTTAGAGTTTTTAATAACATTTAGCTATTATAAGAAATCTATCTCCTAAAATAATGACATAATTAACATAGTGAAACTTGTGTTTCAGTATTTAAGAAATGCTCTATTTATTCTTTCAGAAAGCAAAAGCATTTTTTTCTTTCACTTTTTTTCTTATGGTAAAATAAAGCTTCTTAATCATTTTTAAACATGAAATTCAGTGGTATTAAGTAGATTCACATCATTATGTATCTATTACCATTATCTATCTCCAGAACTCTTCTCCTCCTCAAAACTAAAACTCTATACCCATTAAATAATAATAAACAATAATTCCCCACTTCCCCTCAACCCCAGTTCCTGACAACCACCATTAAATTTTCTGTGATTTTCACTACACTCTCTCTCTCTCTCTCTCTCTCTCTCTCTATATATATATATATATATATATATATATATATATAAAGAGTAATTAGGCATCACTTTCTTTCACCACATTAGTTTATTTTAGCTCACCATAATGTTCTCAGTGGTAAAGAATCTCCTGCCAGGATAGGAGACATAGGTGATGCAGGGGTCAGGAAGATCCTTTGGAGGAGGAAATGGCAACCCACTCCAGTACCCTTGTCAGAAAAATCCCATGGATAGAGGACCCTGGTGTTCTACAGTCTAGGGGTCGCAAAAAGCTGGACATGACTAAGTGATTGAGCACATAATGTCAAGTTTTTTCCATGTTATAATACATGTCAGAATTTCTTTCCTTGTTAAGGATGAATAACATTCCATTTTATGTACACACACTTTATTTTTTATCTTTTGATGGATGCTCAGTTTGCTTCTATAGTTTAGTTACTGAGAATAATGTTCCTATGAACATGGTTGTATAAACATTGCTTTGAGACCCTACTTTTAATTCTTTGAGGTATATACTCAGAAATGGAATTGCTGTATCATATGATAATTCTATATTTAAGTTTTTAGGAGTTGTCATTCTATTCTCTGCAGTAACAGTTTATATTCCCACATAGCTTTTAACATGTTTTATCATCATTTTTTAGGTAGTTTCCTTCTATTCCTAGTTTGTTTAGTGTATTTGTCATGAAAAGGTGTTGAATTTTGTCAAATTCATCTGTTGATAAATCTGGATCTGTGAAGATGACCATGTAATTTTTTCTTCCCTTAAATGTACTGTCACACTGATCGATTTTCATTTGTTAAACCATCTTCGCATTTCAAAAATAGATCCAATTTTATCATTGTTCATTATCCTTTCAGTATGCTGAACTCTATTTGTTAGTATTTCCTTGGGGATTTTTCCATCAGTGTCCTTAAAGGACAGTGGTCTGTAGTTTGCTTGTAACATCTGTCTAGCTCTGGTTTCAGGCCAATGCTGGCCTCACAGAATGGCCTAAGTGTTTCCTCTTCTTCTTGAAAAGCTTAGGAAAGATTGGTTTTAGTTCTTTAAGTCTGGTAGAATTCACTGGCAAAATCATAAGGCTCTGAGCTTTTCTCTCTTGGGAGATTTTGGTTACATATTCAGTTTCCTTACTAGGTGTATCAATTCAGATTTTCAGTTTTGTCCATGATTTCTTCTTGATAAGTTTAGTGTTTCTAGGAATGTGTCCAATTTATCCATTTTATTCAATTTCTTGCTCATATTGTTTCATAATTCTTTTAGTTTCTGTAGAATCAGTTTTAAAACCCCACTTCAATTTCTGACTTAGTAATTTTAGTCTTTTCTTTTTCCTTAGTCAATCTAGTTAAGATTTTCTCAATTTTATTGATCTGTTTGAAGAACCAATACTTTATTTCATTGATTTTCTCTATTATTTTTCTATTCTCTATTTCATTTGCTCCTTCTCTAATTATTATTTCATTTCTTCTGCTAGCTTCAGCTTAGTTTGTTCTTCTTTTCCTACTTTAATTTGTAAAGATTTGTTGTTGATTTGAGACCTTGTTTTTCAGTGTTGGTGTTTATAGCATTGCTCAGCATTGCTTTCACTGTGTCTCATAAATTTTGATATGATGTGTTTTCATTTTTATTTGCTCTAGTGAGTGAGTGAGTGAAAGTTGCTCAGTCATGTCCAACTGTCTGTGACCCATGGACTATATAGTCCGTGGAATTCTCCAGGCCAGAATACTGGAGTGGGTAGCCTTTCCCTTTTCCAGGGGATCTTCCCAACCAAGGGTTCAAACCCAGGTCTTCCGCATTGTGGGCAGATTCTTTACCAGCTGAGCCACAGAAGAAGCTCAAGAATACTGGAGTGGGTAGCCTATCCCTTCTCGAGCGGATCTTCCCGTCCCAGGAAATGAACAGGGGTCTCCTCCATTGCAGGCAGATTCTTCACCAACTAAGCTATCAGGGAAGACCCTTATTTGCTCTAAGTGTTTTCTAATTTATATTGTGATTTCCTCTTTGATCCATTGGTTATTTCAGTGTGTTCTTTATTTTCAACAAATTTGTGAATGTTCTAGTTTTCCATTTTTGATGTCTAACTTCATTCCATCCCATTGTGATGAGAGAAGATGGTTTGTATAATATTTATATTTTTTTAATTTGTGTTTCAATTTGTGATCTGACATATGGTCTATCCTGGAAAATATTTCACATGCCTTTGAGAAAAATGTGTGCTTTATTGTTATTTGGTAGAGTATTCCTTACATGTTTATTATGACTAGTTATTTTATGGTATTGTTAAAGTCCTCTGTTTTCTTACTTATCTTTTGTCTCACTATTCTATCCATTATTTAAAATAAGTACTGAAGTCCCCAACTATTTTATGTAGTACTGTCTATTTTTTCCTTACAATTTGCCAATTTTTCCTTCATCTATTTTAATGGTCTCTTAGTAGATACATTAGGTATATAATTGTTATGTATTTTGCTCTACTGAGACCTGTATTAACATATAATGTCCTTCAGGGTGTCTTATAATATTTTTTTTAAAACTCTTTATTTCTGATAGTAGTATAGTTACTTCTGTTCTCCTTTGGTTACTATTTATTTGGACTATTTTCTTTAATCCTTTCACCTTCAGCCTTTCTGTCTTTGAACCTAAAGTGAGTCTCTTATAAATAGTCATAGTATTCGATTCCATTACTGTAGTTTCTGTCTCTTTATTGGAGAAGTTAATACATTTATGCTTAAAGTAACTACTGATAAGTAGAGGCTCACTTCTGTCATTTTGCTATTTGCTTTTTATATGATTTATGGGCTTCCCTGGTGGGTCAGATGGTAAAGAATCTGCCTGCAATGCAGGAGACCTGGGTTCAATCCCTGGGTTGGGAAGATCCCCTGGAGAAGGGAATGGTTACCCACTCCAGTATTCTGGCCTGGAGAATTCCATGGAGAGAGAAGCTCAGTGGGTCATAGTCCATGGGGTCACAAAGAGTCAGACAAGACTGAGCAGTTAACACTATCTCACTATCTGTCTATGACTTATACTTTTTTTGTCCCTCAGTTTCTATACACCTTTTGTGTTTAGTTAAATTTCTGACACTGAAATATTTTAATTCCCTAGTCATTTCTTTTCATGGATGTTCAATAATTTCTTTGTGGTTACCATAAAAATTACATTTAACATGCTAAAGTTATGACTCTAATTTGAATTTATACCAACTTATCTTCAACAACATCTACAAACTCTGATACTTTGCAATTGTTTCATTATGCTAGATGTCACAGAACTATATGTTCACACACTGAGGGCCAAAAACATAAACTAATGATTTTTAATGCATTAGCTTCTTAGATTATATAGGAATCAAAATATGGAGTTACAAACCAATGCTAAATAGTACTAGTTTTTAGACAACTATTGTGAGGCTTTTTTTTAACTTGTCAATCTCTTAATGTTGAAATAAAATGTGGAGTAACAACCATTACAACAATAGTAGCTTTTATAATTGCCCTGTAGTTATCTTTACTGAGATCTTTATTTCTTCATATAGCTTTGAGTTACTGTCTAGTGATTTTTCCTTTCAACCTGTAATATTCCCTTTAACATTTATTGCAGAATTTTGGTAGACTTTTTTTTTTCTCCTTGACCATTTTGAATATATCAGCTCATTACCTTCTTACCTCCAAAGTTTTTGATGAGAAATTTACTAAAAAAAAGTCTTATTGATGATGAGTTACTTGTATGTGATGAGTTGTTTTCCTTTTGCTGCTTTCAAGATTGTCTCTGTCTTTCAACAGCTTAATTATAGATGTGTTGGTGTGGATCTCTTTGAGTTCAATCTACTTGGTTGTACAGTAGTGTAATTGTGTATGACATGAATTGCATATATATTGCTCATGAATCACATACAATCATACACACACACATACATGGGTGTCTCAAAAATATTAGAGTAGTTAAGTGACTTATCAAAATAAAGGAAGATAGGAAGTAAAACAGATTTGAATCCAACATTTCTAACCTAGCCTTTCTATACTGGAACTGGAGAATCTTGAAATTATATTATCTACCATCTTGTTCTACATGATTGTGTTCATGCATCATTATCAGCTGATTGATTCTTACTGTTCTTACAGCCATACCACCCTGAATGCTCCAGATCTCATCTGATTCTTACTGTTCAAGACTACACATGATCACCTCTACTATAAAATCTCACACAGTCTCTCATGGGGCTTCTTTCACATAGCTCTGTTAACATTTACCTTGTTATATTCAGTTTGTTTGTAACTCTTACTACTCACACTAATTAAAAAAAAAAAATCAGCAAATATTTCTTACTTTTTTCAGCACAGTTCCTGAGACACAACAAGTTCTCAATAAATAGTAAAGCAGAAAGGGCAGGAGTCAGAGCTGAGATGGAAAACATTTGCTTGGTAGTGAAATAGGTTGTAAAGCTCAAAACCACAAAGAAGAGGAAAATGTTAAGAACAGTGATGCCAATCTGACTGGAATAAACAATTTAGGAAGACAACATATGGTCTCATGAAATATTTAATTCAGCAGAATTGAGGAATATAGAAATCTAGTGAGTGTCAGAAGAACTGTAATTTATGATTTCACTCAGTTCAAATCATTATACTTAAGTACTGCCAGAAGGAAAAAACAATAGATATTATGTGATATCCAGACTTCAGTCTCTATGGGTAAAATTATGAGTAGGCTGATTTCGGTCAGTTCTAGGTTGGTTCATTCTGTTACTACAAGATGCTCTGCCATGTCATTTTAACTCCTTACCCAACCTTGGAAAAATTCAAATATAGTCTAGACAACTCCTTAACTGGACAGTCCTATGAAGAACTGGAGACTGAGCCAGATAATATCTAATCTTTAATGGCTCATCATGAATTTCATTTTCCTCTAAAATATAACACCAGAAGATCCCCGGAGAAGGGATAGGCTAGCCACTCCTGTTTTCTTGCCTGGAGAATCCCCATGGAGAGAGGAGCCTGGCGGGCTACAGTCCATGGGGTCGCGAAGAGTCAGACACGACTGAGTGACTCGGCACAAGAGAGCTTCCCAGGCGGCTCTAGTGGGAAAGAATGTACCTGCAATGCGGGAGACCTGGGTTCAATCACTGGGCTGGAAGATCCCTTGGAGAAGGGAATGGCTGCCAGTTCCAGTATTCTTTCCTGGAGAATTCCATGGACAGAGGAACCTGGCAGGCTACAGTCCATAGGCTGAGTCGGACATAACTGAGCAACTATTTTGTATAGTCAGCCACATAGGAGAAAAAGGTCTGAAAACTTATTTGTTAGGGGAAAAAAAAAAGTTTTAAAGAACTTTCTCTTTCTTACTCCAATAGACATAGTCATCAGTTATCTCCAATTATAAAACTACTAGGTAAAGCATGTGTGTGTGTTAGTTGCTCAGTTATATCCAACTCTTTGTGACCCCATGGACTGTGTAGCCTACTAGGCTCTTCTGTCCATGGGATTTTCCAGGCAAGGGTACTGGAGTGGGTTGCCAGTGCCTTCTCCAGGATGTAAAGCATAGTAAAATAATTTATTCTATACCTGTCTCACTCTTCTACTTTCCACTGCCCATGTGTAGCAGGTTCTTTCTGCCCAAATTCCAACATTCCTCTTTTAAAATATGAACTATTCAAAACAAGGGTGAATTGTAGATAATTTAAGAGCTCTTTCACTGGGTGTTTCAGCCCATACTTTATATTGTTTGTCAGAATTAGATCTTAGCAAGCTTGCTTGGGAACCCCCTGGATGCATTCATTTTAGAACTGCCCCAGAGTCTATAAGTTACAAGTGAAAAACAAGGACTAAAATATTGCTTTCCTTTTTTATTTTTTTGAACCTGTCACTATGGTGGGATTTTCTTTCTTTATAAATAAAAGATTTACTAAGATTTTATTTTTTTCCCTTCAGCACTCATAGACAATATGATAATATGATAAATTTTAGGCATGAAGGAAGCTGAGTTCTCTCTCCTCTTTGAGACCAAAAAAATAATCCTGAAATTTCTTAAGGTGGTAAAATATGAGTATCCCCATAGTCCAGGAACCACTATCAAAAGCTGAAAGAGTAGATAATATATTGTGAATTCTGCTTATATTTGAACCAAGTTTGGAGTAGAATCATAAAGTATACATAGCCAATCTCAGCACATAATAAGTGTTTAAAACAATGTAGGCATTAGTAGTAGCAGTGCTATAAAAGAAAAAAATAGAAATGAAAAAAATGATCCCTAAGCTTATTGCTTAGAGGGAACTATACAAAGAAAAAGAAAAAATGAAGAGAAAGCAAGGACATTATACTGTGAAGGTCAGTTTTAGTTTTACCAGTCATTCCTCTTTGCTAAGGCACTCCTCAGTTTCCTTAGATTTCCAGTGGATTTTTTTGCCCTGACCAGAATAATTTTGCAGAAGCCAAGTAGTACCTTGAGAATGGACAAGGCTTCCTCTCCTAAATCCCTCAGGTGCTGACTAATTATTTTGATAATCTGAGAAATAGAGTTATAAATTTTCTGTTTTATCTGATGCCAATTACTGAGAAGAAATGTAAGCTCTAAAAGTATAAATTACCTAAGATCACTCTGTATTCTACCTTCACTATGAATGCTTTCTTCTTGGCTTCCTTCCCTTCTAGTCAAATAAACTCTTCAACATAGTTTAAATATTTTTAGTTTTTATCAATAGTCTTTTATCATGATTCAGAACCAAGTCAATGACTTTATTGAGTGATACAACTAAAATTATTAGATTTGTAAAAATTCTCCTTTAAACCATTGAATTCCCTAATCCAGTTTCTGGGGAATAACAGGTATTCAAGAAATGTTGAACAATAATTAATTAATTCTATAAAGTCAGCTTCAGTTTCAAAACCAAGAATTTTTAAGTTTACTGTTAAAATGAAACTACCATGGCTCATGTTTATAAACATAAAAAATTCCAATGAAAGTTAGAGTGAACATTGGATTCTGTTGCCTTTCCTGCTTTAATACTGAATAGATTACTGGAAACAAAAATCACCATTAATCATCTCATTGAGTTTAACTGAAATAATGTAAATGAAAGTACTTTATAAACCATTATGGTACATACAAATAAGGTATTATTACTAGTCATCTGTTCCACCATATATAGTTTTGATTATGAAAATAAAATTTTACCATGGAAAAATTTTAAATGATAAAATCTTATTAAAAGAAGGTATAAAATAGTTTATATTTGTTAAATAAGTGATTATCAATTTATCTAGCTATATTTATTTTAGTATTTTAAAAATCAATGTCAAAATTCATGGACTATTTAAGAAGTTATAACCTAATAAGAGATAAAATATGAAATTTTCTGTTACCTGAATTAGAAATTTCTAGACTGTCATATGTAAAGGATACAGATTAATCCTTTATTTTATCAAAATGATAAAATTAAATGATGGAAATGATGGAAGTCTATGCATTTACTATGATGGAAGTCTATGCATTTACTATTATTTGTACACATGCTTTTAAAGATCTCAGTGGAAACTCTCCTATTCCATTCTTTAAAGCTAATCTCAAATAACTCTCTCATGATTAACCTACATATTCATCCACAGCATTACTAATAGAATACAAATGAGATTTACCTTTAATTTACATAATAATCAGCCTAATTTACATTAAATTTACATAATAACAATCATAATTGAGTAGCATTATAGTAATGGTTATAAAAACAACTGTCATAAATATACACTGATATGAGTTTGAGGGAGACAGAAGCTTTAAGCTATATCCATATTTATTTTATTGTCTTGTTTTACTGGAAATATATTCATGCCACTAATCTCCTGCAATATTTGTATTTAACTTCAACACAGAGCTGTAGGGCTGTATTACTTTTTTTTTATTTTCAGGATAATATGATGCATTTGATTATCTGGAAACCAAGAATGAATTTACTAATTTTGCATTTGTGGGAAAGACAAAGAAAGTCTGGATAAAATAAAATAAATAATCAACTATTTTTTTTGCTACACCACTGTAATGTTCTTTCTTTCTTTTCCTTCTACTTTTTCCAATTCTTCTATTATTGCCTTGCATTAGTTTTGTCTCATCTTTTTACCTGACTTTCTCCCAGAACTGTTCTTCTACTCTGACACTTTTATTCTTTTTGTTTTCCCCGCAGGATGGTTAAATATCTCATTGGTTATGCTAACATGGGCATAATGAATAGATGGTTTGGCATGTTGTGAGAGGAATCTTTTCTTACACGGGATATATTAATTAGAACTAGTGTCAAATTAAAAGTGAGCTGGACAGAGTTAGATAAGCAAGGATGACTTTGTTCAAGATAATTGCAAAAAGAAAAGAGATTGAGTTCAGCTGCACTGAAACAAACAGCAGGAGGCTATTTAACACTGGGATAAGAAAGTACTGAAGGACACTCGGAAGAGGTGGTCGGGGTGATTGAGTCACTGTGTCTGCTAATTGATGTTTATCAGTTAGCTCCTGGGCGTCCCAGGTGGCGCAGTGGTGAAGAATCTGCCTACAGTGCAGGCAACTCAGGAGACATGAGTTTGATCTCTGGGTCATAAAGATGCCCTGGAGAAAGAAATGGCAACCGCTCCACTATTCTTGCCTGAGAGAATCCCATGGACAGAGGAGCCTGGTGGGCTATAGCCCAGGGGGTCGCAAAGAGTCAGGCGCGACTGCGCCTAAGCAGGAACAAAGTTAGTCTTGTACCTTTCACGGGAGCTGGGAGATGGGGGTGTGATCCGTCTCGATTATATTTCAAAGGAATGGCTGTCAGTCTCTGGAAAAAGACACTCCTTGTTTATAAAAGCAGTAAAAGCCTGGGAGAGACTTACATTTTAAACAGCGAAATGCTTTAAGAACAGCGAGATCAAAGGTCTAAAGACTGGAAGAAACTTGTCCCAAGTTTAGACAAGCTAAGGGGAGTATTAGGCCACCCTGATCATTAGGTTTGGCTAAAACTATAGAAAAGTCCAAAACAACTATAGCTTGCTTTTTTTTTTTTTTAAGTTCATTTCTTTCTCCCATGAATGAGTGGAAATTTGCAGTCCAGAGCAAATGGCAGTTTTGTTGTAAGAGGTCTTCACAAACCAGGTTTCTTCCAGATCACCATTACCCTGCTTGCAGTAGATGCCCGTTTTCTTCATAGTTCACTAGCACCCCATTTACATTCCAGACAGCAAAATGATAAGGGCAAACGTCTTGTGTTTACTGACTCTTGAGGAAAGTTCCTAGAAGCTGCACACCGCTTTATATTCTTTTTGTCAGTCAGTCTGCACAGTCAAACATTGGATAGCTAAGTAACTGTCAGCACTTTTCTTCCCAAATATACAACACACCCTCTCCTCAAAGAAATAATTCTATCTGCATACTCATGTTCACCTCACTTCAAAGAATTCATGGAAAAATGACAAGTCAAAACACACCAAAATTTAAAATTTTCTCCCCAAACACTATAGTTTTGACAACCCACAACCTTCTAAGAAAATTCAGGAGACAGTGTCACAAAATGCATTGCCAAGAAAGAAGGAGGTTGCTTTTTGAACTTGCAATATCTGAGTTTCTGCCCTATGAATGATTCCGTTATGCCATTGAAAAAGGTTCAAATTTCACTAACTTAAGCCTATCATTGCTAGTACCGAATTCTTTATCTCTTAGGCTTACGTTAAGCCTCTAGTAACATAAAAGTCCAGAATAAAAGGAGCTTAAATAAGAGAGAAATTTATTTCTCACCAGTATAAATGTCAGAAACTTTATAGTTCAGCAGTGTAGAAGTAGTTTAGAGATTCAGAATATTTCCAGCTCACCTCTCTGTCATCTCTACACTGTGGCTTTGTCTTCATTATTCAAGGCAGCATGTATAGCCCAGAAAACAAGATAGAAGAAGCAGCAATACTCCAATAAAAAAAAAAAGGGGTTAATTTTTTAAAAGATAGAAGAAGAGATAAAAAGAATGTGAGTGGTTGCTCTAGATATCTCTTAACGAAATTCCTAGAAATGGCTACAAATCATATATGCTTGCATCCCATCTGGACAGAACTTAGTCACATGGAAACACCTAGCTTTAGGATGTTTGCCTGGATGATATAATCCTTTTTTTCCCCCAGGCATACATATGCCTGGCTAAATATGTTATCATTTAGGAAAAAGAAGAGAAAATTATCTGGGGAAGTGGGCAGCTACTGACATAGGGTGATACAGCCAGTGGTCCATTATAGCATTACTAACAATTTGGGCATCTCTTGGGCAAATTCATTCATTCTTCACCATTTAGTAAATTCTTATAAAATGCAGTCTATAATCAATCTTTGGAGGCATCAGATGTAAGTGAACAGATTTGATGACACATATTTTTAGAGATGAGGAAACATGCTAAGCAACACCCTGAATGCTGCAGTTATTACTGATTTGTGAAACCTGGTCTCTCCCTCCATTCTGCCCCTTGCCAATCAGTTCACACCACACCCAGAGAGTTGACAAAAATTCATCTGATGATGTGATTATATCCTTAAATTATCCTTGGAAGGAAGTCCAAATTCTTTAACATATATCACAAGACTCTCAAATTCTGAGCTCTTCTCATGTACCCAGGAACTACATCCTACTCTGTGTTCCGTCCTTCACTTGCTCCCAAATATATACTCATTATACTGAAGCCCTTAATATAGGAGAAACTTCTCTTACTTCCAAATCATTTTACAAGATGTTCACTTCATGAGATATATTTTTCTTCATCTGGCACTCACATTTCCTTTGTCTAATTTATGCCTACTATTTTTTCTCATTTTTTTATAAATTGAGCTATAGCGAGTGTATAATAAAGGGCATAATGTTTACTAATCTTAAGTGTACAGTTGATAAATTTTTTTGCATTCATATATACCTGCATAACCACCAGCCAGATTAAACTATAAAATGTTTCTATTACTTGAAAAGCACTCCTGCCCCTTCCTGACTAATAGCTATCCCCCTACCTTCAAGGAAATAATTTCATGACTTCTATCACCATTAAGGGCTTCCCAGGAGACTTCAGGGGTAAATAATTCACCTGCCAATGCAGAAGACATAAGAGATGTGGGTTCGCTCCCCAGGTCAGGAAGATCCCCTGGAGTAGGAAATGGCAACCCACGCCGGTATCCTTGCCTAGAGAATCCTGTGGACAGAGGAGCCTGGTGGGCTATAGTCCATGGGGTCACAAAGAGTCAGACACAACTGAAGTGATTTAGGACACATGCACACACATCACCATTAAAGGGTGTGATAACTTTGTGGAGTGTCACTTGGTTAAGTTAAACTACATCCCCCAAAACTCATTTTTTAGTATGTTTCCAGAAAGTTGGACCACAAGAGATATTCTCACCTGAGAGGTAGAGGAGAGAAAGGATGCAATGGCCATTCTGTAGCATATAACACCTCTTCCCAGCGCTACTCTTAGTATTGCTGTGAAGGGATTTTGCAGATACAATTAAAATGCCTAAGCAGTTGACTTTATATTAGGCAGATTACCCTGGGTCAGTCTGACTTATTTAATTTCTTTAAAAGAGAATTTAGGCCTTCCCAGAGAGGTAGAAACTCCCATCTCTAGATAGTAGATAAACTTCAGACCCCTCCTATGGGATTCCAGCTTGCTCCTGATCTTCCCTTGTGACTGTTGTCCTTGCATAGCTAACATCTACAACTGTATTTAAGTCAATTATGTGTGTTTGCTTGCTCAGTCACTCAGTAAAATCCAACTCTTTGTGATCCCATGATCTGTAGCCCAACGGGCTCCTCTGTCCATGGAGTTTTCTAGGCAAGAACACTGGAGCAAGTTGCCATTCCTACTCAAGGAACTATTCCCAACCCAGGGATCCAACCCACATTTCTGGTACCTCCCGCATTGGCATGCAGATTCTTTACCACCAAGCCACCTGGGAAGTCCATACACACACACGCACATAACATATAATTTGTTATACACATTATATATATTATATATTTGTTTGTTTGCCTTATTATATACATATATAAACTATTTTCTTCTGGTTAGTCATAACTAGTCAAAATTTTTCTCAATTATTTGAGAATATAAATAGAATCATACAGTATATACTAAAGAGATAAAAGTGTTTCTGGCCTCTTTTTCTGAACATGACATCTTTGAGACTCATGTTTGTCAAGTGTATCAGTGGTAAATTCACTTTTGTGTCTGAGTTTTATTCCATTGTATGGATTTAATACAATAACACAATTATCCTTGTGTTCTCCTTTGGCTGGACACTTGGTTTCTTTCTAGGTTTTAAAATATAAATAAAGCTGCTATGTGTAATATGAAGTATTTGTTAAACATGTTGTCATATGTTGAGTCCTGGATATTTATCTAGGAATAGAATTGCTGGGTCATGATATAGAAATATATTAAACTCTGTAGTTACTACTGAACAGAATTTCAAAGTGGGTGTTCATATTGTACTCCTACCAGCAGTGCTTATGATTTCTCTTTCAAGTTGATCTAATCTATATCCTTCCCAAAACTTGGAACCTTTTCTTTTTTTTTCTTCTTTGCCAATCTCAGTGGATAGTCATTGGGATCTCATTGTGTTTTTACTTTGCATTTTCCTGGTAAGTTTTATAGTTGCATATATTTCCATATGCGTTTGGAATCTTAATTCCTTTTTTGAATCAAAGAATTAAATCTGTCTCTGCTTTTTCTCGGCTTCCAAGGTGGCTCAGTGGTAAAAAATCTGCCTTCCAATCAGGAAATGCAGCTTCAATCCCTGGGTTGGCAAGATTCCCTGGAGGAGACGCCACCTCACTCCAGTGAAATCCTGGGAAATCCTAGGATAGAGGACCCTGGTGGACACAGTCCGTGGGGTTGCAGATGAGTTGGCTATGACCTAGCAACTAAACAACAGCAGCACTTTCTTTTCATTGTGTTTTTTTCTTTCCCTTATTAATTTGAAGATGCAATTTTTGTATTTCCAACAGGTGTCTTTTGTTGAGTATATGTTTTGAATATAGTCTCTCAGTCTATAGTTTGCCATTTTCCTCCTTTTAGTAGTGTCCTTTCATAAAGAGATTACTTTTATTTTAGTAAAGTTCAATTTACTGATTATTTTCTATTATATTTAATGACTTTGATGCATATTAAAGAAATAATTTCCTACCATAAAATAATTTCCCTTTGTTTTTTTCTGAGAGGCTTTACTAATTTGCCTTTCACATTTAGGCTTATGAGTCCTCTCAGATTGTTTATTTTGTTTAGGATGAGTGGCAAGAAAAAAGTTCATTTCTTCTTACACAGACATTTGATGAAAGCAATGTAGCTTATTAAAGAGCCTGCTGCATTGGCACCTCATCGAAAATAAATAGCCATATATGTGTGTGTCTATTTCTGAACTTTTTTCTTCTGGTCAATTTGTCAGTTTTTGTGTCCTCATAATTCCACAATGTCTTAAGTAAGGTAGCTTTGCCGCGTGTTCTGAAGTATAGTAAGGAACTTGCCGGACAGCGGATCTGTCCCAGGCCCGTGAATACTGGGACGGAGCGGGCAGCCTATGACGTGAGACCCAGTCCCTGGGCTGGTGCCTGCCCCCTGGTGGGGAGGCCGGGTACTGCGCCACGCGGTGTGCGCGCCTTGGTCCCGCGTCGGCTGCGGGCTCACGGGCTCCTGCGGGAACAGGCCTGCTGATGGGCTGGGCTGTGTCCTCGCCCAGCTAGTTGCTTGCTTGAGGCGTTCTAAGCCGGGTGCTGAGCCGGGACATGCAAGGCCATGTCCCCACACTAACGAGCTCCAGGGAGGATTCCAAAATGGTGCTTGCCAGCACCTGTCTCCTCACGGTGCAATGAGCCCCCAACATAGCTTCTGCCTGCATCTCTCTCCAAAAGGAATCCCAGTTGTCTCCTATCTTTCCAGGAGGCTCTCCAAGATCAGCAAGTTGTTCTGACACAGGCTCCTTTCTAATGACTGCACTGTTCTGCATGGGGGAGCCTGTGAGACTTTGGCTGTGCCGTTTAAGAGTGGGTGATTATTTCACACAGCCCCCTGCCTCTCTCAGAAGGGACCTCCTTTAGTCTTCATAGCCAAATATTCTAGGAGCTCATCTTTCCCAGTGCAGGACCTCTGGGCTGAGGAAACATGCCGAGAGGGCTCAGACCCCTTGCTTCTTGGAGAGAACCTCTGCGATTGTAATTGTCCTCACTTTTATGGGTCACCGACCTAGCATATTGGTCCTGACTACCATGTCTGCACCTCTCCAACCTGTCTGCTCGTGGTTCCTCCTTTATATCTTTAGTTGTAGCAGATCTTTTCTACCAGTCTTCAGGTCTCTCCCCTTGATTGTTACTCCATAAATATTTATAGCTGCTATTCTCTTTGTTCATGGGAGGAGTCAAGCTCAGGACCTTTCTGCTCTGCCATCTTGGCCACTTCCCCTCTACAAACTCTTTATTAAAAAAAAAAATATATATATATATATTGTTCTCTTGTTTATTTATTTATATTTTTGGCTATGCTGTTTCTTTGTTGCTGTGCATGGGCTTTCTCTATTTGCAGCAAATGGTGGGGGGGGGCACCCTTCATTGTGATGTGCGGGCTTCTCATTACAGTGGTTTCTCTTGTAGTGGAGCACAGACTCTAAAGCCTGTGGGCTTCAGTTGCACTGTGTGGGCTTCAGTTGCACTGTATGGGCTTAGTTGCCTTGTAGCATGTGGAATCTTTGCAGACCAGGTACTGAACCTATGCCCCCCGCATTGGCAGATTGTTAACCAGCAGACCACCAGGGAAGTCTCCCCTCCACAAAGCTTTTATACCAATTCCAAAACATATGGTATCTAATTTTCCTCCCCTTGAGTTCAGATCAGTCGTTCAGTTGTATCCGACTCTGTGACCACATAGACTGCAGCACACCAGGCATCCCTGTCCATCACTAACTCCCGGAGATTGCTCAAACTCATGTCCATTGAGTTGGTGATACCATCCAACCATCCCATCCTCGGTCATCCCCTCTCCTCCCACCTTCTATTTTTCTCAGCATCAGGGTCTTTTCAAATGAGTCAATTCATCAGATCAGGTGGCCAAAGTATTGGAGTTTCAACTTCAGCATCTGTCCTTCCAATGAATATTCATGACTGATCTCCTTTAGGATGGACTGGTTGGATCTCCTTGCAGTTCAAAGGACTCTCAAGAGTCTTATCCAACACCAAAGATCAAAAGTATCAATTCTTCAGCTCTCAGCTTTCTTTATAGTCCAACTCTCACATCCATACATGGCTACTGGAAAAATCGTAGCTTTGACTAGATGGACTTTGTTGGCAAAGTAATGACTCTGCCTTTTAATATGCTGTCTAGGTTGGTCATAGATTTTCTTCCAAGGAACAAGTGGAAGGAGCCATTTCATGGCTGCAGTCACCATCTACAGTGATTTTGGAGCCCAAGGAAATAAAGTCTCTCACTGTTTCCATTGTTTCCCCATCTGTTTGCCATGAAGTGATGGGAACAGATGCCAGGATCTTAGTATTCTGAATGTTGAGTTTTAAGCCAGCTTTTTCACTCTCCTCTTTCGCTTTCATCAAGAGGCTCTTTAGTTCCTCTTCACTTTCTGCCATAAGGGTGGGTGTTATCTGCATATCTGAGGTTATTGATATTTCTCCTGTAATCTTGATTCCAGCTTGTGCTTCATCCAGTCTAGCGTTTCTCATGATGTACTCTGCATATAAGTTAAATAAGTAGGGTGACAATATACAGTCTTGACGTACTCCTTTCCCAATTTGAAACCAGTCCGTTGTTCCATGTCTGGTTCTAACTGTTGCTTCTTGAGCTGCATACAGATTTCTCAGGAGGCAGGTATTCCCATCTCTTTAAGAATTTTCCACAGTTTGTTGTGATCCACACATTCAAAGGCCTTGGCCTAATCAATAAAGCAGAAGTAGATGTTTTTGCTGGAACTCTCTTGCTTTTTCAGTGACCCAACGGGGGTAGGCAATTTGATCTCTGGTTCCTCTACCTTTTCTAAGTCCAACTTGAATGCTATATTTAGAGACTTGCTTCTAATAAATAAAATACTAGAATGTAGTAGAAATGACACTATGGGATTCTGAGGTTGACTCGAAAAGCAATGAAACTTCAGTCAGTCTCTTTGTCTCTGTCTCTGTCTGTCTCTCTGAGAATGCTCATCTTTGAAATCAAGTCATCATACTGTGAGGAAACCAGGCTGCAGAGAGGGACTATATGTACATATTACTTTTGGTAGGCCAAGCTCAAGTCCCAGCCAACAGCTCACATCATCTGTGGGGAGCAAAGATTTACATGATTCCAGCTTTTGACCATGCCAGCGGATGTTAAGTGGAACAGAAATGAGCCCCCTTACCTACATCTGCCCAAATTGCAGATTAGGAAGCAAAATAAATGCTGTTTTTGTTCTTTGTGTTGCAATGTTTTAGAGGTAATTTATTTTACAAACAGATAGATAACTAGCCAGTTAAAATGCACATATGCTTTTCAGAAGCATCTAAGACAATATTGAATATTGTTTTATTGATACATATGTGTGGTAATAATACATCAGTGTGGAAGGGAATGATAAACTGGGAGTTCAATATTGTGGGGATTTGTTGAGAGAAAGGAAAAGGCATGGGCTTGTGAGTTTACAGGGAGGCAAAAGGTATTTTTTAAAGAAAATACATGATCTAAAAAAGCTGAAATTTCATAGACTTTGTGGTGGGGATATGAGTTTTTGTTATTATATACATTTCAATATTATTTTATTGTGTCCTAATAAGAAAAATAATTAGTTACCTGAAATTTAAAAAAAAAAAAAAGCTTACATTTCATAGAGACAGCAGTGCAATGAAAAGACTAGGTTTGGAATTAGACAACTTGCTTGGTTTTTGACTTAATGAGATTTTGTGGATGTTCTTCACTCACCACCAATAACTATGTTAAAGATAAACACTGGGATCAAACAGGTATCAAAAAGGGTCCTATGTTTCATTATTGATCAAACTAGGACACACAACCGAACAGAGACTTGTATTTCTATCTGCCTCTGGGCCTCAGGACTCCAGTCCCTGACTCCCTCCATGTCACCGGCTGGATAAAAATGGAACCAACTAAAAAGACCTACTTGGAAGGCTTACTTCATGGCGTTTCATAACTAACACTGTTTGATTTTTGGCTCTGCCGTTTGCTGGTTTTGTGACCTTATTTAAACTGTCTAAGCTTGAGCTTCCAAGTTTAGAAATTCAGGCTATTTACATCTATCTTGCAGGGTTTTATGAGGATTATAGATAAGGTGCTTATTGTTTAGGAGAGTGCCTGGTATGATCACAAACACCCAATAACAAACAGTAGTTCTTAATACTGAAGATAATCCTTCTTGGAACAATTCCTAAGTTCTTTGAATCCTTGTCAAATCAGAAGGATAGCTATTTATCTTTCAGATGATTATTTTAAACTGATTCCAGATGCATATATGTGTTCAAAGTAAATGGACATTACAAGTACATAGATGACACAGAAATTATTTAAATTATACATTTCTATAAGCTCCAGAAATATTATTTGTTGTGATTTTAACACAAGCTAGATAGCCCAGTATGATTGGTTTGACTTAAAATTATACATTACCCAATTAACTACTTAAAATTTTTTCATACTTATTTAGAATAAACATGAAAATAGATCACTCATGGCTTGGGAACATAAAAGTTGCTGGAGAATAGTTGGGGTAAAAAGAGAAGATGATGGCTTCTATGGATACACACTAGGGCAGTTTTAGGATAAGCAGCATTACCAAGGAGAATAATCTGCCAAGTGACAAGGTAAAAATGAACTGTTTCCTAACAAAAGAACATCTACTCAATCTCCTTCTCAGCCTCAGGCTAAAGGAGAATTTTTGCTATTTCTTTGGTAAGAAAAGGGAAGCAACTTTTAGTGAAAAGATTATGAACTTTATAGTAATAGACAGAGACTTCCCTGGTGGCTCAGCTGGTAAAGAATCCACCTACCGTGTGGGAGACCTGGGTTTGATCCCTGGGTTGGGAAGATCCCCTGGAGAAGGGAAAGGCTACCCATTCCAGTATTCTGGCCTGGAGAATTCCATGGACTGTATAGTCCATGAGGTTGCAAAGAGTCAGACAGGACTGAGAGATTTTCACTTTCTTTAAGTACAATCCTATCACTTCCCAAGGAAAGCAATGCCTACCTCACAATATTATTTTAGAAATTAAATGAAACAATATATGTAAAAATATACAGTAAGACATTGCTGCTCAATAAACACTGGTTCAGTTTGCTCTTCCCATAAATTTTAAGGACAGTACTGTATGCTCAGTTCACGTTCAAAAGAAAGGGAAGTGTTATATCAGGCACAGATACAAATTCTCCAGGTTTGGGTTAGTGCTAAGATGACTAAACTATATGCAAGAATATTAACCTCTCTGATCTGAAAATTCATAAAACAGAGCAAACAAAACAGTACTATTTCCTCACCAAATTAGAAGGACATTTTCTGGGTACTTCCTGGGAATTTGGAGGAACATTTATAGAGAGGACGGACAATACACTAAACTGAAAAATAGAGGCCTGTAATAATAACCAACCCAGAGAAGACAGTTGGGCACAGCCTGCCACTGTGAGCAGCTCCCTGGACGCAGAGGCCGCCTTAGGTGGCATGTTCCTCACACACCCTTTCATTCTGCTGAAAACAAGGTCAGCACACCGAGCCTGCGGAACAGTTCTGCCAACAAAGAGACGTCCAACACACATTTTGCAATGAAGAGATCCCTCCCCCAAGAACTGTTAAGTTTCACTAGGAAATGCTCAATGAGAGAAATTATGACACGTGGATTGATGATAATTAGTCTTTGAACTTTTTCACACCAGAGGGAAAAATTGTTGATTTTCAATTTGCCCTCTGGAAAAATGTTTGTAGTTTCCCAAGTGGAAAATTTGAAAGTACTGAGATTCACTGAATTTCAAAGTAAAATTGTTAAACTTCTTCACTGAGAGATTTCATAACAATAAGGAAAACATGGAGAAATTTTTCTCTAAATATATCTATTCTATATCTGTATCATCTATATCCAGAGATAAAACATGAGACAGAATCCTAAGAAACAAAAAAAAGTCTAGTGTAGATAAAAATTCATAATGAGTATGCCATTCTACTTTGGAAAAATGGGCCGGGAGTATTATGGAACAAAGAAAGGAAAAGACTCGAATTAAGCAGTAAAATACCAAGAGATTAGCAGACTGTAAAGAGGAGAGCAAGCGGAAGATGTGAACCAACAGGACCTACTTTACTGATCAGCTGAATTAAATCAACTATAATAATATGACACATCCCCAGGACAATGTATCATTGTATATGCAGCTCGGCTCTCTGTGTCCCTCTGTTGTTTGTGATAAGAGCCATCATCCTATTTTCTATTGTTCTTTAAAAGATAAACAGAGCTAGGACCAGAAGCAACATTACCAAAGAGATTGCCAAAATGGGCTGATAACAACTAGGATGTTTCATAGCTGTCACATTAAACTCCCTTTACACAAATAATCCAAAACAAACAGATAGGCAGCATCTTGTTATGCCTGCACCATGGAATTTTGGACGAATATTGTTGCTATATCTGGCAATGCATAAAATTTAGAATCTGTTGAAGAAGTTCTGATATCTCCATTCAGAGATATCAGTACTTTTTAATTTTCCATTTATTCTTTCACAACATTTATGTTGGGAATCAGCACCTCTCTTTCCCTCTAAAAGAGCTCAGAGTTAGCCTTTTAGTCAGGTATAGAATGAGAAATAACCAGGAGTCAAAACATGAGGAAATTAAAGCCAGCTTTTCCATTTTATTTCGAACTTTGGAGTGAAATAAAATAGCCATGATATCTTCAATGGAATAAGCATTGTTTTGTTTGGATGATGTTGTGTTTTGTTGTACGACTGTCGGAAATGATGCTGAGGAAAATAGCTGTAATCCACAAAAACGATAGCTACACACCTGAAAAAGCTTCCAAATGGATTCTGCAGTCTTACAAATTTGTCATAGTTTAAACAGATATTGTCATTAAAAAAAATGCTACTTTTTATGAGCTAGAATAACATTTTTAAATGAAATGTAAACTTCTAGAAGGCAAGATTGCTACTCTTCATTCTTTTCTTTTTCTCTGTATGGCATTTTTCTCCCCACCTACATGGAGCACAAAGACAAGAAATGCTTGACAGAACTAACTCTTATAACTTTAAGTATTAGCTTTGGAGAACCAAAGTGTCCCCAAGTCACTTTTTATTGCTGTTTCCAAATATTAAATATTATCTTACCTTCCACTCTTTGTTCCCACCAAGCTTTCCTCATTTTACACCTTTACTTCCTTCTCTTTTACTGTTTCTTTCTAACTGTACCTTTCTACGATAAAAACAATGACACCAATGACTGTTCTGTATTCTCATGGCACTCATAACTAACGGGGTTACTGACCACTGTCCTATTTCCTAGGAAACAAGAAAGTGATGCTGAATTGAGTTAGCTTCAATTGAAAATGTGCACATTAACCCCTGGCCAGAGTACAGGTGAAACAAAAGCTATTGCTAAAAATAGTTCCTTTTTCACTTTTTGTGCCATTCTCCATTTTTAATAAATTAGAGAAAACCTAGTCATTAATATCAGTTCTCTAATTCACTTTATGACATTATTATTTATTGATTTAAATTTAACATATGACTAAATAAATTCATTTTTACTTAAAATATAGTATTTAAAAACAGGCAAATATATGTATTGATTCCCTTGTTAGAAACCTTTATCATTTGAAGCAAAACACTGTAATATTTTTTTTCTCCTCTTACTCCAATAGCTTATATGGAGCTGTATATTAAACTAGGTCTGTCTAGAGCCTTGAATAGTCCATCTACTAACATATTTCCATAAGGAAGAAAAGTACAAAATTTTTCAGAAAATAAGGATTTTTTTTTTTTCTGAATTCAATGTTTCTTGGCAAAAGGGAGATGTGTAAGCACTCATCGATATAAAATATAAAATGAGGATTTAATTGAAGTCATCCAGAATGCACTTTGTAGAGCTCACTTCTAGCATCCCTTGACTTTTAGACATTGATTAAATAAGAAGAAACTTTGAAAGAGGTGAAATCTCTGACACATTTGATATACTCAAGTTTTAAGGAAACTATTTTAGATAAAACGAGAACTCTTGCAGATCCTGGCCCACTTTTAGAGACACATTAAAACCCTAAGCTTTTGTTATCTCTAAAATAGGCAGTTAAGTGATTTTTCTTTTCTCTTTTTCTTTCCTTTCTGCCTGAATGGACCCCCATCTAAACACCAAAATAGGTTTCCAAGGGCATTTCTAGAAAAAATGGAAATCATTTACACATTTCCTCACTCTTTTTACTTATAAAATCTATTTTCTCTTAAATTATAGGTTTATATGCATTAAGAGTCTACTTGATCAAACAAGTATTATAAAAAAAACACCAATCATATAGACTAAGTTTTTGGATGCAAATCAAATACATTGCTTGAAAATCTGAGCTTCACATTTCCTCTGATATTGGTACAGGTTTGTGGAGATTACATACTTGTTTGAATATAGCAGTGAGAAACAAAACCATGCTGATCATGGGGAAAAGGTCGTTATTCTGTTGCACTAAATTCACCTTATGTTCCACTTCTCTGCATTACTGACAATAGGTTTTTTTAGTCCAACTGTGATAATACTTTTTCTGTGAATACACACTTTCCTGTATGAAAGTCACAACAGGCAACTGAGTTGTAATAGCTTAGAAAAAGAAACTATGTACATATATGCAATTCATACATAACCAGGAAAGAAAATGTGGATGATCATACACAGATTATAATGTCATGCACATTTGCCAGAATTAATTTTTCCTTTCCTTCCTCTGACAATATCAGTTCAGTTCAGTCAGTTGAGCTCAGTCACTCAATCATGTCCAAATCTTTGCGATCCCATGGAGTGCAGCATGCCAGGCCCCCTTGTCCATCACCAACTCCCGGAGTTCACCCAAACTCATGTCCATTGAGCCCCTGATGCCATCCTACCATCTCATCCTCTGTCATCCCCTTCTCCTCCTGCCCTCAATCCCTCCCAGCATCAGGGTATTTTCAAATGAGTCAACTCTTCGCATCAGGTGGCCAAAGTATTGGAGTTTCAGCTTCAGCCTCAGTCATTCCAATTAACACACAGGACTGATCTCCTTTAGGATGGACTGGTTGGATCTCCTTGCAGTCCAAGGGACTCTCAATAGTCTTTTCCAACACCACAGCTCAAAAGCGTCAATTCTTCTGTGCTCAGCTTTCTTTATAATCCAACTCTTACATCTATACATGACCGCTGGAAAAACCATAGCCTTGACAAAATGGACCTTTGTTGGCAAAGTAATGTCTCTGCTTTTTAATATGCTGTCTAGGTTGGTCATAACTTTCCTTCCAAGGAGCAAGTGTCTTTTAATTTCATGGTTGCAATCACCATCTGCAGTGATCTTGGAGCCCAGAAAAGTAAAGTCAGCCACGGTTTCCACGCTTTCCCCGTCTATTTGCCATGAAGTGATGCCATGATCTTAGTTTTCTGAATGTTGAGATTTAAGCCAACTTTTTCACTCTCCTCTTTCACTTTCATCAAGAGGCTCTTTAGTTCTTTTTCACTTTCTACTATAAGGGTGGTTTCATCTGTATATCTGAGGTTATTGATATTTCTCCTAGCAATCTTGATTCCAGCTCATGCTTCCTCCAGCCCTACATTTCTCATGATGTATTCTGCATATAAGTTAAATAACCAGGGTGACAAATAACCAGGGTAACGTACTCATTTCCCGGATCTGGAACCAGTGTGTTGTTCCATGTATAGATCTAACTGGTTCTTCTTAATCTGTATACAGGTTTTTCAAGGGGCAAGTCAAGTGGTCTGATATTCCCATCTCTTTCATAATTGTCCACAGTTTATTGTGATCCACACAGTCAAAGGCTTTGGCATAGTCAATAAAGCAGAAACAGATGTTTTTCTGGAACTCTCTTGCTTTTTTGATGATTCAGCAGATGTTGGAAATTTGATCTCTGGTTCCTCTGCCTTTTCTAAAATCAGCTTAAACATCTGGAAGTTCATGATTCACATATTGCTGGAGCCTGGCTGGAGAATTTTGAGCATTATTTTACTAGCGTGTGAGATGAGTGCACTTGTGCGGTAGTTTGAGCATTCTTTGGCATTACCTTTCTTTAGGATTTTAATGAAAACTGACCTTTTCCAGTCCTGTGGCCACTGCTGAGTTTTCCAAATTTGCTGACATATTGAATGCAGCACTTTCACAGCATCATTTTTTAGAATTTGAGTTATCTCAACTAGAATTCCATTGCCTCCCCTAGCTTTGTTCATAGCTTCCTAATGTCCACCTGACTTCACATTCCAGAATGTCCGGCTCTAGGTGAGTGGGAGTGATCACACCTTGATGATTATCTGGCTCATCAAGATGTTTTTTGTGTAGTTCTTCTGTGTATTCTTGCCACCTCTTCTTAATATCTTCTGCTTCTGTTAAGTCCATACCATTTGTGTCCTTTATTGAGCCCATCTTTGCATGAAATGTTCCCTTGGTATCTCTAATTTTCTTGAAGAGATCTCTAGTCTTTCCCATTCTGTTGTTTTCCTCTATTTCTTTGCATTGATTACTGAGGAAGGTTTCCTTATCTCTCCTTGCTATTCTTTGGAACTCTCCATTCAAATGAGAGTATCAGTCCTTTTCTCCTTTGCTTTTTGCTTCCCTTCTTTTCACAGCTATTTGTAAGTCCTCCCCAGACAACCATTTTGCCTTTTTGCATTTCTTTTTCTTGGGGATAGTCTTGTTCCCTGTCTCCTGTACAATGTCACGAACCTCCATCCATAGTTCATCAGGCACTCTGTCTATCAGATCTAGTCTCTTAAATTGATTTCTTACTTCCACTGTACAGTCATAAGGGATTTAATTTAAGTCATACATTAATGGTCTAGTGGTTTTCCCCACTTTCTTAAATTTAAGTCTGAATTTGGCAGTAAAGAGTTCATGTAGCTTAACTAACATAACGTCACCAAAACTTTCAGAGGTAAAGGAAGCCAGTAACTAAAAGTTGAACTTTTGTAAACTGAATATTATTAGAATAGCATTGTTACATCTGGCAACATAAATCAATACAATGTACTAGCCATTCACATTCATAAGGAAAAAAATAATCATTTCACATTGAGAAATATCCAATGTCCAATAATGCAAAAACTGTTCTTACTTGTTATGACTGCTATCAAGGTTAATAAAACTAACTTTCACCTCCTTTTCTCAAGTAAGATAAGTTTGGGAAGTATTTCTCTAATAGATTTACACATATGTTGTTTATATTAAAATAACATTTGATAAAATAAATGATTAGCCAGTCGATTAATTAAACAAAAATGATTAGGTCATTAGTAAACCAACTTATTTTATCCTTAAATAAAGTATTACTAGATTTAGTTTTCTGTTTCAATTTTTTTAATGTCTAAGTATCGAGATGTATTCACTTGATAATCCCTGGGTATAGGAAATTATGAACAAGGGTCTCCATTTTTGGAAAAGTGCAAAAGAGTATTAACTAGTACAGACACAGTTCATAGAGTTGCTGGGAGGGCTGAAGAAATATTCTTTGGCTAGGCCTCTAAAAATGACTTTTAATAGCTCAGTGACACGAGCCGCAAGGAGGCTCACTCTCACTACCAATACCAACAGTGGATGCCTCAGACATACCCTTTCCCCTTTCATGACTTGGACACAGACCACAGAGCATATGACTGTATCTAACAGATCCAAATCACATGTGGGATTGTAGCCACAGGGAAACTGAGAATACTAAATGTAGTATCTCTAGCTTCTATATCCCAGAAAACCAGAATTAGAATGGGTTTTTGAGAGAACTGATACACTTCTTCATTTGTTGTATTTAGAAACCAAACTGTTTAAATGTTTATGAGAAAAGACACATTAGACTAAGATTTAACCCCAAGGAAGACAGTTAAGCTATTTCAAATCCTAAAAGATGATGCTATGAAAGTGCTACACTCAGTATGCCAGAAAATTTGGAAAACTCAGCTGTGGCCACAGGAGTGGAAAAGGTCAGTTTTCGTTCCAATCCCAAAGAAAGATAATGCCAAAGAATGTGCAAACTACCACACAATTGCACTCATCTCACACACTAGCAAAGTAATGCTCAAAATTCTCCAAGCCAGGCTTCAACAGTACATGAATCATGAACTTCCAGATGTTCAAGCTGGATTTAGAAAAGGCAGAGGAACCAGAGATCAAATTGCCAACATCCATTAGGTCATTTAAAAGCAAGAGAGTTCCAGAAAAAAAGTCTACTTCTGCTTTATAGAATAAACAAAAGCCTTTGACTGTGTGGATCACAGCAAACTGTGGAAAATTCTGAAAGAGATAGGAATGCCAGACCACCTGACCTGCCTCCTGAGAAACCTGTATGCAGGTCAGGAACCAACAGTTAGAACTGGACATGGAACCACAGACTGGTTGTTCCATCTAGGAAATGAGTATGTCTAGGCTGTATATTGTCACCCTGCTTATTTAACTTACATGCAGAGTACATAATGAGAAATGCCGGGCTGGATGAAGCACAGGGTGGAATCAAGATTGCCGGGAGAAATATCAGTAACCTCAGATATGCAGATGACACCACCCTTATGGAAGAAATTGAAGAAGACCCAAGGAGCCTCCTGATGAATGAGAAAGAGAAGAGTGAAAAGTTGGCTTAAAGCTCAACATTCAGAAAACTAAGATCATGGTATCTGGTCCCATCTCTTCATGGCAAACAGATGGGGAAACAGTAAGAGACTTTCTTTTCTTGGGCTCAAAAATCACTGCGGATGGTGATTGCAGCCATGAAATGAAAAGACACATGCTCCTTGGAAGGAAAGTTATGACCAACCTAGACAGCATATTAAAAAGCAGAGATTACTTTGTCAACAAAGGTTCGTCTAGTCGAGGCTATGGTTTTTCCAGTGGTCATGTATGGATGTGAGGGTTGGACTATAAAGAAAACTGAGCACCAAAGTACTGATGCTTTTGAACTGTGGTGTTGGAGAAGACTCTTGAGAGTCCCTTGGACTGCAAGGAAATCCAACCAATCTATCCAAAAGGAAATCAGTCCTGAATGTTCATTGGAAGGACTGATGCTGAAGCTGAAATGCCAATACTTTGGCCACCTGATGCAAAGAACTGTCTCATTGCAAAAGACCCTGATGCTGGGAAAGATTGAAGGCAAGAGGAGAAAGGGACGACAGAAGATGAGATGGTTGAATGGCATCACAAACTCATTGGACATGAGTTTGAGTAAATTCTGAGAGTTGGTGATGGACATGGAGGCCTGGCCTGCTGCAGTCCATGGGGTTGCATAGAGTTGAACACGACTGAGTGAATGAACTGAACCGAACAGAAGGAAATTTTATTTTCTCATGAAGCATCGTAATATACTATAAAAGAATTCCATTTCTACATGATTTCCAGCATAAAATAATGTATAAATCATCAGAAATCCATCACCATTTATTGAAGAGAAAAACTCTAATATTGCTGATGTTCCTATTTAGTGATGGAGAGTTACAATTGTCATTTTAATCTGTAAAAAAAAGGTGAATGAAGTTCACCATTAGCTAATCTATAATCAGTTGTAATCTTATTTACTTATTTTCATTTTTATTGAGGTATAACTGATAAATGAGTGGCTCCCAGATGGCTCAGTGGGTAAAGAATCTGCTTGCATTGCAAGAGACATAGGAGAGGTCTGAGTTCAATCCCTGGTTTGAGACGATCCCCTGGAGGAGGGCATGGCAATGCACTCCAGTATTCTTGCCTGCAGAATCCCATGGACAGAGGAGCTTAGCAGGCTATAGTCCATGGGGATGCAAACAGCTGGACACAACTGAAATGACTGAGCATGCACGCACACAACTGATAAATTAAATTGCAAGATATTTAAAGTGTACAACATGATGACTTGATACTCATACATTATGTTATGAAAAAGTTCCCCCCATCAAGTTAACATCCCACACATTTACTTTTTGTGGGTGTGAGATCATTTAACTACTTCTCTATTAGCAAATTTCAGTTATACAACAAAGTGTTATCAACCTTAGTCAATACTGTTGAGTCCTTCCCCAAGGCCACAGAAGCAGAGTGGGGGTCACCTTTCTTAACCATTGTAAAACCCCCCTGATCATCACCAGCAGGCTTTCTGACCCCAGATTAGGCAAGAATGCCCACCCCAGTAGGCACCCTTAACCAATCACCTAATGTGCCTTAACCTATCACCTAATGCCAATCCAGCAGGAATTTTCTTTGTCTTGAGGCTATAAAAATTGGCTACTAACCCATGAAAACCGTTAACTCCCTGCTATGTCAGGAGGTTGGTCCATGGCACTTGCAGTGTCCACATTATCTTTGCTCTTTGTTCTTAATAAACTTAACTCCTTTCTGCAATACTCTGTGTCTGGAAACTATTTTCCAATCATCTCTCACACTGCCTCAACAACCATGTTTTACATTATAGTTTCAGATTTTATTGATCTTATAACTGAAAGTTTGTACTCTTATCAACTTCTTAATTCTACGGCCCCTGGTAACCTCTTTTCAGCTCCGTTTCTATAAACTCAATTTTTTTTTTTAATTTTTTCAGACTTTCACATCTAAGTGATATTGCACAGTATTGTCTTTTCCATCTGACTCTGACTTATTTCACTTAGCATAATGACCTCCAGGCTCCTTGTTGTTGCAGGAGGATCATGGATAGTTAGATTTATTTTTCTTTTACCCAGACACAGCTGAAATAGCCCTTTTGGGTTTTCTCTTCACGAGACGCCCTCTTAGATTTCATCTGCAGCCTACCCCATCCTAATTCCACAGCCTTCACAATTTTAAAATTGAAGATATGAATAAGGCTTGGTGGAAAATTTGTGATCAAAAAAGATCTTTGACAACCATATATCTATCTTTCAAGATTCCCATTTTTATAGTTTCAGCTTTTTATAGTCAATTTCTGCTCAGCTCAGTGATATGTTTTAATAGTGTCTTCTAATTTGTTTGTTTTTTCCTCCCAGAGAGATTATTTATGCTGTGTACTCTTAATATACTGTCAGGAATGTAAATCTCTTAATTCATCTACCAAACTATTCATCTTGCTATTCCAGGTATTCTTATCAGGACAAAAGACTTTGTGGACACTTCAGAGTCAGTGAAGACCTATTACATGGAAAACAAATTAGGTTTATTTTGTGAAACTTGAAAAACAAAGTAAAAATGCTTTTGTTAAAGGTAAAAATATTTGAAATTCATATAAATGATACCTATGATAATGTTTTCTGTGAGACAGCCAGTTATAATACAGAACTTAACATCAAATTAGCATGAGGAAGATCATTTGAACACAACTTTCCAAACACGGAGGGAGAGAACCACCCTTCATGTGAAGTGTTCCCAGAAGGGCTGAACGGCTATTTTTCCACATGATTAATATAAAATATATTATTCAGAGGTTGAATAGAGGATATCTAAATTTTGTTGCATTCTAATATTCATTTTTTTTAAATTCTATAGTGTCTACTCTTCTTTAGGTTCCAAATGTCTGAAATATTTTCCAAGTTATTGGACGTTTCTTCAATCTAAGTATTCTCAAATACAGTTATATGTATTCTAAACATTTCTTGATTCAATAAGTCACTTACTCATGAATTTATTCTAAAAGTCACAAAATACAGGACATTATTTCACCATTTTCCTTAAATTTTTCCAAACACTCACATGTTTCAATAATTATCAACTTGAGTTCCATATTTGTTTTTCCTCTTAACTTAGAAATCATAAAAAAGCATAATCACAGATTTAAAAGTACTTAAATTCTATCATGTTAACATTGAGAATTTAAAGTTTGATTACATGGAGCAATCAGTATTTACTTTACTAAGAATTATCATAAATGTAACAAGTCATATTAAATTATAAGCATACATGAAGATACAGCATTAAGAAATAGCCCAAATTCGCACATTAATTTCTTAATTACTTCTGTGTAATCTGCACAATAATTACCTATGAAATCGTCTTTCTATAGAAGTCATATACCATTTTTCCCTCATAGACTTTTTGCTTATTTGATGCTTTATGTTTTTATGCTTCAGGAAAACCCATTTCATGCTTATTGCCACAATGTGACAAGGAATAAAATACAAATATTAAACTGAGTGCTATGTTTCCTGACCAAGAACTCAGCATTAAATAAACCTTAGCCTGAATTAACCAATGTCATAAAATCAAAGACATTAAAATCCATACAATAATCATGTGCTGTGTGAGTGTGTGCTAAGTCATGTCAGTCGTGTCTGACTCTTTGCGACCCCGAGGACCATAAGCCACCAGGTTCCTCTGTCCTTGGAATTCTCCAGGCAAGAATACTGCAATGGGTTGCATTTCCTCCTCCAGGATATCTTCCTGACCCCGGTATTGAAACCACATCCCTTATGTCTCCTGCATTGCAGGCAAGTTCTTTACCATTAGTGACACCTGGTAGACAACAGTATTCATATAAATAATAAAAATGATGCTCTAGACAATAAAATCCTGCGATGCAGGAGACCTGGGCTTGATTCCTGGGCTGGGAAGACCCCTTGGAGAAGGGAAAGGCTACCTACTCCAGTATTCTGGCCTAGAGAATTCCATGGACTGTAAAGTCCATGGGGTCACAAAGAGTCGGATATAACCGAGTGACTTTCACTTTCATTTTTCAGGCAATAAAAAGTAAATACCATTGCAATATACACATTCATTATGTGGAAGAAAAAACCTACAGCAAATAACATATAACTACTGTATCCAAAATTTGGCCTAAAACTGTTAGCTTAGCTAGAAGAGTCATCAAGCATTTAATTAGAGGGATTTTGCTTTATCTTCTTAAAATTTAGAAGGGTATATAGAGGGAGATGATCCTGATACTTTTAGAAGATTTATAAGAATCTCTGAGTATGCTTTTTCTTTTTACCCATATAAATTTTTCAGTGGTAGGCAAAAATTTTCAAAAATCACTATGCTGACCTTAGAGGTATGCTTTAAGTAGTATACTTACTGCTTCTCGTCTTGTTTTTCCCATTGAAAAGCATTTAAAATGTGAGGTGTTACCTTTTATCCATCTCCTGCAAGAAGGAAGTGGTTTTGTCCATCATCTTCAGGATTTATACCGTCTCCTGAGAGCTCACAGGCCCCCCCCCCCGATACAAATGTTTATTTCCCTTTGTCCCTTCATAGTTTTCATCTTTTCAAACCCAACTTAGCTCTCGGTTGACTAAACTAAGAAAAAATCAAGGTTGAAATGGCTTTTTTTCCCCAAAAAATACCCTGCTAAATGTGAACTGGTGACTTGGTCATGATGAAAACTAAAGGTGTAAAGATTGTATCTTAATAAGAGATAACATTATTGAATAGATTCTGTAATTCAGGAATGGTGCTAGCACTTTATACTACTTTATCTCCAATCCTCACACTGAAATTGGCCAACAAATTTTATTTCCATTTTAGTAATGAAGAAATTAGGTACAGAGAAACTAGGTAATTTTCCCAAAGCCATACATAATGAATTGGAAAGCTGGAATTTGAATAAAATCATCCTATATTTAAACCCTGTATTCTTTTTCCTTCCACATTGATCATCTAGGAACTTAGAGAATAATGAGGAAATTCATTTGGGTTTTAATCTCCAGAAAAGCAGATATGCTTTCCAATTTGTCTTCATGCAATTCCATAAACATTTCTTACATAGTCATTTTGAAAACATTGTATTATGCAGATTGAAAGGAATATTCAAAACATCATTTAAGACATCATCATAAATTCAGCATGTTTGTAGTCTAGCAGTGAAGTAAAGAAGTTTCATCTATATATATGAATTCTATCTTAGTTTTGGTCCATTGGTCAATGTATTGGATCTGGCTGCTATAAGGTATAATTATAGACTGGATGGCTTATAAACAACATCAAATTATTTCTCACAGTTCTGGAGGTTGGGGTCTCAAAGATCAAGGTGCCAGCATGTTCAGTGTCTGATGAGAATCCACCTTTTTGTTCATAGACATTCATCTCTCACTATGTCCTCACATGGTGGAGAGTAAGTTAGCCACCTAAGTTTTTTTACAAGGCACTAATCCCATTCACTGGGCTGTACTGGTGGCTCAGATGGTAAAGAATATGCCTGCAATGCAGGAGACCCAGGTTTGAACCCTGGGTGGGGAGAAGCCCTGGAGTAGGAAATGGCAACCCACTCCAGTATTCTTGCCTGGAGAATCCCACAGACAAGGAGACTGGCCAGCTACAATCCATGGGATCAATCCCCAAAGAGTTGGGCATCAAACAAACAAACAGTCCCACTCACACAGGCTCCACCTTCATGGCTTCATCACCTTCCCAAGATTCTGTCTCTAAAAGTGATCATATTGGAGATGAAACTTCAACATATGGGTTTTCAGTTCAGTTGCTCAGTTGTGTCTGACTCCGTGATCCCATGGACTGCAGCCTGCCAGGCCTCCCTGTCCATCACCAACTCCTGGAGTCTACTCATGTCCATTGAGTTGGTGATGCCATCCAACCATCTCATCTCTGTCATCCCCTTCTCCTCCCACCTTCAGTCTTTCCCAGCATCAGTGTCTTTTCCAGTGAGTCAGTTCTTTACATCAGGTGGATAAGGTATTGGAGTTTCAGTTTCAGCATCAGTGCTTCCAGTGAATATTCAGGACTGATTTCCTTTAGGATGGACTGGTTGGATCTCCTTGCAGCCCAAGGGACTCTCAAGAGTCTTCTCCAACACCACAGTTCAAAAGCATCAATTCTCTGGCACTCAGCTTTCCTTATAGACCAATGCTCACATCCATGCACCACTACTGGAAAAACCATAGCTTTGACTAGACGGACCTCTGTTGGCAAAGTAATCTTTCTGCCTTTTAATATGCTGTCTAGGTCGGCCATAGCTTTTCTTCCAAGGAGCAAGCATCTTTAATTTGATGGTTGCAGTCACCATCTGCAGTGATTTTGGAGACCCCCAAAATAAAGTCTGTCACTGTTTCCATTGTTTCCCCATCTATTTGCCATGAAATGAAGATGCCATGATCTTAGTTTTCTGAATGTTGACTTTTAACCCAACATTTTCACTCCCCTCTTTCAGGTTCCTCAAGAGGCTCTTTAGTTCTTTGCTTTTTGCCATAAGCATTGTGCCATCTGCATATCTGAGGTTATTGATATTTCTCCTGCAATCTTGATTCCAGCTTGTGCTTCCTCCAGCCCAGCATTTCTCAAGATGTACTCTGCATATAAGTAAAATAAACAGGGTGACAATACACAGCCTTGACATACTTCTCTCATGATTTGGAACCAGTCTGTTGTCAGTTCTAACTGTTGCTTCTTGACCTGCATACAGATTTCTCAGGAGGCAGGTCAGCTGGTCTGGCATCCCCATCTCTTTAAGAATTTTCCACAGTTTGTGGTGATCCATACAGCCAAAGGCTTGGGCATAGTCAATAATGCAAAAGTAGATGGTTTTATGGAACTCCCTTGCTTTTCCGATGACCCAACAGATGTTGGCAATTTGATCTCTGGTTCCTCTGCCTTTTCTAAATCCAGCTTGGACATCTGGAAGTTCACCACTGAAGCCTGGCTTGGAGAATTTTGAGCATTGCTTTACTAGCCTGTGAGATGAGTGCAATTTAGAGGTAGTTTGAGCTTTCTTTGACATGGCTCTTCTTTGGGATTGGAGTAAAAACTGACCATTTCCAGTCTTGTGGGCCATTGCTGAGTTTTCCAAATTTGCTGGCATTTTGAGTGAAGCACTTCCACAGCATCATCCTTTAGGATTTGATATAGCTCAACTGGAATTCCATCACCTCCACTAGCTTTGTTCATAGTGATGCTTCTTAAGGCTCACTTGACTTTGCTTTCCAGGATGTCTGGCTCTAGGTGAGTGATCACACCATCATGATAATCTGTTCATGAAGATCTTTTTTGTACAGTTCTTCTGTGTATTCTTGCCACCTCTTCTTAATATCTTCTGCTTCTGTTAGGTCCATACCGTTTCTTTCCTTTATTGAGCCCATCTTTGCATGAATGTTCCCTTGGTATCTCTAATTTTCTTGAAGAGATCTCTAGTCTTTCCCATTCTATTGTTTTCCTCTATTTCTTTGCATTGATCACTGAAGAAGGCTTTCTTATCTCTCCTTGCTATTCTTTGGAACTCTGCATTCAAATGGGTATATCTTTCCTTTCTTTCCTTTGCTTTTCATTTCTCTTCTTTTCATAGCTACTTGTAAGCCCTCCTCAGAGAACCATTTTGCCTTTTTTGCATTTCTTTTTCTTGGAGACTTGATCACTGCCTCCTGTACAATGTCATGAACTTCTGTCCATAGTTCTTCAGGCAGTCTGTATATCAGATCTAATCCTTTGAATATATTTTTTCACTTCTACTGTATAATCATAAGGGGTGTGATATAGGTCATACCTGAATGGTCTAGTGGTTTCCCCTACTTTCTTCAATTTAATTATGAATTTTGCAGTAAGGGGATCGTGATCTGAGCTACAGTCAGCTCCCTGTCTTGTTTTTGCTGACTGTATAGTGTGTCTCCATCTTTGGCTGCAAGAATATATTCAATCTGATTTCAGTGTTGACCATCTGGTGATGTCCATGTGTAGAGTCTTCTCTTGTGTTGTTGGAAGAGGGTGTTTGCTATGGTGAGTGTGTTCTCTTGGCAAAACTCTATTAGCCTTTGTCCTGCTTCATTCTGTACTCCAAGGCCAAATTTGTCTATTACTCCAAATACTTCTTGACTTCCTACTCTTGCTTTCCAGTCCCCTATAATGAAAAGGACACCTTTTTTGGGTGTTAGTTCTGGAAGGTCTTGTATGTCTTCATGGAACTGTTCAGCTTCTTCAGCATTACCGCTCGGGGCATAGACTTGGATTACCGTGATGGTGAATGGTTTGCCTTGGAAACGAACAGAGATCATTCTGTCATTTTTGAGATTGCACCTTAGTACTGCATGTCAGACTCTTTTGTTGACTATGATGGCTACTCCCTTTCTTCTAAGGGATTCTTGCCCACAGAAGTAGATATAATGGTCATCTGAGTTAAATTCACCCATTCCAGTCCATTTTAGTTCGCTGATTCCTAAAATGTCGATGTTCACTCTTGCCATCTCCTGTCTGATCACTTCCAATTTGCCTTGATTCATGGACTGAATATCCCAGCTTCCTAGACAATATTGCTCTTTATAGAATCAGGCTTTACTTCCATCACCAGTCACATCCACAGCTGGGTGTTGTTTTTGCTTTGGCTCCATCTCTTCATTCTTCCTGGAGTTATGTCTCCACTGCTCCCCAGTAGCATATTGGGCACCTGGGGAGTTCATCAGTCATTGTCCTATCTTTTTGCCTTTTCATACTATTCATTGGGTTCTAAAGGCAAGAATACTGAAATGGCCTGCCATGCCCTTTTCCAGCGGACCACGTTTTGCCAGACCTCTCCACCATGACCTGTTCACCTTGCTTTTTGTGTGGGCACAGACATTTTGGGTGTTGGGTAGTGACAAACATTCAGCCAATTGCAGTGAACTCTGTGCACCTTGACTCTCTTTATAGTGTTAGTCCCACTTAATGTTGACACACAGACACAAAATCTCTTCATCTTTTTCTCCCGACAGTGTGTGAAACAATTTCACTAAGGTGATTTCTGCAAGTCTGTTTTTACTATTGAAGAAGTTTTCAGAATCATCAAATAGACAGGTTTGGCTTCAGCTGCATAAAAAAGTACTTGATTTATTTTGCAAATAAATTATACAATATTGGGGGGATGTGAAATACTGTTATATGATGCCAGTTCCTCAGATTCCCTTTGTTTGTCAACCTACATAGTTTAGGCTAATTCTACTGAGGATGTTTCTTGATGGGCATACACATATTGAGTCACAGATGACTGGGATTTCCCCAACTGAACTAGAGCCACTAGATAAGCTCCCATAAGTTAACCAGTCTCAGTTTAGAGATTTTGGAGTTGAATACTGTAAACAAATACTCCCACATCCATTCTGGGTTTTCTATTCCAGCATTTGTATTTAATAATTCAACCAAAAAGTAAATCAAAAGCTGAAATAAACTCAGTGTATGCATTGAGCTCCTTACCCTTAACCAACACAAATGCAAAACTATTTACTACGACATTAACTAAATTAGTTAATGGTTTGTGTATACATATTTTTGTTTGTTTCTAATTCAACCAACTAGGGCAAGCAGGAACTAAATCTACATATTTCTCTATGAAACAGGTACAAAAACCATATGAAGTGCTTTTCTGAACCAAACTTAAACCAAATTAATACTTTTTTTTTAAATCTAAATTTGGAAAGGAAAGGGGAAAGGAAAGTAGTCTGGCTTGAGAGACTGGACTGCAGTGACTTGAAGATACTCCTATGACGTGCTGTGCTGGGCTGTACTAAGTCACCTCAGTCATGTCCCGCTCTGGGTGACCCCGTGCGCTGTAGCCCACCAGGCTCCTCTGTCCATGGGATTCTCCAGGCAAGAATACTGGCATGGGTTGCCAAGCCCTTCTGCAGGGGATCTTCCCAACCCAGGGATCAAACTCAGGTCTCTTATGTCTCCTGCATTGGCAGCAGATTCTTTACCACTAGCGCCACCTGGGAAGCCATATTCCTGTGTTATTAAACATCTATATAGAATTTCAGCAACTCATCACTTGTACTGTTGTCTGACTTCCCTTTGATATTATCCTAAATTTTTTTCCTTTATTTATTCACAACCCAAATAGCCGTGAATTCATGTGTACCCACTTATACATACATACAGGCATATTATTCCCCAAAAGTTGTTTATCACTCCCGGCTTTACGAGGTATATGTTTCTCACTGTGATCTTCAAGATCTTTTATAATATGGTCTTATCTTTTCAGCATTATTGCCTCAATTTCACTTCTGCAAATCTTGAGACCACAAAATAGGAATAATTCACTGTGGCTAAAAGCAACCAATAACTTTCTATCTCAGTGGACTTTGTTAATGCTGTTTCTTTATCTATATTCTCTTTCAACTTTTATGGAAAATTCTGCTTTAGGATTGCAAATTCTACAAATAGGACTTTGTTAATCCCATTGAGATCCATGGATGAGTAGTTTTGGTATCACCTGAAACATATAGATAGGGATGCATCTCACACCTGCTTTAGGCCTATTGAACCAGAATTTGCATTTTAATAAGAACTCAGGTGATTTATAGGCACATTAAAATGTGAGCGATTTCAAATTATTTTTCTATGGTACCTGATTGATATTTTCCATGAGTGCAATAGTTCTTTTTTTTTGTTGCTCTTTATATAGTCATTATTCCTTAACACAACAAGTATTTATTAAGTGGCTGCTATGTACCCAGCAAAACTAAAGACAGAAATTTCCAACTGTGAAATTTTTCATTTATAAACATTGAGCTGTGGAAGTGAAAAGATTTGAATATGCTGAAAGGGTGCATTGTATGTGGGAAATGAGTAGAAAAGAGGAAAGGTAAGCAGAAGCCAAATTATTTTAGGAGTTACTAAGGGATGTGATATATAATATACACTGCAGCATTTGATGCAAAGCAATAATTGGCATATTTAATAGGTGATTTTCCCAGAGAATGAAAAGGAAATTAGATAAATTTAAATTAGGAAAGGAAATTAGATAAGTTTATTCTTTCCCAGTAAAGAGACTAGTTAGGAGGCAAAGACAATAATTCAAATAAAGATTAAATTTGAATTAAAGAATAGAAGTCGAGATTTACTGATTCATTCAAGAAGTGTTGAGATTCTTTTTGTCTTCAGGTTTTTGTTTTTTATTTTGTTGATTATTGAAGTGGTGCAGTTTTAAGGAAGCCACCAGCCAATGAAGGAAACACAAGAGATGTGGGCAGGATCCCTGGGTTAGGAAGACCCCCTAGAGTAGGAAACAGCGACCCACTCCAGTATTCTTGACTGGAAAACTCCATGGATAGAGGAGAATGGTGGGCTACAGTCCATGGGGTCACAAAGGGTCAGAAAGGACTGAGCAACTCAGTACAATAACATGGTTGATTTATAATGTTGTGCTCGTTTCTGAGATTCTTTTTAAATACAGTCAGTTGTAACCATTACTCGCACTTAATACTTATTTCTCAACCTTTGCACCTAGAACCACAAGTTTATTGATTATATTATGTGATTTCTACACAGTCACAGGAGTCATTTGTCTCAAACGCCTTGCTACATATGGGTCACCATTTCTCCAGACTCCTATAATAGTTACCTTACCCCCTCACTGCCAGTATCCAAAGTCGATGCCAAATATCCCATCTGTTTTGTTATAGCAACATCCAGTCCTGGTAGAAATTCTTCCACAGAAATTCTTCCACAAGAGACGTTTCTGAACAATCTTCCATTTATTCAGTAAAGCAAGTCTTGTACGTAGAAGTTACTTAATAAATTTGTATTGAACAAAACCCATATACTTATTATTATATGTTTCTTTGTTGTATTCTTAACTCCAAAAAGGTTTGTAATAGTCTTAAATTTTGTGTGTGTGATTACACTCTGCTCAACAGTGAAAACTTTCACTTTTGTGGTCTTTAAAATGTGAACTCATTTACCACTGAATATGTGAGCTAAATAGATTATTTAACAGCATTATTGTAACTTCTGAAGTTCATTTTGAACCTTCACAGAGAAGTTCAAGTGTGATTACAAACACTTGCTACACAGTTATCTATGTCATTTTATACCAATTTTATTATTTGAATATAACAGTAACAACAGCTATTACTTAGTGAGTGAATATTATGTGCCAAGAAAAGGAAAGGGAAACCCACTTGAGTCTTCTTGCCTGGAAATTCCCATGGACAGAGAAGCCTGGTAGGCTCCAGTCCATTGGAGTCACAAAGAGTCAGATACGACTAAGTGACTAACACATTATATGCCAGGCACTTTTATGTAATTGACTTTATTTTATCATCACAAACCCCTATGAGGTAGTTATTATTCAGAAGGTGTAGATTAGAAAACTAAGGAAAAAGGGAATATATAACTTGTCCAAGGTCATACACTTTATAACTAGTGGATGTGAGAGCTGGACTATAAAGAAAGCTGAGTGCTGAAGAATTGATGCTTTTGATCCTTGGTGTTGGAGAAGACTCTTGAGAATCCTTTGGACTGCAAGGAGATCCAACCAGTCCATCCTCAAGGAGGTCAGTCCTGGGTGTTCAATGGAAGGACTGATGCTGAAGCTGAAACTTCAATACTTTCGCCACCTGATGCGAAGAGCTAACTCATTTGAAAAGACTCTGATGCTGGGAAAGATTGAGGACAGGAGCAGAAGGCAATGGAAATGAGTTTGAGTAAACTCTGGGGGTTGGTGATGGACAGGGAGTCCTGGTATGCTGCGGTCCATGGGGTCACCAAGAGTCGGACACGACTGAGCAACCGAACTGAACTGAACTGAATTGAACTAGAACTTGAAAACAGAAAGTTTGATTCCTGAGCTAACTCTTAAGCACTATACAATGTTTTCTTTTTAGAATGAAGAAGCATATCAGATGCTAGAACTAAGGTGTGGAATTGGCATTGAACAACAATGTATTCTCTAAATCAGGATTTCTCAATATCAGTTCTATTGACACTTCAATTTTTTAAGAACATGTTTATATATGTGTTTGGATGCGCCAAGGCTTAGTTGTGGTGCAGAGGATCTCTGGTCATCATTAGGGCATGCAGGATCTTTAGTTGGAGCATGTGGACTCTTAGTCGGGGCATAGGGACTAGTTCCTTGACCAGGGATAGAACCAAGGCCCCCTGCAGTGGGAATGTGGAGTCAGCCACTGAACTTCCAGAAAACTCCCCCTCTGTTGACATCTTAGCCTATATAATTCTTGTTGTGGGGCTGACTGTGCATTGTTGGGCTTTAAGCAGTATCCCTGCCCTTTTACCTACTGGATTTCAGTAGTACTCACCTGCATGCATGCTAAGTCACTTCAGTCATGTCTGTTTCTTTGTGACCCCATGGACTGTAGCCTGCCAGGCTCCTCTGTCATGGAATTCTCCAGGCAAGAATACTGGAGTGGGGTGCCATGTACTCTTCCAGAGGGTCTTCCTGACCCAGGGATTGAACCGGTGTCTCTTGCATTGCAGGCTGGTTCTTTACCACTGAGCCACTGGGGGAGCCCAGCACCCACAGATCAAGATGTTTAAAACTATCTCCAGAAGCTCCCAGATGTGCCCTAAATGAACAAAATCACCTCCTTCAAGAACCACCACTGTAAATTTTTAAAAAGTGAAACTATACTTGAATTATCATTAGTCACTGATGCACCCTTATAATAGAGTATGGTTGGATGATCTTGCTTCATCTAGATATAGCCTAAATTAAGCACATTTTATTCCAGGCACTCACTATCTTGTTTTTACATCAGAACGTCTTTTCAGTGACAAAAAGCATTTTTAGAAGTTGTTCTCTATCAGTCCTTTCACTTAATCTTTCACGATATCCATCAGCTGAGAAAAAAGGAACACGATGGACTAAAGTATCTGATGAGAAAAGATGTCTAAAAAAAGCCCCCCTTCTCCCAAAGCTATTGCAAATGAGCCATTATGTGAAAGCTCTCAAGGAATAGCTCTCAGGTAATAATGACTTTTTAAAAAAGTGAATTCCTAATACTAACTGCTATAACTAGATGCAATTGTTCTTCATCAGCTCTTCAGATAACCAATTTTATGTAGGATATCAATTATGTTAAGAAAGTTCCAAGGCAATGTGAGAGAGAGTAAGTAACTTTTTCCCCTTCAAATCACCAGGATTTGAGACCCATGACTGCTGTGTTTCCATTAGTCTCACACTTACAGCCAAGTGTTCTTTCCTTCTTGTGTGAGAGTGTATCATATCATTATCAAAATCAATTAACATTATTATAATCAACAACCACATCATTGGTTTACACATGTTCGCATAAGAATGAGTGACATACATAAGTGCAAATTCCATGGAGAATTAGACCATGTTCTCTACTAATTACTTTCATTTACAGACCCTTTTGTAAATTCCCAGACTTGCTCTTTCAAGCTTTGTGTTCAGCACACTATAAGAGAAAGTATTTATGGAACAGAACATTTGTCATTTTCCATTGGCCATGAGCATTTGACTACTGAAAGCACGTGCATATGGTTTAGATAAGATGTGACATTTTACTTTTTAATCTAAACCTACAGGCCAGAGTTCTCAGTGAACATTTTATATTACAGGTAGAAAACTGCTTCTAAGAGAATCCTCACCTCTTACCAATTGTGCAAACACTGGTCAACTCTTTCATGGTGCTCTTCTCCTGTCATGGTTTTATGATTATTTCATAAGCTAAAAGACATCAGCTTAATTGTCATTTTCATGTTGAATAGTTTCAAAATGAATATATAAATTATCATTCTTATCACTATATGTTCATACATGAATTTGTCAAAGCTTCTAAGTTTTTCCTTGACTTTATCTCTTTCTTGTGAAGATGAACTTCCAGTCATGATGTCAGGACCATGAAGAATAATTTTTCCTAGATAAATGATCAGTCCTTCTGTGTGTGCTTGCTAAGACACTTCAGTGATGTCCGACTCTTTGTGACCCTAGTGGACTGTGGCCTGCCAGGCCCCTCTGTCCATGGGATTCTCCAGGCGAGGATACTGGAGTGGGTTGCGATGCCCTCCTCCAGGGGATCTTCCCGACCCAGGGATTTAATCCAGGTCTCATGTCTCCTGCACTGGCAGCTGGGTTCTTTCCCACTGGTGCCACCTGGGAAGCCCCAGTCCTTCTCTATCAGTTAACTACTGCTGCTTAACAAAACACTCACACTGAGGAGTGGCTTATAACCCCAGCTTTTATGCACATCATGAGTTTGTGGCTTGACTTCTCAGCTCTATAGATCCTGACTAGGCTCGCTGCTGTGACTGTGGTCAGCTCATGGTTCAGCTGGGGACTGATTGGTCCGGCATGGTCTGTGCTAACACAGCTCAGCTCTGCCTCACACAGCCTCTCATTGTCAGCCTCTCATGTTAGCTGGGTGCTGTTCCAACATAGTGAGCAGAAACGCTTAAGATCTCTTAAAGACTAGGCTTGAAAATAAACAATACTTCTGTTTTATTCTATTGGCAAAAGCAAGTCACAAAGCCAGGCCAGATTTAAGAGGAGGAGAAATAGCCTCCTCCTCTTTGTTAGATCCCCTGGAGAAAGGGATAGCAGTGACTCCAGTATTTTTGCCTGGAGAATCCCATGGACAGTGGAGCTTAGCGGGCTATAGTGCATGGGGTCGCAAAAAGTCAGACACCACTGAGTGGCTAACACTTTCACTTTCTCAGTTAGAGGAGCTACCGGTCAGTACAAAGGGAAGTAATGAGTGGGGAAGGCGGTGTAATCTACCACACTTCCAACAGTGATGATGTTGACATTTTGAACGTAAGCTGTGAGCCTTCTATGTGTAGAACTATGCTGCCAAAATATGATCAGAACAGACTGATTCTGTCCAGCAATTTTATTACTCATTGGGAGGTTGATTAAACTGACCAGTTTACAGACATAAAATGAGATATGACTCTTTTGGGGGATGGGTTAAGAATTTTATAATTTATACTAAAACACTTTCTTTACTACTAAATATTACAGAATAGAAAGAGTAGCAGAGAAAAAAAAAATTGAGAAGCATCCTTAAAGTTTAGGCCTATCTTGGGAAAGTTCATCTAATGTAGTGCCCTATGGATTATTATTTTTTTTTTAAGTCAGTAGGATCTCTGTGCATAGATGGCATGTGAAGCAGATGAAAATGAGGCAGAATGTTCTGTTCTTTAATGTGGGAAAAATTGGAATGTGCACACATTCCATTTCAATAGAAAAACCCCATGCAAATGTCATATTCCAAGCAGAACTAAGACTCACTATAATACTGTCTAGTAATATTACTTCTAAAAAGCTATCATAATGCTTAGCTGGATTTCAGTAGTCTTGTTGCTCATGAATGTTCAAATTACAGGGAAAACACATTTAGAATAATTATCTATTTTAATCCACAACAACAACGTTTTCTTTTGTTCCTACTTATTGTGAAATGTGTACAGAGGTTTAAGTGGATCAACCAAAATTAAAAAGTAGAAGAAAAAATTACCTATAAAATGTGAATGGTATATGAACAACTTTAAAGGCACACACATTTTTTTGACCTAAACTCCTTCAATCATTTGAGAGAGACCTCTTTGCACTGGTACATGACTGACTTCTGACTTCTGTAACCCAAGGTCAGAAATAAAAATATTCTTTTGTATATGCCACTTTGCAAAGTGTGTTCTCATACTTGGTGAACGTATTTTTATCAAGTCTATCAGGAATACGAGACATTATAATTGTGCATTTTATGTGAAACCTCTAAGAATAGGGGAGATGGATGACTTGTCAAATGTCATTCTGTTCCTGCCTAGGAGGATATGAAAGAAATGTGAGTTCTCTAATTCAGTGTCCAGAGCTCTTCTCCATACACCATTATACCCTTTTTCCTATAGAGATTGAATAACGATGCTGTTACTTAACTCCGAATACCAGAGAGGAATAAAGAAACAGCTGGGATCATACTTAAGTCTCACTAGTTTCACACTGCTGTATTTAACATGGATAACTGACAAGGACCACTGTATAGCACAGGGAACTCTGCTCAATATCATGGAACAACCTAAATGAAAAAGAACTTGGAAAAGATTAGATACATGAACACATATAGCTGAATCATTTTGCTGTGCATCTGAGACTAACACACTTGTTAAATAACTATACTCCAACATTAAATAAAAAGCTTAAAAAAAAAAAGTCTAACTAAGTTCCATGTCTAGCTGATTTGCAAGATACTTCTAAAAATCTAAAGACTTTTCCAACACCCCCGCTCCCATTTGGCCAGAGAAAACTCATGCTAGGAAAAAGAGTCAGGCATGATGAATTTTATCCAGAAAGAAAGCTTAGTTATTAGAAAGAAATAATGATTTTGAATGTGGTGGCAGCCATTTAAATCCATCTTATGGATTTATGCCTGGGTCCTGGAGAGATGAACCAGGCTCTGAGTAAGAAAATTTAATGGAACAGTTTCTTCTGTAAACCAGCAACCTTGCCATAAGACCTTTTTTTTTTTTTTTTTTTAATACAAATCTAACCTAAAAGAGAGATGGGAATTTCCCTTTTCCCCAACAGTGCCAAAGAGCCTCCCAGCAGCTTTATGCTGGTGTTGACTTATTCAGTGAGTCATGCCAATGTTTGTTGGCTCCATGTGGTGACTGGTGTGTTTTCTATTTGAGAAATAAGAATACCCACTATGGGATCCTGGTGTTAGCAAAGCAATATGTTAAGAAGATGAGTTCATGAGAGCATTGTAACAACAATGTATACTTTGTCTCAGATGTTTCTTAAAAGTACATCACATTGTACAAATTTGCTTTTTAGCCTCGGCTGCCTTCAGTAATCAGTTTACTCCAGCCTGCTCCAGGATAGTCTGTATCAGTGGCCTTCACTAATGGGGTTACTCCAGCCTGCTCCAGGATAGTCTGTATCAGCAGCCCCCAACCTTTCTGGCACAAGGGGCTGGTTTCATGGAAGACAACTGCTCATTTCTGCTGTGCAGCCTGTTCCGACCGTCTGTGGCCCTGGGGTTGAGGATACCAATCTACATGGTCAAGTGATTTGTCAGTACGATTTAAGTCTCTGCATTGTTCAAATTTCAGGAATGAAGAGGAAAATATTCAGTTGTTCTGGAGCTGTCCAACAACCTCTCTTATCCTTTGCTATTACCCTTCTCTTCAGGATTTTGTGCATTTCAAAATCAGGGAAGGAATGTGGATTCCATGGCAACCTCCAAGCAAGACACTTCATTCCATTTGGCCCATGAACTGCAATGTCTGCCCTTGGCTCCATTATCTGGTACGTAGCTTGCCTCATTTGACATTCTTTGTTTATACTAACATTTGTTTTCATAACCACGGACTTTGCCAATTCCTCTAGTTGGAGTTACAGTCACTCAATAGCCTCTGGGATCCAAATCCAAATTTCTTATTGACAGGCCTCTATACACTCCCAAAACATTGCCAAGAAAGAAAAAGAACAGAAATTCTGAGTTGTCTTCACTGTGCCATAGTGAGGAGCTTAGAACCCTGGGAGAGTGTGCCCATTGGCACCGACCTAGACTCACCATGAAAATGAGCCTTCTACCCCTTCCATGCCACAGGGGACATGAAACCATGACTAATGCAAGGTTTCTCCAGAAGTTTCATAGGGTACAGCCTGGAAATGAGACACTGGACCTCTGAGTTTCTACATTTGTATCTTCACCTTTGCTCTGTTTCACTCTCCCTGACCCTTCCCAGCAGGAACTGCTCCTGGAGTTAAGCCACGCCTTTCCTATTTCACAGGTCATTGTAATAACTCTATGCTACTAGTATTAAGATACTAGTATTTAGGATGGTCTATTGACACTAAAACTTAGTTTTGAGATTTCTAAGTAAAAAAAATTTATCTCTCAACAAAGTCTAATTTTCCCATCATAGGACTTAAAAACTTAAGTTTTGCCAAAGCATTGATATCTTTGTTCTAAGCATTACCTTCTTCTTTCTCAAAAGCTATAAATTATTCTTCTTAAATAAATTCAGAGTGGCAGCTTGGAAATATCAGGACATGGTTTAGAATAAAGCTGTATTGATTTATTTATTATTTTTCCAGTTTCATTGTGATATAATTGACAAATAGCATTGTATCAGTTTAAGGTGTAGAACATAATGATTTGATACATGTAAATAATGCAAAATGATTACCACAATAAGTTTAGTTAACATCCTTTTCTGCACATAGTTACAATTTTTTTTTCTTGTGTTAAGGGCTTGAGAAATCTACTTTCTTAGAAATTTGAAATATATAATACCATTAATTATTATATCTCTGCAGTATACATACGACATTATTTAAAAATACAATACCTGTATCACTATCAAACGTGTTCTTCTTGGATATTCATTTGGAGAGAAATGAATTCATTTGGAGAAATTGAATCATTCATTGAAAAATGGGATGCATGAACAAATAAAATGTGAACTGTTTAAATAATGCCGTGTCAGTTGTGCCTACAGCCGATGAAGTCTGAAAACAAAGGTTGCAAAGTTTTCTGAAATGGGATGGATGCAGAACCCACAAAGGCTCATTTAACCCAGTGATTTTCAGACTGTACCCCACAGTGTCATGCAGGTCTGGGAGCTGTTTCTGGGAAAAGCAATTATCAATCAGAGCATTTACATTGTTTTTGCTGGTGGTAAAGAACCTGCCTGCCAATGCAGGCAACATAAGAGATGTGGGCTCAATCCCTGGATCAGAAAGATCTCCTGGAGAAGGAAATGACAATCCATTCTAGCATTCCTGTCTGTAGAATCCCATGGACAGAAGAGCCTGGAGGGCTACAGAAAACAGGGTCACAAGGAGTCAGACACCACTGAAGTGACTTAGCACACAGCACATACTAGCGTTTCAATTAGGATTTCATTTGAAGGAATTTTCCATTATTACAGGTTTCCATTATTATAAGAAATTATGTAAATAGATGATAAATACAGTGACATAGATATAGAGCAACATAGATAAATAGATAGATGGATGTAAAAGAAAAAAGAAAGTGTTAGTCAGTCAGTTATGTCCAACTCTGTGACCTCATGGACTGTAGCCTGCCAGGTTCCTCTGTCCATGGAATTCTCCAGGCAAGTATACTGTAGTTCCTTTCTCCAGGGGATCTTCCTGATCCAGGGATGGAACCCGGGTCTCCTGCATTGCAGGCAGATTCTTTACCATCTGAGCCACCAGGGATGGATGCGAACCTCTACTTTAACCATTAAATTCAATGCTTTTCTGATCAGCAAGTCCACTTTGGTGCACTGCAATTGGTGGAAAAGGAGGATTGAGTTGGTTTTCTTTGATAAATCATGCATTATTCCAAGCACAGTGCATGCTGCATGCTGCTTTTGTTATTAAATTCATTCTCACAGGAATCATTTGAAATGATTTTTTGATCTCCATGTACCATGATCTCCATTTTATGAATGAAATCAGGCCCAGGAAGTTAAAAAACTACTTCAGAGTCAGTGAACACGAAAGACAGAAGTGGTCTTCAAATTAACTCAAGTTTGACTGAACTAAAACTCCATACTGTACACCTACACTTGTATTACCATGTTGCCTCTAACATGGTAATAAGTGGTGTGTAGTGTAGACACAGTCATCGTGGGGATCACATGAGAAAACATGTGTAGATTCCATTTGCTTTTATCCATGCTTTCCATTCATGCAATCTCAAGCAAAGGGGAGCTTTTATTAAACTGGAGAATGAAAATAAGTAAATCTTTTGTACCATAAAGTTCTAATATGTATGGCTCTACTTCGAGAGAGTTCCAGAAAAAAACATCTACTTCTGTTCTATTGGCTATGCCAAAGCCTTTGACTGTATGGATCACAACAAACTGCAGAAAATTCTGAAAGAGATGGGAATACCAGACCACCTGACCTGCCTCTTGAGAAACCTGTATGCAGGTCAGGAAGCAACAGTTAGAACTGGACATGGAACAACAGACTGGTTCCAAATAGGAAAAGGAGTACGTCAAGGCTGTATATTGTCACCCTGTTTATTTAACTTATATGCAGAGTACATCATGAGAAACGCTGGGCTGGATGAAGCACAAGCTGGAATCAAGATTGCCGGGAAAAAGACCAATAACCTCAGATATGCAGATGACACCACCCTTATGGCAGAAAGCAAAGAAAAACTAAAGAGCCTCTTGATGAAAGTGAAAGAGGAGAGTGAAAAAGTTGGCTTAAAGCTTAACATTCAGAAAACTAAGATCATGGCATCCAGTCCCATCATGTCATGGCAAATAGATGGGGAAAAAGTGGAAACAGTGACAGACTTTATTTTGGGGGGCTCCAAAATCACTGCAGATGGTGATTGCAGCCATGAAATTAAAAGGCACTTGCTCCTTGCAAGAAAAGTTATGACCAACCTAGACAGCATATTAAAAAGCAGAAGCATTGCTTTGCCAACAAAGTTTCATCTAGTCAAAGCTATGGTTTTTTCAGTAGTCATATATGGATGTGAGAGTTGGACTATAAAGAAAGCTGAGCACCAAAGAGTTGACGCTTTTGAACTGTGGTGTTGGAGAAGACTCTTGAGAGTCCCTTGGATTGCAAGGAGATCCAACCAGTCTATCTTAAAGGAAATCAGTACTGAATATTTATTGGAAGGACTGATGCTGAAGCTGAAACTCCAATAATTCGGCCACCTGATGCGAAGAACTGACTCACTAGAAAAGACCCTAATGCTGGAAAAGATTGAAGGCAGGAAGGAAAGGGGATGACAGAGAATGAGTTGGTTGGATGGCATGACCAACTCAATGGACATGAGTTTGAGTAGGCTCTGGGTGTTGGTGATGGACAGGGGAGTCTGGCATGCTGCAGCGCATAGAGTCCGACATGACTGAGCAACTGAACTGAACTGAACTGAACTGAACTGAATGGCTCTACTTCAGAAGTCTTTGTCAAATTCCTTAGCTCTGAATAGAATTTTCATAATCACAACTTTTGTTTCCAAAGATACAAACATATGCCTGCTCTTCAAAGTATTCTGCTTTCAACAGTCACTTTTTTATTCCACAAATATACACATTTTTGAGACATTTATTGCCAAGTCATCCTCTACCTTATGCTGGTTTTAAACAAAGATTTGATCTTTACTTTCTTCTATCCCTATATTATGTCTCAGTACATTTATCAAGAAATAGATTATTCTTCCAAACTGACTCTCTGAAATGATTCTTCAGTAATATGTTAACTATACTTATTCCATTATATGTTCAATTCCATTTAATAAGACATTGTGACCGAAAGTTAGCCAAAATTCATTAGAACAAAAGCAAAACTAATGAAATAGAAAAGCAAATCAAAACCTGAACATGTACTTTCACCAATGATATTATGAAGAGATCTTAGCTGAAAATAGTGAATAAATTGATTGTGAGAGAAACAACTTTATTATGATTTTAAAAATTAGCATAGGACTTGACAATGGAAGATCTATATTCAAGGCCCAGAGATGCCACATACCAATGCAGGTAACTTAATTTCTGTAACTCTCCAATTAATATGTATAAAGTTAGGATAATAATATCTTTCTCCTATAGCAATTATGAGGAAGGAGAAGGAAATGGCAACCCATACCAAACTCTTGCCCGGAAAATTCCATGGATGGAGGAGCCTGGTAGGCTACAGTCCAGGGGGTCACAAAGAGTTGGACACTACTGAGCGACTTCACTTTCTTTATTTCTATAGTTCCTTTTGGAGAAAGAAATGGCAACCCACTCCAATATTCTTTCCTGGAGAATCCTGTGGACAGAGGGGCCTGGTGAGCTACAGTCTATGGAGTTGCAGAGAGTCAGACACAACTAGACAACTAACAAACACACAATTATGGGGAATGTCAGCACAGCATTTCAGCAATGCATTAGGCTCTGAATGTGACATACTGAGAAGATACCAATATCACCTAAGGCTTCACTGTAACCCTGAGACATAGTTCCTTTCAAATATTTAGGCTTCCTGGTGGCTCAGACCGTAAAGAATCTGCCTGCAATGCAGGAGACCTGGGTTCAATCCCTGGGTTGGGATGATTCCCTGGAGAAGGAAATGACAACTCATTCCAGTATTCTTGCTTGGAGAATTCCATAGACAGAGGAGCTTGGTGGGCTCCAAATGTTTCACCTGAATCTAATCATGAAGAAACAAATCCAAATTAAGAGTCATTTTGCAAAACAACTAGCCTGAGCTCAACAAAAATGTTCACACCATACAGACAAACAGAAGGCTGCTGACCTGAAGGAGATTAAAGAGAGGTGACATTGAAATACAGTGTATAATCACTGATTAGATTTTGGAATTAAAAAAAAATAGCTAAAAAGGACAGCATTCAGATAACTGGGGATATTTGCATATGAACTATATGTTAGATTAAAATTTTATATCAAGGTTAAATTCCTTAATGTGAGAAGTGTAGTGTGATTGTAAGGTTAATGCTCACATTTTTAGAAGCTAAATGCTGAATTGTTTATGTGATTTATTTTATCTTTCTTTAATTTGTTCTTAAATGCTTCAGAAAGGGCATACAGGCAGATAGAGAGGCAAGATATAAGGCAAAAAGAAAGAAAAAGGACAAAATAAAATATAAATCATAAATAAACTACTCTTATGCTATTGCTTGTATTTAGAAATACAATCTGCACACAAATGCTAATAATATTCACTGTCTAATCATAACACTACAGTTCACTTCTCCCCACAGAATTCCAAAATTTTTACAGGCAGGAAATAAATGATATGCATATTTATCAAAACACTAAGCTCTAGAAAAAATGCACAAAACTGAAACAATAAATGTTTGCTAGCTCAAAAACTATAAAATGCCAAAAGTATTAAAACTGCTTTTTAAAAAAAAGCAGCATTTAGACACTATAGTAGAAAAAATATACCCTAATACATTCTTCTGAAGTTTCAATAACTGTACTTTTTGTTCTCTGTTATTTAGCTGTGGGCTTCTCAGATGTCATAGAGGTAAAGAATCCTCCTGCCAATGCAGGATACATGAGTTCAATCCCTGGATAGGGAAGATCCTCTAGAGAAAGAAATGGCAACCCACTCCAGTATTCTTGCCTGGGAAATCCCATGGACAGAGGAGCCTGGCGGGCTACAGTCTGTGGGGTCACAAAAGAGTCAGACATGAATTAGTGACTAAACAACAACTATACTTTAGAACAGATGGTTAGTAAAGGACCAACTCAGAGGGAAAGCAATCATTATAACCTTAGTAATAAAACCATCAATGAGTGATTATATAGCTTACTATAAGGCTACTTTAAAGTGATTTTTCAAAAATCAGCATGAACAAATCCTAGACTTCTAAGTTAATATTGTTGGATATATATCTATATAAATTGTCAAAATTTCAATACAATTTTCTTAAAGCAAATTCATAATTTTAGCTCCCCAAAAAAAAACTATTTCATTTTACAGGGAATGTAAAAATCTATAAAAATATATAATGCTAAGACTTTCTGTTGTTAGTAAATAAACTCCTAAAGTTTTTAAAGTTTAAAAGATTAGGTTTCATCAATTTATAATTTTTCCCATTTGTCAATTTGAAAGGAATATTTATACAAGTCCGTTTTGTAGGCCTTATAAAGGATCTTCTCATTTCTCTCTCAAAGAAATTGCCTTGTGCATGAAGCTTGCAAGAAAGAAGGTTAGAACCAGCCAATGGCCTTGGCTTTATTAACTATCATCCCTGTCTTGATCTACTTTTAAGGTTCCAAAAAATAATCAAGCTAAATACTCTATCCTTGTTCTTTCAATAGGCAATTTTTGTGATTTGCTTTTTGAGGTTATAACATGTGAAGTAATGGGGAATAAGAAGCTTCCACTCACACAGGTAGAAAAATAAAGGTATAAGATATTCAGTGACCATCAGTGTGGAATCACAGATTTTTATTTGGCCAAATTTCATAGAATTCCTCATTATTCTCTTTAGAGTATCTCATTTTCCCTGAATATCACTGCTCCCCTACGCTACCCCTACTTATTATTCCAGCCAGTAAAAGAATATTGGATGAAAATGAAGTCATGATCCCTCATTATCAAAAGAAAATTAGAAAGTATATTCGTGTCTAAAACAAAGAAATAGCTTTGAATATTACTAAATATATTCCATTGATATTTTGTTCTGATTGGCTCAAACTACTGTCAGTTTTATTGAACAACTCTGTATTTTAGAAGCTCTGTGTTAAATATACTGCATAAAAGCACATTGTATTTTACCCTCCCGCTAAGATTAGGCTCAAACAAAGGTACAAAAATGGAGGTGGGATGACTTAGCAATTGAGGCTATGCTTAAAATGCTATTTGGAAAAAAAAAAAAAAAAAAGTGGACTAAAACATATGGCACGTAGGCGAACATTTGTTTAAAGTATATTTCTCCAACAAAAATAAGTTAAGTTGATCTAGGGTTAATAACCAAAGCCAGGATAAGAAGACTTTTTTTTTTGTAACTTACATTGTTTAAAATTCTCAAGAACATAGATCTAATCATAAAAGTCCTCTTCTACATTGTAGCAGCCTTTCACATATTCAGAATGTAAAAATAAATATTTTTAAAGTTATCTTTACTTTCTATTTTTATTCTATGTATGCATTAAATATCAGTGCTTTTTAAAAAACAGCCATCTCAGCCTTCACACTGAGATTAATTTGACTATTTTTAGAATCTTCCAACCTTTTAGTTATGTATCCTCTAAAATCTTAACTCAGGTTTCTTCTCACTTTATCATTTCATAGTATTTCTTTTGATTTCAGCTGATGCTCAGAGATCAAATGAAAAAGTAATTTCAAGTGATAACTTGGTAAGTCTCTCCCAAAAATACAGACTTTTTCACTATTGCTGAAGAAGTTTCCTATATAAACTAGTAAAAGTTGCTTACTTATGCTTGGTATACCCTCCCATTCTTTGACTAGCCTCCCATCCTTTGAAATGCTTCGCATTAGGCATATTTAGGCTCGTCTGTACAGTCAACAAGGCGAGAAAGGAAACTGCAATTGTGCAGCTGTTAAATAAATCCATTTAACTTATTGCTTAAAAACAACTGTGAACAAATCCTACACTTAGAAAGTAATATCAGACGTACTACACAGGGCTTCCCTGGGGGCTCAGTCGGTAAAGCATCTGCCTGCAATGCAGGAGACCCGGATTCAATCCCTGGGTCGGGAAGATCCCCTGGAGAAGGAAATGGCAACCCGCTCCAGTATTCTTGCCTGGAGAATCCCATGGACAGAGGAGCCTGGTGGGCTACAGTCCATGGGGTCACAGATTCAGACATGAGAGGATGACTAAATCAACACCCCCACCATATTAAGCATACATAAAAGTATATACACAATTTATTCCTACACTATATATCTGTTCAATATATTTTAATTTCTCTTTGGGATATGGCTTTCAAGAAGGTTACAGTTTTATTTCCTAAAAATCTTAACTGAAAAATCTGTGTAACACATTTTTCAGATTTGATCCATACCAGTTTTCAGGTTCAGCATACAAATAAATTTGTATCTTCAATAAATCCTTGAGTTAAGTGTAGATTCATTAAGAAACTCCTTGATCACTAGTTTATATTTGTTTTTATATGTTTTTGACATATAAGCTTCTCTAAGACCTTGAACCTACACACACACCCACACATTCACACCCACACACATCTACACTCACCCTCTCCTCCCCCCCCCCACCCCCCACTGCTAGAGAAGATTGGAACTGAGGCACAGCATCACTCTACTGCTGTTCTGGAGATATCCACATAGTATTTTAGCTGCATATTCAGATTTTGAATATCTTTATAACACTGCTATGGAAATCCCCAAACTGCTTTTGCATCTATCAAAATAAAGGGTCCTATCATTAGGCAATGGGCTCTAAAGAACATGCAAGCCTTTTAGTCTTACAGGTCCTTTTATAGTATCTGATGTTACTGGAGCAGGGACTGCTTGGGGCAAGGGAGAATTAGGCCAAGTTTTGACCCAGCCAGTTTGTTCATTTCCCTTTATGTTCACTGATATGCTACTTTCAGCAATAAGATCTTTATTCCATGTTTTGGCACTCCAAGTCATGACATTAAAATGACTATAAGAAACATATCACAGGCTGTTTATGAGGTAGAAATTTTAGAAATGTAAGTTATGTGTTTAAACAAAGGAAATTAACAAAAACAGTATACTTCATGACTATTGTTGACTTAATTCTGAGTTTATGATATTTATTGAGAAATGTCTTTAGTAATGCAGTTAGAATATATACATACTTATGGGTATAAATTTTTTATATTTATAATATATATATATAAATGAATTCATTGTAAACACAGACCTATTGAAAGAAAATCATTAGCTATAAATGTCTATTGAAATAATATATGAAGTAAATATTTAATAGAAGGGCTTGCTCCAGACTTCATTTCTTTGCCATATAGATCACTATTTCTAATCCTTTTACCTTTTTCTTTAATTTAGACTGTGTAAAACCTCACTCCACAACAAAGAAAACTACAAAAATTATGCCCCATTCTTCTACCCCCAAAACACATATCGTTGTTTCCAATTTTAGCTCAAATATGCAAAAAACTTGGAAGCAATCACTGTCATCCTTACAACTAGAAAAAAGCTGAACAAACTAAAAGTCAACATCTTTGTTTGGATTTATGAGAGAACTGAAGTCACAAGGCAAACAGACATGCTAAAAACTTGGAGAAATAGGCAAATACAGAAAGTTGCAGCTAGAAATGCTTGCCTAAATTAGAAGCAACTGAAAATATAAAAAATATAAAATAAAATATAAAACAGAACACATACATGATAATTTTTATGAAATTCTGAAGGCTGATTATGGACTAGAATTAGAGTGAGAACTCCTGGAGGACACAGTTATAGGGGAGACCAATACATATCCAAGGATTTTACCTTAAGAAACAGCATTAGGTTCTCAAAGAGGTTCTAAAAGAACCAGAGAGATTCCTCATGGTTTTAGGGGAAGTGGTGATGGGAAAAGTAACCAGTGTGCAATGTGCCAGAGCATTCCCCACACCAAAGCCTGCTCTCTGGACGAAGAAAGGACTTTACTAGAGTCCCATCCACCTGGAGGAAGGTCATTTTCCAAACATGACTCCCTCTATAGCCTTTCAGTCTTACCTAAATAAAGGGGAAGAAAAGCTAAGAAACACTAGTCAAGGTCACAGTCCAGGAATACAGAATATTATGGGACTCACTCTCCCCGACACCTTACCATCCTACCTACAGAGCTTCAGTGTAGTCACAGAAGGTAACAGTCGAAGGAGATGAAAGACCAAGAGGTGATCACCAAATGATAACAGGTGATTAACAAAGAGCAGCAAACAAAAGAAAAGAGGGTTTGAAGCCTCCGGTACCTACAGCTACAACAAATATTAAACACAGCTCCAATTCTCGCAAGATTAGCATATAAACTCACCTTAAAGACCTATTAATCTAAGTTCCTATTACCCAAAAAAAGCACGTTAAGCTTTCAACAAAAAGTTATGAGACATGCGAAAATGAGAGAGAAAACATGTTGGAGCAAAGATTACAGTAGAGACAGAGAACATTGAAAGCCTGGGATGAAAAGATAGAGAGTTTCTTTGGAAAATTAGGGTAGTCAGAAGAGCTAAGGGATTTAGAACTTCATGCACACATGCATGTGCAGGGCCGGGTGTATGCTTAGAAAAGACCTAGAAGGCCCTGAGTGCTCACCTCTGACTGATCTGTAGTCTTGGTGCAAATACGGAGGTTAAGACTGTCAGAGCCGTAAATGGCTTCCCAGGTTAATTGCTGGGAGTGCTGGGGAACCCTAATAGAGAGCCAGTTCAGAAAGCACAGGAGTTTGTTTTGTTTTCGGTTCATTTGTTTGTTTTTGTTCTTCATTATGTATATGCATATATATAATTTCCTGTGTAATATTCTCTTTGATTTATGAGTTATCCAAAGTTGCTTTATTTCCAAATACTTGGGGATTTTCTTGCTTTTCCCAGTGATTTCTACTTAATACCATTGCAGTTAGAAAACAAAACCTTGTATGTTTCAATCATTTGAAATGCATTGAGATGTGATGGGACCCAATCTTCTCACTGTTGTAGGGGAATTTTGTATATAAGCAGTAAGATAAGGTAAAAATGGTCCATGTGACTATTGGACTAGAGTTGGAGATATAAATATGAATTCCTATTTAACTTAATGAAGATACCATTAGTTACACACAGAAATATAAGAAGATGTGTATAATACAAAGGTATGTATTTCCTTGATCTTTCAGCTGAGCCTGCCTAGAAGAAATGACACACAGCAGAAGCAATAACCAGTATCATCCAGATCTTGGTTTCTTGGTTTCTAATGCCAGTCTTTCTTAAAAGGAACCAGGAACTTAAGGCAAAATGGCTGACTAGAAATGAAGTAGGAAATATATAAGATGAGGTTGAGTGTCTAACAGTGCCAAAAATAAGGGAGTAAAATAAGAACAAGAAGAATAGTAATAACAGTGATGATAATGAGGCAGTAAATGAAAGGAACACAGAGTCAAGTTAAAGAACTTCCAGTGACCAAAACTGGAAAAAAAAAAAAAAATTGAGCAGCAAAACTTATGAAATAATTTTGGACTGTAACCTAAAGTTTCAGTATATACCTATGAGTCCCATACTGATATACATAAGTGGTTGAATACATAACAAAGGGAAGATGAAGGATGAATCTCAGGAGGAGAAGTATAACTCCCAATACTTTAAGTCTAGACTGCACCTAGTGACTTCCTTCAAGAGAGTGCAAAATGTAAAAGGAAAAGGGAATATTATAACATGACATTATAGCGGATAAAACCCTGACAAACATGACTCCATCCTAGTGACCAAGATCAGCGTCAACTGCAGTAAGTCAAGTTGATAGGATACTTTACCTCTGTGATCTTTCTCCCCAGATAATACAACCCAGTCTAATCATAAGGAAAAAATCAGAAAAATTCCATTAGAGGGATTTTCTAAAATATAATGACTGATACTGCTCAAAATTGTCAAAATCATCAAAAACAAAAAATGCTTGAGAAACTGTCATAGCCAAGAGGAACTTTCAGGAGATAAGGTGACTAAATGTGATATGGTGCCCTAGATGGAAATCCTGCAACAGGATTTTTATATTAGGTAAAACTGAGGAAATCTGAATAAAGTATGAACTTAAACATTTTTCATTCTAATAAATATCATAGTAATGTTACTATGTGCTGTGTTACATAGTGCTGTTACTAGTAGGGATAACTAGGTTTAGGATATACAAAAACATTCTCCTTTTCACAATTTTTATGTAAATCTAAAACTTTAAAAAATAAAGTATATTTTCAAAAGTTATAAGAAACCCCCCTCAAAAATTTATATACTCACACATGCAATTTTTCTGTGAGGTGGGTATGGATGGGGGGGAATGGAGAAAGTTCCTAAGAACTAGGAAGCATATGCATTTGAGGAGAAAGTATATGAAAGCAGCATCCTTGTAAAAGGTGATTATCCCAAGAGTAGTTCTGTGACTGAGTTGAGTGGACACAGCCATGCTGGGCATGTTTAAGACTATAGAGTGTTCATTATTAGGAGCTGTCATTTTCTACCACCTCTCCCTTGGTGGTGGACACCACAGAAGGAGCTAGACATTTAGAAATTCTAAACAGATTGCTAAACAGATATTGTTCTGACCTTTATTTGTGTCCACATCTCTGAAAAAAACTCATGCTTGTACTTCTCCCTTGCTGTTCACAGTCCAGTATTCATATAATTCTCCTTAAGGCTGATGATCCCGGAGCCCTAGGACCTATGATTGACACAGCAAAAAGAAAAAGGCATACGCTTGACTAGTCAAGCTGAACAACTTGCATGACCTGTAGCAAACCCTGTAATATACCCCAGCAGTAGTTCTGAGTTAGGCTGGTAAGACCTTTCTATACCCCTGGATTCTTTATCCATGCCCTAAAGAGAGTTATTCTGCATAAATTACTATAAAGATAGAGAAAAGTTTTAGCTGGATATGAGATAGGTCATCTACAATTTGGCTGATGGTAGCTACCAAAAAGAAGAAAGATGTTTTAGACAATAAGAGAATTTCCATTTCCAGTTAGGATTGAAAACATAATAATCTTGGTCTAACCATAAAAAGGAAAATAAGCTAAACAAATTACTAAACAATACCCAAAATAAATTCGGAGAGATGAGAATGCAAAGAAATCAAAATGAGATAATATCCAGAAACAGATGAGCCCATAGGATAAGGGATGATATCGTCACCGTGTTTATCCTGGGTAAAAGAGAAGGAGAAAGAAGACTCTGCCATAGATTGAGGAAAGAGGACAGCAGACAAATTCACAGCAAACTTGGCTGACATGATGAATTAGAACCCCGAATACCTCAACTACACAACAAGTTGTCTTCATCTACCAGCTATTTTCATAGACCTCCAGCAAATTCAGAAATAACTAAAGACTGAGTTCAAGGTTAAATAACCAGGAGATCCTCCCAGAGGCATGAGGGATCTTTCACTAAACAAAGCAACACCTCAACACCTGACTGAATCCAGTCAGGATGAGAAAACTGAAAGGAAATCCTGAGAGGCATTCTCTGCCTAAACTAATGTTATGGCAACAGCTGCAGAAGGCTGGGAGAACATTTATGTAAGTATATACGCTTTAAAAGATTATTGACCATTTAATCCAAAATAATGATAATATGCTATGAAGATTTTAGTATATGAATAAATATAATATATGATAGGAACAGAAAGGGAGGGAAGGAAAAATGAGGTTTACATATTTGCCATGAAGTCACATAACATAGTTTAAAGCCAGGTTGTGGTATTATAAACAAATATTATAAACTTTATAGTAACCAATTCAAATATAAAATAAAGAAATATAGCTAATAAAACACCAGAGGACATAAAATGAGATTAAAAATGTTCAGCTTACTGAGAAAAGTCAGGAAATGAGAAACATTAAAACAAAAAAATTCAAATATGAAGCAAATACCACAATAGTAGACTTCAATGAACATATTAATAACAGAATTAAATACAAATGGACACTCCAACCAAAAGTAGTTGGACAAGAAAACTGATCCAAGATAAGCTGAATGTAAGAAATACTATAGACTTTCAAGTTTCAGTTTTGACATGTAAAGAACTACTTCAACCAGACAACCAGAAAAATTAGAAAAACTAAAAATCAGTGACTTTTCTTGGCTCTGTAAGAAATTTGAGATTTCAGAACAAACCTCAATCCTTAAACCTGGAGAGACAGGAACATCTTAGAGAGATATATCTGAAATCTGTTTACCTGAAGCAAGAAGCCTCTGGAGCCATAAACTGGTAGAATCTCAAGCGGGAACCAGGACTGATTGCTGGAGGCTGATGATGGACTAGCTGGAGAGTGAGAAGCTCCTGGAGGAGACACACCCAGGTTTTTCCTCCACAAACCCACCAGGCTCTCGCCGTGAGGAACCCATGCATCTTCCATGGCTCGGAAAGGGAAGGTCAAGAGTAGCCACTGTGAAACATGGTGGAATCTTCTCCATAGAAAACACCTGATCTCCAGAGGAAAGGATTTGGCCAAAGCGCAAAGCCTAGGAAGATGATGCCTTCCTATCCAGGGCTTCCAGGAAATAGATTGGAAACCTTGCTGCTGAGAGGAGAATAGAAGCCCCTTGAGGAATATTGTGAAGGCCATAGCCCTGAGAAACAGGCCCCCTGAAAGGCTGGTACTCAGAAGAGTAGGGAATGCTCCTACTCCCCAAGTTACAAGCACACCACGAGGGCACCAGTATAATGACAGCGATGATAGCTGAAGAGCTCTAAGGCACTGCCTTGTTTCTGAATGGAAAAACACAAGGAAGTGCAAAGGCAACAGGAGACTAAAATAGTAACACAGGAAAATCAGAAGCCCTTGTTACCTACAGCTATACTGCTTATCAACAGTAGCCTAACTCTTGGTACATTAACATAAGTCCTCACACTAAGAACCTATTTACCTCAGTTCCTACTACCTAATACAACTTATCTGGCCTTAAACAAAAAAATTAAAGTCATGCCAAAAGGCAAGTAAAAACATATTTTAAAGCAAGGAAACAATCATCAAAATGATATTCAGACAGGAAACAGATGTTGGAATTATTGTATGGGGAATTTCAAATAACTATGATTAATATGTATGGTCCCTAATATCTCAAATATGGAACAGTCAAGAACAGATGGCTAATGCGATCAGAAAGATGGAAACTCTAAGAAAAAATCAAGAGGAAATAGTAGAGCATAATTAACAGGATTGAAATGTCTTTGGTGGACTCATGAGAAAACCGGACATGGTTAAGGGAAGAACTAGTGCATTTGAAGATAGGGTGAGAGATGAAATATACCAAGCTGAGATAAACACAAAGATAAAAAAAAAACAGAACATCAAAGAATTGTGAGGCAATAACAAAAGATGTGACATATATATATAATTTTAATACTAGAACCATCAAACCACTGATTCAGGAAGCCGAGAGAGATAAATATCTCCCCATGTTCCGAACCCCTGAAAAAAACTGAATAAATAAACATACATACATATGTGTGTGTGTGTGTGTGTGTGTGTGTGTGTGTGTGTGTATGCACACACAGGCATATCATATTCAAACTTCAGAAAATAAGAACAATTTAATACAGAGGAATAGACAAACTTAATGTTAAAAGCAAATACACCATCACTAGAGATTTTTTAAATGTTGATTATAAAAGGCCAGTTAATGAGTAATACATATTAGTATACATTAGTTAAAGTATACATACCTTAAAACAGAGTTTTAAATTCATGAAGCAGAAATGGAAGAACAAAAAGGAGAAATAGACATCCATAGTCATACAGAAAATTTTTGTGTACTCATCTCATTACTGAGAGAACAATGAAGCAAATGCTGCTAAGAGAAAAGAATATTCAAACAACACTGTCAGCATCCTGGACCAAGTTGATATTTATAGAAGACCATACCCTTCAGCATAAGAATACACATTTTTTTCAAGTGCACATATATCATATGGTGGGTCATAAAACATACCTCAATAAATTATAGCATACAAAGTCTTGCTTTCTGAATACAATAATATTAAATTAAACCTCTATTTAAATTAAATTAGAAACCAAGAACAAAATGCCAAGAAAATCCCCAGATGCTTAGAAATTGATACTCATCTTTCAATAATTCATAGGTCAAAAAATAAATCATATGGGAAATTAGAAAGTATTTTTAACTGAGTGATAATGAAATACAACATGAAAGTAGTAGGTGGAGATAGACACTGCTTTTAAAAAAGAGAAATTCTGTCTGGGATGTCTGGCTACTCTCAGCCTACAAGCCTACCTTCTCCGTTTGCTGTCTGTCCCATCTCCGAGTGATGTGGTTGTTCAGTTGCTCAGTCTTGTCCAATTCTTTGCGACTCCTTGGACTGCAGCACACCAGGCTTCCCTGTCCATCACCGACTCCTGGAGCTAACTCAAACTCATGTCCGTTGAGTCAGTGATGCCATCCAACCATCTCATCCTTTGTCATCTCCTTCTCCTCCTGCCTTCAATCATTCCCTACTAATAAAGCTTCCATGCATCCGACCTAGAGACCAACAGGAGTGTTCAAACCATTCAAGCGCAGGTCCACCCGCACATGATGAAATCTGCCCAGGCCCACCTTTAGAGCTAATAAAACCCAAACACAATTTCTCTTCATGCAACCCACCTAAACTAGTTTAAGCATATTTTGAAGTTCTAGTTCCCCAAAAAATCCCACTATGTATGTACTATACTTAGGGACTAGCACTAGAACTCAGGAGAGTCAGCCTCCAACTCCTAGAATTTATTCCCTAAAATCACCCAAATCAAATTAAATAATTCTGAATCCAAGATGATGTGAATAGAGTAACTCATTCAGAGTCAGAGGAGTGTAGTTTTAAGAGCATGGTCTCTACAAACACACTGCCTGGGTTCCAGTTTCACCTATGTGACCTTGAACCAGTTAGCTAATCTTTTCTGCCTCAATCTTCTAATTAACAACATGGGGATAGTAACACCATAGGATTGTTGAGAGGATTGAATGGATTAACACAGGCAAAGAAATAAGACCTGTGCCTGGAACAATGTAAAGAATATAAACATATTATTTTTTATATTTAAATAAGCTGAAGGACAATTTGCTTTAGAAATGCTTTTTTGGGTTGCCTCCTTTAGGAAAACATCTGAGTTTCATTTCTCTGTTGTGTTGTGTGCTTAGCTACAAGGTTCTATTTTCACCATAAGTTCTTCCATAGAACTTCACTCAAGACTTGCAACAATCGGTGACATATCACCAGGTTTCTGTATCAATCTCTATTTGTCCAATTCTGTCCCTTCTCACCACAATCCTCTTCTCTGTTTCAGTCATAGCTGCACGGTGTATATATTTAGAGACCACACATTTTTACCTTGTCTTTGCAATTTACTATTCAGATGACCTTAAACAGATTGCTCCTACTTCATGATGTCACAATTTCATCATCTGTAAAATGGGGACCATGCTTCTAATTCAGCTCACTAAGTTATTGTAAGTATTGCCTAAATTGCCTAATTAATTAAGTTAAAGTGCTTCAAAAAGCATAGTGCTTCATGCACTTCTCAACCTTCATAAGAATGCAGTTTGATAGTCAGTAAAAAGCAAGGCATTTGTGACTGACTGTCTCGGGAGCCTTTACAGGCTGTCCTGGAAATATGTGTGTGTGTGTGTGTGTGTGTGTGTGTGTCCTATGTCACTTTCATTTCTTCCCTCATATTAACTGATGTACCAGAGAAACTTCAGAGACTTATTTTTCTTCTTTCAGAAGTCTCTTCTTTGTAAAGAAGCTAGGCTATAAAAATAAACTATGCAAAAATAATGAAAGACAGTGTGTTGTACTTTTATATCTTATAAGTACTGTAAGACCTTTTTAAAAAGGAATATGCAAGGTATATTTCTCAGATGTTTAATGATCAATTCATCTATTTTGGAGAGTTCATAGGACAAGAATTCTGCTTTGTTTTATTTTGGGGGTTCACATCTATTCTTCCACAGTAATGGTGGTGAGGGTTTGTGCAGTCGTTCACTGTATTCTTTAGTCTGGTGTCCCATAGTTAGAATGAATTCCGCCCAAGATTGTGGTGGAGGACACAACTGTAGACCAGAGGAATGTAGAAGAACATTACCCAAATTACCTCTTTGGAACACTGCTGTATCAAAAGGTATAGCAAAGGATGCCAAAGTCAAGTAGGTCAATGATGATATATTTACCTCTTGGACAGTCACAATGTACTCTAAAATCATGAAAGACCATTCGTTCATTCATGGAATCTTTACTGAACATCTATATGTCAGGGAATTTTCTGGATTCAGATGGCACAGAATTAAACAAAACAGGCAGAATTTTCTGCTTTTGAGAATCTTTGTATAGGAAATCCCTATTTCACAAAACAAACCTGATTTAATTTGGGTTAACCTAGCATATTCTAAACTTCCATAAACTTTCCTCATAGAGATAAATTAAAATAGTATGGGTACCCCAGTATTATTTGGAACAGAGTTTTGAAAGTGATGGTGGCAGAATAATGAGCTCTTTTGACTCATGGCTTCTACCTCTTTAATATTTGCCTTACTATATCAGAAATGAACGTCATGGCTGGTATGTACACAACCTGTATAGATTGCCTAACAGACACTCTACTTGGCATTGCAAATTATGTTTGTGAATTTTAAGTTATCACATGACCCCCCCCCAAAGGATCTCAGTTTGTTACACTTAAGATTAATGAGGCATTGGATAGCCATTAAGAAGCTATTTAAGAATATGCATTTAATTAAAATGAATTATGTATATGAGTTAATACCATTCAACCTTTTTAATTTAGAGAGATAAATCATAGCTAGTTCACTCCTGAGAAGGGTCCTCACATTGGCAAATTGAATATTTATGCTACAATGCCCAAATAATTAATGCCGGTCAGATTCATCCATAATGGGTATATCCTCAGACTTTACCCACCAGAGAGAATTAAACATTTCTCTTTTAGTTGACTGTGTGTATGCACTTGTACATGTAATGAGGCTACAGTGAGTAGTTTTATGTTACTTACATATAATCTCTGAATACAAAGTAAATGGTTACATCAATTCTCAAGAAAATACTGACTGGACATATGGTTTGAATGTTTCCTTTAAACACAAATGCTATTCATATGCAACACAGTTACCACCTATTGACTTAGTAATGCTTCCAGTGGCATTTTTTCTGTCCAGTGGAAATGATGCCAATACCTTAACTCTAACAAGTTTACATTCAGAACAATGTCATATATTCAATGAATGGATACATGAATACAACAATGGACAGAAATTCTCTATTGTTTCTTATGTGTCTCATAGTGCCTCTTACAGATAGACGTTCTATTCATGATGAATTTAATTGATCAAAAGGAAGAAATATGGTTATTAAAAATATATCTGAGAGCCAACGCTTGCTGAGATTGAACTATTCTAACTACTTTCCTTGAAGTAGTTTATTTAAGTCCTCACAGTAGCCATATTGTTTAGGTACTATTATTATCCTTCTTTTATAGATGAGGAAATGGAGACATAAAAGGTTAAATCATTGGTTCAAGATCACAGAATTGAAAAGTGATAAAGCCTAGATTTGAATTTCAGCAATCTGACTCTCCAGCCTGCTTACGTTTTCTGTGCTGACCTAGTGAGTGGAGAGTATCTGACAGTAGCATGAAGTCCGAGGAACTCACAGGACTTCCCTGGTGGCTCAGGAGAAAAGGATCTGCCTGCCAGTTCAAGAGAGGTGCATTTGATCCTTGGGTCAGGAAGATCCCCTGAAGAAGAAAATGTAAAATGTAAACCCACTCTAGTATTCTCGCCTGGGAAATGCCATGGATGGAGGAGTTTGATAGGCTACAGTCTGTAGCAGGTCTCAAAAGGGTCACATACGACGTAGTGACTAAACAATAAAAAGGAACTCACAGACCATCTCTTTTGTTGGCTTCTTATTCACATTCAGTGACATAGTAGTTTTATAGGACTAGTGAATCCATTCAGAGGCACATGTTTCCATTCTCTATGTGTTTTCTAAGAATATCTACTTATAAGCACATATTCTTTGTATCTCACCATAGGAAATACACCTAAACCTCTTGAAATATGTGTGTACACACACACACACAGACACACACACACACACACACACACAGTGTCAAGTATAGAAGGAACCTAAAAGGAGTAAAGAGATGAAATTTTATATAAACTCTCAGTCTTAATAGAATTAGAATTCTTTATTAAAAATAGAAGAAAATAATATTTAATTAGAAGCTTCCTTTTAAAAATGGAAAGAATCTATTATTAGCTACCCAGGGAGAAGTAGTGAACTATCAAGACTAATGTGATTACAGTTTCCTAAAAACATTTCATTTGTTTTTCAATCACCACCATCACAACTGCAGCCATCTGACTACCAGCATAACAATAACCTTAAAAGGCTTATATCACATGGTTTATGCTGTGCTTTCACCAAAGCTTCACAGCAGTATAATCAATAAAACAGCACAAGCTGTGAACAATTATAATAAAACACCTTAAGAATGATCCACAATTAAAAGGTAGAGGGAAAAAAGCCCTTCAATTTAGATAAACCAATCTGCCACTCAGTTTGATAAAGTTCAGTTAAAGTATTCTGACACTCTCTTGGCATCTATCAGCAGAAAGATCTGTAGCTTGAATCTAAATTAACTCTTCAGATTGTACAAGAATAAAGAATTATAAGCCTCTAGTTACACACACTGGAGTATTACTTGTAACCTAACAACTAAATTCCTATTGAAATTTCATATTGCAATCTACCAAGAGGTATCTATATTGATTTTAACAAGGAGTTTGAAATATGTTTCTAAAATATGACAGTTCTTCATGTTAACATATAAAGATTGATAGTCCATGGCTACAATTGATTTAAAAATATATAGTAATCACTTATAATTTGCTAGACAGGAAGCATTAACAATCAGACATATTCATCACTATTTCAGGTCTTGTATTTTTATGATATTCCATTCTACCCTAAACTTGAAGAATGAGTTGGTGAAGAGAGAAGGTGGGGATGGGGCATACATACAGGTTAGTCCAGACAAAAGGAAATCATGGGTAAAACATGAGTGTCTAAAGCATCTTGTGTACACACACAAGATGACTGTGTGTAGTCATGTCTGACTCTTTGTGACCCCGTGAACTGTAGCCCACCAGGCTCCTCTGTGCGTGAATTTTTCCCGGCAGAAATACTGGAGTGAGTTGCCATTTCCTCCTCCAGGGGATCTTCCAGACCCAGGGATCAAACTCGCATCTCCTGCATTGGCAAGCGAATTCTTTACCACTTCAAAGCCACATCCTTCAGAACTGCAACTCGTTTGGGGATAAAGGAGACACGTGGAAAAGTAGTGGTATATGAAGCTAAATAGTAAAAGATCTTAAGCCAGAGAGTGACATGATTTGAGTTTTCAAGTTTCAATTTAGAAATAATTCTCTAGCTCCAGAGACAAGAAAAAATAAAAAAGAAGAAAAACTGGAGTATATTACATTATGTCAAGGTGGCTGTTATGAAGAGTTGAGTTTTCTCAGGCACGTCTACCACTGTGGGTGAGCTGGACTCATCTGAAGGGTCTAGAACAGAGTGTAGAATAGGAGTACAGTGGTTCTTTGCACAGTAGGCCTCAGGGCTCTGCTTCTTAAGCTTTTTTGTCTTGACATTAAGAGAAAAGGCAAATAATATTGTGGACATACTTCCAAACACTGGTAAACATATAGCATTCCTTGTACATCTAGACATTGTCTTTCTCATTTTCATATTTCTTTAGTCACTGGCTGGGGTGTAAGGTTGATGGTGCTTCTAAGACCTATGAGTAATGCCTAGAGTGGAATTTACCATGGAAACAGGTGCACTAGGAGATGGTGATATTATATGAAAAACCCATGACAGATAGTCTGTAGGGGTCCCCAGCCTTCATGGACTGGTATTGCCTGTAAGATCAACAGCAGCATTAGATTAGAAATAGTGTGCATAATAAATGCTTGAATCATCCCAAAACCAACCCCTCCATCCTCAGCCCATGGAAAATTTGTCTTCCACCAAGTTAGCCCCTGGTACCAAAAAGTTTGGAGACTGCTGAGGACATGTGGTCTGAAGAAAATGTAGAGAGAGTAGGACAATTCAGAATCTAGTTTAAGTATACATTAAGATATGCATTAAGGCAAGTCCTTAGAGTTGTCAGCAGACTTGTAGATTAGAAGTAGGGAGTTTGGAAGAGTTACTTTCTAAACTGTAATGCTAGCTGAGATCCAAGGTCTGTGGAATGATCTACAGATGTCATGGAGGCAGAATAATTCCTGGATGAATAACAAAGCAGTGGGTAAAGCAGCATGGAAACCATGCATAGACCGCAGCGTGCTGGTTTACTGTCTCTTCGTAAATAATGAGGTAGTGTCCATGTCATGGGTATATTTTTCATAGGCCTCATGTATTTCTATACACCTTGTCCACTGAGGTGAAGAAAACTTCCACTGAGTACTCCTTTTGCAAGGATATTTATATAGCAAACAGTTTTGGAAGATAGAGATAGTGTTTCCTGGTTGAGAGATCAGATATGTTTACTGTTAAATATAGCAAAAGGAACAGATTTGGTTTCAGTCTCTAAAAGGATTGAAGTTACTATAGCTCAGGGTTCCTTAGCTATGATGTAAATGTATTGCACATACAATTTATCTTAATACTTAATCTCTTCACTCTTTTCTCAAGAGACTTAGAGGGCAAGAGAAAATAATGCAAACACATAATTCATGCTCTCTGATGAGACATGAGTAATGAAGTGCTTTGCTTTTGACCCAGGATTCCCATATCTTTTTTCAGAAACCAGGAAACTGTGGCAGGCTAACCTTTTATCTTGCAAACAGATTAATACTCTTAAATCCTTCAAAAGTCTTAACGGGGTGATTATTTTATGATAGCATAATACAAGAGTCATCTCAGCCATTTGTTTGAGAATAGCTTCATCATCATCTTGTTTTCCAGAATATGTATGGTTTTAATTCAATTTGTTATAGAGAGAGAGACCACGTCAGTTGTGTCACATAATAAACTAATTGGTACCATAAGGGGAAGGGAGGGGAAAGTACAGTCAGAATAAGATATTTGTAAACTCACTGTGCTTCCCTGGAGGCTTAATGGTAAAGAATCCTCTTGCAATGCAGGAGACCCCATGCAATGGAGGAAACACGGGTTGGATTCTTGGGTGGGAAAGATCCCCTGGAAAAAACAATGGTCACCCATTCCAGGATTCTTTTCCTTGGAAATCCCATGGACAGAGAAGCCTGGGAGGTTACAGTCCATGGGGTCACAAAAGAGTCCGACACAACTTAGCAACTAAAATAACAAACAACAACAAATTCACTAAGCCTGATTTCAGGGTCAGAATATGAAACTTTAAAAACAGGACACAACCAAATTTTCCCCATATAAATCCATTCATCTTAACTGCCCAGATGCTTACCCCAAGTCCTAATGCCCTGGTTTTGTATCATCCATCAATTTTTATTTAAAATAGGCTCAGCAGAGACTTTGAACCTTTTACTCTTCACTGATTTAAGTCAATGTTTTCTCTTGCTTGTTTCTAGCTTCATGTAGTCTTCTCTAAACTGCAGTTCCACTTCTTGGTTTGGGAATCTGAACCATGCAGATGACCAACAAAATCCAACGTGAGTATGTACATATTGCCAAACACGTGATCCTACTATGAATACAGGTTTGCTAGAATACAGTTATTAAGAAATGGATTGATAATTAGTGTGAACACATGCACCTCCCGTGATTTGAACTAGCAAGAAAGAGCCAGTTGCATCATTTCCAAACTGCATTTTGTGATCTTGCATTGAAGCTTGAAATCCACTGTAGTGGAAATATATCATGAAAATCAACAAACATTGAATAATAGGCTTTTTTTATTTCTGGACAACCATCATCATAACCAGAGTATAGTCATATTTACATCTCAAAACTAAAGCACAAGTTTTGGAACTAAGCAGTTTTCAATGATTTTAAAGTTCAGTTTATTATTCATATAGGTCAAGTTCTTTACTGGAAAACAAAAGCAAAGGTAACATGGGCCTCGTTAATAAAGCAATGGTGTTGATATTAAAAATCATGATTAATACAAATTAACTAAATAGTATAAGACAGTAAATAGTAAAATTCACACAATTTTCTCCAAAGTCCTTCCTAAACCCAGTAGATACTAGTATTTATTATGGTACAAAATTATAAAGCATGAATGTATACTGAAAACAAATCTAAAAGCTTACAAGTAGTTTCTTGAAATAATTTTAACTTATTGCCTTAATTATAGAGATTTGACATCAAAATAAACAGAAATCTTTAATGAAAATCACACCTTTGATATAAAAAATAAAAGAGTATGATAAAAAATAAGAAAAAAGAACCAAATGCAAATATATTGGTGAATAGATTACATTCACATATATAAAAATTAAATTATTGGATTGGATTTTTTAATATACTGTCACTTAGACAATTAAAATATAATGATACAAAAATGCAGAAGGTAAAAGAATGGAAATTCTTTTCAAAGAAATGTGAAACTAAGGAAAGTAAATAAGAAAAAAGAAAAAAGAAAGTAAATAAGTACTATGATTACGAGATAAAAATAGATGTTAAGGAAAAAAATATTGTTAGACATAAGACGGCCATTACAAAACAATAAGAAAAAACCGACAGAAAGATGAAATAATACTAAATTACAAGCATAGAGCGATAAATCCTCCAAATATATAAAATCAAAATAAACACAATAAATTGCAAAAAATAACAATTTTAACAAATGTTTTTAATATAACACAGAAACATAGGAATAAGCAAAGCAAACTGAACTAGTATGAGTATAGAATATTTGATCAACTCAATGAAAAATATACATAAAAACAGATGTATATAACACGCATAGGCCATATTGGAAGTATATAGATTATCTGTTTCTTTTAAGAACATTAAGAAAATTTGCAAATATTAATTACTTATTGGAGTAGAAAAATTTAAGCAAGACTAAATTATCCATATCATCTAGAGCATAGGGTTCCCTTATTAAAATAAAATTAAAACAACAGCACAAAAAGTAACTTGAAAACTTCATGTATATAAAGTTTAAATATATGTATCTGAATAGACTCTAATCTAGGATGAAATAATAAAGAAAATTTTACAAATCTATCTATGCTAAATATGTGACAATTTTTTGAGAATAACCACTATTAATAAAAATATGGTATATAGCTTCAAAAAAATTGAATGAAATATATATACATCCATGCACACATACATGGGGCTTCCCTGGTATCTCAGTAGTAAAAAATCCATTTGGGATATAGGAGACTGCCTGTAGTGTAGGAGACATGGGTTTGATCCTTGCATCAGGAAGAGCCCCTGGAGAAGGAAATGGCAACCCACTCCAGAACTCTTGCCTGGAAAATCCCATGGACAGAGGAGCCTGGTGGGGTCGCAATAGTCAGAGAGGACTGAGTGACTAAACCACCAACCACCACCACACACATACATAAAATTAAGAGAGAAAGAAAGGAAGGAACAAAGAAAGTAAGGATAAAAGAAAAAATCAAAAACAGGCAAGACTACAAAGGACTATTAAAAAATGTATTCAAAAAGAAAAAAAGACAACATAAGATGAAGGGAAAATGTCTAAATATATTTTTAAAATGATTAATATAAATTAACTAAGCATATCAGCTAAAAGAAATGCATGTTTTGTTTTGTTAAAAGCTGTATGATCCACCACATTAACAAATTGAAAGATAAAAACCATATGATTATCTCAATAGATGCAGAAAAAGCCTTTGACAAAATTCAACATCCATTTATGATTAAAACTCTCCAGAAAGCAGGAATAGAAGGAACATACCTCAACATAATAAAAGCTATATATGACAAACCCACAGCAAGCATCACCCTCAATGGTGAAAAATTGAAAGCATTTCCCCTGAAATCAGAAACAAGACAAGGGTGCCCACTCTCACCACTACTATTCAACATAGTTTTGGAAGTTTTGGCCACAGCAATCAGGGCAGAAAAAGAAGTAAAAGGAATCCAGATAGGAAAAGAAGAAGTGAAACTCTCGCTGTTTGCAGATGACATGATCCTCTACATAGAAAACCCTAAAGACTCTACCAGAAAATTACTAGAGCTAATCAACGAATACAGTCAAGTTGCAGGATATAAAATTAACACACAGAAATCTCTTGCATTCCTATACACTAACAATGAGAAAACAGAAAGAGAAATTAAGGAAACAATACCATTCACCATTGCAACAAAAAGAATAAAATACTTAGGAGTATATCTACCTAAAGAAACAAAAGACCTATACATAGAAAACTATAAAACACTGATGAAAGAAATCAAAGAGGACACAAGCAGATGGAGAAATATACCGTGTTCATGGATTGGAAGAATCAATATTGTCAAAATGGCTATACTACCCAAAGTAATCTATAGATTCAATGCAATCCCTATCAAACTACCAACAGTATTTTTCACAGAACTAGAACAAATAATTTCACAATTTGTATGGAAATACAAAAAACCTCGAATAGCCAAAGTAATCCTGAGAAAGAAGAATGGAACTGGAGGAATCAATCTGCCTGACTTCAGACTCTACTACAAAGCCACAGTCATCAAGACAGTATGGTACTGGCACAAAGACAGAAATATAGATCAATGGAACAGAATAGAAAGCCCAGAGATAAATCCACGAACCTATGGTCACCTTATCTTCGACAAAGGAGGCAAGGATATACAATGGAAAAAAGATAACCTCTTTAACAAGTGGTGCTGGGAAAACTGGTCAACCACCTGTAAAAGAATGAAACTAGAACACTTTCTAACACCATACACAAAAATAAACTCAAAATGGATTAAAGATCTAAATGTAAGACCAGAAACTATCAAACTCCTAGAGGAGAACATAGGCAAAACACTCTCCGACATAAATCACAGCAGGATCCTCTATGACCCACATCCCAGAATTTCAGAAATAAAAGCAAAAATAAACAAATGGGACCTAATGAAACTTAAAAGCTTTTGCACAACAAAGGAAACTATAAGCAAGGTGAAAAGACAGCCCTCAGATTGGGAGAAAATAATAGCAAACGAAGCAACAGACAAAGGATTAATCTCAAAAATATACAAGCAACTCCTCCAGCTCAACTCCAGAAAAATAAATGACCCAATCAAAAAATGGGCCAAAGAACTCAACAGACATTTCTCCAAGGAAGACATACAGATGGCTAACAAACACATGAAAAGATGCTCAACATCACTCATTATCAGAGAAATGCAAATCAAAACCACAATGAGGTACCATTATACGCCAGTCAGGATGGCTGCTATCCAAAAGTCTACAAGCAATAAATGCTGGAGAGGGTGTGGAGAAAAGGGAACCCTCTTACACTGTTGGTGGGAATGCAAATTAGTACAGCCACTATGGAAAACAGTGTGGAGATTTCTTAAAAAGCTGGAAATAGAACTGCCATATGACCCAGCTATCCCACTTCTGGGCATACACACCAAGGAAACCAGATCTGAAAGAGACACATGCACCCCAATGTTCATCGCAGCACTGTTTATAATAGCCAGGACATGGAAGCAACCCAGATGCCCATCAGCAGACGAATGGATGAGGAAGCTGTGGTACATATACACCATGGAATATTACTCAGCCATTAAAAAGAATTCATTTGAATCAGTTCTAATGAGATGGATGAAACTGGAGCCCATTATACAGAGCGAAGTAAGCCAGAAAGATAAAGACCATTACAGTATACTAACACATATATATGGACTTTAGAAAGATGGTAATGATAACCCTATATGCAAAACAGAAAAAGAGACTCAGATGTGTGGAACAGACTTGTGGACTCTGGGAGAAGGCGAGGGTGGGATGTTTCAGGAGAACAGCATTGAAACATGTATATTATCTAGGGTGAAATGGATAACCAGCTCAGGTTGGGTACATGAGACAGGTGCTCTGGCCTGGTGCACTGGGAAGACCCAGAGGGATCGGGTGGAGAGGGAGGTGGGATGGGGGACTGGGATGGGGACTACGTGTAAAAAAAAAAAAAAAAAAGATGAATCTGGGAAAAAACAACCCTATCTGAAGGATTCAGACTTGAACTCTCTTGTCATGATGACTCTAAAAAGGACTTAGAGAACCCATTTGAAAGCTTGATAAAAATTACCCCAAAAATGCATGTCTTAGGTCCTGAGCCTCAGCCTCAAAAATAAGGAGATGCTGGATAAATAATCCCCAGAAAAGTTTAGAATTTGAATAGGGAAATAAGGTAAATCAAAGCTTAAAAAAAAAAAAAAAAGCTGTATGATCTTTAGAAGAAGCACACCTAAAAGTTAAAGACTCCACAATATTGCAAGTAAGATGATTTTTTAAAATGTACTCGCAGTTCAGCTCAGTTTAGTTCAGTCACTCAGTCATGTCCGACTCTTTGTGACCCCATAGACTGCAGCACGCCAGGCCCCCCTGTCCATCTCCAATTCCCGGAGTTTACTCAAACTCCTGTCCACTGAGTTGGTGATGTCATCCAAACATCCCATTCTCTGTTGTCCCCTTCTCCTCCTGCCCTCAGTCCCTCCCATCATCAGGGTCTTTTCAAATGAGTCAGCTCTTCACATCAGGTGGCCAAAGTATTGGAGTTTCAGCTTCAGCAACAGTCCTTCCAATGAATATTCAGGACTGATTTCCTTTAAGATGAACTGGGTGGATCTCCTTGCAGTCCAAGGGACTCTCAAGAGTCTACTCCAACACCACAGTTTAAAAGCATCAATTATTTGGCTCTCAGCTTTCTTTATAGTCTAATTCTCATATCCATACATGACTACTGGAAAAACCATAACTTTGACTCATTGGACATTTGTTGGCAAAGTAATGTCTCTGCTTTTTAATATGCTATCTAGGTTGGTCATAACTTTTCTTCCAAGGAGTAAGCATCTTTTAATTTCATGGCTGCAGTCACCATCTGCAGTGATTTTGGAGCACCCCAAAATAAAGTCTGTCTGTTTCCACTCTTTCCCAATCTATTTGCCATGAAGTGATGGGGCCAGATGCCATGATCTTAGTTTTCTGAATGTTGAGCTTTAAGTCAACTTTTTCACTCTCCTCTTTCACATTCATCAAGAGGCTCTTTAGTTCTTTGCTTTCTGACAGAAGGGTATTAACTACTAACTAAAATAATATAAATAGATAGGTGGATGGATAGATAACATACAGATAGATCGGGTTAAAAATGATTTTAAGAAGAAAGCCTATCAACAGTGATGAGAATTAAACAAGAAAGAAAGATCTAATACAATTCATGAAAATTTAAAAAAGTATTCAGTATGACAAAGGATATAATCAACATGATTAAAACAAAGTCATAGGAAGATATTTTCAAACCTACAATTAGCAAAGGACAAATATATAGAATATATGAAACTGTAAATAATGTAAAATAAGCAACAGGTTAATAAGAACCAAACATTCCAGCAGAAAAGTGGGCAAAGGAAATGAAAGGCAATTTATTGAAGTTAAAGTACAAACATTAATTTAAAATATGGAAAGATACTTAAACTCCTGATTAGTTAATATATGTTAATATAAAATGAATGGAAGGAGATTTTTTTTTCATCTGATGCACTACTCATAAAAGGCCTCTACCAAATAGCAAACTTAATGGTGAGTTACTGAAGGATCAAATCTGCTGCCTTTGAGATCAGAAGTCGAGGGGATGTCTGAGATCACAGATTCTATTCTATTTAATATTATACTGGAGGTCCTGATCAGTGCTAAACACCAGGATTAAAAATTGAGCAAAGAATTAAAATATATAAAGACAGAAGAATAAGTGATAGAAAAGAAAGAACTAACACTTTTCTCATTCCCAGATAATTAAAAATCTAAACTTATCTACAAAATTAAAATTAATAAGTGACTTAGCAATCTGGATAGAGGTTGTCATATAAAACTTAATATTCTATGTAGTAGCAATTAGCAAAAGAAAATTCAAGATATAATTTTTAAAAATCTTTTGAAATATCTAATAGCAAAGAATAAACCTAACAAAAATATGCAAGACTTTCACAGAAATTTGTGTGGAAAAAACAAGTGGGTATATCATATCCCTAAATTGGAATACTCAATATATAAAGATATCAATCCAAGAACTCCCCTGGTGATCTAGTGGTTAAGACTCCATACTTACTCTGGTCTTACTCCTTGGTGTGAGAAGTAAGCTCCCACACTCTGCTGTGAGGTATGGCCAAAAATAAATAAGTAAATAGAAATAGTTTAGCCCAATCCTTTCAAAAAAAATCAACCCCTTCTGCAAATTGATCTACAGAGACCAATATTACACTCCATACAAATGAGAAATACATTTTTTAGATAAAGCTACCAACATTTGTTTTCTTATTGCAGTCTGTGCCTGTAATAGCTCTCAGTTCAGTTCAGTTCAGTCGCTCAGTCATGTCTGACTCTTTGTGACCCCATGAGCCGCAGCACGCCAGGCCTCCCTGTCCAACACCAACTCCTCGAGTCCACTCAAACCCATGTCCATTAAGTCGGTGATGCCATCCAACCATCTTATCCCCTGTCATCCCCTTCTCCCCCTGCCCTCAATCCTTCCCAGCATCAGGGTCTTTTCAATTGAGTCAGCTCTTTGTATCAGGTAGCCAAAGTATTGGAGTTTCAGCTTCAGCCTCAGACCTTCCAATGAACACCCAGGACTGATCTCCTTTAGGAGTTGAAGGCTTGGACATAGTGATGGCTCTAATCACTCCCAAAAATATAGTCTGATAAGAGTAATCATTGAGAAAAATTTGGGAAATAACTCTTACTGGTAAAAAAGTAAATTTATTCAAACTTGAATAGCAATTCAGGATTAAGCAGTAAAGTTGAAGCAATAACTAGTCTAAAATTCAGTTATTTCATTGAGATGAACAGTCTATGTCTACTCTTGTATATGTACATAAATGTAGTTTTCAGTATTATATGTGCGTGCTCAGTCGCTCGGTCATGTCCAACCCTGTGTGACCCCATGGACTGTAGCCCACCAGGCTCCTCTGTCCATGGGATTTTCCTGGCAAGAGTACTGGAGTGGGTTGCCATGCCCTCCTCCAGGGGATCTTCCCCATCCAGGGATTGAACCCAGGTCTCTTACGTCTTCTGCTTTGGCAGGAATGTTCCTTACCGTTGAGCCACTGGTTTGGCCCTCAATATTGTACAAACAATCCTTTAAAAATAATTGAAATATCCATAATTGTGAGGATAAACATAGGATTTGAATTCTACCAAAGAAATAAATGAAGACCATAAATTGATAAAAAGCATAACAAAAGAGTCAACCACCATCACTTGCCTTTGGCAGAGACTTGAGACGGGTGGAGGACTGAGAAACCTAAAGTGAGAAAAAGAGATGGCCTGACGGGCACTGTGATTGGAGGTTGTTGGCTCAAGGAAGCTGAAGCAGGGCTAAAGAAAAGTAAGGCATCTAAGTGATTAGTGAGGCTTTCTTTAGTTGGTCCTCAGTTGGAAGCAGGGACAAAAATTCCAAGGGCTGGCAGTTATTTGACCCAGTTATTTATTGCCTTTGCTTAACTGATGCAGTGATGGTGGGTCAGACTTCTATTTTTATATATCACATGGCATTTGTATATTTAGTCCATCTCAACATGATTATGGAAATAAGTGAACGAAGTTGTCAAGTATCAAAAGAATCCTTGGGCTTCCCTCATAGTTCAGTCGGTAAAGAATCTGCCTGCAAGGCAGGAGACCTGGGTTTGATGTCTGGAATGGGGAGATCCCCTGGAGAAGGAAATGGCAACCCACTCCAGTATTCTCGCCTGGAAAATCTGATGGACAGAGGAACCTGGCAGGCTACAGTCCTTGGGGTCGCAAGAATCGGACACAACTTAGCGACTAAACTAGCACCACCACCACAGTGATAAATACCAGATTTATAATCAAAATAATGGTTTCTCAAAATGTAACATTAGCTGAGAAGTAGAAAAGTTTCCTAGGTAGTACAATATGATAGAATTTTAGGGCACAATACTACATTTTATTGGAGGAGGGCAAACATATATAATAAAAGTAGTAAAAAGCTGCAGAGAAAGGATACATACTCACATCGATGGCTCTTTGGTCTGAAAGGAAATCAAATAATGGAGCAGAGCTTTAGTGATATGCGTAAATTTTTATTTCTGAAAATAAATCTAAATAAATATTAAAATACACCTGGAAAATATGAGTTTATAGTACCTGTTTCCTATATTTTTAGAATATGTGAATTTAGTCATTCAAATTTTAACCTATTTTGTTTCTCTTCCCCCTGCTCCCTCCCCTCCTCCTCCTCTTCCTCTTCTTCTTCAAAGCAAATGTCATTCATCTGAGCTCTGAATGTTATAATTAGCTACCAATGGACATAACATAGATAGGAATCAAGACTTCCATGTCCACCCCAGCCAGGCAGATAACAAAAGCATGTGGATAGGACTTACTGTGTAAAACAATGATGAGTGATGGTGATTGGTTAACCTAAAATGAGCTTTCAACTAAAGACTTTCAAATTGAGAATAGTTTAAATCAGCATGTAACCTAAACTGCCTTCTGGGCCAAAGTGCTATTAGAATTTGAACAGCATGTTTAAAGATCTTGTGACCTGTAAGGAATGCGCTGTATAAGAGCATAAAACTTCAGAAGAGACAAATGCTAATAAGAGCTAGCAGAATGGAGGAAACTGGGGAAATCTTCAAGGCCTGCATAGGCTGGATTGGCAGTGCAAAGCTGAACCATTCCTTGGATTCATAAGCAGTTAAGGCACCCATTCTAAGCCAGGTGTTGTGAAAGTGCTAAGATGACTTCAAAGAAATTGTATTCTAAAAAACAAGTGTCCTGAATTAAAACATCAACAATCAGTCTACAGGACTTCTCAGATGGAGCGAGTGGTAAAGAACCCGCCTACCAATGCAGGAACATAAAAGACTCCGGTTTGATCCCAGGGTCAGAAAGATCCCCTGGAGAAGGAAATGGAACCCACTCCAGTATTCTTGGAAAACCCCACAGACAGAGGAGCCTGGTGGGTTACAGTTCATGGAGTTGCAAACAGTCAGATATGACTGAAGTGGCTTAACATGCACACAGTCAACTTAGAAAGATTGCTTTGAAATATTTCTAGAAGATTAGCATAAAACTTTCATTTGCCAGACATAAGCATAGTAGGTATTATTCATTTCCAGATGAGGTTTTATATATTTGGGATGTATATTCTTTCCTTATAAAGATAGAAACAGGAAGTATAAGAAGAGATTGGGAGCCACTTCCCACCTCAATATATTGAAAAGGAAATTAAGACATTCTGCAGGAAGAAAGAATTGAAGGGAGCTATAGACTACTATCAAATGAGAAACTTTCTCATATATTAGTCCCTAAAAATCAGACAGAAAAAAAAAAGTCTAAAATAGGGACACAGATTAGAGAGAACCAAGCTGCAGATTGGGGAACCATGAAGATATACATACATGCATGTTAATGGACTAAGGTTTTAAGTATATTCTCCATCTGTGCATTTTAGCATAGACTAGACACCACTGAGGTATAATTCTTCTGAGACACGTGTAGATATCTTGGACTATTAGCTCCTAATTCAGCTGTTCAGAGCCATGAAATCACATGGGTCAACCAGTTGTGAGGTGTTTTGTATGTGATTTACTTCTATGAATATCATCTTAAAGTTTTCTCTCTCAAGTGGAAGGGAAAGTAGAGTTATAACTAGATGCCATTGGAATATGTCATGCATGTTAATATCATTTATCATCTGTGATCTGGTTAAAAAGAAGAAAACTGATGCCTGATTGATTATGGAAGAGGAGAGAGTAGGTCAAAGCACAAGAGGCTGCACATGGAGCAACTGAGGCTTAGCGGCCTTAGGGTATTTCATGTTGTATCTCACGTGTGTGTCTGAAATACACAAAATGTAATATAACACTGACATTCAGGAAAAATTCCCACACAGCAACAGAAAAGGCAAACCTGTGTGATTTGGCTGTTTAGAAGCATCAATATTTTGGCAAATGAACATGAAAATCCATCACAATTTAATGTTTGAAATTGTTTAATCAGAAGGGAATTTCTTACAATAATAACACATTATCAAAATACTTTTGAAACTCTTTCAGAATTCATAGTGTATTGTTTTGAATATCCTCAGATGAATGATTTCCCTTTTAAAAGTGGACTTGTTTTATTTTTATCTTTATTGGTTTCAATTATGAAATTTAAGCATACTAGAAAGTGGGGCAAATAAGAAACCTCCGTATACTAATTTTAGAATTAAAACCCCTCGAATTTCCAAACTCTACTAGAGATTATCAAAATTCTGATTTTTGGCATTTAATTTTTCATAAGTTGTTTTCCACTGTTATCATTTCATGCATGTGTGTATGGTAAGAACATAAAAAATCTACTCTTTTAGCCAAAAGTTTTTTTTTAAACAGCCAAATGTTATTTAATACTAACTTAGGTAAATAAAACAGAACACTTGCAGTCTTACATTACTCAAAATATCAATTTCAATATAGCAATTTCAAGATAGAAATTTCAAAAGGGTCCAAAAATGTTTTGATCAATGGAAACAACTCTGAAAAACATGTATTAACTACTAGGGTGACTACTCCAAAGGATGCACCTTCAAATGTATTTTTCAGTACATTTACTATGAAAACTAAACAAAGAAAGGGCAAGTTTTAGAACTTTATGACCACATATCTACTATCTAAGAGTCCAATGGAACTGCAGACAAGTTTTTGGTTTCTTTTTTAGTATTTTCTGCCTTAAAAAAAAATCAAACCTTACTTTATACATTATACATAAACCAGTATGGAGATATGCTGCACAATGACTGTATTGGTGAAATAGATTCTGAGCTATTATATATTTTCATATTCAGACATTCTTTTCAGTATAAAACTTTATAATATTTTTCTCTGTAACATCAAAGGTTTAATTTCTGAGCTACCTGATATACTAAAAATAATGTATTCCTTCCTTCTTTAAATCCTACTTCCTGGAAAGAACAAATTGGAATGTCTTAATATATTAAGTTTCCATTAAAATGCATGCAGATTTTTCAGATGTGGGAAATCAATTTGACAGCCTTATGAACTTTATATATGCTTAAATGCCTCCTAGTTGACATAATACCTTTAGGATCCCTGAATACTAGGATTGGGAGCAATCTGTCTACGTATATGTTTTCCATTTGAGTCATTTCCTTGTGAAAAGCTATTTGGATCAAAGAGAAAACTTCTCTATTTTAATGAGCTTATCATCATATTTTCTTGATGGTAAATAGTAACCCTTGAAATTAGCTTGGAAAGAATTACATAGAACTTTGGACTTCCCTGGTGGCTCAGTGGCAAAGAATCCACCTGCCAATGCAGGAGACGTGGGTTCGATCCCTGGGTCAGGAATATCCCCTGGAGAAAGAAATGGCAACTCACTCCAGTATTCTTGCCTGGGAAATCTCACAGACAGAGGAGCCTGGCAGACTGCAGTTCATGCAGTCCCAAGAGTCGGACATGGTTTAGCGACTAAACAACAACAGCATAGAACTTTGGCCTACTATCAATGTGATTGATAAAATAATAACCATTCTTTTGTTGCTTATTTCTATTTTTGAGGATAGAAATTTTACATTAGTTGAAAAGCCATTATTCCAATTAAGATTCACTCTGAATGTCAACATCTTTCTGAATCTATTGAAGTTATTACCAAATAAAGACTGTGGTTATAATCTCTCAATCCATGGTAAAGCTCTTATGATTGATGGAAAGAATTCATAGACCTCCACTTACACTGCAGTGGAGGAATTCCCCTCAAGGAAATATACCAAAAGAGCAGTGAACAGGCTAAAACTGATTTTTAATATGTCTAGGTCAATCTGCTGCCTGGTCAACTTGACTCTGAAGTTACATAGAATGGCTGAAAAGATAAAAGAAAAACTATTGATAAAGTAATGAAACAACTTAGAATTCAGAAGATGGGCCCTGACTTTCATTATGTTTATCACTTTCCTAATAAGTATGGATCATAATGATTATAAAATAGGCTGAGTTCAGCCAAATGTCAAGAGGTGTGAATAAGATCTAAACTTTGTGCACATTACTCAGCAAGAGGAAGCACAAAATTCCAATGATGCCTGGATGAATAATTATTTTAGTTTTTAATTTTTTGATGACCTCCATATATTTAAAATTATGCTTAGTAGCAGTCAAATAATTATATCCAGCATATTCTTTCTAATCTCTAAAATGTGAAATAGGCTTTTAAAATATTCTTTGTCTAATGTATAATAGATACAGAATTTTATTGAATAAATTTATACATTAAAGAAACAATGGAAACAGTGAAAGTCTTTATTTTCTTGGGCTTCAAAATCACTGCAGATGGTGATTGCAGCCATGAAATTAAAAGATGCTTACTCCTTGGAAGAAAAGCTATGACCAACCCAGACAGCATATGAAAAAGCAGAGACATTACCTTGCCAACAAAGGTCAATCTAGTCAAAGCTATGGTTTTTCCAGTGGTCATGTATGGATGTGAGAGTTGGACTATAAAGAAAACTGAGTGCAGAAGAATTGATGCTTTTGAACTGTGGCGTTGGAGAAGACTCTTGAGAGTCCCTTGGACTGCAAGGAGATCCAACCAGTCCATCCTAAAGGAAATCAGTCCTGGATATTCATTGGAAGGACTGATGTTGAAGCTGAAACTCCAATACTTTGGTCACCTGATGTGAAGAACTGACTCATTGGAAAAGACCCTGATTCTGGGAAAGAATGAGGGCAGGAGGAGAAGGGGATGACAGAGAATGAGATGGCTGGATGGCATCACCGACTCAATGGACATAAGTTTGAGCAAGCTCTGGGAGTTGGTGATGGACTGGGAAGCCTGGCGTGCTGCAGTCCATGGGGTCGCAAAGAGTTGGACATGACTGAGCAACTGAACTGAACTGATAAGTAAAGAAGATTCTAAAATTATTCTTAGTGAATGGTAAACTCTAGCTTTTGCCAACATTCTAACATTTCAATTTTCATTTTGTAAATGATTAAAAATTGTTTTCCTTGGCCCACAATTTATGGCATAGTCTTCTAATAAGAACGTTTATGGCAAGTTTCATGGTAACAAGAATTGCCAAACTATTGTCAACAAAGACACACCTCAAATTATTACTTAAAACCTCTTGCTTTATGGTGTTTTATTATAATTAAGATGCTCCAGAGTTATGACCAAAGCTTGTATTTAGAATTGTCTAATGAATGTGAGGGGAAAATGGCAACCCACTCCAGTGTTCTTGCCTGGAGAATTCCAGTGACGGGGGAGCCTGGTGGGCTGCTGTCTTTGGGGTCACACAGATTTGGACACAACTGATGTGACTTAGCAGCAGCAGCAGCAATAAATGTGAAAGATGATGATGTTGACTATGATGGCATGCTGGATCAATTGGTGCCAAGTCAAAGCAATCAATAGTGTTAAGAAAACATGATGGGCTGATTACGAGGTGGAAAACCTTTAGCTTTTATGAATGCTTAATCAGGTTCTGGAAGTCCATAGGTTTCTGAAGTAAGCCACTCTTAACCACACTGGTATTTTCTCTCTTTACAATGTTTAAGAACAAACATAGTGCTGTCTGATAAATGTTATACAAGTGCTTTCATAACTGGTATAAAAGTATACAGAGAAATAAATTTTGCAGGTGTTGCACAGAGAAGAATTTCAAAAACTATGTAAAGTGGTGATAGAATTTGAAACTAGCAATATTTGTCAACTTCACCAAAGCCCAGGAGCAATTTTCGATAGCAGGAACATGTCACATGCTGTGGTAAACAGCAGGACAGCAAGAATTGAGAAGCTGTTGTGCTAACACCACTGAACTTTGCTGCCTTAAAACCCAGGTACTCTCCTTAGAAGTTCCCTCTAATTCTATATAGCACAGTATTGATGTTGCTTTGTTCACAGGTCACTACTTAGGGCCTTTAGTTTATTACTAACTTTTCTTCTGCATTCTTTTGGTTACACTTCCCAACAGAGCAACGGGGCCAAACGTAGACATTACCAAGTGATTGTACATGTAATCTGAGCCGTGATCTCAGCAGTAGAAAGGGTAGAAATACCAGAAGCCAAGGGAGCAATAGAAGCTGTGGTCATTTATGCTCTGTGTGCTGTTAAACCCAACTCAAACTACCCCAAGTTGCATAAGGCCATTTTCTTTTTGTCTTTGTCATTGCCAGTGCTTCTGAGTTCACCATGTCTTAAAGTTTTGTGGGCAATGTGGGGCCATCTCTGAGCATCTACCCCAGAGCCTGAAGCAAAAAAGCAGAGAGATATGAATCCTGCAGGTGTTGTGGGACAAAGGCCGCCAGCACTTTCTATCTCTGATATCATGGCAGAGAATTTGTCTACTGTGTTGTGAAGAAAGCAAGAGCACCTTTTGGCAATAAATTTGGATACCAAGTTGGGACCAAGCTTTGAAACAAGGTTGAGGCCATCTCAGGGAAAGAGAAAGGAAAAGTCTATACTCCCTTAGACTGTTACACCTGTTATATGTGTTTGCCTGGAATAACACATTGTTTCTAAATGCCCTCCTTCAACAATGCAGTAATAATTTCCAGTTGCTTTTTAAAGGAAACCAGGAGAAATTTTAGAAGCTCATGAGATAAGTGGGCATGGCCAACAAGTTCATGTAGATTAGGAAGTTATGTAAGATTTTGGGAGACTGATTTGCAAATCCCAGATTTTTAAAATTACTACTTCACTTCTATACTGGTCAATAGTCTACTTTTTACTTATCTACCTGTACGGAAATATCTTTGGGTAGAAATAAAAAATAAAATAGAAAGACCTTGGAACCTTAGTTAAGAATCATGGACTGCATAGGCAACACCTCTGTGCATAATGTGAGAAAAAAATAATGCATTTGAATGGTTAGTACTACAGGTCAAAAAGATGGGCTCAATCTCATGTCAATTGATTTAGACATCTCTTCTCATCCCCTGGCTTCACCAAAACTTAAAGAAAACATACTGAATGTAAAATAAGAGAAAAGACACTTATTCTGGAATAGAATAAGTGTGAATTAAGTTATTACCTGATGAAGAAAGTGAAGAAACTGCTGAAAAGAAATCAGCAAACATGATTAGTCCTTCAGAGGAGTGGTGATGCAGAGGAGGAAGATAGTAAATACCATGTGATATGTTACAGATTTGGCTCAAAGGATTTTAAAAAAAAAGAATAATTCAAGCATCCTCACATCATGATTCCACTGCCAAATTTTGTGTAAACAAAAACACCTTATAAGGCATTAGACGTGAACTGGCCAGATAGGCAAATTTCTTTGGAAGTTTTGTATCAGAAACATACTCAAATAATCTTAAGGTTCACATATAGAGAAAAAGGAGAATTACCACTGTTGTTCAGTCAAGTCATGTCCGACTGCAGGATGACAGGCTTCCCTGTCCTTCACTGTCTCTTGCAGTTTGCACAAACTTATGTCCATTGAGTAGGTGATGCCGTCTGAGAGAATTAAAATAGAAGAATTTCAAGATTTCTAGGGTTCCCAATAGTGATATAGATATTCAACTTGCAAATCTAAAGATGAAGAATCTACAGCTATTTGTTCAAAAACTGAGGAGATAATGGTAAAGTAAATGAACAGAGTCTTTATATTCAGAGACTAGAGCAAGTGACTGTCAGCAAGATTTTGCATGCAACAGCCCGAACAACTTGGACCTATTGGCCTGAAATCTAATAATTATGATTGTTAAATAGGTGAAATACCTGGACCACATAAATTTCTAGTTTGCAAATTAGCTATAATGGTTGCTCTGAAGAGTACTCCAGAAATGAGAAGCATTCCACTGATCAGAAAACCTGGGGATTAAAAGAAAAAAATTTTTGGATTTTTAGCTGAAAAAGTCATAAAACCAAAGTTTCAGGCTTTCCTAGTGGCTCAACTGGTAAAGAATCTGCCTGCAGTGTGGGAGACCTGGGTTCAATCCCCGAGTTGGGAAGATCCCCTGGAGAAGGCAACTACCCACTCCAGTATTCTGCCTGGAGAATTCCACGGACTGTATAGTCCATGGGGTCACAAAGATTTGGACACGACTGAGCAAATTTCACTTCACTTAAAGTTTCCAGATGATATTGTTCAAGATGACATTGATTCTCTCAATTTCTTCTAGAAAAGGGTATCAGATCTAAGTGTAATGTTTCAAAAAAGAAACAGATGCTGCTTTCTTCAGCGTCAAACAGATTTCACAGCCAAATATTATGAATCAGAAAGTAGTCTCTGGAGACTTGACTAACCTTAGTCTTCTGTTGTTCAATGTGTCTTATTAACTTGAAATTTTTGAGGTCAGAAGTTATATTTGTGCTGTTAAATATAGGATTTAAGGAATATGTTTCTTCTATTTTTAAATAAAATACATTATCATTTAATTAAAAAGGTATAAATTTTAGAAAGCATCTAACTATCTTCTATAGACTAAAAAAGGGTAAGGGATAAACTAAAATGAGAAGATAGGTTGCTAAATTACAGTTTTATTGAAAAGCTACATGAAATAAGAGGAATAAGTAAACGCAAAAGTTAACAAAAAGATATCTACAATAGAAGCAGTGAGTATAGTAATTGATGCTATAGAAAATGGAACCGGTAATGTGGAAGGAGAAACAGATGATTCCCTAAAGTGCGTAAAGAAAAAAATTGTCTGCAACAAAGACAGAAAATAGTAATTCAAGCAGACAATAATTACTGTTCATAAAGGTTAAAATCAATAACCAAGTCTGTGGCAGAGAAATACTTTCCTGAGGCGGTATAACTCATGATTTTAGATCAGTAGGTTTTTCTGAACATAAATAATTGGTTATAGGAAATGAGCAGCTACATATAGTTTAGAGAATGTATATCCTGTTGTGGTGTTACACAGATAGATACACACACACACAGCCAAAACAGGAATATTTAGATTTTCTAATACCTTAGCATTTTGCATCTATGCTCAGGAATAATATTGGCTCTTTGTTTTTTTATTATTATTATTACATTTTCATCTGGTTTTCTTGTCAGGTGTACATGAGCACAGTATAAAATAGAGTAACTTCCCATCTCTTTCCATCTTCTTAAAATACTTTCTCTAAGATTGGCATTATCTCTCACTTGAAATTACCCATAAAATACACCTTTCTAAAGGCAAATCTCTAAGAGCCACTTTCATTTTTTCTAAAGTTATTGTTCTAATAATATTTCTGACTTTATCCAGGGTTAATTTTGGTGATCTATAGTTTTATTTAAATTGTCTAAGCTAAAATCTTTTCCTATAAAATTGTATATAGTGTGCTCAGAAAATGTTATCTCAATCTCTTCTGGACTTGAAGTCATGATCTCCTTTCTTAATTCCAAGTTTGTTTGTTTTTTTCCCCTTTGTGCCTTGGCTTTAGTTGGCTCTTGATCCTATTTGTCAAAGGCTTGTCTATCTTACTGATCTTTTCAAAGAGCCAGTTTTCTCTTTGTTAGTCGATTCTGCTGTTATTGTTTGTTTGCTGTTTCATTAATTTCTGGTTTTAGAATCAATTCCTTTCTTCTGCTGTTCAGAGATTTATTGTTCTATTACTATCTTACTAAATTGTGGGTTTAATTAATTTCTTTGTACTCTTCTTATTTTCTAATAATTTTTTAAACTATGCTTTCTTCTGTCACTTTGATCCTTTAGCTTCGTATGTGATATCTCTCATGGAGTGTGAAGAAAGTAAAGCAGAGAGATTCAATGTTTGAACTTTAAAAACTAAACTGCTTTATTTAAAAGTCTAGGTCTGTTGTGTCTGTGTCTCACCTATGATATGGTATATTATTAAGCTCCCTGTGTCTTTAAATCGTATTAATAATAGTACTGACCTCATAGAGTTTGTTTTAGGATTAAATATTTCAGTGTAACTAATACATTTGGAAGAGCATCTACACAGAGTAAGTACACAATAAATAGCAGGCACTATTTTTAATGTTAACATTGCAATATAACTCTATTTTATGTATAAACCCAACAGTTATTTTAAAGCAGTTTTATACTTGTGTTTATAATTGAGGGACATTTGGTCAATTTTTAAAATTATTGCTTTATGATCATTGAATTTGACCTGTGCATTATTGACTTTTTGAATATGTTTCTGAATCTCCTCTTAAAAACAGCCAGTTTTTGTTAATATACCATAAATGCTTGAAAGAAATTTGTATTTGTTCTGTTTCAGTTTGAGGGTATGCTAAGATACACAACCTAACGTGTACTACCCAGCACACAAAGTGAAGACAGTAAAACGCAGAAGGTTTCAGAAAAGATATAAGATAATCACTGCATTTTCCTTTTTGGCTTCATTTCAACTAGCTTGAGGCACCATTCACAGTGATAATTTCCTGTATATGTCCTTAACTGAGGACATATATCTCTTCTTCAATATATCTCAATATATCAATATATCTTTATATTCAACATATCTCTTATCTCTTCAATTTTATTTGTTTTCTAACTTTAAGGAGCTGATTATAGCTTCTAGCCCAGTTAGAAAGCCTATTTTTGTTGGGTTAGTTTCTTTCTTTATTATTTAAATTTTATTTTGTTTCTAGATATTTAACACAGGAGGGTAAGAATGAGCTGTGTGTTTGGCTCACAATCTTAGAATTTATAATGTGTGTCACTTAAATACAAAACATTGAGATCAAATGGGTAAGTTTAAAAAGCCAAAGATATTTTAAGTACACCAAACAAAAAAACAGAATGAAAGGTTAATAATACTAATATAACATAAATTGAATAAAATATTAAATAAAACATTGTGTGAATATTTTTACTTTGATGCTGTTATTATACATATTTCCACTGTCCTAAAACTATATTTGTCAAATTAAAAAGTACCCAACACATAGAGAGAAAAATGTTAGAAATACGAAGAGAAGGTGACAGGTTTTACCTTGATATCAGAACCTGAGAGACCATGTTGGTTAAAAAATAGAATATAAAGTACTTGAGACAATAACTTATAAATAGCTTTCATGTATATTTACTAAACTGTGATTTTTACAAAATTGATGATGTCTTTGAAAACCTTCACTGAATAATTGTGAATGTTGTTCATATACAGTAACACCAAAAAGTGCATTCATTTGAAAATGCAAACTTGCACAGTCAACAGTACTGGACCAAACTAAAAATTAAAGCTTATTCGTAATATTTAAGGCCAGTTATTGATGAAAAAAGTTTATCTCTCCACAAATGCCAACAGGTATAAATTTTTATAGTATGGAACAGAACAATTTGTTTACTTTTTAGAATCAATCTGACAAGAAATGTATGCTTTTTATCTTTTTTTATTTATACTTAAATTAATATTTGCTAAAGTGCAGTCACTGATTATTTTGCTTGCTATCTCAGGAACTAATTGTGAAAACCTGAGTTAGTGCAGGATCCTGTTCTGGATAAGTCAGCAATCACAGTCATTATTGTTTTTCATTTTCTTTATCAGCTTCTCTCTAGAGTGTGCTTGATTCCATCCCTATTTTTGTCATTAATTTTATGTGCTGTTCTAAAAAACACCCTAAATATGCATTTGAGGCCATTTTAGCAGAGAACTGAGCAGTATCTGATATTTCGCCTTACTTTGTCATAATCCAGAGCAACCGGGTTATTATTTGACCAGTAAAGAATGACATGCACAGCAGTTAAACATACAGACTCTGAAATCTGGGCAAATAAACTGAATGTGAATGCTGGTCCCTTAACTTACAAACTGCTAGTATTGGGGAAAGTTATCTAAACTTATGAAGATCTAGGATTCATGTATAAATCGCAAAACAAACCAGTATCATCCTGGTAATATTAGTGTGCAGATTATACAAAGTACTATGCGCACAATTCCTAATGTGACTAACATATAAACAAATTTAATACCGATTAACTAATATCATTGTCCACTACATTTATCAGTTAAGAGTCACATGGGATTATCTAAGTAATAATATACTCCTAGGCTCTCTGACTGACATTCAGTAAGATAAGTGAATAAATCAATTTGTCTTTCACAACAATGTATCTCTTTTCTTTTTTTTTTCTGTGAGGAGTAAATAGGGACTTGTATTTTTTAAAGTAGAGTTATTAAAGTAGCTGTCTTAAAATCTTATAATTGGATCCTGATAATCAGACATCTCTCATTTTCTTCTTTCCTTTTCTAATATTTTTAATCAGAACATTCTGCTTCTTTTGAGTTCAGGCTCCATTTCTGAAAAAGTAAGAAACAAAGGAAAGTTTTCACAGGCTAATGCTCTTTTAAAATAGTGTGTATATCATAAATTTTATGTTTGTGATATAAACACAAACATAAGGGGGTATAAGTTTGCAATTGTGTCTATAAAAGTATTAGGTTAGACTGTTAGATCTAAACCACTAGACAATTCAGGCATGACCTAAATCAAATCCATTACAATTATACAGCGGAAGTGAGAAATAGATTCAAGGTATTAGATCTGATAGACAAAGTGCATGCAGAACTATGGACGGAGGTTCGTGACATTGTACAGGAGACAGGGATCAAGACCATCCCCCAGAAAAAGAAATGCAAAACAGAAAAATGGCTGTCTGAGGAGGCCTTACAAAGAGCTGTGAAAAGAAGAGAAGCAAAAAGCAAAGGAGAAAAGGAGAGATATACCCATCTGAATGCAGAGTTCCAAAGAATAGCAAGGAGAGATAAGAAAGCCTTCCTCAGTAATCAGTGAAAAGAAATAAAAGAAAAAAAAAAAAAAAACAGAATGGGAAGACTAGAGATCTCTTCAAGAAAATTAGAGATACCAAGGGAACTTTTCATGCAAAGATGGGCTCAACAAAGGACAGAAATGGTATGGACCTAACAGAAGCATAAGATATTACCAAGAGGTGGCAAGAATACATAGAAGAATTATACAAAAAAGATCTTCACGACCCAGATACTCACGATGGTGTGATCACTCACCTAGAGCCAGACATCCTGGAATGCAAAGTCAAGTGGGCCTTAGGAAGCATCACTACAAACAAAGTGGAAGTGATGGAATTCCAGTTGAGCTATTTTAAATCCTAAAAGATGATGCTGTTAAAGTGCTGCACTCAATATGCCAGAAAATTTGGAAATTCAGCAATGGTCACAGAACTGGAAAAGATCAGTTTTAATTCCAATCCCAAAGAAAGGTAATGCCAAAGAATGTGCAAACTGCTACACAATTGCACTCATCTCACACACTACTAAAGTAATGCTCAAAATTCTCCAAGCCAGGCTTCATCAGTACGTGAGCCATGAACTTCCAGATGTTCAAGCTGGTTTTAGAAAAGGTAGAGGAACAAGAGATCAAATTGCCAATGTCCTCTGGATCATCGAAAAAGCAAGAGAGTTCCAGAAAAACATCTACTTCTGTTTTATTGACTATGCCAAAGCCTTTGACTAGATGGATCACAGCAAGCTGTGGAAAATTCTGAAAGAGAAGGGAATACCAGACCACCTGACCTGCCTCCTGAGAAATCTGTATGCAGGTCAAGAAGCAACAGTTAGAACTGGACATGGAACAACAGACTGCTTCCAAATTTGGAAAGGAGTATGCCAAGGCTGTATATTGTCACCCTGCTTATTTATCTTTAACTTATATGAAGAGTGCATCATAAGAAACACTAGGCTGGATGAAGCACAGCTGGAATCAAGATTGCCAGGAGAAATATCAGTAACTTCAGATATCCAGATGACACCACCCTTATGGTAGAAAGTGAAGAAGAACTAAAGAGCTTCTTGGTGAAAGTGTAAGAAGAGAGTGAAAAAGCTGGCTTAAAGCTCAACATTGAGAAAACCTAGACTGTGGCATCCGGTCCCATCACTTCATGGCAAATATGGGGAAACAATGAAAACAGTGAAAGACTTTATTTTCTTGGGGTCCAAAATCACTGCAGATGGTGACTGCAGCCATGAAATTAAAAGTCACTTGAACCCTGGAAGAAAATCTATGACCAACCTAGACTGCATAATGAAAAGCAGAGGCATTATCCTGCTGACAAAGTTTCATGTAGTCAAAGCTATGGTTTTTCCAGTAATCATGTACGAATGTGAGAAATGGACTATAAAGAAAGCTGAGTGCTGAAGAATTGATGTTTTTGAACTGTGAAGACTGGAGAAGACTCTTGAGAGTCCCTTGGACAGCAAGGAGATCCAACCAGTCCATCATAAAGGAAATCAGTCCTGAATATTCATTGGAAGGACTGGTGCTGAAGCTGAAACTCCAATACTTTGGCCACCTGATGTGAAGAACTGATTCATTGCAAAGGACCCTGATGGTGGAAAAGATTGAAGGCGGGCAGAGAAGGGGATGAGGAGGTTACAAGGCATCACCGACTCAATGGACATGGGTTTGAGGAAAGTCTGGCAGTTGGTTATGGACAGGGATGCCTGACGTGCTGCAATCCATGAGGTCGCAAAGAGTCAGACACAACTGAGCAACTGAACTGAATGAAATGGATGGGAATTATCATCAGTTCTTTCTTTATACTCTGGAAATTAGAGGTATTGTTTTAAAACACATGATGTTGTTTTATTTGCTCAGTGTCAGAAGCAGCCAGATATGTGGATTGAATTACAGCCCCCAAATATATATGGAAGTCCTATCCCCTGGTATTTGTGAAATAGGGCAGATAAAATTAAATTGTGCATATAAGTTAAATAAGCAGGGTGACAATATACAACCTTGACTTGCTCTTTTCCCAATTTGGAACCAGTCTGTTGTTCCATGTCCAGTACTAACTGCTGCTTCTTCACCTTCATTTAGACTTCTCAGGAGGCAGGTCAGGTGGTCTGGTATTCCCATCTCTTTAAGAATTGTCCAAGTTTGCTGTGACCCACACAGTCATTGGCTTTGGCATAGTCAATAAAACAGAAATAGAAGTTTTTCTGGAATTCTCTTGCTTTTTTGATGATCCAGCAGATATTAGCAATTTGATCTCTGGCTCCTCTGCCTTTTCTGAAACCAGCTTGAACATCTGGAACTTCACAGTTCATGTACTGTTGAAGCCTGGCTTGGAGAATTTTTAGCATTACCTTGCTAACGTATGAGATGAGTGCCATTGCTTGTGGTAGTTTGAGCATTCTTTGGCTTTGCCTTTCTTTGGGATTGGAATGAAAACTGACCTTTTCCAGTCCTGTTGCCATTACTGAATTTTCCAAATTTTCTGGCATATTGAGTGCAGCACTTTAACAGCATCATCTTTTAGGATTTGAAACAGCTCAACTGGAATTCCATCACCTCTACTTACTTTGTTTGTAGTGATGCTTCCTAAGGCCCACTTGACTTTGCATTCCAGGATGCTGGCTCTAGGTGTGTAATCACACCATAGTGATTAGCCGGGTCATGGAGATCTTTTTTGTACAGTTATTCTGTGTATTCTTGTCACCTCTTCTTAATGTGTTCTGATTCTGCTCATTCTAATCCATTTTTGTCCTTTATTGTGCCCGTCTTTGCATGAAATATTCCCTTGTATCTCTAATTTTTTGGAAGAGATCTCTAGTCTTTCCCATTCTATCCTTCCATTTAAATCCTGTCTGAAATGTCTCTTTTGGCTCATACCAACCCAACTGTGCATTGTTTTTCCATTGATCTGCAATTTCATCTCTGTCATCCATCAATAGTTTATAAATATATATGTCTGGTTGGAATTGCAAATACACACAGAATGAGTGTGTTTCAATTTAATTGCTTACTGTCCCAAGCTCTAGGCAACTTTTTGTGATAATTGCTGGGGCTGATAGATCCTTTACTGTGAAGGTTTATGTCTTAGGAATCCCAACTTTCTATGAAGTCTCCTTTTAGAAGACCCAAAACTTCACTTTCTGTTTCCTATACCACTCAGAGTCACCCTCAATTGAAGTTCTTCTTATCCATGGGTTGGTAAATAACTCAGATATGCAGATGACAGCATCCTTATGGCAGAAAGTGAAGAGGAACTAAAAAGCCTCTTGATGAAAGTGAAAGAGGAGAGTGAAAAAGTTGACTTAAAGCTCAACATTCAGAAAACTAAGATCATGGCATCTGGTCCCATCACCTCATGGGAAATAGATGGGGAGACAGTGGAAACAGTGTCAGACTTCATTTTTGGGGGCTCCAAAATCACTGCAGATGGTGACTGCAGCCATGAAATTAAAAGAGGCTTACTCCTTGGAAGGAAAGTTATGACCAATCTAGACAGCATATTAAAAAGCAGAGACATTACTTTGCCAACAAAGGTCCATCTCGTCAAGGCTATGGTTTTTCCAGTGGTCATGTATGGATGTAAGAGTTGGATGGTGAAGAAAGCTGAGCACTGAAAAATTGATGCTTTTGAACTGTGGTGTTGGAGAAGACTCTTGAGAGTCCCTTGGACTGCAAGGAGATCCAACCAGTCCACCCTAAAGGCGATCAGTCCTGGGTGTTCATTGGAAGGACTGATGCTGAAGCTGAAACTCCAGTACTTTGGCCACCTCATGCGAAGAGTTGACTCATTGGAAAAGACCCTGATGCTGGGAGGGACTGGGGGCAGGAGGAGAAGGGCGCGACAGAGGATGAGATGGCTGGATAGCATCACGGACTGATGAACATGAGTTTGGGGAAACTCCGGGAGTTGGTGATGGACAGGGAGGCCTGGCGTGCTGCAGTTCATGGGGTTGCAAAGAGTCGCACATGGCTCAGTGACTGAACTGAACTGAACTGAACTGACTGAGGGCAATAGTGGCTTTGGAAAATTCTTCTTACTTCTCAGAGTTCTTCTTTCCCTTAAATTGATTTACCTCTTGATGAAGCTTTTATGGTTAAAATGATTTTAAAATATCTTATATCTAACTGTTTTGATTTTTAGCAGAATGGGTTTCTCCAAATAATCTACCCCATAACTTTCCTAGAAAAGGAAGTGCCAGTCTTTTTTTGTTTTGTCTTTTATAACACTGAAAGGTTTTAATGATTGTATGAATTGATAGTAGTTAAATATATATATATTGCTAATGATGCCTTGATAAAGAAAAAAAAACAGATAAGAGGAACAGTTTGTTAAAATAAGGACATGAGTGGAAAATTCACAATTGAAAAATCACAAAGGGCTAATAAGTTTATAAAGGAAAAGTTTAGACAACTTAATGATGTACCATAATTCGAGGAAGACTCATCTGGACTTGAACTAGGACACATAAGAGAAACACAGAGCCAGACCCTGTGTTCAATGATGTCTTCCTGAGAGGATGTTCAAACTGCCTTTTAACATTTTTAGTAAATCATAAATTAATGATTTACATTCCACAGGTTTAAGACACTATATTTTCAATTTTCCTCTTTTTCCAAGTCTTTTTGCCATTAAAAATCTTGTTCATACAGGACATAAAACTTTTTCCTTCAGATGATTTGACAGTCACTTCATTTTGCATCTACATTTCCTAATGTGAGATATAAAAGCACAATCCATATATACTAATGTTTGCAAAAATGATCATCAATAACTTGTTTCTAGAAAGTAATCTATTTGACCTAACTTTTTAACCAGTAATGGAAAAGTTATATCCAGGGGCGATTTTAATTTCCCTTCCTGGAAAATATAGGAATGGATTAAACTGATTTATGAACTAAATTAATATATTTGGGTATAGTTCAAGGCAAACTGTTATACTGACTTTCATGTAAGATTTCCAGGTGCTGGTGAACTGTTTTTATGAGTTTTCTCAATTTCCTTTCAAACTGAAATCAACTTCAAGGAGGAAATACACAATTCAAATATCACATAATTTAAAAAGAACCTACCAAAATGTTGTCATCCAGGCTACAATATTTTGAGGTCTACCAGTAGTCTCATTATTCACATATTATTATGCCAATTTCATTTCAAAAGGAATTTAGAAAAGTTACAATGAGAACCGGTAATGATATTAACCTTTAAATCTTTTTCTTTACTTTTTGAAAAGACTATTTTTATTTTTTTTTCATCAACATGTTTACAATTAAGAGAAAAACCAATATAACTTACCAGGAAAAAATATTTTTCTCTCTGGACCTTTTTTTTTTAATCAAAGGATAATTGCTTTACAGAATTTTGTTGTTCTCTGTCAAACCTAAACATGAATCAGACACAGGTATACATATACCCCTCCCTTCTGAACCTCCCTCCCATCTCCCTCCCTACCCCACCCCTCAAGGTTGATACAAAGCCTCTGTTTGAGTTTCCTGAGCCACACAGCAAATTCCCATTGGCTGTCTATTTTACATATGGTAATGTAAGTTTCCAAATTACTCTTTCCATACATCTCACCCTCTCCTCCCCTCTCACCATGTCCATAAGTCTATTCTCTATGTCTGTTTTCCATTGCTGCCCTGTAAATAAATTCTTCAGAACCATTTTCCTAGATTCTGTATATGTGCATTAGAACATGCTATTTCACTCTGAACCTTTCTGCAGTTGTAAAATGGAGAAGTTCCAATGGATCTCTCAAACTTTAGATTTAGAATTTGAAACTGCTAATTTATAATAACTTAAATGAAGAAAATTAATATTCAGTTGTGTACAACTTCCATAGCCTATATTCAGTTCAGTTTGGTCACTCAGTCATGCCCAACTCTTTGCAACCCCATAGATTGCAACACGCCAGGCCTCCCTGTCCATCACCAACTCCCGGAGTTTACCCAAACTCATGCTAATCAAGTCAGTGATGCCATCCAGCCATCTCATCCTCTGTCATCCCCTTCTCCTCCTGCCCTCAATCTTTCCCAGCAAAAGGGTCTTTTCAAATGAGTCAGTTCTTCGCATCAGGTGGCCAAAGTATTGGAGCTTCAGCTTCAACATCAGTCCTTCCAATGAACACCCAGGACTGATCTCCTTTAGGATAGACTGGTTGGATCTCCTTGCAGTCCAAGGGACTCTCAAGAGTCTTCTCCAACACCATAGTTCAAAAGCATCAATTTTTCGGCCCTCAGCTTTCATCACAGTCCAACTCTCACATCCATACATGACCACTGGAAAAACCATAGCCTTGACGAGACGGACCTTTGTTGGCAAAGTAATGTCTCTGCTTTTTAATATGCTGTCTAGGTTGGTCATAACTTTCCTTCCAAGGAGTAAGCCTCTTTTAATTTCATGGCTGCAGTCACCATCTGCAGTGATTTTGGAGCCCAGAAAAATAAAATCTGACACTGTTTCCACTGGCTCCCCATCTATTTCCCATGAGGTGATGGGACCAGATGCCATGATCTTAGTTTTCTGAATGTTGAGCCTTAAGCCAACTTTTTCACTCTCCTCTTTCACTTTCATCAAGAGGCTTTTTAGTTCCTCTTCACTTTCTGCCATAAGGGTGGTGTCATCTGCATCTCTGAGGTTATTGATATTTCTCCCGTCAATCTTGATTCCAGCTTGTGCTTCATCCAGCCCAGCGTTTCTCATGATGTACTCTGCATATAAGTTAAATAAGCAGGGTGACAATATGCAGCCTTGACATACTCCTTTTCCTATTTGGAACCAGTCTGTTGTTCCATGTCCAGTTCTAACTGTTGCTTCCCGACCTGCATACAGGTTTCTCAAGAGGCAGGTCAGGTAGTCTGGTATTCTCATCTGGTATTCCCATCGCCTATATTAACAGCTATTAATAATCAGCCCACATAACCACCTTCTGCCAACCACCAATTATTTCCCTTTTCCTCACCTTTCAGACACACTAATTGTGTTCCTTGAGTAACAAAGACTCCAGCACAAATCATCTTAGATAAAGTTGGATGCTCATTTAAACACTTTTATTGCTTCAACTTATAACTCTATAATAGGAAAACAGTGATATATCAAAAGTTGATCTGGCCAATCAGTTATTTGTGATACATAGTTTCTGAAAATACTTTAAAAGGCAACAAACTAAATTGAGGGATTATTTTTGTTGTTGCTCTTGTGTACAAAAATTTCTATTGATAATGAATTTATGTTTTTATCCAATAGAATTAAAACTAAATTAAGCTTTATGAAAAATGTCAATGTACATGTCAAAAGTTGTCATAAGTACCCAAGCACTTATTTTCACAAAAGACCAGTTATGGGCTGAAAGTATCCCAGCAGTACATCTTCTGGGTGTAAAATATATTTTCTAGTATGTATTTTAACAATAGGTGTTCTCACTATATCACTATGCAGGGCAGAGAGCCAAACTAAAAAGAGAAGGCCCACAGAAAAGAGTAAGACATCTATTCTCCGGGTAAACAGAGCAATAGAAAAAGTTCAATATCAGGTCTAACAAAAATTACAGCCTATAAGAGGCAACTGTCATTGTTGCTCTTTAGTCAGTAAGTTTTGCCTGACTCTTTGCGACCCCAAGGACTATAGCCCATCAGGTTCTTCTGCCCATGGGATTTCCCAGGCAAGAATACTGGAATGGTTGCTGTTTCCTTCTGCAGGGAATATCCCTGACCCAGGGATCAAACCTGTATCTCCTGCTTTGGCAGGAAGATTCTTTACCATCAAAAGCTGAGCCATCAAGGTAGCCTCAGGAAGCAGCTAAGGTCTAGGAAAATGCAGGATCAGAAAACATGAGTGGCTGGAATTAGTGACGGTGATCAAAATGTTAGAGATTCCTACTCAGCGGTAAGCATAAAAAGAATACGAAACCTCAGGTTATATAGGAACAGAGCAAGAGAACAAGAGAGGACAAACTCAGTACCAAGCAGCGCAGTTTGGTCCCCTTCTCCACTGTAAATCCCTGCTCTGTGGGGAAAAATTGCAAGTGTCCTATGTTCCCAGGGCTCGCTCCGCTGCGGAACATACAGTGAAGCAGTGTGACTTTAAGGTATAATTCCCAACACCACTGGCCATGCTTATTTAAGAAAAAGCAGAAGGAAGAAATAAAATTTTATTGCATCATAATAAGGACTAACAAAATGTGATAAACACTAAGCATTGCAATTTCACAATCACAGTCAAATAATTTCAGGAAATGTTATGTAAATCTGTTTGTTTGGGGCCAAAAGAAATAGGGAGAAATAGGGAGGGGTTGTTTGTTTGTTTTTATGAATGGGGAGATTTGATGCTATCGCCACTCCTGTGTTAGCCCTTTCCTCCTTTCCAGACCTCAGAATTAAAAGTATTAGAAATCTTTTTCATGGGAAAAAAGAAAAAAACAGAAAGCTTCAATTAAAATTGAGTTATCTAAAATGAAATGCATTATTGCACTTAAAAATAAGCCCAGAAGTTTGGCTACATGCCAGGGCTCTGGCTCTGCTATTCTGCAATTCTCATTGCTCAGTTCTCCCACATGTTGACTTATTCTTATGCCCGCGGGAAGCACCTGCATGAGGTCAAAAGTACCATTCAAACTCCTAAGCACAGAGCATCCTTATATTTCTATGATTCTTTCTCAGAAGTTTGGGTTTTTTAAAAAGATATCCAGTATGCTTTTCTTCCCATCTTATTTTCCATATTCAAGTCTATGCTTAAAAGCAATTTCTAGCAAAAAGAATAGATCAGATGGATTATTTCAAATAGAAGTCACAGAGTTAACCACAATGACCACTGCTGAACTTACTTACAATGGTTGGACCTTAACTAAAAGAAGAAGTTGACTGAATTCAGTCAGCTGAAAGATCAAGGTCTTCGTGGTGGACTTTGTTGGTTATTGAGCAAAAACCATTTCGTAACCCTTTCTGAAACAACTTTTATCTATGGCATTCTGCTCTATCAGCTTAGAACACTTCTCTACCTGCTCTTTGCAATCCTCAGCTTTCATACCCTGAGTATAGGCTTGAACTGTATCCTCCTCAGAGGAGTTCTATGTTTACAGGTTTCTCTCCTGCCTCAACACTCCGTCAGAGCAGATTTTTTATTTATTTCATAGCGCTTACTATACTTTTAAGTTATATACTTACTTGATTGTCCTTTTAGTATTTATTTTCCCAAACAGGCTCTAACTTCCATGGGAGCAGAATACATGTCCATCTTGTTAATCACTGTGGAATAATGTATACCAATGTGTATAGCACACAGTAGCCACTAATTAGGGATGTGTTGAAAGAAAGGATTAAATATATATGAACACAAAGAGCTCATGACATGAACTTTTCCATATTAGAGATTTAATATATTTTACTTATATAATAAAAGCATTTCAAATAATCAGGTTAGAGTGAATTTTAATGGTACTGGAACAATAGTTATCACTTGAGGGAAAAAACTTTATGTCATACAAAATATATATGCTATATAGATTCAATATATAACATTTATAAGTTAACTATAAAAGATAAGGACTAGAAGAAAATAAAAGACAGTCTTTCATTCATATATCAGAGAGCAAATAAGATTTTCTTAGCAAGCCATGAAACCCACACGTTATAAAAGATTGATAGATTTGATTACATAAAAAGCTGTCAGATATACAGTGAAAAACATAGCAAAAACATGAGACTGTACATGTATTTGCATATTTATTATCCTAGGTTATTTAAGATCTCATCTCAAGAGTTTAATATTTTACCCTACTTCCAAGCAAACAAGTTCACCCATTTGTTTCATGGATAGTGGGAGAAGACACGTGATTCCTGGAGCAGGATTGTGAGACAGCTTTTTACTAACAGAGACAGCAACAATTGGTGCACCAGAGACTTGGTTTCAATCCTCCAAGCTCCAGTTCCCACAGGCAGCATAAGGAAGGCCACAAACACCTGTACATGCAGTGTATGACATTATAGGAGAGGAGCTCTGAGTTTAGGGAAACCACATTTTTATAAATGGCAATAAATATGCTTACACTTTCCCCCAGAAGAAGACACTCTCTTTTCTTCCCCAGTACCATAAGCAAACCTACACTTTGCTATGAAGATAGTAGTCCAGAGCACAAGGCAATCAATGCCTTATCCATAAAACATGAAGAAATTCAAGAGACTCTTGGAGAATGGTCTCCAATATTCATTCTAAATCAATCCTTCCACTAAACACAATCCAAGTCCTTCTCATTTACTTGAAGATTTTTCCTTCTCTCTCTTACACCAATAACTTTTCACTGTCTGTGTTCATTTGGCTCATAATTGTATTTTTTTGGCTCCACTTTCCATACCATTTTTCTGCATGCCTGTGCAGCAAAACTACACCTTTGCATCTCATATTCGTTCCTCTTTTTTTTTTAACTTATAGTCCAGTAATATTTTTGCTCACAAGCTCCACTGAAACTGCCCTTGCCAAGATCACTAAGGAGTCGGTTGATCGTTTAAGTTATTTTCTAAACTGTGACACTTAAGAATGGAAGGAACATTATTATTAATTAAACCAAGACATAAGTACAAACTGGGAGTGTCAGAGGCACATTAAGATGAGCAGTCACCTTATCAAGATTCTTCATGCAGTTAAATTCAGTGCCAATTCAACTTTTATCTGACTTGACAAATTAACAGTATCTGACACCATAGATCATAAAGTTTCATCATTTATTTCTCTTGCTACCTGATTGTTCCTTCTTTGTATAGTTTACTCTTATCAACACCATTACTATGGAATCCTAGCCATTCAATCACTAATCATATCTTCTTTTCTATTTACTCTCTCCTTATGTGTGATCTTACCCAGTCATGTGGTTTAAAATTCTATCTATAGACCATTAATAAATACATTTTTATTTTTAGTATATATGTCTCTTTTCTGAATTAAAGACTACTACCTACAGTAGCCTACTCAATATCTCTACTTGGTTTCTAATAGACTTATCAAACCATGAATTATCTGAATATAAATTCAACCACTGGTGAAAAGCTTGACACAAGAAATCCAATATATCAAGACAGTTGCAGCCTCAGATTGTAGTATATTAGCTATCAACCAGGCTTTGGGAAACCGCAAATCTGATGACTTGCTCTTCTATCTCTCCACTTAAGTCACTAACCAAAAAGTGTTAAGCTACTATTCACATGAAAAAGAATGAAATTTTGCCATTTGTAGCGACATAGAGGGACTTAGAGGGCATTATGCCAAGTGAAATAAGTCAGAGAAAGACAACTACTGTATAATATAATTTATGTGAAATTTAAAAAATAAATTAGTAATATAACAAAAAAAGAAGCAGATTCAGAGATGTAGAGAACAAACTAGTGGTTACCGATTGTTGGGGGTGGGGGATATTGAGGTTGATAAACTGGAGACAAAAAATATTGGTTCTAGCATAAGCTATAAGCATGTATTGTACAACATGGAAAATATAGCCAGCATTTTGTATTTATAATAACTGTAAATAGAGTGTAAACTTTAAAAATTGTATAAGCGCGCCGGCTGCGACGGACTGCGCAGAAGCGTGGCCGTGAGGAGCTGCACCTCGCCCAAGGTCAGGGGTAGTGACCGAGAGCGCCAGGCTGCGACAGCGCAGCGGCGGCGGCCAGGAGGAGCTTCCCCAAGTCCGAGGTCAGGGGCGGCAGCGAGAGGAACTACCCCACCGGACAGGTCAGGGGCCCCCCCGAGAGGAGCTACCCCACCTCCAGGGAGCGGCTGCTGCGCGGGCGCAGGAGGGCCGAGAGGAGCTACTCCACGTTCAAGGTCAGGAGGGGCGGTTGTAAGAAGATTCCCCTCGTCCAAGGTAAGGAGAAGCAGCTGCGCTTTGCTGGAGCAGCCGTGAAGAGATACCCTACGTACAAGGGAAGAGAAACCCAAGTAAGACGGTAGGTGTGAGAGGGCATCAGAGGGCAGACACACTGAGACCATAATCACAGAAAACTAGCCAATCTGATCACAGCTTGTCTACCTCGATGAAACTAAGCCATGCCGTGTGGGGCCACCCAAGACGGATGGGTCACAGTGGAGAGGTCTGACAGAATGAGGTCTGCTGGAGAAGGGAAGGGCAAACCACTTCAGTATTCTTGCCTTGAGAACCCATGAACAGCATGAAAAGGCAAAAAGATAGGACACTGAAAGAGGAACTCCCCAGGTCGGTAGGTGCCCAATATGCTACTGTGATCAGTGGAGAAATAACTCCAGAAAGAATGAAGGGATGGAGCCAAAGCAGAAACAATACCCAGGTGTGGATGGGACTGGTGAGAGAAGCAAGGTCCGATGCTGTAAAGAGCAATATTGTATAGGAACCTGGAATGTTAGGTCCATGAATCAAGGCAAATTGGAAGTGGTCAAAGAGGAGATGGCAAGAGAGAATGTGGACATTCTAGGAATCAGCCAACTAAAATGGACTGGATGGGTGAATTTAACTCAGATGACCATTATATCTACTACTGTGGCAGGAATCCCTTAGAAGAAGTGGAGTAACCATCAAGCCAACAAAAGAGTCTGAAATGCAGTGCTTGGATGCAATCTCAAAAATGACAGAATGATCTCTGTTTGTTTCCAAGGCAAACCATTTACCATCACGGTAATCCAAGCCTATGCCCGAACCAGTAACGCTGAAGAAGCTGAAGTTGAACGGTTCTATGAAGTCCTACAAGACCTTTTAAAACTAACACCCAAAAAAGATGTCCTTTTCATTATAGGGGACTGGAATGCAAAAGTAGGAAGTCAAGAAACACCTGGAGTAGCAGGCAAATTTGGCCTTGGAGTACAGAATGAAGCAGGGCAAAGGCTAATAGAGTTTTGCCAAGAGAACGTACTGGTCATAGCAAACACCCTCTTCCAACAAGAGAAGACTCTACATGTGTGGACCTAACAGAAGCAAAAGATATTAAGAAGAGGTGGCAAGAATACACAGAATAACTGTACAAAAAAGATCTTCATGATAATCACAGTGGTGTGATAACTCACCTAGAGCCAGACATCATAGAATGTGAAGTCAAGTGGGCCTTAGAAAGCCTCACTACAAACAAAGCTAGTGGATGTGATGGAATTCCAGTTGAGCTATTTCAAATCCTAAAAGATGATGCTGTGAAAGTACTGCACTCAATATGCCAGAAAAATTGGAAAACTCAGCAGTGGCCACAGGAATGGAAAAGGTCAGTTTTCATTCCAATCCCTAAGAAAGGCAATCCCAAAGAATGCTCAAACTACCACACAACTGCACTCATCTCACAGGCCAGTAAATTAATGCTCAAAATTCTCCAAGCCAGGCTTCAGCAATACGTGAACCAAGAACTTCCAGATGTTCAAGCTGGTTTTAGAAAAGGCAGAGGAACCAGAGATCAAATTGCCAATATCTGCTGGATCATCAAAAAAGCAAGAGAGTTCCAGAAAAACATCTATTTCTGCTTTATTGACTACGCCAAAGCCTTTGACTGTCTGGATCACAATAAACTGTGGAAAATTCTGAAAGAGATGGGAATACCAGACCTGACCTGCCTCTTGAGAAACCTGTATGCAGGTCAGGAAGCAACAGTTAGAACTGGACATGGAACAACAGACTGGTTCCAAATAGGAAATGGAGTACGTCAAGGTTGTATATTGTCACCCTACTAATTTAACTTATATGCAGAGTACATCATGAGAAACACTGGGTTGGAAAAAGCACAAGCTGGAATAAATTGCCAGGAGAAGTATCAATAACCTCAGATATGCAGATGATACCACCCTTATGGCAGAAGGTGAAGAGGAACTAAAAAGCCTCTTGATGAAAGTGAAAGAGTAGAGTGAAAAAGTTGGCTTAAAGCTTAATATTCAGAAAACTAAGATCATAGCATCTGGTCCCATCATCTCATGGGAAATAGATGGGGAGACAGTAGAAATAGTGTCAGACTTTATTTTTGGGGGGCTCCAAAATCACTGCAGATGGTGATTGCAGCCATGAAATTAAAAGAGGCTTACTCCTTGGAAGGAAAGTTATGACCAACTTAGATAGCATATTAAAAAGCAGAGACATTACTTTGCCAACAAACGTCTGTCTCGTCAAGGCTATGGTTTTTCCAGTTGTCATGTATGGATGTGAGAGTTGGACTGTGAAGAAAGCTGAGCGCCGAAAAATTGATGCTTTTGAACTGTGGTGTTGGAGAAGACTCTTGAGAGTCTCTTGGACTGCAAGAAGATCCAACCAGTCCATCCTAAAGGAGATAAGTCCTGGGTGTTCATTGGAAGGACTGATGTTGAAACTGAAACTCCAATACTTTGGCCACCTCATGGGAAAAGTTGACTTGTTGGAAAAGACCCTGATGCTGGGAGGGATTGAGGGCAGGAGGAGAAGGGGACGACAGAGGATGAGATGGCTGGATGGCATCACCGACTCGATGGGCATGAGTTTAAGGAAACTCCGGGAGTTGGTGATGGACAGGGAGGCCTGGCGTGCTGCATTCATGGGGTCGCGAAGAGTCAGACATGACTGAGCGATTGAACTGAACTGAACTGAAACTTTTATTAAAATGTTAAGCTATATAGAAGTATAAGAAATGAGTGAAAAGAAAAATATAATCTAGAGTTACAAAGAGAGCTCCTAATCCTCCCCTCTTTCTCTATTTCCTACCTGTGGAATATTACCACATAGTTCAGAAAGTTGTTATCATGTGTGCATAAATAATGGTTTTACTACACTGGGAATAATGGAAAGCTTGACCAAATAAAAGGAAAAAAAGACTTAAATAGGACTAAATGCTGGCAGTAGAAAGTTCAGGGATGGTGGAACTAGCCAAGAAGTCACCTGAAATTCAGGCTTAGTTAACTTTCTACTCTGCCTTCCTTATTTTATGGTTTCATCATAGATGGCACTATCACACCATTGTCCCAAGTGGGAAGGAGGAAGAGAACAGCTAAGATCGCTACTGTCCGGCACAGGAGATTCTACTTAATGCACTGTGGAGACCTGACTGGGAAGGAAATCCAAAGGGAGAGGACACATTGATACACAGGGCTGATTCATTTTGCTGTCCAGTAGAAAATAACACAGCATTGTAAAGTAACTATGCCCCAATAAAAATTAATTTTAAAAATGTTTTAATATCAGATAAAAGATCTCAAAAATCCTTTCAACACTAAATACTAAAGTGAATAGAAGAAAATTTGGCACAAGTGGAAAAAAAGGCAAAGCTTTTTGTCCCCAGGGATTTGCCCTTTTTGTTACTAAAGTTAAATTCCTGAAAGAGAACTTCCCCCACAGAGATCTTCACCTCCATTACACTGATCAGAGGTGTGCAAACAACCAGTACTAGATGCAATGGAGCTTGCTGAATTTACAATTTTAGTTGGAAACAGAGGAACCTTGAACAAAATTAGAGTTATTTTAGTAAGAAAAAAGATAAATTGTTCATAAATTAACACAGCATATGTCAAAAAGATTAATTGAGATAATGTAAGCAAGTGCACCTAGCACAGTTCTTGACACATAGCTCAGAAAGTTGTTATCATGTGTGCATAAATAATGGTTTTACTACACTGGGAATAATGGAAAGCCTGACCAAAAAAAGGGAAAGAAAGACTCAAATAGGACTAAAATGCCGGCAGTAGAAAGTTCAGGGATGGTGGAACTAGCCAAAAAGTCATCTAAAATTCAGGCTTAGTTAACTTTCTACTCTGCCTAGGAGATAGATATATATATGCAGTTGATCAACATTCTTTGAATGTTCTTTCTTCAGATCTATCTAGTTTACTACTACTGCTAACCTGTCAGTACTTCACTGTTTTATAAGCAGATAGGAGACTTGGGTCCAAAACTTTGCTCAAACATAGCAGTTCAAGAAAAGAAATTCCAAGAAGAAGACATTCCTGCTACAAAGGGGAGCTGACGGTAATACTGTCAGAATGAATGATGGGCAGCAATCTGGTCCAATAGACACTAAACGTTGCCAACCGTTTACATGTGACCATAAAAGAGCCAGCAGTTCCAGTCCCTTCCTCTCTTTCTCTACTTTGCACTAATGTCTGTCTCTAGCTCTGCTCTCCAGATGCTCATACAGAAATCTGGCCAAACTTAACAAAACCTTCTAAGCATGTGCTGCTGCTGCTGGTTCAGTCTCTAGGTCGTGTCCGACTCTGTGCGACCCCATAGACGGCAGCCCACCAGGCTCCGCCGTCCCTGGGATTCTCCAGGCAAGAACACTGGAATGGGGTGCCATTTCCTTCTCCAATGCGTGAAAGTGAAAAGTAAACGTGAAGCCCCCCAGTCGTGTCCAACTCTTAGCGACCCCGTGGACTGCAGCCCACCAGGCTCCTCCATCCATGGGATTGTCCAGGCGAGAGCACTGGAGTGGGGTGCCATTGCCTTCCCCCTCTAAGCATGTGAGCTTCTCCCAACTAGACCATAAACACACACACACACACACACACACACATACATTTTCATTGTGGAAAACAATTTTTCTTTCACCTTTCAACTGAGAGTTTGACAGTGTTTTCCTCAGCTTAACCGTGACATTTTGGGGCTTGTTGTCTTTTCAGCACAGCTTGGTCAGTCACAAGACTCCCACTCCCTGCGTAAAATTATACAGCCATGGCCACCGTCCTTTGCAAAGAAAATACAAAGGAAATAGGAGGAGGCAGCTGACTCATCCAGGCTCAACTAGTCCAGAAGTGTTAAGCAGGTGCAGAGAGCATTGTCAGGGAGATGGCTGGGGCTTAGGTCATTTTGAGAAATTAGCTTGAGAGACATTTACTTTCCTCATGGACCCCTGCAGTGGAATACCACTTTTGATGGCATGGAGCTCCTGTCTATGGAATTCACTCTAGCAGGAAGCCAGCACATCCCATATATGACTGGATTTTGAAACAAGTTTACTATATGCTTTGAACAAAAATACCACCACTTCCTGTTTGCCAGGACAGGGTACCTGCATCATGAGCTATGGGGAGTGCGTGCACTCTCAGTAGGCACCAGATTATGTGTTTTTTCCTTAATCTACCGTGAATTACAGTGAAAACATCAAGAAAGAACTTTGCTTTAACCTGTAATAGTAGTTTTGGATTATTTTAATATGTAGACATGGGGTATAATACATCATTATTTATTCACTGTAAATGAAAAAAAATTAAAGAAAAAAATTCTATCATTTTAAACTTCTTATGGGGTTCCATTTAAATGACATCTTAAAGCATATGCCTAAATTTCTTTCTTGCTATTTTTTTTTTTGCCATAAATGAAGCTCATCTCATTAATTATTGCACTTGAGAAACACTATTAGGTGTTAAACTCATTTTATATAGGACTGGTCCTAAGTTGTGTATAAACTAATTGAAAAGGAAAGTATGGTTTAAAGAAATAGCATTTTGAACTTTCTCACAGAGAAAAGAATCTCTCTCTAATGTATAGTTTTGTTTTTAGATTCAGACTTTCCTTACATATGGGTATGTATTTCTATACATGTGTTTATGTATTTTGCATATTTAATATGTACCTATTATTTATACTTATTTATATAAATGAATAATGTATTTATATATATATATGTCATGGAAACCATATAAATATATGTATTTTAAATGAAGGCACTATAATTTTGTGAAATTAACAAGTATTTAATTTATTTTAAAATTTACAATTTCTTTTTCTAAATTAATTTTAAAAGACATTAACAAGAGTTTAAAAAATGAGTTAATGTCAAATTTTATCAGTAAAACACTGTATATATATATATATATATACTTACCCAAACCTCTTCTAACTTGTGCATTCATAGCATTACATGCATGTACTGGAGAATGAAAATGATGATCCTAAGAAGTTGTAACAACACAGTGGTCAAACATGTAGACATATTTACTTATTTTTATTGACAAGCTTGAATGGTTAATTTTTAAGCAATCAATTTGTTCTACACACTGTTACTTTCTTTATTTAATTGTCTCATTAATTTAATATTAGTATCTCAATTTGAAACTAATTATTACAAGATCATTTTTGCACAAGCCTCTGTTTATTTCAAACATAAGGAAACCCACATCTGAAGAAGAAAATTAGCCTTCCAAAATTAAAACTTAAAAGAGGGAATCAACTCTAAAGGTTAGCTTTATAACGCTGGTTCATTTTGTCCATGTAAAATATATTAGTGTTGCTCAGAAGTATTAAAAAATTAAGATGATATTTACATAAATAGAGTGTTAGATCATCTTTGGTATATTAAAACAGAATGTATAAGTACTACCATTTGGAGATAATATCTGAAATGATTTGTTTAATTCTGGAAAAGAGATTTAAGAAAAATACCAAAATTAATAGTGTTAAAAAGAGTGAAGGATGTGTAAACTGGATAAAATAATAAATTAGAGATTAGATTAAAATACTATTTTTCTTTTCCACACTTCCATAATCGATCATTTCTGTATTTTGACAGAATCATCTATGTTTCTTTGACCTAAATTAAGATTACAATAAAATCACAAAGAAGAGTGAAACACTAATACTTGCTTTTGACTTTCAAAATAGGATTCTCAAGCCTTTAGCAGAAAGAATAGTTTTGAAAGCCAAAATTTTATTTAAAAATATTATTATGTTTCAGACATGCAAAAGGTATGTAGGAAAATAAAACAATGTATATTCATTTTTCAGCTTAATAATTTAAATGCTATGAATATAAATTATGAATGTAATTTGTAACTTTCTCCAACCAACTGCATTCTCTTTCCTGTCCTCTATCCTAAATTTAGTTACTAATAAATCTATTAATATTTTTATTAGTAATATGTTCATAGAGTTCATAATTTAAAATATAAGTAGTATATAATTAAAGTTTACTCTTATCTCTGCCTTCATTTTCATGTCTCATCCTGTTCACTCACTCCCTTTCAGGTAGCAGTATTTTAGCTTTCTATGTGTATTTCTAGAGTTTCATTATATCAGACATTTCTTTATACATTTTCTATACACGTATGTCTCTCTGCACAAAATAAAGGACCATTCTGTGTGTTTTTAAACTTTACTAAATATTTTATGCAATTTGCTTCTTATATTCAAAATTACATTTGTGAGATCCATACATATTTATATCATTTAATCTGATTCATTCATTTTCATTGCTGTGTAGTACCCCAGTGTATAAATAACCACATTTTAAAATACATTCTGCCATGGACATTAAGCTGGTTCTGAAGTTCTATTGCTGTTTTTGTTGTTTGCTTGCTTGCTTTTGTGTTTGAACAGTACTATTAAGAGGTTATTTTACAGATCTCTTTGTGCAAAAGTTGACCAAGTCTTTATGAAGTGAAGTGAAGTGAAAGTTGCTCAGTCATGTTTGACTATTTGTGGCCACATAGACTGTAGCCTGCCAGGCTCCTCTGTCCATGAGGATTCTCCAGGGTAGAATATTGGAGTGGGTTGCCATGCCCTCCTCCATGGGATCTTCCCAACCCAGGATCTTCCTAACCCATGTCTCCCAAGTTGCAGGCAGATTCTTTACTGTCTGAGGCACCAAGGAAGCCCAAGAATAATGGTGTGGGTAAATTATCCCTTATCTAGGGGATCTTCCCAACCCAGGGATCAAACTGGGGTCTCCTGCATTGCAGGCAGATTCCTGGTATCTACCTAAAGAAGAAATTGCTAGACTGTAGGGTCTGCCCATTTTTCCCTTCACTATATGTTTCCAAATTTCTCTCTAAAGTGGTTTTGCCAATTTACACTCTCACCAGAAGTCAAGAACATTTTTTATTTCACATTCTCAGCAATAGTTTCAATTGGTTGACTTTTACATTCATGATGATCTAGTTGCTACGCCATGATACTGACGTTCATTTTTGTGTTTTTCCATTCCTATTAAAATGTGACAGACTGGCCTGGTGGGCAGCCACTACTGTAGATTTACTTTATCATGTTCTATTTACCAACACCCTGTGAATTTTCTTTACTTTTTGAGCTCAGTTCTTCATTTTAAAAGACATTTGTTCATGGAAAACCACCATTTTGGTGGTTTTGGTTAATTAAAATGAAGGAAGCCAGAAACAAAGCCCTGAACCTGGACAGGTTATATGGGCAAATGCAAGGTCAGCATCGAGCTGTGTGCAAGCACCCAGAGATCCAAGATGAACTGTTTCCCCCACCGTGGTTGTATTGGTAAGGGTGGTCTCTAAAAGAGGGCCCCAGCATCTGTTCTTGAGAGCAACTGGAGAGAAGTCACATATAACGCTGTTACACATCCTAAGGGAAATTATTAAAAGAACTAGTGATGGAAAGTCTAAGGAAGATGAAAGGACAGGTGAGTCTTGTCCTCAACATTTAAATGGCTATTCTGTTAAGATTAGCATTTTTTCTGCAAGGCAGACATTTTGTTTAAAATACTAGGGAGCCCCTAAGATTTTTTTTTAATATGGAAATGAGACTTTTAAGGGGTAGGAAATGCTCCTGAATCGATGATATTAATATAACAACTATAAGGATATCTGCATATTGTTTCCATCTTTCTTAAGCCCTTACTTAAGCAATTTACAAGTACTACATACTGAGCAATATTTATTGATTCAATCAAGGAATGAACTTACTGACCTCTAAGTCCCTTCTGATCCATCAAAAACTTGTAAATATTTCTGGAGTATTAGTTTTGTATTCACAATCATAGAGCAAGTGCCTTTAAAAAAAAAGGCATTTTGGCTTTTATACAAGACCATTAAAAAGTTTCTGTAGATGCTCTAGAACATAGACACTAATTTACTCCACATTTCATCAGGAGGTGTTTCACCAACTAGACAGAAACAGGTGAGGAGGTGGATGAATAACACTCTTGCACAATTTAGAAAGTCATTCCCAAGTTGAAGATGCCAGGAGCTAGAGTCTAGAGAGAGGTGTAGGTTTGCTCTAAGGAACCCTAACCAGTGATGAAGATAAAGGATGAGGGACACCTTCACTGCCCTTCTAGTGAAATGAGAAGGGCTTTCAGGAGAGCCCTGGGGCATACGAAGCCCTGATATGGCCCTGAAGTATAGTGTTTATGAGAGAAAAAGTCAGGCAGAGGACTCAGAGGTCTTTTCAATGCTGCAATGGACCACCTGTGGAAGGAGCACTTATGGGCAGAAGCAGGCTGGAGGAATTAAGGAACCAGCAGGAGAACATCGGGGCTTTCCTAGTGGCTCAAATGGTAAAAAAAAAAATTCCACCTGCAATGAGGGAGACCTGGGTTCAATCCTTGCATCGGGAAGATCCCCCGGAGAAGGGATTGGCAACCCACTCCAGTACTCTTGCCTGGAGAATCCCAAGGACAGAGAAGCCTGGCAGGCTACAGTCCACAGGGTCACAGAGTCGGACACGACTGAGTGACTAAGCACAGCACAGGAGAACATGCAATTGATGGAGAAAGGGAAACGCACATGAGAACACCCTTCATATCTTCAGCAGTGGTTGGTGGTGTCTAAAGAGAAAGTCACCTTCAAGCACCTTTCATAGCCAGGTCGCTGCCAGTGGGGTAAGACTGATGGACCCCTCCAAAGATTTCACTTTAACTGAAGCTTAATTCTTAGTATTACACTGGACAGGGTTGGCTATATTGAGCTGAGAGTATTAGAGAGATTGAAGTGTTAAGAGAATTAATTTTGTAAATATTATTATTATCCCAGAATGAACAGATGAGCTATCTGGGCTATTTGCCAAAATTTTATTTCATGGAGTAAAATAACAGCCCTACATATTGGGTTTGTAGAGGCAATTATGAGCAGGAAATGTCTTTGTGATTGCATTTCTGAGTCTTGCTTATTCAATGTAACAGTTACAAGAACAAGGGATGAACTCAATACTTGGGATCAATAGGATTGGATTCTAATCCTATATCTGAGAATTATGAACAGAGTTAACTTGAGTTCCTCACTTAAACTCTCTGGGTCTCAAGATCCTTATGTTTAAAATACCAGCACATCAATATTAAATGCAATTATGTATATGAAGAAACTAACAGATTGCTTGCCACATGGATAATACTCAGTATACATAAATGTCTTTCCCATAGTGAATAACAGAGTCCCAAGTATATTCATTCATATGCTTTGTAAATGCTTCTGAATTCAACTCAGTTCAACCAAATCCTTTTTTTGTTGTTGTTGTTTTCTTCATCATCATAATCAAATGATAATGAGTTAATAGAGGAAACAGCAAATGATGACCCTTGGACCAAACCCAACTCACCAATGCATTTTGTAAACACAGTTTGATTGAAACATTCATTGCATGTATTCTATGGTTGCTTTCATGTAACTTATTGGCACTTCATGTATCAGAGTGGCAGAGTTGAGTACTTGTGACAAAGGCCATATGGCACATGAAGCTCAAACTACTTACTCTCCGGCCTTTTATAGAAACGTTTGCCAAACACTGAGTTAAATATTGTGCTCTTACAATATGCCATTTTTCAAATGATGCCTACGATCATTGTCTCATCTAATTCTTTACAAAACCTTCTTTGTATTAATCTCTGATTCTCAGGGTTTCATGTAAAATTGGGTTTCCCAGATGGCACTAGTGGTTAAGCTAGTGGGTTGGGAAGATCCCCTGGAGAAGGAAATGGCAACCCACTCCAATTTTCTTGCCTGGAGAATCCCATGGACAGAGGAGCCTGATGGGCTACAGTCCATAGCATCACAAAGAGTCACATATGACTGAAGTGACCTAGCATGCATACATGCAATGTAAAACTAAATAAACTTATTCCTCATCCAGAGTACATAACCCTTTGTAAAGGAACATAGCAGAGACCTCTATGCCATATCCTAACACTGGGTCCCAGGGTTCCACCACCTTTAGCTAAACCTCCAGAACATGCTTCCTCTTATATCATCATGATAGAGGGAAAATTGAAGGAGTGTTGTTCACTGGCTCTTAAATTTTCACTTATGGAAGTGACACCTATCTCTTCTACTCATAGTCCATTATCCAGAGCTAACCATATGGTCTCACCCAATTAAAAGAGTCTGAGTCAGGAGTACATGGACTCTTGGTGATCAGTATACTTCTGCTATACCAATGAGGTAGATAACATTTAAAAAAACTTTAAAGAAGGATACAGGAGATGAAAAAGACTAAGAAACTTGTCCAAATCTGCACAGCTGGTAAATGGCAGAGCCAAAATTGAAATCTAAGTCCTTAGACCTACCAGGTTTCCCCAATAGCTCAGTTGGTAAAGAAGCTGCCTGCAATGCAGGAGACCCTGTTTTGTTTCCTGGGTTGGGAAGATCCACTCGAGAAGGAATAGGCTACCCACTCCAGTATTCTTGGGCTTCCCTTGTGGCTCAGCTGGTAAAGAATCCAACTGCAATGCAAGAGATCTGTGTTCGATCCCTGGGTTGGGAAGATGCCCTGGAGAAGTAAAAGTCTACCCACTCCAGTATTCTGGACTGGAGAACTCCATGGACTGTGTAGTCCACAGGATTTCAAAGAGTTGGACATGACTGAGTGACTTTCACTTTCACCTAGATCCACAGATCATAGAATCTAATTGCCCTATACCTCCTTTTCCCAGATATTCTTCATTTCCCCTCATTACCCAATTGATTCCCTCTGTTCCTATTATCAAGTTGGTTTTTAACAAGAAAGATATTGAATATGGGGGCTTCCCCTGTGACTCAGCAGTAAAGAACCCACTTGGCATTGACAGAAGAAGAAAATGCAACCTGATCTTATCCTCACCTGGGAAACCCCATGGGCAGAGGAGTCTGGCTGGCTACAGTCCACTGGGTCGCAAAAGTTGGTCACAGCCTAGAGACTGAACATGCACGCATATTAAATGTGACAGAGGTTCTTAACTGAGAGGAGAGGACTTCCCCACACTATTTCTACTTCTCTGTTATCTTTTTGGTTATACATCTAGTTGTTCGGTAATTTACAAAGCATCTGTATGTATTCTGGGGCTCATTTATTCAGCAAATAAGTAAATACTTACTCTACTAAATAACTAGAGTCTAATAAGAAATTGAAGAGCATAGTGTAAAATCTTCTTTGTAGATTATCTTAGAAATTTCCTTGGAAAAAAAATTCAAAATAATCAAAGATGCTTCATTACAAAATTCTATTAGAGGAAATATCTTTAATATTAATAGCTATTCTCACAGACAAAGAAATATGATTTACTGATATTTCATTTCACTGTTTTCTTTCTTTTCTGGATCCTTGTAACATATTTGAGAGACTTGAGATTTTGTTTTAAATTTTACCAAGTAAGTGGGACTAGATAATCCAAACAAGGTGTGTCTTATGTTTTTGCTGTTGTCATTGTTAATTTATGTCTAAAACAAACAAGAAACCCACTTATTTTAATTTGTAATTCTTCTACATACATATAGTCAAAATATTTTTTAAATGGTTTTAGAGATAATGTTTGGAAAGAAGGAATCTAATTTAGCATATATTTCAGGTAATTTTTTTTTTTATTGAACAGCTATAAGATAGGTAGATGGATGAATGGAAGGTAGATGGAGGGATAGAAACACAGTTTCACATCATAGGCAGAAACAAGCATAGAGCTTAAATATTCATGTCCTAATATAAAAAAATATATGTGAATTGTCAAATTAATTATTTTATATTGCTATGTCTTAATTTCAATGTTTAATAATGTACAAAATTAACTTGAAAAATAAGAGGCCTGGTAGAAAGCAAAGTACAAATAGTTAAGTATTGGTCTTCAGTCTTTTACCCATGTGCTGTGCTAAATCATTAAATCACTTCACTCCATCCGACTTTGTGCGATCCTATGGACTGTGGCCCCCCAGACTCCTCTGTCCATGGGATTCTCCAGGCAAGAATGTTGGAGTGGGTTGCCACTTCCTTCTCCAGGGGATCTTCCTGATCCAGGGACCAAACCCATGTTTCCCACGTCTCCTACATTGGCAGGCAGGTTCTTCACCACTAGCACCACGTTTGTCCCGCAAAGCTCAGATTGTATATCAAAGAAATGGTGAATTGATCCTGCTGAAAATTTCCTCCATCATATTGTTCAAAATTAAACATGCCTTTTGTTCCATACTATTATTCTTGTCCAGAACTTGAAGTAGACAGCTATCAGACTTGCTGCTTCTTCCATTTGTAATAAATAAAGACGTCCTTATTCATGAGAATCTGTTCTAATTTAGAAGCCCCACCTTTGCAAACACCTTCACCATGCAAGCCTCAGGGCAAAGTAATGAAATTTAACAGGCTCTATGTGTTCTAAGTGCAGATGTACAGTACATACAATGATGATGTTCAAATTGAAGCATTTACAGAAATCAGTACTTTGGAAATTCAAAAATAATTTCATATTTATGATGCTCTATTCTGAAATTATAGGTGTATTTTAATTCTCATTAGGTTGATACTTTTCCCCTATTTTGGAATTTTAATAAGCAATTATTTATTCATTGTTATCTTTCTCTAAGCCCATGGAATAATGCTGTGTTAAGTATATATTTTCCAAAGTCATCTTCCTAAACTCAAGCTGATTTGCTTCTTTGCTTTAATAAGCAACAAAAGGGTACTGAGCCCACTACCCAAGACAGGTAAAACAGTGGGAATGTAGACCTAGTGGAGAGTAGATGCTTGTAAATAAGTCACCAATTTTGCAGATACAAAAATCTCAAGTATTTTTAAGAAGTTTTCAGTATTTACCATCAGTATAGGATATGAACATAGGAAAGGAATATTCTGTGGCACTAAAACATAAACAAATCTGAACCCACTAAATAAATAAATACAAACTGAAGCTACAATAATACTCCATTTCTTCACTTGTCATTTGGCCAAGGTAAAAAATTGTAAAACATATTTTGATGTATTTTTAAAATAAGTTCTCTCATATATTGCTTGTGAAAATATAAACTGGTTAACCCTCCTTGGATGGTAATTCCAGCCATTTGTTAAATTGTAAATTGCTAATCCACATAGATTTGACCAGAAATTAAACTGTTAGCAATTATTCTGTAGACTGTTCAAAGATGTATGAGCAAGTACATTCATTTCAATACTATGTAATAGGAAAGAAATAAAAAAAAGGAAACAACATCAAGTATCTATCCCTGGGGACTCATTAAATCAATTATAGAATACTATGCAACTGTTAAAAGTCTTATGTACTAAAACAGAATGAACAACAAGATGTAATGCTGAGTGTTTAAAGAAAAGAACAGAGCAGTGAAAGCCTGCCATATGTTAAATATTCCAATGCAAATCTATAAAGATCCACAGGATATTTCAGAAACCAGAAAAAATAGAAATACTTGCCCTGGGGAAAGTAGTTGGTTTAGGGGAAAGGGAAAGAAGGAATTCTTCAGTATATTTGAGCATTTATAATTGTATGCATCACCTATTCAAAGATGATTGAAAAACAATAATTTGGGAAACTTTTGAACTGCATCATAAGAATTATAGACACAAATATTCAAGTATTACTGTCTATAAGAAATAAATATTAATATTATGAGACAAATTTATATTTAATACAAATAGATTTTTATTATTTCCAGGAACTCTATGATATTAATGAGTCTAAATAATTGCAAAATGTGGTTCTTGCTATCTTTCATCCCCATCCCTATCTTTTATAAGGATGCTAATACTTGATTTTAGATAATGATGCTTCTGAAATCAGTCTTGTGTCTTTAATTATTCAAGTATCCAGCGTTTCTTGCTGAAATCATTCTAATGATTCCCCTTGATGAACAGTATTAGTAAAAATTACATTTAAATTCAAAATAACTTAAACAGAGTCCTTAATAGTCCCACCAGCATTTAGCTGGTTTTATATTTCACCTCTTGAGATTAAAAAAATAAAAACAAAAAGACTGAATGTACCAATACCATTGTTTTTGTTTAACTGATTCTGTGTTTTTATCTCTAATACAATACCATAGAAGGTAAATTAAAATAGTTTCCTCTCTCTTTTCTGATTTGTAAATCCCACCTCTCTTATTACCTCCTCATTTACACTTTTAAAATTTTTATGATGTTCATATTTTTTAACTACTTGTTAGGTTAATCAGTGGGCAAGATTTTATGTACATTTTATAGTGCATTGCCCTTTATAAATGAAGATTATTATTTGTCCTGAATAAATAAATACCATGTAAATTTATAATGGTAGATTTTAAACAATGCAAGCTGCCACCTAGCATAAACTCTTGTCTGCTAGATTATGTCATCTATTTTCAAAATAGACTTTCTACATATCTGTGAAAAATAATATAATGTATTATTGAAAATAACATGGCATTTGGCAAACTAAAAAACCCATTATAGTGTCTATTAAATTATTTAACAAATAATTTCAAAACTATGATTCTTCCATTTAGCATTGATTTTGATGGGAGGCAAGGACACAACGTAGTCAGAAAACTAAGAATTAGAAACAGGGACAATGCATACAATTCTTCCATTAGTGAGTCTTGAAATTTTAACTTAGGTTAGATAAGCTGAATTACTCTGGCCCAAGCTGCCTCTCCCCACCACAGCAATACTGCTCTCCAGAGCCTATTTTCTGCTGCTGTCTGTATGATTTGCAGTGATGGCAGTTAAAAACTCTGTGTGCCAGTTCTCCATTCTATACCATATCCAGTAGGGAAACAAGGCTCAATAAGGAAAAAAAAAAAAAAATGTCCAGCTTAAATGTGAATCTTCATTGAAATTTCTATTTTTGACTGTTCTAAAAATCTTTACCATAAATTTTCTGGGATAGGCAAACTTCAAAATCATCTTATTAGAGTTTCTTTTAGCAAGAAAATAAATTATTTTCTGTGACCTTTGGAAAGTAATATGGATGCTTTCTTTTTTTCTCATGTTAGTGATACAAAGCAGCAATCCTGAAATGCAAGACCCACTCTTTAGTCACCTCCTATATCAAGGTGACTGTATTTTCACTGTACCCTCAAATGAGCTCTTGGTAATAGACATTGTCCCCATAGTACAATGCCTCCTGTAATTTCATTAACTTGTCGATTCTGAGCCTGAGCTACAGGGAGTTTAAGGAAGGATTGAAGAGTACAACGAACTCAGATACTGGCAATAATTTTGTGAAACTGATAGTGATACTCAAAACACATAGATTCTCTACCCCATGTTCTATTTGAACACAGCAAGATTAGTATCCAAAGTAAACTCATTTCAGTCATATAGAAACATTGTTTTCATCAAACACTTCCAAAGGCTGACACATCAAAACTGAAATTTGAAGAAGTCAATGTTTTCTTTTGTCTATTCAGATATGAGGAAAAGCCAGCCACTTCCACCACATTTTTTACCCAGAATCTTACTACAAGCAGCTCTCTAATGACCCTAGAAGTCATCATGCTTTGACCATGTAGATGCTTGAGACCGACAACAGTTGCTGACATGATAAAAGTATGGTCTCTTTTGAAACACTTTAGCCCTACAGTAAAACTGAAAAACATGTTCAAATTTCTCAAACACAATATTACTGACCACGTTGTCATAATGTTTATTTCCTAAATCCAGCAAGTATAATTTTTGATATAGTTGTCTCCTTGAGTGGGGTCTTTTTGCAGAAAAGAATGTAATTCATTGCCTTTCTAGCTGAAAGTGATCAGTGGTAATTCAAGAATTTCTAGGTGGAAAATGTTATAGAAGAGAGGCTAGAGGCTACAGATTGAAATTTTCTTATATAACACATAAATGATATTTATTTGATTACATTCAAATTCATGGGTAGAGGTAACAGAAAATGTGGGAAGTTTCCTAAACCTCTGACCACTCTTCTAAGTTGTTTCTGGCTCTAACCTTGTATTAAAGTGCTAACATGCTTTGAAAAAAAAATCACAACTAGAACTACAGAAACTGCAATTCCTGGCTGCTGATCTTGACTACCAAACATACCGAGTGCTGGCAGCAAATCTTTTAACCCTTTTCTTCCAAGAAATATTGGAAACCAGGAAGGTTTTTGCAAGCCCATTGTCAGGTTTTATGCAAAGTTTAATGACAAATTTCCCTGTGTGGGAGCCAAATTCCCAGTTGGCTCAGTGGTAGAGAGCCCACCTGCCAATGCAGGAGATGCCGGTTCAATCCCTTGGTCAGAATAGATCCCCTGGAGTAGAAAGTGGCAATCCACCCCAGTATTCTTGCCTGAAAATGTTTATGGACAGAGGAACCTGGCAGGCAATAGCCCATGGGATCACAAAGAGTTGGACATGACTGAGCAACTGAGGATGCAGACACACATGCTTAGAATACTAATTCGGTATTTTACATAGAATGCCTTAGTAGCTCAAAATTGCCAATTTAATTCAAGTTGTAAATGTAAAAAAGAAGGTAATTTCCTGACAAATCTTTCAGATAATCTTGAAGAGCTACAAGAAATTTCTGCTTCTCATCACTCATTTGAGATAGGTTTAAGCGTGTTTTTAATCTTAGGTCTCATTCCTTAGGAAACAGACCTTGATCAGAAAGAAGAATCATTTCTTCATAATAATGCCTGTGAGGGAGAGAGGAACACAGGATTACTCAGAGGAGAAATTGTGATGCATCTGCCTCAGCCAATTTCCCAGAGAGCTCCAAGGGAAGAGCCCTTCAGAATCCCACATTGAAGCAACAAGTTACCAAAGTCCAACCTCTCCATGGACAAGTTCCCAGATGTCATGCCTCCAGGGGAAAGGAAGGAGGAGGCCTTTTACTTTGTCTAAAGCAATTCCCTCATAGCTCAGTCAGCAAAGAATCTGCCTGCAATGCACGAGACCTGAGTTCGATTCCTGGGTCAGGAAGATCCCCTGGAGAAGGAAATGGCAATCCACTCCAGTATTCGTGCCTGGAAAATCCCATGAACAGGGGAGCCTGGTGGGCTGAAGTCCGTGGGGTCTCAAGAGTCAGACATGACTGAGCGACTAAACCACCACCACAAGGCAATTCCTGGAAAGGAACTAAGGTCTTAGTCTATATCAGGCAATACTCCCAGCAGCACCAAATGACTTTCTTAGTAAAAGGGGATACACATTTTTTTTCTGTTTAAATCTGAGGTCATTCAACTTATGATAACAAAAACCCATCAAATGCTAGTTTCTCATATCAGCGATGCAGTCATGCTATATATGGTTAATATATGGAGAGTATTATTGACTCTGAATATAACACATTTTGGATATTTGCTAAGGTTTGTGTGGGCTTGTTGTTGACAGAATGGACTGTTTGCCATCATTGATTTCTTATTAGTGATCTTTAAAATGTAGATTTTTGACACAAAACACAAGGTTGCAAATAGAATTTATGTCAGTGTGACTGTCACAGATGAAAAAAAAGGACTTTGCTTTTGGAGTTCTACTTTTCAATCAATATTTGTTTCAGGCTCTGATAAAAGTGGTTTCATGGACAGGTCACCAGCTTTAGTGCTGACACAGACTCTGTCTACTTGCAACGCTGTGTTGTGCCAACTCTACATCATCTCTCAGCGGGAATCTTACAAGAGCCTGCCAGCAGGCTCCTCAGTGTCCCACCTGCATCTCCTAAAATCCATTCTCTGCATAAAAACTGGCTAAAACACAAGTCAGACTATCTTAGTCCCATGCTTACATCTCTTCCACGGCCCCTCATCACACACTAAATATCTTCTAGGACCTTGGTGTGGTCTGAAAGGTGCTTCATGATTTGGCACCTACCTGCTTCTTTCAAATCCCCTCTTAACATCAAACACTGAGCTAAGATGAAGTAACACTGACCTCAGTTCTCTTCCTACAAGATAGCAAACTCTTCTGACTCAAGGTATCTGAATTCTATGTTATCTGTACCTGGAATAAGCTTCTCTCTGAGTCTTGGCAGTTGATAGGCTTTCATTCTTTAGGCTATTCAAAGATACATACATATCACCTTCCCTTCCTCCTGGGCATCTGCTGTCTTTCCATGTACTGATGCTTGCCTGCACCTTCCCCAACCTGACCAATATCTTCCTGTGGCATTGTCATCACAGCTATCCATAGTTGTCTTGTTTGATAACATGTTTATGTTTATGTTAACATAATTTTATGTTTATTTTCCATCACTCTCATAAGAATGCAAACTGAATGTTTATTCCCTCCTAATGTTTTAATATATATTATCTCTTCCCAGTATTCATTGGCATAGTACATAGAAAAAGTATGTGAAATGAAACTTGGCTTCCTAATGGGTGCAGTAGTAAGCAATCTGCCTACCAATCAATGTAGGAGACCCAGAGATGCAGGTTTGATCCCTGGGTCAGGAAGATCTTCTAGAAAAGGAAATGGAAACCCATTTCAGTATTCTTGCTGGGAAAATTCCATAGACAGACAGTCCATGTGGCAGCAGAGTTTGTCACAACTGAGAATACATGCACATACACACATGTGAAATTAAACTTGATAGTTAGCCCAGGACTAGACTAGACCTGAAAATCATACTAGGTCACATTAGGATTCTGGAGCAATGGAAACCATTGGCAGGATTTAAGGAATATAGAGGTAGAAAGAAGACGTAAATATTTCTCTCCATTTAATGCAATTACTCTCCTCACAAAATATGCATTTTATTGTATTCATAAAACTGTCTGTCTTCTTATTGCTGATCAATACTAACATTACCTAGATTTTTGAAACATTTGTATTGGGCCATTTTTCACAAAAACTTATCCATGTGAGAAAAATTAATATAAAAATTTTATCTTGATTATAAGAAAAGTCACTGTTTTACTATAATATCTAAAATGGCATCTCCCTAGGTCTTCCCAAACTTGGATCACCTTTAATTTTCTTCCAGGGGCTCTCCTTGCACATATCTATGCACTTATTTAGCTCTTAGTTGCATGACTACATCAGAACAAGGTTGTCTTTTATTCTCCTCTATCTCAGTTTCTAGAATAAGATTTGACAAATAGGAAGTTCTCCACAAATATGTGCCGAAGTAATGAATGAACAAATCTGTTAATTTAGGAAATTCACATATATGGAAGCTGCTACTTTCCAATGAAGCTGAATAAATGAGATCTCTTAGTCACTACAGTCCTTTCATTCTGAAAAGGTCATAGAATTAATCTTTTCTTTAATTCTCTATATTTATGTATGCAAAATGACTGCCTAGTCCAAGGGGTACACCATTTACTAGCATAAACCTTTTTACAATCTGTTCTATGGCCATGTAAATAATGAATATCTGTTAATTGATAACAGTTGAATTGATATTTATTATTTGCTATATTTCTTCCTGATAGTTATCTAGTTATCACACTTAAGTGAGTTTTACTTTTTAATGGAATCTTGTATACTTTTCAAAGAAAGAAAAATCATATATATCTGTCTGTGTGTGTGTATATATATATATATATATATATATATATATATGAGAGAGATGTATTTGTCTCTTTCATTCATTATTTCTAGTGCCTAGAATAATACCTAGTAGACATGGCAGTCACTCAACAAGTATTTGTTGAACTAATAAATTAACATAATATACACTTAGGCCAATTTGAAAGAAAACTCTTCTCTAGGGGAGATATCCGTGTATGTAACAATTTTTTAATTAGATTTTTTTTTACCATAAATTTTTACTCATATTCTTTTACCATGGGGCTTCCCAGCTGGCACTAGTGGTAAAGAGCTCACTTGCCAATGTAGGAGACATGGGTTGGACCCCTAGTTCGGGGAAGAGCTCCTGGAGGAGGGTAGCAAAGCCACTCCAGTATTCCTGCCTGAAGAATCCCACGGACAGAAGAGCCTGGTACGTTAGAGTCCACAGGGTCGCACAGAGTTGGAGCGACGGAAGTAACTTAGCACACTTTCACCAAAGACATCAGAGAGGTTCAGTTCAGTCACTCAGTCGTGTCCGACTCTTTGTGACCTCATGGACTGCAGCACAACAGGCCTCCCTGTCCATCACCAACTTCCCGGAACTTACTCAACTCAAACTCAAACTCATGTCCATCGAGTCGGTGATGCCATCCAACCATCTCATCCTCTGTTGCCCCCTTCTCTTCCTGCCTTTAATCTTTCCCAGCATCAGGGTCATCAGGGTAAATGAGTCAATTCTTCATGTCAGGTGGCCAAAGTACTGGAGTTTCAGTTTTAGCATCAGTCCTTCCAATGAATAAACAGGACTGATTTCTTTTAGAATTGATTGGTTGGATCTCCTTGCAGTCCAAGGGACTCTAAAGAGTCTTCTCCAACACCACAATTCAAAAGCATCAATTCTTCAGCACTCAGCTTTCTTTATAATTACACTCTCACATCTATACATGACTACTGAAAAATCATAGCTTTGACTAGACGGACCTTTATCAGCAAGGTAATGCCTCTGCTTTTCAATATGCTCTCTAGGTCGGTCATAACTTTTCTTCCAAGGAGCAAGAGTCTTTTAATTTCAGGGCTGCAGTCACCATCTGCAGTGACTTTGGAGTCCCCAAAATATAAAGTTTCTCATTGTTTCCATTATTTCCCCATCTATTTTCCATGAACTGATGAGACATTTTCCGTAATCTTAGTTTTCTGAATGCTAACTTTTAAGACAACTTTTTCACTCCCCGCTTTCACTTTCATCAAGAGGCTGTTTAGTTCTTCTTTGCTTTCTGCCATAAGACTGGTGTCATCTTTATATCTGAGGTTATTGATATTTCTCCCAGCAATCTTAATTCCAGCCTGTGCTTCATCCAGTTGAGCATTTCTCATGATGTACTCTGCATATAAGTTAAATAAGCAGGGTGACAATATGCAAGCTTGACACACTCCTTTCCCAATTTGGAACCAGTCTTTTGTTCCATGTCCAGTTATAACTGTTGCTTCTTGACCTGCATACAGATTTCTCAGGAGGCAGGTCAGGTGGTCTGGTATGCCCATCTCTTTAAGAAGTTTCCAGTTTGTGTGATCCACACATTCAAAGGCTTTGACATAGTCAATAAAGCAGAAATAGATGTTCTTCTGGAACACTCTTGATTTTTCAGTGATCTGACAGATGTTGGTAATTTGATCTCTGGTTCCTCTGCCTTTTCTAAATCCAGATTGAACATCTGGAAGTTCATGGTTCACATACTGTTGAAGCCTGGCTTGGAGAATTTTGAGCATTACTTTGCTAGCAAGTGAGATGAGTGGAATTGTGTAGTAGTTTGAACATTCTTTGGGATTGCCTTTCTTTAGGATTGGAATGAAAACTGACCTTTTCCAGTCCTGTGGCCATTGCTGAATTTTCCAAATTTTCTGGCATATTGAGTGCAGCACTTTCACATCATCTTTTAGGATTTGAAATAGCTCAACTGGAATTCCATCACCTCCACTAGCTCTGTTCATAGTGAGGCTTCCTAAGGCCCACTTAGCCTCACATTCCAGGATGTCTGGCTCTCTGTGAGTAATCATACCATCCTGGTTATCTGAGTGATAAAAATCTTTTTTTGTATAATTCTTCTGTGCATTCTTGCGACCTCTTCTTGATATCTTCAGATTCTGTTATGTCCATATCATTTCTGTCCTTTGCTGTGCCCATCATTACATGAAATGTTCCCTTGGTATCTCTAATTTTCTTGATGAGATCTCTAGACTTTCCCATTCTATTGTTTTCCTCTACTGCTTTGCATTGATCACTGAGGAAGGCTTTCTTATCTCTCCTGGCTATTCTTTGGAACTCTGCATTCAAATGCATATATCTTTCCTTTTCTCCTTTGCCTTTTGCTTCTCTTCTTTTCACAGCTATTTGTGAGGCCTCCCTCAGACAGCCATTTTGCCTTTTTTGCATTTCTTTTTCTTGAGGATGGTCTTGATCACTGCCTCCTGTACAATGTCATGAACAATTGTCCATAGTTCTTTGGTTACTCTATCAAATCTAATCCCTTGAATCTATTTGTCACTTCCACTGTATAATCATGAGGGATTTGATTTAGGTCATAACTGAATGGTCTAGTGGTTTTCCCTACTTTCTTCAATTTAAGTATGAATTTGGCAATAAGGAGTTCATGATCAAAGCCAGGCAGCTCCCGGTCTTGTTTTTGCTGACTTTATAGAACATCTCCATCTTTGGCTGCAAAGAATGTAATCAATCTAATTTTGTATTGACCATCTGGTGATGCCCATGTGTAGAGTCATCTCTTGAGTTGTTGGAAGAGGGTGTTTGCTATGACCAGTGCGTTCTCTTGACAAAACTGTGTTAGCCTTGCCCCTGCTTCATTCCGTACTCCAAGGCCAAATTTCCCTGTTACTCCAGGTGTTTCTTGACTTCCTACTTTTGCATTCCAGTCCCCTATAGTGAAAAGGACTTCTTTTTTGGGTTCTAGAAGGTCTTGTAGGTCTTCACAGAACCATTCAGCTTCAGCTTCTTTAGCATTACTGGTTGGGGCATATGTTTGGATTACTGTGATATTGAATGGTTTACCTTGGAAATGAACATTCAGTCTTTTTTGAGATTGCATCTAAGCATTGCATTTTGGACTCTTGCTGACTATGAGTAGTGTGGGTATTTCTGGTTCAAGCCCTTCTTTATGTTACTGTGGAAATCTTTTATCTGAGATTCTAATTCCTAAATTATCAGAATAATGTAAGCATTTTTTGACAATTCAGAAATTAGAATCTCAAATAACATCTAATCTAAAATTATATTTTTCAAATCTAAAATTATATTTTTCAAATCTAAAATTATATATTTTCTCAACTCTCACTACTACAGTCCATTTCAATATACATCTATTTTTAGAGATGATCTGTAGACCCATATATATTTTCATCTCTTTCCAACTATTTTCAATAAGAAAACCTCCCAATTATTCAAAGCTGTTTTCTTTAATTTCCCTTTTTTACTCACCTGTAGTCAGGACTATATGGCATCTCTCTAATTACATAATTAAAAGATAATAACTGTACTAAAGTTATTAATTCCAAATATTAATAACCATTTGCAAGGAATAGATGACTTACATTTGAGGAGCCTTATACATTTGGAGGCTGCTGAATAAAGTAAGGATCAGGTAAAACTACTGAAGCCAGATTCTGATCTGTACTGAAGAGGTCGCCTCACACTGCTTTGAAGGCCCATGATACATGTGTATCATGTTGGGTAGTATAGTGTCTATCTAGTTTTAGAAGGGCATTTTGAGTCAATTGATGCTCTCTATTTGCCAGTTAGATTGGTCACATTACTTAGCAACATTTTGTTTGATTTAGAGTTAGCAACGTCTTTGCAAGTGATATGAAATGTGTTATACATCATAGTATTTAAGCTATTAAAGACTCCATTAAAGAAGAGTTGTCAATAGAAAATTATATCCCTTATCATTTATCTAAGAAAACTCTAATGAAAGAATCAGTGCATAAGATAAGAATGGTTTTCTTCTACATCTGAAATAAAAACTAATTAAGGTTTTAACCTTTTTTTATCTCTATGATGTGATCTATGAGGTTGCAATAAGGGGCATGTTAATGACATTCTTTACTATAGAGGGTATGGTAAGGTCGAATGGTCATGCGATTTCTCCTCTGAGGCTTTCTGGAATGCTTCAAACTCTTTTAGAGAAAAAATAAAACAAAAAACAAAAAGCCTTTCTCTCTAACTCTTCTGTGTTATTGTGTTTTGTCACCCTAATTAAAACAGTCTCTGCCTCCTTCATCTTCCTCCCAAATGTGATTATTAGAGTCTCTAGGTGGACTGTTTCTAGTTGTTTACCTACAGAATTGTGTTTCACACTTTCTAGCACCTGTGATAATAAAGAAATACCATCATCTCCAGCTCCTGGGAACCTATTACTCTTAAGACAGTTGTGCAGTTGTGGCAATGATTCTCTCTACCAGATGTAGAGCAGGCACGAGATGCATGTCTCACCTCTTCATTCATTCATACGTCTATTCAACAGTCATTGTCGAAAGCCTCCTATGTGTCAGGCACTTTTCAAGGTCTGGAGGATACAAGAGAAAATACAAGTCACCAGCTTTCACAGAGCTTGTATTTTAGAGAAAAGAGACAAATAAAATGAACATAAATCAATCAATAAATAATATCTCTGGGAATGAAAAGTGCTATGAAGAAAAATAAAGCCAGGTAAAGTAATAAAGAGAAATGTAGGAAAGATGTTGCCTTCAATAAATGTGATCAACAGATATCCATTATGTTATGTGACATAGAATGTGTGACTGAAAAAACTAAAATATAATTAGATATCCTTCTGATGACTGTAAATGTTTTGTAATGCTAAGAGATAAGGATATATGAAAAGAATGTACAATTCTGTTCTGAAAAATGATATTTACATTTAGATAATAAAGATATTTGCATGTCTCAAAAGACAAGCAAAAAGAAAATTAACTCAATACAAACTTTTAGATTGGGATTATGGACTCATATCACTTTAAAATTAATGATGATATTATACAAAATTAAGGGAAGCTGCTATTTGGTCGTGTTTTCCTCTCCATCATGAAATCCTTGCCATGGATTATGAACAGATTTCATTAAAATTTAGTTACTAGGCTTCTAAGCTAAGAGAATGATCTTAAAAATTACTTGGAAAGGTTCTGAAGAATATGTGACATATATTTTCTTAGGTAGTCAATTTTGAACTTTCAGTAGACCTGCAATGAAGTCTAAGAATATTTGTAACAATAAAAGAAATTAATTTGCTTAATATTTTATATTAATAAATATGTAAATATTTGATTATATATTTAAATGTTCGGTTATGTAAGTAATATTAAAAAGAATTTGGCCTAACAGAGTGACTAGTCAATCCTCTGACTTTAGTATTTAAGTTATAAGATTTATTTTACTTTGGAAGTACTTGTTACTTAAGGTAAAGAGACATAATGCTTGAGCAAATTAAATATATAAAATTGGTAAATACAGTTTAAATATCTGAAGGAACTTAACAAAGGTACTTAAGCAAACATATATCAATGTTTTTTAAAGATAATTATTAAAATGACTAGTCTTAAAAGCAGAATAATGAAATAAGTACGTTGGAAATGTTAAAAAGTGATTTTAAGAAAACAATAACTTTAATAAATTGAATATTTTTTAAAATTTCTGATTAATCTTTGTATGAAAAAGTGCCCATGTAGGCAAGACAAAACATATTTTTCATTAGAGTGATTTTTAAACAGAAATGACTACACTGGAGAGACTAGCCACAATGGAAAGTTATCTCTAGCAGAAGGAATATTAGGTGCAAAGGCCCTGAGGCAGGAATATCCTTGCTTGATGTTTGTGGCCAAGTATGATTTCTACAATTTTATCCTGCTCCCAGACTAGAGGGTGAAGCCCTAAAGTTAGGTCAGAGTCCAGTATCAATGTGAGGTAGAAGTGGAGTTTTTGCATACTCTCTTCATCTTCCTAACTTCTTGTTGTATAAAATAACAAATGCCCTTATTTTTTAAGCCAATGTGAATTTGCAGTTACATGGTGTCTGCAGGTAAAAATATCTGAACAATTCAAGTTGCTATTTTCATTTCTTCGATTTTCAAATTGCCCAGCAATGAGAGGGCAGTCTCTATTAGGAGGATATGCTACAGAACTTTATTTTCAAGTCGGTTTTAACACACAGGCTAAGTTGTTTTGTAAAGTAAAGTGTTAGAAGCTCAGTCTTATCAGACTCTTTCTGACCCCATGGACTGTACGCCCAGGCTGCTCTGTCCTTGGAATTTCCCAGGCAAGAATGCTGGAGTACATTGCCATTCCGCACTCCAAGGGATTCTCCCGACCCAGGGATGGAACCCAGATCACCTGCTTTGCAGGCAGATTCTTTACCATCTGAACTACTAGGTAAACTTTGATGCTTTATCTGGAGTTAAACTTTGCATAATCACGTATATATACAAATTTTCCCTTCTATTTTACATGCATTGTCTCTCTGAGTTTCATTCAGTCACAGCATGAAGTTGTTATACCCAGTTTATACAGAAGAAAACTGAGACTCAGAGAGGTGAGGGAGGCATGTCTTGAACAGGAGGCAGGTATTCAAGGGCCAATCCCTCTGCTATTTTCATTATAACCAACTGTTAAAAATTGGTCAATGACATAAAACCATGGGCTAATTAAAATTCATTGACAGCTTTGTCTATTTAAAAGCATAATTTTGTGTTGACAGGACCAGGACTTTGTGGGGAGCTGCAAAGACAATGTTTGCCATTTTAGTAGCTAAGTACTGAGATTCAGTTTCCCTAGTACCAAACTGCTGTTGGGTGTAATGTACCTATAAAACTGTTAGCATAGTGCTACCCTACATAATAACCCTTCTGAGTTGCTCTTTAAAAACTTCATGAGGAATCATAAAGGGAATGGCATTTTTTTTTTTTTTAGAATACTCATCAACAAATCAGCCATGCTTCGAAATTACATGGTAAAGTTAAAATCTTAACTTTTTTTTTTTTTACTAATATGCTTAAAACATTCTTCTGTCCTTAAATCTGCTGCTCTCCTTGTTTGCCCGACCTATGACTAACATCTGTGAATATACAGTAATGCAAATATAGTACAAACACTAGTAATGGGACTTTCCAGGTAGCTCAGCAGAAAAGAATCTGCCTGCAAAGCAGGGTATGTGGATTCAGCCCCTGGCTTCAGAAGATCCTCTGAAGGAGAGCATGGCAACTCACTCCAGTATTCTTGCCTAGAGAATCCCATGGACAGAGGAAACGGGCAGCCTACAGTCTATAGGGTCACAAATATTCAGACACAACTGAGGTGACTTAGCACACACACACACACACACACACAATAATACAATTAGAATAGAATGAAGGATTTCATTATATTTTTGAACATGATATCAGAAATGAGGTTTGGCAGTTGAATGAGTTACAAACAAAACAAAAAATAGGATGATAACACAAAACCATTAAGATATCAAGAAATTAAAGCAAGACCTTGAGAAAAATACTTAAACTCACAAAGGCATTTATAAAAATGAATCTACTTATAGCCAAACAGAGAAAGTCCAAATAAAACAAAGAATATCATTGTATCAGAGTATCATCATATATTTTTACAAGAAACATCATGTGATTTATTTTATTTATTATTATAGATAGCACATATTGGCGATTATGAGACATTTTGTTACATAAAAGGTAATTAAATTTATTATAAATTTTAAGGTCTAAGAATATAATTTTTCACAATTCTAGTGAAAATTTGCTTCCTCATTTAAATGATTTTCTTTGCATTAATTGCATCCATTAAATTATCTTTTTAGAACAGAATTTTCTGAAAACAGTATCCTTAAAGGCTGATTCTCAGAGTATAAGAGGAGATTGAAAATGTTAAAGAAAAAAGCATTAAATAGATGGCAAATTAGTCAGTAAGGGAAGCATTTATAGCCTAAGGAGGATCACACAAGCAGTATCACTAACGCTGGTCCTTTCTGTTGCTAAAGAGTGAGTAAAGAGCATTTAATGGCCTGGATGGATTCCCCATTCAAGTCATGGCCTTGGACAGTGGCTTCAGTCAATTATTCAGTTAGTATTTACTGAGCATTCACCTAGTCAGATAGGGAGCTATTGGAGATGGAGTACTGTGGGAAAACTAAAAATCCTCACGGAGCTAGTCATAGGAGAAACAGACAATAAAATGATATTGGTTTATTATGTACTATGTTTACTTCTATTAAGTACCTTGAGAAAAAAGTAGGTTTGTGATATCCAAAACAGATGTGACTGATTGGAAAATTCAGATTTGAACTAGGAAAAAGCTTCAAGGAGACAATGACTTTGGAGTAAAAATACTTGAAAGAAGACTAGGAGATAGACTTGAAGACTTCTAGGAGAAGGGCAATTCAGGCAGAGGGAAGGGCAAGGGCAGTCTTAGTGGCGGAAGCACCCCTAAGGTTTTCAAAGAACTCCTGGAAGTGAATATCAAGGAGAGGTAACAGACAACCAACCTGCTTAAGTCTTGATTCCTTTTCTGCAAAATTAGTATACAGAGGATGCTCTGCTCCTAGTAGTTTTATAGCATTGCAACAGTTATATAACAAAGGCAGTCTACCACGAGCATACATTGATGCCTAAGATTTAAATGCTTGTGTGCTATGTTGCTCAATCCTGTATGATTCTTTGTGACCCCATGGACTGTAGCCTGCCAGACTCCTCTGTCCATGGGATTTTTAGGTGAGAATGTTGGAATGGGTTGCCATTTCCTTCTCCAGAGGATCTTCCTGACCCAGGGATCGAACACACATCTCCTGTGTCTCCTGCATTGCAGGCAGATTCTTTATCCACTAAGCCATCCAGGAAACCTGCTCTATCCCTAAGAGGGCTATAAATATTCCATGAGGTAATTTTACAAAACATTTATCATAATGTCTGGCACGTAGTAAGTGCTTAAAAAATGTTTGTTCTCATTGCTATTCGTGGAAATAGAGCCAAAGGGCTATTTATCCATGTCTGATGAGATTGAACATTTAAATTATTTAACTGATTCCCTTTATTTTGATTCCATGACCACTTGGAAACCATTGGATTATAATTTCATTTCATGTGTGATTCTGCCTCTAAAGAGAATATGCCAGTTTTACTAATATGCTAATGCTAAGTCATTTCAGTCATGTCTGACTAATATAGTGCTCCAAATTAGATGCCTGCATGAGTTACTTTTCTGAAATGACAAATTTTCAACTTTGCCATGAAGAGGCTACCATGAAATTAAAAGATGTTTGCTCCTTGGAATTAACCTGTGACAAACCTAGACAGTGCATTCAAAAGCAGAGATATCACTTTGCAGACAAAGGTCCATATAGTGAAAGCTTTGGTTTTCACAGTAATCATGTGTGGATGTGAGAGTCAGACCATAAAGAAGGCTGAGGACCCAAGAAACTTTCCACTGTGGTGCTAAGACCATATTGTGCTAAGATCATGGCATCAGGTCCTATCACTTCATGGCAAACAGATGGGGAAACAATGGAAGCAGAGACTGTATTTTCTTGGGCTCCAAAATCACTGCAGATGGTGACTACAGCCATGCAAATGAAAGATACTTGCTCCTTGGAAGAAAAGTTATGAACAACCTAGACAGCATTAAAAAGCAGAGACATTACCTTGCCAACAAAGGTCCATCTAGTAAAAGCTATGGTTTTTCCCGTAGTCATGTATGGATGTGAGAGTTGGACTATAAAGTTGAGTGCTGAAGAATTGATGCTTTTGAACTGTGGTGTTGGAGAAGAATCTTGAGAGTCCCTTGGACTGTAAGGAGATCCAACCAGTCAATCCTAAAGGAAATCAGTCCTGAATATTCATTGGAAGGACTGATGTTGAAGCTGAAACTCCAATACTTTGGCCACCTGATGAGAAGAACTGAGTCCTTGGAAAAGACAATGATGTTGAGAAAGACTGAAGGCAGGAGGAGAAGGGGATGACAGAGGATGAGATGGTTGGATGACATCACTGACTCAATGGACATGAGTTTGAGCAAGGTCCAGGAGTTGGTGATGGACAGGAAAGTCTGGCATGCAGCAGTCCATAGGGTCGCAAAGAGTCAGACATGACTGAGTGACTCAATTGAACTAAACTGTGGTGCTGGAAAAGACTCTTGAGAGTCCCATGGACAGCAGGGATATCAAGTCAGTCAATCCTAAAGGAAACCAACCCTGAATATTCATTGGAAGGACTGGTGCTGAAGCTTCAATACTTTGGCCCCCTGAGGCAAAGAGCTGACTTATTGGAAAAGACCCTGATGCTGAGAAAGATTGAGGGCAAAAGAAGGGGTGACAGAGGATGAGATGGTTGGATGGCATCATCAACTCAACAGACAGGAGTTTGAGCAAACTCCAGGAGACAGTGAAAGATGTGGAAGACTGATGTGTTGCAGTCCATGGGATCACTAAGATTTGCATACGACTGAGCAGCTTAACAACAATGACAAGTGGTAAAGAACCTGCCTGCCAATGCAGGAGTAATAAGAGTCTTGAGTTTGATTCTTGGATCATGAAGATCCCCTGGAGGAAGGCATGGCTACCCATTCCCGCATTCTTGCCTGGAGAATCCCAAAGACAGAAGAGCCTGGCAGGCTACAGTCCATAGGGTCACAAAGAGTCGGACATGACTGAAGCAACTTAGCACGCATGTACACACGCATGTACAAGTTACTTTTCTGAATTTACAGATTTGCTACTTTGTCACCAACTGCCAAATTAATGAGTGTTTACGAATGAGAAAATGATCTACTCTGAAACATTTTACTTGCAAAATCAGGTTTCGAATTCAGATCACCAGACTTTCCACCACAGAAAACCCCCTAAGTGAACTCAGCTCAGTGATGCAGCAGTGATACAGGAGACAGTGGCAGCATTCATTCATCTCATCTGCTTTTCTATTTAAATGTTGCAAATGCCTCACCACCATCTACCTTTATTCCACACTGTCACATCTATCATCTCACATCATCCTCTGCATATTTTTGTGAGTGTGCAAAATAGCTGCTACTCCTCCTATTTTATAAACACAGAAAAGAGATTTAGAGAGCTGAAGAGACAGACCTGGGTCCTGAGACCAGTTATTCAGTGCTTCTTCTATTGCAAGAAATAAGAAAACCTGAGGTTTAGCCTCAAATTCTCCCTAAAACAGAAATGTGATGTTGAAATATACTTCCTTTGTGGTTTTCAGTGTTCCAAGGGAGTTATAGGAGTAAATGACCTACAGTATCCTTTCTAATATAAGTATCTTAAAATTTTACTATGGAAATAGTGAAATGAAAAAATGATAGCACATATGGGGAAAATTTCAACCAGATCAGGAATTAACAAAAGAATACAAATATGTTAAACATGAACCTAAACACCTCTGTCATATTTAACTGCGGTGCCGTAGAAAGTCAAGGAGGTAGGAGAAACATTTACATTTGGCAAAGAGAGACTAAGCACATTGACAGAGGCTTATTTTTATATTTTCCCTTTGGAGTTGTTGCTATTATTCAGTTGCTAAGTTGTGTCCACCTCTTTGCAACCTCATGAACTGCAGCACACCAGGCTTCCCTGTCCTTCACCATCTCCCAGAGTTTTCTCAAACTCATGTGCATTGAATCGGTGATGCCATCTAACCATATTTCATGGAAAACTAATAAATTAATAAATATTTATAAAATCAATGTTAGTAAAATCAATAGGCAACCAAAGCCTGGCTAAACATTGCAAAACTGCCTTTAAAAAACCTTTTAAGTTTTCTTTTATAAAATTACATGTTCTGAGGTGCATAATCAGGCATATTTTTTAATTAGTCACTTCAGAGGCCCTGTCCTCTTAAGATACTACCATGAACTCCACAAAGGTCTATTTGTGTTGGAGGCTTCTGTCTATTATCTCTTGGTTCACTGATCTGTGTTTTTATCGGTCATATTGGGGAGGTCTTGAGGGCTTTGGTAGTCCAAGTCCCCTAGCGATTTTCTACACTGTCATCATAAAATCAAACTGTGCTGCCTCACACAGAATTGTTCTCACTAGTGCAATGAAGTGCAAGAAAAGGAAGACAGTCAGCTCACCCCAACGTATCTTGCAGAACACGTTCTGAAAAATTTTCTGTCTGGTTTTCTTAATTCTTCTAATGAGCTCACACTGGCCATTTGGATACAATAGAGAGTTCAAGAAATTACACTTTTCTAGCTCCTCCCTATGCTGATACTTCAGTTAAATGCATGCATTTGGGGCAAGATAATTGAAATGATAACAAGTTAAATGCCTCTGTTTCAAGCCAACATAGGAAAAATCTTCAGTGTTCTATGCATCAAAATGTCCTTTTTCACAGCAGGTATATTACTGCACATAAAATCAGGTTAGGACCCTCTTATTGTGATTGGCAGAGGGAGAAGAGATGATCGTTCATTCCTTGGAGAACATATACTTCTATATCAGCACATAAAACAACCTTGTTTTTTGGTAGCAGGCTTTTAGTTACATCCCAGTGAGAGAGTGACTTACATTGATTATTTACTGGAAGAATGCTGAGAGTATAAAAGGATGTGATTCACCCCACTACAAAGAATGACAACATTAATGCCTATTTGTGCTAGCATTTGAAGATTTCCTCCCTCCCCTTCCTAGGATGCAAGATTCATTAATGATTCATTGAAAGATTCTTGACTTTGGATAATCAAGATAGATTTAAAACATTCATTTAATAAATGAGGCTATGGAAGACACAGAAACTAAATTAGTCACATCACTGGATTTCATCGCTCCATCTACATCTGTGGTTTGCTGAGGATATAAGCTTAAGTTTGTTACAACTTATCATATATTACTTTAATATTTTCCCTATGACTATCCATAGTTGTTATTACCACCTGCAATTCTTCATTGCTCCACTTGTTCTTCAAATAAGTGAAAGTTATTTTCCATCAAATTTCAACTGAAATGGGTCACTAGTAAGTTAAGGGGAAAAAAATGAAGAAAAACAGGCACACCGAAGTAAAGTAAATAAAATACATTTGTCTAATAATTTATTTTTCATAACAATAAATAAAGGAAATAGGAAAACAGTAAATAAGAGAATAGGAAAATAGTTAAACAGTTGGATTAAATTAGGACTAGAAATTCAGTGTTGATAATAATTCAGATGCTTCTATTTAAATCTATTTTCAGTACTTACAGAACTACAAAAAGGACAGATTTCAGTGTCCACTGTAATGTCAACTCACAGAAGGAACTCAACCGAAATGAACATTTGGCATCAGCTTGTATTCTCTTCTAGTGTGAGGACGTTGATGTGTTCATTGGAAATGCCACTAGAGAAAAGGGAATAGAATTACAGAATCACAGAATTCACAGTATTACTGTATTTAGAGTTGATGGAAATATACTTGGAATACTGTCATAAAAAGGTGAGATGTGTAATTATTTGGTTAAGCAAAGAAAAATACAACTGAATACCATGATTCTTCTGGATTTCAATACTTAAGTCGATTTATTTGTACCAAGAGGAAAATAATGATATTTTATATCAAGACTTCTTAAATCTTTAGAGTCAAGCTCTATCATTGTTTGCTTGTTATTAAAAGAACACTCTCTTCTGCAAGAATAGCAATTTGTAAAGTTGACTACAAATTCTCAGAAAACTAAACATGCTTGTTTTAGATATTTACAATTTCTTTTATACTGTTCATGGGATTATCAAGGCAAGAACACTGAAGTTGTTTGCCATTCCTTTATCCAGTGGACCATGTTACATTTCATGCAAAGATGGGCATAATAAAGGACAGAAATGGTATGGAACTAACAGAAGTAGAAGATATTAAGAAGAGGTGGCAAGAATAAACAGAAAAACTATATCAAAAAAAAAAAAAAAAGACCATCATGACCCAGATAACAACAATGGTGTGATCACTCACCTAAAATCAGACATCCTGGAATGTGAAGTCAAGTGGACCTTAGGAAGCATTACTATGAACAAAGCTAGTGGAGGTGATGGAATTCCAGTTGAGCTATTTCAAATCCTAAAAGATCATACTGTGAAAGTGCTACAATCAATATGCCAGAAAAGTTGGAAAACTCAGCAATGGCCACAGGACTGGAAAAGGTCAGTTTTCATTCCAATTCCAAAGAAAAGCAATGCCAAAGAATGTTCAGACTACCACACAATTACACTCATCTCACACGCTAGCAAAGTAATGCTCAAAATTCTCCAAGCCAGGCTTCAACAGTATGTGAACTGTGAACTTCCAGATGTCCAAACTGGATTTAGAAAAGGCAGAGGAACCAGAAATCAAATTACCAACATCTGCTGAATCATTGAAAAAGCAAGAGTTCCTTAAAAACATCTATTTCTGCTTTATTGACTACACCAAAGCCTTTGACTCTATGGATCACAACAAGCTGTGGAAATCTCTGAAAGAGATGGGAATACCAGACCACCAGACCTTCCTCCTGAGAAATCTGTATGCAGGTCAGGCAAATAACAGTTAGAACTGGACATGGAATGACAGACTGGTTCCCAATAGGGAAGGGAGTCACCCTGCTTATTTAACTTCTATGCAGAGTACATCATGAGAAACGCTGGGCTGGATGAAGCACAAGCTGGAATCAAGATTGCCAGGAGAAATATCAATAACCTCAGATATGCAGATGACACCAGTCTTATGGCAGAAAGTGAAGAGGAACTAAAGAGCCTCTTGATGAAAGTGAAAGAGGAGAGTGAAAAAGTTGTCTTAAGACTCAACTTTCAGAAAACTAAGATCATAGCATCTGGTCCCACCACCTCATGACAAATAGATGGGGAAACCATGGAAACAGTGACCATTTGGGGGGAGTGGGCTCCAAAATCACTGCAGATGGTGACTGCAGTCATGAAATTGAAAGACACTTGCTCCTTGGAAGAAAAGTTATGGCCAACTTAGATAGCATATTAAAAAAACAGAGACATTACCTTGCCAACAAAGGTCCATCTAGTCAAAGCTATGGTTTTTCAGCAGTCATGTATGGATGTGAGAGTTGGACTGTAAAGAAAGCTGAGCACCAAAGAATCGATGCTTTTGAACTGTGGTGTTGGAGAAGTCTCTTGAGAGTCCCTTGGACTGCAAGGAGATCCAACCAGTCCATCCTAAAGGAAATCAGTCCTGAACATTTGTTGGAAGGCTGATTTTCAAGCTGAAACTCCAGTACTTTGGCCACCTGATGAGAAGAACTGAGTCCTTGGAAAAGACCCTGATGTTGGGGAAGATTGAAGGTGGGAGGAGAAGGGGACGACAGAGGGTGAGATGATTGGATGGCATCACTGACTCAATGGAACTGAGTTTGAGTAAGCTCCAGGAAATGGTGATGGGCAGGGAAGCCTGGTGTGCTTCGGTTCATGGGATCGCAAAGAGTTTGACACAGATGCACAACTGAGCTGAACTGAATTTCTTTCAGGCATCTCAAGAATCATAAAAAATGAAATTAGGATTTGCCATTCTTTGAGACATTTTAAAAAATTCATACCAAAGACGAAAAGCTAATTCTATTTTACTGGATTATCACTCCAATAGTCTCTTGCTTTCCGTTGCAAATTTGCTTGGAATCACTAGGTAGTGGCTTCTAGACCCTATGCTTTCCTGGTCTCCTAGGGAGACCATGTTTGGAAGACTGAAGTAAACTAATCCGGGTTTTCTTGTCCTTAAAAGCCTCTATTTACAAACCACAAGCCTAAAGGGAGTGGAATCAACTAAGGAGAAATATGTGCTGCAAAGGGAGCTTTAGCTCATGTTCTGGTCATTTAGACAAGATTTATTGCCACCATTGATTTACACTGTGTATTGTAGTTAAGATAGTAATTGCTACATTACAGTTTATGGTATCTCTAGTACCTCTGAGTGATGTTCTTTTTAAAACAGAACTGTACACTAATAATGAATTGGGTCATTACCATTTTTGTTGTATATTACTTTTTACAAAGTATTATTTTTTTAACAAAATGCAGTCATTTTCCCCAGAATTTTAATAACCCAGATCCCTCTATAAAATCATTTCATAGAGACACTTAAAGTTTATATTCGAAACAGCATTTGATCTTGGTATGTACCAAGTGTTATATATGCCACAGGAAAGTCAAAAATTAACAAAACATGACTCCTATCCTCAAAGAGTTTATAGTCTCTTTGAATATAAATACAGATAAATAACCCTGTAGTTACATTATAATGTGATATTAAAAGTAAGTGCAGTGTCCTAGAGAATGAATAGGAGCTTCAAACAGAGTTACGAATTGATCACAGAGGACTTCTGAGAGGGTTTATGGATAGGAATGCAGAGGCGTGAAGAATATTCCTGAAGCATGGAAGGACTTACACAAGGGTGTGGAAGGAATAAGGAGTGTGGCCTTTTGAGGAATAACAAGCTGTTTTGCCTAACTGGCACCTAGAACTTGATCATAATAGCACCATTAAATGAGGTTAGACTGTTACGAGGGACCCAGATCTTAAGGGGTTAAAACTTTATACAGAGAGTAATGGGCACCACTAAAGGGTTTTGAGTCAGGCACATCTTCTGCACCACTGAAGATCCATTTAGACAGATCTGTCTCTGGGACCGCTAGCCATTTTTTTTCCAACCCAACTGCTTACTTCAGAGACCAACTCTGCATGGGTTTAAAACAGCAGCTTTATGCAGGGTCACATGAACATATCCAGTTTCCAGCCTGCGCTATGTGCTTCCAGTCTCACACACCAGGGCTTCCCATTGCAATCGGAGCATGACATTTCACAGGACCTGCCTGCTGCCTCTGCATGTGTGACCTAGGAAGGTGGGGAAGTTTCGAGTGATCCTGAAAGAGCAAGAGTATAAATTGATGCATCAGTCCAGGTATCTAAATATGCTAAATGTTAAGAATTGAAAAATCAATGTAACAAGCTGTTAAAGAAAATATGATCCATCATTCTGCCCATAATAGAAATCTAAAAGGTCAGTTTGAAACTAAAAGCTTCAGAATCTGTAGCTTCATGTATCAGTTATCTTTTTCTTTCAAAACAAATTACACCCCCCTCCCAAATTTTCCAACATAAAATATAATCATTTATTATATCACATTATGAATAAGAATTTCAGAAGCACCTTTGTTGTGTGGTTCTGACTCAAGGTGTCTCATGAGGTTGTACTGAAGATGTCTGCTAAGGAGCAATCATCTGAAATCTTGACTGGGGCTGGAGGATTCACTTTCTTTCTTTCTTTCTTTTTAAGGCTTTTGATTCTTATTGCCACACTGCCCTATGAAGAGTTCTCAGATTTTATATCCCTACCATCAGTGATATATGTTTCCTCTCACTGTTTGGACTACCAATTGCTTTTTGCTTGTTTATTGAAGTATAGTTGATGTATGTGTATATTTACAATCTATATTTTTTGTATTAGTTTTACATGTATAGCACAATGATTCAATTTATATGTGTGTGTGTATGTGTGTGTGTGTATGTATATACACATATATATACTTTTTCAGATTCTTTTCCCTTATAAATTATAATAAAATGCTGAGTATAGTTCCATGTGCATACAGCAGGTCCTTGCTGGTTATCTATTTCATATATAGTATTATGCATATGTTAATCCCAAACACCTGATTTATCCCCCTCTCCTTTCTGCTTTGATAACCATATATTTGTTTTCTATATCTGTGGCTCTATTTCTGTTTTGCATATAAGTTCATCTATTCATTTCTTTTTTTTTTCTTTAGATGTCACATAGAAGTGATATCATATGATATTTGTCTTTCTCTCTGGTTTATTTTACTTAGTATGGTAATCTCTGGGTCCAATCATGTTGCTGCAAATGGTATTATCTTATTAATTTCATTCTTTGTTTTGGCTAAGTAATACTCCATTGTGTGTGTATATATGTGTGTGTGTGTATATATATATATATACATGTGTGTACATATATATGTATGTGTATATATATATATGTATATATATACACTTCATATTTTTTATTCATTCATCTCTCAATGGCCACTTTCAAAATGGCTCACTTTCATGGCTGTTACAGAGGCTTCAATTTCTTGCTGATTTTTAGGAAAAAGCCACAGTTCTTTGCCATAAAGATGTCTCTATAGGGCTACTTCAGTGTCCTTACAACATGGCAGCTGGCTTCTCCCAGAGCAAATGGTCCAAGTAAAGGAGCTAGGATGAAGCTGCAGTGTGTTTTATGTATTGATCTTAGAAGCCACTCACCATCACATCTACCACATTCTATTGATTAAAAGTGAGTTACTAAATCCAAGCCACATTGAAGGAAAGGGGATAGGCTCTACCTTTTGAATGGAGAAATATCACATTATTTGTGGATTTTTGATAATGACATAGAAGACTTTGTTCATGGTCATAAATCCACTCCCTTTCTCCATCTACCACTGGCATGGTCCTTCACCATGAAAGGCTTCGTGTGTACCTATATAAACAACCAAATCACACATTCAAGACTGGGTCACAAACACACTCCACCCTCAGCTGCTTCCTGGCCAATTCTCAGGCTTAAAAGTGAAAATACTGTCAGGACTTCCCTGATGGCTGTGTGGTTAAGACCTCATGCTTCCACTCCAGGGGGCATGGGTTTTTATCCCTGGACAAGTAGCTTAAATTCCACATGCTGTGTGGTATGACTGGGGAAAAAACAAAACAAGGAAAGAAATTAAGAAACTATCTTGTGACCCAGGAAAGCCTTGGAAGAATTCTTAAAGCTCCTGGGGCAGAGAGTTCTGGAATTCTAGGTACTCAGTGTGTGGTCTAAAAAGACAGTCTTGCATTCTGTGAGGTCAAGCATTCTGTTTGAGCAAGCGTCCCAGGTTCTTTGTATTCCTAAACTTGTGCATGAATGTGCAGCCACAAAAGAATGAAAATAATATGGAATTGTATAAAATTCAGAGCCCAGAATAGGGCCATTATGTTTTAACTAAGAGGATGAGATGGTTGGATGGCATCACTGACTCAATTGAAATGCGTTTGGGTAAACTCCGGGAGTTGGTGATGGACAGGGAGACCTGGCGTGCTGCAGTCCATGGGGTCGCAAAGAGTCAGACACTGAACTGAACTGAACTGAAGAGTCATACTGGGAATAACTTTTGACCAATGGAATAGAGAGATGAAAGACAAATTTTCCCCACTCATTTCCCTAGACAAATGGCTCTGAAATCCATAAATAATACAGCCTCTGAAATTCAGAAGTTAAACAGACACTAAGATGCTTGCTATTAAGTGGCAGCTAGCTTTTATACACACATTGACTGTCTTTTTTTTTTTTTTCTCACTTCAATCTTCTTTTTCCTAACTTAAGCTTGCCTACGGTTGCATTTCCTAACATTATTATAGCAGATATTTTTGCCTCAGGCTCTACTTTCTGAGGCCCCAAGGTAAACAAATTTTAGGCAAAGAATATCATAATCACATTTGTTTCCTGATGAGTAAAAGCATTCATTCAGCCATTCAGCAAATATTTCCCGAGTACCTTGTAGGATAAAGGCAATGTGCAAGGCACTAAAGATAAATAAACAAGGCAGATATGGCCTTAGCTTCATGAAGTATATAAGATCAGGGGGGAACAGAGCGGTTAACTGTCAGTCATGATAGAATGTGGTGTATGCTACAGTGGAAAAGTGCAAGACTCTACTGGAAGCATAAGGACACCTAACCTGCATTTCTAGGCCAGTAACAAGTTTCCCAGAGGAAATAAGAAAATCTCTTGATTGTAAAGCCTGATAATTAGTGACTGTTTTCTTTCATCTCCCAACTAATCCCCCTGTTTCTTGTCCACTGATATTTACCTTTTGTTACCTCTTCCAATGTGCCAAGCTCTCTATTGCCCTTATTTTTTCTTTGATCTGAAATATGTTTGTGTCACCCCCAACACCTATTGAATAATTTCGGCTCCTCTCTTTTGTTGCTAAAGTGTAGATAGAAGATCATAGAACAGATCCATGGACAGAGGCCATGCGATAGAGGAAGTTGTGTGCCAGCATAAAGAGTTTGGACCAGAAGGGTGAATGAAATTTTAAGACTAGATTTGCACTTTGGAAAGCCTTCTGGTTGCAGTATAGTGGAAGGAATGTAATGAGATTAGCCTGGAGGCAGATAGAGCCGTTGAGAAAGAACAATAGGCAAGATGAGAGGTTATGTTTTTGGATGACGATTCAGGTAGCAGGAAAGTGAGAACTGAAGATATTCGAGAAAGAGTATGATGGTTTCAACTACAGGAGGAATAGTTGAAATAAAGGAGGAAAAGTGAAGGTTGAAAAAAAGGCTAATAGTCACACTCTGTTTCTGCCTTAAGATGTTGGGCAGTTAGATGTGGTTTACAGTGTCATATAAAATAATTTTGCTAGCTAAATCTGATATTTCTGAGGTAGGGAACACAGAAAACAGAACAAGAAAAATACTGAAAGGAGCTGGTAATTATGTCTACCTCAATTCTAAGATGTAAAGATCCCTAAGAACTGAATTCAGATTAGAAAACTTAGAGTTTGTGGTTCTAATCTCTCATCTCCCTGAGTTTTAGTTACCTAAGGACAAAATAAGTCAATGAAAATTAAATATGGCCTCTTCTTAACTTATGGAATAGTATAATGTTGTGCTCATAACACAACACAATACTATTCACTTATGTGAATAGTGTAATATAATAGTAAGGTTCCCTATGAAAAGCAGTGAAGACCTAAAACCAAAAAATGGAGCAGCTTCTTATCACCTTTTAACTCCCTGGTCATTCTCCCCACCTGCTGCAAGTGTAGGCCTTAGAATCCACTTGCATTGAATTAGATCTACAGAGAAAAATACTTACCCTTTCAGTGGCAAGGAAAATGAGCTCTATTGCTGGAAAGACACACAAACAAGAAGACAGGCAGACAGATATACACGTGCTTATCCAGAATCAGATTTTTACTATAAAAAATCACCATAGTCATGCTGTAGATACTACTTTAAAGAAGAAAAAGGACTGGAAGAAGAGGACTTTTGTGGCCAACGAGATGGTGTCCAAACTAAAATTAACAAAGCAGAGAACACTAGACAGATTTGGTAAGAGTAGCCTTGGCAGGACTCAAGGTCTGGCTTAGAGAGCAGACAGGTGTCACCACAGTGCCAAAGCTGAGTTGTAAATGGGGGTGTCATTCACTGAGAGATTTAACACAAGAGGAGAAGTTTGGGATTGAAGACTAGAAGTCAGTTCTTACGGGACGTGATGAATATAAGGTGCATCAGTGACAGGCAAATGAAGATACCCAGGTAAATGCTGTGTAATCGTGAACATGGGTGTTTGTGTGTACGTGTGTGTGAGTGTGTAGTCTAGAGTATGTGTACATACATAAAACATTCATCAGAAGATATCTATCGACCTATGTACAGAGAAAGAGATGTCGAGTGAATGAGATAGGTCAAGAGATACATCTTGAAGAGTAGAAGACATTGTAAATTAGCATTGAATCAAATAGAATATTGAAACTTATTCCTCCATTTCTGCCTCTAGTGTAGAATCTGTTCAAACTGAAACTTGATTCCTTGGCCTTTAAAAAAGATATGAAAGGGCACACTTATGGCCAGCGAAGCAGAAGCAAAATCAAAATCTTCCCTTCCTTCCTTCCACTATAATGCCCAGAGCTTGCATACTGAAACGTGGATTTCAGGACAAAGCACACAAAAAAACAAAAAGGAACATTGAGAAAGTGCATCAACCTTGTTCTGGCTCCCTCTTTCACTATTATTATTATGTAATAATAATAATAACACAATAGCAAAACAACATACTCCTGTTACTAAAGCCACTGTACCCAAAATGTTTGTAAGAGGATACATTCCTAACTGATATAGAGAATTGCTAAAAAGAAAAAATGATTGAAGCCCTAGGAATAGATGAAATTACCCAGAGAGAGTCATAGAGTAAGATAAGAAGAGGATCTAAAGCATAATCCTGTAGGAACCAATACTTAAGAAAGAGCAGTCTAAATATATATGTAAAGAACTAAACAGAAGAAGGAAGAAGATAGTAGAAAGTGATACAGCTGAATCCCAGGGAAGCAGGACATGAACTGGGGAAGAGCCAAGTGGTGAAGAGAGCTTGAGAAAGGAAATTCAAAGGATCATCTCAATGTGTGAGTTAGTAGTCCACTGGTGACCTTGTAAAGAGCAATTCCAGTGAAATACAGGCAGTGGGAAGCCACTTCACAGTAGTTTAACATATATGAATGGATGGTTAAGAAACAGAGAAAAAGCATTCACATCCCTTTCAAACATTTTTCTTTGAAGAGGAGAAGGAAGTCACCTGTTGGGCCCTGAGAGCTGTTGAGGACTGTAGGTCTGTCATTGCTATCAGCCATGGTATCACTTACTCACTTACTGTTTATCTGAAGATGTCTTAGCACTAATGATGGAATTATGAAAGATGAGATACCTCTTCTATTAGACAAGGAAGGATGTTAGTTTCAGGTGTATAGCAAAGTGGATCAGCTAGATATATCTTTTCCCATATAGGCTATTACAGAGTATTAAGTAGAGCCCCCTGCACTATACAGTAGGTCCTTATTAGTTATCTCTTTTATATATACTGGTGTGTTTATGTCAATCCTAATCTCCCATGTATTCTTCCCGCCACTTCCCTCCTGGTAATCATAAATTTGCTTTTTACATCTGTAACTCTATTTCTGTTTTGAGATAAGTTCACTGATACCCTTTGTAAATCAATTATACTCCAATAAAAACAAAAATAAATAAAATTTTTAGAAGGAGAGGAAAGGATGCTATTGATGTTGCTTTGCTCTAAGATGCCATAGGAACCTGAAGATCTTCTTTTGTTTAAGATGTAAAGGTGAGGACATCTGAAAAGAATACTGAAAAAGTTGGAGAGAGAAGTTGTATAAAAATTGAGATTTGAAAGAGAATCTTGTAAAAAAAAAAAAAAAGCTACTAGGAATGGGAATGGGAATTTCTGCACATAGTTGAGAAGCTGATCAAAATTAGAGAGCATCTAACAGCAGCTCTCTATATAATCACAAATTTTTCTCTATCAGCAAATACTCACTATCCTAAATATGGTGAAGGGGTGGTTGGACCCATCTGAGTTATTGTTCTGCATTGTTGACTGGATGGAAGTGCACACTAGGAGCAGTAATGTTTAGAACATTACAAGAAAGTAGTAGTTGTTGTGATGGAATATACTATAGTGATTAAATTGGAGAAGAAGGACTAATAAGAGATGTGGATGACAATAGAGAAAAGTTGAGAGATGATGCTCTGTGAGTCACAATGGGTTTAAAGAACAGATGCAGTGGAATGAAAGCTAGTGAGAAAATAGGGTATATAAAAGTAGAAAGGAGAGCATTTTTAGTGTGAAAAATGACTTAGTGTTGTTGTTGTTGTTTTTTAAAGAAGAAAAGAAGTATCTTCATAACAGTCCTGAAACAAGGCTATGGATGTCCAGGGACTGAGCAAAACTTTCCCCTGCTTTCTATTCATAATTAATTGAAAATTTGTTATGTGGTTTTTTAAAAAGCTAACTAAAAGTGAGATTTGCACTATATCTAGATTGTTCTTATTGATACACACAAACAATAAAAGAAATTATTTCCCAAAAGTGCTTAGCTACTAACTTACTAGTAATATTCCACAGGTTTTTAGGTAAGATACCTACTTTTGATTAAATGATTACTTCTCAAATTGACTTGCAGATTTGCATAGATTCACATTAAACGTTCATGAACAACCAAGTGTTGGCTATGAATAGCCTTGAAATAGCTTATTTGGCATCTCATAGGAAAAACTGTCTGATGATTTTTGACTTGGATGTTTTATTGTCATGAAAGACAGCACCAGAGAACTGTCTGCCAAGTCCTTGGTTTCCTCCAACACTTCCTTCTAATTACTGATAAGCATAGTCAAATAGAGAAGCAATTTGAGCCCAGCAAGATTGTTACTTCTTCTATCAAACCAGGTTCACTTAGGAATAATTGCAGTTCTGACAGCTGCTATAGCTTACCTTCACCCCCTGCAGTGACCTCTCAGCATCTAGCTTCTCCAGCATTACCAAAATATATTATACTTCAATGAGAAAAAAATCATTGATTTGTGAAAATATAGCCATTCTAAGCTTGTTTGAAAGCCACGCAATCCTTTTCACCCATTACACACCTAGTCTTTTATCAATGCAGCCACGTCAAGACCTACAAATTATCTGTCAAGGAGGGAAATCCACAGGATATGCCTCCCTGATTGTTTTTCTGCTTCTATTGCTTTGGAAATTCACAGACTGAAAGCGAGCCCCTTGTGTGCATCCTATACCTAAAAACCAGTCACTCTTTCCACAAAGAGGCTAAAGGGATTGGTACTGTGGCTTGTGTCATAGTAGTTTGGCAAAAAATTCAACAAATATTTCCTGGCCAGTTAAGCCCAATTTTGAAGATTTTATCCACTTTCTGTGGATATTAGATTATGTTTCCAACTAAGGATTAAGCTTGAGACATCCAACACTCCTAATTTCACCGAAAATAGTATTAAATTGGCAAGTGCTCTGATGCAAAGAGGCTAAAGTGTGGAATCTAATTATTTATTGTTGTTTACTTGCTAAGTTGTGTCAGACTCTTTGTGACCTGTAGACCGTAGACCACCAGGCTCCTCTATCCATGGGATTTCCCAAGCAAGAATACTGGAGTGGGTTGCCATTTCCTTCTCCAGGGGATCTTCCTGACCCAGGGATTGAACCTGAGTCTCCTGCTTGGCAGGTGGATTCTTTTCCACTGAGCCACCTGGAAAGCCATAGTATTTGCATTACATAGTAAATGTCTATACTGTAGCAGCAATGTTTTATCTACAGTGGCATATATTGCAAATAAATTCACCTGCTTTTATCAGAGATTTTAAGGTGTTCTTAAGTGAGAACAAGTTTAAAATAGTTTAATTATATGTCTGATTTGATGCTTGAAAATTCTATTCTTTTAATAGTATCATACTATTGGGGTCCCCCTTTATTTTTGCCACTTCTCACTGGTGCTATTTTTATTAATTTGCTGTATTAGGTGCTTAGTAGCCTTATCAAAGAATGTTTATTTGAATTTCTTCTCCTGAAGTTCATTAAAAGAAATTATTTAGTACATTTATTAAAATTTAGTTAAAAATACAAAAATTATTTTTAAAATATAATAACAACTTATGAGAAAGACATCTTTAAAACCATAGCTGTTCACTGACTTTTTATTCTAAACAATCTATGAGACAGCATTTTTACAACATCAAAGGAATGCATTAAATGAGTCAATTCTTCTGTCTGGTGTAAGGGAGAACTTCTTTTTAATCAAGCATATGTAACCATGTTAGTAGTTCAGTTCAGTTCAGTTCAGTCACTTAGTTGTGTCCGACTCTTGTATGCAAACCCATGGACTGCAGCATGCCAGGCCTCCCTGTCCATCAAAAACTCCCGGAGCTCACCCAAACTCATGTCCACTGAGTTAGTGATGCCATCCAACCATCCCATCCTCTGCCGTCCCCTTCTCCTCCTGCCCTCAATCTTTCCCAGCATCTGGGTCTTTTCCAATGAGTCAGCAGTTTAGTAGTCAGTATGCAGTAGTGAGGGAGGAAAGGAACAGGCCGAGCTGACTCCATCTTGAAAAAGAAGGAAACTCCACCTCGCCCTTTCAGTGAGATGTGCCTGTTAGACATGAGGACAACATACCTACGGCCAAACTGGCCTCCTGGACTGATAAACACCAGATTCCATACCAAGATTTCCCGTCGCCGAAAAGAATGTAATAATCCCCTGTGTAGTGAATCCCCTCTGTAATCTTTAGGGCACCCATTGGTGTAGGTAAAAATGTATAACCAGCTGACACTGCTGATTATGAATCATGGCTGTAACCTGATTGTATCTCTATTTAACACGTTCTAGGCTAGGTTTAAGGGATTTGGGGATGTGAGCTTGAGCATGTACACTTAGGTATATAAGGTTTTCACAAAAGTTGGTCAGGGTCCTTGGCCAAGAGGAGACTCTGCCTGGGGCCCACCGCTGTAATAAACTGCACTCCACTGTCTGCATTGTCCTTCTGAGTGAGTTTGTTTCCCAGAATGCGTGCCTACAACAGTAGCAGTAGTGCTAGCCCCTCAGTCCTGTTTTGACTGTGACTCCGTGGACTTTATGTAGCTCTCCAGGCTCCTCTGTCTGTGGAATACTCCAGGCAAGAATACTGGAGTGGGGAGCCATTCCCTTTTCCAAGGGATCTTCCCAAACCCAGATCTCATGCATCTCAGGCAGATTCATTACTAGCTGTGCCAACAGGAAGCCCAGCACGACCATATTATATGTATTTGAAAAAATAGAAAGTTGTTTTAATACCTATAAGAAAAAAAAACATTTTATTTTACCTTTATAGGGATCAGTACAAAATCCTCATTTCCTGAAAATCTAAAAACTAAAATAGTAAAAGTTAAAAATCTCTATCAACCTAAATGAAGGAAAGAATAGCTCCTCCCCTAGCCCTTTTGTTTGAGGTACTTTGCAAAACAAATAAATAAAGCCTAAGCTCATTGTCTTTGTCTTTTCAGCCTCACTGCACCTGTGGAGATAACACAGAGCTTTCAATCAATACTCTCCCAAATTCCAGGAACAATCACTTTATTCTCAAGGGTCTGTAAGCGGGGTGAAAGGGCTTTAAGCTTTCCCACTCACAACTGTGATGTGAATTCATAAAGCTTACATCTGTTACAGTTGTGACTGAGCTTGCTCTGTTTATCAATTACCCATTTTAAAGATGCAAACTAGAAGACAACATGATGTAAACAAAATAACACAAATGAATTAGCCAGTTTACCTAAATCTTTCCCTGGGAAAATGCACACGAAGGAAATAACCTGCACAGACTGATTGCTTTTAACTTTACATCATTATAGTACTCTGTGTAACCAATGAAAATGAATTAAAACTGTAGCTGTAGTACATTAAGAAGTGCTCTCAAATTGTGTATATCAGTGGTTTGATGCATCTCTAGAGGAAGCATATACCACATGAAAATATTCTCATTTCTCAGAAAGGTAAAGTAGCATATTCCCAATTTTTTCATTTTGCAGAAAAATGAAATATTTTTTCCTCTTTTTTCAAAGCAAGGAAAGCTCAAACAACATTTTTCTCAAAATGAAATAGTTAAAGGCCCTTGTAAATCTTACCTCTGCATTAGAAAAGAATTGGTATGAATCAGACATCAGCTATTTTAAGTGACTCTATGTATTATAACATCTATATGAACTTTACATTTTGGCCCAGTTTTAAAAAAAAAAAAAAATCAATATTATAATACAATTTTTTCAGTTCAGTTCAGTTCAGTCACTCAGTCATGTCAGACTCTTTGCGACCCCATGGACTGCAACATGCCAGGCTCCCCAGTCCATCCCCAACTCCCAGAGGTTGCTCAGACTCATGTCCACTGAGTCACTGATGCCATCCAACTGCTCATCCTCTGCCGTCCCCTTCTCCTCCTGACTTCAATCTTTCCCAGCATCAGGGTCTTTTCCAATGAGTCAGTTCTCCTCATCAGGTGGCCAATGTATTGGAGTTTCAGCTTCAGCATCAGTTCTTCCAATGAATATTCAGGACTGATTTCCTTTAGGACGGACTGGTGGGATTTCCTTACAGCCCAAGGGGCTCTCAAGAGTCTACTCCAACACCACAGCTTAAAAGCATCAATTCTTCAGCGCTCAGCTTTCTTTATAGTCCAACTGTCACACTCATCCATGACTACTGGAGAAACAATAGCCTTGACCTTTGTTGGCAAAGTAATGTCTCTGCTTTTTAGCATGCATCAGAGGACAGAAACAGTGCAACCATAATCACAGAAAACTAGCCAATCTAATCACATGAACCACAATCTTGACTAACTCAATGAAACTAAGTCATGCCATGTGGGGACACCCAAGACAGACGGGTCATGGTGGAGAGGTCTGACAGAATGTGGTACACTGGAGAAGGGAATGGAAAACCACTTCAGTATTCTTGTCTTGAGAACCCCATGAACAGTATGAGAAGGCAAAATGATAGGATACTGAAAGAGGAACTCCCCAGGTCGGTAGGTGCCCAATATGCTACTGGAGATCAGTGGAGAAATAACTCCAGAAAGAATGAAGGGATGGAGCCAGAGCAAAAACAATACCCAGTTGTGGATGGGACTGGTGATGGAAGCAAGGTCCAATGCTGTAAAGAGCAATACTGCATAGGAACCTGGAATGTTAGGTCCATGAATCAAGGCAAATTGGAAGTGGTCAAACTTCCAATGGAGATGGCAAGAGTGAGCATCAACATTATAGGAATCAGCAGACTAAAATGGACTGGAATGGGTGAATTTAGCTCAGATGACCATTATATCTACTACTGTGGCAGGAATCCCTTAGAAGAAATGGAGTAACCATCATGGTCAACAGAAGAGTCCAAAATGCAGTGCTTGGGTGCAATCTCAAAAATGACAGAATGATCTCTGCTCATTTCCAAGGCAAACCATTCAATATCATGGTAATCCAAGCCTACATCACAACCAGTAACACTGAAGAAGCTGAAGTTGAATGGATCTATGAGACCTACAAGACCTTCTAGAGCTAATACCCAAAAAAGATGTCCTTCTCATTATAGGGGACTGGAATGCAAAAGTAGGAAGTCAAGAAATACCTGGAGTAACAGGGAAATTTGGCCTTAGAGTACGGAATGAAGCAGGGCAAAGGCTGAGTTTTGCCAAGAGAACGCACTGGTCATAGCAAACACCCTCTTCCAACAACACAAGAGAAGACTCTACATGTGGACATCACCAAATGGTCAACACCGAAAACAGATTGATTATATTCTTTGCAGCCAAAGATGGAGAAACTCTATACAGTCAGCAAAAACAAGACCGGGAGCTGACTGTGGCTCAGATCATGAACTCCTTATTGCCAAATTCAGACTTAAATTGAAGAAAGCATGGAAAACCACTAGGCCATTCAGGTATGACCTAAATCAAATCCCTTATGACTATACAGTGGAAGTGAGAAATAGATTTAAGGGACTAGATCTGATAGACATAGTGCCTGATGAACAATGGATGAAGGTTTGTGACATTGTACAGGAGAGAGGGATCAAGACCATTCCCATGGAAAAGAAATGCAAAAAGGCACAATGCTTGTCTGAGGAGGCCTCACAAATAGCTGTGAAAAGAAGAGAAATGAAAAGCAAAGGAGAAAAGGAAAGATATTCCCATTTGAATGCAGAGTTCCAAAGAATAGCAAGGAGAGATAAAAAAGCCTTCTTCAGTGATCAGTACAAAGAAATAGAGGAAAACAACAGAATGGGAAAGACTAGAGATCTCTTCAAGAAAAGTATAGATACTAAGGGAACATTTCATGCAAAGATAGGTTCAATAAAGGGCAGAAATGGTAGGGACCTAACAGAAGCAGAAGATATTAAAAAGAGGTGGCAAGAATAACAGAAGAACTATGCAAAAAAGATCTTCATGACCCAGATAATCACAATGGTGTGATCACTCACCTAGAGCCACACATCCTGGAATGTGAAGTCAAATGGGCCTTAGAAAGCATCACTATGAACAAAGCTAGTGGATACGATGGAATTCCAGTTGAGCTATTTCAAATCCTGAAAGATGATGCTGTGAAAGTGCTGCCGTCAATATGCCAGCAAATTTGGAAAACTCAGCAGTGGCCACAGGACTGGAAAAGGTTCATTTTCATTCCAATTCCTAAGAAAGGCAATACCAAAGAATGCTTAAGGTACCGCATGATTGTACTCATCTCACACGCTACTAAGGTAATGCTCAAAATTCTCCAAGCCAGGCTTCAGCAATACGTGAACCATGAACTTCCAGATGTTCAAGCTGGTTTTAGAAAAGGCAGAGGAACCAGAGATCAAATTGCCAACATCTGCTAGATCATCAAAAAAGCAAGAGAGTTCCAGAAAAACATATATTTCTACTTTACTGACTATGCTGAACCCTTTGACTGTGTGGATCACAATAAACTGTGGAAAATTCTGAAAGAGATGGGAATACCAGGCCACCTGACCTGCCTCTTGAGAAATCTATATGCAGGTCAAGAAGTAACAGTTAGAACTGGACATGGAGAAACAGACTGGTTCCAAATAGGAAATGGAGTATGTCAAGGATGTGTATTGTCACCCTACTTATTTAACTTATATGCAGAGTACATAATGAGAAATGCTGGGCTGGAAGAAGCACAAGCTGGAATCAAGATTGCCGGGAGAAATATAAATAACCTGAGATATGCAGATGACACAACCCTTATGGCAGAAAGTGAAGAGGAACTAAAGAGCCTCCTGATGAAAGTGAAAGAGGAGAGTGAAAAAGTTGGCTTAAATCTCAACATTCAGAAAACTAAGATCATGGCATCTGGTCCCATCATTTCATGGGAAATAGATGGGGAAACAGTGGAAACAGTGTCAGACTTTATTTTGGGGTCTCCAAAATCACTTCAGGTGGGGACCACAGCCGTGAAATTAAAAGACGCTTACTTCTTTGAAGGAAAGTTATTTCCAAACTAGATAACATATCAAAAAGCAGACATTACTTTGCCAACAAAGGTCCATCTGGTCAAGGCTATGGTTTTTCCAGTGGCCATGTATGGATGTGAAATTTGGATGGTGAAGAAAGCTGAGCACTGAAGAATTGATGCTTTTGAACTGTGGTGTTGGAGAAGACTCTTGAGAGTCCCTGGACTGCAAGGAGATCCGACCAGTCCATCTTAAAGGAGATCAGTCCTGGGTGTTCATTGGAAGGACTGATGCTGAAGCTGAAACTCCAATACTTTGGCCACTTCATGGGAAGAGTTGACTCATTGGAAAAGACCCTGATGCTGGGAGGGATTGGGAGCAGGAGGAGACGAGGACAACAGAGGATGAGATGGTTGGATGTCATCACTGACTCAATGGACATGAGTTTGAGTAGACTCAGGAGTTGGTGATGGACAGGGAGGCCTGGCATGCTGCGATTCATGGGGTGGCAAAGAGTCTGACATGACTGAGCGACTAAACTGAACTGAACTAAACTAGGTTGGTCATATCTTTTCTTCCAAGGAGCAAGCATCTTTTAATTTCATGGCTGCAGTCACCATCTGCAATGATTTTGGAGCCCCAAAGAATGAAGTCTGTCACTGTTTCCATTGTTTCCCCATCTGTTTGCCATGAAATGATGGGACCAGATGCCATGATCTTAGTTTTCTGAATGTTGAGTTTTAAGACAACTTTTTCATTCTCCTCTTTCTCATTCATCATTAGGCTCTTTTTCCAGGAACGGGCTTCATATAAAACCATATCATCTGCAATGTTTGATATGTTGCCAAGATAGGAACAGACACACGAAGTTTAATTATATTGAAGTTTTATTTGGTCACAATTACTATTTCTAAATGGCTATTGAAGGTTTTTATTTTATTATATTTATTTCAGGAAATCATATAGAAATTGGTCTACTGTATTCATGCTTTGATAGCTCTTTGTAAACTTGTTGCAATATTTCCCCTAAGAGGATATACACTTGCCTCCCCACTCTTTCCTCTATGAAAGAGTTAATGTTTTAACTTAACCAACCACACATCCCACTGTCCTATAATAGAACCCTAGGTGACTCAGTGCATTCCTTCCTTGCCAAAAGCAGTTCATGACATCACTGATACCCCTATGGAAGCATTAAGAAAGACTTAAAAAGATGGAGCTGCTAAATATTTAATTCTGACTAATAGCTGCACTAGGGTAAAACAATTAGCACATTTTTTAGTCAGGGTTCAATCTACATGTTTATTTTTAAAGAATAGTCTTTGTGAGCACATAACTTCTTTGTTCATTACAGAGGTCATGGTATGGAAGTAGTGACAAAGAAGGTTTCTTCTATGAAATTCAAGGTCATGAAACTCTAAAACATTTTTATAGATGAATTTATTTTCATTTTTAAAGCTACTAATGACCCTGATCAAATTGGTACATTTTAATAAAAACAAATGTTTTACACCAATAACAAAAGCATGAGAAGATTCATCATTCATGTCCATCCTAATTATTCTTTCCTAATTTGGACATGTACTAATAATTTGACCTTTAGAGTTGATGTTTTATTGCCCTAATATCTTATGACTTAAGAATATTGTTATCCTTTAATAAATCAAATGAAAGTGTTATTTTCTTGCCCTTAATATTAGCATCACATGCTTAGTGACCAACTCTTTGCAACCCTTTTGACTGCAGCCCGTCAGGCTCCCCGGTCCATGGGATTTTTCAGGCAAGAAGACTGGAGTGGGTTGCCATGGGTTTTTTTGGTAAATGTATCATTATCATAAACTATTAATTATAAAATGAGACTGTACAGAGTGAGTTTTTTCAGTATAACAGATACAAATAATCTCTTATTGCATCTCTTTCACAAAAAAAAAAAAATAGCCTCATTAGGACTATTTATTGAAATGACAGCATTGTACTATTAAGAAATTTATACCCTAGGCATATAGGTTTGGGCCATGGAAAGTACACATAGACAACGTGTGTGTGTATAACAGCAAAGAGACTACTTAAGCTACATATGTTTCTAATTTTTTCTCATGGTTTTCACTCTTCTAGAATTGTGACTATTATAACTGTGTAGGGACCTAAACATGATGGGATGTACAGGTTTATTGATCTAAGAAAAATTTTGCTCAGGATGTCTGTTATAGCCCCGTGGAGATAAGGAGTTTCTCTTTGAAAATAATTCCTTTAGTGACTAACACTGTACCTGGGATCAAAGGAATTTCCTACTGACTCTGCCAAAGAAGATGATGCAAGCTAAATCAAAAAATAAGGAAGAAGTATGACGGAAGAATGGCAGATACAAAGAAGCCTGCCACAGTGTTCAGACCTCATGCTGCTGAGAGACAGTGCTACCCTAAACAACAGAGGACTTGTGCCCAAGAGTCAAAATAGTAGACGAGGGATACGCTCATCTCAGAATCACACAGGGTTGGAATAAAATTGTGCTTTCCAAAATAGGGGGATGTATTTTAAAGGATGATTTACCTTGTGAAAAATAAACATTAAATTTGAAAAATAATGTTGTTATCTAACCTATTTTTCTTTCTCAGTAAAATGAAGCTTCTTGGAAGGAGCATTCTCATGAGCCTCTTGACCAATAAATGAAATTGTATTTTACTGAGAAACTCAGAAAAGCATAAGATTTACTCTTCACTGCATCATTTAAATTGCAGAAGCAAAAATAAATGATTCATTTTCAAGTGTTTGGGACAGCTAGCTGAAAGCTCTACTAAACATAAAAAATATAATATATTTGAATTATATTCACTGTCAAGGGAGTGTTGTCTGGAAGTTTCATATGTTAAATACGAGTTTAATTTGAGCATTTCCATTTTTCCAATTTAGGTTGAGATAAGTATTCTTATGACAATTTATGTTAATGAACCTAAACCCCAAAGAGTTTATTCAATGACCCTTGAAGCAGTGAATCTCTCTGTGAGGGAGACGATGTCATAAGCGACATCGATTACTGTTGCTTTCTCTGGTGTCTGGAATTTTACTGGTTATTTGTCTAAGTGCATAATAATTTTTAGCATTCCCGAATTATTTATTATATGAATGTTGACTTCAGATACCTTTTCTGAGATATTGCATAGAATTTCACAGCAATACTCTGGAATCACATTGGAAATTGATACTTATATGTTGATTTATATGACTTCTAATAAATTATCTCTTGTTGCCTCCAAACATTCCATTTAAACAAGCATTATAATACACTCAGAGGCCATAAAGGCAGTGACAGCTCTATAGTACAGAGCTCCTTAAACACAGATTTTACAATCAAGACTATGCCTTCAAAATCAACCACAGAGATTTCACACCACAGATCACACTTTTCTTGATGCTTACTGCAAGTGAGCAATTTGATAATGAAAGTAAACCACATGATTTTGCCAAGTGATAATATAATTTGTTGTTCAAAAAAAAAAAATTTGCTGTTCAGATGCTAAGTCATGTCTGACTCTTTGACAACAAACATATAATATTGTTTATCTAATATATAATATAACATATATCTAATACATATATAAATATAACATTATACAAAAGACATTTTATGTCTTTTATTTTATATATTTTATATTATTATATATTATATACATATAATATATATTATATAAAATATATATAAATATAATATATTATGTGTATAATATAATATATATAACATTTATATATTTATATATTTTATGTATCAACTTAGGATTCTATAGTTGGAAAGAATCTAATCTAACTCTGTGGTAATTCTTTTTACTGTTATTACTTTTTTTTTTAGCAATAAGAAAACAGTTGTCTTAAAGTAGAAGAGACTTTAATATCTTAAGAATGAATTTAGGACATAAATATTTGATATTTTAAACAAGCAAATGATATGCAGAGAGAAGCACTTTAATTTACTGGTATTCATTTCTTTAATTTTATCTGGCATCTATATTTATTTTCTACCTCACCCAACAAGATTTTCATTTTTCCTTGAGAAACAAATCTAGCAACTCTATTTTGGGTCCAAAAGAGACCATAATTTCCATTAGGAAAAAAAAAAAATGGGTTAAAGATAGGGAAACAATTCTCAACAAAATTCTTCTTTTCTACTTTTGCTTCTAGAAAAAAAACACTTCCTTTGCTATGTGCTTTTGTCTATGAAATAGTAATCTTCAGCTCCTTACAAAACGAAGGGTTAGGGTAAAACCAATGTCCCCTCCCTAGAAAAAGGCCAGCAGCTGGTTTTCTTGGAAGCTCCACAACTGTGATTTAGGTTTCCTGTTGCAGAAGACCACAGGGAATCGTGACAGCTCCTACAGGCCCCTTGGGTCTCACAGAGCTTTCATTTCTGCCTTGGTTTCTCTAAGAGCCTCTCTTTATTTACTGTTCCTGTCTGCTCTGAGAATTGGCGCTTGGGGAGTTTGGCTTCCCTGCTTGTTTGGGCAGAACTGACAAAAGGAAGACGATTTTGTAGATCTTGACAATTTTGGGACATCTAGCTGTGGATACTTGAGCTTTGAAACTGAATGTGTGCACTTGCTTTGCAAAACACAAATAAAAGCTGGTTCTCCAAATTGTCATTAAGACACCAAGATTTTCTAGTGAACTGTATTCTTAAAATATGGATAGTTTATCTTCTGAGAGTTGATGGTTGCTTTTATTTAGTAAAAAATCATTTCCTCATTCCATTTCTTTCTGTCACATTATTCAGGATAATAAATAGTCTATGGCAGAAACTGTTCCTAAGGGAAGTCTGTTTAAACCCAATTGGGAAATGCTGAACTTTATATATTCAAAAGCTCTCTATCATCCAGCATTGTACTGTCTTGACTGATTCTTGTGAATTACATGTTCCTCATACCTAAAAAAGGTGCTAGGCAAAAGTCTATTTGAGAGCATGTCACACTTCATGTATTGGGAAATCTGAACATTTTGTCAAACTTTGTTATGTTTTTTAAACATCAGACTTAACAAATACAGATGTTCCCAGACAGGATGAAAAGATGAAAATGTACAATTTCACATCTTCTATATTCCTTAGTTAGCAGCTTTTCTGGTCATTAAACATTCTTTACTGACCTTTATGCTTTCACCCTGAGTGTAAATGGGCAGTGAACTGAAAAACCCATGATTTCCATGAAATGAATTAGCTGCACAAATAGGAATAAAAAATTCATGGATCATTACAATGGTTCTTCTCCTTCACCTATGACATGACTTGGTACTTTTGATTACAGTGTTGTGAGTGATACATTCTAAAAGTTAAAAGAAACACAAAACCAAATGCATGCATGCTAAATCCCTTCAGTCATGTCTGATGCTGCAACCCATGGACTGTGGCCCTCCAAGCTCCACAGGATTCTCCAGGCACGAATGCTGGTGTGGGCTGCCATGCCCTCCTCCAGGGGAGCTTCTTGACACAGGGATTGAACATGTGTTTCCTGTCTCTCGCGCTGCAGGTGGATTCTTTCTGCTGAGCCACCAGGGAAGCCCCAATAATCAGATCACCAACCAATCAAAAGATTAAATGTGTGTGTTCTTTTACAGCAATATGAAGATTGAAACTGAAAACAAAGAGATGTCTTTGAAAGAGACTCTACTCTTGTTAGCTAATTGCCTGCTACTGCCCTCAGCCTGTTTTTACAAAGTTTGGAAAATCACAAAGATGAAATTAAACATATAAGAGTGACCACTAACTACCAGGGCCAAAGCCCAGGATTGATGATATTCCAACAATTTGCAAATGTAGAGTGATCTTATTCCCAATTTACAATTTTGCAATGTGAGGGTGAAACTGTTGTTTGTGGCAGGGAAATGATCTGAATATGAATCTAGAATATTATAGTTGGGAAGAACCTTAAAGACCATCTGATCTAACTCAGTGATAATTCTCATTCTACAAAGCCATATAAAATACTCAGAAATATTGTAGCCAGGTGGCGCTAGTGGTAAAGGACCTGCCTGCCAATGCAGCAGATAAAAGAGATGTAGGTTAGATCCCTGGGTCGGGAAGATCCCCTGGAGGAGGGCCTGGCAACCAACTCCAGTATTCTTGCCTGGAGAATCCCATGGACAGAGAAGCCTGGTAGGTTACAGTCCAGAGGATCACAGAGCTGGACTCGACTGAAGCAACTTAGCACACACGCAGGCTAACAGGAATTATCACCTAGTTCTTAAATTCATTACTTATTCAAAAATTACTTTACAATAGTTTCTCAACATACCAACAGGTACATGAAAAAGTGCTAAAATTCGCTAGTCTTGAGGGAAATGCAAATTAGAACCATAATGAGTTATGCACTTTATGCCTGTTAGAATGACTATCATCAAAAGACAAGAGATAACCAATGCTGGCGTAGGTGCAGACTAGATGGAGCCTCTATGCCCTGTTGGCAGGAACCCTAAATTGGTGCAGCCACTGCAAAAACAGCATGGTGGCGCCACAAAAATTGAAAATAGAATTATTTTTAATCCAGCAATTCCATTTCTGGAACTATAGACAAAGGAGACAAAAACAAAAATTAGAGAAGAGGCATGCACTCCCATGTTCATAGCAGCATTATTTATAGTAAACAAGATAGGAAAACAAGTGTCCTTCAGTGGATGAACAGATAAAGAAATTGTATACACACACACACACACATACACACAATGGAATATTATTCAATCATAAAAATAAGAAAATCCTACAATGTGTGACAACATTGATGGACCCTGAAGACACTAAGCTAGGTGAAATGTCAGACAGAAAAAGAAAAATGCTGTATGATTTCACTTACATGTGGAATCTAATTAAAAAGCAGAAAACTCTTGGAAAAATATATCTGGTTGGTGATTACCATAGTACAGAAAAGAGCATAGTGGGGAGGGGGACCTGAAAGATGATAATAAAAATGTACAAACAATAAGCACTACGAATATAATGCATGAGATGGTTAGACAGCATCACTGACTCAATGGGTATGAGTTTGAGCAGACTCCCAGGACATAGTGAAAGGCGGGGAGCCTGATGTACTGCAGTCCGTGGGGCTGAAGGGGTCGGACGTGACTAGAGACTGAACGGCAACAACGAATGCAATGTACAGCATGACACAGCTGTAGTTAACACAGCTGATTCGTATATAGCAAGGTTATTGAGAGAGTAGTTCTGAAGAATTCGCATCACAAGGAGAAATTTTTTTTTCTTTTCTTCTAACTGCATCTAAATGAGATACATAGGTGTTAACTAAATGTATTGTCGTAATATCATTTCACAATATATGCAAGTCAATCCATGATTCCCTATACCTTCAACTTACATACCTTAAACTTACACAGTGATGTATGTCAAATATCTCTCAATAAACTTGGAAAATAAGTTTTAATAATAAAAACACACACAGCCACTACCAGGTAGGCTCTCCACATGAAACATCCCATCAGTCAACTTCATTCCCAGCCTCCCTGGTGGGTTGCTCACTGGACAATATACAGAATAATATGCAGCAGAAAAGACTACAAATGGGCTCCACCGTGTGCCCTACTCACTAAAGCTGATTTTTCCTCTATTACTGTTGAGTATGCAGCCTGCCAAAGCAGAGGTCAGTACCTGTCCCTCCCCAAAATAACATTATTTCCTAGGAAGACTAGCCAACTACTTGCTGGCATCTTACTGGCTTTGGGACCTTGTTTCCTGGGTGGCAGTGATATGTCCTTTTAGAAAAACACCTATTCTGGGCAGAGTTGTCTTCACTGCCTTCTGTTTTTATGCCAACATCATCCATCACTCATGGACTTATAGAATGCTTTATTTACCATAATAGTGGACTACACAAATATTGCTTCTGCTTAAGAAATGTGGCAAAGGGTTTAAATTCATAGCATTCATTTATCTTATCAAATAATCTCATTGCACAGAGATAGGTGACCTGATAGAATAATAGAATGAAGTTCTGAAAACTGTTACAGTGCCAACTAAGAGAAAACACTGCAGTGTTTGGAGTGTTGTCTGATTGGATACAGTATATGCTTTGATTCACCAAGAAATATGTGGAGCAGATCCTCCCATAGGCAGAGCACAGAGATCTCAAAACAAGGGTTGGCAGTAGCTGTTTTCACAGCTGGACCTATTAACCCTCTTGAAGAATTCTAGATTCTCATTCCTGTGACTTTGAGCTGTTATTTCTCAGGCAAGTTTTCATGGAAGGTCACAGCAACGTTTACATTGAATTAGAAGCTGAGACTGCCAAGGACTTCTCTTGTTATAAGATGAACTAGATAAAAGAAAGATGAACTATTGTATTGTAAGGCTAGGGTAATTAGTTCTGTAAATAAATCTACTACCAAGGAGAAATAAGGTCACTACTACACAATGTGACAATAAAGGTTATGTTTTAAACCCAAGGTATTTATTAGGGCACCTCTGCAACTTCCAATCCACCAGGAAAACCTAATGGAAGACTACAGGCACCTACGACCACTAAATACTTTACAGACTGGGAGTTCCTAAAGAAGAATGAGTGATGGGAACAAGGAAGAAGCCAGAATACATCTTACAGAACTCTGCTTCTGATGTTCTTTCACAACTTGTTGTGTTTCCTCCAAGAAGTCCAGCTCCCACTGAGCAGTATTTGTTTTAGATGTTGTAGATGCACTGCTTTTGATTCCAGTGATAAACTTAGCTCCTTTTTCTCAAAATATCATGGTGATTTCCTCCTATGAATTGCTAATCTCCAAATAAACACACTATTTACTGTTATGCTTTTAAAGGATCAATATTTTAGGACTATTTGTGGCTGAGATGGTAATCTGTCTGCAATGCAGGAGACCTGGGTTCAACCCCTGGGTCAGGAGGATTCCCATGGAGAAGGGAATGGTTACCCACTCCAGTATTCTTGCCTGGAGAATTCCATGGAGAGAGGAATCTGGTGGTCTACAGTCCATGGGGTCAGAAAGAGTCAGACATGACATTAAATTTCACCTCAGTTATTCAGCACACTCTGAAGTATTCCTTTCTGAAATTTGACTGATAAAGATTTAGAGGTAGGAGCACTCTCATGTTATTTAAGCAAGAAACTCATCATTAACTTTATCCAGTGCCTTACAGCTGGTGCTTGCATTCTCCTAAGACATAGTTGGCACTTTGATTCACATTTTCAAATGGCCTTCTTCTATTTGCTGACTTGGTAGGGAATACTGAAGGGGCAGAAAATAAGTGGTAGGAATCAGAAATCAAAACCTAATTTCAAGCACAGTCTTTAAAAGTGATGATTATAATGACTCTGCAGTTTCATAGAAAACTGCTTAAGATATAATACTCAAGGGAATACAATAAAGAACCAAAAAGTTAAACATAGAGTATGATTCCAGCCTAAAAATTAGAATTCCTTAAATAATACTTTAAGTATTTAAGTAATGAAATCAAATGGCATACTATGGCAAGAATGTCATTGTAATAGAATTATAGATATTATTTCATACTTTGCTTTTCAGATTTTTTCTATGTATGATATTACATTTTAAAATATTTGTATCAAAATATATCGATAGAGGCTTTCAGCTTTTCAGTATTTTCAAATGCATAACATATATGCATTTATTTGTGTAAGTATTTTTTGCTCTATTATTTTAGTTTTCTTAAAAAGATTATGTTTACAGGCATGGTTAAGTCACAGTGGTTATAACATTTTATTTATAATATTTTGTTTTCATATAATTTGAATAAATTCTACTCAGTATTTAAAATATCAGTAAACTTGTTGTTGATAGCATACTTATTACACAGTAACTAGTTATAACTATTGTCTTCTGAAATCTTGCATCTGCAGAATTTTAGCTATAGACTCTATATTTTACCAAAAAAAATTCAAAATTTCACTGCTATGTATTCTTGTAGATAAGAATTTAGAATAGATTCTATGAAGAATATATCTTTTATTAGACAAAATTAAAAACAAATCTGTAGCTTTGAGAATAATTTCTTTCCTTCAACTACCATTTGTAATAATTTAGATTTTTATAATATTTTTTAATAATATAAAAATAAAGAATATAATTCCCTTTGTTTCAAATAAATTCAATATAAACATAATAATGCAGTTTGAGCAATGTACTGTTAATTAGAGCAATTATAAGTAGCTATTATATTTTAAGAATGTTATCTGAATATGTGTTCACTGTATATTAGGCATGGTGGTTTACTTCATGGTGTGTGTGTGTGTATGTGTAGTCTCTACTTCGTGTCTGATTCTTTGGGATTCTATGGACTCTAACCCTCTAGGGTCCTCTGTCCATGGGATTTCTTAGGCAAGAATATTGTATTGGGTTGTCATTTCCCTCTTCAAGGGATCATCCCAACACAGGGATGGAGCCCACATCTCCTGCATTACAAGTGGATTCTTTACTGCTGAGTCACCAGGCTAGCATTCTTCTAAATATTGCTTAGAGAAAACAAAAAGATCAGATATTTTCAGTAAGGGTTAAATACCTACCAAGAAATTAATATTATAGTACATTCTTGTGCCACTAAATAAAGTATTCATCCAATGCAAATGCACCTCCTTCTAGAGATGGCATTCAGCCAAGTTGATATTCAAATTCTAGCTTAATATTCAGAATAAATATTAATGTATCTATGAAATGATAAATGATAGCAAAACAAGACATGACCACATGCTGCTCATTGGCATTCAGTAAGCTACAGAATAAGCAGCCTAAAAGTCATTACTTACAGTTCCTTTCCCCATCTTAAAAGCACACAAAATACATATCCCAAGCACAATTAAAGTCAAAAGAATTTCATAATATTAACTTACAAAACTCACAATTTTAAAATTGGAATTCAATTTTACATCTTCTTCCTGTGAACTGTTTTTCCAAAACTGTTTTCGTTTATATGAGCAGTTTAAAATTTTGACTGTTTGAACACTTTTTCACCCAGAAGATTCTATATAAATCATTTCCATATTGGCAGCATTATATTAAATGCAAATTTTTGGAAAACTAAATTATTGAAGAAATATGATCCTAAGAAATGGAGAAGGAAATGGCAACCCATTCCAGTAAGTATTCTTGCCTAGAAAATCCTGTGAAGAGAGGGGCCTGGCTGGCTACAGTCAATGGGGTCACAAAGGATTCAAACACGACTTAGGAACTAAACAAGAACAAGAACAATGCTAAGGTAAATATAATGTATATCCTAACTAGATGCAAAGTAATTGCAGTTTTCAATATCTTGTCATTTATATGGATATTATTTCTTTTTCTTTTGGCTCTGTGTACTTGCTTTACTTTGTGTTGTTTGGTTTTTTCTTTTATTTACTTTATTTATTTACTGTTAAAAATAATCAGTATCTTCAACTTTGTTTTATAGTCTGAGTTGACAGCCTGGAAATTGTATTGGTATACTTTTGCTGTGTTTGTAGTCAGTTGACTATTTTCAAACATAACTCTCTGAAGAAACAAAATACATCTCAAATTGAAAATATGTGTTCAGGGCTGCATATAAGTGAAATAATATTCTGCTATCTATCACTGAATGACAAACCAGTTCAAAATGTAGTGGTGTAAAATAGCAGCTGTTGGTCAGAAATGTAGATCAGGCCCTGTGGAAGCAGCTTGTCTCTGCTCCATGATGTCTAGGCCCCAAGCAGAAAGAGCAGCCCCACTTGGATCATGTTGATTTCATGATGAAGGATGTCACTGTGTCATTCATGTTACCAGGACAAATCCATCTTCACTGGGGAGGGAGCATATGAATTATTCTGGCAGAAGTACCACTAGTTACGTGGTAATGGGCAAGAATGCACAATTATTTGATCTCATTAACATCTGTTTCTTAGACTTGATCTCATCTTAGCATCTGTATTTTTTAATCTCTCCAGATAATTCTTAAAGCCACAGAGCCTTGAAGGCTACAGTTCTAGGTTCAAACTCTAAACAAACTAAAAAGAAATCACAGATTGTATTTTAGAAAGCATTTCTTTGAGCCAACTCCATTTGCTGACTAAATGATATCCACAGATTCATGAGTAAGCCTTTGACAACAAAAACAATAACACACAAATTATATATCTTCCAGAATGGAAAATGATTACTGATGTTGATTTCCATACTCACCTCTCAGATGAAACTGGCAATTACCAAACAGCTATCTCAGTGCACTATAGGTTTTTAGAGGGAGAAATTGCATGTGTGTATGTTTAAACAAATATTTATTTGTGGCTACATACTTTAATTGCAGCTGCTTATTCTTCACAAGTGTCTGTTCAACTGAAAGGCAGAGGAAGGGTTGTAGGGATGAAGAGTGTCCAACTCTCTGAGAATGTATGACAGTAGAAATGCAAAGTATTCTTCACATTGAATAATAATAATCTAATGAAAGATAGCAATGATGAGGTTGTCCACATATTGTTTGGTTATCCTTAACAAATCACATTACTTCCTCTTTCTCTGTAGCAATCAGTCTCCTGAAGCAAACTACATGGTAGATTCTTTTGACAGAAGGCAACTCCTTTTCTTCATTTCCTCCTTGACTCTATAATGAAATCCTAATGAATACTAAAGGTTTCTCTGAGTAGTGTAATAATCTTCTATTGTATTACTGATTGAAAAGAATTTGCTGCATATTCAGAGAGATATAAAGGATCTGATTTTCAAACAAATAGTTTTGATAGACAGATTCAGGACAAATCTAAATTGTATTTAATTATGCTACTGTGCAGTGTTTTTATAATGGTTTTTCACATGTCAAGTTAATATCTTTAAAATCTTCAAGAACTATTCTAATGTGTAAAGTCAATTTCCTGATTAGCTACATCCACTTTAATATTATTTCTACATCTTAGCACTCTGGGAATAATGACATATTGGTAATTTGGGAAGTCAAAATATTGTCCTAAATTAAATCTTTAGGGATAACATTTTGGGACATGTATCCTTACAGGGAGAGGTGGTCTTCTAGATTAATTTGATGGCCTTTCTAAGAATGAAAATGTTTTTTGTTTTCATGCACACAATTGCCTAAAGGTTTAAACTCAGTTTTGTAAAGGAAGCACATACATATTGTGAAAAATGTGCTGTTTCAAGTATGTTTATTATGGTATCCCCAACCTAATAAATGGCTTGCTATAGCCAAGAGCTTGAGGCCCTCAACCTGAACACATATACATATACTTCATCATGTGTGCTCACTGTATCTTTACAACACTAACAGAGAAAAATATGAATGCATTCAAGAAATTTGACCTAGAAGATGAAAAGAAGTGATTTTTAAAATTTAAGTTTCAAAATAAACTCAGTTTAAAAATTATTGCTATGTGGCACACAACATGTGAACTAGAAATTCACTGGAAAGTTTTGACTTAATTGCATTCTATGTCTTGACAGTTCAGTAGCCTCAAAATGTAATTTTCTTGGGAAATACCTGGTGGTCCAGTGGTTAAGACTGTGTGTTCCCAATGCAAATGGCCCAAGTTTGATCCATGGTCAGGGAACTAGATCCTAAATGCCACAACTAAAGATTCACGTGCCACAAATAAGAGCCAGCACAGCCAAATAATAAATTAAAAATATTATTTTAAAATGAATTTTTCTTTAATTATTCACCTTATGGTATTATTTTCATTTTTTATTTGATGCTGTTTTAATGCATATTGTATCTATGACTAAAATATCTTTGGCTCCCCCTTAGCCTGGCATGAAAAGCTACCTTTTTTCCCAAACTGTCACAAAACTTTAACAAGACTTGATGGAAAAATAAAATAGAACAAGTGAGTAATAAATGATTTTTCATTTAGGCTACATACTATTTTTGTTGTTGTTAAGTCACTAAATCATGTCCACCTTTTTGGTACCCCATGAACTGCAGCACACTGTCCTTCACTATCTCCTGGAATTTGCTCACACTCATGTCCACTGAATCAGTGATGCCATCCAACCATCTCATCCTCTGTCACCCTCTTCTCCTCCTGCCCTCAATCTTTCCCAGCATCAGGGTCTTTTCTAATGAGTCAGCTCTTCATATCAGGTAGCAAAAATACTGGAGCTTCAGCTTCAGCATCAGTCTTTCCAATGAATATTCAGGGTTGAGTTCCTTTAGGATTGACTGGTTTGATCTCCTTGCTGTCCAAAGGATTTTCAAGTCTTCTCCAGCAACACAATTCAAAAGCATCAATTCTCTTGTGCTCAGCCTTCTTTATGGTCCAACTCTCACATCCATACATGACTACTGGAAAAGCCATAGTTTTGACTGTACAGACCTTTGTTAGCAAAGTGATGCCTCTGCTTTTTAAAATGCTGTCTAGGTTTGTCACAGTTTTTCTTCCAAGGAGCAAGCATCTTTTAATTTTCCAGCTAGTTACCATCTGCAGTGATTTTTTTAGCCCAAGAAAATAAAATCTGTCACTGTTTCCACTTTACCCCCATCTGGTTGCCTTGCAGTAATGGACCAGGTGCCAGGATTTTCATTTTTTAAATGTTGAGCTTTAAGCCAGCTTTTTTACTCTCCTCTTTCACCTCCATCAAGAGGCTCTTTAGTTACTTTTCTCTCTCTGCCATTAAAGTGGTATTATTTACTATTTCACATTTGTCAGTTTCTTTAAATTGCAAAATGAATAATGTACAGCTATTGTATAGTTTATCAATACCTTTTTAACTTGGTTTTGTGAATAATCTACTATCATGAAATCACAGGTCATTCACTTAAAGTTTTTCTTTTGTTTTGCTTTGCTTTTAATTGTTTGATTGCATTGAGTGAAATGTGGGACATTGCTTCCCCGAGCAGGGATCAAATCTGCACTACTTCATTGGAAACACAGAGTCTTAGCCACTGAACTTCCAGGGCTATACCACACTTAAAGTTTTAAGTGGCATATCTTCTGTGATTACTCTGATTTGATTCCAAAATTGACAAATCCTAAGATTAAGTGATAGAATCAATATAGGAATATATATGTGTGTGTGTGTGTGTGTGTGTGTGTGTGTGTGTGTATTTTTATATATATATATATATATATATATATATATAACTTTCTTTCCAAAACCATTTCTTCTAAATTGTCTTATCAAATTTGTATACTTGTAAAGGACATGGCTGGCTGTGGTCCATAGGGTCACACAGAGTCGGACATGACTGAAGTGACTTAGCACAGACACACAGGACATAAGCACAGTATACAGCAACAAATGACTGTACAGTACACTTCGACTGAGGAAACAATGATACCCCACACAATTACTAAGAATGGAGTTAAAATGAGCCATCTCAAGTTGGTCTTGGATTTTGAAGGGGTAAAACTCAATATACAAATACATTCATTATCAGATACTCATAAAAGAAGAGGTTAATCATCTTTAAAACATCTTTAAAGGTGTGTCTGAAAACTACATAAACACTGAAATATAATCAAGGTGATGTAGGAATAAGCTCCTACAGTCAGTACTAGAATATGATTGCAGTTAAATAAGGTGGAATCCAACCAACTATGTTATAAACTGCCAAAGGAAAAAAAAAATCTAGAGTAAAATACATGAAAAGATAATTTAGAGAAGTGAAAATACAAATGAATAATGAATAAAGTTTCAAGTTCAGCTAGTAACTTAACAATTAAAATAATAATTGAAAGGTTGTTGCTGAACCATGAAAGACGCTGGGATTCTTGGCCTCCGGAGGAGAAGAATTCAACCTGGGGCCAGAGATTGGGCTTGATCGCTCAGAGCTTTTGTGTTAATAAAGTTTTGTTGAAGTATAAAAGAGAGAAAACTTCTGACATAGATATCAGAAGGGGGCAGAAAGAGTGCCCCCCCCCCCCCCCCCCCCCCGCGCTAGTCTTCAGCCAGATGTTATATAGCTACTAGAAGTCTATTAAGTCTGCTAAGTCAAGAAAGGAAATGTCTCAAAACTCAGAGAATGGCACCAGGCCCCTCACCCACAACATGCATTCTGAGATAACATTGGCACCAGGTGAGTCATCCTAGGCCATAAAACAATTGACTTGAATCTTAGAGAAAGGCAGGTTTCAATAAAAATACATAGTTTCATTAGCATAGATTAGGAGAACAATGTATGAGTAAAACATACCAGTTTGTCAAGTCAGTTCTATGCCTTTAGGTGGAAAGACTTGAAGACAGAGTCTAGGGTAAATACATAGTACATTAACATAGCTTAAGACAAATATTTCCATAAGAGAAATGTATTGGTTAGCTTAAGGTTTGAAAAACAGTAAGTTCAGGTGGAACCAGGTGTCATTATGGCAACACAGAATTTTAAGAAAAACCTCTTTAAATTTGTATAGAGAAGGGGAAAAAATATAACACTAGTTTGTTTCCTCCTGCCACTTAAGAGAGAGAGAAAAAATATCTGACACTTACAGCCTATTTCCTCCTTTTGGAAACCCCTGCCCTTCCTGCCTGTTACCCTCTCATAATGAGATGTCTTTTTACCTATCAAATTATCAAAGATTATGAATAGAGTAATACCAAATGTTTGCAAATCTTCAACAAGTAAATTTATCTCATGCATTTCTGGTAGAATGCAAATTTTTGCAACTTTTGGGAAGCTATTCTATGACTGTTTTAAAGATGTGTGATGATAATAAAATATATAAGTAATCATAGTGTCAGGGGAGTGTAACCTCCTCAGTTCTGTCTCATCTCAACAAAAATGTGAAGCGATGGACATTAAAGCCCTTGGCGCACCATAGCTCTTGGACAGTCAGCGGTATAGTTCTTGGACAGATCAGTTTTACTTAGAAAATAAAGGAAAATACATCCTCAAAACATGAGGGCATTTTGACCCAGAAGATGCGAAGAGAAGAGAGAGAGACAGAGAAACAGAGAGAGAGCATGTGGGAGAGAGACCCCCGGCCCTTTGGCTCCTTTTTTTATATTTTTTTCCAAACCCCTGGGCCTGCCCTATGTAAACTGGGCTAGCCAGGAGTGCTGTTTGTTCTACCTGAGGTCCTCACTCCGGATCTTCCTTTGTTCTATTGTCACTGGCTTTTCCTTTCCTTGCCTTTTAGCCACCGCCATTCTGGACTCCTTTTTCCTATTCTAACCACCTAACAATAGTATAAAAAATAGGAAACTTTACATCTATTATGTTTTCTAGTATGATGAAATTAGCAGTCTTTAATTACATTTTTGGAGAACTTAACATGTTAAATAAGAAAAGCAGTGTGTAAAAATATGCATGTGTTATTCAATTACATTTTCTGTTACATTCATCTTTATGCATGGAAAAAATGGTAGTAGGAAATACTAAAATGCTAAAGGTTGTATTTATATTCTGAAGTTGCAGTTAATACTTACTATTAACATGTAGATGTATTATATGGGCTTCCCTGGGGGCTTGGATGGTAAAGAATTTGCCTACAATGCAAGAGACTTGGATCAAATCCTTGGGTTGGGAAGATCCCCTGAGGAAATGGCTACCCACTCCATTTTTCTTACCTGGAGAATTCCATGGAGAGAGGAGTCTGGCAGGCTACAGTCCATGGGGTTGCAGTCAGGCATGACTGACCAACTAACACACACACACACACACACACACACACACACATATAAAATGCTTAGGCAATAATGACTTACATCTGCTTGGTATTGTTTACAAACAAGTTTCCAAACTTTATGTAGATCTCTGGGACTTTATTTTTAATAAATAACAATGGTATTATAATTTAATCATATTGTTGTGTATAATTATAGCTCTCTTTTTACTGCTCATTCTAGTTTGGGGTTTTTGTTTTTGTTTTTTGGTATAATAACCATCCAAAAATTTATTGGCTTCAAAGTACAATCACATATGAACTGGCTATTCCGTGGGTCAATAACAGGCTGCTCTCCACAGGTGGCATTTATGCGGATTTCACAGTGCACACACACAAATGCAGCTGCAATCAGTCGTAGTTTTATTCAGAGTGTGTTTCTTCTAGTGGCATGCCTTACTTGTATGTTGATAGTACTGGCAGCTAGCAGGTGATGGCAGTCAGCTAGCTCAGGGAGACAGAGTTAACTGGAACTCATGTCTCCAGCAGGTTAGTTAGTGAAGTCGCTCAGTCATGTCCGACTCTTTGCGACCCTGTGGACTGTAGCCCACCAGGCTCCTCCGTCCATGGGATTCTCCAGGCAAGAATATTGGAGTGGGTTGCCATTTCCTTCTCCAGGGAATCTTCCCGACCCAGGGATTGAACCTGGTCTCCCGCATTGCAGACAGACGCTTTAACCTCTGAGCCACCAGGGACCTGGGCTTAAACATATACTGACAGTTATGGATTTCTATGAGAAGCAATTTTAAGTTTCTGCTTACATCACATTTGCTATCATCTTACGGGTTAAAGCACATGGCTCAAAATCATCATGTAAAATTACTAAACAAGGACATGAATTTAAGGAAGAATAAGCAAAATCAGGGACCATTACTGATAAAATGTACCAAACTCTTCAAATTTACTTCATATATACCACAATTGTCATATTCATTATCCTGTTGACACGTATTTAGAGGGGTTTCTGGATTTGTTGTTATGAATGTCATAATTAAAAATGTGTTTATGTATGTCTCCTGTTCATAGGTAAAAGAAATTCTTAGATCTCTGATAAGAGGGGAATTGCCAGAGATATATGCAAATGGTCAGATGTATCAGATCTCTCTCTTCCCCCCAAGTATCCTATCACTGGCAATGAGCAGGACAGAAAATTGAAACACATCATCACCTACAGCCATTGCAGTTGAAAAAAATAAGATTATTTTGTCTTCAATGTTGAAAAATAACAATTAAATTATAATATAAAAGGATAATTTTAGTTATATAAGGAATAGGCTTTGTAAAACAGAGGATATGAATGTTAAAGTATATAATTGTTTGCTCAGTTATTATTTATTCATTCATAAAGACCTATTATGCATCTAACAGAACACTGTGTTAAGGGACAAAGGTATATATTTTTTAAAAAGGAAAGGTACTTTCCTGGAAGAATGTAATGGTCAGTTTTATGTGTCAATTTGACTGGCCATAAGGCACCTAGATTAAATATTATTTCTAAGTGTGTCTATGAGGGTGTTTCCAAATGAGATTAGCAATTGAATATGTAATTTCAGTAAAGTAGATTTCCACCCCTATGTGGAGTGGGCATCATATCAATCTATTGAGGGCCTGAATAGAACAAAAACTAGAAGAATGAAGAATTCATCCTTTTTGCTTCCTGTTTGCCTGATTGAGTTGGAACACCTCACATTAAAGTCTCCAGCCCTTAGAAAGGGATATTTTTAGAACCACTTTGACAGCTGTTTTATTCATGCTATTTCCAGGAGGGGGAATTACACCACCTTTCCTGAGTCTCCAGCTTGCAGATAGCAGATAGTGAGACTTCTTAGCTTCCACAGTCATGTGAGCCAAATCCTCATAATAAATCTCCATACTACGAGTTCTGTTTCTTTTGGAGAACCCTGACTAATGTAAAGAGCTTGTGGATTTAAGCATTTTGAAAACTGACAGCAACATTGACAGCAACAGCTGACACACAGTACTTTCTATATATCAAATGTATATTATACATACATACACACAGACATATTCACACTCAGGCATTGTACCTAAGTATCAAAGATCTAATATATACAGTAAATAGACTAATGAAAAGAGAAATTCTTATAAATTAATATTTAAGATCAGAATGATACATCTTTTAAAGCAACATAAGTATGATAAGAATTAAGGAAAATGTCCTGTGCTTAGAAGATAGAACTAGGATATAAATGGAAAAAAAATTTAAAAAAAGAGCTGGAGACAAGATGGAGAATAATTACCAGGTAAGTTCAAAGAAAGACTCATTGAAACATTCCTTGTAAATTATCTCTATTTTGATTATCTGATGATTCTTGTTCTGTCACATGGATTACAGAGCTGGAAGAAAGGTGAGGGGAAAAAAAGAAATACCAGACACTTAAATTATAACCCAGTAAAAAGGTCAAAGAAATCCTAGCTAACACTTTACTTCTTAGGGTAGATGAAATATAAAAAGAATTAAAAGCTCAAAAACAGAAAAATGAGCCTATGCCATGTAAGGGACAAAGTTAAATGGGTGCCCAGAGAGATAATAAAAAGTGCCTTTCTTTTATCAAGCACAAAGAAAATTTCAGAAATAAATCTTAATAATACAAATAGAAAACAGCCATCAGTGTGACTTAGTGTTCATTTTGTGGGCTTGCTTCATCAGTTGTTATGTTTTCCAATCAGTTATAGTGTTAAATATCACCCAACAGATGAGAATTCAATGGAACAATTCCAGCTGACTTGAATTAGTCATGATAATGAAGAGAAAGAAGCTTCTGGACAGATCTGTAAGTTCTGAATTTTTGAATCAAAACTTTGTAAGGACTAAAAGCACTTTTAAGAAGAAGAAGCATTGTTTTCACCATTAAAAATAATTACCTATCGTTTGTATAATATAGATACAGAGGAGTCACAAAAAGTTAAATCATAGGGGTTGGGAAGAGAAATGAAAGGGAAACATATCTGAATATCTGTGTGGTAACCAAATATCTAATTTTTTCCATCTAATGCTTCTACCAGTCAATGTAAGTCAGCTTCACCAATAAAACAACTCTGCCACAATCTCAGTGGCTTAAAACTATAAAAGTTTATTCTCATGTTACATGTCTACTAAGGGTTTGCTGAGGTTTCTGCTCTGTGTGATCCTTATGATGAAACCCCTACTAGAACACTACCAGTAATCAAGACAGAGAAAAACAGGAGGTCGGAAATCATGCAGGGAACATATAACATCTTTGCCTATATTTTGTTGACCAAACTAGACATGTGGCTACACTGATGTTTGGAGGGATTGGGGGCAGGAGGAGAAGGGGACAACGGAGGACAAGATGACTAGATGGCATCACCGACTCCAGGGGCATGAGATTGAGTAAACTCCGGGAGTTTCTGATGGACAGGGAGGCCTGGCGTGCTGCGAGTCATGGGGTCACAAAGAGTCAGACACGACTGAGCAACTGAACTGAACTGAACTGACTGAATACAGGAGACAGGGATCAAGACCATCCCATGGAAAAGAAATGCAAAAAGGCAAAATGGCTGTCTGAGGAGGCCTCACAAATAGCTGTGAAAAGAAGAGAAATGAAAAGCAAAGGAGAAAAGGAAAGATATTCCCATTTGAATGCAGAGTTCCAAAGAATAGCAAGGAGAGATAAGAAAGCCTTCCTCAGTGATCAATGTAAAGAAATAGAGGGAAACAACAGAATGGGAAAGACTAGAGATCTCTTCAAGAAAAGTACAGATACCAAGGGAACATTTCACACAAAGATGGGTTCGATAAAGGACAGAAGTGGTACGGACCTAACAGAAGCAGAAGATATTAAGAAGAGGTGGCAAGAATACACAGAAGAACTGTACAAAAAAGATCTTCACGACCCAGATAATCACAATGGTGTGATCACTCACCTAGAGCCACACATTCTGGAATGTGAAGTCAAGTGGGACTTAGAAAGCATCACTGCAAACAAAGCTAATGGAGGTGATGGAATTCCAGTTGAGCTATTTCAAATCCTGAAAAATGATGCTGTGAAAGTGCTGCCCTCATTATGCCAGCAAATTTGGAAAACTCAGCAGTGACCACAGGACTGGAAAAGGTCCATTTTCATTCCAATCCCTAAGATAGCCAATGCCAAAGAATGTTCAAACTACCACACAATTGCACTCAGGTCACACGCTAGCAAAGTAATGCTCAAAATTCTCCAAGCCAGGCTTCAGCAATATACAAACCATGAACTTCCAGATGTTCAAGCTGGTTTTAGAAAAGGCAGAGGAACCAGAGATCAAATTGCAAACATCCGCTGGATCATCAAAAAAGCAAGAAAGTTCCAGAAAAACATCTATTTCTGCTTTATTGACTACGCCAAACCCTTCAACTGTGTGGATCACAATAAACTGTGGAAAATTCTGAAAGAGATGGGAATACCAGACTACCTGACCTGCCCCTTGAGAAACGTGTATGCAAGTCAGGAAGAAACAGTTAGAACTGGACATGGAACAACAGACTGGTTCCAAATAGGAAAAGGAGTACATCAAGGCTGTATGTTGTCACCTGCTTATTTAACTTATATGCAGAGTACATCATGAGAAATGCTGGGCTGGAAGAAGCACAAGCTGGAATCAAGATTGCTGGGAGAAGTATCAATAACCTCAGATATGCAGATGACACAACCCTTAAGGCAGAAATTGAAGAGAAACTAAAAAGCCTCTTGATGAAAGTGAAAGAGGAGAGTGAGAAAGTTGGCTTACAGCTCAACATTCAGAAAACTAAGATCATGGCATCTGGTCCCATCACCTCATGGAAAATAGATGGGGAGACAGTGGAAACAGTGTCAGACTTTATTTTTTTGGACTCCAAAATCACTGCAGATGGTGACTGCAGCCATGAAATTAAAAGATGCTTATTTCTTGGAAGGAAAGTCATGACCAACCTAGACAGCATATTAAAAAGCAGAGACATTACTTTGCCAACAAAGGTCCGTCTGGTCAAGGCTATGGTTTTTCCAGTGGTCATGTATGGATGTGAGAGTTGGACTGTGAAGAAAGCTGAGCATCAGAAAATTGATGCTTTTGAACTGTGGTGTTGGAGAAGACTCTTGAGAGTCCCTTGGACTGCAAGGAGATCCAACCAGTCCATCCTAAAGGAGATCAGTCCTGGGTGTTCATTGAAAGGACTGATGCTGAAGCTGAAACTCCAATACTTTGGCCACCTCATGTGAAGGGTGGACTCATTGGAAAATACCCTGATGCTGGGAGGGATTGGGGGGCAGAAGGAGAAGGAGACGACAGAGGATGAGATGGGTGGATGGCATCACCGACTCGATGGACATGAGTTTGAGTAAACTCCGGGAGTTGGTGATCGACAAGGAGCCTGGTGTGCTGCACTTCATGGGGTCACAAAGAGTCAGACTTGACTGAGCAACTGAACTGAACTAACTTCTCAAGAACAGAGGCGTGCAATCCAACCATGAGCATAAGATGAAAATAGAGATATTTGCTGGATCGAAATAGCAAGTCCACAATGCTCATAAAACCCATTTCAGTGATGAAACTAAGCCTCAAGGAGGTCAAATAACTATGCAATGACACTTTTTAGTAGAATGAGCAGTTTTGAAATCCAGGTGTTGCTGACTGAAGAATGCAAATTGGGAAATGCACAGGATGAATTCCTGATTAATTCAATGTTACAAAGCCCTTGGTACTAGAAGTTGCCTTGTCTGTGGAAGAGCAGCATCACCTAAGAATTTAGTAGAAATACACAACCTCAGCCTCACCTAAGATCCTGAATCAGAATTTGCCTTTTAACAAGGTCTCTTGGCAATTGGCCTCAAGAGAAGCGCTGTCTTAAGCTTCTTTGTCTTTGAGCACACATGAAGTCTCACTGGAAACAACCCATGGCTGTCCCCTGCTCCAAGCCTGCATCTATCACTTAGGGATTATAATACCTCCCCCCAAGTTTCCCGTCACCAATACCCAATCAATTCTGGGACTCCTATGTAGGAATGTGATGGATATACCCGGCTCTGCTCACCTATATTACACCTCTGTTTAAACTCCCCACGGCCTGTCTCCAGGCACAGGGAACGCTCTTCCCCACCTCTGCTATCCCTCAGGATAACACGTGTCCTATTTTCTGTGCTACAGCTGAGGAAATGGGTAGAGTGGACCTCTCTGGAAATCACATCACAAATGACTATCTGGGCCTGTAAGTAGCACTGCTTATGCCCCAAATCAAGCACATTCATATATGTACACAGTTTCTACAGCTATGATCTGAGCAACACTTTGCAAATGACTGAAGATCAGTCTGTTAACCCAATGTAGACAATGGTGAACGGATGACACATAACGTTCTTTCATCTCTTTTGTGCTCATAGCTTTCTTTTATCTTCCTAAGAATATTAGCCCCAAAGAACTATGCACCATACATCCACTTCAGTCAAAAAAATTAAACTCATACATACTAGTAATCATGTAAATAACACTTGGCATAAGGGGAACCTCAGATCAGCAAGAATTATCTCTTATAATTAACATATCATATCTAAGATACTAAATAGAAAATAATCATTTTGAATCACTCTAAAGGCTCTCTTATTTTGAAAAGTGGTATTGCTTCATACTGCTTTCTATTCAAATAATTATCATAGAGAATATTATCCTCAAGTGTCTTGGAATCTTTCTGCTGTTAAAAACTGGACAACAGGCCCCAAATGGAGTTGCTTATGCTAAATCTCACACTGCCACCAAGACTTAATTGCAATTTTTGCTCTATCAGAAATGAAATTTTAAACCAATCAGGAATTGCCTGATATGCGCTAGTTAAATAATCTGCCTGTTTAGACCCCTGCCACTCCTAAAAGAAAGTAACTTTGTCACAATCAATCACTTCTTTGCCCAGTATAACTTCCTTGTTCTTGCTTTCTTCTTCCTATTTTTGTACAGCTTCTCAGAGCTCCTTCCTATTTTCTAGTTTCAATACTATCTGCTTGAAATTTGTTTTTGCCCCAAAAAACTCTTAAAAGTCTTAACATGACTCATAAATTTTATCTTTTAACATTGCTATTGTGCTAAGTTGCTTCAGTTGTGTCTGACTGGTTGTGATGGATCACAGCCCACTAGGCTCCTCTGTTCATTGGATTCTCCAGGCAAGAATACTGGAGTGGGTTACCATGCCCTCCTCCAGGGCATCTTCCCAAGCTATGGATAGTAATAAATAAAAACTTTCAAGAAAACCTATAACTAATAAAGGAACAGTGATAGAGAATGAAAAGGGAAACCCTCAATAATAAATATACTCCCAAAGGACAGAGTGTGCATCATGAAATATAATCAGACTTGGGTTTTCCTAAATAGGACTGTCCTTACTCGTTATAATTAGCAATAATTGCACCTTGGATGAACCTTATTGGCTCCAATACTTCCACTGTGCAAAACTTCCCCTTTTTCATTTTAGAGCCTAACTCCTCCTGCTACAAACAATGATTGGATGATTTAGTTGCTAAGTCATATCCAACTCTTGCGATCACATGGACTGTAGCCTGCCAGGTTCCTCTGTCCATGGGATTCTCCAGGCAAGAATACTGCAGTGGGTTGTCATTTCCTTCTCCAAGTGATTGGGATGCCTACCTAAATATAACATTTCCCAAATCATGTGACTAAGTGTTAACCAATGGCTTGTGAGCAACTTTTAAGTCACATTCTTAAAAGGAAGCTACTTGCCTTTCACTTATTCTTTTCGCCCTTCCTAGGCCTAGGAAGTAGCGACAACCAATCACCTTAGATCCAGGGATGGAATCTCTGCTGACAGTGTAAAAGCACCTCTTCCAAATCCCACTGTGTACAATCCTACACAGCAGAGACACAAATCTTCCATCATGTTTAAGTCACTGCTAATTGGTCTTTGGATCAATATTTAACTAATACAACCTATCATTTTCAGCAAAATCTAGCCTCTTATACAATACCTATGTTACTGAAGATATTGCTTTGCCTGTTGAGTGAGAACTAAAAATAACAGAATTATTAGAAAAGAATAGAAGGAAAAAACAGCTGTATTTAACTTTAGATAGTTAGGGAGTTTGGGATTGACACGTAAACATTGCTATATTTAAAATAAATAATCGACAAGGAAAAAAATAATAAATTGAATCAAACAGTAAGAAAAGTAAATATTCTTATTAAAAAATAATTTTGAAGAGTTTAAAATTTTCATAGATATAAAATTTTACTTGCAAAATATTTTGGATGAAGTATGAAAGGATCTCTAAGTCTACACATTTTATTTATGTTTTTATTCTACTAAGTGCACCATGTTAATTGTCCTATTTCTGCAAATAAACTCATCACTTCCCCTGATTCCAAGCCATGTTGCCAGCCTCCCTTCCTCCCTCTCCTGCCATCCTGTTAGTCTCTTCTTCCTTTGTTGTAGAGCCTCTCATGTGAATTCCTTCTCTTTTACATAACTGCTGTATTCAAATCATTAACCACTTCTTCCAAGGTTCTTGAAACTCTCTAAGTGGCTATTGCTGCAGCTGCTTCTAACCCCTTGTCCTTGTATTCTACCAGTTCAAAACTTCTGAAGAAAAAAAAAAAAAATTATATCTTCCTTGTGCAAGTCATTCCCTTTATCAAATCTTTTGAAAAGTTACCATATAAATTTCAAACTTCTTCAACATTTTGTTTAAGCTCCATCCATTGTTATTTCCTGAATATCAGAACACATAGTCACACCTCCATTTTCTCAGTCCACACTCTGCCTAAAAATTGTTTTTGATGCAAAACCTCCCAAGGCCTCTTCTTCCTTCAAAGCTTACATCTTGGACTGCCCTTTGTCTACGATCTTCTACTATCCTGGGGGTTCAGCCTCTCTTCTGAATTCATTTGTGTGTTTTAGTTGCTCAGCCGTGTCTGACTGTTTGTGACCCCATGGACTGTAGCCCACCAGGCTTCTCTTTCTATGGAATTCTGCAGGCAAGAATACTAGAATAGGTTGCTATTTCCTTCTCTAGGGAATCTTCCTGACCCAGGGATTGAACCCAGGTCTCCTGTATTGTAGGCAGATGCTTTACCATTCAAGCTACTAGGGAAGCTTTATCTTTTGCAATAATCTGGACCATCTACTGTAGCTCCTCTATCAGGGGCCACCAGAAGACACTAATCAATTGAAATAGATAGCTAACCTACTGCACAGGGGGCACCATGCTTGGTAGTGGGAATTCAAAAAGATATGATAGCTGCTGCATTTGAAAGGCTTACAGACAATTTGGAAAGATCCATCATAAAAATTTTAAAAGTAAATACAAGTTTACACAGAGCTCCTAGAAATTAGAATTCAGATACATTTAAGGTTGTGGCTCTTACTCCAGCCCCCGAGATTTTATCACCTTATTTTGTCATTCTTCTCCCCCAAATTAATTTGTTTTAAAAATACTCCAAGAACTTGAGGGAGGAACAAGATGGCAGAGGAGGAGGTGGACATGGAGTACTCTCCACAGATACATCAGGAGTACACCTTCAGACACAGAAATGCTGCAGAACACCAGCTGAGACCTGACAGGAGTACGTGACCAGTGGGAAGGAATATATAGAACCACGCAAAACTCCGTAGGATGAAGCAACTGGGGTGGGGGGGGGAACAGGAGTGTTAGTAGGACTGAACCTGCCCTCAGTGGGTGGGGGCCCAATCCCCACATCAGGGCAATTGTCTGAGTCAGAGAGGAACATTTAAGGCTGAGAGTGAAACAGCTGATCAGTCGCAGCCTAAATGGAATGAGATTCAGACAGTCCTTGCCACAGCCACACATACCCCGGACAGGGACGCAGGTCCCCTGGAAGGCGCAGTGGCTGGGAGCTGGAGTTTAGGGATTGTGGAGCAATCCCAGGGCGAGGGCTGCTGATGACTGTGGAGAGATGGATGGAGGGAATGTGAGAGAGGAGACTGTGGTGGGAAATGCCTGTGGAGGAGAGCCCAGCAGCCACAGAAGCAAGGCGATACTGCTGAGGCACGCGTAGGGGGTGGAGCCCTCACCATAGCCTCTCTTACCCCACACGCCAGCATCCGCAGCAGAACAATAGAGAGGCTGGCCCATCAAATGCCTGACGCTCTGAACTGCAGAGTAGGACCCCAGCCAAGGGGGGGCCCTCTAAGTGCCTGAATGGGTGGAACTATGGAGAAAACCTGGCCAAAGAGGTCTTCTGATGGTCAGCTAAAGAGGCTTGAATAAAGACTCTGATAGGGCCATAGCTAAAAAAAAAAAAAAAAAAAAAACGCGTCTGATAGGGCCACAACTCCTGCAGCGGAGGTAGTCTGTGTCCTTGCACGCTTAGCGCTGCCCAGGGTCCCCACAAGCCAAGCAACCGTGGCAGCTACAAGCTCAACCCTCACTGGAGCAGAGTTGCTATGGGCAAAAAAAGTCTTTCATCTATGCACACAGGGTCTCTTCAGTCATGTCCAACTCTTTGTGACCCTGTAGACGCCAGGCTTCTCTGTTGGGGGATTCTTCAGGCAAGGATACTGGAGTGTATTGGCCAGTACTGGTTGCCATACCTTCTAGAGCACTGTATCTCCTGCCGCCCCAGCCGCCAACCCACCTGAGTACCTGGTGCTGCCAGAACCCCTGCAACCCAAACAGCTTCACCACCTCCACACCGGGCCCTCACAGGGCCAATCCAAGCTCCCCCAGGGCAGCCTCAGGAGCAAACCCCAGTGGATGACCCACATGCAGAGGTGGAAATAAAATCACAATTGAAACCCAGGGGCAGTGAGGCTAAAGAAGAAGACCCAAAACCTTCCCACTAGCTATACAAGCTGCAGATTAAATCCACACAGTCAACAAGAGAGACTCTGTGTCTATGGAATATATAAAAGGCCACTGAGAGCTCCCACAGAAGAAAACACACTAGTTCTGATAGCTGTGGACACTGGAGGCAAGAACACACAGGAGTAGGACCAGGTTAGACTCTGAGCTGCCCGCCCAGCAGGTCCAGAGACCAGCGCAGCATTGGAGGGCATCCTAGGGAGGTGAGGTGGACTGTGACTCCCAGCGAGGGACAGGACTCTGACAGCAGAGACTCAAGGAAAACATTTATTATTCTTATGCTTTGACTTGCTCTGTAGATTCTTTGGATTTTCTTTTTCCTTTTTTTTTTTTTTTTTGGTCCTTTTTTCCCCCCTCTGTAGTTATAGTCGTCAATTTTATTGGCATTATGAAATCTAATTAAGCTTTTGAGCTTTTTTCTTTTTTCTCCTCAGTCACATTTTTTATTGTTGTTATAAACCTCTGCCTCAACTGTGGGCTTTTGCTATTCTGTGGGGTTTTCCTTTTTTTTTTAATTCTATCTTTTTTTAATTCTAATTTTTTAAACCTATGTGTAAAAAATGATAATTTTTTGTTTGCTTTTCCTTTGTTTGTTTTTTTGCTTTGTTTGCTTTTCCTACTGTTCTTTTCCCCTTGCAGTTAATCTTTATTATATATAAATCTTTTTCATCTATCTCTATTTAACTTTGCATATCTATTCTTTTTTCATTCCTCTCAATATATATGTTAGTTTTGTTTTCATTACTTTATTCCCCAATTGGCACCTCACTTTAGTTTGGCTTCCCAGTTTGTGCTTTAGTTAGTTTTGTTCTTAATTGCTAGATATAATTTTTGGTTTCCTTTGTTCGCTGGGTCAATTTATTGTGATTTATCTTTGTCAGACTGTTTTGTTTTTGTTTATGGGTGTATATGTTTCTGTGGATATTCAGTCACACTTTTTATGGTTGTTATAAACCTCTGCCTCTACATTGGGCTTTTGCAGTTCTGTGGAGTTTTCCTTTTTTCTTTCTTCTTCTTTTTCCCCCTTGTATTTCCTTTCTCTTTTTTATATTTTTAATATTTAAACCTATTATATTTTTTTCTACATCTATTCCTTTGCCTTCCCTGCTGTTCTTTCCCCTTGCAGGTAATCTTTAATGTATATAAATCCTCTTCCCCTACCTCTATTTAACTTTGCATATCCATTATTTCTTTCTTTCCTTTCCTCTTAACATACATGTTGTTTTTTTATTTTTTTTTTTTTCATTGCTTTATTCCTCACTTGGCATCTTGGTTTAGTTTTGCTTTCCAGTTTGTGCTTTAGTTAGTTTTTGTCTTAACTGGTAAGTATAATTTTTTATTTCCTTTGTTCACCAGGTCAATCTACTATATTTTATTTTTGTTGTACTGTTTTGACTTTGCTCATGGGTATATATGTATATGTGTATATTCCATTATTTTAATTATTATTTGCTTGATTTTGTAACTGCCATTTGTCTAGGGTTCATCTTTGGTTTCTTGTTTTGGGGTATTTGTTTTAATCTCACTTAATGCCATGCAAACCACTTGTGGGATCTTCGTTCCTGACCAGAGATCAAGCCCTGAGCCTTTGGAGTGGTAGCACTGACTCCCAGACCCTAGACCACCAGAGAGCTAGCACTAGGGAATATCAAATCATGCAAATAGTGAGAACTCACAGAAAGGAAACCACCCAGCATCACCCAACCACCTGAAGCACCCTGTGCAAGACCCCTCATCTAAACAACAAACAAAACAAAAACACAAACATAGTCACCAGCAGACAGGATCACCACCTCACTCAGCCGTGCCCATCAGAGGAAAAATGAACAAATAAACAAAAACAACAGTAAAAAAAAAAAAAAAAAGCACAAATATCAAGCTTACACAAATATATGTAGCTTACACAAACCACTGGACCAAACTTAGAGGGCAGAAACAAAAAGGAAGAAAGAATTCAACCTTGAAGACTGGGTAAAGGAGAACTCAAACACAATAAGTTTAAAAAAAAAAAAATGAAAAGGCAGAGAAATGCTACACAAATGAAGGAACAAACTAGAAACAGAAGTCCAAATAAATGAAGAGGAAGTAGGCAAACTACCTGAAGAAGCATGCAGAGTAATGATAGCAAAGATGATCAAAAACCTTGAAAACAAAATGGAGAAAATGCAAGGATCAATTGACAAAGACCTAGAAGAATTAAAGAATAAACATACAGTGACAAACAACACAGTTGCTGAAATTAAAAATACTCTAGAAGGAATCAATAGAAGAATATCTGAAGCAGAAGAACGAATCGGTGAGCTGGAAGATATAATGGTGGAAATAACTTCTGAAGAGCAGAATATGCAAAAAGAATGAAAAGAACTGAGGATAGTTTCAGAGACCTCTGGGACAATATCAAAATCAACATTCGAAGTTTAAGGATCCCAAAAGAAGAAAAGAAGAAAGGGTATGAGGAAATTTTTGGCGTTTATAGTTGAAAATTTCCCTAACATGGAAGAGGAAATAGTCAATTAAGTCAAAGAGATGCAAAGATTTTCATACAGGATAAACCCAAAGAGAAACACACCAAGACACATACTAATCAAACTAACAAAGTTTAAACACAGAGAAAGAATATTAAAAGCAGCAAGGGAAAAGCAACATGTAACATACAAGGGAAACCCCATATGTTTACTAGCTGATCTTTCAGCAGAAACTCTTCAGGCCAGAAGGGAATGGCAGGATATATTTAAAGTACTGAAAGGGAAAAATCTACAACCAAGATTACTGTGCCCAGCAAGGATCTCACTCAAAATTGATGGAGAAATAAAAAGCTTTTCAAACAGCAAAAGTTAAGACAATTTAGTACCACCAAACTAGCTTAACAACAAATCTTAAAGTGACTTATATAGTCAAGAAACACAAGAGAAGAAAAAGATCTACAAAATCAAACCCCAAACAATTAAGAAAATGGCAATAGAAGCATATATATCAATAATTACTTTAAATGTAGATAGATTAGATGCTCCAACCAAAAGACTGGCTGAGTGGATACAAAAACAAGACCTGTAAATATGCTGTCTACAGAAACCCACCTCAGACTTCAAGACACATATAGACTGAAAGTGGGAGGATGGAAAATGTATTTCATGCAAATGGGAAGCAAAAGAAAGCTGGAGTAGCAATCCTCATATCAGACAAAATAGACCTTAAAATAAAGAATATTACAAGAGATAAGGAAGGATATTACATAATGATCAAGGGCTCAATCCAAGAGGAAGACATAATACTTGTAAATATCTATGCACCCAACATAGGAGCACCTCAATACATAAGACAAACACTAACAGACATAAAAGGAGAAACTGACAGTAACACAATAATAGTAGGAGACTTTTAACACCCCCCACACACTAATGGACAGATCATCAAAACAGAAAATTAATAAGGAAACACAAGTCTTAAATGATACATTAGATGAGATGGATCTCATTGATATCTTCAGGACATTCCCTCCAAGGATTCTTCAATATGTGCAAATCAATCAATGTGATACACCATATTAACAAATTGAAAGACAAAAATCATATGATCCTCTCAATAGATGCAGAAAAAGACTCTGACAAAATTCAGCACCCATTTATGATTAAAACTCTTCAATGGGCATAGAAGGAACCTGTCTCAACATAGTAAAGGCCGTATATGATAAGCCTACAGCAAACATTATTCTTAATGGTGAAAAACATTCCCCCTAAGATCAGGAACAAAACAAAGGTGTCCATTTTCACCACTATTATTCAACATAGTTCTGTAAGTCCTAGCTACAGAAATCAGAGTGGAAAAAAACAAATAAATAAAAGTTACACAGATCAGAAAAGAGTAAGTAAAGCTCTCACTGTTTGCAGATGACATTATACTGTACATAGAAAACCCTAAAGATAGTATCAGAAAATTACTAGAGCTAATCAGTGAATTGGGCAAAGTTGCAGGGTACAAAATCAACACACAGAAATCACTTGCATTTCTACATACTAACAATGAAGAAATAGAAATTAAGGAATCAATCCCATTCACCATTGCAACAAAAAGAATTAAATATCTAAGAATAAACTTACTTAAGGAAACAAAAGAACTGTACACAGAAAATTATAAGACACTAATGAAAGAAATCAAAGATGACATAAACAGATGGAAAGATATTCCACGTTCCTGGGTAGGAATAATCAATATTGTGAAAATGACTATACTACCAAATGCAATCTACAGATTCAAAGCAATACCTATCAAATTATCACTGGCATTTTTCACAGAACTAGAACAAAAAATTTCACAAAACATATGGAAATACAAAAGACCCCAAATAACCAAAGCAGTCTTGAGAAAGAAGAATGGAGCTGGAGGAATCAACCTTCTGACTTCAGGTTATACTACAAAGCTACAGTCATCAGGACAGTATGGTACTGGCACCAAAACAGAAGTATAGACCAATGGAACAGGATAGAAAGCCCAGAAATAGACCCATGGGTACCTTATTTTTGACAAACAAGGCAAGAATATAAAATGTGGCAAAGACAGCCTCTTCAATAAATGGTGCTGGGAAAACTGGACAGCTACATGTAAAAGAGTGAAATTAGAACACTTTCTAACACCATACACAAAGATAAACTCAAAATGGATCAAAGGTCTAAATGTAAGACCAGAAACTATAAAACTCTTAGAGGAAAACATGGGCTGAACACTTGATGACATATATCAAAGAAATTCAAACAAGGGTTCTGTATCAACCTAGAGGGGTGGAATGGAGAGAGAAATGGGAGGGAGGTTCAAAAGGGAGGGCATATATGTATACCTACAGCTGATTCATCCTGAGGTTTGACAGAAGATAACAAAATTCTGTAAAGCAATTACCCTTTAAAAAAATTTTTTAAATACCCAAAGAACTTATATTTAAACTTCTTTGAATTAATAAACCTTAAAAGACTAATACCGTTTATGATCTCTATGTTGGATAAACACTTCTCTCCCAATTTTCATTCAAATTTTATCTATTTCAGAAAAGTTTTTTTTCATTTGTCTGAATGAAAAGTGTGATGATTCCATGGTTTCTGTATTATCCTTAGGTAATAAAAAATCCCATAATCACATTAAATACCTAAATATCCTTTGTGTTAATAAAAATATTCATTCTCAAATAGGGATCAACATTCTAAACCTGAATTCAAATTGAAACTTCTCCCTCATATAACACCTGCGGATCACTGAAAGCAGCATATAGGCAAAAGGACATAATATTTCTTCTCTGCTTTTACACTTCATTCTTCCAGTTCCCCTCTTTGAATTTGGCAACCAAAGTTTCTGAACCTGCTCACATCAAAATACAGCAGTGGGTAGAAAAACAGGAAATCTCTTACTTTCAATCTGGTATATTTAATGCTAACTTTCTCACTCCTTGCTGCTTTCATGGGTTCTTTGGAAATCTCGTTCATTATCCTCATACCCAAAGTTTCTTGACCCACACAGATAGGCTACATGTTGATGTTAATTTACTTCCTTTTCATTTTTTTAGAAATCGGGGCTGTACCTCTGGCTTCTCCTTTTCTGAGTTCAGTTCATGTGTCTAGGGCTGTGTTTGCATAGGACCCACACTAGTCTTCCTTGCCCATCTCCTACATCTGGGAAATGGGAGGAAGCATTCATTCTTTGATCAGACAAATGACCAGTTCAGTTCAGTCAATCAGTCGTGTCCAACTCTGTAACCCATGGACTGCAGCACGCCACACCTCCCTGTCCATCACCAACTCCCGGAGCTTACTCAAACTCATGTCCACTGAGTCGATGATGCCATCCAATCATCTCATCCTCTGTCGTCCCCTTCTCCTTCTCCTCCCACCTTCACTCTTTCACAGCATCAGGGTCTTTTCAAATGAGTTGGTTCTTTGCATCAGTTGGCCAAATTATTGGAGTTTCAGCTTCAGCATCAGTCCTTCCAAATAATATTCAGGATTGATTTCCTTTAGGATGGACTGGTTGGATCTCCTCGCAATCCAAGGGACTCTCAAAACAAATGATGGGTACAGGTAAATCCCAGGCTAAGGAGATCACTGGCACTTCTCTTGCCAGCCAGATTTCTCAGGCACGTGTGAGACACTGGTCAGTTGTGTTGTGTTAATTCAGGATATCAAGTTCTTGCACTTAGGGTGGTCAGATTTAGCAAATTAAACTACAGACATCAATTAAATTTGCATTTCAGATAACCAAAGGATATTTTTAGTGTAAGTATGTCCCCTGGAATATTTTGGACATACTTTTTTACTTAAAGGTCATATGATGCTTTGTATTTTATCTGTAAACTCTACTCCTATTAGTTCTGGTGATGCCACTCTTTCCCTTTTGACCTAAAGTGAGGAGGGAACATCCCAGCCCTTTACTTTGAGGATGAATCTTTTGTTCAACTTGATAGAAAGAAATAATTTTCACAAGTCTTCTACTAGTTTCCATTCTTTGAAATACTTTAGTCAATCTTAGATATGATAAACTTTCTAATATTTCCTTTGAAACTTTGCATTTTTTTCTTTAGCCTCTCTGTGAGCTTTGTGGGATTTTAGTTTTCTGCCCTGGGATCAAACCTAGTCCTGCAGCAGTAAGAGCAGGAAGCCCTAACCACTGGACCTCCAGGGAATTCCCAGAAATTTGCATCCTGATTTGGTGGGGTCCTGTGCTGTGCTAAGTCATTTCAGTTGCGTCTGACTCTTTGTGACCCTATGGACTGTAGCCTCCCAGGCTCCTCTGTCCATGGGATTCTCCAGGCAAGAGTACTGGAGTGGATTGCTGTGCCCAAGGATCGAACTTCTGTCTCTTATGTCTCTTGCACTGACAGGCAGATTCTTGACCACTATCACCACCTTTCATTGGGATGCAAGGTTAAAAGGATACTTATGTATTGCTGGTAAAAATGTTAATTGCTACAACCATGTTGGTTTGCAACCTAACAAAATCCATTAAAATAAAAATTGCATACACAATTTGGAGACTCCTTTCCTGCTGATCATTATATACATATAAAATGACACTAGTACAAAATATTTCATAACAAGTATATCCTAGCAGTATCTGTTTGTAGAAGCAAAATATTTTTTAAACATCAGCAAAAATTTAAATCACCATCAATAGAGGAATAACTGAATAATTTATGGTACAAATCTCACTCTGAAATATTAAAAAAGAATAGATTAGAACTATTCCAAATGATTTGGAGAGATTTTCATAAGATAGAGTTGAAAATTTTTAAATTCATGAACAAGTACATATTTCTGAAAATAAATGAATTGCCACAGTAGAAATCTCTATTTCTAATTTTTCCTATAATTACAGGAAAGGGGAGAAAATAAGAAAGACTACATGTAAATGTGTCTATGATGGATGGTATCAGAGTTACAGAATCTGGTGGGAGGAAAGATTATTTATTATTTTTTTTTGCTAAAAATAAGCTTCTCTTTTCCAGTGTAAAATTTCTACTTTCAAAAGCTCTTTTACAAAATATTGATCCTTTCCATTAAACCAAACCTAGATCTAGCCTTTATTATTGATTTAAGCATGCAAACTTTTACCCTAAGTCTTCAGGCTAACTATGCTCAATCATTAATATAGTTTAAATACCACAGACAGTGGCTTTAGTCATTTATAGGCACACATGCTAACCAAAACAAAGAAAAGAAATAGTAACTTTATTGTAAATCTTAAAAGGCAGCAAGTTTATTTTTAGGGAAACAATAGTAAACAGAGAAAACTTCAGTCATCCAACAAGGATTCCTTCAGTCTGCTCCTACAGAACATGAAATTTACAAACCCACTGATGTAGGCAATGATGTTTTCTTCCCTCCTGTTATGTTAGAAGCAGTGCTATCTCTCTTTCACCAGTGCTTTGAGATCTATTCACTGCTGTATTTCAAGGTTGCTTATATTCACGATTGTTTCTAATCCCTGTTTATGAAACTGGATCCCTCTCTCTAGGATACAATTACACAAATCCTGCTTCAGCCCCATATTTGCCTCTAGTTTATCAGCACACTCTTCTTTACCTTTCGTCTAACTTCTAGAAAGCACTGTTTATGGTCTCATCTCCTTTGTTTTGGCTCATCCTTCTTCAGCCTATTCCAAACTGGCTTTCCTTGTCTTTTCTACTGTAAAGATTAACCATCTCACCTCTGACCTTAATTATCATGGGAGTCAAAAAATACTTTTCTGTCCTCATCTGTAGACCACTCAATTATTTCTATTGTCTCTGATATTTTCCTTCTTTTCTTGGTTTCTGTGATATCACCTTCTTGGTTTCTCAATTATTAATATATTTCTGTTCTTCTTTTTTTCTGTTCTCTTTTAATCTCATTTATGTTCATTCTTTTAGTCCTTCCTATTTAATGTTGCAATTTCTCAAGATTCAGAGATTGGTACTTCTGTAGTAGTCCAGTGGTTTGCCTTCCAATTCAAGAGATGCAGGCCTGATCCTTGATCAGGGAGCTAAGATTCCACATGCCTCTTGGCCAAAAACCAAAACATAAACAGAAATAAATTTGTAAGAAATTCAAGAAAGATTTAAAAATGGTTTATATTAAAAAAATCTAAAAAATATGACATATCTTTTCTTCTGTCTCTAAAAATGCATATCCATAGCTAGAGTCACCATCCAAGTGGTGACGACTCTCATTTTGCATCTTTGTAGTTCCAACTAGACCTCTCCTCAGTATCATACATCCAACCACCTTCTCAACATCTTTACTTAGATATCAAAAGCACTTTGAACACCTCATACCTGTGATTGAACACATTATTCTCCTTCAAAACCTTGCTTCTCTCCCACTGACAGACTGCAGCACAGTTATACTCTAGAGGCAAAGCCCGAAACCTCACAGTCATTCTTATTATCTCCTTTCTCTGATCTTCCCATATTTAATTGATCATTAAATCATTTAAGTTAGTCATCCATACATCCACATTGCTATCTCCTCTGTAATCAGCACTTATCCAAGCTATTCTTTTTTTCTTGGACAATATTCATAATAAATATAAAATTATTATTATTACTATTACTATTTATTATTCAGCCTACAAACTGCTTTTCCTTTATTGGTTTTGGGTCTCCTCCCACCATTCTCTAAACAGTGAATTTTCCAACAACAAATTTGATCAGATCACTTTCTTAAAACTCTTCAACAACTTTGTATTACCCTTAGGAGCAAGTTTTTAGCATTTCTTTATAAGCCCTGTGTGATCTAGATCTTGTTGTCATCTTTAACCTTATCTTTTTGATCTCCCTTTCCCAGGGAAATACTTTTAAATCTCACAACTTAAGTGAAGCTTGTTTATTTGATCTCTTATGGAATTATATTTCTTCCCTTCTGAGTACTTATTTCTGTTTTAATTTAATATCTATTAACAATTTGATCTTTTATTAGTAACCTCCATTAGAATGAAATTTTAATTTTCTCATCATTGCATTTTCAAGGTCCTAAACATGGCACATAATCAGCACAAAAAAATGTTTATTAAATGAATAAAAATGCACACAGAATAATATAGTGTTTGAGAGAAATAAGTTCTAGAATCAGACACACCAAATTTCACATTCTGATTCTTCCCTTGCTAGTTGTATAATCCTAGGCAATTTATTTTTCTCCTAGTGTCCTCATCCTTTCTAAGGATAGCTATTTTAAAATATCAATAGCCAGTATAAAGTAAGGACATTATACTGGGCTAAGTACTTTCATATGCATTATCTCTTTTAAAATTAATGCCATGAGGTACGTGTTCATATTATCCTTATTTTAGAGGTGAGGAAACACAAAATTAAGTAACTTTTCCAAAGTCATATAGGGGTTACATGGAAGAGATATAAGTAAAACAGGATTCTCTGATACCAAAGTCCATGTTCTAAGCCTTCTTACTTTAGCCACCCTTTTCCTCACACTAAACTACTGTGTGGCTCCCTGAGATTACATATGCACTGCTTACCACAGTGTCTGACACATAGTAAATCCTCCAGCAATAGGGCTTACTGTTTTCCTCACCATTATTATTATTGTTAACATAGATTATAAGACCTGGGAAGTAAAAATGCTAGAGTCTCATTTCCCCAGAGAATAAATTTATGTGGCCATAACAAGTCCTTGTAATTCCACCTGCTACAGAGCTGGTGCCTTACACGTCAGAAGGTAAAGCCCCTGCCTCCTCGCCAAGGTCCTCCCTCCACGCTTCACACCTCAGAGGCTTGCCTGATATCTGCAAAGAGAGAAACTCGTCCTCCTCTGAACCCAGGGCCGTGTGAACCTCCACTAAGGGAGAGGGTGATTAATCATAGGTCATCCAGAATAATTTCTTTTTAGTATTATTTATCTTCTAAGTTGAGAGGCTCCATAGTCCTCCAACTGCATGAAAGTGCTGCTGAAATCCAGTCAGTGGTAAAGACTCCACCTCCAGTGCGGGAGACAGGGGTTCGCTCCCTAGGTCAGGAGGATGGCTTGGGGCAGGAAATGGCTCTCACTCCAGTGTTCTTGCTGGTGTAAACCACGGACAGAAGAACCCGGCGGGCTACAGCCCACGGGGTCGCAGGCAGACACCCCGACAGCCGTTTACCGCCTCGAGTTCCCTCGCGTTCGGGACCTAGAGCGCGTGTCAGAGCGGCACTTACCACCAGCGTGCCGACTTGCTTCTGTGAGAGGATTTCTTAGACTGTCTTTTGAGTGAAATGATGGAGAACACAGTTGGGGAGACTGTTCTCCCCTTCTCAGTCCCCAGGACTTGCACCTCATTTTCATGGTGGCAATTCAGGAACAGGCTGTGTAAACCATTGACAAGGGGTATTCATGTGTTTTTATCTTGCTCAAATCAGCTAAATAAATAAAAATAGCAATATTAGCTTTCTGTTTAGGTAGCATATAAGGTACTAAAACTTTCCTGGGAATTTTATTGCCCTTAAAGAGCAGCCAAAATATGTTTATTTTGAACTATGAAGATGTGTAAAAAGTCTGGAGTCCTGAATTTTAAAGAGCTCTCTTGTTGACTTTTTTCTAATATATCAATACATTCTCTAATATATCAGTATATATAATACACCATTTTGCAAATAATTACTTGAGTAAGCACAGGAGTGAGGAATAAATACCTCTTTCCTGCAAGACTGTCTTTTAGATTAGACAGAATAACTTAGAAACTTATACTTGGAATAACTTAGAAACTTATAGCCTTATTTTTTCCGTTCTCATGAAAATAAAGTTTCTCCAGAAATATTTTCAAAGACATTGTTAATCAAGAGAACTGTGAAATGAGGAAATCTATAGAAACCAACAGAAACTAACAAAAATGGCTAATATTTCAAACTCACATGCCCTTTCAAGGGTACAGAAACATTATGTAATGGATAATGTACAGCAAAGTCATCAGAGTTAGGTCATGAGGAAGCCATAAGGTATCTTGAATACATTTGATCACAGAAAACATAGTCACTGTGATTTGTCAACCATGCTGATGAATATCTTATTCATCTTCATCATTTTTCAAATGAGAGAATTAAACCCCAGTAAGGTGAAGTTGCTTCTCCTAAATATACTAGACAGATAGTAAATTATTTATTTCTAAAATCAAAATTTCTTAATACATTTTGCATTACCTAATTCCAAAATTATTTTCCCAACAACAAAAAAACTTGTTATTCTTCAGTAATGTTATAAGAAAACATTAAATATTCAGGTTTTTAAAAGAAGCACATGTCTTGCCTATATTAAATGTTTCATTTAATGATTCACAGAGAAATTTAATCTATCACAAAGCATTAGACAACCTAACAGCAATTTCTGAAGTGCGTGTACATTTCTTAACTTCTATTTAATTTTTGAAATACAATCTGTAGAAAACCATGGAAAATTAACTCTATGTCAGGCAATAATGTAAAAATAGAATAGAGTCTTATAAAGTTTGCTCTCTAAATTATATTATAATAGAACATAAGTCTGTAATACTTAGTAGAGCCTAAGTATTTTATCATACCAGGGATAATTTCCAACTTCAATATTATAGGTCACAAACTCCCGTTCCTCCCCTCAAATCCTTACTGTATAAAGTATATAAAAATTGCATTTATAACTAATATATATACATATATATGTATACATATACATGTATATATATGTGTGTGTGTGTATGTGTGTGTTGTTTTCCTAAATACACAACTACATTTGTGGAAATGTAAGGGAAATCTCTCAGCTTCCCAGGTGGCACTAGTGGTAAAGAACCTGCCTGCCAATGCAGGAGACATAAGAGATGAGGATTCAATCCCTGGGCTGGGAAGACCCCATGGAGGAGGGCAGGCAACCCACTCCAGTATTCTTGCCTGGAGAATCCCATGGACAGAGGAGTCTGGTGGGCTATGGACCACAGGGTCGCACTGTCAGACACAACTGAAGGACTTAGCATACATGTACACATTTCTCTAGAAATCAAACACCAAAGAAGCAGAAAACCAGAACGACATGAATGTTAACATGAATTACAGGAAGCTGTTTTGGTAATAAGAAAGGACCTTGTATTTAAATTGAGGGAAAGGGGAAATAGACAATAAGCAAAGAAGGAAGAATGAAGGGAAAAGAGAAAAAATTAAAAAGGAAGGAAGGAAGACATCAGACTATAATAAATTAGCATATAGAAAATTCAAAGAGTGATGTGATGGAGAATGACTGGATTGCTACATTAGACTGGATAGTCAGAGTCTAAACATGTTGATATTTGCTGAGAAATTCATAACATTAAAAGAGATAGGTACCAAAAAAAACAGGAAAAAGAGAATTTTAGGCAGAGAAAATAATAATATCATTATCTGTAATTAAATAGTTAAAGAGATCATAGAAGATTAACTAAAGAAAAAATTTCAAAAAAACTTGAGAGTTTAAAACTATGTTTCAAAAATCAGAATGTGTAGTATAATGCATTTCTGTTGAAAGAGACATACAGAATTAAAAATATATATATATGAGAATAGACACACTGCTTTAGGTGGGATTTGTTGTTGTTTAGTTGCTAAGTCATGTCTGACTCTTTTGGGCCCCAATGGACTGTGGCCTGCCAGGCTCCTCTGTCCGTGGGATTTCCAAAGCAAGAATACTGGAGTGGGTGCTATTTCCATCTCCAGGGGATCTTCCCAACTTAGGGAGAGAGCCTGCATTTCCTCTCTTGGGAGGTGAGTTCTCTACAGCTGAGCCACCAAGAAAGCCCTTAAGTGGGATTATATCAAGCCCAAAGCCTTCTATACAGTAAAAAAAAAATATTAGATTAACAAAATGAAAAGGAAACCTACTGAAAAGGAGAAAATATTTGCAAACCCTTTGTTATATAAGGGGTTATTATCCAAACTGTATAAAAAGCTCAATAACTCAATGACAAAAAAAAATCTAATTCAAAAATGGGAAAAGGAACTGAATAGACTTTTTTCCAAAGAAGGCATCCAAATGGCTAAGAGCTACATGAAAAGGTCTCAACATCACTTATCATCAGGAAAATGCAAGTTAAAACTACAAAGAGATATCACCTCACACTTGATAGAATGGCTGTGATCCAGAAGACTAGAGATAACACATATTGGTGAGGATGTGGAGAGAAAGGGACGCTTGTGTATTGTTGGTGGGAATGTAAATTTTCAGTCACTATGAAAAATAATGTGGAGGTTCTTCAAAAAATTAAAAATATAATTATATTTGAACTAATTATTTTTGAACTGTGGTGTTGGAGAAGACTCTTGAGAGTCCCTTGGACTGCAAGGAGATCCAAACAGTCCATCCTAGAGGAGATCAGTCCTGGGTGTTCATTGGAAGGACTGTGTTGAAGCTGAAACTCCAATACTTTGGCCACCTGATGCAAAGAGCTGACTCATTGGAAAAGACCCTGATGCTGGGAAAGGTTGAGGGCAGAAGGAGAAGGGGACGACAGAGGATGAGATGGTTGGATGGCATCACTGACTCAATGCACATGAGTTTGGGTAAACTCTGGGAGATGGTGATGGACAAGGAGGCCTGGTGTGCTGCAGTTCATGGGGTCAAAAAGAGTTGGACATGACTTAGTGACTGAACAACAAAACCAAAAGAAATGAAAGGAGGATATCATAAAGATATTTGCACCCCCTTGTATAAGCACATAGTCAAGATATGGAAACAACCTAAGTCTCCATCAGAGAAGGATCCTGTCATTGGCAACAATATGAATGGAGCTTGAGGGCATTGTGCTAAGTGAGTTAAGTTGGAGAAGGACAAATACCACATGATGTCATTTACATGTGGCTTCTAAAACAGCCAAACAGAAAGTAGAATGATACTTACTCAGGGATGGGAGAATTGGGAAGATGTTTTTCAGGGTACAAATTTGCAACTAATAAATAAGTTCTGGATATGTAATGCACAGCACAGCATCATAGTCAACAATACTGTATTATAAACTTCAACTTTGCCAAGAGACTTGATCTTACTTGTTCTCACTACAAAAGAGAAATGATAATTATGTGACAGAGGTGTTCACTAATGTAACATGGTAATCATATCATAATATATGATGTATCAAATTAACACATTGTATATGTTAAACTTACACAGTTCTATGTTTTCAGAATCAATTGTATCTTAATAAAAAACTGGCTATATCTGGGATGAAATTATGGATAATGATTACATTACTTTTGTTTAACTGTATTTGTCAAGTTTTTACAATGAATCTGTATTATTTTGAAATAAGGAAAAAGTTAATATTAAGCAATTAACATCTCTTGATCTGATATTATTGAAAGACCACTGTGATCAGTGCAATCCATTACATTTATCCATTCACCTGTTTGAAGCACTATAGCCTTCATTTCAAAATGTCAAACTGTTCTTTGATAATAGTTTTGAGGTAAAATGGACTAAATTAAGCTCATAGGAAGAAGGAAATAGATATGCTCTAATCTGTTATTTTTATTAGTTATCCACTTTCTGTTCCTGATTCCCATACTAAGCTTTCCAGAACTTGATCTCAAGTTCTGTATAATTAGCACCAGTGACTCAGAACAAGATGAGGTGGGAGTCTCACCACCAGCTGTTTTAAGGCCATGTCCCCAAGGCTCACAAATGACACTCATTAAGGATTTGCCTCAGATGTCCTAATAGATGCCTTTCATTTTCAGAATCAAAGCAAATCTACAGTTACTGGGGGAAGCATGGGCTCAGGTTGATGGACACTAGAAAACTTGGTAAAGACATACAGTCTTTATTCCCCTCAGGGAGAATACAGCTGGTGTGCAATCTTTCTCTCTCTCTAGTCTAAAATAACACCTTGACCCAGTCTGTTACCTAATCCTGCCTCTCTCATATTCCCATAATGTACTCAGGAGTTATGTTTACCGAGTACTGACAAAATTGCAGAGTGACATATACAGCAACATAGAGAACGTTATTTTCCTAGATAAAGGAGATTATTTGCTACTGGCAAGATTACTCACTCAGAACCATAGTTCATTGCTGCTTTCATGGGCTTCACCCAAGCTTAGAAAATGAACAAGTCAGGGAAATAGTAAATCTAACAGCCGACAGAATCTCTACAAAAATGGCATCGTTCTTTTCATCATTGACAAATGGTTTGTTTTTACCCCTTGAGTCTTTCCTACATGATTCTGTACTGATTCTGTTCTCAGGAATATTAAAGCATGCCTATTGCCTTACTAGAGGTTCCAAATGAATATTCTTGCTTCCTTGGGGTGATAAAAACAAGTTAGACCCTCACAAATGCCACTTCCTCATCCGGGCTACACAGATTTTCTTTCCCAACCACTTTTGCAGTTAGGTTAGGGTCAAGATGCCAATAAATCATGAGCATACATCAGATGCATCTTTTCCAATTTCCAAGGGCAAGCCAGCTTCCTCTCTCTTCTCAGGAAACACAGACTGAACAAGGTCCAGCCTCACTATGGCAGGAGCTTACATCTCAGAGTCTCTTCTTGGAAAAAAATCTGCTCTGATACACTTCAAATTTAAAGAAACTGAAAGAAATAAACTCGTATGATTAATGTGTAGGCTACTAGCTTTAGGAGGTAGGCTGGACACAGCAGCCTTCATTAATTATGCTACTGCACTCGCTGAGTTTTCTCATATAATCTAGAGGTAAAAATATATACACTCTACTGTTATTGCTGCCAGGCCCTAGAAGTTATGGAAACTCATCCCTTCCTGTATAAGACACATGAGCATTGTTTTTAATCAGGGACACATAAAAATATACCTTCAAAATTAACTGTTTAGACAACATTGTTGGAAAAATATAGGTAAAAACCAAAATCCTCTTCTAACTCAGAAAGTCTCTTTACAAACAGGGTAGAGAAAGAAAACAAGTTTGTTATTAAATAAGCTCTAAACCAGAGTATAATACTCATCTCATATAATTCTCTAAGAAATCTCCAAGACAGAAGGAGGTATCACCCATTTATATACCTGAGCAGATATAACTTTTCACATACATGTTAAGATAAGAAACAAGTCTGCAGGAGGACTTTGGTAGCACCATTTGTCACACATAGTTATCCTAATTTACCTGGTAGTTGGGATGAATATCTCTATTAGCTAATTGTGTTTATTAAAAAAAAAAAAAAGAAAGAAAGAAAGAAATTCTCCTTTGTTTATAACAGGAGGTGATTTTGCACTTTTGAACAAGGAGTCCACGGAAGTTGTGTTTAACCCTCCCCATGAGACTGAAAGAATCTATCTCCCTGGATGTTTACATTTCAAAGAGATGGTTCCAGCCCTGGAGAAAGACCAGTTCCTGGGCTGTAAGACTCGTAAAAGTCTTATTTAGCTATATAAAACTTTACAAATATTTCTAAGAAAGGAAGCAAAAACTTACCAGCTTTTTAAAGTAAATGCTTTAAGAAAAGACAGCTGAAGGCAATCTCTTCCCTTTTTTTGCACAGGGGAGAATTAAGGCTTGTATTTTTCATTTGCATTTGTCTTTCACCATTCCCAGTGGACTGATTCATTTGTTCTGAGTTGGAAGCCAGAACTCCACATCCTGCTGGAAGTAGCATCTGAGATCAGATGTAAAAGTAATAGGTCCATCACTGTCCACAACAATTCCCCACAAATAGATGTGACAGGCACATAAAAGGCCCTCCTTGACTAAAATGGCACATGTTCTGCAGTAGGAATGGGGGGAATGGAGTCACAGAGCAGTCTGATGGAACAGAATGTAAACTCATAATCTAATATCATTAAGCCAAACCATTTGAGAACTGCTGGTATCAGGATACCAGAGTTGAAGAGAGAATCTCATGTCCATCAGTCAAGACTTATTTGACTTTGAGAAACAGAAATCCAACACTAATCATGTGTTGAATCCAGGAAGGGTTGAACAAATAAGACATAGTAAGGTCTGGGGTGCAGCTCTCTGGACTCATGATCTCTCTGTCTGTTTTGTCTCTTTTATTGCAGACTGATATTTCCATGTCAGTGAAGAGTGGGGAAGAGGCATAACTCTCAAGCACACATAAGACAAATCAAGGCCAAGATGAGTGTCTGACTGATTTGCCAGGTAAAGATTCAAGGAGCCAGTTTTTTTATTCAGTTTGCTACTTACATGGACAGTGAAAAGGAGAATAAGCCAAACGTTCCAGCTCCCCAGGATTTTTGTACCATATTGCAAAGCACAGAACCCTGGAATGAAAGGGGCCAGAATGACTGCAGTGTACCTTGTGGGAGACCCCTTGTTAAAGAGCCAATTCTAAATTACTGATACTACTAAGTATTCCTACTTCCTGCTGCTCTGTTCCAGGGGTGCCACACCCCATCAGAAACATGGAGAGGATGAGAAACTGTCTCATAACAACCTCCCAGGAGGAAGATAGAGCCAGAGGGAGATACCCACGGATCAGCTCCTTTCAGGCTGCCCATGCTCTCTTAACCTGGGAGAATCACAAGGAATCTGTCAAGCTCAGATTAGCTGAGGGTCAAGCATTCGTTTGAATACAAGGTCATACAAACATGTGAAGGTCATCAGGGCACCATTGTGGAGCCATTGCCCAGCAGAAACCACTCACAAGTCCTGTTTTTATAAAAGTCTTACATTCTCACTCATTTCAGGGGAACTGATTTACAGACACTCTTTCTAAGTTCATGTTTTAAAGAAAAATCCTAGAAAATGCACTCATTGACACAATGTAAATTAAGTGTTCACATTTAGATTAATCAAGAGTCACTATGGATATATGTTCCTATTATTTAAAGGGAGCTGGGGGAATATATATACATATTATATATATATATATATAATATATATATATGTATATATATATATACACAGACACATAATGTGTGTGTATGTGCTAAGTTGCTTCATTCGTGTCCAACTTTCTGCGACCCTATGGGCTGTAACCAACCAGGCTCCTCTGTTCATGGGATTCTCCAAGCGAGAATACTAGAGTGGGTTGCCATGCCCTCCTCTAGGAGATCTTCCCAATCCAGGAATCAAACCCAGGTCTCTTATGCCTCCTGCACTGCCTGGCAGATTCTTTACCACTAGCGCCACCAGTGTGCACTGAGAGGATCTTTGTCATCAACACGTAGAGAAGTCTGAGAAAGAAGATTCTCAGAAAGATAGTGATTCAAAATTATAATGTTAAGTTCATTAAAATTATGAAGGAGACTTTTATTGTCTCATAGTTTTACTAAGGCCCGCAAATTGAGAACCATTGATAATCAATAATTCCTTCATCATCTTCTCAGAGGTACTAGATAAATCTCCACAGAACCTGAAGCCAAATCTAATCTTGTGATTCCAGCCAATTCTACCTTCAATCTATGCAAGAGTCCCTAAAACATTTGCTGAACAGAAATAGACTCAGAAGATCCTTTGAAGGAACTTATTAGTTTTAATAACAGCTATGGGATTTCTCTCTCTTCAAATACTTCCTAGCTCAGCAGCCAAATCAGTAGGCACCCATAAGAACCATCAAAGAGGTAAAGTTGGACAATCAGCAGGAGACACTGCGATGTCACTTTCCAACTGGAAAATTACTGAGTTTTTGAACCTCATACACTCTCCAGTGCTGGGACAGAGTATGACAGAATTCTTCCAAGAGTCTAACTTGAGTCTTTGAAGTTTGGGCAATAGAGATTGGAACTTGGCTTTCATCCAGGGAAGTCTGGGGTGGGAGACTGGATGAACAGGACTGCAGTGGGAGCAGCCTGCCTTTCCCAGCTGGCTGGACAACAGTGACTATGTCTAACAAACCTAGTACAACTGGGGAAAAAAAAAAAAACACTGGAGAGGGCTACCTGTTATGTGGAAGAGGTGCACCCTTGGAAGGCAGGATCCGGGATGGGTAAGAGGTGGAAAAGAGAGTATGTCATTCAAAGAACCAGTTGAGCAGTGTTCCATGAGACATCTTTGAAGAGACCAGAGACACCCCAGGAGAAAACAAGGTTGGTGTTCCAAGAACAGAAGGTATTAATTGGTAGCACCAATGGTCCAATAACATGAAAATCTTTTTCATCATAACCTAGGGTATGAAATATGATTTACATGGCAATTCCATACAGACATGCATGCACACATACACACAGAGTCCTGTGTACTCTAACAGAAAGAGAGAGAGAGAGGAAGAGAATTAAAATTTCACGAAGTAAAGCTTATTCTTCTTACGTAAGATGCAATCTGAAATCTTCTAATCTAGTCTGTGCTCTACAAAGTTGTTATACATCCATAATTAATCAAATTCAGTATACAAAGTACAGCCTTCTAGACACCAGAGGAGAAAAACAGGTGGAAAAGAGGTGTATCAAGAAGAATGGTAAAGCAGACCTTCCTACCTGTTGTTAATCTGCAGAGCCTGAATTCAGGCTTTGAATTGGACAAAAAAGTGAAGTTTATGGTTTTATATTTGATTGCAATTGTCTACGTCTGTTTTAACATCCTGGCATGCTTGGGAAAACTATGCTATCTGCTTGACATGGATGAGCGAGGGAGACTGACCTAACCTATTCAAAGAGTTGAGTCAACACATACAGTGAACTTAGTTTCATAAAAATAGTTGCTCTATTTTAGTCTGGATGCTTGCATTCCCCCCAAATTCATGTATTAAAACCCTACATCCCAGTGTAATAGTATATGTGGAGATAAAGGCCTTTGAGAGCTGATTAGAGCTAGATAAGATCATGAGGGTAGAGCTCTCAGGATAGGATAAATAGCCATATAAGAAGAGAAAGTGCCTCTCTCTCTCTGTCCCTCCAAGAGAAAGTGCCTCTCTCTCTCTGTCCTTCCCAGCGTGTGTGTGTGTGTGTGTGTGTGTGTGCACGCACATGTGTTTATACATGTGCCAGGGGAAAAAAATAAAGGCCCTGTAAGAACATAAATGAGAGGGCAACTGTCCGTAAACCAGGAAATAAATTTCACTAAATACTAAATCTTCTGGCACCTTGATCATGAACATCTCAGCCTCCAGAACTATAAGAAACAGTGTCTCTTATGCATACATAAGCCATCCAGTCTATGGCATTCTCTTACAGCAGCAGGAACTGGACACCCATTATAAACACCTTAAATATTGACCAGGTACTTTCAAAGCTATTATCTCATTTATCCTTTATAATACATAGTCATAAGAAGAGTTGGATGTTTTCAGCCTGAGTGTTTCAATAATCTTATCCTTCCAACCCTTGAAGGATATTACTCAGTGTCAGCTGCTGGAGGTATTTGTTGTAAGAACTCAGGAGGAAGCGGGGGGTGGGGGCAACATAAATTGCTTAAATGTAAGGGCTCAAAGATGATCTTTTTATGCAGGTGGGCAAGGAAGTATCATTGAGGAAACAGCTTGAGAAGAGCATCTGTATGTGAAGGCAAGGGACTGGAGGGGAAAATGATAAGAGTATCGCTGGATGATACATGTTTCTCTCATGGAATTAGAGAAACAAGTAACAGAATTGAGTGATGTTGATGCTGATTTTAGTCACAGGAAACAGCTTCACCAGCTAAAATGAGGTAGAGCTAGGAGATGAGTTCAAGGTAACTCTCAAGCTCATGGGACACCATTTATTTTAATCTGCAGATACTACTGAGTATATTCTTCAGAGTTCTGTGTCTAGAATTTCTGTACCAAAGACTAAGGCAGCATCGTCAGATTAAGTAAAAAAGAGCATTTGGAATAGATAAAGGATTAGCTGAGAAGGAGGAGTGCTCTGGATGGGAATAAATAGTGAGATACATTTTATAGTAATTCCCTCCACCTATGATGGTAACAACAAGGTAAACTTACAGGAAAAATTGTTTACTGCCTCTCTGAAATCAAAATCAGAGTGATACAAACAAATATGAATACAGAACACTAACAATATACAAACTGAAACAAGCATTCTAATTTCTGGAAAGAATAGAGATCTGTATTATATTTCTGTGAAATTTATACACTTTTCCCATTACCTAAAACTGTATTATACAAATTTATTTAATACTTTGAAGAATTCTGGAGAGGTTTTTTGTTTTTGTTTTTTTGGTAACATATACTCTACTGTGAAATTACCAGTAAGTTTGATAGCATAAACTGTAGTAACAGGCAAACTGTCCTTAATAAAAATGTCACAGTATTGTACTGTTTTTCAGATTTACTTAAGAAATTATTAGTGGCCTGGAGCTTTACAGTTCTTTCTTAAGAGTATTATTTCATCTTCAGGTAATTTCTTTTTAATTATCTATGTTACTATGACTAACAAATAGAGCTCTTACCAACACTGATATTAATACATTTTGTAATTGGCTTCCTCTTTTCTCAGAAAAAAACAACTCAAAGTACTTTCCTGTGTGTAGCTTTATGCCACCACAATAGAACATTGCAATGAGAAACAGAAAACAATCTCTACAGCATATCTCTGGAATATTCTATGAATCCTAACAGAAGGGGAAAGACTATGTTCGAATAACATAAAAACTAGTATTGTGAGTCAAAACTCATACAATCACATTGATGGCCAGAAGAGTTCTTATACCTCTTTTTTTGGTAAAATAAAATCATATTTTATGATTAGTATGATTCCTTCAAAACTGCCATTTCACAAGCTTCTATAATTGTATCGATGGTTAAGTTTAACTCAATCACAAGACTAGAACTTTCACCTCTGTCAAAATACAGGTTGAGTCAATGCTGACAGCATGTAATAGTAATCACAAAAATTCAAGATGTTAATTACCCTGATAAAATTCCAACAAAAACGCTGTGATTTTTAAGGCTCTGGGCAGATAAAGAAAAGTCTTTCACGAGCTTTGTTATTCCTGAAAAGAGATCATCCTTTACTTGTCAGATTTTATGTAATTGGATTCCTCCCCACCCTTCAACTACAAACAAAATGTACACTGTTGTTAATTTCAAAACTGTTCATAATAATCTAAACTAAGGCAACCAAATTTTCCCTGTGATAATAACTAGCCTTTAGATATTTCATATCAAAAGATAGATAGATAGATAGATAGATCAATGGATAAAGATGTGGTGTATATATACAGTAGAATATTTCCCAGCCATAAAAAAATAGTGACATTTTGCTGTGACAACATGGATGGAGCTGGAGGGCATTAAACTTCGTGAAAAAAGACAACCAGAGATTGATAAATGCTGCATATTTTTATTTACTAGTGGACTTTAAGAAGCAAAGCAAACAGATATAGCAAAACAAACACAGATAGAGAATCAACTAGTGCTTGCCAGAGGGGAGAGGAGTCAGGGAGAGGGACAAAAGAAGAGGATTAAGATGTACAACTATCAATTATAAAATAGTTGAGTCACCGAGATGTAAGGTACAGCACAGCGAACATATACAGCCAATAATATGATTTTGGTGTGACATAAAAACAGCAGGTCATTGTGCTGCACACCGGCTATGCTTCAATTAAAAAAGATGAACAGAAAAGTGCATTATTTTTTAATAAACCCCGAGGGTTTAGTTTCAATTATTTTATATGTTATTTTCTCAATTTTTGAATAATTTCATTAGGTTTTATGAAAGTAATTATTTCTTGAATGTCTGGAGATTTTATCAACATTGTGTTTATTAGTATTCATTGTTTTTCATCATTATCTTTTGTAGGGATGCCTGAGAAATAAATGGTATGAAGAATAAATGTACGTCTTTTGTCAAATAGTAACAAAAATAAGCCAAATTGTTAAATTCTCGATATGGAAATAAATTTAGAGATTATTTGGTCAAATTATCTCATTTGACAAATGAAGAAGCTGAGGTTCAAAGAATATAAATAAGTCTTCTCACCTCACTCATCCAAGATGGTTAGCAAACTACATACTGAGTTTGGTGGCCTGTCACTACTCCACATTGCCTTTCTTTAGGGAGACATTATTTTTCGAAACATTTTTTTCTCTTTAGTCATTTAAGCAATCATCTGAATAGAGAAGTCTTGGTTAAATTATAGCAGATAGCTACCTTTTTCAACTTGATTGCAAGTTAAATAGCTATCCATTTCAAGACCCAATACTATTTTATTAAAAGTTGCTCATACCTGACCTTCTAAAATTACAAAAAACTTTTGTTGTTCCAAATAAAAATTAAAATTTCATGAAAGTATTTTTTATAAGTAGCTTATTATCTATAAAGGTATAGCCTTTAAGACATCCTTTAGTATAAAATATGTATAGCTGCCTTATAGATTATTAATAGGCTCCCAGAATGTTTAGCACACTAGATGTGTTAAAAAGAAAAAGAACAAATTAGAAATCCAATCCTGAGTTTTTCTTCAAACCTATTATTTTCAATGTGGGAGAATTTTTTTAAATCATTCATTTATAATGACAATTTGCATATATGTCCATATTTTCCATTATTAATCTCGTTAGATCAGCTAAAATAATTTCACACCATAGAGAAAAAATACATACTTTTGTAATCAATAAAACGATCTTAGCTCAGTGATTCAGGTCAGTGATGATAAATGTGTCATGATTAGGTAGACTATGGTGGTGGTGGTCGTTTAGTCCCTAAGTCATGTCCGACTCTGTGACCCCACAGACTGTAGCCCGCCAGGCTCCTCTTTCCTTGGGATTTTCCAGGTAAGAATACTGCAGTGGATTGCCATTTCCTTCTCCAGGGGATCTCCCAAACCCAGGAATCAAACCCAGGTCTCCTGCATTGCAGGCAGATTCTTTACCAACTGAGCTATAGTGTAATGCAAATACAATAATCCATTTCTGTACATTAATTCATATTTATTATAGAAAATTTTTAAATCAATAAAAGAAGAATGTGAACTGTGGCATCTATGGCCTAGATAAAAAGATCAAGATGTTAGATTTGTTCCTTGGTGACTGGACAAAATATTAATGGAAGTATGAAAAAAATTTTCTGTAAATATTAGAGCAAATATATATATCTGAAAACATCTGGTCAGAACTTGTTTAAAAACCTTCAAGATGAATCACAGAGAGAAGTTTCTGTATGATTGATTTCTTTCCTTCAATAACCCACTCATCCTACAAATATTTACTGAACACATGATTTTTGCCAGTCACTCTTCCCAATGCTGAGTATACAGTGTGCCCTGTCCTCATTGAGCTTATATCCTGCTTGAAGGAGACAGATAGGATGTTGCAAGTCAGATGGTGATGAGTACTGAGAAAAAAATAAAACTGGAAAATGAGGCTGGAGCTGGGTGAGGGTGGTGTTTTAAATGTGGATGTCCAGTGAAAGACTCTCATTAGATGACAGTTTGAAGGAATGACCCATTACAGACATCAGGAGAAAAGCATTCTAAGTAAAGGGAATAGAAAGTGCAAAGGCCTTGAAAGGAAATAAGCTTGACCCTATTCCCACAACATCAGGCAGGGTGCGTGAAGGAGAGAAGGGCGTAGATAAAGTCAAGGAGGTAACTCGGCCTGAAACTACTCTAAAGGCTCATGATGTTACTGAGTGAGTTGGGAAGCACTAGGAGTGGGGGATTAAGTTCAAAAGTGATGTAAATCTGACTTATTTTAAGAGATGAACCAGGTTGCTGTGTGGAGAATAGGAGAGGACAAGAATAAGGCAGTGAACAGTTAGGAAGCTGATGCAATAAGCCAGGCAAGAGATGATGCTGCTAGGCACAGGGGTAGCAATGGTGGTGTGAGAAGTGGTGGAGGTCTGATGTATTTGGAAAGTAAATAAGTTCTGCTATTGGTAGCAATTTGCTATTTGAAAGGTGGAATGATAGCATTCATGTCTAATCTCCATAACCTGTGAATACATTGTTACATAACCAAGAGGAACTAAATTTGCAGATGGAATTAAGGTTGCTAACAACTGACCTTAAAATAAGGAAATGATTCTGGACTATGCATATGGGCCCAATATAATCATAAATGCCCTTAAAAGTGAAGGTGAGGGACAGAAAAGTGAGTTAGAGGGAGATGTCATACTGAAGAAAGAGACAGAGAGATTGCAACATTGCTGTCTTTAAAGAGAGAGGGAGAGGGAGAGGGGACTTCCCTGGTGGTCCAGTGGCTAAGAAGCCACCTTCCAATGCAGAGAGGAGGATTTGATTTCTGGTTTGGAAACTAAGATCCCACACGCCAAGGGGCAACTAAGCCTGTGAGCCACAGGTAGGGAGCCTGTGTGCCTCAGTGAAGGTCAGCACAGTCACAGAAAGAGGAAGGGGCCACACGCCAAGGTAAGGGGCAGTCTCAGGAAGCTGGAAAGAACAAGGAAACATATTTTCCTCTAGAGCCTCCAGAAAGGAATGCAGTCTTGTCTAGTCTTAACAAATCCTCAGCCAGTGAGACCTGTGTCAGACTTTAAACCTACAGAACTGTAAGATAACAAATTTGTGTTGCTTAGCAAGTTTGTAGAGATATATGGCAATAGCAGTGAAAAGTAATACAGATTAATATGGGGTATCAGAGAGAGAAGAGTCGGGGGCACTAGAGGTTTAATGTCATTTGAATTGTATAATTTGGGCTAATAAAGAGTTGATTCATTATTTGCATAGCTAAATATTTTTTAAAGCTTTTTGAAAATCTCAGTAAGTACATTTAAGAATGAAAGCTTCTAATGCAAATCTTGGCGCCTATCTGTGACCTGATCATCTCCATTCCATTTTTCATTTTCAGAACATAAACACCAACTTTTATTGAATTTGATCCTTTAACACAAAGCACTGAAGTGTGATTGGAAGGCACTGAAGATATTTTTTAAATTAGCATAGTAGTACTAAAAACAAGCATTGTCCTTCTAGATTGTCAGCTTACAAAGCTAAACCCTAATAGCAATTTGGTGCCATGTCAAAAAAGGTTTGAATCTCTTCCTTTAGCATTGCCTCCAGAGTCTGTTTACAAATCCTGCAAGCAAAGCATATTATGAATTTATAAAGCCACCTATTATTTTTCTGAAAATAAGTTAGCTGAATGTATCACTCAGTTAACTTTTATTTTTATTTATATCCTCTTAATCAGAGAAAAGCCAGCTGATGCAGAATCACTCACCTTCTTCATTCATTCAACAAGCTCCTATATTTTTATATTTGGTTCTCTAGATCTGTAAGAAAAGCACTTTTGTCTCAGCAGTCATAACACAAGCTGTTTTATTCCCTTAGCAATAAGTCCCAAGCTAAGCAATCAACTCAGGAAGCCAGGTATTAACTCAATTTGGGGGACCCAAAAAGACAAAGATGTGATAGTTGTCACTCCTAGAGATCTGGACATATGTCAGAGAAATTGTCAATACTTGAGAGATGAGGCAGGATCAAGTCCCAGGAAAAACCAATAAGAACAAGATCAAAAACAGGGTATAAGGCTTGAGTGAGAAGCTTAAGTTTACATTGATGCTTTGATCCTAGAGGCAGGAATTGGTGAAACAGAATCAATCTGTTCAGGGTAAGGAAAGCGTCAGTCCTCTGGACTAGTAACTGGAACCATAGTGGTGCTACATTTAGTAACCACTGAGCATCGGGCGTAACTTTGACTCACTTGGTCCATTTTTTTGTTGTGTTGGCAACTAAAGAAACATGGGGCAATGAGTTACACAGAAGACAGCTGACTCTAGAATCTCAAATTCAGGACAGTGACTTAATGCAAAGCCAACCTGATTAGGTGGAGGGGCAGGGGAATGACGGAAAAGCCGATCACATTCCTTGCTGCTTCAGTGGTTGACTCAGAACCTATGCCTCTCTACATGAAGCTGTGTCCCTGAAGAAGGAAATGGCAACCCACTCCAGTACTCTTAGATAATTCAGCATTCGCAGAAGATTCTGTGGGCAGAGAGCCTGGCGGACTATAGTCCATGGGGTCGCAAAGAGCAGGATACAGCTGAGCACACGCATACGCGGAGCTGTGGGGGGGAATGAGAGGGTATAAAAGATAATAAACGGTCAAAACAGATCAGTGTTGGCTGAGTTAGAGTGGTGGAGTTAAAAGAAACTTAATTCTAAAAGATGAAAGGAGTAAAGGGTTTAAAGGGAAAAGGTGTGAATTCCCAAAAGTTTCCTCCTATGCAAAACTGAAAACTTCGCCATTTGTCTCACTCCAATAGGAGCTTTTTTCAATTGTGTACTTGTCCACAATATGTCTTCTCCATTATTTATCCCACTCAGACCAGGAGTTAACTTTATAAACTTTCTAAATGAGTCTCCTGAAACACTTTCAAAGAAATGTGCAACCTAGCAATACTTGAAGGGCATATCTTTTTCAGTTGTACATCAGGCCTTGCCTTGGAGGCGTACTAATTTTCACTAGAACTGGTCACATTTAAAGGAGGAGTTTATCTCAAAAATGTAAGATAATTTCCAAAATACTGTAAACAGTTCCTCCAACTCTAGGCACCAATGCTGTAGACTTCCTGCAACTGCTGCTCATCTCAGCAACCATCACTGAGGGATAATGTTGCTGCTGCCGAGTTGGGACTAGGATGGGAAGACAGAGTCACTGGCTTTAGGGAAAACATTTAAGAGGGCCCCCAATAATTCAGTAACTAAGATAAATCACATCCAGTGCAGTATATTTTATTTTTTAAATTGTTTACGTACCTGATTTTTGGTTGCCCTGGGTCTTGCAGGTCTCCTCTAGTTGCAGCGAGCAGGTGCGGCTCCTCGCTGCGGTGTCTGGGTTGCTCGTTGGGGTGGCCTCTCTTGCCGCAGAGCGCATGCTCTGCAGTCTGCTGGCTCAGAAGTTGGGGTGCATGGGCTTAGTTGATCCACAGCATGTCGAATTTTCCTGGACCAGGGATCAAGTCCATGTCCCCTGCATGGCAGGTGAATTCTTATCCATTGTACCACCAGGGAAGTCCCAGTGCAGTATATTTTAAAGTCTGAGTTAATACAAAATTATGTTGAGCAAAAATATCAAACTGATGAGCAAAATATCAAAATTTTAAATTAATTTCAAATTTTAGTCAGTTTTTTAATTCTTTCTCTGATGAAAGAATATGTGGGTTAAGAAGTGAGAATGTCCTCTATGTATGCACTAATAGAGTCCCTGGCAATCAAAAGGTAGGATTTAGCTTATTGATTGTTCTTTATAGAAATATGAGACTGTTAACTGCTAAATGTTGCTTTCAATGAGGCTGTGAAATCTGTTGTTAATAAGTCACTAAATGCCTAACTATTTTTATTACATTTAACTCTCACTTTTCCTAATCTATCGTTTTTCACTTATACAAAAACATTTTGAATATTTATATGAGGTGTTTCATCACCCAGTTATCACCAAGTCTCTGTATATCCTTGAGCTACATGTGATAGAAAGCTCTAATGATAAAAACAACTTTTGAATACGGGTTGGATTGTGTGATGCTCGTAACCCATCACAACCACGAGCCTATTGTGAATGCTCAGCCTCCTCTTCCAGCCTCAGTCGTCACATCACACCTTTCCCTTGGCCTTTGCTGCTGGAGAAGGAGGCTCAGCTCCTCTCCTCACTCTTCAGAGGAAAACCGAGCTCCAGCGTGTGTGTGTGAGTCCCTCAGTCATGCCCGACTCTGCAACCCCATGGACTGAAGCCATCCAGGTTCCTTTGTCCATGGATCCTCCAGACCAGAATGCTGGAGTAGGGAGCCATTCAGTTGCCTTCTATTCCACACCCGACTGATAAACTGCATTTTTAACAAAGTAGATCACTTTTCTCACAAGAATTTTCATGTATGCTGCTATGAAGATAAAAGTGACAGAAGTTTCACTGTATTGCTACATATTCCTTTAAAAGTGTACTTTAGCTCATCCCTTTCAAAGAGATGGTGGCTCAGAGGTTAAAGTGTCTGCCTGCAATGCGGGAGACCTGGGTTCAATCCCTGGGTTGGGAAGATCCCCTGGAGAAGGAAATGGCAACCCACTCCAGTATCTTACCTGGAGAATCACATGGACAGAGGAGCCTGGTGGGCTACAGTCCACAGGGTCGCAAAGAGTCGGACACGACTGAGCGACTTCACTTCACTTCACTTCACTTTCAAAGAGAAGGCCTCTCTCCCCTGGCAGATGAGAACCACAGTTACCCAGAGCTCCTTGGTCTACCCCATTCTTCTCCCCTGCCTCTCAGTCAATCTGTGCAATTGTGTTTACAGAATGTCTCCCTGGCTCCCAAGTCACCTGAATGCATGAAAGGCTTTCCTCTCTTTCCTTGGGATGCATCTCACAACCCAGGCAGATTGTTCCCTTTGTTTTACTCCCTTCCCCCTTGTCAGCTTATATCTCTAGTTCTTATACCTCCTAGTTCTCCTAGGAAGCTTCATAAGCATCCAGGAGAGAAGCCATATCAGCAGCCTGGGTCATTCACCTTCTTCTTTCCATCTCAGAACAAAGGTGTGTTCCCTGTGTATACCCACTGTCTCTTTCAGCAGCTTACTCCAAGGGTCCTATAGTCTTCAAGGGGGTCTTTTATTGAGATGGCTTTCTTTCATGTGCTAAGCATGCCCTTCACTCCAGCCCATCTTTCAATTTCCAATAATTTTCATTTTACTTTATATTTTTTTTACCCTGTTGCACAGGATGTGGGATTTAAGTTCCCCAACCAGGGACTGAACCCATGTCCCCCAAAATGGAGGGACAGAGTCTTAACCACTGGACTGTCAGGGACGTCCCCAGACAATTTTTATCCATCAATGAAAATGCAAAGTCAGGGTTGTCTTTATGGCTGCACTCTCTTTCTCAACATCCCCTGTCTTGTTTCAACCCTTCTCTTTTCTATTTTACTAATTTTAGGAACTCCTTTATGTTCTCTGAACTCACCCTCAAATTCCTCTTGGAACCACAAAGTGCCAAGACCCATGTGGATGATGAAATTGCTCTGTTTGTACTAATTGTTAGCCAGTTGTGTTAACTGGGAGCTATATAATTGGCATAGTATCTGGTGAGATCCATGGTTGTCTTTAGAGGAACTTCCCTGATGGGTGGATGACCTGCTCACTGCTTTCCCAGAGATTCTGGTCTCTGTTTTTAGACTCAGAGAGCATAACCCTGTGGACATCAGGGTCATCTCTCTTCTTCTGAGCTGTACCTTCAGTTGCAAGACAACCCCACTCTCACAGGTTTGTTTCCTTAAGAGAACTGCCTCTTGTCTCTAATTTAATTTAAGTAGCAGTGAGAGGATGAAGAACCCTAGGAGCTTTTATAGAGCCTGCAATTCTCTACCTCATAAATACACATTGCAGCAACTTGCAATAACTGGACGTAACCATTCACACTGCTCTCCATGGGCCCTCTGTGCAAATGTCCCTCAAGTCTTGACATATATGTTCAGGTACTTTCAATGATGTGTGTTCACAAACTTGACATAGAAGTCTTAGCATCTACCTGCATTCTCGAGTAACTTTTTGACTGATGTCAGGCATTCTGCCATAGAAAAGGAGGCATTTGTGGTTTACCTGTACTTTTGAAAGCATATATAATTCTGAGTGTCAGACTCTACACACTTATTATTAATCTCTGTTGCATCTGTACCTCGGAGGTTTCACATTCCACTAACATTTCAATGGTGTGTTCCAACCACAATTCAAAATCTTCCTCTAAAGTCCCTAGCCTTGGGCTCCTTCCCTTCACCTCTCCACCCCAACCCAAGTCTCTGGACCCTGGCTGGTATAAGCTCTCAGTCAAGAGCGGGGACAAAGGCCCTGATACAGTTTTCAACAGTAATCCAGTCTCAGACAATAATGCTGATTGGCTCTCTTAATTAGTCCATGCACATTTGCAGCACACCCGTTTCTTCTTCCTTGACTCACTCCAGTTTTCTAGAAAAGGAGGCCAAGGTTGGTTTAAACATACATGTACAGCTGGATCCTTCATGAAGAGATTCTTTGATCTATTCTAATAAGCTCGCAAAGCACTGGGCTTGTGAGACTCTCCAGGTGAAATATTCACTATCCAATCATACATTGTTCCAAAGACTTTTCCACAACATCCCTCTGACTTTCAGTCTCTTTACCAAAGACCAGCACCACTCCTAGAGAATCAATCTTCTACCACCCACACCATTAGCCATGGGGAGCAGGCACTACTGCTGGCATGCAGGCATGCCTTCTGTTGACAAAGTATCTCAGAAAATTCTCTAAGACCCAGGTGTCAGATATACACCTTAACAGTACAGTTTATCTATTTCTTCTCTAAACCACCCTGATTTAAAACACAGCTTGTTTTTCTAGTTTCCAGAGAATATCACATCATGCTGACTGAGATCTTTTTAAAAAAAGTTCTGCTCAAGTTTTCTGGATATGTATCATTGATCTTAATTTTATTCCTTAACTCAATTCACTAAGGCTCTACCTTAACCTTAATCTGACCCACATGCAGATGCTGAGCAGGTAGTTTGCTATATATGCCTAAAATTTGGGGAGTTCATTTGAACCTGAGATGTACTTTTGGAGTTCTGAGAGTTTATAAAGCATTCCAAATTTTAGAAGTTAGGGAGGTATGGAAGAATCCACAAGAGCAACGAGGAAGACACAGTCAGTAAGAAGAAGCCAGGAGCGTGTTAAAGTCAAGGAAAGAACAAAGGATACTGTGCTAAATGATGCCAATAGTCGAAAAGGTGAACAATGAAAATGAACTCTAGTGTTGGATGGTAGGATATACTTTGAAGTGTTTTTCTGCAAAGAGGTGAAGAGATAGATGGGATAAGAGCCAGTAGAATGAGTAGGGTCAATATAAGATTTTTTTTTTAAGTTGAGGTAAAATGGCACAGTTTGTATGCTTATCGGCAGAAAATAAGAAGATACAGGAGGCAAGATGTTCTAAGGTATTGATGTTCAGAAGGCAAGAGGGCATGTGTAAGCATTTTCAAGGAGTGGAGAACATTCCTTCACAGTAATAAAACAAGGAGGCCCAGTATATGCACCCAGATGCCCATATGAGCAAACTTGGTGTTGGGTTCCAATCACACGCTTCTCTGATAACTTCTTTATTCTCAGTAAAATAGGAAGCAAGATTATGAGCTGAGAGTGAAAATGGGGATAGGAGATTAGACATTCAAGAAGAAAAGTAAAGTTACAAAATAATTATCTAATTAATCAGGTCATCTAGCTTTGCTCAGTTGTATAGGTTCAGTCATACATTAAGGGGAGAATTCTATTTAATTAGGGTTGTACTCTGACCAAAAAAGGTGTAGCAAAATGAAAAAAAAAGTTGAATTCATACTCAATAGAGTGACAATAATGATTTACGAGAAAATTTAAGTGGACTGAAGAAAGTAGTGAAGATATAAGGCTGATAAGCATATAAAGTAGTAGAATCAATGGTTTAAAGGCCCTGGTGAACATTATGGTTTCTGGATTTGAGATGGAAAAATAAATGACCCAGATCTCCTCCCCACCAAAAAAAAAAAAAAAATGATTATTGTAATGGGAGAGAAAGAATGACATTTGAAGTTAAGATTAAAAGCAGGGTATAGATTTTGGTAATAACAAGATCTCAATGATAACACTGGGAGAGAGAGGCAAGAGAGAGTATATGACAAGGTCACTGACAAATGGAAAATAAGGCGGTAAGTAGCCACATCATTAAAGGACCATTGACATAGATGTTGAAATTACCAAGAATTATGAATCATGTAAGAGAAGAAGTGTTTGCCAGGAGACAAATCCTTCAAAGAATCATAAAAATGACTTAAACCTTAACCAGAAAAAAATTCTTCCTCTCTGGCATCAGATAACAAAAATGGGCAATTTTCTCATCATTTTAGATGTAATGACAAAAGGCAACAAGTAAGCTCATTTAGAGAAAGATGCATTGAATATTGCTGCTGTTGGTGGCCTATCCAGCATGTATTTATCCCATTCTCCTTGCTTTGTGAACTCTGGTTTAGGTATTCACACCTTCTTACTGAAACTAGGTACCAAAAGGACAGTTAACATTAGCTCACCTCCTCAGATGATGCCTGGTCATATTAAGGATAATTGCATCGCCCCTACCAGTGATTTGTTAAAAAATGACATGTGACCTTGTTTGTACCAATGAAACAAAAGGTTTCCCCAGAGCCTCTGATTAAGTTCTTTCTGGAATTATTTTTTCTCCTGGAGGAACTTTCAGCAAGGACCATGTCTTTCATTCCCCGGTTGTCATCATGTATGGATGAGAGGCCTGCTCTCACTTTGCTGTCAGTCTGAGAATAAAATGAAACAAGAAACAAGAAGGAAGAAGTCAAATGATCACAGGCTGATTCTGCTCATCCTGAACCACTGTCACCTCAGGACTTCCATTTATATGAGTCGATACATTTCCTTATTTCTTAGGGATAAGCCCTTCTGATGGGAGTTTCCTTTCATTTGGATAAAATAGGATTCTCAATTTATGCAAAGAAGATTACAAAATGTTGGTGATTTTTTTAATTAAAGGTATAGAAATAAACATGGAAGCATTGAGAAATGCACCTTTATGGCATAAGACAAATTTTTCTTGTGTATAAAATTACTGGTCTTTATCATTCTCTAGACTCTCTGCAGCTGTCATTTGTACCTTATTTTAGGAAAGTAAATAGACTTTTTTAATAAGTTAAATTGAGAGCATTTTATTGCCAAAGATATAGAAGGATAATAATTATAAAATATGTTGGACTGCCTTTAATGGGAATAGATTGATTGGGGCCATGAGACTAATTGAAAGTTGGTACTGATGGTCAAAAAAGTGTTAGAGACTATGAAGCAGTTTCAAACATACACAATAATCTCACATGAAAGAAAGTAGTTCCAATAATAAGAAAAGCAATTACTATGGTATTTAAAAGACTAAAACTTATGCCTTAAAAAATTAAATATCAGGTGAAAATAGACTTTTGGCCATGTAGTTCTCAGAGCATCAAGAAAAACTGAAGACACAGTATCCTAATATAAGACTATAATGGTTAGCATTTTGCTTTTATATCTAAGCAACTGTTAAAGTAGAGAAGCAGTCTTATTGAATAGAAAATGAAACCTGACAACAATAGCCCTAAAGTACACATACTCAACTAAGATATTTATAAAGGGGAAATAATGCTTGGGAAATGAAAAAGGTTTTTTTCCTACAATTAAGGGAGTATACGCTGGGCTTCCCTAGTGGCTCAATACTAAAGAATCCACCTGTCAGTGCAGGAGATGGGGTTCAAACACCAGGTCAGGAATACCCCCTGGAGAATGAAATAGCAACCTACTCCAGTATTCTTGCCTGGGAAATCCCATGGACAGAAGAGTACAGTGGGCTACAGTCTATGGGATCTCAAAAGAGTTGGACAAGACTGAGCAACAAAACAATAACTACCAGGAAGCATGTAGATTATTGGAATAGTGTTATCAGTTATTTCTTGAAAGTGCAGAGAGATTAATCATCCTTACACATCGCCATGAGATTGGCGTTGTCCCTCTCTAAGATGTCAGAAATGTCAATTATTAAGGGCTGAAATTTTAGGAGTCATTGCTAGGTTTGCATATTTTTCTTTTGCTCTGCCACAAGGACAGTGAAAATAACAACCCCCAAAATGGGCTTACTCTTCAGTCTGGATCCTAGAATGAAGACAACATATAGAATGAAGTCAAAGATAACCCAGAACACATAAATGAGAAATAAGCTTTCTTTACTGTAAGTCAAAGAGCTTTGTGCTTGTTTGTTATTGCAGCAAGATCTTGTACACATTGACTAATACACTACATACAACAACATGTATACATATGGGATCTCAACAAGAGATTTTAACTCATTTAAGGAAAATCCATGTAAGCATCAAATAAGAGACACAGGTATAAAAGACCTGACCTTGTGTATATAATCATAGATTAAAGTGCATTGAAGATAAAATTAGTTATATTAACAGTAAAAAATAAAAATATATTTTCCTCTGCCCCCATCTGCTCTTCATCTTCTTGCTCTTCATGCACAGATTCCTTCCAGATGTTTCCAGGAATACCTTTTGGATACATCAAGGAAGGTGGTGGTTATCCCAACAGCACTGCCATTTCCCTCCTCTCTGGCTCAGCTTGCTGCACAGATGTCTCCTGTGTCTGCCAACGTGAGGAAAATTATTTCCATGGTTAGTGCACACCAGGGACACTGTCACATTCCCATTGATATCTCCTGGAGTTTGTGCTGAGGCTTCTAATGCCAGATAGCCAGGGAGCTGACGTCTGCAAAACAGCATGGCCCATGTCCCTGCTCAAGTGTCGACTGTTAACCAAACACCTATCACCATCAGATTCCTCAGAAATTTCAGTAAACATCTCACTTACTTTAGCATTCTCTCTCTCCCACTCTCTGTCTCTCCCTGCCCTCCATCACTCTCCCTCTCCCTCTTTAGCTTTGATTCATAGTACAGAGTCAGATGACTTTTAATTAATTCCATTTTCCCTGGTAGCTCAGACAGTAAACAAACTGCTTATAACGCAGGAGACCAGGTTCAATCCCTGGAGAAGGGCCTGACCAACTACTCCAATATTCTTGCCTGGAGGATTCCATGGACAGAGGAGCCTGGCCAGCTACAGTTCATCGGGTCGCAAAGAGTTGGACATGACTGAGGGACTAATACTTTCACTTTGTATGTCAAAGTGAGCTTCTTTCCCTTGCTAGCATACTGTCTTTAAATCAAACTATCTTTAACTTCACACTGGGTCAAGATCTTTCCCATGAGGGTCCACAGTCCCCCACATACCTGTATCCTTGCCCCAGTGGCCCTCCAGTGGGCATGCCCTGATATGCACTCAACAGTTGTGTATTAAAGGTCCACTTTATAATGGGCCTGGTGTTCAACACTAGAGACGCGAAGATGAATGAGAATGCAGTGTTGTTGCTCCACAAAGAAGCTTAAAGGCTGTGACTAAAAGTAATATTTACAAGACTGACTCCAGTGTACCACAGGAGCCTAATAAGGGAAAATAACTGAATGTTAGTGGTCAGAGAAGATTTTCCTAAAAGAAAGCAAGTCTAATCTCAAACACAAGTTGTAACAGGACTTATACCATCAAGTCACAGAAAGTAAAGGAGAGGAAGAGAGAGCAGCATCTTCCAAAATCTAGAGCTGAGAAAAGGTATGATCAGTTTGGAGAACTGATACTCAGGCAACATGGACAGCTCCATACAGAGCATAATTTCAGTGAGAGCAGAAGAGTGTCACTGCATCCTCTACAGCTGGTAGTTGCCAAAAACATGGTAGTTACTCAGTGGGAATGAACAACTCCAGATTCTGAGAATCAGAAAGATTAACAAGACATATGACTGAAAAGGGAACAAGAATATGAGGGTCCTTGTACACCTTGTATTTTGGATTAGAGAGCAATTGACAACAATTGGAATATTTTAATAATAGTGAGGAAGGATGTGATTGCATTTGTAGTCTACTGCAGTGTTAGAATGGTTTAGCCTGATAGCTGAGAGCAAATAAGAGTTCCCTGAGGAGGTCATTGTAGTCATCAGCTGATTTGGGTAATAACTAATATTTATTGTATGTTTATTATCAGCCTAGTTAGGGTTAGATACTGTTAGTCAATCAGTTATGTCCAAATTTTTTCGACCCCACAGACTGAAGCCCGCCAGGCTCCTCTGTACATGGAATTGTCCAGGTGAAAATACTGCAGTGGGTTGCCATTCCCTTCTCCAGGGGATCTTCCCAACTCAGGGATTGAACCCAGGTCTCCTGCACTGAAGGCAGATTCTTTACCATCAGCACCACCAGGAAAATCTATTCTAAATGTTTTACTTGCATTAACTCAATCTTGCCAAAAACTCAATGAGGTAGGTGACATTATTTTATAACTTTTAACCTAAATCACAGAGAGACCTTAAGCAACCTGCTCAAGGTCACATCCCTAGTAAGTAGGTAAGAAGCAAAACCAAGATTCAAAACAAGTTAATCTTTTCAGATCCCATACTCTTAACCTTTATATTCTACATCACAAGAAAGATGATAGTGATTTATATAAAAAAGAAAAAAAAGCATATATTGGTGGATAAAAATGTCCAAAAAGACAGATATTATGGAGGGAAAATTGACAAGTTTAAGGAAAATGATTAGCTGGCTGTTGTGTGGATAAGGAGGGCTTCCCTGGTGGCTCAGTCGTAAAGAATCTCCCTGCCAATGCAGAAGATCTGATTCAACCCCTCAGTTGGGAAGATCGCCTGGATTAGGAAACGGCAACCGGCTCCAGAATTATTACCTGGGAAATCCCATGAACAGAGGAAGTTTGAGGGCTACAGTCCATGGGATCACAAGAGTTGGACACAACTTAGTGGCTAAACTGTCAGGGGAGTGAATAATTTCCTCGGTTCTGTCTTGTTGCAACAAAAATTTGAAGCGACAGATGGACCAGCATCACAGCCCTTGGACGGACCAGTGTTACAGCTCTGTGCTACAGCTCAGTTTTATTTGAAAAGTAACGGAAAATACATCCTCGAGGCTGAGGGAATGCCAACCCAAAAGACACCCCTTCTCCCCCTGGGCCTGCCCTATGTAAAATGGGCTAGCCAGGGGTGCTGTTTGTTTTACCTGAGGTCCTCACTCAGTCTGGACTTTCCTTTGTTCTATTTTCATGGGCTTTTCCATTCCTTGTCTTTTAGCCACCAGTATTTTGGCTTCCTTTTTCCTATTATAACTACCTAACAAAACCACCACCACCATATGAATAAGAAAGATAGATTCAAGGATGCTATCCAAATTTTTAGTTTGTGCAAAGGAGGAAGTACAGAGGATGGGGATAAATTCTTGTAAGATGTTGTACTTAACAACTGTTTGTGAGATATCAAATAGAGATATTGAATACATATTAGTAGTAGATGGCAATTTGGAATGGAGATTTAGATTTCATTTTTAAGTTTAAGATGGTTCTTAGAAGATGAGCCTGGTGGGCTACAGTCCATAGGGTCACAAAGAGTCAGACATGATTGAGCAACTAAGGCATTATTTTTAGAATCAGGGAGGGAGGCAAATAGTCAACAAGGAAATCGGCTGGAACACAAGCTACATCCCTGAAGGAGAGACAGAGATGCTAGTGAAGCCTAACTCAGGATGGCCTGAACATTCCCCTCAGCTTGATCAAACGTTAGACTGGCTTCCTCCTGACTCCAGACCTCTGACTTTCCTTTCCTTATAGCATTCCCTTTACAAGCTGGGTAATTATAAATGCTTCCCCTGTTTCTTTAAAATGTGTATTTTTTTGTAAGTCTCTTGCCAGGACTTTCTCAAGGACCTAGGAGCCACCTCTTTGAATTATAATCATCAAAGAAGACAGCACCCCTCTTTCACAGTTTCTATCAGGAGGTAGGAGCCTAACTTTGGTTCTCCAAGTTATATAACTATTTCCTAAAACAGAGATAGGGAAATAGGGGTGACTCCAATCAAATATCAGATGGCCTGAGTCCACCTACACCAGCTCTCTAAAAACTTTCCCTCCAAAAAAAAAACTTTCCCACCTTTTATTAGAGTGCAACTGAGTATCAGGGATTGGTTTATGCTCTCTTGTTATTCATGGATTAATGGCTATGTGTGTGTGTGTATGTGTGAATGTGTGTCTATGTGTGTGTATATGCTCAATCATGTCTGATTCTTTGTGACCACGTAGGCTGTAGCCCAGGCTTCCCAGTTGACTCAACAGTAAACAATCTGCCTAAAATGTGGGGGCCGCAGGAGATGGGTCAGGAAGATCCCCTGGAAGAGGGCACAGCAACCCACTCCAGTGTTCTTGCCTGAGGAATCCCATGGACAGAGGAGCCTGGTGGGCTACCGTTTATGGAGCTGCAAAGAGCTGGACACGACGTGACTTACCAGGGCACCATAGGCTAGAGCCCACCAGGCTCCTCTATCCATGGAAATATCCAGGCAAGTATAATGAAGTGGGTTACCATTTCCTCCTCCAGGAGATCTTCCCAAGCCAGGGGTCAAACACACGTCTCTTGTGTCTCCTGCATTAGTAGGCATATTCTTCACCACTGTGCCATCTGGAAAGTATTAATGGCAATTAATAAAGTATCAGAATAAAATAAATTTTTATTTGGAAAGCAAAATGCAACAATAGCTAACAGTGTCAAATACTCTAGAGATGTCAACTAAAATAGTCCACTTTTCAGTGGACTTTAGCAGCAAGGAGGTGACTTAGAACTGTGAAAAGAAGCATCTGAGGTAGAATCTTCCCGATAGTGAGAAATCTCCAGCCTATACTGGGCACTCCAAGAAAGTTTGACTTTTAAAAAACATGCAAGGAATATATAAGATATGTCCAGTTTAAAAACAGAGAGGTTGGACTTAAATGGCTTTTCCATTTCAAGCAGCAAAATCAACTTCAGCTATCTGAAAAGCAACATGGGAACTTTTCTAAAAGCCTGAAGTGAGGGAGATGATAGGGAGGGTCAAGAGGGAGAAGACATATGTATAACTATGGCTGATTCATGCTGATGCTTGGTGGAAACCAACAAGATATGTAAAGCAATTATCCTCCAATTAAAAGTAAATACATTTTAAAATAAAATAAAATTTTAAAAAGGCTGAAGAGTCTGAATATAATTCAGGACAGAAATGTCACAAGACATCTAGGACGGTGTGGTTGGCAGCCTGCAAATGGACCCCTGATGATGCCTGCCTCTCAGTATTCATGCTGTTTTAAATCATCTCCTCTCAAGAGCAGGCTGGACCTAGTGACTCACTTTTAATGAATATAATATGACAGAAGTGATACCATGTCATTCCCAATATTAGATTACAGAAATAACGTGACTTCTGTCTTGATCAATCTCTCTCCTACCTTTTGCTCTAGGGGATGTAAGTAACTAACTTTGGTGTGTGGAGCGTTAGATAATCTGCCTCTTTAGTTTCACAGATCTGAAGATAAAAGGAACTGTACCCAAGGAGTTTTACTTAAGAAACTATATCTGAGGATCCTCGTTTGTACCTGAAGCTGATTTATATCAAGTGCTTCTGGACTTTGAGCTGATGTTGTAATAAGATGCGACTCTGGAGGAACTTAGGTGAGGCTGGGTATTTTTAAAATATGTAAGGATTTGAATCACTGGAAGCTAGAGGGTAGACTGTAGTCGGCAGCTGCTAAAATAGTCCTCACTGACCTGCACATCCTGGTCTTTATACCCTTGGTAGTCTCCCTTTTCACAAATGTGAGCTGGTACTAGGACCCTTTTCTAAGGATTAAAACTCAGCAGAAGTGAAGGGATTAAATTTTCAGAATAGGGAACGAGAAGACTGTGACTTTTGCCAGGTTTGCCCTCTCTCTTTCACCCTCCTTCCAAGTCTTAGCTCTGGAAAAGTAGCTTCAAAGAAAGAAATGGGCCCCCTATGGAGAGGTTCATGTGGCAGGAAATGACAGGCTAAATATCCAGAGAGGATCATAGGTCTGTAATGGCCATACGAGTGACCATGGAAGTGGCTCTTCTGCCAATCAAAGCTTGAGGATGGCTATAACCACAGTCAATTCCTTGATTGCAATTTTTTGACAGACCCTAAGAGGCTCCCCAATTAAGTCTTATTCAGATTCAGGATCCACCCAAAAAAAAGTAAGATAAAAGTTTTTATTTTATTAAGCTATTGTGTATTGTGGGTAATTTCTTACACTACAATAGGTAACTGATATAAAGAAATTATAATCTGTGCAGACATCCTCTCCATCTCTAGTCTCTGCTTGCTTCTCTCATCAAGAGTATCATTCTCAAAAACACAAATTCTCTTAGGGCCCAAATTACTGGGGAACTATCTGACCACACTTCAGTTCACCATTTCCTGGTAACATCAAGTGTGATCGTAGGGGCAGGGTCACACTCTGCAGCCACCATCACTCATGGACGAGGGGTGGACCAGTTAAGTGAGTCCTGAAAAGCCAAGCACACAGGACTTGAGCATAGATGTTAAAACAGGCTCTATTTTGAGTTTCTTAATGGTATGTTTTTATGACTAATATGACAAACATCTCCAAATATACATTATGTTGAAACTTCTATATTTCCCCACTCTGATGACTTCAGTCATGAATTTTAAATCATGTTGGATCGCTCAACATTGCAGCTTTTGTAAATTGCTTTCTGCTTGCCTGGGGAAACTCTTTATTGAAGGCAGAAATTGTTGTCACTTGCTAAAATATTTAATACAAAGGAATACCAATTAATCCTGATCTGAGTTTCAGAGCCAAACACTCCTTAGGTAGTTAAAGTGAAAATAATAGCCCAATTAAGGAGGGAGATGGGGCCTTCTCCACCATACAGGTGAGAGATTTGAAACCATCACTTTGAATAACTCAAGGTAATAATTGAGAAACTATCATATCTGCTAAACATTTATTTGTAATTATTTTAACAATTTAAAAGAAAAGTGAAAAATTTTCTGAGTAATTAAATGAAAATGCACATAGCTATAAAAGGATAAAAATTGCCCAACAGGCTAAACTTTGTCTTGTTAAAATATTGACTTAGTCCAGAGCACTAACTATAGCCAGAATGATTAACAGAACAAAATATGAGTGAAGGCAGAAAAGGAAAAGATTTGATTGAGGGTGAATTTACTTATAGGGAAACAATGGAGAAACAGACATAGAGAACAGACTTACGGACATGGGGGTCAGGGGAGGAGGGGGGGTAAGATGTATGGAAAGAGTAACATGGAAACTTACAATACCATATGTAAAAGAGATCGCCAATGGAAACTTGTTGTATGACTCAGGGAACTTAAACAGGGGCTCTCTGACAATCTAGAAGGGTGGGATGAGGAGGGAGATGGGAGAGAGGTTCAGGAGGGAGGGAACGTGGGTGTGTCTATGACTGATTCTTGTTGATGTTTGCAGAAAACAAGAAAATCCTGTAAAGCAATTATCTTTCAATTAAAAAAATTTTTTTAAGACAAAACAAAGAATATTTGGCCTTTTCTAGCAAAGAGTAAAATATAAGAAATAAAGAAATGATCCATATTCATTTTTTTTTAAAAGCTAAATAGAAAGATATGCACCCAGCTTGCGAATAAGTTTCCTAGAGATGGTAGCTCATTGCCTTTGTTTTCTTCCCTTCCTGATTCCGCTTCCTCATAAGAACAATTTCTCAGGCTTTACCCTGGACTTGTGCAAAAGTCTAAAGGGCTGGGGAAAATGGTTAATGTAAATCCTTCACTCTGAAGCCTACAAGTATTACTCATGGCCCCATCGACCAATAAAAAGACTTCAGAAAGATTGTTAGCCCCTAGTACTCAGTCAGTGAGGAACTGGAGGAGGGACCTGAGTACCAAAAGGACAAAAATCGCACCATAACACCTGTGCCTGCCCACCAGACACCTGACCTTGGAAGACTGTAATTAAAATGTCCCTTCCCACTGCGCCTCCTGTCTCCAAGTCCATTCTTTGACTTTGGGCTGTTGAGCATTTCTCACAAGGGATAGCCTTGCTTCTAAAACATTTGTGATGTGGTACAATGAAAATTACTTTGCTAACAGAAGTCCCTATAGTCAAAGCTATAGGTTTTCCAGTAGTTACATATGGATGTGAGAGTTGGACTATAAATAAAGCTGAAAGCTGAAGAATTGATTCTTCTGAACTGTGGTGTTGGAGAAGACTCTTGAGAGTCCCTTGGACTGCAAGGAAATCCAACCAGTCCATCCTAAAGGAAATCAGTCCTGAATATTCATTGGAAGGACAGATGCTGCAGCTGAAGCTCCAATACTTTGGCCACCTGATGCGAAGAACTGGCTCTTTTGAAAAGACCCTGATGCTGGGAGGGATTGGGGGCAGGAGGAGAAGGGGACGACAGAGGATGAGATGGTTGAATGGCATCACTGACTCAATGGACATGAGTTTGAGCAAGCTCTGGGAGTTGGTAAGGGACAGGGAAGCCTGGTGTGCTGAAGTCCATGGGGTCGCAAGAAGTCAGACACAACTGAGCAACTGAACTGAACGATGAAAATGCAGGTACAATAAAACTCAAAATGCGTGGCTGAAAGGAAAACAGTAAAAGAAAGATGATTTTAAATGTCAAAATGAAAATAATAAAAATCAAAATGGTAAAAAAAAATAGTTTTAATTTTAAACTGTAATATTTTCATTCACTCATGTGCCACACATTCAGCCATCCATTCATTAGGTATATACTGAGGCCTATTTTAACCAGACTTTCTGATAAATTCTAAGAAAGATGGATCTCATATTTGTCCTCTTAGTAGTATCATGAAAAATACATTTGTTTCTTAATTACTGAGATTCTGAAAATATGCCAAGCCAGAGTGAAAGAAGGAAAAGGAAATTCTAAGTAATACATTCTGTAAGTGTTAGACCATGTCTGGGAGCCAAGAGTACTTTTCTGTTGTTGTATCATTGATGGCAAGATTTTTAGCACACAGTAGATTAGGGAGTGTACCATGACTGTTATTGTTTTTTGTGTTTTTTTTTTCAAGAATTAAGTAGACAGGATATGCTGCAGCTTATACTTAGATACCTTGGGGGTGCTCTAATATTTGATAATCTAATTGAAGTGAGTCCTATTTAAAGAGAGCAGACAAAGCACAATATGCAACTTCACATTCAGAGAGAGATTTTTAATCCACTATCTACTTAAAAGATATCCTACGTGTGTTTAACATGGAAGTGTGCTGACTTTTTTAACTCAGAAGCACACACACAGACAATTTTAAAAATTGAAGTGGTTTGCTTTTTTTTGTAATAAGCTATACTATTTTGCTTTCTTCTTATTTGGGATGCAGTTTTTAAGGCTTTTAAAGAACCATAGGAACAAAGAGGGTATAGATTTTCTTTGTATGAATCAAGCAAGCAATTGAAAAGCAAAAATGTAAATCATGCCTTCCTAATCATCAACACTAAATGGAGGTTATTAGTGTTAGATGTTTGTGCCACTCATTTATGTATTCTGTAAATAGCTATTGCTCACTTAGTATACGTTAGACATTGAAGATATGGCCACACAGTGATGCCAAGACAAAGCTCTTGTCTTTATAAAGTTTGCAGTTTAATAGAAGAAATAGACACACGCATGACTGTGCTTGCATGTGTGCATGCCCCCCCCACACACATGTGTGCACACATGCAGAGACTAACATACGGTTTAGTTAGTCCTGACTGCTTTGAAGAAAAAATAAGATAGAATAGATTAATCACAGAGGGCAGAGCAGAGTAGCTATAATAGAGACTTTATAAGGGAGGATCTCTGAGCTGGTGGGGTTTGAAGCGAATCTTCATAAGATGAGGGGAAACCATTCAAAGACTTAAGGAAGAAAATTCTAGGAAGAGAGAGCTGCCTGTGCAGAGACCGTAACAACAACAACAGCAAATTGGCATCATCATAGAATTGGAAGAGAGAAAAAGGTTTTATAAAAAGGGAGACAAAGTCAGGGAAGGGATATACAACATAATACACACAGATACAACACAGTACAACATTTTTTAGGCCATTGAGAGGACTCTAGATTTTATTGTTAGTACAGTAAAAAGCCATTGAGCATGACATGGTCATTTGCATTAATATCTCATGGCAATATTTCCAATTCAACTTTCCCCAAACTGAACTCATTCTCTCTCCCATTTTTTTCCCCAAATTGCTTATTCTTTCTAATCCATTTATGGCATTTAAAAATCAAGATTCTGTCCTTCCTGCACATTTGAAATATTATGGTCACTATTGATTCCTTCTTCTTTCTGGATCCTTCATAATGTGCAAAGAAAGCTAAACTAGACATCTGAGTACCTGAATTCTAAGCCATGCTTTGAACATACTCTCTGAACAGCATTTAACAGGCTTCCTGACCTCTCTGAATATCTTTTCTCAACTTAAAAATAATAGATGGTTTTGAGAATTATTATTTATGATGTGCTTGTTGCATGCCAGTTTCCTCACAAAGAACTAATTTATAGATAAACTGAGGAACAGATGGCAAATTAATTTGCTCAAAATTAGACATTTAGTAACAGGTAGATCAGGGGATTTGAGGCAATTTTCTGATGGCTGAAGTGAGGCATTTTATGAGCATGCCAGTGGTGATGGTCTGGCCACTATTAAATTCTGACTTTTGTGACCCCATGACTCTAGCCCACCAGGCTCCTCTGTCCATGGGATTTCCCAGGCAAGAATACTGGAGTGGGTTGCCATTTCCTTCTCCAGGGGATTTTTCTGACCCAGGGATCGAACTGGAGTCTCCTGCATGGCAGGCAAATCCTTTACCACTGTGCTACCTGGAGAACCCCATAAATATTCTATCTTGCCTCTAAAGTCAAACTGCATATGAGAGTATGCTCTGAAATAAAAATCCAAGTATTACCTTCTTCATCAACTATTTGACATATTTAAAGCTCTAACTTCATTCAGGACTTACTGTAACACATATTCTGATTCAAGCTCTGTCTTGAGAATAAAGATATGGAAGATCCCAATCTTGCTGCCAAGTGACATCAAATTTAGATAGATGTTTACAGCACCCTACAAGAGTCTTATTTCAGTGGTAGGTTCATTTGAAAGATGTGGATTCTTTTAATCTAATATGAACACATATTAAGTCCTGGAAATTTGTTTCCATTGGTCTTCAGCTGTAAAAATGTTCTTTTTCACTCTCCAGCCTTGTGATCTTGTAGTGGGTTCAGTGGTGGCCTCCAAAAAGATATGTCTATGAACCTTCATAAGGGGGTCTTTGCAGATGTAACTAAGTTAGGGATCTCAGGATGAGATCATCCTGGTTTATCTGGGTGGTCCCTAAATCCCAATAACAAACATTTTAAGATGCACAGAGGAGAGACAGAAAGAGACCACGAGAAAAGGGAGGCAAAGATTGGAGTTAAGCAGCCACATTGAGGACACAGAGCCACCAAAAGCTGGGAAACACAGAGAAAGATTCTCCCCTAGAGTTATCTTAGCGAGCACAGCCCTGCCTGCCAAGACCTTGATTTTAGACTTCTGGCTTCCAGAACTGTGATAGAATAAAATACAGTTTTGCTTCTTTTAAGCCTCCAGTTTGTGGTCATTTGTGATGGCAGCCCTAGGAAAGAAACCAGCCCATTATGTTATACATCACCCTTCCAAGTAAAGGAGGACTTCCTCCTTTATTTGAATGAATGCTTCATTAGTGAAGGCAGGAAAAAAAGAGAGCCAATGGAAAGCTCCAGTCCCAAGTATTCTCTTCAAGTCCTTCCACTGAACTGTCAGCATGACATTAATATGCCCCGAGGAGAGCAGCTTGAAGCAGACGCCCGGTAACTGCTTCATCCTACACTTAGTGCAGCAGCAAAGTGCTTTTTTGATAAGAATGTTTTCCATGTTTTCTGTACAGGTAGTGGTGTTTTTGGAAGGGTACATAATATTCCCTGAATTCTACCTTCATTTTATTTCACATTATAGTGTATTTAGCAGGTCATCCAAGCAGTATAGGGCTTCCCAGTGGTGCTAGTGGTAAACAGCCCATCTGCCAATGCAGGAGATGTAAGAGACCCAGGCTCAATCCCTGGGTCAGAAGCGCCCCTGGAGGAGGGCATGGCAACCTACTCCAGTAATCATGCCTGGAGAATCCCAAGGACAGAGGAGCCTGGCAGGCTACAGTCCATAGGGTCGCAGAGAGTCGGACATGACTAAAGTGACTTAGCACCAAGCGTTGTAAGTGAAAGCAAAAAATAAATTCTCTAATTTTGAGGTTAAGGAATATCCCCTGGCTAAAATCTTCAGTTGTGTTATATATAGAAAAGGAAAGATTTATGAACCTGTACTTACAGTCCTATCTTCTTTGCAGTACTTTATTGTGTTCTCGTGATCTAGGAAGATAGTTGATATATTGGCTACTTGCTCTCTCCATTGTCAGTTTTGATGAGCATGTATATGTGTGTATATGTGTGTATGTGTGTACTATTAAGTATAAAGTTAAGTACCATGAATATAAATTATTGATCTTATAAAATACTTGTGCAGTCAACAAAACAATTCTAATAGCATAAACTGTAATGGTTCACTGCTTACTAAACATGCTTATAACCTGCCTGCCCCATATGCATAGTAGATTTCTCACACTATTCTACATTCCATAGAATGGGTGTTTTGCAGAATGTTGGAGGTGATACACTGGTTTCATAGTCTATCCATTTCACATGCTAACTCATTGATTTCCTCCAGAACAGGTATTCCACTGAACCATAGATTACTATCATCCCTCTCAAAAGAGAGAGATTAAAAAAAAAAAAATACATGACTAAAAACATGTGATCTTACCAAAATATTTCTTTAACATCTAAAATGCTGCATTTCCAAAACATATTCAGTACCATATAGCATGAATTCTCTAAAGCAATGCAAATAAATGGAAATGTTATGGAGGAAGTTTTTCCAAAAGATACCCCTGGGACTCAAGATACAGCCTAGTCTGTTCTGATTTAACCTCCTCATTAATGACCTGGAAAAGGGTGGGAGTAAACAGCACATTAATTAAATTCACAGATGTTTCTTAATTGAAAGGTGTAGTGCATCTCTGTGAAGGAGAGAGACTCTTAGGTTAAAAACTGAAGTATGGAAAAAAAAAATACATCCAGGCTGGAAAATAATCCAAAACCCAGATTTCACTAGTTGAAGATACTTCATAGCTTTCAGGCTGAAGATGACAGTATAGAATAGGAATAATATATACTATTACCCACTTTAAGTGGCCAGGAATTCAGCTTAGAAAAAGAGACACATAAAGGGATATCTTATAAGACAGAGATGCACGTAGCCCCTTAAAAGAGAAGCTAATTTCAAGTTAGTATAAATAAAGAGGCGTCAGTTTTAAACTGTAGCACAAAGAAGTAGCTGAAAGAGATAATGACTTGTGACAATAAGAATTTATTTATAGTCTCAAAAGTAAGTCCAATTTGCAAGAACCTGATCACATGAACTTCAAAAATGTGGTCATTGTGTAGATGAGGAATATGACACCAGGAAAGTGAGGCACTAACCCAAGTTCCTAGGGCACATTTTTAACAGAACCTGAGCTGAAGTTTAAGTCTGCTGACCATTGACTTCTTGGCTGGGTCCCTGCACCACTGCCTGGGCTAATTTGAATATCAGCATCAAGGTTGTGAAAATATCCTGCTTCTATTAGAGGGGGTTCCTGGTTAAAAAAAAGAAGAAGAGGAAAGAAAAAGATTTAGTGGAAAGTTAAAATTCCGTACCAATGTCTTGGAGGACTTAACAAAGCCGAGAGAGCATCAGCGAATGAGGAAGGCAAGAATGGTTATTTGTGATATGATTTCTTCTCTGCAGACCATTTAGTGATAGGTTCTAACATGACTTATGAAAAGCTGGCAAACAGCCCCATACCAGGAGCCAGATGAATTTTGTTTGAAGTCTTGAACATTTCATTCGGTATTGTGATTTTCAGCTTCAAAATTTGCAAATTGAATCTCAATAAAATTAATTAAAAGTAATTCATCAATAAATTAACTCCTGTACTAGTCATTTGACATGGTTGTGGTTTAAAAAAAAATCAATGTTTTAAATTATAGGAAAGATTTGGTAAAAGAAAAAACATATAAATTAAGATATAATTTGCAGGAATCCTGATTTAATGACATACTCTAACTTCCTAAGCAGAGTCCATTCAACTGAGGCCATGCAACTGTAGTGACTTGTTGAGAAGTCCATCCAATAAAGGGATAGGTTTTCAGGGGACGTAAACTAAAACAAAGGTTATTTAGTCAAAGTTATGGTTTTTCCAGTAGTCATGTATGGATGTGAGAGTTGGACCAAAAAAGAAAGCTGAGGGCCAAAGAATTGATGCTTTTGAACTGTCATGTTGAAGAAGACTCTTGCAAGTCCCTTGGACAGCAAGGAGATAAAACCAATTGATTCTAAAGGAATGAGTCCTGAATATTCATTGGAAGGACTGATGCTAAAGCTGAAGCTCCAATACTTTGGGCACCTGATGCAAAGAACTGACTCATTGGAAAAGACTCTGATGCTGGGAAAGATTGAGGGCAGGAGGAGAAGGGGACGACAGAGGATGAGATGGTTGGAAGGCATCACCGACTTGATGGACATGAGTTTAGTAAGCTCTGGGAGTTGGTGATGGACAGGGAAGCCTGGCATGCTGCATTCCATAGGATTGCAAAGAGTTGGACAGGACTGAGCAACTGAACTTAATTGAACTGAAACTAAAACAAGGCTGAAGAGACAGCTTCTTGGGATTGAAAGGTCCCTGCATTCAATATCACCTGAGAGACAGTAGGTTGATACTTTGAATGTGTATATTCTGCAAGAATAATAAAGGTTTATATATTCATTGATTAATAAGAATGCTCAGGAGAAGTCAACCCAGACTTAGAGTCTAGGACCTAGCAAGACTGTAGAGGAAATGGCAAAACTTTAGAGTCAGAGGATCTGTGTTTGCAACCTAGCCTCACTGCTCCTGGGCAGTGTGACTTGGGAATGTCACTGAGCTTTAGTTGTTTTGCTTACAAAATAAAGGACAATGCTATTTTATGTCAAAAAGCTGTATGAATTAGAGGAGCCCATGTAAATTATCCAATTCAGTGCTGTGCATATGTGTGTGCTAAGTCACTTCAGTCATGTCTGATTCTTTGCGACCCCATGAACTATAGCTGGCCAGGCTCCTCTGTCCATGGGATTTCCAGGCAAGAATACTGGAGTGGGTTGCCATGTCCTCCTCCAGGGGATGGTCCCAACCCAGGGATCGAACCCATGTCTCTTTGTCTCCTGAATTGACAGGTGGGTTCTTTACCACTAGCGCCACCTGGGAAGCCCCAGACCCAGTGCTGTAGCTACCACATAATCACTTTTTTAACATTTAAAAGCATATGTATATATTTGTTTATTTTGATTGTGCTTGGTCTTTGTTGCTTTGTGCAGGCTTTCTCTAGTTGCAGTGAGCAGGGGCTAGTCCTTGTCGTAGTCATGGACTTCTCACTGTGGTGACTTCTTTTGTTGTGCCACAGGCTCTCGGCATGCAGGCTTCAGTAGTTGTGACACATCGGCTCCATTGCTCTCTGGCATGTGGAATCTTCCCACACCAGGAATTGCACCTGTGTGCCCTGCATTGGAGGCGGATTCTTATCCACTGCGCCACTAGGGAAGCCCCACAAAATCATTTTTATACCTTCCAAAGTAGTGATGGGAAGTTTCCTCCCAAGTCAAAAACATTCTGTGGATTCCTGTCGGTGAACTTCTACGAGATTTACTTAAAACCCCAAGATGTGGACAGAGCTGTCAATATTAATGAAAATAAAGAAAATGACCACTGATTACATCTAGTTCTAACTCTACAGATGATGCTTGATCATACTGTGAGAAAATCTTGCCCTTACAAGATGATAATATTTTAGATGATTTCATGAGTCTTTTTTACTTTTGATTTCTCTGACTGTGATTTTTCTAAGTTAAAGAATTTAGTTAAAGGAACAATTCAAATCTATATTGAGATAACCAGGGAAAAGATTGTTCAACTAACCTTTTGCTGTGCTATCAGTTCTATTAAAACCAACTTATTAAATATAAGCCTGTCAGGTCCAGGGAACAATGAAAATTAGAAATAATGCATCAGATCTTTTAGGTAGGCTGAGCCATGAAATAATCACAGCCATGATTTTCCCAGAGCTAACCATTCCTTGCACTCTAGCACTTATGAATCATTATGTTATTGTTTTCCTCTTAATGTCTGCTTTGCATCAATGGTCATAATGGATGGAGATTGATGAAGAATTGAGACTTAGCAGCAACTTAGCAATTAAAATGCTCAACCGGTCTTTGTTCTAGCATTCCCGGGTGGATATGGCCCTGTTCATTAATCCGCATGTTGATTACAGCCACTGTGTGCGATCGATCTGTGCTTCCCACCCCTGTGATTGTAGGAGTATTAAGTTGCCATGGGCCTCTACAACAGCTCACACCTCTGAATTTAATGCTGCTGACAATTGTACAATGAAAAAAATTATAGTCACTTTTTCTGCTAAATTACAGATACCTAAGGAAATTTTCAAAACCTGCCTGCCTTAAATTATTTTAATAAGTATTTCACTTAATACCATAGATGTGATACTAAAATTGTCCAGATAATAAAACATATTTCCTCACTGACTTACTTTATAAATTTCAGTTAAGTTTTGTTTTTGTATTCAATTATTAGTGACTCCATTACATTAGTTCTAAATTTCTCTCTTCTGTTCCCAACCTTTTCTTCTCTGTCAAGTAGTTAATGATGTGTAAACCAGCGCTTAGGTGTGCTGAGAGAGCATGTTATTTCAAAGAATGTGATCATGAATCTTTCTATGAAACAGCTTTTTAAAATGTGAACAACTGTCCTGAAATGGATATGTTTATATCAGCTTCCTTAAAGTGGAATATACCTCAAAATAATTATAATATGAAGAATGAAACTATTTTAATTGTCACAGAATGAAGTCTTGTTATAGATACCATTGACTGAAAAGAATGATTCTATGAGACTTACGTTTAGTAAACTTAATAACACAGGTGCTATACATGAATATACACTGTTAAACTCATCAGCAGGAGCTATAAATACTTTCACTTAGGTGTTTGCTTTCATCACTGAAGCATTTTAACAATATAGTTAATTTCCTGAGTCCTGTTTTAACACCAGTAGTAGCACCTACTAACTCTTAAGCATTCAAATTTCCTAGAGATATAACATGGCCTTTATACATGTAACTGTGTTACAAGGATGAGAGGGGTGAGATGATACTTAGTGTTTCAAAGTAAAGACAATTTTAGATTGAAGTCAAATGCTGAACCCACATTAACAGAAACCCGATGCTTGCATAAATAAGTGTGCTGTAAATTTTTTTCTTCACTAGAACTTAGGCATTATTGTCAAGTTTCAAAAAAGTGAAAATAAATGATAAATTAATACATTTTTAACATGTCAAGATCATAGAGGCCAGGAGAACAGAACAAGTTACCATTTAAGAAGAGGCAAGGTCTTCTGAATATTGCATGTGCACTATTATTAACTCAATAGCTTACCCCAGTGCTTTTAAAAGCTGTTCTGCCCGAGTCCAGCACCTAAATCAAACTGCTCGGTTAGATGTAAGGTCACTTTATAAAGTTAAGACAGCACAGGACATATTTCACATTATTGGATATTATTTTAGGATTGGGAAAGACCTGTGACTGGTCTAATTCATCCTACTGAATTACTTCATATTTTTAAAATATCCTATATGTTTTCTGTTTAGTCTTGAATATGCCATCTAGAGTTATTTTTATTAAGTTTTAAATTACATCATAGTATATACTAAATTCTAGAGGTCATCTTTATGACCTGAATTCTCTGAAGTCCAAAGACTTCTGCTGCAGATCTCTGAGATAAATTCACCTGGAGACGTTGTAGAAGCAATGTCAAGCTGACTGAGGTGCAGCAACTGCTTCAGTGGGGCATAAATTGAGACACATTTCAAGGCCTCACTTGTCAACAACAGAATCACTCACTTGCATGACACTGCTCAAATTCCTCCTTTCCCATCACCAAACTTATCATTTCATTGGGTTAAGAAATTTTCTTATAAGACTCTTGCTAAAATTACAGTCTTCCCTGGCAGAGAAATAGATTCATTTTCACACCTATTAGACTAGAAAGGGAAAAGAAATAGAACTAGGTCAAGAGTATCCTATGTTGATGGGAAGGAAGAAGAGAGGGGATTGGCAAGCTTCAGACAATTAAAGTATAGATGTGAAGACGCCTTCTTCCTGGATGACTCAGCAGTAAAGAATACACCTGCAACGCAGGAGACACAGACTTGGGTTCATTCCCTGGGTGAGAGTAGGAAATGGCAACCCACTCCAGTATTCTTGCCTGGAGAATCCCATTTGAGAGAGAATCCTGGGCAGTCTATGGTCCATGGGGTTGCAACTGAGTGAGTAAGCACGACTAAGCACCTGAAAAGGCGAACCGAAAGGAGAATAAGGCAGAAAGAGCTTGAAGGTCAAGAGCAACAAGAACTGAAAAACAAGCTGATGTCCTATTGAAAGCATTTTCATTGTAATTTTTTTGGTCCTCCCAAAATTGTGTCACTCCTTACTTTTTTTTTTAATCCAGTAATCAAAATACACAAGGTCTACTAATCACTTAGAGCATACTGTATTTATTCCTAATGTTGTTTACTCAGTCTTAGATTATTGTGATGATGCTGGCATCTTCTTTTAGCTACTAGTGATAGTGCTGCATCTCAGCTCATCTACTTCAAAGCTACTTAGTTTGTGAGTTTGTGCACTGTGATTTAAAACAAATGAGACTCTCTCTCTGCCTAAAAATTAATACTGATTTTAATATTTCAAACTCAAAACAGGTAAAATCTTTCTTATTCCTTATCATTTCTTCTTAACTAGAATTTAAGTTCCTCCTAAGAAAAGTATAATGATGATATTTTTGCTTGCCTAAACTTGACTTTAATTCATCATTCTCTTGCTGTGGTATTTTCACTTACTCTGTTTAATGCAGTGCTTACTTTTCATTCTCATGTACCAGTAAGAAGCAGAGAAGTCAAAAATATTATTCAACTCTACTGTATTCTCAAAATAAATAACTTAATGTATAATAATTTAATATACAAAAAGTAAGTTGCAAAAGCAATCCTTATCTGATAATCATGAATTCCATCCAGCAGTCATCTACTCCCTTTGACCCCCATAAGAGTGCAGCAGGAAACCAGACTTGCAAGATCGCTGTTGAGGTTTCCAGCACCAAAAAAGAATCAGAACATCTGCTAGTCTTCTTTTGTCTGAGACCTCTGAAGTACCTTCCATCACAATGTCTTAGCGATCAGGAGCAAGTTTTCTCTTTCTCAGCCTCTGAGATCCCAGAGTTAGTACCTCAGTCATGTCCGACTCTTTCTGACCCCGTGGACTGTAGCCCGCCAGGCTCCTCTGTCCACGCAGTTCTCCAGGCAAGAATACTGGAGTGGGTTGCATTGCCTTCTCCATGGGATCTGCCTGACCCAGGGATCAAACCTGGGTTTCCTGCGTTGCAGGCAGATTGTCTACTGTCTGAGCCACCAGGGGAGCCCCCTGAGACCACAAACACACACATCATTCCTCCTATTGAAAAGATATGGTAACAACAATTATTCCTAGAATCTCCTTGGCATCAGGAGCCTCTGTAATTGTCCCCACAACGTCTGTTCTTTCCAAATATTCTTCTATTTTATAGAATACAAACTGTCCTCTCTGGCACCTAATCTCTTAGTATAACAATATAGAGGGCTTCTCAGGTGGTGGTCGTGGTAAAGAACCCACCAGACAAAGCAGGAGAGACAAGGGATGTGGGGGGCTCCATCCCTGGGTCAGGAAGATCCCCTGGAGTAGGAAATGGCAACCCACTCCAGTATTCCTGCCTAGAGAATCCCATGGACAGAGGAGCCTGGCGGGCTACCATTCATGGGATTGCAAAAAGTTGGACATGACTGAGTGCACGCACACACACACACACACACACACACACACACACACCTGATTATGCTCTCATTTTTCTGGACACTACAGGCTTCCCTAGTGTCTCATTGGTAAAGCATTGGTAAAGAATCTGCCCGCGATGCGGGAAACCTGTTGCTTGATCCCTGGGTTGGGGTGATGGGAAGGCATGGCAACCCACTCCAGTATTCTTGCCTGGAGAATTCCCATGGACAGAGGAGCTGGGTTGACTACTGTCCATGGGGTTGCAGAGAATCAGATACACTAAACGGCTAAGCACAGCACAGAGAGACTGTCACCTATGAGACCTTAGTGTTTTTTGATGTGTGATGGTTGATAAACGTGACTTGTACTGCATCTAATGTTACCTTCAACAAAGGAAAAATACGAACAAAGTTTAATAAGGAAGGCCAACATGGAGCATTATGCCCCACATGTTTTTTTCCTACTTCATGTTTGTATTATCAATGCAGCTAAGCCCTTTAAGTCTTATGAACCTAACCCCACATGTACAAGTTGAAGCTGTGTAATGTAGCTTTTCTTTTTAGTGACTGAATGTGAGCCTTAAAGCAGAGTCATAAAATGTATGAGGAAATAGAATCTGAGTTATGTAGCTGCAAGTAAATAGTCAGATAGTACAATTCATACAAAATTCACAAGAGGACTAATATAACTAAAAGATACAAATCAGATCTTAGGCAATCTATATAGGATAAGTGTTTTCATTGAAGATACATTTTTCAAAAGGCATTAGAAAAAGGTTTGGTCACTTAGCTGGCAGATCCAGAAAGAATAGCAGAAAATGCACTGAGAACATATCAGAAGGAATCAGGGAAAAAGAAAGATAGAATTGACTTATGATGTTGTTTACCTTGACATAGGCAAAGGATAAATAGAAACAAGCTCTGTGAAGTATATAAGATAAGAAATACAAGGCAAGAATTTGAACACATTTTAAAAGCTTAGCAGAGCATAACATGTCCAGAAGAGAAAGCTGATGACAGTCTTTAGAACAGTTCCTCAGTCATGTCCAACTCTTCGTGATTCTGTGAACTGTAGCCTGCTAGACTCCTCCGTCCATGGGATTCTCTAGGCAAGAATACTGGAGTGGGTAGCCCTTCCCTTCTTTAGAGGATCTTCCCAACCCAGGGATCAAACCCAGGTCTTCTGCACTTCAGACAAATCCTTTACCATCTGAGCTACCAGGGAAGCCCTAAAACAGAAAAAAGAAATTAAAATCAGAGGCAAACTTTATATTTGCCTTTTTTGTTGAAGTATAGTTGATTTACAATGTTATGTTAATTTCTGCTATACAAAAAAGTGATGATTTACAATGTTATGTTAATTTCTGTTATACAAAAAAGTGATTCAGTTTTATATGTACAGCAGGATCTCATTATTTATCCATTCTATATATAATAGCTTGCATCTGCTAACCCCGAACTCTCAGTGCATCCCTCCCCAACTCACTTGGCATTACAAGTCTGCTTTCTATGTCTGCAAGTCTGTTTCTGTTTCGTAGATATGTTCAACCACGTCATACTTTAGATTTTACATATAAGTGCTGTCATGTGATATTTCTCTTTCTGACTTACTTCACTTACTATGTTAATTTCCAGTTCCAGCCCTGTTGCTGCAAATGGCATTATTTCATTCTTTTTATAGCTGAACGGTTTTCCATTGTATATATGTACCACACTTTCTTTATCCATTCACCTGGCAAAGGACATTTATGTTGTTTCATGTCTTGGCTGTTTTAAATAGTGCTGCTATGAACATAGGGGATGCAAAAACATCATGGTTGTCAGGAAGAGAAGTCATCCTAATGTTGAACAAATTGTTGTAATTGCAGGATGAAATAGTGCACAAGATTCTCCCATGATCTGAATGAAAACCAAAGGTAATATGAATCCAAAAGTTGTATTTTGAAGTGATAAAAAGGAATGACTTCAGAAGTGAAAAACTTTTGTCAAGAAAATGTAGCACTATAGACTTAGAAAATAAACTTATGGTTACCAGGAGAATGAATGCAGGAGTGGGATGCACTGGTACATGTACACACTGCTATATTTAAAATAGATGCATCTATACTGCTTAATTACTAAGTCATGTCTGACACTTTTGCAACTCCGTCGACTATAGCCAGGCTCCTGTGTCCATATGATTTCCCAGGCAAGAATACTGGAGTGGGTGGCCATTTCCTTCTGCAGGGGATCTTCCTGACCCAGGGATTGAGCCCACATCTCCCTCATTGGTATGCAGATTCTTTACCACTGAGCCACCAATATATTTGTATCTATCTATATTTAAATGTAGAATAAAATAGATAACCAACAAGGACCTACTATAAATAAATAAAATTTTAGAAAAGAAAGTATTGTGCCTATAGTTAGCAATATGGTATTGTATATGCCAAGCATGGCTATGTTGTTTTCTTATTATGTATTATTAATTAATAAATAAAGAGGGCAGGAGGAAGGTTTTGGAAGTAATGAAAATATTTGTAGCATAGAGTGTGGTGATAGATTTACCAATATATATAGTCATCATTTCCAAACTCATCAAGTTGAATACATTAAGTATGTACAGGTTATCATATGTCATGTATCAATCATACCTCAATAAAATTTTTTAAAAGAAAATGTCATTAACATACAAAGGTAAGTAACAGATATTTATTATATGGAACATATACTCTTCTGTGAGATAATTTTCAGCACCAATATGAATCTGACATGTTGCATCTATTAACAATTCCAGCAAACAAACCACTACAAAATTTAGTGGTTAAAAAAAAAGTATTTGTGTGACTTTACTGGTCAAGTGACCATTTCTATTTATCTGGGCCAGAATCAGCTCATCAAGCCCATATACAACTCTATGCAGGTGGTAGATCAGCTCTCTGGCCTGTGCTGGGATTATTAGTCTGTGCTCCATGCGGTTTCTCACTCCCTAGCAAACTAGACCAGATTCATTCCAAGAATTAACAGGGTTCCCAGAGAGAGAGAGAGAGAGAGCTGAAACAGACAGGTGTCTTGTGGCCTAGGTGTAAAACTGACAATTATTACTCATGTCATGTCTATTAGCTAAGGCTAGACACAAGACCATGATAGATTTAAGGAAAGAGGAAATAGACTCCACCATCGTACATGAGTGGCTGGAAGGTACAGAGCATTACATAAGTGTTGAATCATGATGGCCTAAGACAGTGTATTAAGGGACTAAAACGTGGTTTCTCACGGTGACAGAATAGGCTGAGTGAGGAAGAGATACCATGTTCGGATGGCTTGATTATACTCTTGTAGACTCTAAGAGAAGTAGGGTCTACAGGAAGAGAGGAACAGGTGAGAGGTGGAAATATAAATATATTGATAGGATGCTATTGAAATAGTTGTTAGAAAAATTAGAGAATAGATATTATATTAATGAGAACGTTTTCAGAAGTAAATGGTTGGTGGATTGGTGTTGGAATGTATGCGAGAAGGCCAGTCAATGAGAAAGAGGAATGAGGTAATATGAAGGTTTTAGACTTAAAACAAGTGGGTTTTTGTAGTACTATTCACTGAATAATGTCACTGGATAATTTATTTCTCCTTTTCTGTTGGGAGTAAGTGGGGCTGTTGAGAATTAGTCGAGTTTTGGAAATGTTAAGTTTTTTAAACCTCTGACAATAATGCATTTTAAAGAGGTAGGAGAAATAGAAGTCAAACTATAAATTGAGGAAAGAATAAGTCAGGCAGAGACATCTTGTGCAAATATCTCTTTCATGATGCTTCTCTGAAAAAAGATGAAAGTTATAAGATATAGCCAGAGGAGGATCAAAGATTGAAGGAAAATTTTGTTGGCTTTTTCTAGTGTTTCTTTGCTTTTGTTTTTAGGACAAAAAAAGCTTCAGTGTTTTATAGGTTGAGAAAAAGGGAGAAATTAAATATATAGGTGGTGAGAGGTTTGGGGATAGGATTAGCTTTTGTAAAAAGAAGGGAAGACAATTTCAAAAGATTGTCGTTAGATTATTTTATACGTGCCAAGATAGGGAGTTTAGGGTTAAATGCCTAACTGCTTTTCTCTGCTTTGATGATTTTGGTTACTAAACTAGAGTATTTAGGGAAATGACTAAGATATAGAATAGCTCCCTTGGGAAATTTTGAGAGAGAGCAGGCTGAGGACACATAAAAGGACTGTGGAGGAAAGCTAAAGTACTCCTAAAGGAGGAAGCTTACCTTTGTTGCCAGGAGCTATGTTCAGCTTCTTCATAGGTATCACTGCATTCAGATGTTCTCATCAGCTCCTCCTCAGGCATGGAATCCCATCCAACACATGGAGAAATGAATCCCTTGGAGGATCATGCTAACATGGGGCACTAGGACCAAGGATGTCAATCTAGGTCCATTTGGATACAGAGCAGATCTTCCCACATCATACTTTCCCCAAATTTCAATTTTCTATGGTTTTTAATTGGTGCTTGCCCATGACACTTAATTATCTGACTTCCATCTGTGATGATCAAGAACTTCATTCTTTATCCCGTGTACAAACCAAGAGTTGGTATCTCCTGAGGAACCATTTACAGAGACTAGAGGTGGCTGAAAGGAAAGAAACCGCTGTCTCATTCCCAGATGGATGCTCGTTCAGGCAGCAGGCTTGTTGACCTACTCTACTTACCAGGAGAAATAAGAAGTACTAGGATGCAGTGTGGAACAATGGTGGGGTGGCATGCTGATGCAGCAGATATATAGGACCTGTATTGTTTTTCTAGTACCTGCCCAAGAAAACTTCCTTTTGTGCAACAGATTCTAGCAAAAGAAAACAGAGCAGGAAATTATGAAGAGGGTCAGGACAGATTATCCTAGAATGTTGCCATAAATATGGTCCTGTGCAGCAGACAGTCCTCATTTAGGGTCTCCCAAGGAATCCACCCACTCACACATCCCATGAGCAATAGGCATAGAGCATCCCAGAAGAGATGAGGATAACATCGCATCCAGAGTTAGTGCAAAAGGAAAAAAAGCTTTTAAATGGGTTTGAAATTGAAATTGTAGCCTGGACTAAGCCGTATTGGGCTTTTCAGAACCTAACAGGGCAAAAGCTCTGAAAGATCTTTATAAAATGATATTTAGTGACAGGAACAGGAGAAACAAAAAGTCATAGTTAAATGCAGTGATTGGAGAAAAAAAAATAAAACCATATTTTATGTATACTCCCATTAAAACCAAACTCTTTGATTAACAAGTTACACATGGAATCATGGAAAAAATTGAGTTAATAGGACCCCAGACACTTAGCATTTCACATGTTTTGGAAACAGTTTCAGAGTGAAAGTCAAGTCTAAGGATGCATATACATAGAGATAGTGTGCATGGCATGCAAAGTACAAAACTCATGGTAACATTTATAGATGACATTTTTATTTGTTGCTTATTTGCATAATTTTAAAATGTGTTTTTACAGTAAATGTTATCTTCACTCAAGAAAGCAATTTCTGCATCTTGTTTACTTTTCATCTTTTCAGTGTTTCATCTCTATAGCCAACTGCAGCTCCAATTTCTGCCTCATTTAAAAAATAAATCACCTCTGTTTCATTTATAACTTTTGAGTTTCTTTCATTAAAAAATAAAGCTGATTATCTGTCCCCTATTTGCAGTAAAATTCTTACTCTGATTTTTCTTTTCTGATCTTAAATAGTCAGTCGAGGTTGAGAGGTTTACATAGACTGAGAGAGTCCTTTAGAGGACTTGCGAACACCAAGGTATAGGCTCAGAGCCACTGGATCTCTAATCACGTGATTCTGATTCCCTTTCATCTGGCTTTATTTTCAAATGCAAGTGCTTCATAATTCATTCTCTTTTTTAATAAATAAATAAATAAATCCTAGCTGAAGGTCTGAAGATATTAAGGAGCACAGTTCTTGACACAAATTGGATGTTTAGTCTTTTATTGCATTCACAGCTATAGCCAGATAATCTGGAGTTAGAAAGACAGAGAATTCCTCAAAGTGATGCTGCCAAAAAGATGGCAAACTACTAATGTGGGACCATGGAAAGCCAATACATTTGAGTTCAAGTCTTTATCCCAGGGCTTTTATGTCACTGACTGGGACAGTGGGGCAATGGTTCTTACTGCATAAGATATTGTCACAGATAAGACATCGATTCTTATCTTAAGTGCCTGACACCTAATAAGCGTTCACTTCCTTTCTTTGTAACATGTGTGCTTTCATCTGTGATATGTTATGCACTGATTTACAAATTTGGAACCCATGAACACATTCACTTAGAATTGAAATAATATAGTTCTATGTTTTTCACCAGAACAAGGATGGGAAATTCCTCAAATGTATATTCATCACTTAAATCTTCCTGGAATGCTTTTTTCCCCATCTGAGTTCTATGCCTTACCCCACCTTTGTTGTTGAGATGCCTCCAATTTTAGTCTCCTTCACTTAATACAGCTCTGTACTAACATTGTATACTCCTATCAACACAGTCTCCTTTGGATTGTAAACATTTTTTTCCTTATCTCTTATTTGGTCCAGGGGTATATGGAAATATCCTGTTAAATTAATTAAAAAAAATAAAGTAATAGAAGAAAAAATTACCTGAATTTTCTTCAGTGCTTACTGTATGTCCTGGCTGTGCTAAGTACTTAATAAGCTCCTTCAGTCCCTCATTCGTGTCCAACTCTTCATGACACCATGGACTTCAGCACACCAGGCTTCCCTGTCCATCACCAACTCCCAAAGCTTGCACAAACTCATATCCATCGAGTCAGTGATGCCATCCAACCATTTCATCTTCTGTCATCTCCTTCTTCTCCTGCCTTCAATCTTCTCCAGCATCAGGGTTTTTTCCAAGGAGTCAGTTCTTTGCATCAGGTGGCCAAAGTATTGGCACTTCAGCATCAGTCCTTCCAATGAATATTCAGGACTTATTTCCTTTAGGATGGACTGATTGGATCTCCTTGCAGTCCAAGGGACTCTCAAGAGTCTTCTCCAACACCACAGTTCAACACCAATTCTTCAGCACTCAACTTTCTTATGGTCCAGCTCTCACATCCATACATGACTTGAAAAAACCGTAGCTTTGACTAGCCTGACCTGTTGGTAAAGTAATGTCTCTGCTTTTTAATAGGATCTTCCCTCATAGCTCAGTGGGTAAAGAATCTGCCTGAAAGACAGGAGACCCAGGTTCGATTCCTGGGTTGGGAAGATCCCCTGGAGAAGGAAATGGCAACCCACTCCAGGATTCTTGCCTGGAGAATCCCATGGACAGAGGAGCCCGGCAGGCTACTGTCCATTGGGTCACAAGGGTCGGACACGACGTCACAGTGACTAAACCACCATAAACCACCACTGCTTTTTAATATGCTGACTTAGTTTGTCATAGCTTTTCTTCCAAGGAGCAAGTGTCTTTTAATTTCATGGCTACAGTCACTATCTGCAGTGATTTTGGAGCCCAAGAAAATAAAGTCTCTCACTGTTTCCATTGTTTCCCCATCTATTTGCCATGAAGTGATGGGACCAGATGCCATGATCTGCAATTTTTGAATGCTGAGGTTCAAGTGAGTTTTTCATGCTCCCCTTTCACTTTCATCATGAGACTCTTTAGTTCTTTGTTTTCTCCCATAAGTGTGATGTCATCTGCATATCTGAGATTATTGATATTTATCTCGGCAATCTTGATTCCAAATTGTGATTCATTCAGCCTGGCATTTCACATGATGCCCTCTGCATATAGGTTAAATAAGCAGGGTGACAATATACAGCTCTGACACACTCCTTTCCTGATTTGTAACCAGCCTGTTGTTCCATGTCTGGTTCTAACTCTTGCTTCTTGACCTGCATACAGGTTTCTCAGGATGCAGGTAGACATCTTGAAGTCTGAAGTCAAGTGGGCCTTAGGAAGCACCACTGTGAGCAAAACTAGTAGAGGTGATGGAATTCCAGCTGAGTAGTTCAAGTCCTAAAAATGCTATTAAAGTGCCGCACTCAATATATGAGCAAATTAGGAAAACTCAGCTGTGGTCACAGGACTGGAAAGGGTAAGTTTTCATTCCAATCCCAAAGAAAGGCAATGCCAAAGAATGTTCAAACTATCACACAATTGCACTCATCTCACACACTAACAAAGTAATACTCATAATTCTCCAAGTTAAGCTTCAACAGTACTTGAACTGAGAACTTCCAGATGTTCAAGATGGATTATGAAAAGGCAGAGGAACCAGAGATCAAATTGCCAACATCTGTTGGATCATAGAAAAAGGAAGAGAATTCCAGGAAAATATCTGCTTCTGCTTTATTGACTGTGTGGATCACAACAAACTGTTGAAAATTCTTAAAGTCTCATTTAAACTAAAAACAAGCCCACATAATAGATATAGTTATTATTGCTATTTACATATAAGGGCACTAAAACACAGAGAGATTTAGTAACATTATGCTGTCACTTGTGTAGGATGAAACAGATTTGAAATTCAAACATAAGCCATCTTCTTGTTGAGCCTACTCTCTTATTTTATTAATCACGATTATATTTTCTTTCTCTTTCCCCACTCTTTTGGGAAAAGCTTCAAGAGAACCATTTATAAAGTTAGGTGGCTTGTAAGAGGGAAAATATATCTTAGGACTGCATATATTATAGAATGCAAAATCACATATAGGGGACTGCATTAGTTGCCTACTGCAATTATAACAAATTACCATAGATTTGGTGAGTTAACACAAATTTAGTATCTGACAGTTCCAGAGGCCATACATTTGAAATCAGTCTCACTGGGCTAAAATCAAGGTGTCAGTGAGTTTATATTCCTTCTGGAGGTTCCAGGGGAAATTGCATTGCCTTGAATTTTCCAACTTCTAGAGGAGACCTACTTTCTTTGGCTGTGGTCTGTTTTTCTACCTTCAAATCCAGCATATAGCACCTTCTCTATTGTCTGGCATCTGCTTCTGTTGCTTTGAATAAACTGTTGGTAGAAATTGAATGTTAAAGATGCTGCAAATGAGAACTCAGAAAAAAGTGAGAGTGATGCTGAAAGTTCAGCCTCTCTGCACAAGGGCTGAATCAAATTTTACTGTAGCCATGAAATTCAAAGATGCTTACTCCTTAGCTATGAAATTAAAAGTTATGACAAGCCTGGACAGAATATTCAAAAGCAGAGACATCACTGTGCTGACAAAGGGACGTATAGTGAAAGATATGGTTTTTCCAGCAATCATGTTTGGCTGTGAGAGTAGGACCATGAAGAAAGCTGAGCACTGAAGAACTGATGCTTTCAAATTGTGATGTTAGAGAAGACTTGAGAGTTCTTTGGACAGCAAGGAGATCAAACCAGTCTATCCTAAAGGAAATCAACCCTGAATATTTGTTGGAAGGAGTGATGTTGAAGCTGAAACTCTAATACTTTGGCCACCTTATGTAAAGAGTGATTCATTGGAAAAGACCTTGATGCTGGAAAAGATTGAGGGCAAAAAGAAAAGAGTGCAGCAGGGGATGAGATGGTTAGACAACATCACTGACTCAGTGAACATGAATTTGAGCAAACTCCAGGAGATGGTGGAGGACAGAGACTGGCTGCTACGTGGAATTGCATGTACATGGAATTGCAAAGAGCTGAGAATGACAATGACTGAAGGACTGAAGAGCAGCAGAAAAGGATAGCTTTACTGCTTTTCCAGGCAAAGGTGACACAGAATGCTCCTGCTTTGGAAAACTATCTGTCCCAATCTGAGAGGATTTAATAGAGAGTTTAACATTCCTTCCAGGGTGGGGTTGCTGATGAGGCATGTGCAGGGTCTCAGGCATCTCCTAATCTTGATGAGCCTCCTGTGGTTTCGGGGCTGCTCCCCCCTGATTGCTGTTGTTGTTCAGTTTCTCAGTAGGACTCTTTGCACACCCGTGGCCTGCCGCATGCCAGGCTTCCCTGTCCTTCACCATCTCCTGTAATTTGCTAAAACTCTTATCCATTGAGGCAGTGATGCCAGCCAATCTTCTCATCCTCTGTCATCCCCTTCTCCTCCTGCCTTCAATCTTTCCCAGCATCAGGTTCTTTATTGGCAACTGTTCATATCTGCCCTTTGGAACTCAGGAAACGTCATGGAGATTAGAGTCTTACCTATAAGAAATTGGGCACAAAAAAAGATTTATTTGATCAGAATCCTACAGGGCAGACTCCCCACCACAATCCCACCCCCACCCCTCCCCTGCTTTCAAGAACATGGTAGAGAAATATTTTCTTAGAGAATAAATGCTTTTTGTAAAAATTTGGTAAAAGCATAAATGTTAAAGTTGCTTTTAGTGAATGCTCATAGGGGAATGAGGAACTGGTTTTTGGAAACCAGAGGAAAAGAATCTATGTTATATAATGGTAGAAAACTTAGTAGTATTGAAGATTTTAGTTGTATGGAAGGCAAGAGTTGAAAACACTTTCTAAAGCATTGAAGCTGTGATTTGGTTTCTTCTTGCTGCTTATTCCAAAACGCCGCTAGAAAGAGAGAAATTGAAGAAAGATCTGTTAACCAAAAAGAAGACTGGGGGAAATATGTGGCATATCCTGATTGCAAAAGGAGCTAAAATTAGGAAATTCACTGTTAGGAAAATGTGTTCAGGAGTGAAAGCCAAGGGTATGTGTAGCTGGACAACATTTTGCTAGCGCCTCAGAAATATCAAAAGCTCAGAGTACTAAATCACACAGAGGTTCTTTGAAGAGATTAGGCATGTGACTCATACATCCCCTTCATCTTCTCAGCAGAAGCCAAAATAAGAAATACGATTATCCAGGAAAGACCTGTGGAGGAGCCTCTTGTCTGAGAGAGTGAATTCCTCGGATATATACTTGAGACTCACAGGTTTCTGGGAATGTTATAGCAGCAGAAACACTGAGACCTTGAACTGAAAAGGACCGAAAAGGACAAACGAAAGAAGACTGCCAAACTTCAAAATTCTCCAGGCAGGAAACAGGCTCATAAAACTACTCATCTGCAAAATATACTACTCTTTCTGCAAAAGGAAGTGTGTTAGTTGCTCAGTCATGTCTGACTCTTTGCAAACCCCCGAACTGTAGCCTGCCAGGCTCCTCTATCCATGGAGTTTTTCAGGCAAGAATGCTGAAGTGGTTAGCCATTTTCTTCTCCAAAGGATTTTCCTGATCCAGGGTTTGAATCTGGGTCTCCTACATTGTGGGCAGATTCTTTACCATCTAAACCACCTTTCAAAAAATAAACTGTGAACCCGGACAGTAGGGCCACAGGCCACAGAGGATTATCCCCAAACCAGGAACCTCCTGGAGAGTCAGTCTGCTGGGATTTCAGAATTGCTTCAGTTCAGTTCAGTTACTCACTCATGTCAGACTCTTTACAACCCCATGGACTGCAGCATGCCAGGCCTCCCTGTTCATCACCAACTCCCGGAGTTTACTCAAACTCATGTCCATTGAGTTGGTGATGTCATCCAGCCATCTCATCCTCTGTCATCCCCTTCTCTTCCCACCTTCAATCTTTCCCAGCATCAGGGTCTTTTCCAAGGAATTGGTTCTTCACATCAGGTAGCCAAACTATTGGAATTTCAGCTTCAGCAACAGTCTTTCCAATGAATATTCAGAACTGATCTCCTTTAGGATGGACTGGTTGGATCTCCTTGCAGTCCAAGGGACTCTCAAGAGTCTTCTCCGACACCACAGTTTAAAAGCATCAATTCTTCAGTGCTCAGCTTTCTTTATAGTCCAACTCTCACATCCATACATGACCACTGGCAAAACCATAGCCTTGACTAGACAGAACTTTGTCAGCAAAGTAATGTCTCTGTTTTTTAATATGCTGTCTAGGTTGGTTATAACTTTTCTTCCAAGGAGTAAGCATCTTTTAATTTCATGGTTGCAGTCACCATCTGCAGTGATTTTGGAGCCCCCAAAATAAAGTCAGCCACTATTTCCACTGTTTCCCCATCTATGTGCCATGAAGTGATGGGCCTGGATGCCATACTCTTAGCTTTTTTGAATGTTGACGTTTAAGCCAGCTTTTTCATTCTCTTCTTTCATCTTCATCAAGAGGCTCTTTAATTCCTCTTCCCTCTTCCTTCTGCCCTAAGGATTGTGTCATCTGCATATCTGGGTTATTGATATTTTTCCCGGCAATCTTGATTCCAGCCTGGCATTTCGCTTCATCCCTGGCAGTTCACTTGATGTACTATGCATAGACTTTAAATAAGCAGGGTGACAATATACAGCCTTGACTTACTCCTTTCCCAATTTGGAACCAGTCTGTTGTTCCATGTCCGGTTCTAACTGTAGCTTCTTGACCTGCATACGGGTTTCACAGGAGGCCGGAAAGATGATCTGGTATTCCCACCTCTTTCCAAGAATTTTCCACAGTTTGTTGTGCTCTACACAGTCAAAAGCTTTAGCCTAGTCAATGAAGCAAAAGTAGAGGTTTTCCTGGAACTCTCTAGCTTTTTCTGTGATCCAGTGGATGTTGGCCATTTGATCTCTGCCAAAGAATATTCTAACTATTGCACAATTGTACTCATTTCACATGCTAGCAAAATAATACTCAAATTCTCTAAAGCTAGGCTTCAACAGTATGTGAACTGAGAACTTCCAGATGTGCAAGCTAGATATGGAAAGGGGCAGAGGAACCAGAAAAAGGAGGATCAGATTCCAAAAGAGGAAGTGAAAAGACGGATGCAGACGTCAGAGAGGAGAAAAGATGTTACACAGCTAGCTGATCTTAAAGTTGGAATGAAAGGACATGGCCAAGGAATATAGGCAACCCTGGGAGCCAGAAAAGACAAGAAAACAGATTCTATCCTAGAGACTCCAGAAAGCAATTCAAGCTTGCCAATACCTTCATTTTAGCCTTAGTGAAACTGATTTTGGATTTCTGATCTCTATAACTGTATTGCATGCATATTCAATTGTATCTGACTTTGGGATCCCGGACTGTAGCTTACCAGTCTCCTTTGTCCACAAAGATCTCTATAACTATCAGATAAAATATACTTTAAGATATATTTACTTTGTGGCCTATAAACTTGATAAAAATCACTTTTCAGATTCTAGTAACTTACTCATTGATTCCTCAATGATATCCTTTGAATACAGTTTCACTTTATGCTTCATAACATATGTGCTTTTGATCTTATTTTACTTTATTATTATTTTTTTTCATTATATGGCTTCCTAGGACCTGCAGTACAAAACTTAAAAGCAGTGAGAGAAAACAGCTATGTTTTATTCCTAATTCTAAGGAAAGAAATCATTTCACTTTTTGCCACTAAATTAAACTAATTTTTTCATTTGATGCTTTCTATGAACTCCAGGAGTTGGTGATGGACAGGGAAGTCTGGCGTGCTGCAGTTCATGGGATCACAAAGAGTCTGACATGACTGAGTGACTGACGTGAGCTGAACTGAACTGATGAAGTAGAGTGGGTTATCACCTATATCATGAGTAAATGTTGAATTTTTTATGCTTTTTCTTCATCTACTGAAATCATCCTATTTTTTTTTCACTTCTAGTCTGTTTATATGGTGAATTGCATTGATTCCTTACCAGTAATAAACTAGCCTTGCTATCCTGCATAAATTACACTTGGTCGTGATACATTTTCATTTTTATATGTTGGTGGAATCAAGTTGCTAATATTTTTCCAAGAGTTTTGTATCTATGCTCATGAAAAATATAGATCTGGTGTTTTCTCCACTCCAGTATTCTTGCCAGGGAAATCCCATGTACAGAGGGCTACAGTGCAGGGTGGCAATCACTTGGACACCACATCATCGCAATGCTAGGTTTTAGCTCAGTGGAATGAGTAGCACAGTAATTACTCATGTTCCATTTACTGGGAGAATTTGTGTAAGTTGGTATTATTTATTCCTTAAACGCTTAACAGAATTCACCAACAAGCCCATAGGCCTAAACTTTTCATTTTGAGAAGAGTTGTAACTGCAAGTTCAAGTCCTTTAATAGAGTAGAGTCATTTCTTCCTGAGTAAACTTTGGTAGGTCTTTTTGTTTTTTCCCAACTCGAAGGAATTTTCTCATTTTATATGACTTGTCAACTGTAGTATCATAAAATTTTTAATAATATGCCTTTAATAGCCTGTTGATTTCATAAGAGGTTCAGGCAATTCAGTTCAGTTGCTCAGTCGTGTCTGACTCTAAGCGACCCCATGGACTGCAGCACGCCGGGCCTCCCTGTCCATCACCAACTATTGGAGTTTACCCAAACTCATGTCCATTGAATTGGTGATGCCATCCAACCATCCCATCCTGTGTCATCCCCTTCTCTGCCTGCCTTCAGTCTTTGCCAGCATCAAGGTCTTTTCCAGTGAGTCAGCTCTTCACATCAGGGGGCCAAAGTATTGGAGTTTCAGCTTCAGCATCAGACCTTCCAATGAACACCCAGGACTGATCTCCTTTAGGATGGACTGGTTGGATCTCCTTGCAGTCCAAGGGACTCTCAAGAGTCTTCTCCTATACCACAGTTCAAAAGCATCAATACTTCAGCGCTCAGCTTTCTTTACAGTCCAATTCTCACATCTATACATGACTACTGGAGAAACCATAGCCTTGACTAGATGGACCTTTGTTGGCAAAGTAATGTCTCTGCTTTTTAATATGTTGTCTAGATTGGTCATAGGTTGCTGTCTAGGTTCCTTGGAGAAGGAAGCAGCAACCCACACCAGTATTCTTGCCTGGAAAATGCCATGGATGGAGGAGCCTTGTAGGCTACAGTTCATGGGGTCACAGAAAGTCAGACACGACTTAGTAACTTCACTTTCTTTCTTTTAGGTTGGTCATAACTTTCCTTCCAAGGAGTAAGCATCTTTTAGTTTCATGGCTGCAGTTGCCATCTGCAGTGATCCTGGAACCCCAGAAAGTAAAGTCAGCCACTGTTTCCACTGTTTCCCCATCTATTTGCCAAGAAGTGATGGGACCTGATGCCAAGATCTTAGTTTTCTGAATGTTGAGCTTTAAGCCAACTTTTTCACTCTCCTCTTTCACTTTCATCAAGAGACTCTCTAGTTCTTCACTTTCTGCCATAAGGGTGGTGTCATCTAAATATCTGAGGTTATTGATATTTCTCCCAGCAATCTTGACCCCAGCTTGTGCTTCATCCAGCCCTGCATTACTCATGATGTACTCTGCATATAAGTTAAATAAGCAGGATGACAATATACACCCTTGACATACTCCTGTTCATATTTGGAACCAGTCTGTTGCTCCATGTCCAGTTCTGTTGCTTGCTGACCTGCATACAGATTTTTCAAGAGGCAGGTTAGGTGGTCCGGTATTCCCAACTCTTGAAGAATTTTCCACAGTTTGCTGTGATCCACACAGTCAAAGGCTTTGGCGTAGTCAATAAAGCAGAAATAGATGTGTTTCTGGAACTCTGTTGTTTTTTTGATGATCCAGTGGATGTTGGCAATTTGATCTCTGGTTCCTTTTCTAAAGCTTTTTCTAAAGCCTTTTCTAAAACCAGCTTGAACATCCGGAAGCTCATCGTTCATGTATTGCTGAAGCCTGGCTTGGAGGATTTTGAGCATTACTTTGCTAGTGTGTGAGATGAGTGCAATTGTGTGGTAATTTGAGCATTCTTTGGCATTGCTTTTCTTTGGGATTGGAATGAAAACTGAAATTTTCTGGTCCCGTGGCCACTGCTGAGTTTTCCAAATTTGCTGGCATAATGAGGGCAGCACTTTCACAGCATCATCTTTTAGGATTTTACATAGCCCAACTGGAATTCCATCACACCCACTAGCTTTGTTCATAGTGATGCTTCCTAAGGCCCACTTGACTTCACATTCCAGGATGTCTGGCTCTAGGTGAGTGATCACACCATCGTGATTATCTGGGTCATGAAGATATTTTTTGTACAGTTCTTCCATGTATTCTTACCACCTCTTTTTAATATCTTCTGCTTCTGTTAGGTCCATACCAGTTCTGTCCTTTATTGAGATCTTTGCATGAAATATTCCCTGGTATCTATACTTTTCTTTAAGGGATCTCTAGTATTTCCGAATCTATTATTTTCCTCTATTTCTTTCCACTTATCACTGAGGAAGGCTTTCTTACCTCTCCTTGCTATTCTTTGGAACTCTGCATTCAAATGGGAATATCTTTCCTTTTCTCCTTTGTTTTTTGCTTCTCTTCTTTTCACAACTATCTGTAAGGCCTCCTCAGACAGACATTTTGCTTTTTTTCATTTCTTTTTCTTGGGGATGGTTTTGCTCCCTGTCTCCTGTACAATGTCATGAACCTCCATCCATAGTTCATCAGGCACTCTATCAGATCTAGTCCCTTAAATCTATTTCTCACTTCCACTGTATTATCATAAGGAATTTGATTAAGTCATACCTGAATGGTCTAGTGGTTTTCCCCACTTTCTTCAGTTTAAGTCTGAACTTGGCAATACGGAATTCATGATCTGAGCCACAGTCAGCTCCCAGTCTTGTTTTTGCTGACTGTATAGAGCTTCTCCATCTTTGGCTGCAAAGAATATAATCAATCTGATTTCAATGTTGATCATCTAGTGATGTCCATGCGTAGAGTCTTCTCTTGTGTTGTTGGAAGATGTTTGGTATGACCAATGTGTCCTCTTGGCAAAATTCTGTCTTAGCTCAGATGGTAGAGAATCTGCCTACAAGGAAGGAGACCCCAGTTCGATTCCTGGATCAGGGAGAGCCCCTGGAGAAGGGATAGGCTGGCTACCCACTCCAGTATTCTTGGGTTTCCCTGGTGGCTCAGATGGTAAAGGATCCACGTGCAGTGTGGGAGACCTGAGTCCGATCCGTGGGTGGGGAAGATCCCCTGGAGGAGGGCAGGCAACCCACTCCAGTATTCTTGCCTGGAGAATTCCCGTGGCCTGAAGAGCCTGGCAGGCTGCAGTCCTTGGGGGTCACAGAGTCAGACACGACTGAGTGGTTAAGTACAAGCACTGTCTACACTTTGGATTCGAGTGAGTTTTTTATTCATTCATTTTTACTTTATTGCAGAAGGTTGGTGTTTTTGTTTGTTTGCTTAGTTGTTTTTTTCTTTATCTGTAACTTATTTTTTTGTTTTGATTCATGGGTTATTAAGAAGTACGTTTGTGAATTTATAAATACTTGGGATGTCTTGCCATTATCTTTCTGTTACTGATTCTAGTTCAATTCTGACATGATCAGAGAACATGCTTTATATAATTTTAATTCTTTTGAATTTGTTAATACTTGTTTTATAGCCCAAAATATGCTATGTATTAGCAAATGTCGCTTGCATACTAGAAACAAATGCTTTCCACTTTTGTCATATAGCATGTTCTATTAATGTTAGTTATGTCAATTTCCTTGATAATATTATCTTCTATAACCATACTGACATTTTAAATCTACTTGTTCTATCAGTTTCTATCAATTATTATTAACCTACTATAATTAAGATTATTCCCCTTCTTATTTCAGTCTTGTCAGTTTTTATTTCATGAGTTTTGAAGCTGTTATTATTTACATTTATATTTCTTGTTGTTGTTTTCTTAATAAGTTCAATCATGTTTGAGACATAGAAGTAGATAATGATGAGACAGAAATAGTATTTATTTGGCAGTGTGGTTTTTTTTTAATTTCTTTAAAATAATGCAGAGTTCAATATTCTGTCAAATGATGCAGACTGAAATTTATTTTACTTGCCAGGATGCAGTTCATTTTGCAAGTTAATTCCCACTAAGTTATGAATGGCACAGAGGAAGAAACAGTGAAGTTTATTGAGACATCTCTGAACAGGTTTCCTTCTTAGTCAAGCTTCATTTGGGAATTCTCCATGCATAAACTGGGTTTACTGTTCACAATATGAATCTGGGTCAATGGGGAAGGCTGAAAATAGCACTTGTTTCAAGAAAAATGTATATAATCTTATGTTCTAAAATCTGAGACACTAGAAAGCACTGAAGAAGGAAATCAGTGAGTAAACTCTGGGTTAACACTATGCAGCACAGGAAATCTTTCAACCTTTACAAATAATCTTTGTCCTCTTTTTTCATCATATGTAGAACCTTCTCTGACACACAGTATTTTATTTATTGTGTGAAAAGCTTCAAAGGCAACCTGGTCGATTTTATTCCCAGGAGATTGTTTCACCATCTGCTCAAGCAGTAAAACTCACAGCACTTGGCAAATATCAGTCTCAGGCTATGTCTACACAGCACCAGTGAAGGATTTCATAAGAGAGAATTCATGACACTTTGATAATTATTTTGGGTTACCAAGTAAGAGAATGTAACTGGAATATTTTCTGACTCACATTTGTCATTTATAATAATCCTGGTAATAAATATTAACCAAATTTTGACTTCTAATGATATTATCTGATTAGAGTTATGAGAGACTTTACCCTGAATAAGGACTTCCCAGATGGAGCTAGTGGTAAAGAACCTTTCTGCCAATGCAGGAGTGATGAGATGTGGGCTCCATCCCTGGGTTCACAAAGATCCCCTGGAGAAGGGCATGGTAACCCTCTCTAGTATTCTTGTCTGGAGAATCCCATGGACAGAGGAGCCTCATGGGCTACAGTCCATAGGGTCGCAAAGAGTCAGACGCAACTGAGGCAACTTAGCACATATGCACCCTGAATAAAATTTATGCAGATCGAATAATCCCCTATATGAATTTCATTCTCTCATTTTGTGGCCTAAAAAATGTTGATTGAACACTCATTTTGTATCAAGCACAATTGTGAACACTGAGATAGTGAAAAAAAAAATGAATTGAAAAATTAAATAAATAAAAAGTGCCTTCTCTTACATTCTAATGTCAGTGATAACTGCTAAGAGGCTAAATGTGATGAAGATATACTTCTGAAAGATGGTCAGGAAAAGTTTCTCTAAGGAGGTGACATTTTAACAGAGACATGAATAAAGTAAGAGTGAACAAGGCAGTTTATCTAGGTAAAAATCACCGTAAGCAAAAGGAACAGCTGATTCAGAATCCCTGAGGCAGGACAAGCAAGCAGGCCAGTTTGCCTCAAGCAGGGGTGTGGGTGAGGGAAGAGTGATAAGGGGTAAACTCTAAGAAGGTGAAAGCGGCAGGGGTCAGATCACGTGGTATTTATTGCATTTTATTCCAAATGTAATGGCAATCACTGGAGAATTTGAGCAGGAAAGTCACTCATCGGGCCATTTCTGATGTTTTGAAAGGGTCTCTTGGGCTCCTGGGTGGAAAAGTCAGCTGACTGTATGGGTGTGGGCACAAAGGGGAAGTCAAGAGACCAGCCAGGAAGACAGTGCACAGACCCAAGCGAGGGAGGGAGGTGGCCTAGAACAGGCCATAAGGAGCAGCAGGATTTCTGATCTCTTTGAAGAACTTTTGCTAAAGGATCAAATGTGTGAAAGAAAGAAGAGTCTTTCTGTCTCTCTCCAGTCTTACGAGGTCAACGCTGGGTGAATGATTGGGCCAATGACTGAAACCAGGAAAGTATAAAAGGCTCAATTTTGAATAAATCAAAAGTGATATCTTTATTTACATCTAAAGGAGATGTTGATCAGACCATTTGTAGAATTCCTTATTTCAGGAATACACAACAAAGCCATTGAAACAAATTTGGGAGTCACCAGCATATAGATAGTATTTAAAGTAATGAGAATGGGTAGAAACGAGATCCGAGGTTGGAGCATTGGATTAATCTATTTTTGGTACCCTGGTGTACTCTATCACAGAGATGAAAGAGAAACCATTGGAGCAGAATAAAAACAAGAATGTGTGGTCTCCTGGAAGCCTAGGAACAAAGATATTTCAAAAAACTAGAGGAAGAGATCGTTTCTGTGAATTTGTTTCTTAATGCTTTCACTCATTTTGTCCCAGTCTTAATGAATATAAGTAGGAAGAAATAAGCACATTTTATCTATTGAAGAGCTAGAAAATGAAGTTGAAATAAAAACAGAAAACTCATGAAAAATATAGTGTTACAGATTCTATTTTCTGATCATAATACCTGGGATATACAACAGCACACCCCATTTTCTTATTTATATGATAGAACCTGAGGATAGACCCTCAAGTGAGCAACACATATATGAATATATATCTACCTTTGTTGCTATGTTCAATAGCAATGACAGTATCATTTTCTTTTTTTCCCCCATTTCCAGATTACCAGTGATGTGGGTAACCTATATATTTAGAAATGAATCATTCACCAAGAAACTAAAATAACTTTATTGGACTCCACTCCAGATGATCTATTCTTAGCTGATTAAAGGGGAAAAAAGCACTCTAAAATTTTACCTTTTATGTAAAATCATGTGTCTATGTTGGTGCTTATATTACTACTCCCTGACTGTAAATTGATAGTCTTCATCTACATAGAGCATAGAGGATATTCTATTTCTTTTTCTCTGATGTTAATAGAGCCAAAACTAGTATATCCCCCTGATAAACACACTGTCTTTCTATCCCCACAGAAGCCAGTCTGCACAAGTTAATTGCTTGGACCTGACAGTGCAGGGCAAAGCAATAATAAATGGGGTGTACTGGGTTGTAGAAAGAACAGATGTGACTTTTCTGCTCCACTGTACGATGAATTAATTCTCTATCTCTCCATTTATATACTGTGGTCACCACCAAAGACCTATGTTTAAAGACTCTATGGTAAAACACTCTTCATAAGGTCTCTGGTGGCATCTAAAATTTCTCCTTTAAGATACAGTCCTTTTCTATGGTGCTGGGGAGGAGGGACTTTTACTTGAAATGCCACTGAAATATGATTTTTGTTTCTAGTTGCTTTAAAAAACTTGCTCACAGACCTACTGCCTGGAGAAACTAGAATTGTGCAATTACCTATAACTTTGTCCCTATGGAAAATGTAGTTGAAATACATTTTATAAATTTTGATATTTTATTTTTTATCTGACTCATAGGATGCACATATTTAAGCTCCTAAGAAAGTAGCACTAGCTTGGGTTCAGAAGACTGATCCATGAAAAAAAGTGTTTTTAATTTATTAATATATTTTTTGAAGTCACATATTTCACTATTCAAGCTAAATGCCATGCAAACCTCACGTGTATCTATTGCTTCTCTGGGCACAGACCAGCTGTTTGATAATGAAAATGTTCTGAGATTATCACTAGACGGAATTTGTTGTTGTTTAGTCTTTAAGTTTTGTCTGACTCGTGACCCAAAGACTATAGCCAGCCAGGCTCCTCTGTCCACGGAATTTCCCAGGCAAGAACACTGGGGTGGGTTGTCATTCACTTCTCCAGGGAATCTTCCCGACCCAAGGATTGAACCTGGGTCTCCTGCATTGCAGGCAGATATTTCACCATCTGAGCCTCCAGGGAAGGCCATATTGAATAATGGAAAATTTTAACTCCAATCCTAATAATCACTGAACATCCACAACAGAAAACTGACTTCATTAAAATTTACATACTGTGCTTGGCTCTTTTTTCTTTTTTTGTGATAAAATTTAACATGATGTTAACATGGCATAGTAAAAATATACGTATAAACATTCTACATAATCATCCTACAAATATTGGGGATTTCAATAAATGTTTAATTTTGTTTATTTTCCTAGCATATCTCATTAGATTTCCCCAAAAAAAACCTTCCAAGAGTTATTTTTAATGTTTTCTAATCCAAACGGTCTCTAGAGCCAGACACACTGTAGTGGAGGAAGCTTCCCCACAGAGTTATGCCAAATTCTTTTGTTATTCAACTCAGACTTTTCAAGATCATTTGCCAAATAGTACTGAGGCAGAAACAAAATTAAAATAAGACAAAATAAATGAGATTTTTTTAAGATAAAGTTAGCTCTTCTGCACTTTCAGGTAGCCAGGAAAATGTCTGATATTCTTAAAACTCAAATTGGCTAATTCCAAGAGACAGGGTAGATGAGCTCATGTTTCAGTGAAATGGATGTCAGGCAAAATATGGACTTTTTATCGATGCATTGGCATTTAATGTAAAAAGGAAGCTGAAAGCAGCAAAGTCACTGGCAAGCTTGACCTATGAAATATGAAACCCCATTGGATGAGAAAGTATCACATGTGGAAAATCTGCTAAAGAGGCTTAATTAAAATCTCAGATCATTTCTATTCCTAATAATCACAAGAATAAGCCTTTGCATTTGCACGTATCTTTTATTTTTAATCTTTGTTTGAATGTGTTTTTATGAAAATTCCATTCTTGAATGTGGTTAGCATCATTGTCACACAAACACATCACGCTTATTCCTGCTTCCACATTCTACTCTCATGCCCCATTGTATGAAAAGTTGGGGCATGCTAAGTCAGCCCTAAAATGAGAGAGGAAACCAGGAAGGTCAGGAATGGAATGATTACATGGCTAAGGACAGATGCTAAACTGTAAGACAGAATTGGAGTTGACACTTAGCTCAACCACTTCCTGTCAGTATGGTTTTTTTGTTTGTTTGTTTGTTTCATTTATTTTTATTAGTTGGAGGCTAATTACTTTACAATATTGTAGTGGGTTTTGTCATACACTGACATGAATCAGCCATGGATTTACATGTGTTGCCCATCCCCATCTCCCCTCCCACCTCCCTCTCCACCCAATTCCTCTGGGTCTTCCCAGTGCACCAGGCCCGAGCACTTGTCTCATGCATCCAGCCTGGGCTGGTGATCTGTTTCACCCTAGATAATATGCATGTTTCGATGCTGTTTTCTCTAAACATCCCACCCTCGCCTTCTCCCACAGAGTCCAAAATTCTGTTCTGTACATCTGTGTCTCTTTTTCTGTTTTGCATATAGGGTTATCGTTGCCATCTTTCTAAATTCCATATATATGTGTTAGTATACTGTAATGGTCTTTATCTTTCTGGCTTACTTCACTCTGTATAATGGGCTCCAGTTTCATCCATCTCATTAGAACTGATTCAAATGAATTCTTTTTAATGGCTGAATAATATTCCATAGTGTATATGTACCATAGCTTCCTTATCCATTCATCTGCTGATGAGCATCTAGGTATAGCCATGTCCTGGATATTATAAACAGTGCTGAGATGAACATTGGGGTGCACATGTCTCTTTCAGGTCTGGTTTCCTCAGTGTGTATGTCCATAAGTGGGATTGCTGGGTCATATGGCAGTTCTAATTTCAGTTTTTTAAGAAATCTCCACACTGTTCTCCATAGTGGCTGTACTAGTTTGCATTCCCACCAACAGTGTAAGAGGGTTCCCTTTTCTCCACACCCTCTCCAGCATTTATTGCTTGTAGATTTTTGGATAGCAGCCATCCTGACTGGCGTGTAATGGTACCTCATTGTGGTTTTGATTTGCATTTCTCTGATAATGAGTGATGTTGAGCATCTTTTCATTTGTTTGTTAGCCATCTGTATGTCTTCCTTGGAGAAATGTCTGTTTAGTTCTTTGGCCCATTTTTTGATTGGGTCATTTATTTTTCTGGAATTGAGCTGCAGGAGTTGCTTGTATATTTTTGAGATTAATCCTTTGTCTGTTGCATTGTTTGCTATTATTTTCTCCCAATCTGAGGGCTGTCTTTTCACCTTGTTTATAGTTTCCTTTGTTGTGCAAAAGCTTTTAAGTTTAATTAGGTCCCATTTGTTTATTTTTGCTTTTATTTCCAATATTCTGGGAGGTGGGTCATACAGGATCCTACTGTGATTTATGTCAGAGAGTGTTTTGCCTATGTTCTCCTCTAGGAGTTTTATAGTTTCTGGTCTTACATTTAGATCTTTAATCCATTTTGAGTTTCTTTTTGTGTATGGTGTTAGAAAGTGTTCTAGTTTCATTCTTTTACAAGTGGTTGACCAGTTTTCCCAGCACCACTTGTTAAAGAGGTTGTCTTTTTTCCATTGTATATTCTTGCCTCCTTTGTCAAAGATAAGGTGTCCATAGGTTTGTGGATTTATCTCTGGGCTTTCTATTCTGTTCCATTGATCTATATTTCTGTCTTTGTGCCAGTACCATACTGTCTTGATGACTGTGGCATTGTATAGTCTGAAGTCATGCAGGTTGATTCCTCCAGTTCCATTCTTCTTTCTCAAGATTACTTTGGCTATTTGAGGTTTTTTGTATTTCCATACAAATTGTGAAATTGTTTGTTCTAGTTCTGTGAAAAATACCGTTGGTAGCTTGATAGGGATTGCATTGAATCTATAGATTGCTTTGGGTAGTATAGCCACTGTGACAATATTGATTCTTCCAATCCATGAACACGGTATGTTTCTCCATCTGTATGTGTCCTCTTTGATATCTTTCATTATTGTTTTATAGTTTTCTATGTATAGGTCTTTTGTTTTTTTAGGTAGATATACTCCTAAGTATTTTATTCTTTTTGTTGCAATGGTGAATGGTATTGTTTCCTTAATTTCTCTTTCTGTTTCCTCATTGTTAGTGTATAGGAATGTAAGGGAATTCTGTGTGTTAATTTTATATCCTGCAACTTTATTATATTCATTGATTAGCTCTAGTAATTTTCTGGTAGAGTCTTTAGGGTTTTCTATGTAGAGGATCATGTCATCTGCAAACAGTGAGAGTTTCATTTCTTCTTCTCCTATCTGGATTCCTTTTACTTCTTTTTCTGCTCTGATTGTTGTGGCCAACACTTCCAAAACTATGTTGAATAGTAGTGGTGAGAGTGGGCACCCTTGTCTTGTTCCTGATTTCAGGGGAAATGCTTTCAATTTTTCACCACTGAGGGTGATGCTTGCTGTGGGTTTGTCATATATAGCTTTTATTATGTTGAGGTATGTTCCTTCTATTCCTGCTTTCTGGAGAGTTTTAATCATAAATGGATGTTGAATTTTGTCAAAGGCTTTTTCTGCATCTATTGAGATAATCATATGGTTTTTATCTTTCAATTTGTTAATGTGGTGTACTACATTGATTGATTTGTGGATATTAAAGAATCCTTGCATTCCTGGGATAAAGCCCACTTGGTCATGATGTATGATCTTTTTAATATGTTGTTGGATTCTGTTTGCTAGAATTTTGTTAAGGATTTTTACATCTATATTCATCAGTGATATTGGCCTGTAGTTTTCTTTTTTTGTGGCATCTTTGTCTGGTTTTGGAATTAGGGTGATGGTGGCCTCATAGAATGAGTTTGGAAGTTTACCTTCTTCTGCAATTTTCTGGAAGAGTTTGAGTAAGATGGGTGTTAGCTCTTCTCTAAATTTTTGGTAGAATTCAGCTGTGAAGCCATCTGGTCCTGGGCTTTTGTTTGCTGGAAGATTTCTGATTACAGTTTTGATTTCCTTGCTTGTGATGGGTCTGTTAAGATCTTCTATTTGTTTGTGGCTCAGTTTTGGAAAGTTATACTTTTCTAAGAATTTGTCCATTTCTTCCAAGTTGTCCATTTAATATTGGCATAGAGCTGCTGGTAGTAGTCTCTTATGATCCTTTGTATTTCACTGTTGTCTGTCGTGATCTCTCCATTTTCATTTCTAATTTTGTTAATTTGATTCTTCTCCCTTTATTTCTTAGTATGTTTTTGAGGAAACTATTTAATTTCCCTAAATTGTTTCCTCATTGGTAAAATGGGGATAATAATATTTTAACATCTCAGCTCAATCCCTCTTGAATCTGTACACAATGTTAACCCAAGACTTTCTTCTATTTGGGGATGAGAATTGAGATCACTCTTGCTCTAAGGAGAGGTTATCATTAGAAGATGCAAAAAACTAATGGTCAATGATTGCTTTTTAGGCTTTAAAAACTCCAAGTCTAGATGAAAGTTGGAAAAATACAAATAAATGCAAGACCTCAACTCTTTTTAACCTTCTCTGGCAATCTCCCCACCACTCACTTGGATTCTATGTCTCTGAGCTGGGGAGAGTAAGAGAAAATTGGAAGGAAATAAAATTGAAGCTTGAAAGCTTAGCAGTTTGATATGGAGCTGCTGAAACTGAGGTGGGACATGGCCCTTTAAAACTGAGAAAACAAAAGTTGAGGATATTTGATGCCTACTTTCTGGATGAGCTCTGACAGCCGTCCAGATGTGTCCCAGGACACTATGATGTAGGTGCCAAGTGAATCAGGGTGACTGCCCAGGATTTCAGGAGCAGAGAATATCTGACAGGGACCCAGTCAACTGCAGTCTCAGGAAGGTTCAGGAAACAGCCAAACCTTACCTGAAGGTAGAAGAATCACATAAAATTAATCTTTAATTCAATGGAAATGTGCATTCACAAATAGCTTGTACCGAGTGGCAAGAGGCCACTGAAACAAATGCCAGTGAATGTGCAAACCAAACAATTATGTGTCTCCCTGAACATCAGCACAGGACAGATCAAGACCAAGAAGTGGAGTTCTCTCCCTCCATGCTACAGAGTTTTCACAAGCCCTGAATCTTAGAATCAACTTCAGGATCTGGGAAAGCAAGGAGAATTCATTCTATATTTGCCTTTAACTTGAAATATTTTCCAAATATCTAAGTTTCCCTAGAATGAACTGATTCTATTGCAGATTCTATTCCTGGACAGAATTGGCAATCAAGATAGAAATTAAGGGCAGGTAGGAGAAAATAAAATTACTTTTCTGTTTTCTGAAGTCATTTTCTGAACATTGAAATTTTCAGTCTGTGAAAATTTTATGTGTTCTATATATGCGGCCCTTTTGACTACACTGAACAGGTTTTATTTCCATCTAGTAAAAGAATATGTACCAGAGAGCATATCTCAGTAGCCTAACACACATCCAGACAGTGTGGTTACAGTTAGGGTGACTGCTGCCAGGTGTATGGTGGGTTCTAGTTATTCACACAAGTAAGTAGTCAAGTGGTTCTCAAACACCAAGGTGCATAAGGAGCATGTTAAAATTGCCCTGTGCCTCAGAGATTCTGCTTCCTTAGGATTTAAAGCTTTTACATGGTGTCTAAGTTATTTGGATACTGGTTAAGCTATCTAGCACACTGGTTCCTGTTAAAAGAAAAAATAAAAAAAGAGGAAAGAGAGAAAAAGACTGAGCAGATGTTAAAATAATTGTATGTATACCAAATAGTTATTAGGTAGCAGCATTACAATCTTATCTTTAAAGAAAGAGACACTTAGTTACAATATTAAGGAGAACATAAATAGCTAAATTTGAACAATTGGATTGCCTTCTAAATTTACCTATTGTTGTTCAGGCAGTTATGACCATAAACCAACCATCATGAAAGGAACACAAAACTTATTAGAACAGTTGTAAACTGTAAGCATCAATACAACATATAAATCTATAGCAATAGTATTTATTTTACAAGTAAATCACAAAAAAAATACGTGTTGACTAAATGAGTATAGAGAAACTGTTTTAAAATGAATTTAAGAACCTAAACTAGCAGCTTAGCAGACGAAATGAAGCAGTTTACTGGCTGAATAAAGCATAGATGTGCCATCTCACAGTTGGACAGAATTCAGCTTTTGTGGCCCTGGTTGCAAGAGGCTTCGTTAAAATGTTTACTAGCAAGAAGCAAAGTAACTGTGGCAAGACCCGGCCACCTCCACTAGGCCCTCTCCTCTAAGCTCTCACCTTTTGTAGGAGCAGAATTTTTTTTTTTTTTTTTTGCAAGCCAAGTAAAACATAAACTTTGATAGCATATTAAATGAAAAAATTTTACACTGAAAATCTTTCAACCCTAGAAAACCCTGAGTCTCAGGCAAACCAGAATAGTTGGTTACCCTATTTGCAAGAGAAAATGTTGCTTGTCTTATAAATATTCTACTCAGAAGACGATGAAGACCTTTGTAATAGGAATCATATTTTGAATCATGTTCATCAGATATTTCATTTGCCTTTTTGAGCACAAGACTTTCCATTGGTTTGCTCAAAGGATCCATCTATCTTGGGCATGGCAGTTCTTCACATCCAGTGGCCAAAGTATTTGAGCTTCAGTTTCAGCATCTGCCCTTCCAATGAATGTTCAGGGTTGATTTCCTTTAGGATTAACTGGTTAGATCTCCTTGCAGTCCAAGGGACTCTCAAGAGTCTTATCCAACACTACAGTTCAAAAGCATCAATTCTTCAGCACTCAGTTTTCTTTATGGTCCAATTCTCACATCCATATATGACCACTGGAAAAACCATACCTTTGACTATACAGACGTTTGTTGGCAAAGTGATGTCTCTGCTTTTTAAGATGCTGTCTAGGTTTATCATAGCTTTTCTTCCAAGGAGCAAGTGTCTTTTAATTTCATGGCTGCAGTCACCATCTGCAGTGATTTTGGAGCCCAAGAAAATAAAGTCTGCCACTGTTTCTATTGTTTCCTCATCTATTTGCCATGAAGTGATGGGACCAGATTCCATGATCTTAGTTTTTTGAATGTTGAGTTTTAAGCCAGCTTTTTCACTTGCCTATTTCACTTTGATCAAGAGCCCCTTTAGTTCCTCTTCTCTTTCTGCCATAAGAGTTGTGTCATCTACGTATCTGCGGTTATTGATATTTCTCCTGGTAGATATATTTACCAGTATGTATTATGATATTTAATATATAGTAAGTGTGATAGTAAAAATATTTAACAACCAATATGGCATGGTTGGGGCTTCCTTGGTAGCTCAGCTTGTAAAAATTTGCCTGCAATGCAGGAGACCCTGGTTCAATTCCTGGATGGGGAAGATTCCCTGGAGAAGGCATAGGCTACCCACGACAGTATTCTTGGGCTTCCCTGGTAGCTCAGATGGTAAAGAATTCACCTGCAATGTGGGAGACCTGGATTCTCTCTCTGGGTTGAGAAGATTCCCCCAGATAAGGGCATGGCAACCCACTCCAGTATTCTTGCCTGTAGAATCCCCATGGACATAGGTGCTTGGTGGGCTACAGTCCATGGGGTTGCAAAGAGTCAGACAAGACTGAGTGACTAAGCACAGCATATGGCATGGTTACTGCTGGCCAAAGTGATGAAGAGTGGTTGACAGGTTGAGAATTTCTCAGAAAGTTGGAATTTGAGATGAGACCCAAAGAATGAAAAGGAACTGTCTATGAAAAAATACGTAAGACTATGCTGTACATCTGAAACTAATACAACATTGTAAATACTCCAAATTTTTTTTAAAATAAAATAACCAAAATAATAAAAATAAAGCCCCTGCAATACATTAGTAAGTGTACTTGACAGAGGATATTCACTGTTTCTTGAATAACCATGTACAAATTGAATCATATTTTCAAGTCTTTTTAGTGAGTCTAATTTTTTATGATTATTATTTTAAAAATATATTATTTAGGGGAAAAAAGACTATTCAGGCTATTGTAAGGAATAGACTTTTATTTGTTAAGTTAATGGGGGAAAACTTTGAAAGATTTTGAGCAGAAAATGACATGATTTAAGTTGCTTTCTAAAAAGAGCACTCTTCTCCCTGCTGCTTTGGCCACTAGCACACGTGTGTGTGTGTGTGTGTGTGTGTGTGTGTGTGTGTGTGTTAGGTGGTCAGTTGTGTCTGACTCTTTGCGACCCCGTGGACTGTAGCCTGCCAGACTCCACTGTCCATGGGGGTTCTCCAGGCAAGAATACTGGAGTGGGTTGCCATTTCCTTCTCCAGGGGATCTTCCCAGCCCAGGGATCAAACCCAGGTCTACCGCATTGCAGGCAGATTCTTTACTGTCTGAGCAGGTGTTAATAATAGCCAGGATGAGATGACTGGATGGCATCACTGACGCAATTTCAGGAGATAGAGGAGAGGGAAGGCTGGCAGGCTGCAGTTCACAGAGCCACAGTCAGACACAACGTAGTGACTGAACAACGACAGTGTCGCATCGCCAGGAGTGTACGGAGGGAACTCCCTCACAACCCTTCTCTCAACCCACCCTCCTGGCGGTGTCCCCCCAGGGCCGCCTGTAGGAACCCAGTGTAGTTACCCTGCTGCTGGCTTTCTCGCTCCTGACAGTCCTACTCTTTAGGAAAGTCCTTCTTTTAGTCCCACTTTTCAGTTCATACTTGCTTCACTTCTGAATGTATTAACGTCAGGTCTTCTTAGCTGATCTTCTGAGCATATTCATGAGGTCTTCTTACTCCTTACTTCTTGGAGGAGAAGTTTTAGAGCAACTACATGGAAGAATGTAGCCTAGATTGCTGCAGAACTAGAAACAAAATGAACAGGTACTCTCTCCCCATCCTTCTTTCCCATGCTTCCCAATTTAACGCAGTGTTTCGATGATGCCATATTTTTGCTAGTATCTGAATCACACAGCTTGTCTGATACAAAATGGTCAGCATATTTGCCCCAAAAGGTTTGTGTTTAGTGACCACTTTCAGCTGGGTAGCATGACTGCCAGTTTGGGACTATATATGTTCCTCCCGATTCATTTTTAGCCTGGAGCAATACCTTTAAGGAATTGTCCTGCTCTGGCGATGCATGCCTAGGTCTGCATGATAGGAACATCTGCTTCATATCCAGAGCTTGCCAACTTAGTTCCCTAAACTGCCCTCTTTGTCACTGGTACACCTCATTCCTCACAAATTCTCTGCTTCTTGGCCTTTTTTTTTTTTTTTCCATTCTCTGATGATGATGATGATATTTACAGTGATGATATGATATAACCACAGCCGCACGGGTGCAGCCAGTGTTGTCTTCATCCCAGGCACAGTGATGGCTGCCTAGCACGTGTTATCTCAAATAATCCATTCAACAATTCCCAAACTTGAGTATAATTTTAACCTCATTTTAGAGGGAAGAAAAGTAAGGCTTACAGGCTAGAAGATCACATAGTTTGTGAGAAGTGAACCCATACTTAACATTCAGAACGTTCTGACAGGAAAGCCCACAGTCCTGCCAACCCATTCCTTCTTGGACCGCCGAGGGTTCTTGTTTCTCCTAGCTACCACTACTGAATGTGTTCCTTGATTCACTTCGGTACTAACGCTTCCAGTCTAGCTTATCTTGGGAAAAATCTTCCCCGTGTACTTACCATATAATTGGTCTTCTTCTTCTTCTTCTTTTTTTTTTTTTTTTTTGCTTACCTATTTGTCATAGAATGGCACAGCAAAGCTATTAATGCTTCTTAAGCAGCAAGTAGTATGTATTTTCTGACCAACCTGCTAATGGATGCAGACTCTGATCAATAAGATAGAAATATTTTCAAAAGTACAAGTATTCAGACATTTTATGTACCCACAGCTGACCACAGTACCCCAACTGAGCAATTATATCATTCCAAGCAGGCATAATTCTTTAAACAATAATGCACTCTCAGAACACAAGAAATGGTTAAATAATACTCAAGACTAACTTTTCTTTTTCTTAGAGAAGATTATCTCTGCCTCTTTATATATGCATACTCACAGGAAAAGAGTAGACCTACATGTTCTTGTCCTCAAGAATTCCTACATAAATAGATGAAATTTTTTCAGTGATAGCTCTTTATTTACAAATAAATAAGTTTAAAATATGCTAACTAGTGAAAAAACTACTAGTGAAAGTAATTTTTAAAGATAGTCTCAATTTAATGGCAATAGTATATTTTGATTGCATGTCTGAGAAATTTATTTAAAGTGTTTTCACTATTCTGTAAACTGAATTTGCTTTCTGACTGATTTTATTCCATTACTTTATATTCTAAAGCATAGAATACAGAAATGTATTACAAAAAATATTTCCTTTCTATTTCTTTTTGGATATTTGGACAATTTTTCAAAGACTATTTATTGTTGAACACATATTAGAATGAATGTGATAGCTTTTTTAAAAAAAATGGGGGGCATTTTGAAAATACTAAGTTTAAGATAGGAAGGAAAGGTGGCAGTGATAGTTATAAATTTTTTGTTCATATATTAATATCATGTTAATTTTATTATTGGGCTTCCCAGGTGGCACAGTGGTAAAGAATTTGCCTGCCAGTGCAGGAGGCTCAAGAGATGCAACTTCCATCCACAGGTCAGGAAGATCCCCTGGACTAGGACATGGCAACCCATTCCAGCATTCTTACCTGGAAAATTCCATGAACACAGGAGTCCTGGAAGACTACCCTCTATGGGGTCTCAAATGGTCAGAAACAACGGAACTACGGAGCACAGCACAATCTTGTTATTAACTCATAGAATTTACACAAAATCCAATGGAATGGAGTTTGATCATTTTACTGACACAGAAAAGGTAACTCAGAATTTTCTAAGTGTGCAATTCAAAGAGAGCTTAGTTGTAATTGTGTAAATGGGGACGTAAAATTGAAGTGATTTTCTTTCCTCTGGAATAATGTTGAATTTTGGAAAAGTAGTGACTTGGGTATGCTTACTTTTGTTATCCTCTAGTGTACATGTGTGAAAAGATGGTGCTTAAATTTTTCATTCACTTCAGTTCAGTCGCTCGGTTGAGTCCAACTCTTTGCAACCCCATAAATCACAGCACGCCAGGCCTCCCTATCCATCAGCAACTCCCAGCTCATGTCCATCAAGTCGGTGATTACATCCAACCATCTCATCCACTATCGTCCCCTCCTCCTCCTGCCCCCAGTCCCTCCCAGCATCAGAGTCTTTCAAATGAGTCAACTATTCGCATGAGATGGCCAAAGTGTCGGAGCTTCAGCTTCAGCATCAGTCCTTCCAATGAACACCCAGGACTGATCGCCTTTAGGATAGATTGGTTGGATCTCCTTGCAGTCCAAGGGACCCTCAAGAGTCTTCTCCAACACCACAGTTCAAAAGCATCAATTCTTCGGCACTCAGCTTTCTTTACAGTCCAATGCTCACATCCATACATCACCACTGGAAAAACCATAGCCTTGACTAGACGGAACTTTGTTGCCAAAGTAATGTCTCTGCTTTTTAATATGCTATCTAGGGGTCATAGCTTTCCTTCCAAGGAGTAAGCATCTTTTAATTTCATGGCTGCAATCACCATCTGCAGTGATTTTGGAGCCCCCCCAAAATAAAGTCAGCCACTCTTTCCACTGTTTCCCCATCTATTTGCCATGAAGATATGGGACCAGATGCCATGGTCTTAGTTTTCTGAATGCTGAGCTTTAAGCCAACTTTTTCACTCTCCTCTTTCCCTTTCATCAAGAGGCTCTTTAGTTCCTCTTCACTTTCTGCCATAAGGGTGGTGTCATCTGTATCTCTGAGGTTATTGATATTTCTCCCAATCTTGATTCCAGCTTGTGCTTCTTCCAGCCCAGCGATTCTCATGAAGTACTCTGCATATAAGTTAAACAAGCAGGGTGACAATATACACCCTTGACATACTCCTCTTCCTATTTGGAACCAGTCTGTTGTTCCATGTCCAGTTCTAACTGTTGCTTCATACCCTGCATACAGATTTCTCAAGAAACAGGTCAGGTGGTCTGGTATGCCCATCTCTTTCAGAATTTTCCACAGTTTATTGTGATCCACACAGTCAAAGGCTTTGGCATAGTCCAGAAGGCAGAAATAGATGTTTTTCTGGAACTCTCTTGCTTTTTTGATGATCCAGCAGATATTGGCAATTTGATCTCTGGTTCCTCTGCCTTTTCTAAATCCAGCTTGAACATCTGGAGGTTCATGGTTCACGTATTGCTGAAGCCTGGCTTGGAGAATTTTGAGCATTACCTTACTAGCGTGTGAGATGAGTGCAATTGTGCAGTAGTTTGAGCATTCTTTGGGACTGCCTTTCTTTGGGATTGGAATGAAAACTGACCTTTTCCAGCCCTGTGGCCACTGCTGAGTTTTCCAAATTTGCTGGCATATTGAGTGCAGCACTTTCACAGCATCATCTTTCAGGATTTGAAATAGCTCAACTGGAATTCCATCACCTCCATTAGCTTTGTTTGCAGTGATGCTTTCTAAGTCCCACTTGACTTCACATTCCAGAATGTGTGGCTCTAGGTGAGTGATCACACCATTGTGATTATCTGGGTTCTGAAGATCTTTTTGTACAGTTCTTCTGTGTATTCTTGCCACCTCTTTTTAATATCTTCTGCTTCTGTTAGATCCATACCATTTCTGTCCTTTATTGAACCCATCTTTTCATGAAATGTTCCCTTGGTATCTCTAATTTTCTTGAATAGATCTCTAGTCTTTCCCATTCTGATGTTTTCCTGTTTGTTTGCATTGATCACTGAGGAAGGCTTCTTATCTCTCCTTGCTATTCTTTGGAACTCTGCATTCAAATAGGAGTATCTTTCCTTTTCTCCTTTGCTTTTCACTTCTCTTCTTTTCACAGCTATTTGTAAGGCCTCCTCTGACAGCTATTTTGCTTTTTTGCATTTCTTTTCCATGGGGATGGTCTTAATCCCTGTCTCCTGTACAATGTCATGAACCTCCATCCATAGTTCATCAGGCACTCTGTCTATCAGATCTAGTCCCTTAAATCTATTTTTCACTTCCTCTGTATAAGCATAAGGATTTGATTTAGGTCATACCTGAATGGTCTAGTGGTTTTACCCACTTTCTTCAATTTAAGTCTGAATTTGGAATTAAGGAGTTCATGACCTGAGCCACAGTCAGCTCCCAGTCTTGTTTTTGCTGACTGTATAGAGCTTCTCCATCTTTGACTGCAAAGAATATAATCAGTCTGATTTCAGTGTTGACCATCTGGTGATGTCCACATGTAAAGTCATCTCTTGTATTATTGGAATTTTTTTTATTATGTACATTATATAGGCACTTTCTCACATAATCTTTCAATTTTCGAAGAAAGCTGATGCACATAAAAAAAGTGGAAAACTATCTGATGAATGCCTAACTCTCAAGATGAGTTTGGTTCAAAAAAATCCAGTTAAGCAAGTCTATGGTTAAAATTAAAAAGAAAATTGTGTCTACTTCCAGTACTTTTTTTTTTCCTGGAATCCTCACAATTAGAGAGACAAGATGGTTTTTATCACTTTTCTCAGTTTTTATACACAAGATTCTATTTATTTCTCTTGAGGTCTCAAATGCTATTATACATCATAGTAGTTTCCAATTATTTAAATATTCCTCATTTTTATGAACCAAATTGATGTTTGTCTGCCCTGTGGTCTACTGGAATATTTTAACTCTTAATCATTAGTGTTGGTGGCAAAGCTTTCGCTACAGACAGTGAAATGACACTCAGATGACTGGAGTGACTTCTGGAGACTGAAGACAATCCCACTGTGCCTCTTGCTCCTGTTAATGTATTTGCATAAATAAACTCAGGCTAAAATAAATGTCATGGGGAGGTGAGAAAGGTAATAGAAATTACTAAAAATTCAGTGAAAGTGTCTGTTAATATTTAGTATATGCAATGTAATGGACTCTGGATTCAAACTCTGGACTTGAGTTCCAGCACCATAAATTCAGCAAGACCCTTAACCTCTCTGAGCCTAATCAATACATGAGAAAAATATTTGCACCTACTTTATAGATACCATGCACCCACTTTATAGATACCATGCCTCCACTTTATAGATACCATGAACCTACTTTATAGATACCATGGGCTGTTGTAGGCATCAGTGATGTAGCAGCAACAAAGTATAATTTGTGACAGCATGGAACTCACATAAAGGAAGAGATAATGAGGAGGCAAAGCTTTGATTTGCCCTGAGGTTATATGAGCAGACAAGATGGAAATTAGAGAGTAGAATGAAGTACAGGCAGATGGGGAGGCTGTCAATGTTCTATAAAAGGTGTTCAGAGAAGAGCTCATGAACAAGATGGTATCTACAGGATGCCATAGACAGGTCATGTAGATATCCTGGGGAAAAGCATCATTCTATGTAAAGAATTGGACTCAGAAAGGTCTGAGCCAACAAAATGTGCTCAGTTCAGTTCAGTCGCTCAGTCGTGTCCAACTCTTTGTGACCCCATGGACTGCAGCACACCAGGCTTCCCTATCAGTCACCAACTCCCAGAGCTTGCTCAAACTAATGCCCATCAAGTTGGTGGTGCCATCCAACCATCTCGTCCTCTGTCACCCCTTCTCCTCCTGTCTTCAATCTTTCCCAACATCAGGGTCTTTTCCAAGAAGTCACTTCTTCACATCAGGTGGCCAAAGTATTGGAGTTTCACACAGCATCAGTCCTCCCAATGAATATTCAGGTAGATTTCCTTTAGGATGGACTGGTTTGATCTTCTTGCAGTCCAAGGGATTCTCAGGTGTCTTCTCCAACACCATAGTTCAAAAGCATCAATTCTTTGGTGCTCAGCTTTCTTCATAGTCCAACTCTCACATCCATACGTGACTACTGGAAAAATCATAGCCTTTACTAGACGGACCTTTGTCGGCAAAGTAATGTCTCTGCATTTTAAAATGCTGTCTAGGTTGGTCATCACTTTTCTTCCAAGGAGCAGGCCTCTTAATTTCATGGTTGCAGTCACCATCTGCAGTGATTTTGGAAACAAACTGTGGAAAATTCTTCAAGAGATGGTAATACCAGGCCACCTTACCTGCCTCCTGAGAAATCTGTATGCAGGTTAAGAAGCAACAGTTAGAACCAGACATAGAACAACAGTTCAGTTCAGTTGCTCAATCACGTCCGACTCTTTGTGACCCCATGGACTGCTGTGCGCCAGACTTCCCTATCCATCACCAACTCCCAGAACTTACTCAGATTCATGCCCATCAAGCTGGTGATGCCATCCAACCATCCTGTCCTCTGTTATCCCCTTCTCCTCCCACCTTAAATATTTCCCAGCATCGGGGTATTTTTCAAGAAGTCAGTTCTTTGCATCAGGTGGGTGAAGTATTGGAGTTTCAGCTTCAGCATCAGTCCTTCCAATGAATATTCAGGACTGTCTTCCTTTAGGATTGACTGGTTGGACCTCCTTGCAGTCCAAAGGACTCTCAAGAGTCTTCTCCAGCACCACAGTTCAAATTCTTCGATGCTCAGCTTGCTTTATAGTCCAATTCCCACATCCATACATGACTACTGTAAAAACGATAGTTTTGACTAGGCAGACATTTGTTGGCAAAGTAACATCTTTGAGTATGTCAAGGCTATATATTATCACCCTGCATATTTAACTTATATGCAGAGTACATCATGAGAAATGCCAGGCTGTACAAAGCACAAACTGGAATCAAGATTGCTGAGAGATTTCAATAACCCCAGAAACGCAGATAACACCACCCTTATGGCAGAAAGTGAAGCAGAACTAAAGGATCTCTTGATGAAAGTGAAAGAGGAGAGTGAAAAAGCTAGCTTAAAACTCAACATTCAAAAAACATAAGATCATGGCATCCGGTCCCATCACTTCATGGCAAATAGATGGGGAAACAATGGAAACAGTGACAGACTATTTTCTTGGGCTCCAAAATCAGTGCAGATTGTGACTGCAGCCATGAAAGAACATGTGCAGTGTGTGCAAATAAAAGCAGAGAAGCCAACGAGGGTCAGCAAAGTGAAGCAGCAAAAGTGGCAGGGAAGGTGAATTTTGAGAGGTAGGAAGCAAGATGTGGAAAGGCAGCAAACCATCCAGGGCCTTGGGTGATGATAAGGACTTTATTACCCTGGGTGAAATGAGAAGCTATTGGAGGATTTTGCATAAAGCAATGACATAAACTTGTTTATGTTTTATAAAATATCTTGGCTGATCTGTTGAAAAGACTGTAGGAGAGAAAGAGTGGAAACATAAAGGTGACTCAAAAATAAAATAATTGTAGTTCCAACTAATTCAGTAGCCCAGTGGACATATCAGATTCCAGATAAAATTAGAAAGTAGACCTAAATGAAATTACTAACACATTGACTGTTATGGGTAGGATAGAGAGGAAAAGTATTTTGCCTCAGCATCTTGGAGGGAAGAAATTGCCATCTACTGAGATGGTGAAGATTAGAAGAGGAACATTTGGGATTGAGAAGGGAGGTTTTTGTTGTTGTTCAGTCATTAAGTCGTGTCCGACTCTTCGTGACCCCATGGACTGCAGCACACCACACTTCCTATCCTTCACCATCTCCCAGAACTTTCCCAAGCTCACATCCTTTGAGTTGGTGGTGCCATCCAACCATCTCATCCTCTGTCTCCCTCTTCTCCTTCTGCCTTCAGTCTTTCCCAGCATCACAGTCTTTTCCAGTGAGTTGGCTGTTCACATCAAGTGGCCAAGTTATTGGGGTTTCAGCTGGGCTTCCCTGGTGGCTCAGATGGTAAAGGAAGGAGATTAAGGGCATGATATATTAAAGATATCCACTGGTAGGTAGTTGCCTACAAGAGCCTTAAGTTTGGTAAAAGAAGGAGGTATAAATTTGGAATTCATCAAGGTAGAGCTATAACCTGCACTCATGACACTGAATAACATCTTGTGAGTTGTTAATGTTGATAGTTAATAAGTCTAAGAACTGAGCTTTAAGGCATTCCAACTGAAGTTAGAGAAGATCAGAAAGGGCACATGTACACCCATGGAGGATTCATGTCAATGTATGGCAAAACCACTACAATATTGTAAGGTAATTAGCCTCCAATTAAAATAAACAAATTTATATTAAAAACATAAAAACTGAAAAAGAAGAAAAAAAAAAAGAAAGAAAAGAAATGGCTAGAAAGCTCCAGAGGATTAAGGAAGAAAATGTTCCACATGTTGTTGATAGATGAGTAATGGGAAGTGACCACTGAAACTGGTAACATGATTGTTGACTTAACAAGAGAAATTTTGGTGAAATAGTGGGAATTAAAACCCTATTGGAGTGGGTTCAAGAGAGAATGAAAAAGGAGGAATGAGAGAGATAACTCAGCCAATTTTTTCAAGAAATTTTGCTCCAAAGGAAAAAGGAAAAGTAGCTAAAGGAGCAAGGATGATCAAGAATTTTTTTTTTAACTCAGAGATTGTAGTGAATGTTAAATGGAATAATACATGTAATTGAATACAGCCTGACATGTAACAGCTCAATAAATATTAACTATTTTTATTGTATACTAAAAGGAATTTTTTCCCATACTAACAGTAAAAAGTCAACTTTTCCTGTCCTTTTCCTTCTCAGTTTCTAAATAACTAAGCAATTCTAGGATCATAGGAATCTTTAAAAGACAGAATCACCTTGACTGGCAATTGAATAAGTCACCTGATTGGGGGACAAGGAAATATGTTAAAATATAACTCAAGCCCATGAGTTATTAGATAATCCAAGCTCTATATTTTTGCCTTATATTTCAAACTTGGCTGCATTTGACAGTTACCACCTCCTCCTTCGCGAAACTCTCAGCTATCTTGATTTCTATGACAACTTGTTACTGGTTTTTCTGCCTCACCAAACACTTCTCTAAACTGTCTTGTTCCTTTCTAAGTATATGTATTTTTTCCAAGATTCTGTCTTCACTTTTGGTTTCTTCTCTGTCCCTCAAAGGTCTCAATGTCCATAGGTGCCTCATTTGAACACGTTCAAAAATGAAAACCTTTTATTAACCCTTTTCACTGTTACAGTTGAAACCATTATCATCGTATCTGATGGCTACCAAAAAATCCTATCATTTTAACATTGTCTCCTTTTCACTTACATCCAATTATTTGTCTAGTCGTGTAGTTTGCATCCTCATGTCTATTTGTTTGTTTGTTTTTAAAATTTTTTGGAGTACAGTTGATTTACAATATTATGTTAATTTCTGCTGTACAGTAAAGTGAATCTGTTATGCTTATACATATATACTCTTTCTTAGATCCTTTCCCCATATAAGTCATTATAGAGTATTGAGTAGAGTTTCCTATAATATACAGTAGGTCTTTATTGGTTATCTATTATACCTAAGTAGTGGTATATGTTAATCCCAATCTCCCAATTTGTCCCTCCATGTCTTTCCCCTTGGTAACCATTAGTTAATCTTCTCTATATGTGGCTAGATTTCTGTTTTGTAAAGAAGTTCATTTGTACCTTTTTTTTAGATTCCACATATATGCAATAACATATGACATTTGTCTTTGTCTGACTTCACTGAATATGATAATCTCAATTACTTCTACTGCTGTTTGTCTCTCCCACATGTATGTTTCAGGCCTGATCCTTTCTCTTGAGTATTAGGCTCTTGATGACATCTCCACTTGAATGCCTAATCACCATCTCAAATTCAACATATCTAAACTTGCTGTTCCTCAAGGTTTCCCATCACAGAAAGACATCTCTGTTCATTCATTACTCCAATCATTAATTCTAGTCACCCTTGATTATCCTACTTTTCTAACATCCCACCTCCAATTTATCACATCTTTCAATTCTTCTACCAGATTGTGTCAAGTCATATCTGAACCACTCCCCAGCAGTTTCACTGACAGTATTCTTATTTTTTCTCTAGATTACTGAAATGTCCTCTGTGGAAAGTATTATTTTTGTTTAAAAAAAAAAAGCAGAGGCATTACTTTGCCAACAAAGGTCTGTCTAGTCAAGGCTATGGTTTTTCCAGTAGCCATGTATGGATGTGAGAGTTGGACTATAAAGAAAGCTGAGTGCTGGAGAATTGATGCTTTTGAACTGTGGTGTTGGAGAAGACTCTTGAGAGTCCCTTGGACTGCAAGGAGATCCAACCAGTTCATCCTGAAGGCGATCAGTCCTGGGTGTTCATTGGAAGGACTGATGTTGAAGGTGAAACTCCAATACTTTGGCCACCTGATGCGAAGAGATGACTCATTGGAAAAGACCCTGATGCTGGGAGGGATTGAGGGCAGGAGGAGAAGGGGACGATGGAGGATAAGATGGTTGGATGGCATCACCGACTCAATGGACGTGGATTTGGGTGGACTCCAGGAGTTGGTGATGGACAGGGAGGCCTGGCATGCTGTGGTTCATGGGGTCACAAAGAGACGGACACGACTGAGCGACTGAACTGAACTGAACTTATGGGTACAAAGACCCACATGTCACCTGCTTGACATACGATTTGCCTTGGCAAGTGAAATATATGTATGTGATTTGTTTCATTTCAGATTTGTTTCATTTCAAGTCACATAATCAACATTGATGACTCTATAGATAATTTTTTTCTCCTTTCTTTAGCAATTTATAGAAGCCCTTGTTGATGTGGAGGTGCCATGAAATTAATGATATTTTCATCAATTGATGTTGTGGGAGTTGCCTCAACCCACAGCATACTTTGCATGTGTTAACTATCTAGCCTGATCAACACGACCTCCAAACCATCTCCTTGGTAGCTCTTGCTTCTATATCCCTACAGACTGTTTTTCACAATTTTTCACTGTTTTTCACAAAGCTACCAATTGCTCTCTCAATGCACAAAGCATTCTATCTGTCCTCTGTTCCAAGCCTTTTAATTGCTTCCCATAAGAGTGAGTAAAATCCAAAGCAATTACCAACACCCACCATGGCCCCATATATATCTGATTTTGTGTCTCCTAACTGTCTGAAGTTTGCATTTCTGGCCCATATGGGGACTGAACCCATAACCTTGGTGTTATCAGAACCACACTCTAACCAACTGAGCTAACTGGCCACCTAATGTGAGAGTTGAACCATAGATAAGGCTGAGCGCCAAAGAATTGATGCTCTCAAATTGTGGTGCTGAAGACTCTTGAGAGTCCCTTGGACAGCAAGGAGATCAAACCAGTCAACTCTAAAAGAAATCAACCCTGAATATTCATTGGAAGGCCTGATCTGAAGTTAAAGCTCCAACACTTTGACCACCTGATACAAAGAGCCGACTCATTGGAAAAGACCTGATGCTGGGAAAGATTGAAGGCAGGAGGAGAAGAGGCCGACAGAGGATGAGCTAGTTAGATAGCATCACTGACTCAGTGGACATAATTTGAGCAAACTCCAGGAGATAGTGAAGGACAGGGGAGACTGACATGCTTCAGTCCATGGGGTTGTAGTCGGACACGACTGAGCGACTATCTGAACAACAACTATCTGAAGTCTTTTCATACTTCCTCCCCATGCACTCTTTCTCTACTCTAGATATTCTCGGCTTCTTTAATTTCTCAAATATGACTAGTATGCTCCTGCTGGAGCCAAAAGCAAATGCTGTCCCCCTTCCTCTTGCCATCTATTCTCTGATCAATGCATCCACTCACAAAATGAAAGTGTGTAAGTGTCATTTGCTTAGTCATGTCTGACTCTTTGTGACCCCATGGACTGTAGCCTGCCAAGTTCCACTATCCATGGGATTCTCCAGGCAAGAATACTGGAGTGGGTTACCATTCTCTTCTCCAGGGGCTCTTTCTGACCAAGGGATTGGATCTGGGTCTTAAGCATTGCAGGCAGATTCTTTACCATCTAAACCACCAGGAAGGCCACCCATAAAACTTCACTGAAACTCAGCTGGTGAAGAAGTCTGGGAAATGCTCTTTGTAGCCATCTGGTTTTAATCATACAGAGAAAAGAAAATAGTGAGTGTGGGGCTAAGAACCAATAAACTATCCAGTGCCCTTGGCATAATATAAATTGCATAATAAATATTTATTGAGAAGGCAAAATGAATATGTCCTCCTCATAGCTTCTCCTATTAATCAGTACCTGCTCATAAGATTATGAAATTAACAGAGAGGCACAGCTAAGGGCATTGGAGGTGGTGATCTGAGAATTATATAAAGAGTAGGTGTGATTATCCTGGAAACTCATGTGTTAAGCAAACCAATACAATGACACTGTCTTCTTATAGATAAATGTTACGTTAAAGCATCTCACTAACACTTGCATTCAAACCCCTTTCCTGAAACAATGAGATACGGTGCTAGCCAAAGCCTGGAGTCATGGGATCCAAATCCAGCAGAGATGACAGGGCTGCCACAGGAGTGACAGTGCATGAAGAGCGGCAGTTCTAAATAATGACAACCAGGGATAAAGCAGGAGAAAAACCAAGCTGACGCTAAAACCGGAGCATCAGTTTAATGAAACTGGGTAGTGGGGCAGAAAACGGAAACCAGGCAACAGAATAAGAACTAGTCACCAAGGGATAGAGAAAAGGCTCAGAATAAAGGCTTGGAGGCAAAGCACTCAGAACTCCTGCGGTTCTGGGGCATCACTCATCAGAGCTTTTTGAGCAGAGGCTTTCTAACTACCCTCTGTGTGGGGAGAAACCTTACAGACATACTGCAAGATGAGTAAAGGGGCAGATGAAATGTAATTTATCATTACTATGTTAAGTTTCAGGCACTATGATAAGCATTTTACATGAGTGCATTATCTAATTTTCCGCTCATAGAAACCGGCAAAGTTATGCACGATCTCAATTTTAAAGGTGAGAATAATGAGACCCAGAGAGGTTAAGTCTCTTTTCCCAAGTCACGCAGTCCAGTAAGGACTGGAGACAAAATCAAACAAGGACCTAACTTCATAGCGCATGAACTTATCCAGCAGCTTTATCAACTGATTAAAGTTTCTGGCATCAAACATATTAAATACATAGGACACACACACATACACACCCACAGACAAAGAGTATTTTATCAATAATACAAAATATACCTTTAACTGCCTTTAGACCATGTATGGTGAACAGATTTATCTTACCAGTTATTTCCTATGTTAATATTATCATGCATTTTTGTCCTCAGCAGCATGTTTTAAGTGAAGAAAGAAGGCAGAAGGCTAGAGCACAAGGATATTAACAGGTGGGAATGGACATTTGTGATAAAAACCCACAAAACCAACAAGCTACAAACAGGTAACTGACAGAAGACTGCATTTTTCTGTTTTTTTAATCAAGCAAGTAGGTCATTTTACATTACGTCTGCATTGATAGTAAACTGTCCATTGAAATTTTCTTCATACCTCACTATTATTACAAGGTAAAAAACAAAACATAAGTTTAAACTTTTGGATTATTATGGAAGTACTGCAATTAATTACTGTAATTAATTATACAATTATGCTGCAATTAATTATGATTATACAATAGAGGTGACAAATAGATTCAAGGGATTAGATCTGGTAGACAGGCTGTCGGGAGAACTATGGACAGAAGTTTGTAACATTGTATAGGAGACAGTGACCAAAACCATCCCAAAGAAAAGACATACAAGAAGGCAAAGTGGTTTTCTGAGAAGGCTTTACACATAGCAAAAAGCAAGAGAGAAAGAGAAAGGTAAACCCAACTGAATGCAGAGTTCCAGAGAATAGCAGGGAGAGAAAAGAAGGCCTTCTTAAATGAATAGTGCCAAGAAGCAGAGGAATACAATAAAATGGGAAAGGCTAGAGATCTCTTCAAGAAAACTGGAGATATCAAGGGAACATGTCATGCAAGGAGAAGGATGGCAAAGAACAGAAACAACAAGAATCTAAAAGAAGCAGAAGAAAATAAAAGAGGCAGCAAGAATACACAGAACAACTATAAAAAAATGTATTAATAACTCAGGTAATCATGATGGTGTGGTCACTCACCTAGGGCCTGACAGCCTGGAGACTGAAGTCAAGTGGGCCTTAGGAAGCATTACTACAAGCAAAGCTAGTGAAGGTGACGGAATTCCAGCTGAGCTATTTCTAATCCTAAAAGATGATGCTGTGAAAGTGCTGCACTCAATATGCCAGCAGGTTTGGAAAACACAGCAGTGGCCATAGGAATGGAAAAGGTCAGTTTTCATTCCAATCCCAAAAAAAAGGCAATGTCAAAGAATGCTCAAACTACCACACAACTGCACTCATCTCACATGTTAGTAAAGTAATGCTCAAAATTCTCCAAGCCAGGCTTCAACAGTGAACTTCCTAATGTTCGAGCTGGATTTAGAAAAGGCAGAGAAACCAGAGATCAAATTGCCAACTTTCACTGGGTCATCAAAAAAGCAAGAGAGTTCCAGAAAAACAACTATTTCTGCTTTATGGACTATGCCAAAGCCTTTGGCTGTATGGATCACAACAAACTGTGGAAAATTCTGAAAGAGACGGGAATGCCAGACTACCTGACCTGACTCCTGAGAAACCTATATGCAGGTTAGGAAGCAACAGTTAGAACTGGACATGGAACAACAGACTGGTTCCAAATAGGAAAAGGAGTATGTCAACGGTGTATATTGTCACCCTGCTTATTTAACTTATATGCAGAGTACATCATGAGAAACACTGGGCTAGATGAAGCACAAGCTGGAATCAAGATTGCCAGGAGAAATATCAATAACCTCAGATAAGCACATGACACCACCTTTATGGCAGAAAGTGAAGAGGAACTAAATAACCTCTTGATGAAAATGAAACAGGAGAGTGAAAAAGTTGGCTTAAAGCTCAGCATTCAGAAAACGAAGATCTTGGCATCCAGTCCCATCACTTCATGGGAAATAGATGGGGAAACAGTGGAAACCATGGCAGACTTTATATTTTTGGGTTCCAAAATCACAGCAGATGGTGATTGCAGCCATGAAATTAAAAGACACTCCTTGGAAGGAAAGTTATGATCAACCTAGGCAGCATATTAATAAGCAGAGACATTACTTTGCCAACAAAGGTCCATCTGGTCAAGGCTATGGTTTTTTCAGTAATCATGTATGGATGTGCGAGTTGGACTATAAAGAAAGCTGAGCACTGAAGTACTGATGCTTTTGAACTGTGGTGTTGGAGAAGACTCTTGAGAGTCCCTTGGGCTCCAAGGAGATCCAACCAGTCCATCCTAAAGGAGATCAGTCCTGGGTGTTCATTGGAAGGACTAATGCTGAAGCTGAAACTCCGATATTTTGGCCACCTGATGTGAAGAGCTGACTCATTGGAAAAGACTCTGATGCTGGGAAAGATTGAAGGAGGGAGGAGAAGGGGATGACAGAGGATGAGATGGTTGGATGGCATCACTGACTCAATGGACATGAGACTGAGTAAACTCCAGGAGTTGGTCATGGACAGGGAGGCCTGGTGTGCTGCAGTCCACGGGGTTGCAAAGAGTCGGACATGACTGAGCAACTAAACTGAAGTGAAAATAGAAATAATATTGTAACAAATTCAATAAAGACCTTAAAAATGGTCCACATCTAAACAGCTTAAAAAAAAAACAACTAATATATGTAGCAAAGATATGCCATCATTTCAGATCAATTTTTACCTCCTCTGGTTGACTCCCACATGCTTTAGAGGAACCATTACTTTTGCCTCTCTGCTATTGCACTGTTAACACCTGGAGGGCACTTTCTTACCTCCCATTCAACCCACTATGTTTGAATCTGCCCGCCGTGAAAATTGTTCTCCCAGAATTTCTAGGTGCTACGTATTTAAGAAGTATCTGAGAATTCCTACTGATTCAGTTTCTCTGAAGCATTTTATGCTCTTGACCACTAACTTCTGTTTGAAATTCTCCTGAGTGCTGAGTCACTATTCTTCTCTGGATTTCTTCTTATCCCTCTAACTACTCCTTCGAGACATCTTCTGAGGTTTCTTCCTCTTCCTTTCTCAGCACTTTAAATGTTGGTGTTCAAGGAATTGCATTTCTCAGCTCTCCTCTGTAATTCGCTTTTTGTTAATGAGTCTCCTCCATTCTTCATTGGCTGGTGGTTTAGTCGCTAAATCATGTCTGACACTTGAGACCCCATAGACTGTAGCCCGACAGGCTCCTCTATCCACAGGATTCTCCCGGCAGGAATGATGGAGCAGATTGCCATGCCGCCTCCAGGGGATCTTCCCGACACAGGGGTGGAAGCGCCGTCTCTTATGTCTCCTCCTTTGTCAGGGAGGTTCTTTACCACTAGCAACACCTGGAAAGCCTCAATTGTAGGCACTATTTCAAAAATTGTACTTCCAGTCCTGATTTCTTTGATGACCTTTTAATCATACTGTATTTTGGATAATTCCAGCTGGGCTCCTCATATCAAGAAAATTAGAAAAGGACCTGTCATATTGCTGCCGAGCAGTCTGCGCTTTCTCCTGTCTTCTGTATCTTATGCAATGCCATGACTGTTCATGTAGTTTCCCTATTCCAAAAATCTGGCAGTCGTTCTTAACTTCACTCTCAATTCCAATACCCACCATGACTAAAGGAAAATGAATTCATATCAATCCTCCAATTTTAATATGTGCATTAAATGTTTCCATTTCTCTCTTTATCACCTCTATCTTCCTTCACCAGAATTATTTCAAGTTTTTTTTTTCTTCTTAATTCTGGTTTTGCTTACTTCTAATATAGTCCCTGCCCTGTAGTCACAGTAATCTTTTTAAAAGTCACTTCTTATCATGTTACTGTTCTGCTTATAACCATTCAACTACTCTACATGCATCTCGTATCTCCTGCCAAACTCTTGGGCATTGGATACAAAATCTTTCACAACCTGACCCCAGATACACTCTTGTGTTTGTTCATGTCCACCTCAATCCCTCATCTCTGTCTTATAAAAAGCTATTAAACTATATAACTCCTCAAATGCAATATTCTTTTCTTTCTTATCTTGGCACATGCCACCTGCAAGAAATATTTTTTCCCCTTTGTTTCTTCACTTGCTTTACCAAACTGCTCCCTATTCTTTCTTTTATACTCAACTATGAAGTTTCCATGATTCACCCTTCCCAAAATACATCTACACAAATGCACATAATTTAAAAATAAGTGTGGAATAAAAACATTTTTAAGAACAAACCGTAAGAGAAACCATTACCATAGGCCCACACCAAAGAAAAACAAATATCATGCACCAAGATAATGTATCTATGTTTTGTAAACATCTTTACAAAGATGTTACATGTGCTTTCAAACACTTGTCTAAAAGTATTACAGAAGTGCTATCGCTTCCATTCCATGAATTAATGCTGATATAACATCACTATGTGTCATCACTTCTCCAAGTTAGTGGCAAAATTTATCTAAAAGAAAAGAAAAAAGACTTATAAGGTAAGAAGCTTAGTGGGATAAACTACTATCCTCTGTATTCCTTCTCTCCCTTCTTTATCATTCTTTCTAGATTCTCCTGTTTTGGACACCCTTCCATGCTAGATCGCTTGCTTGGCTATCTCACACTTTCATAACTAGATGTCTGACCCCCCAGTCACCTTGCCCGTGTGAGCTCTTGGTGTGGTAGTTATCACTGGGCATGGAAACAACAAAAAGTGACTCACTGAACCCCCTGAGTCCTGAAATACGTATTGCTCTCTGCTCCAATAAGTTACAGCAGCCCAATGTCTACATGATAGCCAGGGCAATTATTTCTGCCAATATAGTAACCATTATTTGTCTGCTGGTCTGTTGGCATGGGTTTCCTGAGTGGCTCAGTGGTAAAGAGCCCGCCTGCCAATGTTGGAGACACAGGTTCAATCTCTGGGTTGGGAAGATCCCCTAGAAGAGGAAATAGCAACCCATTCTGGGACTCTTGCCTGAAAATTCCATGGACAGAGGAGCCTAGAGGGCCACAGGCAGTGGGGTCACAACTTGTCAGACATGACTGAGCAACTGAGCATGCACACAGCACACACACACACTGTTGGCATGAAGAACCCAAAATGACGTGGTGGCAGCTTTGACTTTATGTTTAGTTCAACATTTATTATGCTCCTAGTTGCAAGCCCTTCCCATTCTCTCATCCCACCCAGGAACCAAGATATTAGTCCTGTAGACTACAGTGCAGGGACACAAATTCTCTAACTGGATAAATAGAAGTAATGGTCAATGGAAGACCTTCTACTTCTACTATTTGTTTCACAGGCCCATTTAGATAAACTATTTGTATCACAATCTCACAGAATAGCAATTGATACAGAGTATATTGTGGTGGCGGTTTAGTTGCTAAATCAAGTCTAACTCCTTGCACAACCCCATGGACTGTAGCCCACAAGGCTCTCTGTCCTTGGGGTTTTCCCAGCAAGAATACTGGAGTGGGTTGCCATGCCCTCCTCCAGAGGATCTTCCTGACCCAGGGATAGAACCCACATCTCCTGCATTGCAGGCAGGTTCTTTACCATCTGAGCCACCAGGTAACCTGGGCTTTGAAGAACATACAGCAACTTAGAGGACAAAGGGTAAAAGGCAACTAATAGTACAAAATGTCCTCTCCAAGCTGACCCCTTATGTGCACTTCTGACAGACCCTTCTGAGACTGTATGATCAACAGTTCCTAAACTGTGGATCCCATGGTCATGCGCTCCTTGCTCTCCCTCCTCATCCTATGGTGAGTTCTTCATCCTAGGTGATGTTGTTTCACAGTATAATCAGACGCTCTGTGAGTCCTCTGACAAGTCTGCTAGCTGAGGTACTATATACACAGATATGTATCAATCTCAATACAGATGGTTTGCTATCAGTATAATCAACCAGACACCAAGCAACTTGCTGGATTCTTCAAAAGATGAGGGTTTAGTATTAATCTCACAGCTGACTGGTTAGACATTCAACAGCAGGTTACTCTTGGTGAAAGAGAACTCATGCTATTAAGCCTGTAGATAGACATTATCCCAACCATAATAGCTTCTCCATTCATGAGCCAAACATGCAAATACTAGAGTGGAAAAGCAGAGGCTGGCTAGCATATATTAAATAAGTAATTATGTCCATCTGCTTCTGGTGGTGCCTCTGAAATTGGTACTCTAGAATAAGAATTGTTATGAAATAAGAAGATGCACAGATCTTTGTGCCACTCCTGTCCATCTTCATGCCTCTTCTGTATTTCCTTGTCTCCAATTTTCTATTCTTGCACTTTCCAGATCCCTGAAAAACCTGCAAAGCTATTCACTACTTCCCAGGGATTTTTGTACCTTCAACCACTTCTTTCTTCACATATGGTTGATGACAAGTTATACTGAATGAAGTTCTATCAACTGGGAGACTTTTCCCTCACCACTGTCCTCCAGGGTATTTTGCACCCCCATCAGCTGGCCTTAAGGAACCCTCAAAGGGGATGCACTTGTGAGCTTAGAATTAATAACACTGGTAGGTGACAAGGAGCTCTGGTCAACAGACCAATGTGAAGTGTCCAATATCTAATAAGTTTATCCAACATGAATAGGCCCTCAGGGACCAGACAAATGACTATGCTGGAGATCTGTGAAGTGAACATGGGCTAGGACTTTGTCACTGGCCTCTGTGTATCCCCCTTCACAAGGTGGGCAGTTCATGCTTGAATCTTCAGGTGTGAAAGTCAGCTCAGAACCTGTTTTTAAGTGCTCTCAAAATATTTGAGTATTTCTACTTTCCTCAGTGTATGCTATTATATTAAAGTAAAAAGAATGGGAGAGTGGCTATTGAATGTACCTTTTATGTATATTCTTTCTGCAGTGTTCTTCCACCCCTTCGATCAATAACCCTGACTCTGAAAACTGGCTAAGTTTTGGGAACAAGGACTGTGATTTTCCCTTACAGAGACTGCCATCAATCTTCTTTTCACTTGTTCTTGACCTCCTTTGATTGTGTAGGTCAGGGATCATCAAACTTCTTCTGGAAAGGGCCACACACAAAAAAATATTTTATGACTTTTCAGGTCACACATTCTCTGTCAAACCTACTTAACTTTGCCACTGTAACACCAGATGGCCATAAACCATAGGTAAACAAAAGGACTGGTTGTGTCCTACAGGCAAATGACTGGCTGTGACCCGCAGACTGTAGTTTCCTGACCCTGATACAAGTCAACTCATACCCTTACTGTGGCTACCCATCTGTCTCAGTCACAGGAGATCTGTGGTCTCTAAAATAAGATGGAGCCTCAAAAGTCAGTCCTTGCATGTTGCTCTGACCTTGCTGCCCATCATAATAATTATATCTACTTTGCTGCTGTTGACTGAGGGCTGCCATCTGACATCAAATATGCCATGATTTTATTGTCCACATTGATCCCAGGGAGACAAGCTCCATACAAGCATCTTCCATCATCAATGGAAGTCTACAGAGACAGTCGCCACTACGCTTCTCATCAATATTGAATTTCTCATCCTTTTAGTAAAAGGAGAGTCCTCTGGGACCTTCCAAGAAACATAGTCAGATGGTATTTTTTGCACTGGACAACTTCTGGTATTCTCCTAAGTTGAGTTCCTCAATAGCATACCCCATGAAGAAGACAGAAGGACAAGGAGCTTATTTGAGAATCACACCCGAGACGTATTGGCAGGGGGAAGAGGAAGAAAGACAAATAAGGACAGGAAGCCAAATACAGACTGTTATCAAGCAAGTTACTGATTCGGGCAATTAAAACACAGTCTTGCTGAGAAACTTGAAATTATCCTTCTGAAGGGTCAGGAAAACTGAAGTATCAGTCTTCAAACTCTCATCCATCATTGGCCAAGGACTGTTTCTGGGAGACTAACTGAATGTATAATGAGAAAAGCCGTGAGACTGAAATGGCAGGATCATGCAACAGGAAACTTGTGTCCCCATGAGTACCAGGGAGACATGGGCAGGACATCAATTATATGTTCTACATACATTATAGCTGATGAAAGGGAAGAAAAGGATGGACAGGAGAAAGACACACACACAAAAAAGATTTTATTTCTTAGAGTAAAAAGATAAGATATTGCCATGCAGACACTCCCAAAATGCTAGGGTTCAAAAGAGATAGAAACTTATGTTCCTCTCGTATCGCACTCAAATTTCCTGGTCAATATGTGGCTCTTTTCCATATGGCCATTCAGAGGCCACGATTATGACAGTTCTGCTATATTCAATATGTGGTTTTCAAGGCCACTTTGAAAATCACCTTTTCAGCCAGGGGAAAGAATAGAAGGTAGAGATTTATTTTCCAGCATGTGTATTGAAGCTAACAGACATCATTCTCACTTATGTAATATTAGCAAGACTTTGTCACAGGAGACTCGGGTTCAATTCCTGGGTCTGGAAGATCCCCTGGAGAAGGAAATGGCAACAGTATTCTTGCCTGGAGAATCCCATGGACAGAGGAGCCTAGCAGGCTACTGTTTTTGGGGTCACATGAATTGGACATAACTGAGCGACTAAGCGCACACACACCATTATGGCTACACCACTGTTACCAGCAACAGTACACAGCGTTCTGCCCAAAGGTAATAACAGAAGTTGCTCATATAATTCAGTGGCTTGAAAGTAACCACCCAAGAATTTGAAGTAAACAAAGCTTTTAAAATACTGTAGATTTTTCTAGATGTGGTGGAGGGATCAGGTAGAATTTAATTTTTACTATTGTTTTGAATTTGATAAAATATACTCCGAAAGTATAAAAATGAAGTGGGTCTTGATTTGGAAATATAAAATAATTTGTAAAACATAATGTTAACTAATAAAATCAATATACATAATATTATATTTAATACAACCCCATTACCCAGGTGGCTCAATGATAAAGAATACACATGCCAATGCAGGAGACCCAAGAACAGTGGGTTCAATTTCTGGGTGGGGAAGATCTCCTGGAGTAAGAAAAAGTAACCCACTCTAGTATTGTTGCCTGGAAAAATTCCATGGGAAGAGGAGCCTGGCAGGCTACGGTCCATGGGGCTGCAAAAAGCCAGACACAACTGAGCAACTGAACACACACACACATGTGTATATTAGAAAGGATACACACACACAATAAACAGAATCTGCTTATGTGTGCTTACAGATATTTTTAAAAAGTTATATAAAAGATTATTCATAATGGTTATCATCAAAGAGTAAAATTGCTGGTCAGAAGTTTGAATTAGAAAAAGGGGGGATTTTAGTTTTTCTGATTTTTTAAAAATCACTTCCACTTAAAGTATTTGTTTATTTGTTTAGGAAAAAATAATATATTTACTAGGAAACTAAATCCATTGAACTAAAACATCAAATACTCTGACTTACATTTTTTAGTTACTCAACTTAAACTGCAAACTAACTTAAAATTCCTCAGTGTTCAACGCAGCTGTCTGTTTCCCATTAGTTGGCAGAATCACTGAGTCATAACAGGACAGAGTTTCATTAACATGGGCAAAGAAGAGCTCTATCCTATCTCACATTCTCCATCCATGCCATCTGAGTGGCTTCCATCCGGTCAGAATAGGACAGTTCTAAGTTAGCATGCATCCATTCATCCATTTATCAATTCATTCATCTCCTTAAAATTTTGAGTCAGAAGCAGCAACAAAATCGTTAGAAGCAGATGATGAAGACGTCATGATAGTGATGGATGGTGGAAAGAGAATTTCTGGAGAAAACAGTGTTTCAGAACAGACATTTGCATTATTACAGGGGGACTCTACCAGCTATGGCTAGAATTGGAAGAGATAGTCTTTGTTCACAATCTTGTATTCTTTTTTCATCATAATACCTTTAGAAGTAATAGCCCTCTAAGGGTAAATACTGAAAGGAGGAGGTTTTATTAATAATAATTCTTTACCCTGAGCACTTTATTGAATGTGATTATTTAAGTATGGCAGATATCCTTATGCATCTGCTCATTTGCACCTGCTTTGTACAGTCCATGAGAAATAATGACCACTTTTAGGATAATATGCATTCATGAGTTATGTTTTGAACATAAGGTAAAATCTCCATTTCCACATAATGAAACTTTTTATGATATGATCACTTTTACTTTTCACTCATGCCATGCACCATGCATTTTTTTTTTCCCTCAAAAAGTGATCAAATTTGCCATATAGTTTATTCAGTTAGGTCCTTTTGACCATTCAGAGCACAGTCACACTGACTCAACCTTTGCCTGATGCTCTGGTCACATGGACACCTTTCAAGTGGTTCTTTGAGAAATTCATTTAAGTCACTTAAAATCACTGGGGTCTGGTTGAATTCCCACAATAATAGGATAGTTTGCTGCTGAATGGGATTTTGAATTCTGCTGGATCAGGACCAGAGTTAAGAAATCCACTCTGAAGCATCATGGTCATGAAAGCCAAAGAGTGAAGAAAGCCACAAAGAAAAAACCAGCAAATATACCTAAAATTAAAATAGCAGGAGGTGAGGGCTATTCCATCTGAAGCTTCCACAAGCAGACATCAGAGTGGAGGAAGGAAGAAGCGGGGCTCTAGAGCTAGGACAGGAGCTAAGTAAAAGAAAATCAAGGTACTTCCTGGTGGCCCAGTGGTTAAGAATCTGCCTGCCAATGCAGGAAGCAAGGGTTCAATTCCTGGTCCAGGAATTAATATCTCACATGCCTCTGGGCAACTGAGCCCCGGTGCCACCACTACTGAGCCCACACTTTAGAGACTGCGCTCTGCAACAAGAGAAAGCACCACAGTGAGAAGCTTGAGCACCGCACCTGGAGAAAGCAAGTCACCCCTGCTCACTGCAGCTAGAGGAAGCCTGCCAGCAACAGTGGAGCGCTTTGTGAGCCACAACCAAAGAGCCAGCACATTAAAAAATAAATACATAAATAATTAAACACAAAGGTCAATGGTTGTCTTAGACATTTGCCTAAAATAAACATTAGGCTGTTGCCCATGAAAACTTCCACCCAGAAAGGACCACTCTGTGCCCCATCTTCAGCTTGTATAGTGCATGAAAGGACAGAAGATGCAAGTGAGGGCTACTCTTTGAGTCTCTTCCACCTGCTAAAATTCTGTACAGGTCAGCGGGACCCTGCACTCAGGCTAAGCTGACAAGCTTCCACCTGGCTGCATTATGGCTTCTGATCATATTCCTCTCTCCAACCTTAACAAAGTCATCAAACAAAAAGCACACAAAAACACAAAACAAAACCATAGGTAAGCAACTAAACAAAAACAACAGCAAAAGACATGGGAAAAAGTAAAGAGGAATCTAAGGGTGCATAGCAAAGAGTGAGTACCATCTTGAATATTCAGGATTTCCAGTAACTATTCGCCCCTCCAACTTACACACAAATATTATCAAGTAAGTAATGTCCAGGCAAGATTCCATCCCAGTAAAACCATGTAATACTTACTCTTCTACTTTTAAGTAATGGAACTTCAGTGTTTACTTTTTCTATAAATATGCATTGAATTCCTACTCTATATATTCCAAGGAGTATTCCAGAAGCTGCAATGGTCTTTGTTCTCGTGGACTTTGTAATCTAGTGAAGAAAAATCAGTAATCTCATTGAGGTAAGCTTTCAATTTTAAAAGAATGCAAAGGGTGCCTTGGAAGCACGGAACAATGGAAATTGGCTGGAAGGGCAGAGATGTGCTGATGCAGACTGCTTCTTTGCAGCAGCAGATGATATTCTATCCAATATATGAAGACATTTCATTCCACATGAGATTACTGCATGTCTTTTGTGTTATAAACTCTTTAATAAAATAACAAATGCCCCATAGAAATTAGCTAAGTGTTCTGATGCTCCAAATTTTCAATTGACAACAAGAAATCTCGTTATAGACGCTGGGGAGGGATCGCTTTCATATGAAAATGGAAAACTGCTACACAGAAGGATTGAGAGCTATCACACCCTAGCTGAGCCTGACTTGAGCCTGACTTCCAACTGCTTCATAACGAAGAAGCCACCACTGCTAGAGGAACTGGCAGTTTACAGTCCACAGGGCTGCAAAGAGTCGGACACAACTAAGGACGCAGTCACACACTTATCCACACTACTTGTAACTGGGCTGTTCTGCAGATCTTTGAAAGCTGCAAATAAATAATACCTAATAACTTTGAAAGATTAAATGTAAAAACAGGGGAAAAAAAGGCATAGTACAAGACAGGCCAGATTTTCTCAAAAAAATCTATTTATCTTTGGTGAAGAGTATTTTTTAAATATAATTCAGGAGAAAAACAGGCCACAACCAGAACCAATGCAGACACAAAAATGCTGAGTTTCCATACTTACTGTCTGAGATTTCTGTCTCCTCATAGAGCTCCCATTCCCCATGTAGCCCTATGGGGCCAGCAGAAATTAGTTGATCTCAATAATATCTGACTCAATTCTGAGATGGCATTTTGTAAGCCAAAGCAAGTAGATACTGTGACTTGCATATTAGAATTCTAGGACTGCTATCACAAAGTACAAAAATATAGAAGTTTCAAACAACACCCATTTGTTACCTGAATTTTCTGTGGGACTCAGCTGGTTCTCACCTTAGCATCTCACAAGGAGGAAATCAAGATGCCTGCAAGCTTGTGTTCCTTTCTAGTAGCACCAAGCTCATTTGGGTCACTGACAGGACCCAGTTCCCTGCGGCTGTAGGCATGAGATGCTGCCTTACTAACCATCAGCACAGGAGCCCCCTCTCAGTTTCCCAAGCCCGCCTGCATTTCTTCTCACTTTGCTCCTTCCATCTTCACACCAGCAATCAGCTGTCGAGTTTTTCTTAGCTTTGAGTATCTCTGACTTCTGCTTCTTCAAGCTAGAGATATTTCTCTGCTTCTAGAGCTTTTGGGATTAGACTTGAGTTCATCCTTGTAATTCAGCATAATGTACTTAAGGCTCCCAACCTTATTTCATCAACAAAATAAACAATATATTCACAGTTTCTGAGGGATTATGGTATGCACATCCTTGGGATGCCATTATCCTGCCTAAATAGCCTGATTTCACTATGGGAGTTGGAAGAAATGATTTAGCTAAAGGGAAAAGGGGAAAAGAAGACATATGACAGAAAGGGACTGACAAACAGTGGTTGATTGGAAATAAAGAAGTTGTATCTGGTTGGTGGTTTTGCCTGGTTAGTAAGGTATTTGCTGTTTGGTTTTTGTATGGAATCTGAATGCCTTTAGGGTGATAAAATACAAATTGTTAGCTCCACATTTTCCATCATTCCTCATGGTTTTACTCTGCCCTAATTTCCACTATCAATCTTACATCCCTGTCCTCCGAAATCATCTGTGTTTACAAAGTCTGCCGTAAAGTGAGGTCCACAGGACACAAATTAAAAAAAAAAAAAAGATAGATGGGGCATAAAGAGTGAGGAGCATATCTGGTGGCGAGAAGACGGAAATGGCGTAATTCTAGCCATCGCATCCCGTGGGATGCTGCGGAGTGCTAGCATAACCTCCTCTGTATTCTACAAAGCAATCAGAAGACCGTCTATGCGATTCTATCATCAATTCTCCTGATACTTTCCACCTCTAGAAAGGAGCTGGGAGCACACTCCAGGGGGTGGAAAAGGGAAAGGTCTGCCAAGCACAGTCACACTCATATACAGGCGAGGCTCAGAGCATGGCTTGTTGTTGTTTAGACGCTAAGCTGGAAGGAGTGATGGGAGAGGAATGCAGATGACCTTAGTCACTGTGCTGTGCTAAGACACTTCTGTCTAATCCGGTTCTTTTTTGATCCCCATGGTCTGTAGCCTGCCAGGCCCCTCTGTGCATGGGATTCTCCAGCCAAGAATATTGGACTGGGTTGCCATTACCTTCTCCAAAGGATCTTCCCCACCCAGAACTGGTATCTCCTTCAGTGTCAGGCAGGTTCTTTTCCACTGAGTCAGCCAGGAAGCCAAAATAAATAAGTAAACAAAAGGTTCCTAGTTCACAAGACTTTCTCTCTCTTTGTAAACTCATTCCTTGAAAGTGAAAGTGAAATTCGCTCCATCGTGTCAGACTGTTTGTGATCCCGTGGACTGTAGCCCACCAGGCTCCTATGTCCATGGGGATTCTCCAGGCCAGAATACTAGGGTGGTTTTCATGCCAACCCCATGGACTATACAGTCCATGGAATTCTCTACGCCATCATAATGGAGTGGGTAGCCTGTTCCCTCCTCCAGGGGATCTTCCCAACCCAGAGATTGAACCCAGGTCTCCCACATTGTGGGCGGATTCTTTACCAGCTGAGCCACCAGGGAAACCCAAGAATACTGGAGTGGGTAGCCTTTCCCTTCTCCAGGGGATCTTCCCAACTCAGAAATTGAACCAGGGTTTCCTTCATTGAAGGCAGCTTCTTTTCCAGCTGAGCTACTAAGGAAGCCCAAACTCATTCCTTAACTGTTCATTAAAATGCCTACAAATGAAGGTCTGTGTGCCTGGCATCCATCACATTGAAAAATGTATAACATGGATGAACTCATGAGAAACAATACAGTGACCAGACAGGGGACAGCACAGATTCTGCAACCAGGCTGCAGATAGATGAAAACTTTGGCCTAATTATTTCCTCACTTCTTCCAACTGGAGAAAATTATTTAATTCCTCTGTGCTTTACATTTCTCATCTGCAAAGTGGGAAGAGTAATGGAATCTACTATACAGGGTGATTTTGTGAAGATCAAATAAGTTAATTTATTAAGGAAGCTATCTGATTCAATACTTACTAATACTTATTAAGTACTTCAGGACTTATTCAATAAATATTGAATATTATTATTGTTAAAACCTCTCAATTTATTTTTTTAAATAATATATGTGCTCTTAAAAAAGAAAAAGACTGAGTAATACATATGTGAAACAGGTTTAAATGTTATTCCAATATTTGTTTGTAGGATTAAAAAATAAATTAGATTCTCAGAAGGGGCTCAGTGTTTCCTGGTGAATATTAAGTTAACTCTCATACAGAAAGTAGCCACAAAATACCACAGTGGAGAGTGTGGAGGAAAGACAGGAGAACAGACCTGAATGTGTGTGGAGAGCTGGGAATATAACTGAGAAAAATAATTTTGCGGAGTTTGTAACTTAGTAGAAAGTAGATTTTCTGTGAAGCTAATGAAGGTGAAACTTTGGAAAACTTTATAATACAGGACCCTTCTAAGGTTGAGGAGGAGGCCTAATAATCTGTGAATTTAGTTTTGTGCTAATAATTTTGAAATAATTTTCTTTTCCAGGTTTATTGGAGTTTAACTGGCAAATAAAATTGTAATATTTAAAGTGTACAACATGATAGTTTGACATATGTATAAAGTGTGAAAAGATACTCCCATTGAGTTAATTAGTACCTCAGTCACCTCACATATTTACCTTTGTGTGTGTATCTGTGTATGTGATCATTTAAGTTCTACTTTCTTGGGCTGTGCTAAGTTGTTTCAGTTGTGTCTGACTCTTTGCGACCGACCCCGTGGACTGTAGCCCACCAGGCTCCTCTGTCCATAGTATTCTCCAGGCAAGAATACTGGAGTAGGTTGCCCTACCTTCCTCCAGGGGATCTTCCCATGGGATTGAAGCCATGTCTCTTACATCTCCTGCATTTGCAGGTGGATTCTTAACCACTAATGCCATCTGGGAAGTCTTAGCAAATTTCAATTACACAAAAGTTTTATCAAAATTATAGTTATCATGTTATACATTAGATCTTCATACCTTATTTACTTTATAACTGAAAGTTTGTAAGCTTTTATCAAACCTTCCTTTTTTTCCCTCACTTCCCTACCAGCCCACGGTAACTGCTCTTTTACTATCTAGTTGTTTGGTTTTGGTTTTTGGTTTTTTTTTAGATTTCACAGATAAGTGATACCATGCAGTATTTGTCTTCCTCTGTCTGGCTTCTTTCACTTAGCATATGCCCTCCATATTCATTCATTGATGTTGTCCCAAATAGCAGGATTTCCTTCTAAGACTAAATAATACTAATATCATTCCATTGTGTATATATTATTTCATGACTCCCCTGGTGGCTCAGTGGTAAAGAACTTGCCTGCCAATGCAGGAGACCTGGGTTCTATCCCTGGATTGGGAAGATCCCCTGGAGAAGGAAATGGCAACCCACTCCAGTATTCTTGCTTGGGAATTTCTGTGGACAGAGGAACCTGGTGGGCTATAGTCCATGGGGTTGCAAATGATTTTGACACAACTTATGGACTAAACAACAACATATTATTATGCACACACACATCTTCTTTATCCACCCAACTGTCCATAGACATTTAGATTCTTTCCATAGGTTAGCTACTGTGATTATGGCTGCAGTGAACATGGGGGTATAGGTATCTCTTTGAGGTAGTGATTTTATTCCCTTTGTATAAAAGAAGCAGGATTATTGGATCATATAGTAGCTCTGTTTTTAATTTCTTGAGGAATATCCATATTATTTTCCATAATGGCTGTTTACATTCCCAGCAACAGTTTTCAAAGTTGTTTTTGTTTTTTCTTTTTCCACACGCTTACCAGCAATTTTTATCTGTTATATTTTTGATAATAGCCATCCTAACAGGTGTGAGGTGATAGTTCATTATGATTTTAATTTGCATTTTCCTAATGATTAGTGATACTGAGGAGCTTTTCACGTGCCTGTTGGCTATCTGTATGCCTTCCTTGCAAAAATGTCTATCCAGGACCTTTGCCCAGATTAAATAAATAACGTTGCTTATTTATTTATTTCCTGCTATTGAATTGCATGAGTTACTTGTATATTTTGGATATTGAAGCCGTAGTTTGCAAATATTCAAATACCCCTTATTGGACACATCAGGGGTGTTTGTAATTTCCTCTCTCTGTCTCACCACAGCAAAAATTTGAAGTGATGGATAGGCCAGTGTTACAGCTTAGTTATATTTGGCAAGCAAAGGAATATACATCCTCAAGGCGTGAGGGCGGGCCAACCCAAAAGATTTGAAGAGAAGAGAGAGGCCCGGGGCTCAGTTTTGGCTCCTCCTTTTATATGTTTTTTCTCCTCCACCTGAGCTTGCCTTATGTAAATTGGTCTAGCCAGGAGGGCTGTTTGTTTTCACCTGAGGTTCTCATTCCAGTCCTCAGACTTTCCTTTGTTCTATTTATGGGAGATTTTCCCTTCTTTGTCTTTTAGCCACCACCATCCTGGACTCATTTTTCAAATCTAACTACCTAACAATCCCCCCTCAAGAGATGGGAGGCCCAGTTCTTTGGGAATAGGGATATCGAGGTCTCTCTGGCTACTTCCTGCTGAGCTGGAATGGCGAGGGGCATTGGCCTCCCCGTCTTAATAGTCTTAAGCCTCAGAGTCATTATAATGGTGTCCATCTGAGGGTGAGTGATATTTTCCATGGTCAGTGTAGTTTTATATATCCTTGTTGAACTTGCACCGCATGTTGTAGCTTGTTGACCTGAGCAGAGACAAAATGGGTTAGACAATTAATAATACATGGAGCAATCATAAGCAGCATTGGTATGGTGATAACAGGGATTAGTAGGGGTGTTAGCCAACTCCAAATTCCCACTCACCAGTCTTACCCAAAGAGAGACTGTAGCCACCCCGAGAACTCTCCAGTTCATTCTTTGAAATCATGTAGGATCTGAATGCTTTTCTTGAGGACTGTGAGACTTTCTTTAACTTAGCTGGAGGTATTTACCCAGAAACAACATGTCTCATTCAAGATGGCTCAAGTCCCTCCTTGTTCAGGGATCAGGAGATCTATCTCCTGTCTATTTAGGACTACAACCCCTGCCAAGCTGTGTTGGCTCTTCAGAGCTATACTGAGAAATCTTTTCCCCAGAAACTTGATTTTGGGAGTGCTCATTAAAATTGCACTCATTTGTAGTCCTGAATAGGTATCTGAGATCTCCCAGGGGCTCACAGGTGTGTTGAGTGTCCTCTTCTGTTTCCTTCCATGGCTTGACTCATGAGTAGTGAATCCAGGAGTCATGTCCTGGTACCTTGACTGCTGTGGGGGGTAGAAAGTATTACAGGGTAGGGGCCCTTTCATGGGCTGGAGCTGAGCCTTTGGGGACCCATTTTTCCAGACTTTAATTAGGGCTTGAGTCCCTGGAGCATATAGTGGTGACTCCTTAGAATCTTTTGGGTCCTGGTTCACACCCCACAAGCGTATATCCTGTTGGAGTTGCCCAATGGCCATGGTATAAGACCAGAGGGTCTGAAAAGCTCTGAATCTAGAAAGCGGTCATTGACATAAACAAAAGGTCTCCCATATAGCATCTCATAAGGACTAAGGCCAACCTGTTCCTTAGGGGGCAATACAGGTGAGGAGGAGAGCTTTAGTAAAGCCTCCTTCCATCCCAGGGAGGTCTGGGTTATCTTTTTTATTGCTAATTTTAAGAATTGGTTGGCTCTTTTTACTTTTCCTGAAGACTGAAGCCTCCAGGCACAATGGAGATAATAAATAATGCCCAATGTTTTAGAGACCCCTTGGGTGATGTTAGAAGTAAATGATGTTCCATTGTCACTTTGTAATGACCTGGGCAGACCAAACCTTGGAAACCTTGGAATGATTTCACGGAGCAGTTTTGTTTTTGTTTTTGTTTTAACTACTTCTGCAGCCTTCTCAGTCTGGGTGAGAAAGACTTCAATCCATCCTGTAAGTGTATCTATCATGACTAATAAGTATTTGTACCCTTGAGTAACTGACATCTGGGTGAAGTCCATCTGCCAGCCCTCTCCTGGGTAGATCCCACGTCTTTGGATGGGCTGGGCCAGCTGGAGTGTTAGAGCTCCTTGGGGGTTGTTTAACTGGCAAGTGGGACAAGAGGAAATCACTGGCCTCATCGTCATTTGGAGACCTGTTCCTCTGAAGGGCCTTTCTAGTACTCTTCGGAAGTCCTTTTCCCCTAAATGAGTGGTGGCATGTAAGCAGTTAACCAACTTCCACTGGAGGTTCCCAGGCAGAAAAAGGAGCCCCTCCTTTTGGAACCACCCCATATGATCTTCTTGAAAGCCCTCACTCTTAGCTTTAAGAGTCTCACCTTCAGTATATGAAGGAGTTTCTGGCAAGTTAGTCTGTAGAACTAAGGTGGCCACCCCTATTAGGCCATGGTTCTGTAACACTGCTCTCTTAGCTGCCTGATCAGCTGCCTGGTTCCCTCGTGCCACTTCCATGCTCCCTTTATGGTGTCCTTTACAGCAGGAGACTGAAACCTCAGCGGGCAGATGGACTGCCTCCAAGAGCCTGAGGATTTGATCACCATATTTGATTGGGGACCCTCGGGTGGTCAAGTGGCCTCTTTCTTTCCAAATAGCAGCATGTGCATGTAGCACCAGAAAGGCATACTTGGAGTCAGTGTAAATGGCTACTCTTTTTCCTTTTCCCAGCTCTAAAGCTCGAGTCAGGGCTATGAGCTCAGCTAATTGGGCTGAAGTAACTGGTGGCAAAGGTTTAGCCTCTATGATCTCAAAATTGGAGACTGCTGCATATCTGGCTCTTCTTTTTCCATCCAAGAAAGCTGCTCCCATCAGTGTACCAGATTTCCTCAGGATTGGTCAGTAGACTTTCCGACAATCCCTCTTGGGGTTTTGTCCAGTGGTCCAAGGTTTCTAGGCAAGAGTGAAAGGGGAGAGAGCCCTCGGGGGTAGGCAGGAGGGTGGCTGGGTTAAGAACCTCACAAGGGGATATAGTCAGGCCTGGATTTTCCATCAGCACTACTTGATATCTGAGGATTCTTTGATCATCCATAAATGGCCTCTCCCATTCAGGAGTTGTTTCACTTGGTGGCTGGTGAAAATAGTTAGTTTGCCCTCAAAAGAGAGTTTTAAAGCATCTTCTATCAGAACTGCAATAGCTGCAAGATTTTGAAGGTAGGGAAAGATCTCTTCCCAATAAGTGAGTAGGGCACATAGGGGCCACCAGAAACTGGTGGGAAAATATTTGTCCATCCCAGTAACAAAGAAGTGCTCAGATGAATCTTTTTGTAATTGTTTTCCCTGTAGCACCAAAAATGGTACAGGTTTGGGAGGAGAAGGCTATGGATTAGGAGGTCAGGACAGAGTAGGTAGCCCCTGTGTCAAACAAGAAATCTCCGACCTACCTGTCACATCCAGTTGTACCCTTGGCTCCAGCCCCGTGACAATTATCTGTGACAGGTGGGCTGGCTGGAGCGGGCCACCTCAGTCCTGTTGAACTATCGTAAGGGAATACTTGGCACTTGACCTTGAGGCTCTTGGGTCCTGAGGGCAGAATGCTGCCCAATGTCCCAGTTGATGGCCTTTATAGCAAGCTGTTTTAGGAGACTTGTCACAGTTTGGACACTCTTTGGCCCCATGTTCCATCTGTCTACAGATTAGGCATTTGCCTCATGCCTTGTCCTTTAAGAACTCAGGGTTTGCCAAAGGGCTTCCCTGGAGAGCAGCCAGCATTTAGGCATGGTTATCTCTTTCCTTTTCTCCCTCTCCTGGACCTTGGCCTCCCTCTCCTGTTTTCTGTTATAAAAGGTATTGGTGGCTGTCTGGACCATCTCATCTAAATTGGCAGCAGGGTCCTGCTGTTGTAGCTGTTGTAACTTTATTCTGATATCTGATGCACATTGGGAGAGGAATTTATCCTTTAAAATCACCTGTCCCTCAAAGGAGTCTAAATCCAGATTGGTAAACTTTTGGAGGGCCTCTTTTAGCCTTTCCAGAAAGGCAATGGGGTTATCATTAGGCTTCTGAGTTACTGCTGAGACCGGGGGCAGTCCTAGAAGTAATAGGCTTCCTTCTATTTCCATGGGTGGACTTCTTTAGGCCTGAGTCTTTCTGAAGCTTATCCTACCCAGTACTGTTGCAACCTGAGAGCCAGGTGTCCCCAGGTCAGGGTGCAGATCCTCAGGCAGATTAAAGCATGACAGCCTCCTAGAAATTGAATCTCTGGGCAAATCGAGGCATGTCGGCCTCACAAGAATTAGGTCTCTGGGCAGGCCGAGGCATGTTGACCTCCTGTGACCCCTGAACTGGTGGATCTCCAAGCAGGTTGAAGCATGACAACCTTCCAAGGACCAGATCCCTAGGCAGGTTGAGACAGGTCAACCTCCCGGGACCCCCAGACTGGAGTTGGGCATCCCCAAGGTTTACAGCATGACCAGTGCTGGGTAGGATTAAGGGGTTGTAATGTTAACGCATTGCTGGTTTGTCCACCATGGATGGGAATAAATATCATGAAGTAAAGTAGTCCAAGCCTGTGCCCTGAGACTGGGGAACCTGGTCAAACAGCCATAAGCCGTATCCTCTTATTGCTCTGAGGGAATGTAAGTCACTGATTTCCTCCCCTAGTCCTCCATATGAGCAGTGTTTCCAATGGTAAACATTTCATTGTTTATCCACTTTTTTACAAACAGTGGGTTACAATGGGTTAAACCCATTGTTTACCCATAGACCCACTTTAGGTAAAAACAAAATGACAAAGAAGTGGGTTATCTGGTCCTGTTACGGGCATTAAGAGTATTTTAATAATAAGTGGGGTGGAGCAATGTTGCCTACAAGGGCACAGGGTCCTGGTTGTAGGAGTTAGCAATTGGCTTAAGAACAAATTGATAAGAGGCAACAGACTAGATGTTCCATAAAAGTAGAGTGGCTATTTGATCCAGGGGTATGTTTGTAACTTTGGGAGAAGTGCGGTAAGGATTTGGGCCCAATGGCCTTAGAGCTAACCCCCAAAGTGGCAAACATTATCCCTGGAAGCCCAATTGCTCTTGAAGAGACGCCACCAGCAGATGGGCTTCTAGCAGGCATTGCGTGCCTGTCACCAGCCCTAGTGGGTTCACTGAGAGATGCTGGTGTTGCACATGCTGTAGGAAACGTGGAAGATGAAGGCCTGAACATCTAGAGAGATTGGATATGACACAGTATTTCCCTCCCAAGGGCTTCCCTGATAGTTCAGTTGATAAAGAATCCACCTGCAAAGCAGAAGGCCCTGGTTGGATTCCTGCGTCAGGAAGATCTGCTGCAGAAGGGATAGGCTATCCACTCCAGTATTCTTGGGACTCCCTTGTGGCTCAGCTGATAAAGAATCCGCCTGCAATGCAGGAGACCTGGGTTAGAAAGATACCCTGGAAAAGGAAGGAAAATGTTGCCCACTCCAGTATTCTGGCCTAGAGAATTCCATGGACAGTGCATGGGGTCACCAAGAGTCGGACACGACTGAGTGACTTTCACTATCCCTCCCAACGGCCAGCTATTTTCTGATTGTCCCTCCATAAGATTGTAAAGCAACATTGTGGGCCTAGACGGGGCCCAGGAAAAGAGCATGAAACAGGTTGGCAGGGGGCAGGGCACAACTTTTGAAAGAATGACATAGCCCAGTGGCAAAGCATAAACCAATTAAAGTCAAATGGGTCCAAGATGACAAGTCAAAGTCAACTAAACCTTGATCCTCAATCTGCAAGCTAAATGACACACCCAGAGGTGCCAGAACAGTTCCAAAGCACTGTCAAAAGACCTAGCAGTGGGTGGTTCCCCAATTGTTGGAATGATTCTCCCACTCACTAGCATATGAAATCACCCAGTTCGAGAAAACTAACCACACCACATTCCATGGCCGCTGCATTCTCCCTCTGTGAAGGCTGACACCCTGTGGAGTGTGCTCTCTGAATTCAAACAAATCTATCTCTTAATGTCACTGTGTCTCTCACTGATTTTTTTTTGCAATGAGACATCAAGAGCCTGGCTTTCATTAGGTCCTAAAACCAGGCACCGTGGGTTCTGGCCGGGCTCAAGTCCCAGTAGGATATGACTGAGTGACTAAACATAGCACAGAGTCCCTGCCATATGGGTTTGAGTCCCAATCCTAAGTAATCAGTTTCAACCACAACTTTCAGAAGTGGAAAGATGATAACCTGCCCAATACTTTGTAAGCAGTGGCATAGATGGAGAGAGGAGCTGAAGGATGGAAGGAAAAAGCAGTGGGAAAAATGTGCCAATGAATCCTCTTCATAACCAGCTGGAAAATTTGCTAAATACCTGACCTGTGCTCACAGTTTTTATTGGCCTGACCCTTGGCACATAGAAGATTAAGGACAGATGAACCCCGACCTGCTTGGGCAACAGCTACTAAGTAGCCCCTGCCAGAGTCCCTCAATTGCACCTACTTCCACTCACCTGTTCTCAGGGGGTTCAAGGAAACAAGAAATGAGAGCTTGTAAAGGAATTAAGATTTTTTTCAGCCATATGTCCTTCCAGCTGTAGGGGCGAGGACTTCCTACTCCAATCGGAGGTCTCCTAGAATCTGAGACTGAGCCACATGAGCTTTCTGCTGAAATTGTTTTTGCTGTCCCACTTTCCAGCATGCTGGGCTTCTTGTCACGTCGCCTGCGCTGGGTTTTCTTCACTTTCAGCTTCCACCGCAGGAGATTTCATCGAGTTGGGTGGAGGCTGTGCTTGGCCTCCACCTCATGGAGGCCGAGCCTAGGTTGTTTCAGCCAGGTTAAATCAGAGTCACAGCACTAGAGATGTTGGGGGAGTGTGTAATTTCCTCGGTTCTGTCTCACCACAGCAAAAATTTGAAGCGACGGATGGATCAGTGTTACAGCTCTTTTATTTGGCAAGCAAAGGAAAATACATCCTTGATGCATGAGGGCTGGCTGACCCTAAAGATGCGAAGAGAGAGAGGCCCCAGGCTAAATTTTGGCTCCTCCTTTTATATGTTTTTTCTCCTTTCCCTGAGCCTGCTCTGTAAATTGGTCTAGCCAGGAGGGCTGCTTGTTTCACCTGAGGTCCTTACTCCAGTCCTCGGGCCTTCCTTTGTTCTATTTTCACAGGCTTTCCCCTTCTTTATCTTTTAGCCACTGCCATTCTGGACTCCTTTTTTCCTATTCTAACTATTCTCACCTATTCTAACTGTGTGACTCTATGTGACTTAAAATATTTTTCCCAACCCATAGTTTGCCTTTCATTTTCTTGATGGTGTTCTTTGTAATGCAGAAGCTTTCTAGTTTGACATACTCACTTGCTTACTTTCCCATTTGCTGCATTTGCTTTTGGTGTCATATATTTCCGTAAAGAAGGTCCACCAAAGTGGAATAGACCTCAGATCTCCCCACATCAGGCTCTTCACCTGAAACAGATGCATTTATTCTATGGGATACTTGAGATCCACATTTGGTTTATGTCTTCCTAGTATTTATTCCTGCCCATCTCTATGCCATTGCATCTGGTCTGCTGCTACTTAGTCACTTTAGTCATGCCCAACTGTGTGCGGCCCTGTGGACTGCAGCCTGCCAGGCTCCTCTGTCCATGGGATTCTCTAGGCAAGAATACTGGAGTGGGTTGCAAGTCCTCCTCCAGGGGTTCTTCCTGATCCAGGGATTGAATCTGGGTCTCCTGCATTGCAGGCAGATCCTTTAGCACTGAGCCTCCAGGGAAACCCTCACCTGCTCTAAGTTGGGCTTATTGACAGAGAACATTCAGCCCAGCAACCTATTTGTTACTGGGAAGTTTTCTCTGTCTTGTAGCCACCACACTTAATACTGGCTACATTCTGGAATTTCTATCTCGTAAGCTTTTTCAAGGGCATTCCCTCTGGTCCACCTCAGCTGCCACAGTCCTATTCAGAAACCCATCAACTCTTCATAGATGAATACAATGGACTCTCTGTTACCTGATGTCTGAACCTCTTCCCTTACTCTTTCTGATCTATTTTTTATGTTGGCAATAGTATTATCTTTATAAAACTCAAATACACTTATAATAGTCCATGGGATTCTCTGGGCAAGAATCCTGGAGTGAGTGGTCATCTCATTCTCCAAGGGATCTTCCTGACCCTGGGATCGAACACGGTCTCCCACAGTGGGCAGATTCTTTACCGTCTGACCCACCAGGGACTAATCCACTTCATATAATTTTTCAATTACTTCCCATTTCTTTTAGAGTAAATGCTAACTCCTCGGTGGGAAATTAAGATCCTTCATAATCTGGTCAGCACTTTACCCTCAGTATCATCCCCTCTTTCACCATTTGCTTCCTTCCTATTTCCCAGCTGCATTGAATTATTCCTCATTTTTTGACAATTCTACCCTGTGTCACACTTCCATGCTTCTCTGTCAATGATACCCTGGTAATGATGGCTTTAACTCCATCACCTTATGCCCCAGTTGACCATAATCTGCCCAGGAAATTCTAAGACATATTTCAAGAGCTAGTTTTTTGTTTTGTTTTGTTTTCTTTCTTTAATGACCTATGTTAAGTATTCTTTGGCAACACCCTGGGCATTAACTTTCTTTCTTTTGTGTGCCCATTACTCTTCATAAATAAACTTCATACTCATTTCCATTATATTCAAGAACAGGAACCATTTTCATTTTAATTCCTAAAGTTGCTATGGGGCTTCCCAGGGGGCCCACTGGTAAAGCATCTGCCTGCCAAACAGGAGATTCAGTTCAGTTCCCTGGCTTGGGAAGATACCCTGGAGAGGGAAATGGCAACCCACATCAGTTTTCTTGCCTGGGAAACCCATGACCAGAGGACCCTGGCGGGCTGCAGTCCATGCAGTCACAAAAAGTTGGACATGATGTAAGAAACTAAACAACAGCAACAAAAAAGCTATTATAGTTGGATTACATGGCATGTTTTGACAAATGTTGGTGCTGATTGAAGGAGTGGAATAATAAGAGATTAGAAATGGTCACCTAGAAGTTACTTCTTATGAATAAATCTTCCCCTCCCAAGAAATACTTCAATAAATATGTCATTGACAAGTGTCATGTCTTTTCCTTCCATACTAGTCTCTTGAGTACTCATTACAGTACAGAGAACATTGTAAATACTTCTTAACTGATTGAATATTGTCAGCAAGGGCAAATCTAAAGCACACTCCATTTAACTTTTCTGACAGAAAAGTTGGAGAGTGCCTCACAGGGGGAAGGAAAAATAGGGGCAAATAAATACCAACTTCCACCCAGCAGGTGGAGAGTTTGCTTCTTTTTTTAATCTCTCTAAACAAGTCTGATTACCCAGGTTAAGAAAGACTATTTCTTTGATGAGAAGACCACAGCTATTTTTCATCTTACAAGAAAAGCCAGTTAGAGTCATTAGATCCTTTCATAGATTAATCTAATTTATGCTTTTGTGTTCCCATGCCTTGGAAATACATGTTGTTTGTATCTGTATTGATTTCAACCATGTGTAGCTCTAAGTTCAGCATGAAATATATATGGATATAATTTATGTGTTTGTTCTAATTGCAGGAAAAGTATAAGAAAGACTTAAATAATAAAACTATCTATAATCCCAATATAAGCCAAAATAAGTGAGAACTGGTGTTCTTCACTGCTCTTCTAACAAACTCATGATTAATACATTTACTAAAGAAAAGCATATTTTTTCTTAAACATCTCCATATTATCATCAAAAGTACATGCTAAAAAGACTAAACAGAATAGTGTGATCAAACGTACATGCCAAATATAGTCACTGGAAGTATGTAAGTATGTTTCTATGTAAACATATTCTGAAAGAAATACATTTTATCATGTGTGCCTCTAAGTTCTGACACAATGCATCTAAGATTATAAGCTTAAAATTAGCATATTTTATTGTAAATTAGCATGGCAAAGATGTGGGCAGTGGCACACTATGAAATGCCATTAGAGAAAAATGGGTTTCCTCCTCCAAGAAATATTGAGAATTCTCTCTCTGTCCTATACTTAAAGAGGAAATATTCATTATCAATTACATTTTTATAAGGACCATAAGTATATTATTTGCAAGCTCCCTTTCCTCCAAATGAAGACTGGGCAAATCCTGTAACAGAAATCACCTTGAACTGATGAGAAACTGCATGCCCCTAATCAGTGGTAGTAACAACAGTCATAGTTACCATTTACTGACTGTTAATTATGTGCCAAAGATTTTATATAAAACATATCAAAATCCACACTGTGGTTCTAAGAATTATTTTCCCCCTTTTCTACAGTTGATCAAACAGAGGCCAGAAAATTTCAAGTCATCCAAGGATACAGCCTTGGCTGGGAAGGTGGAGAGTCAGAAATAATACTCAGTTACAGTATAGTTCTCGTCCACTGGATCATATTTACTCTGGGGAGAAATGTTGACTCCCTGATGCTTCTAGCAAAAGAAGGCTTCCTTCCTTATAATGTTCCATTTCCTATGTAAGTCTATTTCTTCCAATTCTGCTCCCTATGGAGAACAGCTGGCCAGTGCCTTTCTTCTAATAAAATTAACTAATTCACTGGGTGAGTAGTCTTTCTTATGAAAGAATTTAAGCCCCTAGAAAACCAAGTATTTACTCACAGAAGAAATGAAATCTACACTGAAAGAATGCAAGAAGAATGTTTCTTTAGCCTCAAGCTTTCTCTATATTTTCAGCATGGGTGGGAGGGAAAGAGGCAAACAATGCAAAAGAACCAAAAGTAAAGCTATTTTTTAAATTTTTTCCTCATAACTATGATCTGGAACTTGCTGACTACAGACAAAAAAGGTGATGGAAACTCAAAAACTACTGAGAAGTTAACTTACACAAACATTTTCAGTGTTTACATCCCAAACCAAATTGTCAAAAACTGCTTAATGTATTATAAAAGCATTTGACTACAATAATATTTGTTTTGGGACAAGGGCCTTCTTAAATGTATCATTCAATAATCACATTGCAATTATTCTTATTCTATGAATATTTTTGCTGGGTCCTTAGTGAGCTCTCTCATCTGACTCATTTAACGCTTCACTATGTTTTCACCATTCATCTCTGTCTCTCTGCTGAAAATTAATCAGTTTTTAATAGCCACCTTATGTAATATGCAACAAGGCAGGACTCTCCCATCCTTTCCAAGAAGGACACCATTGAAATATGTCATTAAGCTTATCTTTCCATCAAAATTTCACTCACCTAATTATCAACCTGGGGAATTTTAGAACCTTATTATGATTTTTTTCATAGTGACTCTAGGGATTAGAATTCCAAATCATCCTGGTATTTCTCAAAGGATTACCAACATCACAGGAAAGGTAAAGGCCATTATATTTTGAAATAAAATATAAACTTTAAAATATATTTAAATGACTATATACTAGAACAGAGGAGTCCTTTACTTCTCTCAGTATATTTAAATATGACAGCAACTTCTAGCATTTACTAAACTGATAATGAATTCAAAAGGTAGGTATTTTCTCTTGAGTATAAACATACTGCTGAGTCCTAGCCAAGCCAGAGTGGCTGGACTGCATAATATATAACAAATTATCTCTCTAAAAAAAAAAAAAAAAAAAAAAAAAAAAAAACTTGAAAACTAATACTGTTTTGTAAGGAGACACAGAAGATCCTAACCTCCTAATCACTTTGGTAAATGAATGAATGAATGATTTTTGAAGCAATTGGTTTTCTGGCTTATTATCCTGGTCCATATTTCCTTCCCCTGTCCTTTCCCTGAAATTATAAGAATATGATCAACCCATAAGTCCACAGGGGAAAATCCTTATATAAAGCAATACATTTTCCCTTCTTTAGCCCGACATATTGACCTGTTAATTGCCTGTTTGACCAATGCTTTGAACTCCTACTCTATACCTGATACTGTGCAGGTCACAGTGAACCACAGGTGAACAAGAGTGGGCCTGGCCTCCTTGAGTTGGCATTTTAGTAGGGAGACAAATCGGCTAAACAGACCATTTCTACATAGTGTGGAAAGTATAATGATTGAGGTATGATTCAATAGAATGAAAGTACACAGAAAAGGTAACTAACCACTTGTCAGACCTCCTGTCATGCTGTATTTTAAACCTGCACACACCTGTCTTTTTCTACTTGAGATTCATTTATGTGTGCTGAACTTTAACCATGAAATTTCCAAATTCTTTCATAAACACTGCCAGTCAGATGTGAAAAGTATAATAATAACTTTTATTGATATGCCAGGCATTATTGTGAGATTTTATGTGTATTAACTCAGTGAATCCTCTCAATTCTCTGAAGTAAGCGTAATTATGAACTCATTTCACATAGGAGGAAACTAAGGCAAAAGAAGCCAAGTTACTTTCTCAAGGTCACAGAACTAGACAGTAGAGCTAAAAACCACACTCAGGCAACCTAATGGTATATTCCCGGTTCTCAAACATTTCACTCCACTGCTTTCTAATAATAGAGAGTGCAATGAAAGTAAGGAAAATTAGGTTTGAATCTCAACCAGAACAGTAATGAGCTCTGTGATCTTAGACAAGATCTCTAATTTCTCAAATTTCAAGTTTTTCAGTATAAAATATAAACAATTAAGTTTTTATTTTTGTGGCAGTTTCAACGCGGTCCTAAAATTCTTTGATCTTAAATTTCCATTGAGAGGTGAGATGTATTTTTCTCCCCTTACATGTAGGCTCTGTAATTCCCTCAACAGAAGTGACGCTGTTCCAGTTTCCAGGTTTAGTCCTTAAAAAAATCTATCAGTTTCATCTTGTCCGTTTGGATTATCTGTCTCAGAAACTATCCTTCATGGGTGAGGAAGTTCAGAGAATACCTATATGTAAGTGTTGAGGACAGTGTCCTGGGTAGAGCTCCAGCCAATAGTGACTTTTGACATATAAGCAATGAAATCTTTGAGTTGACTCTGGACACGGTATGACTGTGACTGCATGAAAAGCTTCAGCAAGAATCACCTACACCTAGGATTTCCCTGGTGGTTCAGTGGCTAACATGCCAGGCTCCCAATGCAGAGGGCCTGGGTTCAGGCCATGGTCAGGGAACTAGATTCCACATGCCTCAACTAAGAGTCACCTGCTGCAACTAAGACCTAGCACAGCCACTTAAAAAAAAAAAGGAATCACCTACACTCAGTTCAAACCCAGAACCATGAGAGATCCTCAAAAATCATTAAAAGTTGTTTTAAGCCATTCTTAGGTGCAGCAATAGGAAACAGGAACAATTTTGTCTTTTATCAGTATTACAGGAGCAAGTTTGAAAGCCCTTGAAAAGTGAAAGTGATAGTCCCTCAGTCGTGTCCAACTCTTTGCCACCCCATGGACTGTAGCCCACTAGGCTCCACTTGTCCATGGGATTCTCCTGGCAAGTATGCTGGAGTGGGTTGCCATTCCCTGCTCCAGGGGATCTTCCCAACCCAGGGATCAAACCAGGCAGATTTTTTACCATCTAAGCCACCAGGGAAGCCCATGAGAGCCCTTAGTATATTATAAAGTACTGTACAAATGGAAAGAAATGTTAGCCTATATTAAGTGTATACAAGTAATGATATTACATGACATGATATGAAATCATAAAAATCTCAGTGTTAAAAACCAAGACCAGTTAGTAAATTCATTTAAATCCAGTGGGTATTCCTTGAGTATCTATACATAGTTAGAAGAAACAGGTTCTATAAAGCTACAAAAACAACAAAGATAGGCACATTCCATGTAGTCTAAGAATACATAAAAACTTCTTATAACTAAGCAGCAAATGAAAAGAACTATTTTATTTAGCATCTAAATTTCTCAGAAACATTATTTTATCCCTTAAAGCACTATTCACTTCTTGACAGAAGATTTGACGCTGACATCAGGAAAATCTGGGTTTCAATCTTTCCTTCAATACTTCCTTGAGTGCATATAAAATATCTCTAGTGAAAAGTTTCTATTTGTAAAATGAGAGTAATAATATCTAACTTGCAGAATTCTTGGGAGGATTAAATGGCACAACATACACTGAGAGCCTAGTACATAGAATGAGATCAATAATAGACAGTTACCATTACAAATGACCCATTTAGGTGTGTTCTCCATTGAAAATTTGCATTAAAGATGATCTTGGATACCTGTCATCATAGCTCAGAAAAATGGCTACCAAGTTTTACTGTGTTCACTTCTTAAAAATAACAGCCTACGTTATTCTTGAATTCCTTCTCACTCTTCTCTATTAAACCATGCATGCACCAGCAAATCCCATTGCTTTTGCCTTTTTAAAGTACCCTGAATCCAATGACCCTCATAGCTCCCACTAGTACCGATCTGGTCAAGTCACCATCAACACTCATGTGTTATTTGCAATCTCTGTATTAGTTTCCTTGGGGCTTCCATTAAAAAAAAAAAAAAAGTGCCATAAACAAGACAGTTTAAAACAACAGAGATTTATTCTCTCATGCCATAGAGGCTAAAATTCCAAAATCAAAGTGTCATCAGGGCCATGCTCCACCTGAAGTGTCTAGGGGAGGTCTAGAAGCTCACCATATTACTTACTGATACTTCCTGGAAATCATACTTAGTACTAGCTGGAAATCCTTTGGCATCCCTCAAATAAATGCAACATTAACTCCAATCTCTGATCTTATCCCAATGTATGTTTACATTTTCCTTTTATAAAGATAGCAGTTTTTGGATTAGAGATTGCACTAATCCAGCATAACTTCATCCCAACTTGGTTACACTTGCAAAGACATTATATCCAAAGTATGGAGACTCAGTCAGTGAAGAATCCACCTGTAATGCAGAAACCCAGATGCAACCCCTGAGATGGGAAGATCCCCTGGAGAAGGAAATGGCAACCCATTCCAGTATTTTTGCCTAGAGAATCCTATGGACAGAGGAGCCTGGCGGGCTACAGTCCATGAGTTCACAGAGTCAGAAGCAACTTACGGATTAAACCACCACAGCAAAGACAGTATTTCCCAACTAAGTCATATTCACAGGTATTGGGGGGTTAGAACTTCAGTGTGTCATTTTGGTGGATCTATTTCAACTTTCAATACTTCCCATCTGCTCTCCCTGATTTACCTTCAAACTATGTACCTCATCCTGACTGAAACGTTTTCCATGACTGACCATGTTCTTCCTTTGTTCAAACCTTCTGTTGAAAATACATTTCTCATGAAGAAAAAAAAAAGTCAAAGTTCTGAAAGAAGACAAAAGAATTCATCTCAATCTTCTCAAACCTCCGTGTGTTTCACCCACCCCATGGATGTTTCTCAGAACTTCCTCTCCCTGTGATAATTCCATTCTAACTGGACATGGAACAACAGACTGGTTCCAAATAGGAAAAGAAATACGTCAAGGCTGTATGTTGTCACTCTGCTTATTTAACTTATATGCAGAGTACATCATGAGAAATGCTGGGATAGAAGAAGAACAAGCTGGAATTAAGATTGCCAGAAGAAATATCAATAACCTCAGATATGCAGATGACACCACCCTTATGGCAGAAAGTGAAGAGGAACTAAAAAGCCTCTTGAAGAAAGTGAAAGAGGAAGGTGAAAAAGTTGGCTTAAAGCTCAACATTCAGAAAACTAAGATCATGGCATCTGGTCCCATCACCTCATGGGAAATAGATGGGGAGACAGTGGAAACAGTGTCAGACTATTTTGGGGGGGCTCCAAAATCACTGCAGACAGTGACTGCAGCCATGAAATTAAAAGACGCTTACTCCTTGGAAGGAAAGTTATGACCAACCTAGACAGCATATTAAAAAGCAGAGACATTACTTTGCCAACAAAGGTCTGTCTGGTCAAGGCTATGGTTTTTCCAGTGGTCATGTATGGATGTGAGAGTTAGACTGTGAAGAAAGCTGAGCGCCAAAGAATTGATGCTTTTGAACTGTGGTGTTGGAGAAGACTCTTGAGGGTCCCTTGGACTGCAAGGAGATCCAACCAGTCCATCCTAAAGGAGATCAGTCCTGTGTGTTCACTGGAAGGACTGATGCTGAAGCTGAAACTCCAATACTTTGGCCACCTGATGCGAAGAGTTGACTCACTGGAAAAGACCCTGATGCTGGGAGGGATTGGGGGCAGGAGGAGAAGGGGGTGACAGAGGATGAGCTGGCTGGATGGCATCACCGACTCAATGGGTTTGAGTAAACTCCAGGAGTTGGTGATGGACAGGGAGGCCTGGTGTGCTGCAATTCATGGGGTCGTAAAGAGTTGGACACGACTGAGCGACTGAACTGAACTGAAATGAACTGAGCCTCATCGGGTTTTCTCTCAGTTCTGGTGCTGCTGTCTTGGGGCCTTTGCACTTCATGTTTCCTATATATAAAATTCTCTCTCTCCCTCAACTCCCACAGCTCATAACTTGCTCTCTTTTCTCCTTCAAGCTTCTGTGGTAATATTGTCTTAGTGGAGAAGCCTCTCCTGATGACTCCATGGAGATTAATACTGTCTTCTACCTTGTATTACACTTCGTCAGCAACAGTATCTTGGTTTATACTTCTCCACAGATAGCACTTTACTAACAAAGGTCCGTCTAGTCAAGGCTGTGGTTTTTCCAGTGGTCATGTATGGATGTGAGAGTTGGACTATAAAGAAAGCTGAGTGCAGAAGAATTGACGCTTTTGAACCTTGGTGTTGGAGAAGACTCTTGAGAGTCCCTTGGACTGCAAGGAGATCCAACCAGCCCATCCTAAAGGAGATCAGTCCTGGGTGTTCATTGGAAGGACTGATGCTGAAGCTGAAACTGCAATACTTTGGCCACCTGATTTGAAGAACTGACTCATTAGAAAAGACCCTGATGCTGGGAAAGATTGAAGGCGGGAGGAGAAGGGGATGACAGAGGATGAGATGGTTGGATGGAGTTACCGACTCAATGGACATGAGCCTAAGTAAACCCGGGAGTTTGTGATGGACAGGGAGGTGTGGCGAGCTGCGATTCATGGGGTCACAAAGAGTCAGACACGACTGAGCAATTGAACTAAACAGATAGCATATGTCTCTTTGCTCTTATTTAGTCACTAAGTTGTGTCCAACTCATTTACAACCCCATGAACTATAGTCTGCCAGACTCCTCTGTCCATGAGATTTCCTAAGCAAGAATACTGGAATGGGTTTCTATTTCTATTTCCTTCTCCAGGGGATCTTCCCAATCCAAGGTTCAAACCCATATCTCCAGCACTGGCAGGCAGAGTATTCACCACTGAACCACCTGGGAAGCCCCAGCACATGTCTCTAAAGGCCACATAATATCTTTGTACGTTTAACATCTGATTCCACTCCTCCTTCCCCACTCCCCACACACTATGACATAAGCTTCAAGAAGGCAGGAACTCTGTTTTGTGTACTCTTTTATCTACACAGTGCTTAGAACAGTGTCCAAAAAATTGTTGAAATCCAATAATACAAACTATACTTATCCATAGAAATGCAAGTTGGTTTGGTGGAGATTTGGTTCATTATAGCCCTTTGGATATTGACCAATTTGACAGTTTTTCACTTAAGAAAATTTATATCAACATTCTCAAAAGCATTGGCTTTCCTGGTGGCTCGATAAAGGGTTCACCTGCCAATGTAGGAGAAATGAGTTCAGTCTCTGGGTTGGGAAGATCCCCTGGAGGAGGAAAAGGCAACCCACTCCAGTATTCTTGCCTGGAGAATCTCATGGACAGAGGAGCCTGGTGGGCTGGACATTACATTTCCTTGAAGAACTTGTAAAATCCTACTACTTCTCTCATTGATTATCTTTTCATAACATCCACATTGATAAGGTTTCTAAAGAAGTGATGGATGAGAATTGAGTTTCAAAGAGAGTATAGGAATGTACTGACATGTGGGGACAAACAAGGCAAAGAGGGCAGTAAGGATTTATGTTTTGATATATTATTCCCTATTATCTAGTAATTTTCCAAAAAGGTAAAATCATGAATCTCATAAAAGATAAAGTGAATAAAGTCAACAATTTTATTTAGCTCATTAATTAATTGAGGCTTCCCTTGTGGTTCAGCTGTTAAAGAATCCACCTGCTGTGTGGGATACCTGGGTTCAGTCCCTGGGTTGGGAAGATCCCCTGGAGAAGGGAAAGGCTACCCACTCCAATATCCTAGCCTAGAGAATTCCATGGACTGTATAGTCCATGGGGTCTCAAAGAGTCAGATATGACTGAGTGACTTTCACACTTCACAGTCAGATTTAAATACTAGTAGAGTTACTTGGAGAAGGCAATGGCACCCCACTCCAGTACTCTTGCCTGGAAAATCCCATGGATGGAGGAACCTGGTAGGCTACAGTCCATGGAGTTGCTAAGAGTTGGGCATGACTGAGCAACTTCACTTTCACTTTTCACTTTCCTGCATTGGAGAAGGAAATGGCAACCCACTCCAGTGTTCTTGCCCGGAGAATCCCAGGAACAGAGGAGCCTAGTGGGCTGCCGTCTATGGGGTCGCACAGAGTCGGAAACAACTGAAATGACCTAGCAGCGGCAGCAACAGCAAAGTTACTTGTCATAAGTCCAATTCTTCTCCAAACTGTCATTAGCAGGAGTTGTTTGCATTGGTATGGTCAGGAAACATTGTTGATGCATCACTAGTGCATTGTCATCAGCCATCTAAATGTTAATCTTTATCTTTCTAAAGGTGCAAAGTACGCCAGCCATAAACAATCAAATGGATACACCCCATAAAAATAAGATAATCCTTGAAAAGTACCCTTGATAACATGCAACATTCCTTTGAAAAGGCATCCAGTAATCTTTTTCAAAATTCTTTCAGAATTTTCCTAAAAGTACCAAGCAGGTTATGTAAGATATAGAGGCTCACATATTTCTGAGAATGATGAACATTCGTTTAGTTAGATGAAGGGACAGTCCAGTTGGTGAAAGATGTTACTGCAAGGCAAGTTAGGATATTATGTAACAAGTTATGGAAAATAACTCTAAATTATCAAGCACAGGAGAGACTTGATGAAAATTATGTTTGAAGAGAATCATTTTAGCAGAGGTGTGCAGGATGGAAACTTGAGTTGAGGGAGAAGTGGGAAGAAAAGAAAAAGAAAAGCAAGAAGATGTACTTGGAAAATCCAACCCTGGTTTAGACCTGGGACATATAAATGATCCAGAGAGAGTTGATTAGAGAGCACTGGACTTTGGTACAGAGAAAGGAACTGATTAGGGTGACCAGGAGAGAGTCCACTTTCTCAGAATCGTTCAGACGATAACTGATTGTGGGAGATCTTATATTTCTAAAATGTGCTCTTGGTAACATGACAGTTTATTTCTCTCCATTTCTATTACTTTTGAGAGCATGCTAATAAGTGACTTTTCTTTTGAAGTCAAAATATTGCATTTATGGACTTTTGTAAAAGTTATGGACTTCTGTAGCATCTTCTTGCCTAAACTGTTTTCTCCCTAAAATGTTTTCCACTCCTATCATTTGAGAAAGGCATGTATCTATAAAACATTCAAGTGTATATACTCCACTTCTGTAAAAGTATTTGTGATATCTTTTTTGATGAATGTTGTTTAAATTTCAATTTTAGTGTAATTTATTAATATAATTTTATTAATGTTCATTTGGGCTTCCCCAGTGGCTCAGCAGTATAGATTTCACCTTTATTGTGATGCAAGAGACACAGATTCAATCTCTTGGTCAGCAAGACCCCATTGAGGAAGAAATGGCAACCCACTCCAGTATCCTGGCTGGGAAAAATCCCATGGACAAAGGAGACTGGTGGGCTACAGTCCATGCAGTCGCAAAGAGTGGGGCATGACTAAGCGACTGAGCATGTATGCAGTGTTCAGTTAGAGCATTCTTTAAATGTAGTATTGAATTCTAATAACGTTTCTAACAATACAACAAGCCTAGAGAAATCTATTCTCTTTCTTTTAACACAGAAGTATTGAGATATAATTGACATTTAAGTGTGTGTAAGTTGAAGATGTACAAGGTGATGATCGATGCATGTATATATTGCAAAATGATTGCCCAATAAGGTTAGTTATGTTTTTCTTAATCTGTAGTCAAATTATATTTTGAGTGTGAGTTTTGCTGAATTTTACCTGACTTATAAAAAATAAGAAAAACATCATGTCTATTCAATATTAGAAAACAAAACAAATCATTCAGGTCATTTAAGTCTATAGCAACAGTTGTTTGAAGTGCTTAGGTTATATCTTGATTTTAAGAAAACCAACTTGCAAACAGTCTCGTCATAATTGCAGCTAAATAATTAAAGTTCAAGCCATGCTTCCAATCTTTGATGTGAGTATACCTTCTTCATTTGCTTGAATTTTGTAGAAATTAAACAGTGGTGTTTTAAGAAAATGCCATTTTCCTAGCTTGACATATTCTAAGCAAACACATGCACTCTAAAAATGCACATCAAAGCTAACCTTTTGAAAATTCAAACAGCACTGAGGACTTCATAAATGATTCACTAGTGACAGACATATAGGTAATTTTTATGACCTGAGCCATGAATCGTTCTTAAGTTCTTGATTCAAGTGACTACTTCTCACTATATTGAGCCATGAGTTTCAAAAATAAACCTTCTGCTGATAAGGAGATTTACAGAGAACAAAAAAGCCTGAGTCAACTATTTATCTGGGACTAAATTCTGTGAACTAAGCTTAGTTCAAGCAAGAGGTTTTTCTAAGCAGTTCATTTACTTTAATATGGTACAAGCATTTGGAGTTACACTGTAGCTTATGTCCACAGTGCATTCACAGAAGAGGAGGGGAAAGGCCTTAAGGTAACATTTCATGCATTCTTAGAGATAAGAACTGAGCATCTGCCAGAAGCAAAGCTCCATGCCAGATGCTCTGAAGATACACAGGCCTAGCCTACAGGAACTTATACTTATAACAGAAGGGATAAAAACCAGTGCACAGATCATTACATTATGACAAATTATGATATAAGACAGAATATTATAAATACTCTAGGAAAGGCATAAAAGTGAACTTTTTCAGAAATTCCACAGATAGAGAAAGAACATTGGTTTTCTAGGGGAATGAGAAAGACTTCATGGTATCTGAATAGAACAGTGTTTCTCAAACTTCTGCATGCATAAAAGATGCCTGCTGAGCTTGTTAAAATTTAGATTTCTGGACCATCCCTAGAGATTCTGATTTTTATAATCAGTCTGCATCCCTAACTAGCACCCTGGGTGATTTAGATGAAAATGGCTCAAGTACCGTGCTTTAGAAGCACATGGTTACAGCCTTAGAAGATAAATAGCATTGAGAAAGCAATGATGAAAGGAGAAAGAATTCAGATTAAAGAAATGCTAGAATAAATGAGGAGATAGGAAAGTTTGATGTATTATCTGATCTCTGTGGGGGATTTTGGAATCCCTTTTCCCACCAATGAGCTAATTAAAATAACAACAATGGTTTCTGATGAGTCATTCTAGAAAATGAAGAAACTTGGAGGTCAGCAATAGAACACATTCAATATCACTATCTCCCAAAATGACCCTAAATCGCCTACAAGTTGATGAAGAGTATATGAAGTATTGATAAGAGACCCTCACATTGTCAACTGATCTCATTTAAACAGCTACAGAACTCTGGAGGGAAAGGCATCTTGGGGAACTAGTGAGGGAGATCAGGGAGCTGATGCACTTCAGAACAACAGGCAGATGCTGACTTTCCATGGGCCAGCTCTGAGTAACTGCTCAATTTTGCTGGTGCCAGGCTGGCTCAACTTGTCCCCATAATCGATAGGCAGTTTCCATAAACAGGCACTAATGATTGTTATGACAGGCAGAAGGTGGAAGTCAACTATCTTTCTCCTGAGTCCAGCTGCTAGTGATCGGGAGTTCTCTATGTCCTGTATCTTTGGACACAAGCTCAGATTCCCTTAGTTACATTTTACTCTCCCTCTCTCATCCCCACTTTCCATATTAATTATCCTTACATTGCAGAAAATGTGGGTTCACAAAGTTTAGAGTGAAAGCTGAAACTGGCCCCTGTACATGGAGAGCAAGGAGAGACTGGAGAGACCATGCCAAAAAATGCAAGAGAACTTATTGACAAGGTTTATCTTGGGTGTCTGCAGGATGAAATCTCCACAGCTGCCTGCCAGAACCTTTAAGTTGTGTCTAGAAGTTTATACTGCTTAATGGGATTCAGTCACATATTTAGTCCAGATGGTCTCAACAACACCTTGCGCTCTGAGGCTGCATCCTTAGAACAGCTCCTAGTGTGGAAATGGTAGGCTGAACAAATGTTTTAAGGAAGGGAAGGGAGTGAGAAGCCTTCGATCGCCTGGGTCCAGCTCAAATGTGCATGCTAAGGCTCTTCAGTCGTGTTCGACTCTTTGTGACCCCGTGGACTGCAGCCCACCAGGCTCCAGGGAATTCCCGGGAACTCCCAGGGAAGAAGACTCAAGTGGGTCGCCATGCCTCCTCCAGGGGATCTTCCTGACCCGAGGATCGAACCTCTTACATCGCTTGCATTGGCAGGAAAGTACTTTACCACTAGTGCCACCTGGGAAGCCCAGAGTTGGGCATGTCCTATTAATGACCTCTCCCTGCAAAAAAGGAATCTAGCATTCTTTATCTATGTCAGCACATAGTTAAAGCAGCAGAGGCAGGGTCTAGAACTCAAAGAAAAACATTGTATAGTTGGTAAACATCCAGCCTCCACTAGATGAGAAATTTCTAAGTGTCCATTATCACAAAAACTTTATAAAAAATTTAAGAACACTATGGTTAAGATGCCATATATGGTAAAGAATGAGAATCAAGGAATAAACTATATGCCAACGGCAAATTGTGAAAAATGTTGATGATGGCAAAGGACTTTTTCAACAGACCAAGGGGAATTACTGCACATAATTCAAAATTGGTCTGTAGGAAGTTTGAAGTGTACACAAAGTATACAGAAGTTGACTAAAGACAAGAAAAACAGGAAACTCTAAACAGACTCACAGAGTTAGGATAATTCTTATATAGTCAGTCCCCCAAAACATTCAGTGATGATCTATGGAAGAAATTCAATTACAGCATTCATTTCAATTTATTTCTTAAAGAGCTTTCATGTAACATCCAAAGCATAATCCCAGAGGCTTTATTATTGAGCACTCTAGAAGAAAAACACAATTTTAATCACTTAAATTATATAGATAATTTTAAAAAACATGAAATGGAAGTTTAAGGGATTATACATGTACTTGTGTATCATCCACAATCTTAAGAAAGCATTTATTCTTTGTCTCAGATTCTTCCCACAATAATTGTTACTTCTGAAAAAATAATCCTCAGAATAGAAACTGTTTGTTTTCATTGGAACAGGCAGAATTAATTTAAAGCCAGTCAGAACTTTTCTCTAACTTGGGTGGAAAAAATAGATGAATGGGAGAGATATTCAAGGTTGTATTTAACTTTTCCCTATGTCCTGCTTCCCTCCCAAGTCTTACTTTTTCTCTCAATTAAACTGCAGAATGAAAAGCAATCTTCCTCCAACTCTATTTATTCCACTGTGTTTCCTAAAGAGTTCAGTCCATATCCAAATTTCTCTTTTCTCAAAAATAACCTAAAATGTGTATCATGTTTTCCTATATTCCTTCATGATATTCTATTTTATCCATAATTGCCATTTGTCCAATCATTCAAAATTTATTCTCGGCAAAAATTTATGCCTTACATTTCTTTAATGCCAGTCTAGTACTTTGGCTATGTGATGTGAAGAACTGACTCATTGAAAAAGACCCTGATGCTGGGAAGTATTGAGGGTGGGAGGAGAAGGGGACAACAGAGGATGAGATGGTTGGATGGCATCACTGACTTGATGGACGTGAGTTTGAGCAAGCTTCAGGAGTTGATGATGAACAGGAAAGCCTGGCATGCAGCAGTCCATGGGGTTGCAAAAAATTGGACATGACTCAGTGACTGAACTGAACTGAAGTATCTAATATGGCTTCCTGGGTGGCACTAGTGGTAAAGAACCTGTCTGCCAATGCAGGAGATACAAGAAAGGCCAGTTCTACACCTGCATCAGGAAGATCCGCTGGACGAGGAAACAGCAACTCATTCCAGTATTCTTGCCTGGAAAATTCCATGGACAGAGGAGCCTGGAGGGCTACAGTCCATGGGGTCACAGAGAGTCAGACATGCCTGAGCACACACAGTATCTAATATAGGCATGAGTGCAAAGTTCAGTTCAGTCACTCAGTTGTGTCCGATTCTTTGCAACCCCACGGACTGCAGCACCTCAGGCCTCCTAACTGTAGTTCACTCAAACTCATGTCCATTGAGTCAGTGATGCCATCCAACCATCTCATCCTCAGTCATCCCCTTCTCCTCCTGACTTCAATCTTTCCCGGCATCAGAACCTTTTCAAAAAAGTTAGTTCTTCGCATCAGGTGGCCACAGTGTTGGGGTTTCAGCTTCAGCATCAGTCCTTCCAAAGAATATTCAGGACTGATTTCTTTCAGGATGGACTGGTTAGATCTCTTTGCAGTCCAAGGGACTCTCAAGAGTCATCTCCAACACCACAGTTCAAAAGCATCAATTCTTCACGCTCAGCTTTCTTTGTCCAACTCTCACATCAATACATGACTACTGGAAAAACCATAGCTTTGACTAGATGGACCTTTGATGGCAAAGAAGTGTCTCTGCTTTTTAAAATGCTGTCTAGCCTGGTCATAACTTTTCTTCCAAGGAACAAGCGTATTTTAATATCATGGCTGCAGTCACCATCTGCAGTGACTTTGTAGTGCCCAAAAATAAAGTCTATCACTGTTTCCACTGTTTCTCCATCTATTTGCCATGAGGTGATGGGATCAGATGCCATGATCTTAGATTTCTGAATGTTGAGTTTTAAGCCAACTTTTCCACTCTCCTCTTTCACTTTCATCAAGAGACTCTTTAGTTCTTCTTCACTTTCTGCTGCAAGGCTGGTGTCATCTGCATATTTGAGGTTATTGATATTTCTCCCAAAAATCTTGATTCCAGCTTGTGCTTCATCCAGTCCAGCATTTCTCATGATGTACTCTGCATATAAGTTAAATAAGCAAGGTAACAATATATAGCCTTGATGTACTCCTTTCCTGATTTGGAACCAGTCTGTTGTTCCATGTCCAGTTCTAACTGCTGCTTCCTGACCTGCATACAGATTTCTCAGGAGGCAGGTCAGGTGGTCTGGTATTCCCATCTCTTGAAGGATTTTCCACAGTTTGTTGTGATCCACACAATCAAAGGCTTTGACATAGTCAATAAACCAGAAGTAGATGCTTTTCTGGATAGTAGGTCAATACAAATTCACCACTCATTTGCTCCATCATGGTTGAAGCTTAAACCTGCATCACTTTTATGGTAATAAATTAATAATGCAAATATTTTCTATAAGAAGATAATTTGAAGGGGCAGCATGCATGCAAAATAAATGTATGTGAAGTTCACAGAATATATGTGAAAAGTGTGTTTAGCTATTATGGTTTAACTTTAGCAGTGAACAAAAATCTCTTTAAAAATACAGATGCTTTTTTAAAAAAAATTACACTTCTTGGTTAGTTCAGCTCTTCAACTACAATTTCTTTCTCCCTTGTGCATTTTGCAACCTTTTGGCAGCTTTATTGTTAAAAAGCCAAGGTACATTCATAATTGCACCGCAGTAGCACACATTTATCATTGGCAAAGTTTCCACACTATAAATGAATTACTGTAATAGATGTGTCATGAAATAGCATCTTATTATTCTTCTCTTCTTTTATTTTCTCTACCAAGTGGGTCAAAGTCAGTAACAAGTGTTCCTCTAACGTGATATTTTTGAACAAGTTAAAGGAATGGAGTGAGCTTTAAAGCTTTAGTTTAGTAATACTTTAAAATGATCAACACTTTTAATTTTAGTTATGCTTCTAAATCTCCCAAGCTCTTCTTGCTCTGTGCTGATTTTGCTTATACTGGAAAGCCATTGACTTCTGTACTGGCACTTATGTTGTTCTCAATCAAGGAAATGTGATTGAGAATTTATTATATTTAAGGCTGCTGTCAAAAAATGATATAAATCATCTCCACCCTTGAAGAATGTATAACCTCACTGTGAAATAAAATATCAAAGAAGGGTGAAACAGATGGTATAGCCAATAAGAACTATATTCAAAGGAGAGAGCTTTCAAATTGACCCCCAAAAAATGCAGCTGTGAGTAGATCAATGTCTAAAACAGATTATAAGATTTCCAATTGGTTTTATTCAGATGTGTTTGAAAACCTTGTGAGAAAAAAACATCTACCCTACTCATCTTCTTAAAGTGATAGCAATAATAGAATAAAATATTTATTGGTCTATGGCATGTTGGTGACCGCCATTTTAATGTTTCTGGGATAGGTAAAGTGGAGTTATCAGAAATGAAGAAGCATAGGGTTCTGTTAGCACCTTATTTTAACAGCTTTAATGAACCCCTGAAATAGACATGCAGACTATAAGCAGTGCACATGTGCATGGTCTGTCGCATCCAACTCTTTGCAACCCCATGGACTGTAGACCATCAAGTTTCTCTGCTATGGAATTTTCCAGGCAAGAATACTGGAGTGGGTTGCTATTTCCTACTCCAGGAGATCTTCCTGATCCAGGGATTAAACCTGTATCTCTTTGCATCTACTGCATAGGCAAGTGGATTCTTTACTACGGTGCCATCTGGGAAACCCTCGTGTATAAGCAATAGTGTGAAAAGTGAAGGTGTTAGTCACTTAGTTGTGTCCTACTCTTTGCAACCCCATGGTCTGTAGCCCACTAGGCTCCTCTGTCTATGAGAGTCTTCAGGCAAGAATGCTGTAGTGGGAAGCCATTCCCTTCTCTAGAGGATCTTCCAAACCCAGGGTTCAAACTCGCATCTCCTGCATTAGCAGGTAGATTCTTTAGCCTTTGAGCCACCAGGGAAGCTCAGTCTACAAGCAGAGTTCTCCCCAAACAAGTCCCACATAAATGTTAACTAACCATAGTAACTACATGTCTAAATGAGAATATGTTGGCAAGTATTAGATCTGCTGGCATATTGATAACAATCTCATCTCATGATGTAAGATGAGATTTAACACTGTCATCTTGTTCAAGGCAAAGTTGTAACCCTATTCATACACAGACAGGTATAATAGATAACAAGATCAGAATCCCTAACTTCTCACATAATAATATTTAACAAGAACAAAAATATTCATTTCTTGACTTAAGTATGGAAAATAACCAATATTTAATCAATAATTTGGCTTAGCAGTATTCAAAGTTTGTATCTTTACTAAAATAATAGTTATGTGGATCAAGTTACTCTTTATAAGAAAACTACATATTTGGGCACTGCTAGAAGCATAATGGGCTTCCCAGGTGGCACAGTTGTAAAGAACCCACCTGCCAATGCAGGAAACGCAGGAGACTTGGATTTGATCCCTGGGTCGGGAAGATCCCCTGGAAGAAGAAATGGCAACCCACTCCCACATTCTTGCCTGAACAATCTCATGGACAGAGGAGCCCGGTGGGCTAGAGTCCATAGCATAGCACAGAGTTGGGCACGACTGAGCACTGCACTGCAGGACTACAGCCCCTAAAACACGGCAGGAGATATTTTGCTCTATTCTCCTAACCTGGCCAATCTGTATAAAGTCTGTGCTAACAAAATCAAACCTCCCAGGTGATGATAAACACTATGGTAAGTAAGCAACCGTAGTCAAACTGAATAAAATATTTGCACAAAAAATTCAGACAAAGCATTTACTTTCATTCAAGTTTTTTTTTTTTTTTCAAGTAACTGAGATTGACTAGAAAGTTAACACATGGGAACTCTTATTTTAAAGTGAATCTGTGAAAAAACAAGCAGATATCCATATACCACCTCCAGTATTAGCATTCATGTATTTTGTTAGGCCTTCCTTGGTGACTCAGTGGTAAAGAATCCAACTGCAGTGCAGGAGGCCCAGAGTTGATCCTGGGGTTGGGAAGATCCCCTGGAGAAAGAAATGGCAGCCCACTCCAGTATTCTTGTCTGGGGGAATCCCATGGACAGAGGAGCCTGGCAGGCTATAGTCCGTGAAGTCGAAAAGGACCAGAAAAGGCAACCTGATTTTTTCCAGTTTCGTTTGGCCAAAATTAGGTGTTGGTATTTCATTTTGCACTCAAGAGCACATCCAGATATGAGTGTCTATGTACTCAAGATATCTACTGAATCGTATTTGATGGCTCTAGAAATGCACATCACTTTCTATTGAACCAAAAGTAATAAAATTATGCTAAAGTATAGATCTCTCCCCTAAGTCACCAGGTATTTTCTCTTAGGCAACAAGATGAGAGTTTCTAAACTAGAAAATTGAATAAATTGAGTCTAAATGATTGGAAAGTGATTTGAATATGGAAGACTCTAATTTCATTCTTTTAATGTGGAAATATGCTTGGTTAAAAGTTATGTCATTTGCTCTCAACCTTCCTCACTCTTCTCCTTCATCCAAAATAAATAAATAAACACACACACGCACACACACACTTTGAACATCTCAACACTAGTCACTTCTTACTCTTCCTATGTAGTTTGAACAGGATTGAAATTAATATTTATTTTGGTACTCATGTTGATTATATAAAACATTCCATTTATTTTACTCAATTTTTTCATTCACATATTGCTAGGAACATAGCAAGGTGATACAAGCACCAGAATTACAGTTATTTGTATAATATATTCCTACTTGATTGCAGTCCTTTAGACACCTGTTGCATTTTGCATATCCTCTGTCTTCTAAAGCCAGTCCCCACCTTAAACATAGAAAGATGACTTTCCAATCCCTTTTTTAGGCTCAATTTTGCTGTATGTCTGCCTAGTAACGCCACACTCAATTCATTCCTTTTAAGCTTTACCTTTAGGACTTCTACATAAATCTTTGCTCATTAAGCAGTTCCTTCTTTTACTTACCCAACTGTTGTTGGATAGACCTGTTGTTGGAATTGTCATAAATGTCTTAATGACATTCATCATTGCACAAATTATAATCTTGATAATTCATTTATAAAGCTACTAACTTAGAAGGTCTTACCCTACAACAAAATTTCCTTTCTGCCTGAAAAACAGGTTCAGTGTGAAATCACATGGACATAACTACCATTAGGGCAGGGGTTCTCAGCCCCCTGGGCTGTGGCCCATGCTGTTTATGGCTTGTTAGGAATGGGGTGACACAGCGGTGAGCAGTAGGAGAGGAAACGGAGCTTGGGGAGCCACTCCCCATCACTTGCATTACTGCCTGAACACCTCCCAGCCCCACTCCTTCTGTGGAAGCAAAACTGTCTTCTGGGAAATTGGTCCCTGGTGCCAGAAAGGTTGGAGATCACTGCTAGTGGGTAAGAGAGAATGAAAAAACTTAGCAAAAGCAGAATAAAGGAGATTCAAGGTATTTTTGGCCATGTACGGCTCAAGAGTTCTCCAGGGAAATTATTCACCCTCTGTTCTGTGCTATGTTGCCTCAGTCAGGACGGGCTCTGTGACCCCTGTCAGGGGTCTGCCTGCCAGGCTCCTCTGTTCATGGGAGTCTCTAGGCAAGAATACTAGAGTGGGTTGCCATGCCATCTACCAGGGGATCTTCTCAACCCAGGGATCGAACCCAAGTCTCTTGCAACTTCGGCATTGGCAGGAAGATTCTTTACCACTAGCACCAGCTGCTAAGATTCACCCTCTAACAGCTTGCTAAAATGTTCCAGAGGTGACCATGTTCCAGAGCTGACAACGTTTCTAGTTTCTTTTGTAGTGGGGAAAAAAAAAAAGAACTGCTTGTATTCTGAAATCTGTAATTAGCTAGACAATTCAGAAAAGGAAAGCGCATTTCAGTAACCCAAGGGAAGCCAAGAACTAAAGGATCAATGAATGAGCACATCTGCAGAGCACTCCCAAGCAGTTTCGATGCACCCAGATGCCCTCTGGGTCTGGTGTGACCATCTCAAGAACACATGTCACTTTTTATTATGCACAGCAATATAGAAAGAGCTCCAAACTTGCACTATTCTTTTGCAATGTCAGTTGAAAATACAGTGTCTACGGCTGAAAAAGGCTGAGGCTCAGCTGGCAGATCACAAGAGAGAAAGAGTTGGGAGACTAGAGTAAAAGACACAGGAAAAGAACTGGAAAAAAGAATAACATTTCAGAAACTAACAGAATATTTCAGAGGATAACAACTGCTAATATCTTACGATGCATTTATCCTCCTGATGTAACAATTTTAACCTATGTAGGCCCAAGCTCTGATTTCAGGCACTTGGGAAATGGGCAACAGAAAAAAAAAATTGCTTTATTCAGCAGAGGAAAGGTGCAGTGGTTTGCTGGAAGATTCTACTATTTCAAAGCAAAACAAAAGTTGAAAAATTGTCATTGCTGATAATAGTAATGTGTATATAGTCACAAGATGATAGACTCATTAAGACTGTAGAGAAAAAGGCATAAGACAAAGTAGGTGACAAGAAAATGTCAGCGTGGGAACACAGGGGAAATGAGGCATTTATGTGGATGGCAGGGAACCAGTCAGCTTTCTGAGCTGAATCAGTGACATAGTATAGCTGTAAGGTCAGTTGTTTAAGCCTCCTATTTGCTTTTCACAATTAAACTCACTGAGAACATATTTTGCACTTCTATAGTCAAAGAATGTTAAAGAATAGTCAGAAATTCTTATATTTCCAAAAAACAGGTACTTTTGGTAACATTCTATAATTATTGCTTATGCGACTAAAAGTTCAATTTGGTATCTGCTACCTGGAGCTTCTTGACTATGACTGTGTATTAAAATCATCTGGGGGCTTTAAAAATATTGCTAATGCAAATGCCTTGCACCAAAGATTCTTCTTTAACTGAGATGTGGCCTAGGCATAAGTATGTTTTAAAAGCTATTTCAGTTGAGTCTAATATCAGGGCAGAGAACCACTGTTGCCCATCCACCCATTGTTTCTTAAAGTGTGGTCTAGATGGACGGTCCCTGCCAGAACCAACTATAATTCTCGCTTAAAATGCAAACAACCACATCACACCCAATACCCAATAAGACAGAATCAGGGAGTTGGGGACCAGAAAGAATTGTTTTCTTCATAAGCTCCCTCAGGATTCTTAGAATTCCTATTACCGTGTCTGTGTAATTTAATGTCATTTGACGGGCTCTTCAAATGTGTAGAGCCACACTCTATAACCCCAATTTATATTTGCAATAGCCATTTTCTGATCTATGTGATTGATTTCTAGAGAACAGTCATTTGGGCAAAGAAATAAAGAGACTATATGAATATAGATACAGATATAAGATATACATGTATATATGATATCTATAGTGCTTGCTCAGTTGCTCAGTCATGTCTGACTCTTTGCTACCTCATGAGCAGTAGCCCTCAGAGCTCTCCTGTCCGTGGAATTTTCCAGGCAAGAATACTGGAGTGGATTGCCATTTCCTGCTTCAGGGGATCTTCCCAACCCAGGGATCGAATCCATGACTCCCACGTCTCCTGCATTGGCAGGCAGATTCTTTACCACTCAACCACCTGGGAAGCCTCTATAAATGAGATATGCACATATATATGCATCTATATATCTCCAGCAAATGTGGACATTGACCATAATACTAATAGCAGTATTCTTGGTTCTGGCTTGGAAGGCCTTCTGATTCTATTCCCATACTCAATGGCAGAGGAGAATTTCATATAGTTGAATAAAGTGTCATGGGTAAGGTTTAAATGGATAGCTATGCAGAGTCAAGCCTTAATGTTCTCTGAACAATTTCTCTTAGAAAGGGAAAAATCAAGAAACATTGAAAACTATACTTTGAGTACTATTTATGCAGTGTGATGATATATATTTTATAGTTCCTGTTATTGAAAACTGTTCTTGAAATTCAAGGGATCCTGACAGTCTGTAGAACATGGAAACCTATTAAAAAGCAATCTGGAAAAGCATTTCTGCTGAAATCGCTTTTACCAAAGTGCAGATCATTTCATTTATTCTAAAGGGATATAATTAGAAAAGAGACTGAATTGTTTTCTTTTTCTTTTTACAGTATAGCACAAATACATACTTCTGTATTCCAGCTTCAGCATGTATATAGTTTCAAAAATGTATCAAAAGAGAAAGTGATTTTTTTATTTTTCACAGACCTCTACAGTGTGTCTATTAAAAGTTTTAAAAATTGGTTCTCAAGTAAGAACAGAAGCATAATTTTAAAAAGGCAGAAGATATTATTTATCTTGGCCTTCTCTGCACATGTCAGAAATTAAGACAGTGATGAATTACACATTACTGTACAAAATTTTATTATCAGAGTCAAAATTCAAATTTGTTCTGCTTAAAATACAGAAGATACATTTTCTCATTTAGAAAATCCATTTTGTTAGTGTTTGGTTATAGTGGAATAAAAATTTCATGTTCAACACATACTGATTCAATTTTTACTGAATAATTTTAAAGGCATACCATAGAAAACATTAATCTGCTAAACTAACAGCAAGTTATTTGGTAAATGCTTTAGTAACTCATACTAAAAGAACAGTGACTTTTTTTATTCCTAAATCATAAAGTATTAGAAATGAAAAGTGCTTCCATTTGGCATATTTTAAATGTCTGTTCATTTGGGGAATAGCTCTACAAAAATAAACTTTTTGCTGAATAAATTCAAGATCATTAGAAGTAGTTCACATAATATTTTTAAAAGATTATCTGATGAATTCAGTAATGTATAAAAGCCAATTATGAAAGGTCAAAGGCAGAATTTCTCTTCTTGCTTCAAGTAACTGAACAGTGCATAAGCTTCATAGTTCTACTGTGTTTTAGTTTTATAGTTTTGGTCTGTTAAAAAAAATGCTATTAAAATGTAAAGGTACTCAAACAGGAAAAAAAATGGCAAGTATAATCATATGTGGCAATGTATAGGTAGCATTTAAAAAATAATGTCAGGTTACTATTGTACAGTATTTTGAAGGGTAGAAATACAACATTTACTTGAAAAATGTTTTGTACTTAACAGACAATAAACCTTTTAAAAATGAAACTGAATAGCAAAAAAAATTTAATAATGAATGTTTTCACCCAGTAGGTCATAAGTTATGTGAAGGTGGGAACAGAATAGTGATCAAGAGCAAAAGTTATATTGTGACCCTTGTAGGGGTTAAAAGGAGTGACTGAATGATGAACTTAGAAAGTAAATGCCAGCACATTCAAGGCAGATGTTCTTAACTCCACTGTAATACTTACTATAAAACATTTCACTCTTTCATTTACTTACATGACATCATAAAAATATGTGCGATTAGACCAAGCTGGCCTCTGCAGAGCTAGGTCAAAGCAGTCATCTTAAACTCTATCTGCACACAGCAGGCCAATGGAAAATGTAACTTCAAATAAATTAAGGCACTTCAGTCCACCTATATGGTTCTAAGCAGAGCGAAATATTTCTCTAACCTTATCAATAAGTGAAAGGAAAGTCCTGGATAAACTAATAGGTCTCCTCCAGATGCAGGATAGATATTTAACCTTATTTTTGGTCCACTAGTGAAGAGCTTTGCAATCCATCCTTTCTCTTCCCTTGTTTTTCACGGTTTGTTGGCTGGACTATCTCTTAATTACTTGTAATAGCTCAAAACCCACTACACAGCACACTAATTCAAAACACTTTGAAGAAAAGTTTTATGGGCCATATGAAGTAACCAACGAAGTCTCTGTTCCTGCCATCAGGACATGTGGACCGGAGGACTGGGGAGGCGGGGGCAGACTGGGAGGGCTGACACGCATACACGTCAGCACCGTCGGTCGCTCAGTCTGTCTGACTCTCTGTGACGCTGTGGGCTGCAGCCCACCAGGCTCCTCTGTTCCTGGGATTCTCCAGGCAGGAATACTGGAGTGGGTCTCCATGCCCTCCTCTGGGGATCTTCCTGACCCAGGGATCAAACCCTCCTCTCTTTAGGTCCCCTGCATTGGTATATGGATTCATTACCACTAGCGCCACCTAGGATGTATAAAATAGCTAGTGGGAATCACCTAGGTGGTCTGTGATGACCTAGACGGTGGGATGCGGTGGGGTGGTGGCCCCAGAGAGAAGGGATACATGTATACATGTAACTGATTCGCTTCATTATATAGCAGAGACTAACACAACATTGTAGAGCAATGACACTTCAATTTCAAAACAAAAAAAGAAAGAAAGGAGTGGTAAGCCAAAATGCACTAATTAACATTTTTCTCAAATTAGCTAATGACAATGAAAAAGTAAGCTAGGTATCTATTCAAATCTTCTACATAGACTGGTCCGTACGGATAATCATTATGTTTCCAGGTTTGTACGAGGCAGATTAATGACTGATTTAAGCCATGTAAGACTTGGGTTTGCAGGTTTTTTAGTTCTCACCAAAAACCTACCACCAGTTACATAAACTCATCACAACTCTTAGCCTCTGTCTCCTCACTGTTGACTAGAACCAATGGTATGTCACAGGGTTGTTAAATGAGATGAAATCTACACAATTCCCAGCACTTAAGAGAACACTCAAATTTTCATACTTTCCTGATATCCTAACTCTTTAACACTTATACAGAACAAAAAATTAATTCTAGTTAAAATGAACAGCTGGTCATTATTTTTTATTTTTTCTTAGTGGATTGGTACATGAACTGGGAATGTACAAAAGGTAAACATCTCCAGTGTACTACCCTTAATGTGCTAAATATTCAAAATAAAATCCCTTAAAGTGCTATTTTTTCAAAATCTGGGTAAAATTAATACTGCCTTTTGGTAGGCTATTTGTGAAAAACCTATTTTAAAAATAAAATGCATAGACAGTACATGTAAAATAGAACATATATTTTCACCAACTGCTTATTTTTAATATTTAAGACAGAATTTTTCTAAGTAAAATAAAATTGAAAATAAAAGCTACTAGACTATACTTTTGTTAGATTTTTTTAAATATAAACAATGCATGTTAAAATATTTTAATAAAACAGCAACCTTATTCATTCAAAGCAATTAAACTGAAAGTTATTTTTATGTAATTAAATTTTGGAATTCCAGGATATTTGGCAGGAACATTTTCATACTCAAAAGTTCACATATACTAATTGAACAAATACATTATTATTTAGTATAATAATGGTTGGATCTGTTTTTAAAAACATGTGATTAACTTAAAATTAACACACTGTGAACATACAGTGTGATAAAACTATTGTAGAAAACGTGAGCTACTTTTACATAAGTAGGTTAAAAATTTTTCTGCAAATTACAGATATTATTAAAATGCTCAAATAACTTTTCTTAAAAATAAATTCTATCCTAACTAATGTTCCAACTTTAAAAGTTTAAACTATATGGTTTTATTATGCTTTCTATATGTTACACATTTCTTGAAAACACAATTAAGTGCTGTGAAACCAAAATGAGAATTATACTGAATTATACTGAAGTACCATAAGTGTTTTGAAAAGAAGTATACAGAAATAACACCTAATATTATCCATACCTAAAAATTATTTAGTTTCTTTTTTGTAGCATGTAATTATCTTTCATATGCCCTTATGGATTTATTATTTCACTGTTTGTTTCATTTACTGTGACATAAATTCTTTTAGGTCTTATTCATCCCTTCCCTTCCGCTTTCAAAGTGCTTTGTGAAATAAAAGGTGCTCAATAAATATGTTAAATCCTATCACTGTATAATTAGTAGTGTCAAATGATAATAACTCAGCTATGGTCTCTGATAAAGGAAAAAAAAACAGCTATGGGAATCTTAATTTCCCATTATATGAGCTTTTTCTTTTAAAAAAAGTATGTATGTTTAATTTCACTGGAGTATTGAGGAGAATAAGCCATTTCAGTTTTCTAACTACTTACAAAAAAAAAAAATCCTTAAAATTCCAATAGATTTATATATCTATTCTTTCTTTCCTTTCCTCTCAACATATTTGTTAGTTTTGTTTTCATTGCTTTATTCCCCACTTGGCACCTTGCTTTAGTTTTGTTTTCCAGTTTGTGCTTTAGTTAGTTTTGTTCTTAACTGGTAAATATAATTTTTGATTTCCTTTGTTTGCCAGGTCAATCTGTTGTATTTTATTTTTGTTGGACTGTGTTGACCTTGCTCATGGTTGTATATGTATATGTGTATATTCCATTATTTTAATTATTATTTGCCTGATTTTTAACTGCCATTTGTCTGGGGTTCATCTTTGATTTCTCATTTTTGGATATTTGTTTTAATCTCACTTAATGCCATAACAAGCCACTTGTGGAATCTTCGTTCCTGACCAGAGATCAAGCCCTGAGCCTTTGGAGTGGTAGCACTGACTCCAAGACCCTAGACTACCAGAGAACTAGCACTAGGGAATATCAAATCATGCAAATAGTGAGAACTCACAGAAAGGAAACCACTTGAATATAAGACCTGGCATCACCCAACCGCCTGTAGCACCCTGTGCAAGACCCCTCATCTAAACAACAAACGAAACAAAAACACAGTCACCAGCAGACAGGATCACCACCTCACTCAGCCTTGCCCATCAGAGGAAAAACAAACAAACAAACAAAAACTCAGCACAAATCTCACCCTATACAAAGCTCACACAAACCACTGAGTAGCAATCCTCATATCAGACAAAATAGAACTTAAAAAAAAGAACATTACAAGAGATAAGGAAGGACACTACATAATGATCAAGGGATCAATCCAAGAGGAAGACATAACAATTGTAAATATCTATGCACCCAACATAGGAACACCTCAATACATAAGACAAACACTAACAGACATAAAAGAAGAAACTGACAGTAACACAATAATAGTAGGAGACTTTAACACCCCACTCACACCAACTGACAGATCAATAAAACAGAAAATTAATAAGGAAACAAGTCTTAAATGATATATTAGATGAGATGGATCTCATCGATATCTTCAAGACATTCATCCAAATGCAGACGACTAAAGCTTCTTCTCAAGTGCACATGGAACGTTCTCCAGGATAGACCACATCTTGGGTCACAAATCAAACCTCAGTAAATTTAAGAAAATTGAAATCATATCAAGCATCTTCTGTGACCTCAACTCTGAGACTAGATATCAATTACAGGAAAAAAAAAAACTGTAAGAAATGTAAACACATGGAGATTAAACAACACGTTTCTAAATAATCAACAGGATACTGAAAAAGTGAAAAGGGAAATCAAACAACTTCTAGAAACAAATGACAATGAAAACATGACAACACAAAACCTATGGGATGCAGCAAAAGCAGTTCTAAGAGGGAAGTTTATAGCAATGCTATCCAACTGAAGAAACAAAAAAAAAGCGTCAAACAGAATACCTAATTTTACACCTAAAACAACTGGAAAAAGAAAAACAACAACAAAAAAACAAAATTAGTAGAAGGAAAGCAAGCATTTGAGCAGAAATAAATGAAAAAGAAATGAAAGAATTAATAGTAAAAATTAACAAAACTAAAAGTTGGTTCTTTGAGAAGATAAATAAAATTGACAAACCTCTAGCCAGACTCATCAAGAAAAAAAGAGAGAAGAATCAAATCAACAAAATTAGAAATGAAAAAGGAGAGGTTACAACAGACAATTCAGAAACACAAAGGATTATAAGACTATTATGAACATCTATATGGCAATAAAATTGATAACCTGAAAAAAAAATTGATAACCTGAAAGAAATGGACAGAGTCTTAGAAAAGTTCAATCTTCAAATACTGAACCAGAAAGAAAAAGAAATTATGATCAAGAAACTAACAAGAAAAAGAAATTATGAACAACCCAATTACCCAAGCACTGAAATTGAAGCTGTCGTCAAAAGTCTCCCAAAAAACAAAAGCTCAGGACCAGATGGGTTCACAGGAGAATTCTATCAAACATTTAGAGAAGAGCTAATGCCTATCCTTCTAAAACTCTTTCAAAAAATGTGTAGAGGAAGAAACACTTCCAAAAACATTCTATGAGGCCAACATCCCCTTGATACCAAACCCAGACAAAGACAACACAAAAAAAGAAAACTACAGGCCAATATCACTGATGAACATAGATGAAAACATCCTCAACAAAATTTTAGCAAACAGAATTCAGCAACACATCAAAAAGCTTATACACCATTATCAAGTTGGATTTATTCCAGGGATGCAAAGATCCTTCAATATATGCAAATCAATCAATGTGATATACCATGTTAACAAATTGAAAGATAAAAACCATATGAATATCTCAATAGGTGCAGGAAAAGCCTTTGACAAAATTCAGCACCCATTTATGATTAAAACTCTTGAAGAAATGGACATAGAAGGAACCTACCTCAACATAGTAAAGGCCATATATGATAAGCCTACAGCAAACATTATTCTCAATAGTGAAAAAATGAAAGCGTTCCCCCTAATATCGAGAACAAGACAAGGGTGTCCACTTTCCCACTATTATTCAAGAGTTTTGGAAGTTCTAGACAGCAATTAGAAAAGAAAAAGAAATAAAAGGAATCCAGATATGAAAAGAAGTAAAGCTCTCACTCCTCACTCAGTGAGGAGTAAAGCTCTCACTGGCATGAAATGATACATAGAAAACACTAAAAATAGTATCAGAAAATCACTAGAGCTAATCAGTGAATTTAGCAAAGTTGCCAGGATACAAAATCAATACACAGAAATCACTTGCATTTCTATATACAAACAATGAAAAATCAGGAAGAGAAATTAAAGAACCAATCCCATTCACCATTGCAACAAAAAGAATTAAATTCCTAGGAATAAACTTACCAGGGAGACAAAAGAACTGTACACAGAAAATTATAAGACACTAATGAAAGAAATCAAAGATGACACAAACAGATGGAGAGATATTCCATGTTCCTGGTAAGGAACAATCAATACTGTGAAAATGACTACACTACCAAATGCAGTCTACAGATTCAATGTGATCCATATCAACTTACCACTGGCATTTTTCACAGAACTAGAACAAAACATTTCACAATACATATGGAAAGACAAAAGACCCCGAATAGCCAAAGCATCCTTGAGAAAGAAGAATGGAGCTGGAGAAATCAGCCTTCTGACTTCAGACTATACTACAAAGCTACAGTCATCAAGACAGTATGGTACTGGCACAGAAACAGAAACATAGACCAATGGAACAAGATAGAAAACCCAGAAATAAACCCATGCACCTATGGGTAACTTAATTTTGACAAAGGAAGCAAGAATATAAAATGGGGCAAAGACAGCCTCTTCAATAAATGCTGGGAAAACTGCAGTTACATGTAAAAGAATGAAATTAGAACACTTCCTAACACCATGCACAAAGATAAACTCAAAATGGATTAAAGACCTAAATGTAAGAACAGAAACTGTAAAGCTCTTAGAGGAAAACATATGCAGAACACTCAATGATATAAATCAAAGCAAGATCCTCTATGACCCACCTCCTAGAGTAATGGAAATAAAAGCAAAAGTAAACAAGTGGGACCTGATTAAACTTAAAAGCTTTTGCACAGCAAAGAAAACTATAAGCAAGGTGAAAAGACAACCCTCAGAATGGGAGAAAATAATAGCAAATGAAACAATTGACAAAGGATTAATTTCCAAAATATATAAGCAGTTCATACAACTCAATACCAGAAAAATAAACAACCCAATCAGAAAGTGGGAAAAAGACCTAAACAGACATTTCTCCAAAGAAGACATACAGATGGCTAACAAACACATGAAAAACATCACTCATTAGAGAAATGCAAGTCAAAACTACAATGAGATATCACCTCACACCAGTCAGAAAGGCCATCATCAAAAACTCTACAAACAACCAATGCTGGAGAGGGTGTGGAGAAAAGGGAATGCTCTTGTAGTTGGTGGGAATATAAATTGATATAGCCACTACGGAAGATGGTATGGAGATTACTTTAAAAACTAGGAATAAAACCACCATATGACCCAGCAATCCCACACCAAGGCATATACCCTGAGGAAACCAAAACTGAAAAAGACACATGTATCCATTGTTCACTGTCGCACTATTTACAAAAGCTAGAACATGGAAGCAGCCTAGATGTCCATCAACAGATGAATGGATAAAGAAGTTGTGGTACATATACACAATGGAATATTACTCAGCCACAAAAAGGAACACATCTGAGTCAGTTCTGATGAGGTGGATGAACCTAGAACCTATAATATAAGGTGAAGTGAGTCAGAAAGAGAAAGATAAATATCATATTCTAATGCACATATATAGAATTTAGAAAAATGGTAGTGAAGTATTTATTTACAGGGCAGCAATGGGGAAACAGACATGGAGAATACACTTATGGACATGGGGAGAGGGGAGGAGAGGGGTGAGATATATGGAAAGAGTAACATGGAAACTTACATTATCATGTGTAAAATAGATAGCCAAAGGGAATTTGCTGTGTGGCTCAGGAAACTCAAACAGGGGCTCTGTGTCAACCTAGGGGGTGGGATGGGGAGGGAGATGGGAGGGAGATTCAACAGGGAGAGGACGTATGTATACCTATGGCTGATTCATGTTGAGGTTTGACAGAAAACAACAAAATTCTGTAAAGCAATTGTCCCTCAATAAAAAAATATATTAAAAGGAAAAAAATTCCAATAGACTTGAATTAAGTATATTATCAGAAACTCTGTTTGGAATTCTTGACTATATCTAATGTGGTACTATATTACTTTCACTGATTTAAATGGACATCATTTTACCTGTGGTCTGACCATCTGTTACTACAAAGTTTATCAGAGAACTCTTCGTGGAAAATAAATTGTCAATATTTTAATGTCATTTTTAAATAATGTTCACCAAAATATTTTGAAAAGTATTATCAATGAGCCATTTTTTTCCCATGATTTGGCTATTTACACTGACTAAAAGTGAAAGCTGATTAACACTTTTTTCAGTTGTTTGACATTATACAAACTAGAAACACAGACTTTAAAAAATAATATAATAATTGTGAAAAGATTGTTAGATGTTTAGTCCTATTCAACTCTTTGTGAACTCATGGAGTGTAAGCCCAATAAGCTCCCCTCCATGGAATTCTCCAAGCAAGAATACTGGAGTGGGTAGCCATTCCCTTCCCCAAGGGATCTTCGAGACCCGGATTCAAGCCCAAATCTTCCGAATTGCAGTTAGATTCTTTACCATCTGAGCCAGAAGAGGAGCCCCAATAATAATTGTAGACATTTGTAATCTTGTATTTTAATATGGCTTCTGATATTTGGAAAATCTCCAATTAATGAAAATGACAGATGTTTCAAACATGCCTTTATAGTTTAGTTGTAGGAAGGATTTCTTGAAAGTCTAAAGTTATTGTTAACTGTTCTGCAAATGACAATTATATAATTTTTAAACAGTTCATGTTGCTACTCTGAGCCTGTGTTTTGATCGGACTATTATGGCTAATATAATTATTATGTTTTTGAAAAGAGTCAAATGAACCCGTATATTGCATTGAAAATGAAGTGCAATTTATCATGCATGCATGTGTGCTCAGTTGTGTAAAAGTCTTTGCAACCCCGTTTACTGTAGCCCACCAAGCTCCTCTGTCCATGGGATTTTCCAGGTAAGAATGTTGGAGTGGGTTGCCATTTCTGCCTCCAGGGGATCTTCCCAACCCAGGGATCAAACCTGTGTCTCTTGTGCCTCCTGCATTGGCAAGGAGATTCTTTACTAGTGCCACCTAGGAAGCCCCCAGTTATAAAATAGGGTATAATCTTAATAACCTTGTAAGTTTTACTGTTATATTTGTAAATTGCACTATCACAGAAATCTCAGTCATATGATATAATTTTCCTAGAAATGATGCAAACCAAAGTGAGTTTAAAGTCCAGGTAAAATCCATGTTATTGAAACTGAAGAATCAACTTAATATTGTAGATAATAGCCTTAGAGGTTGTGCTTGTATGTGTAAAAAAAAATACAACAATTGTAAGAACATTTTAAGGGTAAAGGTGTAAAAATGGGGAAAACTTTTTATTTACAGGTTACCTAGAGACATTTAATACTTAAGATGGTAAACTTTTAGTCCTTTCTAATTTCAACCAAGTTTTACTGTCATACATATATTGGCACAGTAAAGTTTTAAGCCTACATGTTGAACTCTTTTAACAATTTGCTATTTCATGTATATATATGTATATATATATATGTGTGTGTGTGTATATATATATATATATATATATGTGTGTGTGTATATATATATGATTTGTAAGACAGACAACAGAGAGAAAAAAGATAAAAACTCTATGTAGAAAATAGAATTTTATGACTACATTTTACAGAATATTCCAAGAGATATCATTGGTCATTTTATTATTTTGAAAATATTACTCATTTAAACAACTAAAAAAGGTTAAAGCTTCATATAATCTTCAACACTGGAAAGGATAAATTATTGAAAAATATGTAGAACAAAAATTCCATCTCAATGCCATTGATATCACTATACTGTTGAACAAGTATGAGGTATTGAACATTGCACATAATTATACACTTAAGATTTGACATTGTAGCTAAACCATTTGTTCAAGGCCACTAAAATACTGAAAGAGGATAAAAATTATTAACAGTGCAGAGGAAAACAGAACTATAAAACCCCTTGTAACTCAAAGCTGGAAAGGGTGATTTCACTCAAAAGAATGGCACAACTACCAAGAATTTTCAGTAATTCACAACACAAAACAAGACAGCCACCTCTAATTTTTTATCTTTTCTATCAAAATGAATCCAGTGGTGATATAGTACATATTTTGAGCCTGCATGACAGTGATATTTATAATTGTTATGTTTCAGAACTTACCCCTTAAAGATTTCACATACATGTGATATGTACTAGTTAAATTTCATCACTTCAGATAGATGGGATGACTTTTAGATTTTATATTAAGCAATAGTATGTCTTATTAACAACACATAGAGTATTTAAAATTCATATATCAATTGAAGTGCTGAAAAAAATAGATATGAGTAATAGCAATTAATTGCTAAAAAGATAAATTTCAACTTTAGATGATACTTGTTCTATGGATTAGGAAATTGTTCCTTTTTACTACAAACTTATAATAAATGTATGGCTCCGGTTTCTAAAATGCCTACTTTCCTCTCCCCAGTGTTCAGTGACTATTGGAGCTAGAAAATATTTCCTTCAATGATTTGCAAGAAGATCTGGAGAAGTGGAAAAACCTCAGGAAAACATAAAGTGGTCCACAAACATTTGGCTTATATGCGATTAGTTGTATTGGCATTTCATAATGGTAAACTTAAAATATGTTCATTTTTGAGCATCTAAGCAGTGCTTGGAGAGCTGGCCTACTGGGTGAGAGTGCATTTAAAAACACTTGTGTTACATAATACACAATCGGGAAAAGACTACTCAAAACTCCCAGTTAGAACAGAGTCGTCAATGCCAAAGGACGAGCTTTGCTCAAGAAAAGAAACTTTTCATCATAATGGATGGAACAACTGGCATCAAAGATCATTAAAATCCACCTGAAGTAGGGTTGCTTGATGGGGGATTAGATTCACACAGACCCAAAGATCAATACACGGAGAGAGTGTTTCACTCTCTGGACCCACCCAACGTGAAAAAAGTGGGAAAACAAACAAGATGACAGAGAAACACTTTCTCAGCACTGATAATCATTAAGTGTGCACAACTACTTATCCATAAGGAAGTTTGCCTAAAGTGATGACAGAATCTATATTTATGAGATGAGGTTGCCACTTAGGAAAATTAGAAGAGTGTCTGTACATAAAATATTTTTTAGTTCATTTTTATATAGTAGAATAGACTATTCAGGAAATAGATGAAAAAAATCTGTAACAGGTGAGAAATTTATCAGGACATTGTCAGGAAGGATAGTACTGAGATAAATTCTTTGAAGCATTTTCAAAGTTTGCATAAGTTTATAAAAAGAGATAAATTTTCTTTGAGGTGAAGTTTTTGCACAAGTGCAGTGTACAGCATACTATATACATATTGGGCTTCCCTATGCACATATACATATGCACACAGTATCTATATGCCTTTTTAAAAACATATACACAGCTTTAACTCAAAGAAAATGAGTTAGTAACACAAATAATCATTGCAAGACAATCCAAGTGCTGAAATACATGACACCAATCAAAGGGTGATTTCACCTCTCACATTGCCCAGGACTACGACGATAACTCCCTGTTTTAGTTTTTCTTTTGTTGCAACACTGATTGTCATAGATAATCTTTGTGCTTTTGTATAATGCCCATCCCAGATGTAACACAGATTCACATACAACACTGGACATTTTAAATAAGCATGCTGGAACACAGGCAGGACCATACGACCATGCACATTTTCTGAATATGTTTTCCGTACTGACTGCGACGTCAACATGCACCACTGTCACATTTGGTCCTGTACGGCGAGGAATGTACAGCAGAAGCAGTCATGGCTAGATCCACTTGCAAGAGTTTCTTAAGAGAACACCCAGTAGAGAAACAAAACAGAATGAATAAAACAAAAAAATTTCCTAAAATTAAAAAAAAAATTTCCTCCCACATGTTAACACTGAAAATCTGGCCATATTCCTCACTCCAAAGCAGGTCTTCTCACAAAATTCTGAGTTGAACTGTTTATAAGAGACACATATTAATGTCTCAGAGCTTTTCCTAACCACTGGAAAAGCTCATCCTGATAAAGCATTTTCCAGCGTACATTGGCTTCAACAGTCTCCACAGCTCTTGAGAAAGAGGCAGCAGCTACTCCGTCATAGCTCTTCATGAAGTTCTTTAGCTGGAAACACAAATGTTAGAATGGTAAACAGACACCATAAGTTATATGGTCAGTAATACTCTAATAACTTCGTATGGGGGCAGATGGTTACTACACTTATCATGGTGATTGTTTCATAATGTATGCAAATGTCAAATATATACAGGTATATACAGTACACCTGAAAATAATACAATATTTTACTATGTTTCAATAAAAAATAAAATGTAAAAATGACAAATTCATGTCTTAAAATGAGCCCATGTCCGTCCAACACATATAAACAAGAATCTATTTGAAAAATAGTGTCACAGTCACTACACAATGTGTATTTAATATGTGGAGTGAGCTAAGTAGGTATATCTAATATGCGGAATGAGCTTAGTAATGAAATGCAATGAAACAGATTTTGTCCATTAGGTGTAATGTAATTTCTTTTGGAACTGAAAGGGAAAAAGAAAAAAGAATGACATAACAGTTTAAAGTGTAATTGCTCAGCTGTGTCGGATTCTTTGTGACCTCAGTGACTGTAGCCCACCAGGCTCCTCTGTCCATGGAATTCTCCAGGCAAGAATACTGGAGTGGGTTGCCATTCGCTTCGCCAGGGATCTTCCTCATGCAGGGACTGAACCTGGGTCTCCCGTGTTGCAGGTAGATTACCATCTGAGCCACCAGGGAAGCCTAAATAACTCCAAGTTTAGCTTCTTGTCTCATAAATACTGAATTCATCTTTCATAATGGGCTGATGAGGCAGTGGCAGAGACTAGTTCTAATAACAAAGCATATCTAATGTACTAGTAGTAGTGTTAGTCATTCAGTCATGTCCGACTCTTTACGATCCCATGGACCGTAACCTGCCAGGCTCCTCTGCTCGTGGAATTCTCCAGGCAAGAATACTGGACTGGGTTGCCATTCCCTTTTCCATGCGATCCTCCCAACCCAGGGATCGAACCCGGTCTCCTGTTGCAGGAAGATCCTTTACCTCTGAGTCACCAGGGAAGTCCCCATGTGCTCTGGGTTGGGCTTATTGACAGAGAACATTCAGCCCAGCAACCTACTTATTATTGGAAAGTTTTCTCCATCTTGTAGTCACCACACTTCATAGCGGCTACATTCTGGAATTTCTATCTCCTAATCTTTCTCAAGGGCATTCCCTCTGCTCCACCTCAGCTGCCCCAGTCCTGTTTAGAAACCCATCAGCTCTGTCAGGGGAAGCGCCAGCACTGTCAGAGATGAATACAGTGGGCTATCTGTTACCTGATGTCTGCAACCCCTTCCTTATTCTTTCTGGTCTATTTTGTCAATATACATAATTGGAGTGGACTGCCGTTCCCTTCTCCAGGGGATCCTCCCAACCCAAGGATTGAATCTGGTCTCCTGCATTGCAGGCAGATTCTTCACGGTCTGAGCCACCAGGTAAGCCTGGTGACTATGTGTTATCTAATGTACTAAGCAGCCTTAATGTTGAATACACGCATTAAAGTTAACTTTTTGTCCACAGGGAGAAAATCATTCATCTTCTCTAAATAAGTAGTATGAGTGTTTGACACTATCTTTGCTGGCAAAAGTATACCAAAATTATTGAGTAACGGAAAAAAAAAATAATGATGCTATGAGTACTGGATGATTAATGACACTGGATCACCTGAGTAACTAGTTTTAGAAAGAATGAAGAAGGAATGTTGATTCATTTAGCTAGAGAATTTGAGCTTTAATTAGAATGCTAAAATTTTAAAATGATTTGTCATAATTTTATGGGTATAAGATTTTCTCTAGAGAGTACACACACTTTAGGGATGCACAGGGATTTTATTTCAAGATTAGATACTAGTAGTTTTTCTCTCTGTTTCATATGTCTTAATAAAGTGGCAACCACCAGTGAATGCAAGGTTAACAGACAAATGTGAAAAATCAACTTGTAACACAGAAGCGTTTACATTGTATAATTAGGATAAGGTGAGATTCATCACATGATGGGTGCCACATGGAGAATATACCAGGAGAGAAATGCCATCAAGATTGACTCGGGGATAGAAGGATGTGTCTGTGTGTGTGTGTGTGGGGGGGTCATTTAAAATGGAGTTATTAATAATTATACCTTTCTGAATTAATCTAGAAATTGGTTCAGGGGTAGCTTGGTTTGTTTATGACAATGATTATATGATACATTTTTTTTTCAAAGTTTATCCTCTACTTTCCTATAAAGCCAGGTACCTTGCAGCATCAGAAATGAATTATCATATCTCAGAGCTATATTCTCTGTAAGACTTGAAAATCACTATCTTTTAATAACAAACATGAAAAATATTCAATGTGTAACAAAGATTTATTGTTGCTGTCCTTAAAACTTATCTGACATCTGACACATACAAAAGAAAGAGGATGAAGGGAAAGGACTGAAATTGATTGATACCTTCAATATATACCTGTGACATGTACACATAGATAAAAAGAAGTCTAATGACAGCATTTGAATCATATTTTTAAACTTAACTAATTTATCTAATAATTCATTTGAATTTATATATTTACGTTCAGATTCATTCAGTCCATATTCCTAAAGCAACAAATAGTACATTTTGATGTATGCTTTGAATTTTGTGTTTTAATTTATTACAAAATATGCACATTACAGTGTATTTTATATCTGTTCATTATGGTGGCTTTATTTACATAATATGTCAATCAGGAAAAAAATTACATCTACTTCTTTAAACTATGTTCCACATTATTACATATTTTCCTAGGCAGTCAATGAATACTCCAGATAGTAATAAATGACTTTTGGCAACTCTGACTCTGGGGAGTAAGCTCTTGGCCTTTTGATAAAATAGTAAGCCAGCCTGAATACATGAAGGAAAACTCTTGTCTATCTCAAAGGCAAACTGTGGGGTTGACTATGAATGTGTTATTGACATAAACACAGTAGGTCAGATTATCCTGCAAGACAATTCTTAGTAGAAAATGTAACTGGAGTGTCTCTAGAGATTCATTTCTTAAATCACTATTTAGGTGCTCTAAATACTTCCTTTGTGAGCTCGGAGAGCATGATGTGACTGATATGTAGATTAGCTGATTCATCAGAACACAGATGGCCCCTTTGCATAGTTGGCATAAACTGATCTCATGCCTCACACTCCTCCCCACCTCTTCTGGTGAACATGTGGTCAAAGCAGCCACGTGACAGGTCCTCAGGCGGGATCATAGCACCTTCCAGACCCTGCCTCACTGTCAAGGGCATGGGGTAGATGCAAGGCATTTGGCATTCCATTTTGCTTATTTTGGCAGTTCTTCAGTAGATGTTCTGCTGCTATTAGTTTTTATCATTGCACTTTCTAAATATTTATGCCATCGTATACTTTTATTTGAAAATGTTCCAAGTTTAGACATTTCTATAAAACAACATTTAGTAAGATGTCAGGGTTGTTTGTGTTTCCTGTTCTTCTTTGCATAAAACTTCTAGACTTGTTTGTTAATTTGTCTATTTAAAAACATTTCAGTATTTGAAAAAATTCTTAACTTAGGGTACACCAGACCCTAAAACTCACAAAATAATTTGTAATGTGCAACACATAATATACTCTTAGTAACTAACTGAGTCGAATTAGCTATTGCCTGTTTATGAGGTTTATATTTTCAACATTAAAACTGTAAAGGGGATGCCCATGATACACAGGAGCTGTGTTCTTTCACAACAATGTTGTGTATAAGGCAAAACAAACAGACAAACAAAAAACAAAGAGTGCTGGAGAGGATGGCTGAATGAACATCAGTATGAAAAACGGCAAGGGCCTCTGAGAGTCGATGAGGTTGTACTTCCGTTAGTTTAAAATTAAGGAAATGATGTACTGTTTCATGGGGAAACAGTGTTCAAATTGCTAAAGCCATGAAATTAAAAAGAAATGGCCAGCTTCAGGTTCTAGAATGGCATTTTGGGGAAGGACCACAGAACAGTGTAAGTGTCTTATTTATGAAAGGTGGTTATCAGCAATACAAATTATCGCCCCTGCCACCCAACAGCAGGGGTCTTACAGTCAATGATTAGATAATAAAAGTGTGGAAAAGCCTCAGGCTGCAGTTGGTAAACTAGAAAGTCAGTGCAAGTAGCTGTGTCCCGAAGGGAGTCACCTCTCAGGCCTGGAGAGCTTGTGCTGTGAAGTTAGCTGCTTTGCAGATAACGGAATAAAAGCCACAGTTGAGTTTCAGTTTCCAGATGACACATTTTATTACAGGGGTGTCTTGGAACATTTCACAAGGCAATTAAATCAAGTGTAAAAAATTAAATATGTAAGTGAAATATGGAAAGCAAAATGGCCATCATATGATAAAATTAATTTAAATGTCCATTTAAAACATGCTTTTCCATGGGTTGGGGTTATCACCAAAGCAAGAGGAAATGAAAGTGTCTGAGAACAGAAGAGGGAGGGAGAACAGGAGAGACACAAGGGAAGAGGAAGCCAGGGGAGGAAAGGGAGCCAAAATGAAGACGGGAGGAGGGAGGAGAGGAGAGATTTTTCACTTCTGTGTTCAATGGCTGCACAAGTTGTCACTAACTGGGTCTTTCATTCCCAGATTATTGAATGCAAAATCAAAGAATTAAAACTACTTCATTTAAATACACAAAGCCATTAGCTTGACTGTTCTTTCTTTCTGCTTCCTTTGGACATGAAAGAATTTCTTCTCTTTTAGGTTCCTAATAAAAAATATAGCAAAACACGTACTGGGGCTTTCAAATCCAAATCTTTCAGGGCTGGGAACACACAAAGCAGGGATAAAAATAGAATTTCAAGTTATTACAATCAGAGACTTAGCTTAGCTCATGGTGTGAAAGAATCCAAGTTGGTGCAGGGAAGATGATCATACAAAATTGGGCAATATTAGGAGATATTAAGGATGGAGGAAGGCTGATGCTTCTGGGGGAACCTTGCTCAATGGGATTAGCCTGAGTCATAGCATCAGGCTTTCTGTCAGTGAAAACTAAAGAAACCCTGATTCTCAATTGTACACCTCAGCTATATTTTATAATTATACGGTGAGGAGAGGCTAAAAAGCGATAAATGTTTGAAGTCCAATTCATTTTAATCAGTGAAATATTTTACTCCTTCCTCCTACCTAGTTACCCACCTCCAATCTCACATCCCTTTCTATTAGAGATGTGAATTAATGGTCACAAAGCCAGCTGGTTTAAATTCCAGAGATGTAAACCAGAGAAAAAAGAAAATGTTAGATATTCTGTAAACTGGACTTTAGTCCTTAAAAAAAATAAGTTCAGTTTCATTAATGAGATTCACTTGTGACAGTATTTGGCATAATTTTAAACAAACTATTAATATATGTTGTCAGATATAGTTACTTCCAAACATATGAATTTATTCCATTTAACAAAACAGATAGCAGGAAGCATTATTATCTTATCCAATTATCATTCTTTGTATAGACCTGGCCATAAAGCAATGAGACTCAAGGTCTGTACCTCAACAGCAATCTTAGTCCTGCAGATCCGAATGCTGAGTCTTTGTGACAGGATAGTTTTAATGTTCCAAGGATCCTAACCCAGGCTCACAGAGTCAAATGTGGAGCAGCTGATTGGGAAGATTTCTAGAATATATTTGGAGCCTCCTATTTTGAGAATCACTGGGGCTTCCCCAGTGGACAGTGGAAAAGAATCTGCCTGCAATTCAGGAGACCCAGTTTTGATCCTTGCAGGGAAGATCCCCTGGAGAAGGAAATGGCAACCCACTCCAGTATGCTTGCCTGGGAAATCCCATGGACACAGGATCCTGGTGGGTTATAGTCCATGGGTCGCAAAGAGTCGATCATGACTTAGTGACTATACAACAACAAACAACATTTTGAGAATCATTACATTCAAGCACCTTTCACAGGCTTAATATTTAATGTTTAATATGTTAGAAACATTTTTGCAAATAATGACTGAAGTAAAGTCTTCAGCATGAATGTGTGTATGTGTGCGTGTGTGTGTGTGTGTGTGTGTGTGTGTGTGTGTGTGTACTTTAAAGGAATGAGTATGAATTTATTGGAAAGAAATGGTTGAAGTCTATCTATAATTTCATAAGTTTACAAAAGAAAAATATTACACTCATCTTAAAATATTTACCTCTTTCAGTTCACCTTCAGTATTAAGAAATTCTGTAACACCACTGATAAGTTTGGAATTCATAAATAATGCTTCTCCATACCTTGAAAGATTAAAAAAAAGTCAATGTTAAAACAGGCAATAATTTAGGAAATACTACTACATAGATATTTTAGAATCCTTCTCATGAGCTCCATTCCATCTCTTAATGCTATTCAAGGCCATTTCCCTAGGGAGTGGAGAGGTGCAAAGAGCTGTGGCTATGGGATGTCATCAAGTGCATCCTGATTTGGCTCACAGTGTTTCAAAGAGATCTACATTATAATAAATTTTTAAAAAGGGAGTCCTATGATATTATAATTAGGAATTACTATTATATTTACAATATGAGGCCTGAAGAAAAGGTATTTTAAAACTTTTAATTTTAAAGCAAACTGGGTCACTGTAAATAAGAAGGATTCCACCAAAGAAGGATTCCACGACTGCAGAACCAACTTTTGGAATTATCCATAATTCACAGAGATCCTTTGGTCTAGTCAATCAAAACTGATGTTGGAATTATTTTCTATTTCATTCCTAGAAACTAAGCCAAATTTCTTTAAAATGCTCCCAAAAGATTAGCAATTTTTCATATGAGCATTAAAATAAAACACTGAATTTTTCCTTTGAATTTTACAATCTTTGTACCACAAGCCTAATTATTTGACTTGCGACCTAAGGTAAGAATACTACGTATCAGTAAGTTGAAAAGATTTCTCCTTTTACTAATTTGTGCCTACTGTGCTAAGGGTACCTATCACAGGATATCATACTCTTTGAAAAAAAAAAAAACAAAACAGTACACTAGGCTAAACTGGAGGCAGGATCAAGATGGATGAGTAGAAAGACCCTGAGTTCATCTTCTCCTATGAACATGCCCAAAATACAACTACATAAAGAACCTAAGAATGACTTACTGTCTATTCATTTATGATTAAAAAAAAAACCCTAAACAAATTAGTGAGAATGCACATAAACATAATAAAGGTCATATATGGCAAGCCCACATTTAATATCATATTGAACGGTGACAAATCAAAGTATTTCCTCTAAGATTGGGAACAAGACAAGAATGACCATTCTCACAACTTTTATTCAACATAGTGTTGGAAGTTCTGGCCAGAGCAAACAGATAAGAAGCATAAATAAAAGGAATCCAAACTGGAAAGGCAGAAGTAAAAGTTTCACTGCTTGCAGATGACATTATACTATATGGAAAACCCTAAAAACTACACACACACACAAAATTATTAGACTACATGAATTCAGTAAAATAGAAGGATACAAAATTAATAACAGAAATCAGTTGCATTTCTATACACTAATACTGAACTATCATAAAGACAAGTTGAAAATTTTTTAAAAAGTAAACTAAAGATAAGATTATGAATTTTTAAAAGCAGAAGTCCAGCCATCATTACAAGAGGCTTTCTAATGCTGCCCTTATCTGTGGGAATTTAAGTAATTTAGTTTCTGGAGCCTTAGTTTTATCATCTGTAAAATGAGGGGTAGGGGTGCTTATATTGGCAAATGATATCACAGACAAGGGCTTAACCTCTAAAATACATAAGCAACTCAGCAATAAAAAAGACAAAAAACCTAATTGAAAAATGTGCAGAAGATCATAATAGACATTTCTCCACCTTACGCTGGTCAGAATGGTCATCATTAAAAAGTCTACAAATAACAAATACTAGAGAGTGTGTTAGTTGCTCATTTGTGCCCGACTCTTTGCGACCCAAAGGACTGTACCGGCCAGGCTCCTCTGTCCACGGAATTCTCTAGGTAAGAATTCTGGAGTGGGTAGCCGTTTCCTCCACCAAGGGATCTTCTCGACCCAGGGATCAAACCCAGGTCTCCCACATTGCAGGCAGATTCTTTACCATCTGAGCCAGCAGGGAAGCTTCCCAGGTGGCACCAGTGGTAAAAAGAAACCCTCACCTCCCCAGTGTAGGAGACATAAGAGATGCAGGTTCAATCCCTGGGTCGGAAAGATCTGGAGAAGGGCATGGTAACCCACTCCAGTATTCTTGCCTGGAGAATCCCATGGTTAGAGGAGTCTAGCAGGTTATGGTCCATAGGGTTGCAAAGAATTGGACATGACTAAAGTGACTTAGCATGCACCTATGCAGAGAAGGTATGGAGAAAAGGGAATCCTGCTACACTATTTGTGGGAATTGTTATAGTCACTATGGAAAACAGTATGGAGGTTACTCAGAAAACTAAAAAGAGAATTACCATATGACCCAGCAATCCCATTCCTGGTAATATACCAACCCAAAAAATTATAATTCAAAAAGATATCTGTACCCTTATTTCAATAGCAGCAGTATTCACAAGAGCCAAAACATGGAAACAACCTACATGTCCTTTGACAGATAAATGGATAAAGATGTACATGTATACAGTGGAATACTACCTGGCCTAAAGAGGGAGGCTAAACCATATGACCATCATAAATTGCTATAATTCTAACATTGAATTGGGAAACGATTCAGTTCTAACATTGAATCCATGGGAAAAGTTGGCTAAATAAAATAAAATAGGCATTCAATAATAAAATAAGTATTCATTAGTAATCAATATGTGGTTACAAAAATAGCCAACTGTACAGGAAAGGGGACAATTCCTCTTCAAAGAGTCTTTTGCTTATACCTGCAGTCATGTGAAAAAAAAACAAAACAGTCAGTCCTTTCCTTGATGGTTATATACTATGCAGTACTGTAAACAGATCACTCCCAGTTATTATGGTTAAACGAGATGAAAATAAAATCATATACTGTTCAGAGTTCTCTTTAGCTGTGGGGTCTCCAGAAAGGCTTCCAGGAGATGATGACAGATGGATTGAATATGGAGTAATTTCAAATATCAAGGAAGAAAGCAATTTTAGGCAGAGAACCAACATACACAAAGGCAAGGAGGTGTGAAACAACATGATGTGTGCCAACAATGACACGCATTTGGTCCTGAGGGTATAAACTGTGAGACTGAGGATAGCAGAGTAAGAGGTAGAAGGGTTAGTAAGACAGGAGTTTAGATATTCAACATGGCACAGAGTACTGAATGTTTTACAGCAGGAAATGTCATTTTTGCTTTTCAGAGAGATTCTTGGGACAAAGGGCAGTGGTAGGTGTGTGTGTGTGTCCACACATGCATACATGTGTGCATATGTGTGGCAGCATATGTAAGTAGAGACAGGAGACAGTCATTAATAGTACTAACAAGGGATAAGAATCTTCACTAAGGCAGTGGTAGTAGGAAAGAGAGGAAGAATTCAAGAAACATTTAGGAATTGTTAAACTGATAGGACCTCAAGCCTAAATGTTACTTTTTACATATGTCAAAGAAAAAGCAGAACTATATGTAGATTTTCAGGTGCCCAGCTTGAACAATTGGTGGATGGCCATATATTTACTGACAGAATGAAGACGTAGAAAATGATGGTTTAGCTTTGCAGGTACACCTCAGTAGGGGATCTCAACAAAAAACCATCTCTCATAGAGTGAAGCTTAGGTGAAATATCTGAGCTAGAGGTGTAGATTTGGGAGTGATTCAAACTGTGAGAGTAGATGGCAACTCCAACCAGGGAGAACCTGCAGGGCAAGAAGTAAGGAGAACCTTGGACTGTTCCTTCATGAACTCTGAGGCTCCAAGATTGACAAGGGAGTGGAAGATGAAGAAGACAATCCTATTTGTCACGATAAACACCGCTCTATCTGTAGGAATGCTGAAACTTCACCTTTCTACTTTTTTAAAAAATTAACTTGAGTTTGACAGCAGTCTTAGGTTTACAGAAAAACTGAGCAGAAAGTTGAGTGCCCAAGTGCTTCTTCCTCCCTCTTCAGAGTTGTAGCTAATATTGATGTCTAGTTAATTAAACAAAGAGGTCATTAGACTGAGGTGTTCTAATGTTATCTCTATCTTTCTACCTTTTGGTTAGAGATGATGCACTTTCAGTGAAACAAAACAGACATATCAGGAACCGAATATTTTAGATAAGGACTATAAACTATATAGGAATTATACTGAACTCTGATTTACAAAACCACTCCCTAAAGAGACTCTGTATTGGTAGATATTTGTCACTCTTTAAAGTCAAATGCTTGTACATATATATTCATTCCATCTTGTGTCTGACTATTCCTTATACTATGCATGACAGCAAAGCAAGGGTAAATCATTCTAATTTCTGAGCTGAAAATACAAGAAACAAAAACAATGTGCCATCTAGGAATATTAGTGCTTTCTAACAATGAAATATCTACAGATAGAGATACATTTTATTATTAAAAATACATTCAAACTGAACTCATTATACAAGGTCAACCAATAACAGTGTACTTTTAAAAAATAAAGTTTATATGCCAGCTTTTAAGAGATAGAACAGTGGGTATGCTAAATGTCTGGGAACATTTAAGTTTGAGAACATGCAGCATTTACATGCTCTATAATAAATTTAATTTTAAAATACCATAGAGATTATCAGGGTAGTACATTAACATTTATTGTAATATATTTAAATACATAATGAAATATTTTCTAAAACTGAGGCTGAAGAATTCTCAATGTGAAGCAAGACGGCTCATGAATAAATTCTACTGCATCTAGAATTATACAGTGACTCAAACATCCCTCCTGTATATCATGACTTTACTTCAGATGTTTCATGATATTTATATTTTTTAAATATTTACACAATTCTATAGAAGCAATTAAAGTTTTCTTGTTCTGTGTGTGTGTGTGTGTTAGTCACTCAGTCATGTCCAAGTTTCTGTGACCCCATGGACTGCAGCCCAACAGGCTCCTCTGTTCATGGAATTCTCCAGGCAAGAATACTGGAGTGGGTTGTCATTTCCTTCTCCAATGTGAATTTTAGTAGAGTAGTTTAGTCGCTAAGTTGTGTCCAACTCTTTGCAACCCCACAGACTGTAGCCCACTATGTTCCTTTGTCCATGGGATTCTCCAGGCAAGAATACCGGAGTGGGTTGCCATTTCCTTCTCCATTTCTTGTTCTAATACCATTCTATGATCCATAAATCATTTTTTCTACAACACACTCAGGATATAGGATTTTAATGATACAATTTCTTCAACCTAAGACAGTTTGATAGATTTTCCAGGAAAGCTGCAATGCTAAACTTTTCACTCTGCACATTTCCATACATAATTATGGTTATCAATCTTAATAAATGAATAATGTTATAGAACAGTTAAATTAATTCTGAGCTTCACAGGAGTGGCTGACTACTTCAAAATCTAATTCTATTTTCTGGATCTTGCTTCTACCACAAAAAGTTGAGTCTTTATCTCTCAGATATCACCTTTGATTTACTCACTCCAGTAAGAATGATTGAACTCTTATTTTTACCTGGTATTTAATATCTTCCATTTATCTCTAAAAAACTTCCAGGCAAGGTCTCGGCCATGTGGATTTCGAGCTACATGGATTATCACATCAATTGCATCTTGATCCAGAACCACCTCAGAATTCAGTGATAGATTTAGAAGCCTTTAAGGATAGAATTGTGGGGAAATTTTTAGTTTAATAACAAACTTTTCTTTACTTATCAGAATTATATGATTTAAGTTATCACAATCTTCAAAGAATAGTCAGTGTAAACTTTACTAATAAAAATTTATCAATAGAACAATTTTGTGTTGATAAAAGGAAGAACAAGCTCATAATATTTTAATTGATGTATTAACCAATGTCTGAAAAATATCTTGTAAGTGGTTAAATTATTATTCTGATTTAATGATGAAAATTTGCTTTAAAAAGTCTTTTTAATAAATACTTCATTTTTATAATTACATACATATAATAGCATAAAACAGAAACAAACCTTTCAAATCAACATTTTTATAATTACATACATATAATAGCATAAAACAGTTAGAAACAAACCTTTCAAATCAACAAGCTTTCATCATATTAATATGGCAATTTTCTTTAGCTCTAGAAAGATCTATTTTAGAGTAACTAGCATATATTTAAGGAAATAAAAACAAGTTCAGTACAATTTGATTAACAGAGAATACTCTCATTAAACAAATTTAAACATTTAATTGACTCACCTATTTAATAAATTCCTGTCATCACTGCAAGTTAAGGCTTCCAATAATATTTTCTTTTCAGAAATGGCCGTGGTAGAGTGGAATTTCATCCATATGAATTCCCAGACATCCTCATCCAGTAGTGAAACTCCTGTACAGTAGACGATGTCTCTAACATTTAGTGGTATTCTAAAGAAGCAACCCATGGTGGTTTCCCATTAATTAAGTGCCTCATGACATTGAAAATAAAGACAAATGCTGCCTTACCACAGTCAGTTTTTTAAAAGATGGTTTTGTTAATTAGATTTACCTGAAAGACAATACCATATACTAACAATACTCAAACTATTCACAACTGAATGAATAAAATAATGTATTTTATTTAACGATAGTCTTGAATGCAATTTTTCCACTTTTGAATTTATATGGACAAAAATCAGAACATAAAGGGTTTTTTTAAAACTTTTTATTTTATAGGAGTCAGAACATAAAGGTTTAAAGAAATACAAACAAGGCGTCTTATATTTCAACCAACATAAATAGATTTATGCTGTCAGAATTATTAGACCCAAGAATGATAAGAAAGTACTGGATGAAGATGAAACAAATACCTCCTAAATTCTGAGACATTATTTTTCTAAAATTATTATTCTCAAATACCTCTCCAAATTTGGGAAGCTAGATCACTAACACAGGTAATAAATAAAAAACATAAGTAGCAAAATTTGAGAATGTAAAAAGCTCTTTTTCCTATGTTTATAAAAGTGACTATAAACATAAACTAAATTTTGATTTTGACTTCAAAGTAAATGTTATGGAGGGAAACTCTTAGTCAATTTAATTAATCTTGGTTATTTATAAACTATAAATTCTCATGTGTACTTTGCCATGGCAATTATTCTTTTACTCAATATTATTCTTTCAAATTTTTATATATTTCCCATATTTTAAAAAACTCATATGTCTGAAAGAATACTCCAATACATTAAAAAGTTAAAAATGCATTTCTCTTTATATAATAGTAATTTATTATTAAAATTTCTCATTTATAATTTGAATGTGACTAATAATAAGAAATGTTTTCTCTGTATAACAAGATGAAAATCTCTTTTAAATATTTAGGACCTTGATGGTCAAAACACTGCTTTGGTTAAAGGAGCATTAGAAAACAGGAGGAAGCATCTGCATGACTACCAATAAGATGATCATCACTTTGCCGGAAAAGGACCATCTAGTCAAAACTATGGTTTTTCTAGTAGCCATGTACGGGTGTGAGAGTTGGACCATAAAGATAGGCCAAAGAATGAATGTTTTCAAACTATGATGCTGAAGACTTTTAAGAGTCCCTTGGACAGCAAGGAGATCAAACCAATCAATCTTAAAGGAAATCAACCCTGAGTATTCATTGGAAGGACTGATGCTGAAGCTGAAGCACCAATCCTTTTGCCACCGGATTTACTGGGAAAGACCCAGATGATGGGAAAGACTGAGGGAAGGAGGAGATGGGGACGATAGAGGAGATCTTTGCATGGTATCACTGACTGGACATGAGTCTGAATAAACTCCGGGAGATGGTGAAGGACAGGGAAGCCATCCATGCTGCAGTCCATGGGGTAGCAAAGAGTCAGACATGAGTTAGTGACTGAAAACAACAAAGGTGATCTTCATATTCTTTTTTGTTAAGCAGCTAAGTAGGCTATAATCAAGATATTAAAGATTGTGTATCAGGATACCAAATGTGTAGAGTTGTTAGTACTATCATACAAAACTCAGTTTCCAGAAACGGCTAAAACTACATTACTCTGTCTCTTCCTACCAATAACTAAATTGTTTGGAGAAAAGTTACTTTAGTCTTACTGACCGAAGCTTTTCTTTCTTTGTAGTATTTGAAGGCAAGCATTTTATTTGTTTGATTTGTTTGCTTTTGAAGAAACAAAAGAAGTATAGATATCAGAAGAAGCCAGTAAAGAGTTTCACACCTCTCTCAACCCTGGAATCCCTTGAAGAAAGTCCTCAGAGTAGTGTTCCTAAAGGTGGTGAAACCTTATTACCCCTGCTCTGTTCATGCCCAGCCTGGGCTTCCCTGGTGGCTGAGTGGGTAATGAATCCACCTTCATTGCAAGAGACCTGGGTTTGATCCCTGGGTCAGGAAGATCTCCTGGAGAAGGGAATAGTTACCCACTCCAGAATTCTTGCCTGGAGAATCCCATGGACAGAGCAGCTTGGCAGGCTATAGTCCAAGGGGTCACAAAGAGTTGGTAACAACTGAGTGTATAAAACTTTTTCATTTGCACACAGCACATCTGAAAACACTAAGGAAAACATTACTATTACATTTTGAAGAGTGTGTCAGTCCTGGTAGATGCAAAAATGCATCCATCTTTACTAACTGCCCTAAGAAAGTAAAAAAAAATCTAGTCTTATGTTAAATCATCAACTAGAAAAGTGGATGAATCTTTTCCTCCAAATACTACAGGCTCTAGAGCATAATACTGTATTACTGTCATGATTTTGGCCAAGAGATTGCTATAAAAATTTGCCAGAATTAACAATAAAATGTCTACTTAAATCATCAACTCAAGGATTGATATATATTAGGTCTAATATTAGACCTAACAGTGAAGAGCTTATTTTCTAAAATTCTTAAGCAATTAATATACCAAAAAGTTCAAGGATAGAGACCACTGAATGAGGTTTGTTACTGCTTAGGAAACCAGTCTTCAATATCAAACAGAAAGACATACAGAAATATAAAAAAGGCAAAAAAAAAAAGAAAGAAAAAAAGTAGACATTAAACTATGTTCCTTAGAAATAATTTGTGTCATGTACTATAGTCCTTAGCAACAGTCCATAGTTTTGCAATTCAGTGGTTACTCCTGGCTGATGTTGAACAGTGTAAGATGCATACACACATGAATAAATAGACTGGTTGGTACAAAGTCCTAAACAGTGGCTTTAAGAGGTATCAGAGATAGAAAATAAGACTTTCATGCAATACTGCATTCCAAGTTACCTATCTTATTTTATCTGGTCTATACAATAATATCCTGATATTTGTATTACAATAAACTTCATTTTGCAGGAGAGGAAACTTTTCTGAGAATATTTTGCAGTGTAACAACAATTCTGAGAGAGAATATTTTGCAGTGTAACAATAAAGTAAGTTGAAAACCAAGATGACTTATACATGAAAATCTTTCCTATTTCTAGCAGCTTAGAGATGGCTAATCATGATGAAAATAAAATATACTGATTTCTGTTAGTAATAATAATCAGTCATTGTCACTGAATGCTGATATTTCTTATTCAACAAAACACTATCTTATAGAAAGTAAGAATAAAAACTTTTAAACAGAAAAAAAAATATATCGCTTAAAAGGATACAATCACCAAACCCTGGATCTAATGAGTAGGCTAGCAAAGTAATACCAGTGCAGCCAGTCTATAATTCCCTTAATGCTGAACTGGCTGAAGCTGTTACTTCTACCCTCTCTTTTTCATTATTTTCTTTAATCCACAGTTTGATCAGTCATCTTTGAGAAATATTCAACACCAGCAGAACGGTTTTCCAACAATAAGCTTCCATTCTGTTCACCAGAATCGAAGGGACACTTGTTAAAACTCAGCCTCTGGGTACTGAAAAGATATAGGCTGTGGGTGCATTTATAGAGGTGTTGTGTACCAGTATGGTCATACACAGAGCAAGGAGAAGGAATCTTGAAAGGGCACCAGGAAGGAACTGCTGGATGAAACAACACACGGATCATCCTGAAGGAATCTAACAAAAGTTGTCCTGGGCAAAGGAGGCCTTTGAAAGTAAAGATGTCCAGAATAGGGGCAAATTCTGTTGTGTTTTGTTTTTTTTTTTTCTTGATATGTAATTTATTCCTTTTACTGATTTCACACATGGGGTTTCTGTGTTGGTTTTGTGTGTTTTTTTTTTTCCATTTATTTTTATTAGTTGGAGGCTAACTTTACAATATTGTAGTGGTTTTTGCCATACATTGACATGAATCAGCCATGGATTTACATGTGTTCCCCATCCTGAACCCCCCTCCCACCTATCCCATCCCTCCGGGTCATCCCAGTGCACCAGCCCTGAGCACTTGTCTCATGCATCCAACCTGGGCTGGTGATCTGTTTCACACTTGGTAATATATATGTTTCAATGCTATTCTCTCAGATCATCCTGCCCTCGCCTTCTCCCATAGAGTCCAAAAGTCTGTTCTATACATCTGTGTCTCTTTTTCTGTCTTGCATATAGAGTCATCATTACCATCTTTCTAAATTCCATATGCATGTGTTAGTATACTGTATTGGTGTTTATCTTTCTGGCTTCCTTCGCTCTGTATAATGGGCTCCAGTTTCATGCAAATTCTGTTCTTGAAGCGGCAGCCTCAAACCAAGAGACAGATCACATAATTTGGATGTGCTCTGCAAGAACCTGCAGGTCAAGTTTCAGGTTCACGAGCAGCTGTCTCCCTATGCATAGCAAATGCATCAAATTTGATGTTGATGAAAATGAAGCCCTCATATATTTATATATATAATCTAGAGCCTGTTGATGATCTATTGAAAAATAACCCTTTGTCTCAGTTATCAGGGGCTTCCCTGATGGCTCAGGGGGTAAAGAATCTGCCTGCAATGCAGGAGACAGGGCATGCAGGTTCAACTGCTGGGTTGGGAATGTCCCCTGAAAGAGGAAATGGCAACACCCTCCAATCAATATTCTTGCCTGGAAAATCCCACAGAGAGAGGAGCCTGGCAGGCTACAGTCAATGGGGTTGCAAAAGAGTTGGATACGACTGAACAGGAGCACAAGGATGTCAGCTACAAATCCTCACACTTAGGGAAAGAAATGGCCCTATCAGCAGATACTGGGAGGTACACTTCTTTAAGATTCATAAGCCTCCTTAGAAGAGCAAGGACAGAGTGAATTAGCCAGAAAATACTGCTCTGATTTTTCCAGCATTTCTTCCCAACCCATCAGCTTCTTATCTTCTCTACCCACCTACCAGTTAAAGAATCAATATCTGGTTCATAAAATTACTTGTACTCATCACTGAAAATAAAACAAGATGGGTGAGCACTAAACTTGCCAACGGCCCTTGGTTTCCAATGATTTCCATTGTTAAAGGAACCCCCTTTCATTGCTAAATTTGTAAAGATGTTCTAATAACATTTTAGCAAAATGATTGCTCTGGGGACAGTTTAAGATCTCTTTGTATAAACCAAAGTCATTAGGAACAAATGAAAAAGCTCATTTGTTTGTAAAGCATGAGCTGAAAAACCCACAGTACCCATAGTTATGAATAGTACAAATAAGTCCTGTGAGATTCTTGATATTAGAATTACAGGGAGGGAGAACATGGAAATTGTTTATGAAAATGTGAAAATCCTCACAGTCATATCTCTTTAGCTGCTGCCTCAGAAGTAAATCTTTTAGTGGAATCTGATCATGTGGGAAGGAAAGCTGTGCTTGTTTTTCTCTGGGTCTGGTACGCATTGCATACAGGATTAGAGAACTGGACTTTGCTAGCTGACTTCCTACAAGATGAATGAGCCAAAAAAGGAAGTACTTTTATCTTTCTAAGGCACTAACACTGCAGAAATGATTACCTAATTAGTCTAACTGCACTATACTTTTTATTCTTCTCTCATTTTAAATAGCATGATGACAGAGCTCATTTGTATGTAAAAGTTCTGAAATTATACAAGTTGCATATATAATGTTGAAATAATTTTTTATATTTTGGTGATATGTTTAATCTTTTTTTTACCTTGCCAAAAGCAAATGCCTAAAAACTAAAAACTTTGAGGTAGAAGTTAAAAAATTGAGTACTGAGAAGATTAAAGGTATCCATTTTTAGGGAAAAATTTTTACAGAGTTAAATAGTAATGGTGACGTAGTGGGACTAATATTTTAAAACATAGTAAATTTGTACTTTAGTTATTAAATGCAAAGTTGTGAAGTAGACTGGTAAATTAACATAAATAAGTAGAAAATTTTCCAAAGTTTTTGCTATGGAAGTTTTCATTGCTACATTGCTTTTTTAAGGTGAAAACTCAGAACTCATCTAAAGAAAGAGGATATATGTATACTTATGGCTGATTCATGTTAAAGTTTGACAGAAAAGAACAAAATTCTGTAAAATAACTATCCTTCAATAAAAAAATAAAAAATAACAATAAAGAATCTGTTTAAGATATAAATAGCAACTAAGAATGATATCATAGATTAATATTGGATGATATGGTAAAACACTTTATCTAATATGAAATATATCATTAAAGATAAAGTATTATATACATATTAATATGATATCTCTATGCTCATCTAAAGAAAAATGATAATTTGTATGTTAGAAGAAAGACTGAAAGGATAAATAAGAGAATATTAACATTAGCTTCTGGGATTGGGGATTATAAGTCATTAGAATTTTTAAACTTACATATTTCAAATTTAATAATTTAATAACTTCCACAGTTACTTTGGAAATAAATTAGTGTATAATTACATTTATAAAGATAAAATTTTGGAATAAAATATATTTCAATATTAAAAATGCTATTACTAATATATAAAAATAATTATGATGATACAGTAACAATATTCCCAGAGGAAAATTACACTTACCTAAAGAAAAAAGATCACACTATTTTAAAATAGAATTTTGATGCTTAATCACGATATGGGTTGATTTAAGCAGGTTTTCAGTAGACCTAATTGGACTAGTAACTGCCTTTAGTACTAGGCAAGTCAAGGTCACTGCTTTGGGGCTCACTTTTTATCCTAATTGGACAGAAGCTAAAGGACACAAGTTCTCAGGTCCCTCCCTGCTCTGTTAGTGCAAGCTTCTTTTCATCAGTGGTTGTATTAACTTTGAAATGTGCATTTAATTATTTTCAAAGACAATAAAAAGGATTTTTCAAATCACTAGCCTCTTCTTTCAGTGTCACTACACACGCCATTGATATGGAGTGGGCCTATCATTTAAATCATTGTAATTAATTTGCAGTTAATCACATCATTTGAAATATCATTTGCCTATTCTAACTAAAAATTAAAAGACAGCCATGGTTGAGGCTTCTTCCACCAACACTCTATATCTTGTTCTGCCTTATACTTACAAACACTCTTACTTCTTTCAGGGCACACAGTCCTAGACTTTAAAATATCAGACTGAAAAGTCACCTGCATTATCAAAGGCTGACCCTGTCCATTTTGTTTTCTACCCTCATTTCTCATTCTATCTTGATCCCTTGGTCCCTTGGCTGATATTAAGAAAAAAATCATAGTGAGTAAAAATTAAAGCTATATAGAAGTAATGTGTGACTTTTTGCACCTACCTGTCTCATCTGAACAATGGGAATAATAATTCCTTACAGCACTGTTGCAATAATTAAATGAAATAATGTTTCATTTGATATTCATGTGATAATGGTACATATGAAGAGTTCAGTATGGACTTCAGATAAATATTGTGCATAGCCAAGTGCAGGGAACATACAAAATTGTCTATGTTCATAGAAAATAGGTGTGAACATAGAAAATAGGTAACAATAACACTCCTCCTCTTCATCATTTTTATTGCTATTATTATTAGGATGCAGCGGCAACAAATATTCCTATCATTCCCAAATGAGCACTGGACTAAAAAGAAAGCAAAAATAAAGGTTTCAGCCAACCTTTCTAAAAATGAAGGATTAACTATGAAAGTCATGAATGACATGTATCTCACGTTTAAGGCATTACAATAAAATACACTATTTTAATTCCGCCTAACTTGACTGGCATGCGTGTGTGCTAAGTCGCCTCAGTCGTGTCTGACGCTTCGCGACCCCATGGACTGCAGCCCGCCAGGCCCCTGTCCAAGGGATTCTCCAGGCAAGAATACTGGAGTGGGTTGCCATGCCCTTGTCCGGGAGATCTTCCCAACCTGGGGATCGAATCTCATTGCTGATGTCTCCTGCACGGGCAGACAGTTTCTTTACCACTAGCCTCACCTACGCTGCTGAATCCATACAAAAACTCTGGCGACCCAAGGACTATAGTTTCTTAGTATTTCTGCAAGCCCCCCGGCCGCGGGAGAACAGAGCCCCACGCGAAGGACACAGTTGTCAGGCGGCAAGTGCTGGCAGGGTACCCTTCCTGCAACAAGGGGTTGCTCTGTTTCTGAAGAGCCCCCTTACTGGTGCCCACAAGCCTGCCCATTCCCCCTAAGCACCGAGCAGAAAAAGAAATACCCTTAGGACCTCAAAAAAAGAGAGCACGGGAAACCTGGTGGACTACAGACCAACTGTATTTAAAATGTGGCCTGAAATGATGTTCAAAACCTCTTCACGTTTTCATTTTGCATATTGTAAAGCAGCATATGCTGATGTTCCTAGTTGGAAAAAAAGGACTGCTGGGAAGGGGTGAGTCACTTTAACTCAATATCTTGAATGTATCAAGAGTATATTTTAAGATAACTGCACTCTTTTTAAATGGCTTTTATAATTAAAATGAACTTTAAAAGGGACGTTCACTTTGCTTAGGCTGAAATAATAAATATGACATTATATTTTAAACCTTTAAGTTCCTATATATAAAGTAGCTACTATTTCTACTGGGTGGGAAGGGAAGGGAATGGTGAGGGTCAAGTTTCTGGGCTGTAAGACCATTTTACAAAATATAACTGCAAAAGCACAAAAACAAAAGAAGCCAAGTGGCCCAGACACAAGATGAAAAAGAAGAGGACTAGAAGGAGACACTGAATAAAAGGTAGAAAAAACACGTGCGACACATACAGAGTTGTCAAAACATTCAGAGTGATGATGACAAAGACTGGCATGACAAAAACCTGCAAAAACATAAGGTGAGATTTTAAATGCGTTCTACTGAAAATCCTAGAACACAGTTATTTAACATTTCACAACTCAGAACCCTTATGACATCTAGAGTCAATTATGCCTATAAGAACTTAAAAAAATCAAACTGGTTTATAACAAAGGTAGAAAAATTAAGATATCTATGATGACTCACTTGAAAACTGAGAAGTAGACTGTGATTTTAAATAACTCTAAAAGCATAACATAATTTAAAACTTAAGAGGTATACAGTTGTAGTAGAAGTTTTGAAATGGCTGATAAATTACCCTGTTTATAGATGCCTGTGTTAAAGAGCAGATAAATTGTTTCCTAATTGTTTCCCGGTAATTGCGTGCCTATTATGTGTGGCTTTCTAATGAATCTCTAATCTGCTCTATCCCAATCCTTGAATATTTAAGCTTCTTCTTCACCTAGTTCAGGTCAGAGCACTGTAAATCGAAGTGCCCCCTATGATATGAATTTTAAATATAGGGGGTGCTTTCTGAATCACAATGATTAGGAATAAGTGCTCTAGATTAACTTTTAAGATGGAAGATAATGACAGGAATGATACATGAGCTCCAACAGCAAAACTATAGCACTGTTCTCATTCAAATCATGATCCAGGATTGAATGTTTATGAAAACTCCACTGGATGACATCGGGCTCCACCTGGAAAACAACTCTCGTTGCTAAGGAATAGTTTATAGCAACAGTCCTTGTCTGCAATTCTTCACACAAAGGTTGAAAAGTGCACCAATTTACTGTATCCATCAAATGACTACATCTGCAAATATAAGGCCATGAACAAATGAGGTCTACCTTCATTTCTAATGCACTATCAAGGTCACTGGTTAATAAGGCTGACTGTCCAGCTTGGGAAGAATCAACTACAGCCATTTAGTTAATTTTTTAAGCATAACAAGGAAGCTGTCATGAGTAGGCAATAATTAATAAATTTTCCTCCCTTGAAAGGTCTCTAATTAAAAGATTTTATTTGGCTAAAGTAAATTTTACTATTGTGTGTGTGTGTTCATGTGTCTGTGCATTAACCAAAAAGTAACTCTGTACATTTTCATAATTTTAATTGTTAGATTCACTGTATAAGAAAATGTTGCAATTTTTAAGAAATAGAGAAATATTCTTATGCCCATTAAATCCTGGATGTTCTATGTTTCCACTGAAATATACTTAGATCCTCCCGTGAAAAGGTAGTAAAACCTGTGATAAACTTTACAGTCAAAGAATCAAGATTAATTAAAAAATAATTTGATAATTAAAATGGTTATAAAGAATCTAGTCCCATCACAAAAAGCAAAATAAAATTATTGTTTTAAAAAAAATCTGGATTCTGTAAAAACATACACTTTGAAAGAGTCAGCGCAATTGTTATGACTTTCTGAAATAACTAAAATGTATGTGTGCACATATACCTGTAACTGGCAGGTACTGGTTATAGCGTTGTTATGTGTATAAAGAGTGCACAGTGAATGCTTGCAGAGTATGCTCATCTCAACATAAAATAAGCAAGATTCATTTACATATAAAAATAAAAGTCACTTCAATTTTTTAATTCATTTTTTTAATTATAGAAAGAATCTCAAATCACCAGAAAGACAAAAAAACCTCTTTCTAAATATTTAGATGTGAAGGGAGTCTGAAACATGAGGATGGGTTCTCTGTTGTGAATTTTAGGGCTATCTATATTAGTTTATCTTCATGCCATAGGCCACACTCCTCTTTTCTTCTTACACATTTACAAAAAAATGGTATTCTGAGGAATCATGATATTAATTTTCTCTGAATTTTTGAGGAACAAAAACCTGCCTTCTCAGCTTCTTGTATTCCTCCATTTCATGATGAATATATTAAGTAAGAATAGGGTGAGGTCAATGAAAGTTAGAAGTCTTATTTGATATCAGTAGCACTCCTTGAAATCCTGAAGGGAACCCACTCCAGTATTCTGGAGAATTCCAAGGACTGTATACTCTGTGGGGTTGCAAAGAGTTGGACATGACTGAATGACTTTCACTATCACAGTATTATTAGGAAGACTAACATGAATTATTTTATTTTGAAATAGAGTAAATTATATGTATAAAATCAGTCCTCAGTCTCAATTACAAGGGGGGAAATATAAAAGAAATGTTGTTAATGCTAATAGCAATGCTTATATTATTTTTGGAAAATGTGGAGGAAATTTCTTACTTATAGTGCTTGTAGTAGTTGAAATAAACTTTATACTCAATGAATCTTGAACCTGTCAGTATAATCTACTCTGTGTTAGTACATAAGAATGCTTTCGAAGCTGCAAATATTTCTGTTGGTGCCTCTGCTCTGGCTTAGTAAATAATGATTACTATGGTAAGTTTAATCACCATCGCTCCCTGTGTTGCCCATGTAAATTTATATTCACTTATTACTTACACTGTGATAAACAGTCAGTTAAAATACAGCTATTCTACAACTAATCAATACATATCTTTTGACAGATGACACAAGAGTTCAATAGTGTTCTGCCAAAAATTGGTATAATATTAGGCAAACAATGCTAGCATGATAGGAAAATTATTTTTGGCAGAAATGGGGGAAAAGCCAATTATACTAAAAAGAAGAAAAAAAGTTAAATTAGATCAAGCCATTTTCAAAAACACACTCTATAAAAATTAAAATACTTTGAAAAAACACTATTGACTATTTGCCTCTAAGCATGTCCAGTAATATAATTTTTTAATGTCAGGAAAAGCCAAAAGGGTTGGGAAATGGAAAATAAGTATATGATTATTTCTGAATTTTAAATTAGAATATAAAATCATTAATGCATTTATATTACAAACTAAATGTGACTATAAGAAAATTAATAGAATCATGCACTTACCAGGGTTATATTAGCTCTCAATGCAATTAAAATCCCTGCTATACCAAAAAGTAAATTAAAAGTACATTCTGAAAGGAGGTCATTCAGTCAAATATTTATCTGAAGATGAACTGAAATGAGATAGCATGTATTGAATTCTCCAAATGGCGTCGAAAAGAGTTATTTTCAGTGTGATTCTAGAGAAGCATAAGGAGAAGAAAGATTATAAAATCTTCTACATTTAGCTATTACCACTCCTTAAGTATACGGTCACCCTGCTTATGTAACTTATATGCAAAGTACATCATGAGAAATGCTGGGCTGGATGAAGCACGAACTGGAATCAAGACTGCTGGGGGAAATATCAGTAACCTCAGATACACAGATGACACCACCCTTATGGCAGAAAGTGAAGATGAACTAAAGAGCCTCTTGATGAAGGTGAAAGAGGAGAGTGAAAAGCTGACTTAAAACTCAACATTCAAAAAACTAAGATCATGGCATCCAGTCCCATCCCTCATGGCAAATAGATGGGGAAACAATGGAAACAGTGACAGACTTTATTTTCTTGGGCTCCAAAATCACTGCAGATGGTGACTACAGCCATGAAATTAAAAGACACTTGTTCCTTGGAGGAAAAACTATGACCAACCTAGACAGCATATTAAAAAGCAGAGACATTACTTTGCCAACAAAGGTCCATGTAGTCAAAGCTATAGTTTTTCCAGTGGTCATGTATGGATGTGAGAGCTGGACCAGAAAGATGGCTAAGTGCCGAAGAATTGATGTTTTTGAACTGTGGTGTTGAAGAAGACTTTTGAGAGTTCCCTGGACTGCAAAGAGATCAAACCAGTCAATCCTGAAGGAAATCAGTCCTGAATATTCATTGGAAGGACTGATGCTGAAGCTGAAGCTCCAATACTTTGGCCACCTGGTGCAAAGAGCTGACTCATTAGAAAAGACCCTGATGCTGGGAAAGATTGAAGGCGGAAGGAGAAGGGGACAACAGAGGATGAGATGGTTGGATGGCATCACTGAATCAATGGACATGAGTTTGAGCAAGTTCTGGGAGATGGTGAAGGACAAGGAAGCCTAGCATGCTGCAGTTTATGGGGTCACAGAGTCAGACATGACTGAGTGATAGAACAGCAGCAAATTAATTTTAATGCATGATTTCTCCTTAAACAGAAAGTCAAGCAGGTCGTGATTGATTACTGGTTATGAAAAAGATTTCCAGTTTGACAAAGGAATTCACAATTGGATCAATTCATATAGTGGGTCTACTTGCTACATTTCATATATTGCTTTTCTTCTCCATAGTTTATCAATACATTTCTATTTGTTAACATACTTTAATCTTAGCAGAAAAATATCCTTCTTAAGTTTTGATGATGGAGCTTAATTTGCATTTTTCAGCAAATAAAAACAAAACTAACTGATTAACTGAAAATGAAACTATAATACTACCAGAGGATGTTCTTGGGTCAGTATAGCTCCTGCCCAATCAGCTAAATTTTTCACAGTACCAAGCCTTCAATCTTGAGAAATTACTTTGTGGAAGAAGGCTATATTTTAAGGTGACTTAAAAAAAGTTATTGGAGTATAGTTGATTTACAATTTTGTATTAGTTTCTGTATAGCAAAGTTGATCAGTTATGCATATACATATACCCAGTCAGTTTAGATTCTTTTCCCATATAGGTCATTAACACATATTGAGAAGAGTTCCTGGATAAAGTCACAGATACAGAAAACAAACGTATGGTTACCAGGGGCGGAAGGGTGGAGAGAGTGATAAATATGGAGATTGGGATGGACATATACACACTACTATCTCTAAAATAGATAACTGATATGAAGGCCATTTTTATACACGGCTCCTTCTCTTAACATCTTTCCCTCTTTGCCTACTGAGTGTGTATCTTTCCTGTAGGCCTCAGGCCAATTGTCACCCTGCAGGAATGTCAGCCTCACTGATGGGTCATATTGTTCTTTTCTTATAAATCTCCCTCTGGTTCTCAACACACTAAAACTATACAGTATTTGTATGACATCTGATTAGTCTCAGTCTATCCCACTGGACTGTCAACTTCAGAAAGAAAGAAACTGTCCTTTTAGCCCAAAGCCTGGGATATGGGAGAGACTCAGCAGCAGGAGCAGCAGGGTATGTTTGGTACCTGAATAAAATGCCGACAGAGTCTGAATTAATACAGATTAACCACATTAAGTAGATATTACTTTGGGAGACATACTACTTTATTTTAGAAATCAAGCTGAAAGTTAAAAACTGTCAAGCTTTCAAGTTGTTTATGATCCAGGTATTCCATTATTTAAATGTGACTGGTGAACTTGACTCTGTAATTTTGCATTGATCACAGTGAGGGATGCAGCAGATTTAAGATTTTATGTTTTAACTCTGAAAAACTACTGAGGAATAAATTAATAAAAAGACATCAATGATGGAGATAATTTTGATAATAATTGTGAATTATTCCAGAGGGTCCCACAACACTTTTTGCTTTAAAGATTATCTTTGTTGGACTTACGCAAAAACAATTCATAATGAAGTAACTGGCCACGACTACTAAAATATAAAATTCCTAGAGCAGAAAGGTAATAGAAGGAAAGTATTTATCCTTTAAAGGATCACAGAAAACTGTGGAAAATTCTTAAAGAGATAGGAATACCAGAGCACCTTATGTGTCTCCTGAGAAATCTGTATGCAAGTCAAGAAGCAACAGTTAGAACCAGACATGGAACAACAGATTGGCTCAAAACTGGGAAAAGAATATGTCAAGGCTCTATATTATGACCTTGTTTATTTAACTTATATGGAGAGTATTTTGTACAAAATAAGTTACATCATGTGAAATGCCAGGCAGGATGACTCATAAGCTGGAATCAAGACTGCCAGGGAGAAATATCAACAACCTCAGATATGAAGATGGCACTACCGTTGTGGAAAAAAGCAAAGAGGAACTAAAGAGCCTCTTGATGAAAGGGAAAGAGGAGAGTGAAAAAGCTGGCTTAAAACTGAACATTCAAAAGACTAAGATCATGGTATCCAGTCCCATCCCTTCACGGCAAATAGATGGGGAAAAGTGGAAACAGTGATAGATTTTATTTTCTTGGGCTCCTAAATCACTGTGGAGGGTGACTGCAGCCATGAAATTAAAAGTTGCTTGCTCCTTGGAAGGAAAGCAATGACAAACCTAGACAGTATATTAAAAAGTAGAGACATCACTTTGCCAACAAAGGTCCATATAGTCAAAGCTCTGGTTTTTCCAGTAATTCATGTACTAATGTGAGAGCTGGACCAGAAAGAAGGCTGAGCACCTAAGAACTGCTGTTTTAAAATTGTGGTGCTGCATATATGGAATCTAGAAGAATGGTTCTGAAGAATTTATTTACAGGGTAGCAATGGAGAAATGGACATAGAGAATAGACAAGGGGACATGGGGAGAGGGGAGGAGAGGGTGAGATGTGTGGAGAGAGTAACATGGAAACTTACATTACCATATGTAAAATAGATAGCCAATGGGAATTTGCTGTATGTCTCAGGAAACTCAAACAGGGGCTCTGTGTCAACCTAGAGGGGTGGGGTGGGGAGGGAGATGGGAGGGAGGTTCAAAAGGGAGGGGACATATGTATACCTATGGCTGATTCATGTTGAGGTTTGACAGAAAGCAACAAAATTCTGTAAAGCAATTATCCTTAAATAAAAAAATAAATTAAAAAAAATTGTGGTGCTAGAGAAGACTCTTGAGAGTCCCTTGGACAGCAAAGAGATCAAACCATTCAGTCCTAAAGGAAATCAATCCTGAACATTCTTTGGAAGGATTGATGCTGAAGCTCCAATACTTTGGCCACCTGATACAAAGAGCCAACTCGTTGGAAAAGTCCCTGATGCTGGAAAAGATTATGGGCAGGAGGAGAAAGATGTGACAGAGGAAGAGATGGTTGGAAGGCATCACGGACTTAACTGGAGTTTGAGCAAACTCCACAAGACAGTGAAGGACAAGGAAGCCTGGTGTGCTGCAATCCATAGGGTCACAAAGAGTCGAACAGGATATAACAACTGAACAGCAAAGATAAAAGTAAACAAAAATATATGCTCTCAAGTTTTGCATTCAGCAAAGGGGAAACTAGCTGAAAGTACTTTTTAAATCTACACTACAAACATTCTAGTAGCTAATTCATTATATTACTCCTCTCACCTCAAAGGACTAGTCTGTTATTAAAAAAAAAAAAAAGATTAAGGGAGGAAATCACATCCATGGTGCATGAAGTCCTCTATTAACAGTGTCTCAACTGTGCACAGTGTGAAATAAATAACTAGCCCAAATAAATTACATATAGGATGCTCACGTACAAGTAAAAATGCCAACAACTGAAAATACAGGTCAATCAGTTTGAAGTTTCTTAATATAATACACTGGGGCTATAACTGCCTTTTGTAGCATACTTCCTAAATTCTTAGAAATTAAAAATAAAATAATTTCTGATACTTTCACCCCAAAAAAGCAGATTTTATGCCAGATATTGGTTAGGATGTAAAGAAATACACGACTTGTAAAGCAGTATTAGCTAATACTGAAAGAGAATGCTGTGAGTCAAATATTTGAAACATGAGACAATCATAAAAGTATTCTAAAAAATTATTTTAGTTATAAAATGCCTATTTTATAATGCAAGGTAGAGGCAGTTAGTTGCATTTTTTTTATGGAAATGAGTTAAAGTAAAACTAAAAATTATATAAGGTCCCTTGGGGACATCTACAAGAAAAAGTATATAAGTTCTTAGATTATATACCATTTTTACATATCCGTATTTACAGATATATATGTATGTTTGTACAGTCAGTCATGTCCGACTCTTTGCAACCCCATGGACTGTAACCTGTCAGGCTCCTCTGTCCATGGAATTTTCCAGCAAGAATACTAGAGTAGGTTGCCATTTCCTACTCCGGGGTATCTTCCTGACCCTGGGATCAAATCTGAGTCTCTTGTGTCTCCTGCATTAGCAGGAGGATTCTTTATCACTGTACCACCTGTTTAAATAAATGCAACTTTAAAATTTTATAATGGGAAGGATTAATAGTAAGTGAAAAATACATGAAAATTGGGAGAGGAAATAAAGTAACTTTTGGAATACACTGTAAATATTCATCTTCAGGGGCCACAACACATGTGTGAATTATACCCAGCTACTCCATGCTGTGATTTCTTAATTCTTGGCCTTGAACTCCCTTCTTATATTCCCTCCCTAGACAACTTCATCTGCTTCTCGTCCATTCCATTTCTACCTACCTCCCAGTGCGAGCGTCCTCAGAATGCCCTGCTCCTAACTCTAGGCGTAAGCGAAGACTTCTCAAGAAGCACCTAAGGATAACGCCCTGGGCTTCCCTGGAGGCTCAGATGGTGAAGAACCTGCCTGCCACGCAGGAGACCTGGATTCCATCCCTGGGTTGTGACGATCTCCTCGAGGAGGGAATGGCAACCCATTCAAGTACTGTTACCTGGAGAATCCCATGGACAGAGGAGCCTGGTGGGCTACAGTCCGTGGAACTGCGAAGAGTCGGACACAACTGAGTGACTGACACACCCAGGGCGATCCATTTCTGCATTCTGAACTCTTAAATGGATACTCCTCTTCTCATGAAAACCCTTCTCCCGCTTTCTCTCATATGAGAGGCATATTTCTCATTCACTCATCTTGTGTCTTCTGAGGGTGCATTTTATTACAGTACCAAATAAAGAGAAAATTCTACATATTGGGGTTAATATCTAGAAAATGAATTTTATAGTTCTCAAAACCTGTTTCCATAAAATTTGAAGGGACTAATCAAGCTGTCAGGTGATAATTAAATTTTAGTGATAGATTACTATGTCATTTTTGGAACAAAATTTGGGAATATTTTCAAGAATTGTGTTACATTCCTATAACAAAACAATTTCTATTCCCATTTATTTTCATGTATAAGCTTTTTTTAGCACTTTAACATAAAAATATGAATAGAATTTATTGTGAAGTTTGTCTCATTCTAGCAGTGAGTAATATTTATCTGTGAACATATAAACTAATTGGGGGGAAAAAGCCAATTTCAATTTTTACTTTTATATTTAACAATTTTTACTTTCATGCTTAGAAATTATTTACCAAAATTTGCAAAGGATTTATGTTGATCAAGTATATCTAAGAAACAATTATAATGAAAACTCAATTTAGAAAAAATATGTAACAGGATTTTATTATGAAATGAAAATATTTAAGTGTGTGTATGCCTATGTGCATTTTCTGTGTTTATCTTTTATTGCAGAGAAATATGGTAGAGTGATCCAAAAGAGATTTTCAAGCAAAAACATAGTGTGCTAGAACACAATTTGAAGGAGAATAGAAGAATGATAGGAAATTTGTGCTTAGTACATAAGTAATCATATTTTTAAATGGCTAATGATGAGTATAAAATAGCTATGGTGTCTCAGATCCACTGGAGACATTTAAAAGTCTGGAAAGAATTTTATTGAAAAAAAAAGTCTACTTTTACAATATGCCGGAATTTATAATCATTTAAATGTATGATGGAGAGTTTTGGATATAGACTTAAAATGCCATTTTAGGCAGTTCATATGCGTAAAAGTTTGAGCCCAAGGGATTATTTTCATCAGTTGTCATCATTGCCTTCCTTTCTCTTATTTTTTCTATCCAAACATTCATTAACTCCTGTCACTTTCCTTCCTCAGTCAAGTTCAAATATGCCGTCTCTTCATCTCCAGCCCCAGTGATCAGGGTGGGAAGTTCTCCCTGCTCTCCCTGCTCTGGTCAAATTTCCACAGGACTGTCTCTCAGGGCATCACACACCTAAGTTTCATCTTTAGCATTGTGTGATTATTTGGAGCTATCTCTGCCTCCTTCCTACACTCCCTTTCTTGCCCCTGCATTCATCTTTAGTGTGGATAAGGGCGAAGAGCACATATTCTCAAGGCCAGTCAGGTATTAGGGGCTGGCACTACTTGAATGAAGGGATGCTGCCTTCCAAGTGTCTAGCACAGTGCCGCATACATGCTTGTTGAATACACAAATCAGTGAACATATGCTCCCTTTAACTACACAATCAAAAGAGAACCCAGAGTGGACATGTTGTGAGGAAACAGTATGATTTATGTTCAAGACAGTGAGTGTGAAATTTTGGACTGCTGGAGGTGAGGGGAGCACTAGAGATTTAGATACGATGCCCTCACTATAAAAAGAGAGTTGAAAGTTTGGAGACAGTAAGAGACTTGTCTGAACCCACAACTGCCTACTGACAAATTAGGAGCAAACCCGATTCCTCAGCCCCACTCACGGGAGGTTTGGGGAACCCTGCCTATCCCACTGCCCCATACAGACCCTGCGCTGTGTCCACTAGTCTTCAACAGGACTGCGCTGGTAACCGGCCACTGGGATGGCAGGACTGGCTGGTAGCAACACACAGAGCAGGCCAACGAGTAGTGAGAAGAATACCAGAAACAGTGTAAAGAGCAGAGGGAATAGGACCATAGTGACTTGGAAACATGGCCAGTAACAGGATCTATGTTTTCAGGGAAGAAAACATGAGGTTTCTGAATCAAACATACAAAAACCGTTAACGGAAAAGAGCCCTTTGTCCTGCCACTTGTATGTTCTCACAGAAGTTCAACCAATATTGATGGGCTGAGAGCAGACAAAAGGAAAGGAGCTTAACTGGAGCTCTTTATACTATGAGATTAAACAAGAGCTATGACTGAGGGACACTGTGGCTGCATGGGCCAGGAAACGAACCCAGGCCTCCCGCATGACAGGCGAGAGTTCTACCACTGAGCCACCCGTGAGAACTAACACCCAAAAAAGATGTCCTTCTCATTATAGGGGACTGGAATGCAAAAGTAGGAAGTCAAGAAACACCTGGAGTAACAGGCAAATTTGGCCTTGAAATATGGAATGAAGCAGGGCAAAGGCTAATAGACTTTTGCCAAAAGAACGCACTGGTCATAGCAAACACCCTCTTCCAACAACACAAGAGAAGACTCTACACATGGACATCACCAGATGGTCACACCAAAATCAGACTGATTATATTATTTGCAACCAAAGATGGAGAAGCTCTATACAGTCAGCAAAAACAAGACCAGGAGCTGACTGTGGCTCATATCATGAACTCCTTATTGCCAAATTCAGACTTAAACTGAAGAAAGTGGGGAAAACCACTAGACCATTCAAGTATGACCTAAATCAAATCCCTTATGATTGTACAGTGGAAGTGAGAAATAGATTTAAGGGACTAGATCTGATAGACAGTATCTGATGAACTATGGACGGAGGTTCGTGACATTGTACAGGAGACAGGGATCAAGACCATCCCCATGGAAAAGCAAAATGGCTGTCTGAGAAGGCCTTACAAATAGCTCTGAAAAGAAGGGAAGTGAAAAGCAAAGGAGAAAAGGAAAGATATTCGCATTTGAATGCAGAATTCCAAAGAATAGCAAGGAGAGATAAGAAAACCTTCCTCAGTGATCAATGCAAAGAAATAGAGGAAAACAACAGAAAGGGATAGACGAGAGATCTCTTCAAGAAAATTAGAGATACCAAGGGAGCATTTCAGGCAAAGATGGGCTCAATAAAGGACAGAAATGGTATGGACCTAACAGAAGCAGAAGATATTAAGAAGAGGTGGCAAGAATACACAGAAGAACGGTACAAAAAAAGATCTTCATGACACCGATAATCATGATGGTGTGATCACTCACCTAGAGCCAGACATCCTGGAATGGAAAGTCAAGTGGGTCTTAGAAAGCATCACTATGAACAAAGCTAGTGGAGGTGATGGAATTCCAGTTGAGCTATTTCAAATCCTGAAAGATGATGCTGTGAAAGTGCTGCACTCAATATGCCAGCAAATTTAGAAAACTCAGCAGTGACCATGGGACTGGAAAAGGCCAGTTTTCATTCCAATCCCAGAGAATGGCAATGCCAAAGAATGCTCAAACTACTGCACAATTGCACTCATTTCACACGCTCGTAAAGTAATGCTCAAAATTCTCTAAGCCAGGCTTCAGCAATATGGGAACCATGAACTTCCAGATGTTCAAGCTGGTTTTAGAAAAGGCAAAGGAACCAGGGATCAAATTGTCAATATCCTTTGGATCATCGACAAAGCAAGAGAGTTCCAGAAAAACATCTATTTCTGCTTTACTTACTATGCCAAAGCCTTTGACTGTGTGGATCACAATAAACTGTGGGAAAATTCTGAAGAGATGGGAATACCAGGCCACCTGGCCTGCCTCTTGAGAAACCTGTATGCAGGTCAGGAAGCAACAGTTAGAACCAGACATGGAACAACAGACTGGTTCCAAATAGGAAAAGGAGTAAGTCAAGGCTGTATATTGTCACCCTGCCTATTTAACTTATATGCAGAGTATATCACGAGAAATGTTGGGCTGGAGGAAGCACAAGCTGGAATCAAGATTGCTGGGAGAAATATCAATAACGTCAGATATGCAGATGACATCACCCTTATGGCAGAAAGTGAAGAAGAACTAAAGAGCCTCTTGATGAAAATGAAAGAGGAGAGTGAAAAAGTTGGCTTAAAGATCAACATTAAGAAAACTAAGACCATGGCATCTGGTCCCATCACTTCATGGCAAATAGATGGGGAAACAGTGGAAACAGTGTCAGACTTTATTTTTATGGGCTCCAAAATCACTGCAGATGGTGACTGCAGCCATGAAATTAAAAGATGCTTACTCCTCGGAAGGAAAGTTATGACCAACCTAGACAGCATATTAAAAAGCAGAGACATTACTTTGCCAACAAAGGTCCATCTAGTCAAGGCTATGGTTTTTCCAGTGGTCATGTATGGATGTGAGAGCTGGACTGTGAAGAAAGCTGAGCACCGAAAAATTGATGCTTTTGAACTGTGGTGTTGGAGAAGACTCTTTAGAGTCCCTTGGACAGCAAGGAGATCCAACCAGTCCACCCTAAAGGCGATCAGTCCTGGGTGCTCATTGGAAGGACTGATGCTGAAGCTGAAACTCCAATACTTTGGCCACCTCATAGGAAGAGTTGACTCACTGGAAAAGACCCTGATGCTGCGAGAGACGGGGCAGGAGGAGAAGGGGACGATAGAGGATGTGATGGTTGCATGGCATGACCGACTCCGGGAGTTGGTGATAGACAGGAAGCCTGGCGTGCTGCAGTCCATGGGGTCAGAACAGGAAGCCTGGCGTGCTGCAGTCCATGGGGTCAGAGTCAGACACGACTGAGCGACTGAAGTCAACTGATTCACTTTGCTGTACATCTGAAGCTAACACAACACTGTAAATCAACTATACTCCAAAAATTTTTTTAAAAAAGAAAAACATGTATCTTTTATTATTAATTGAGAAAAACATTAACATAAAATTAAGAGGCTGTGTTATCATGGACATATTTAATTTCAGGTTACATGTTTATTCAAAGAAAATCCCACATTGATATATTGAGATCCCTGTGTAGTTAACTGTATGATCTCAAAAGTGTTTTAATACAGAGGTTTTCAGATAATAACTCATTTACAGTAAAAATTATATCCCTTCTACTTTACTGAGTGAAGTTCATGGCAATCATTTCTTATTTATTTCCACCAAGCAGTGAAAGAAACCAATTTCTGTCCTTTTTATTATGCTTTTTATCCACACAAAAAAGCTATCATCTTTTGTGTGTCTTTTTTTTAGAGTGAAATTCTCAGTTCTCGTGACCTCCTCTTGTAGCTGGTGTTCTCACAATCTTTTTTATCATTTGTATTGTTCTCTCCCGAATGCTTGGTGATTTGCCTCTTTTCTGAAATGTGGCATTCTGCTGAACTTAGTCCCCAAACCACAGCCTAACAAGACCTGAACACAGCTCAATCTGTCTGTGTGCATGACATCACCATTACAATTCAGCACACTGTAGCAGCATTTGAATATTTTAAGAGATCAGAATGTTGACTCATTCAATGTATCATCCACTGTAATTCTTGAATTTTTCCCACCTCTGCTACCACCTTTAGCTTTTCATTGCACTTTTTGGATCCATTAGCCAGCTTTGCACCAACTTTCCATTCTATATTCCTGTGCCACTGATGTGACCTCTCTCCCCAGTGTATCATGACCAGGCTGTATAGTAACGAGCAGCCCAGATCTTTGCAACTGCTGCTTCTTCCACGACTCCTTGTCATTTACATTTATTAGCACAAATATATATAGCATCTCACTGACCAATATTTTTTAGTATGTTACAATGTTACCTTGTGGATCAGACAGTAAAGAATCTGCCTGCAATGCAGGAGACCTGGGTTCAATCCCTGGTCGGAAAGATCCCCTGGAGAAGGGAATGACAACCCACTCCAGTATTCTTGCCTGGGAAATCCCATGGACAGAGGAGCCTGGCAGGCTATAGTCCATGGGGTGGCAAAGAGTCAGACATGACTGAGCAACTAACACTTTCACTTTAACATTACCTTTGGAGAGTCTTTTAAGATGATTTTTAAGGTTCCAATTAAACAAAAACAAGCAAACAAAACTGACTGGTCTGTTACTTGAGGCACATTTAAAAAGAAACCTAACCCTCCCCTTAACTGACTCAATTTAAGAAAGTTAAACTCGGCCCCAAGTACAGGAGTGCATTCTTGTCTTATTGTTGAGCTGGCACTTCAAAACTACAGATAAAACCTCTGACCTCACACACAGCAAGCTCCATGAGCATCATGGACACTTCCTGCAGGACGTCACCTGTGTCACGCTGGGGTATGGCATTTGGCTGCTTGGTTGAGTATTTCTTAGTAAACACAGAGTTAGTTTCATTTAGCAGGTTTACCTGCCCAGTCACAAAAAGAAGCAAAACAGGACCATGTAATAATGATGAAGGACATAACAAAAGAAACTTAAAGACTTAGGCTATTTAACTATTGTACCACAAATAAGTGGAATAGTTATAAGAACTGAAATGAGCTGACACTTTCATTTATAAGGGGTTTATGGAAGTGACAGAGGGTTCAAACTTACAAGTCAAAATTTTCTGTACTCTTTAAAACTAAACATCAATCTACATGCCTTCCTTCTGCTTGGAACCCCTACCACCCTCAGCAGTGGCCACAGGACTGGAAAAGCTCAATTTTCATTCCAACCTCAAAGAAAGGCAATGCCAAAGAGTGCTCAAACTACCGCACAATTCCATTCATCTCACACGCTCGTAAAGTAATGCTTAAAATTCTCCAAGCCAGGCTTCAGCAATACGTGAACCGTGAACTTCCAGATGTTCAAGCTGGTTTTAGAAAAGGCAGAGGAACCAGAGATCAAATTGCCAACATCCGCTGGATCATCAAAAAAGCAAGAGAGTTCCAGAAAAAACATCTATTTCTGCTTTACTTACTATGTCAAAGCCTTTGACTGTGTGGATCATAAAAAACTGTGGAAAATTTTGAAAGAGATGGGAATGCCAGGCCACCTGACCTGCCTCTTGAGAAACCTGTATGCAGGTCAGAAAGTGACAGTTAGAACCAGACATGGAACAACAGACTGGTTCCAAATAGGAAAAGGCTGTATATTGTCACTCTGCCTTTTTAACTTATATGCAGAGTACATCATGAGAAATGTTGGGCTGGAGGAAGCACAAGCTGGAATCAAGATTGCCAGGAGAAATATCAATAACCTTGGATATGCAGATGACACCACTCTTATGGCAGAAAGTGAAGAAGAACTAAAGAGCCTCTTGATGAAAATGAAAGAGGAGAGTGAAAAAGTTGGCTTAAAGATCAACATTAAGAAAACTAAGATCATAGCATCTGGTCCCATCACTTCATGGCAAATAGATGGGGAAACAGTGGAAACAGTGTCAGACTTTATTTTTATGGGCTCCAAAATCACTGCAGATGGTGACTGCAGCCATGAAATTAAAAGATGCTTACTCCTCGGAAGGAAAGTTATGACCAACCTAGACAGCATATTAAAAAGCAGAGACATTACTTTGCCAACAAAGGTCCATCTAGTCAAGGCTATGGTTTTTCCAGTGGTCATGTATGGATGTGAGAGCTGGACTGTGAAGAAAGCTGAGCACTGAAGAATTGATGCTTTTGAACTGTGGTGTTGGAGAAGACTCTTTAGAGTCCCTTGGACTGCAAGGAGATCCAACTAGTCCATCCTGAAGGCGATCAGTCCTGGGTGTTCATTGGAAGGACTGATGCTGAAGCTGAAACTCCAATACTTTGGCCACCTGATGTGAAGAGCTGACTCATTTGAAAAGATCCTGATGCTGGGAAAGATTGAGGGCAGGAGGAGAAGGGGAGGACAGAGGATGAGATGGCTGGATGGCATCACAGACTCAATGGACATAGGTTTGAGTGGACTCAGGGAGTTGGTGATGGACAGGGAGGCCTGGCGTGCTGTGATTCACGGGATCGCAAAGAGTTGGACACGACTGAGCGACTGAACTGACTAAACCACCCTTCTGACACTCTCATACACACCCATCCCTGTTCACGTGGCCCGGTCATCTAACAAAGTCCTACTTACTCTTCATAAGGCAGAACACAGGGTCTCCCAGGCAGCAGTCTCTCCCTTCTGCAGGTTCACACACTGTCTTATGCTTGGTTCTTGCTTCAAAATACCACTATTGTTTATAGAGCTGTATCTCCTATTAATTTTGAGCTTTGCCTCTTCTCTTTGTTTTTTGGTTACCAGCTACTACTGAAAATTGCTCAAGAAAATTTCATTAAATAAATGAATTATTGTAAAGATAGAATTTTTCCAATAGCTATATTTTTAAATGTAGAAAGTGATATCAGGCTCGAATACTCCTTAGAGAAATTATGGTAATATGTTATAAGTTCATTTCTAATAAAATAGTAGGAATGTACGTAAGTATGAGCAAATTCATGAAAGGGTTCAAAAACAGCTATCTGTTCTGAGAAAAAGCACCTATCTGTAGCCAAATAAGGGGCTCTCCAGGTGGCGCTAGTGGTAAAGAACCTGCCTGCCAATGCAGAAGTAACAGATGTTCCTTTGATTGCTCAGTCGGGAAAATCCTCTGGAGGAGGAAATGGCAACTTACTCCAGTATTCTTGCCTGGGAAACTTGGACAGAGGAGCCTGGTGGGCTGTAATTCAGGACACAACTGAAGTAATTTAGCACGTTTAAGTCAAACTGCCAGATAAAACAATCAAAGAATCAAACAAAAAAACAAAGGGGCGGAAAGTTGAGACCACAATTGTCAAAGAGTATATTTCACTTTTTTTCCTTGAATGTATGTATGATTAAATATCTTGGTCACATTGTGGATGTACTGATTTTGTATAAATGTTTAAGTTTTGATAGCCCAATTACATGTGATAGAATTGAAGGGGGTAGTAAAAAACAGGAAAAGTTTTTTTAATAACATTGTAAGACCAATATAAAAGTTTTTAGAGGACTTAGCAAAAAGGATAAGTTTTCTAGAGAAGAGTGATGAAGAATTTAATCACTGTCTTCTAGTATATGATGGTTCCATTGAGAGATGATAGTAATAAAATATTTTCCTTCTCAGCTCAGTGTACGGCCAACATGGATTAACTTAAAAAGAAAAGAAGAAAACTCTAGAGAAGGTGAGAGATTATGACTAATTACTAAGTAATGCAGTGAAAGATTTCCCTCACAAACTTTTAAAGCAGGAGAGCTACATTTTTATCTGGAGTCAGACATAAGTTTAAACCTAAACAACTCTCAGGAAGACAAATACCATTTTGTTCCATAAACAAATTATACTTTCTGTGGTTCTCAATGTTCTTCTACAACAAGTCTCCTCTGTTGCCCACGGGGCTGTCTCAGCCACTGACACCAGGGACAAGCCCCCTGAAGCATGTAAAATAGAATCATCTGAACTAATTATTCCCTAAATCCTCACCCTTCTGATCAGACTCTCCTTAACAAGGTGGCCAAAGACTGGAGAAGTGTAATTAAAAATTTCCCAGAGCATAAAAAGAAATGGAACATAATGATCTTTGGAAATTCAAAGACACGTAAAATATTTTAAAAAACTATAGTAAGAAAATCACTGATCTTTGATTTTGTTTACGCTTCATATTTTTTCATTAACATTAAGTGACATTTAGTATAATATTTAAGTCAAAAACAATTCTATTAAATATTTTTAACCTCACATAATATATGAAAATACTGTACTGTGAAATTCCAAGATAAGACACAAGTTTAAGGTTTCTATCAAAGGTCACTGAAAGACTAAAGGTTTTTCATAACATTTTTGTCTTTAGGTTTTACAATTAACATTTGCTATGCTGCCTCATTTATATCAAATGCTCACAGTTGTTTTATAAATAAATACCACAACCTTTCTAAGGAACTTCAGAGTTTGACCTAAATTTAATTATCTTGTTTTCATGGGACAGCAAAACTCTCAAGATCCAAAATAAGGTGACACCCTATATATGAAGAATAAGGGCCTCGCTTAAGAAAGGTAGATTAAAACTAGATAAAGTATTCCAAAGAGATGCACATTGTGGCTTCCGTGCCGCTGCTTGGTATTCTGTGAACCTGAAACAAAGTTCTGCAGTGTTTTTAATCTTGTCTTGCTTTTCTCCACCTGATAAACGTAATGCATCCACTAAGAATCTGAAAGTAGTACATATCATATCAGAAAAATAGGATTTGGTTCAACTTACCTGTTCCTGTTGCTGGAAATCCAATCTGAAATAAGTGTTGATGCTTGTTGGTGACAGTGTTTGTTGCCAAAACTACATGCCAGCATTATAACTTCTCTACGTAGTTCTCTGGGTATCATCAAAAGGGAAAGAAAAATCAGCAGTGTCAGTATCTGGAGAGAAAGGGTAACTCATTACACTACATTACAGTACACAAGTAAATAATTAGCACAAAATAATTTTCAGACACGGGAATTCCATTTTGCTGAGTAAGAAATAATTAAGCAGGGTGGGAGCTGTGCATAAAAAAGTCTTCTCTGGAAACAGTTCTCTAGTGAGGGGTCTAGGTTCAAATCTCAACTTTACCAGTAGAGGCAGATTTTCAATTAAAACACAGCAATGAAAAGCCTTTGTTCTCAGTACCAGGTGGTGGAAACCATGCTATCCACCAGCAGTCTTTCCAGGAAAGGGAAATAAAAGATGCAGAATGAAGGATCGTCTCACGCTGCTACAGTCACAGTGGTTCTAGTGGTGTGTCACTGTACAGTTCTGGGGGGGAAAGCAAATAAGAAAATAAAACCGTACTCATGCTGATAGGATGCTTGGACAAGAGATCCATTAAAATTGTTTTTTGGCCAACCAAGCTTGATGTACGTTGTTGCAACTTGCTTTAAAATATATTCCTAAATGAAGAGTAGGAGAAATAGAAATAATGTTACTTTCAAATCACTCCACTCTGACAACTGAAATTATATGGTAACTTAAAATATTTTCCAAATGAACCTACTTTGAATATCCATAAAATAATGGGCATGGTAAAGCTTTATTATAATGTCATTCAACTTAGTATTTCAAACATAGAAAATAAATATAAAATACAGTTGCAATGGTGGAAGTCTACTGTTTACTGCCTATTGAACAATTAAGCAATTTTCACTATTAAATATTGGAGATGACAATTTTTGTAGCAAAAAGGAAAGTAAGGAATATTGATAATGAATCCATGTATACATAGGTACATATGTATGTAGATGTAGTTTATGAAAATGAGTACCTAATCTTTATCATTTTATGTAAATAGACCATATTTAATACAAAACTATTAGATAAGCCCAGCTAATAGCCTAGCCTTGTTGAACCTGACAGACACAGAACAGATTCACTCTTTAGTAAACTGATGTACTATTAATATTTCAAAATCAAAATTCATTCATCTAATGATATACTTAAATATTAGTAGTAATGTAAGATATGTTCTTCTCACTTTAATGTGGTCCTTGAATTTTGTCAAGGAAGGAAAACACTGAAATTACAGTAAAAACAATTCTTAACTTTTACTGGAAATGAAATGCCTGGCATGATATACTATTCTAAAGTACAAATATACACAAGAATGTATTTTGTTTTACATAAGTTTAATAGTACAGTGTCTCTGTGTTAAGGAGAAAAAAGAAGGGTAATAAGCCTTTCTCCAGCAGATAAAAATGACTGACACTTGTATGCACGTCTGCTGCAAAGGCACACTAAAACAAAACTAACGACAACGAACAGTCAAGCCAAGATTATTCTCATTAAAAACATTACTAAAGCCACGGTGCTTTCATGCAGGCTTAGGATAATATTAAAAAAGCAACTCTTAAAAAATAAAATAAAAAAGCAACTCTTATGGACATCATAAGCTATTTATCATCATCACTGTTTAGATGACTCTAATCAACAGCTTTCATGTCGGAGCAATCTAGCCTCGAGTCATTTCAAATGCATAGGTTAATTAGAAGAGCCAGTATGTTATAAATTAGGAAAATTTTATAAGACACAGAGCAGAGTCTTCAAATAAGTAAAAGGAAAATAAATAATGCTCAATGGTGATAGGAGTTACAGATATACATTCTCACATGCAAAACTTCACTGGTGATAAGAAATTTTGGAATCAAACGCTCATTAGCAGTACTCAACCCTAATGCTATTCAAAATGATTCTTTCCATTACTTAGGTGGCGTCGACTGTGTGGGTCTGGTTTTCCAGCCCTTAGGCTTAGGAACTCTAGTCAGGTAACATCTTGGAATTCAGGTCTATTTGGATTATCTGTTGTTTGCTCTCCTATATCTCCTTGGACCCAATTATGAATGGGCTTTTGCCTCAATGTTGATCTTAACCTTGCTAATTAAGGAAGTGAATTGAATTTACTATGCCCTTTTGGATAAAAATAATGACTAAGAATCTTTGCTGAAACTGTCTATATTCTGTGAAGATTTTTGCATCCCTCTCCCAGGTTAAGTCCTTTGTGAGCACAGAACCCTGTAACTCTAGGGAAAAAAGTCTTAACTTTAAGGATTTGTTATGTATATTTGTTCTTAAATTCGGAGGCATTTAAGCTTAACTGACACTTTTAGGCCAGAACAAAAAAGTAGCCTGCATTACACCTCTTTCTTCAGAATTTGTCATTAGTGTCATACAGAAAATCAGGACAAAAATGATAACACAAATTAGAAGGAACTAAAATAACATGGGATCAAGTTGAACATAGTAGATAATGAGAAAACAGTTTATCTTCTGAAAAGAAGAAAGAAGAAAATGTATCTTTTTACATTGAAGACGTTGTATTTCTCCATGCGGTCCAGTAATTTATCTAGAGGATAAAGAGCTCTGCTGGTAGCATGCCAAGGAAGAAAATCCTTTTCCTCAGACAGGTATCTGATAATCTCCAGGGGAATATTCTGAGGCAAATACCCAGCTCTGCACAAAAAAATGTAATGTTAATTATATGCAGAAAAGATACATGATGAGGCAAAAATGAAGACTTTATGTATGCAAATAAAAGGCAGAAAGCAAGATTCATCACAGTATAAAGAAGCCATACTCAGAACTATAAGAATAAAATTACTCATTCTCTAAATATAGTCCTACTTAGGATGCCAATGCCCCTTAATATATACAGAGTTAGACAGTTAAAAATTTGCATAAACACAAAAATATCAGCATGCATGTTTTTAAAAAGGAAAGAATTGTGGAACTTGAATAAAATCAACTCTAGGTATTTTCCTTCACAGAAACCATTCAGAGATCATAAGTCACTGAAAATAATTGATTGCTGAAGTGAAATTCGTGGTTCTCATTTAACTGGGTTCTCAGTAAAGGCATTTGTTTTACTTTTCATGTACTTCTGTATAATGATATTTAATCCAGGTTGTCCTCAAAAGGATAATCAAATTAAAATAGCAACTTCCAGTTTTGACTGTATTTGTTACATTACCACACAAACATTTTTCAAAACTTCCTATTAAAAACAATTCTACCAATATAGCACCTATGAAAAAGAGCAGAGTTAGATTTAAAGTTTAAATTACAAAAACGTTAAAAAAATAGACTCTTCCTCTTTATTATTTTCAATAGGTGCTGTGTCACCATGGGGACCAATGTCAGATTCTTTGGAGAATATGAAACAGTAGCTTTAAAAACTGTCTGAACACACGAAGCACACTTGTAAAGAGGATATATTCAAAAAGGGATCCAAAAGAAGTGAATATCCCTACACTACTGTGGACTGCATAGAAAATCCTCACAAATCAAAGCAATATGAAAAACAGTATGGAGTACATTAAAAGATGGTCTTAGCCTTAATGTCCCCGATGCATACATAGGGTGACACTATGCATTTTGCTGATTTTTTACATTAACAATAAACTGAATATAGACTTCTAACACAGGGGATAGGTAAATATGAAAGCAAACAAAGCCTGGTTATCTTCTTTACTTATATTTCACACCATTATTTTTTGTGGCATCACAAAATTAGATGGACCTTTTTATTTGTGTTTGGTAGAAGGTGGACAGGGAGGGAGAAAAGTCTTTTCATGTTCATTTCCAACAAGTTTGCCACATTATTTAGTCTTTACTAATGTGATAAGCAAAAACTACTCTATGCACAAATATTAACTTGCATCTGTGTTTATAATGTTCATAATGAAAACCAACTCTGAAGATTCTGCTTCAGTTTTCTTTGGATTTAATAAATGAACATACATCATCACTCTAATGATTTTGATTCACTCTTGGTATAAGATCAACCATAGCTAACGCCTGACATAAATCAGAATGGTGAAAATAACCCCGAATTTCCACACTCCCATAAAATGCCCTGAAGTTTGTATGCTTTAGACTCCATCTAGATTTGTGCCACTTTTCTTGTACAGTTTCTATTTTATACATCCTTACAAAAATAACATGAAATTAGGCTAAGGCAATAGTAATTAAATAAGAAATAAAACTTCATATTTTTGCTAATGTAGCATAATAAAACAGTTAAATTTTGCCTATAGGGGTTATAAAAGTAATCATGTGGTTTTCTTCCTTAAAAATAACACAGCTTCCAATATTTCAGATTTTATAATTTGTTTTTCCTGAACTTTTAATCCTAGATATTAACTAGCATGGTGATCATAAATTTGCCTTCTCTAAAATTATAAAATCTGCATGCCATGGATTAGATAATTTTAGAGTTGAAGAAGATTTATCTAGAACCCATTATTCTTTTATTGAGGAAATAAGAAAAAATAATGTATTTTTTAAAAAAGAACCTTTAGTAAGTAGCTAATTTATTAGGGTCCTTCAGATGAGTTTGGAAAATCAAGAAAGGTGTTTGGGTCTATTTTCTCACAGATTTAAATACACTACCTCTTGTCAGTTACAATTTATTGTGTATTGTTTCTTCTTTATAAATGGATGGACATCTTTCAATGACTTACGTTTTGTGAGCAATATGACTACAAATAAAAAATTTGACAAATAACATCATGAGAAGAGACTTGGTCGGGAAAAAAGAGCCTGAAGCTGGGAAAAGCCTGCGAGCCTGAGCGCTCACTGCAGTCAGCGCCGCCCACCCCTCCAAGCCGCACAGTCGTCTGTGAGATAAGAGGGTTGGACTAGGTGATATCTTTTTCAGGGTTTGAAGCTAACCTTTTATTCTAACCCACTTACCTATATTTTAGCCTGCTTAAAAAAATCATTACCACAACAGGGGCATAATGCGTTTACTTAAAATTTTGGGAAAAAATGCCTTTTCATTTTTATATTCCCCATTACTCAGGTTTCTGATATGCACCAAGTCTTCTAAGAGTCAGAGCTTGAATCTAAGTTTTATAGGACATTTGACATAGTGTAAGAAAATTAAAGCAAAGCAAGTCTAAGAGAAATTTAAGTAATGACCAAGGCAAGTGAAGTATTCATTAAACCAAGAAATGGAGCAAGTTATGTTTTCAGTCCTTAGGGCAAAAATTGCTAACTGTGCACTAAAATCCATGCCCTCTTCCACTTCCTGGAATAAAGGATAATTCTCATTTCCTTGGTGGCTAGCTGTGGTCATGTGACTACACTGTGGCCTGTAGTGTATTGGAGCTCCTCCCCATCAGGGTCAGCCCATAGACATCTTCATTAGTCCTCCATGTCCTTTTTCCCTAAAATGAAGCTTTCAGAGTGGCTTTGAATGGAGCTCTTACACTGAATATGTGAGACGCCTACCTGGGCATCTGAATGATCGCATGCCCAAGCACCAGTTCTCACACCCAATTCTGTTTTGTGTGCAGGAAGTATACCTTTATTGCTTTTTTTTTTTTAATCCAAACATATCTTTGGGTCTGTTTTTTAAAGCCATTAACCTTCTCTAATGAAGTCTTTAAATAGAATAAGAAAAGACTACTCTCAAATTGCCCTCATTTTGTGTTGTTACAAACATATGTAAGTAGTTATCTACTATATAATTCAATAAACTTGCATTTAGCCTGCTAGATCAAAATATGTGGCTATACTCAACTGGGTAAGAGGATAATCAACTTCATTACAAAATTAAGACTTGTAAGAAATAATGTTGGTGAATAAGTTGCCTAGTTTAGATATGTGCTTATGTAATTGGCTGGTAACGATATGTGTGATTAGTACTACTGATATAGGAGAAGTGTGTGGAATCCTAGTGAATGGAACACTACATCAGCTCAAAGTAATCAGCCCAGTAGGGAGCACACTTAGGGTCCTGACGCTGAAATGCAGTTTCCTTAAATTTGCATCATCACAGGGAAATGTTACTAGAAAATGTGATGGGGGGAACAAATTTTTAAAGAATAGTGCATGTATAACTAACTATATGGGTTTTTCTTCTTTTAGGAATAAGCTGTAGATGATTTATCTTCTCTACTCTTGAGGTGAGGCTTGGCATAAGAAATGAGTTAGGAATCAAAACAGTGGGATAAACATGGGAAAAGATGCTCAACATCACTAATAATTAGAGAAATGCAAATCAAAACTAAAATGAGGTACCACCTCACACCAGTCAGAATGGCCATCATCAAAAAAATCTACAAACAAATAAAAACCAGAGAGGGTGGGGAGAAAAGAGAACCCTCTTGCATTGTTGGTGGGAATGTAAGCTGATCTAGCCACTATGGAGAACAGTATGGAAATTTCTTTAAAAACTAGGAATAAATCTACCATACACCCCAATAATCCCACTACTGGCCATATACGCTGAGGAAACCATAACTGAAAAAGATACATATACCCCAATGCTCACTGCGGCACTTTTTGCAATAGCTCGGACATGGAAGCAACCTAGATGTCCATCAGCAGATGAATGGATAAGGAAGTTGTGGCACATATACACAATGGACTATTACTCAGCTCTAAAAAGGAACACATTTGAGTCAATTCTAATGAGGTGGATGAAACTGGAACCTATTATACAGAGTGAAGGAAGTCAGAAAGAGAAACACAAGTACTGTATATTGATGCATATATATATATATATATATATATGTGTGTGTGTGTGTGTGTGGAATTTAGAAAGATGGTACTGATGAACTTATTTGCAGGGCAACAATGGAGAGGCAGATATAGAGAACAAGTTGTGGACACAGTAGTGGAAGGAGAGTGGGCCAAATTGAGAGAGTAGCATTGAAACATATACATTACCATGTAGAAAACACATGGCTAGTGGGAAGTTACCGTATAACACAGGAAGCTTAACCTGGTGCTCTGTGAGTGGGGCAGAGTGGCAGGTGGGAAGGAGGTTCAGGGTGGGGGGGCATGTGGCTGATCCATGTTGATGTATGGCTGAAACCACCACAACACTGTAAAGCAATCATCCTCCAATTAAAATAAATAGTTTTTTAAAAAACACCATGGGGAAGACAGGCAAATGAGGGCAGTTTAAGTGATGGATAAAAGCTTGCCTGCATACACCTATCCAGTTCTTCCTCCCATCCCTGTGCCTCCAGCACACACATACCTTCTGCTCTTCCTCTCTGATTGCTGGAGCTTGCAATGGGATATATCTTTAGACATGCAAGAGGATATTTTATAGAGAAAGGACATTAAAATCAGACTATATTAACTGATGTTAAAATGCACTGACCTTAGTTGGCTTTGTTTTCACCTAAGATCTAAAACTACTTTTGAATTCCTATGAATGTTAACTCTTAAATCTTCTGTGATAGGTGGCTTGTACACATAACCTATTTTACCGTGAGTTTTCTTTAAAAGTCATTGGTTTCTGGGTGCTTGAAACTTAACGAAAAGTAAAAAGCACAACCTTTAGACTTTTCAGAGCATCATACTCCAGTCTTCATTAATTGAATATTCATTTAAAAACAATAAATAGCCTACTACATATCTTACCATACATGAAGAAGACACTATAACTGTCCCTGAGGGCATAGATTTTTTTTTGAAGCAATTACTGAAATGCTTAATTAAGAAGCTTACTGTTCTATCTACTATTCTTTGCTATTCATTACTGAAAGATTTTTATGTGCTCTTTGTGGAAAGATCCTATGGTGAAGACTGAAAACCCCACTTGTCCACAGAGCACCACAGAATAAAGAGGGAACTACACAGAGGAGGTGTCTGTGTCAACCACGGATCCTTGTGGTCATTTCCTAGAGAAAACAAATATATGGTTCAGGCATTGGCAAACTGTTGTCCGTAGAGACAAGAAGGAATTACAGTTGGTCCTTCACACCTACAGGTTCTGCATCAGTGGATTCAACCAACTGTGGATCAAAATATTTGAGAAAAAAATTCCCAAGTTCCAAAAAGCAAAACTTGAATTCACTGCATGCTGGCAAATATAAACAAAGCAGATACACCGTATTAGATATTATAAGCAATCTGGAGATTATTTAAAGTATCCTGGAGGATGCGCATAGGTTATATAGAAGTACCATGTATGTCATCTTGGGCTTTCCAGTTGGCACAGTGGTAAAAACCTGCCTGCCAATGAAGGAGACACAGGTTTGATCCCTGGGTCAGGAAGATCCCCTGGAGCAGGAAATGGCAACACACTCCAACATTCTTGCCTGGGAAATCCCATAAACAGAGGAGCCTGGCAGGCTATAGTCCATGGAGTTGCAAAGAATCAGACACGACTGAGTGACTGAGGATACACATATGCATTTTATATAAGGGATCTGAGGAGTTTGGTGTCTGTGGGGGTTCTGAAGGCAATATCAGAGTATACCAAGAGATGGCTTACTTGCTTGTAGCCCCACAAAACTAGGAACGTGAAAAGTTGCACAAAAAAAGAGTTCTCATGGCCCCTTCTCCTCCTGTTCCTTTTATTCCAGAAAGCCCACTTCCAAAACTGACTGAGGCACTTAGTTTATGATTTCACATACACTTTGATAACACTCTTATAAATAATAAGTATCATGATATTAATCTGAATTTTATCCTAATACTACCTTTCTCACTCACTGAACTTAGATCTCTACAGTAATGAAACCTGCTTTTTATCCATCTTTTTACACCCATAGCCTAATGCAGAATCTAGTTCAAAATAGACACTCAATAAACACACTCAAACTAAATTAAATCATGGCAATAATGTCCTTTCTTAAAAATAAGAACACTTTGCAAGTATATTAAAACAAATATTGCTACCATTTCTTAATTAAGTATTTCCTAAGATTAAATGATACCAGAGAAAATTCTGAGTGATCTTTGTAGTATTTTTGCTCATCTTGTTTACTAATGGTACACATAACAGAAGACATGAAGGCCATTGCTATCTAGCCAATAGCTTTGAATAAACCAGTCTATAATAAAGTAAAATAGCCTTATAGCCAGTGAGAAAGCAGAGGTATTATACACCACCTCTGTTCTTTTCTTTCTGATTAGCAAATGACTCCTACTCTCCTAGAAGTGTTACTACATAGCAGGTACTTAAATAAATTGAGAGAGGGCTTAGGAGTGTTTCTTCTGTTCAGTAAATTGACAAGGCTCAAATCACATGATCTCCAAGGTCCCTTCTTCAGTAAACACTTAGTAATTAAAAATAAAACATCCAAAAATAATTTTTGCAACTTGTATAGTTCCACCACCACCACCACAACCACAACCATCCTTTCTTTGCCACACACTTGTTTTTTCATTTCCAAGCATAATTTCTCAAGAAATCAGTCATTATGTAAATATAGTGGGTCCTCTAGGCACTCAATAATGTTCAGAAGCAAAGTCAATGTTTGGTCATTAGTTGGAAAAGCCAACAGATGTTAGCTATTTTCCCAAAAGTGAAAAAGTCCTTAGCTTTACGGTCAAAGTCAACTAATTTAGTTCATTTTACATTTTAGAAAACTATCAACTTAGCTAAGCTATCCTATATTGAGGGGGCTTCCCAGGGGGCTCTGTGGTAAGGAATCTGCCTGCCAATGCAAGAAACACGGATTCAGTCCCTGGGTCGGGAAGATGCCCTGGAGGAGGAAATGGCAACCCACTCCAGTATTCTCGCCTGGAGAATTCCAAGGACAGAGGAGTCTGGTAGGCTATGGTCCATGGGGTTGCAAAAGAGTCAGACATGACTCAGCGACTAAGCACACACACACATCCTATAATGAGGAATTTCTGTATTCCCCTGGTGGCTCAGATGGCAAAGAATCTGCCTCCAGTGTGAGAGACCTGGGTTTGATCCCTGGGTTGGGAAGGTAGCCTGGAGAAGGTAACAGCTACTCACTTCAGTATTCTGGCCTTGAGAGTTCCATGGACTGTATATCCATGAGATTGCAAACAGTCGGACATGACTGAGCAATTTTCACTTCACCTATAGGTTATGGAATGACAGTTAAGTTTGTTTGAGTTTATTGTCCTTAAAAGCTTCAAGATCAGTACTGTTATGTCCATTTTTTAGATTGTTATTATTCAGTCACTGAGCAATTGAACAACATATATGTATATACAATATATTCTAGTATACATACACATTATGTATACTATACGTGTATATATACACATATATATGCATATATACATATTCTAGTACACATACATATACACATTGTCAAGTAGTTCAGTCACATGCAAATCTTTTGCAAACTCAAGATCTGTAGCCTGCCAGGCTCCTGTGTCCATGGGATTTCCAGGCAAGAATACTGGGTTGCCATTTTATTCTCCAGGGTATCTTTCTGACCCAGGGATTGAAGCCTCATCTCCTGCATTAGCAGGCAGATTCTTTACCGCTCAGCCACCAGGGAAGCGCTATATGTGTGTATATATATACACCGCACTTAGCAGCATGTGGGATTTACATTCCCTGACTAGGGATTCAACCCTGTACCCCCTACAGTGAAAGTGTGGCGTCTTAACCACTAGACCACCAGGGAAGTCCTTTTTTTTTTTCTTTAAAGATAGCTAAAACTTGTAGAAGAGAAGCACCTTGCCAAGCTCCCTTGACTAATGAGTAACAAGAGCTGGAATTCAAAGTCAGGCTGCCAAGAAGCTCCCATGGTCCCCTGCAGGAGGTCCCCTCCCCAAACACCACTTTGAGATGCGGTTAACGGCTTGCTTTCTCCCCTCCTTTAACATCTGTTCGCGTGTCATAATCACAGCACTTATATTCCAGATGCCGCGCTGTGCTCAGGCACGTCCGACTCTGAGACCCGCGGGGCTGCAGCCCTCCAGGCTCCTCTGTCTGCGGGATTTCCCAGGCAAGAATTCTGGAGTGGGATGCCATGCCCTCCTCTCACACCCCAGACCAAAGCACAGGTAATTACCTAATAAAATCTCAGTGCTATGAAGGGGAAGTAAGCAATATTAGGGAACAGACATTTATGGGGAAATAATTTTAATAGGGTGTTTAGGGAAAGGTCTCCCTGAGGACATCTGCATGAAGTGAGAGAATGGGTTGCATAAATCTGGGAGGAGGGGAATTCTGACCAAGGAAACAGCAAGTTCAAAGGTCCTGAGACAGGAACAAATTTGGGATCTTGAAGATAACACAAAGGACTTTGTGGATGAAACAGAATAAGCCTGAAACAAAGAGGAGGGCCTGAGGTTGCAGCGGTTGGTGGCGCTAAATCATGACAGTTCTAATAAATAATAAGGGCTTCAGATCATTTTTCTATGGGTGATGAGAAGCCACCACAAGTTTTTGAGCTAGGAAATAGCAGGATCTGATTTATGCTCTAGAAGGGTGACTCTGACTAGAATAGAGAGCAAACTCAAATATGCCACGTGGTCTTCCAAGAGAGAAGGGGGTGAAATATGATTGTCCAGTTCATCTCTCTCTCTCTTACTATAGGTACTATATTCATGAGAGGTACATAATCTAGTGGGTGAAACTGATGACCTGAAAACAGACATAATGTTTTATTTTGTTTTTAAGATAGGTTATGCATGAGATTTGTTTTAGAAACAGTTTCTTATACAGGTATCAGAAAAAAAAAATTCCAGAAGCTTATTCATGCACTTTTTATTGCTACTCAATTTGCTAAAAACAGCATCAGATGAAATGGGAAGGTCACTGAGAAATCACTAAAACAAGAAAACATTTTAAAAACATATACTGTATATACAAGAAGTTATATATTCCACTGAGTTAATTAGAAGATTGATTCCAGAATTTAAATACAGAAAATAGCCTGAAAGAGCACCAGAAAAAATTACCCATATAGCTTATAATTTCCATGGAAAATATCAATACAATTCTTAAAGTTGGTATGGAATCCTTCTTTCTAGGCAGTGAAATTTTCCAGTGCTCCACAAAGCCACATGGGACTGCAAAGAATAAAAAATTACAGCATGATTTTGCAGAGTTTAAGTTTACTGACATCAGGATATCAAATCATTAACCTAAAGGTCCATAAATCAGTGGAGCTTCTAACTTCCTACATGGCTGCATTTTTAGAAAAATGTGTGAATAATAGGAAACTAAGAAAGATAAAAATATCACTCAAACCAAGGTACTTAAAAATAACTGCGTATATCCCCTCTGGTCTAAGATTTATGTCAACATTTTGCTTTTTATATAGATTTTATTACACTATATGTAAGTTTATATATTTAACTTAAGGTTATTTTCCATGCTCTTGGAAATTCCTCATAATTACTTGCAGATTACTTCAAGAATATTCTATTGGGAAGATAAGTGAAGCTCACCATTGTTGTACATTTTGGATATAAACATGTTTCACATCTCAAGTACCAGAACTATGCACATCTTTGGGAACAACGCTTTTACATGGCCTGGATGATTTTCCTCGGGTGGAACACCCAAATTAGAATTCTCATGCTACAAGTTATAAAATATTATGGTTCTTGGTTAATCTGAGTTCATGTTTTCCAGCTTCATCCATCAGCAACTGATCTCAGACAAAGGAAGACAGAGAGTGACTGTGCTGGCCAGTACTGAGTCAGCACTTGCAGGGTGCTGGTCCCTGTGCCAAGTGTCACACATACATAACGTCAGCCTCACGACGGTCTTCTAGGGTGAGCACCACTGATACCTCAGCCTACAGATCAAAGCAGAGGCTCAAAGAGGTTACCAATCTCCCCAGGGTCACATTGCGGACAAGGGTAGTGCTGTTATTTGAACCCAATCTTCTGCTCCCGAGCCTGTGATATTCTTAACCACTATTCTGAAAGGCCTAGAATGTAACTTTTTATTCCTTTTCCCACCTTCTAGCTAAAAAAGTGAGTTGTCAGAATATGGGAAATATCAGGTGGGAATCATCTCCGGGGTCCTTGAGAACGACACCACATGAAAACAGATGTGGAAAGAGAGACCGGTTTGGTACCTGACTGTGACTTTGAAATGGGGGCTTGGTGGACTCACTGTAGATACATCTTTTAGACTTTGGTCATTTGTGTCTCTTCTGCCAAAATCACATTCTTCATCACTGCCCCTCATTCCCTGGGTCCCTTCATTATCATGTCTAATCTCTACAAGTCAAGGAACACCCACAGTTCAGACTTTGGCCTCAAGAGATTAACTCCAGTTAGCAGCAACATATCTAACATGAAGATCATGTGTTGCAGTAACACTGTTTTCAGAAATATTATTGGTAGGCATAAAAACAACAGAGTACTAGAGTATGGTCTAAAAAAGAAAGAGAGATAATCACATAAAATTATGAGCTTTAATTTAAAGAAGAGGAAATGTTTCAAATAACAGAAGATATTTTCCTTATCAAGGTCTTATGGGAAAAGGACAAATTAAGGCTGTGGAAAGTGATTTGGGGTTCTAAATTCAGACTGAGAAGAAAGAAGGACTAGAATACAAGCGTATGAAGCACGGGAGAACCTGCTTCCTGGACAGAAACTGCCTGGGGAGGGCACTGCTTGGGAAGTCCACCTCTTTTCAAAATCTCAACGAGAAAACTCAAAATCAAGGCAACGCCACCCCCAGGGTAGGCACAGAGGTACTGCTACACCTATGAGGCCCCTATAACTCCTTATGTAATTTTGTAAATATACTGCTGAGGTCTAACTTTTAGACTGATACAAAATTAAGCAAGAAAATATAACCCAAAAAGTGGATGTATTGGGGTGGGGCGGGGGGGAACTTTTGAGAGTGTGATCTAGCCATGCAAAAGATTGATGACTCAGTAAGGAGGCTTTTTAGAAGAGGAACCAAAAAGTGAAATCTCTGTGAAATCTAAAGGGACTGTAATAAGACTGAAGCAATAGCATCCCATTTAACCCATGCTCTGTAGCCAACTTGAAGAAGCTCCTGGCCAAAGTTAGACATTTTGAGTATCAATAAGAATAAAAAACTGCAATGGATTTAAACTCATCAAATATACTTAAATCCAGAGGTCAAAATGGTACTTAACTAAAGCAAAACAAAACAAAATAATTGGTCACTAAGGAGAGAACTGGCTCATTGTGCCAGAGAACTGGCTCATTATTTTTGATGCTGAAAAATGCAGGGAAACAATCAGGCATTTCCCCTGTCTTTTCTTAAGAACTGTATCACTGGGTCACAAATAGTAAAGGAGAGTGAAGAGCAAGTTTCTCTTTGAGAAGCTATTTCTTTTATAACCAGAAAAGAAAAGAATGAATCGCCATTTGCAAGCTCTAGTGACTTATTAGAGCTGCAAATATCATAAAAAGAGACTACTCTTTATTTTATGTGTTCATATAGAGTCAAAACTGAAGCTAACTTGCTAAAAGGCCTTAAACTAAGTCTCTAGATTTGATTACCAATTTATAAGTGATAGAGAACACAGAGGATCAAATACGAATGCAGAGTAGAGATGCAATCACCAAAATCCACACTGTGGGAAATCATATAGGACAAACAATCTCATGCTTTATCAAATATTTTTTAAGGTTAAAAAGAAAATCAGTAGTTTAAAAGAGATTAAAAAATATCAACCAACCACAACACAGTAAATTTATTTGGATCTTAATTCAAATAAACTGTAAAAAAGAAAATATGGCATTTATGACACAACTGGAAATTTGAACACTTCCCGAATATCTAAACTTTTTTTTTGGTGTTACTGAGCAGCTTGAAGAATCTAAATTCCCCTAGCAGGGATTGAAACCAGCTCAAGGCAGTGAAAGCCCTGGATCCCAACACCTAGGAACTCCCTCTGAATATTTGATATTATAGAGGAAATACTAATTTTAGGTCATTATGTTTAATAATGTCATTTTTTAAGATATACAAAGTGAAAATTATTTTGAGAAAATGACTTGATACCGAGACTTCAAAATAGTATGAAAGTTTGGTTGGGAACATAGATGAAGTAAGACTGATGAGTTAATAATTGCTAATACAGAGCAATGTATATAAGGGCTTTGATACATAGCTCTAGTGGTTTTTATATACATTTGAAATTCTTTGTCATAAATAGTTAAAAAAATAATTGAAGTAAGAGCTAAGTTTTATCTGTGTAGTCCCAGTATACATTATAAAACCTTCACATTGCAAACTGCTTAAAAATATTTGCTGAATAGTGAACTTCAAGGAATGCAACATATTCATTCTCAGTTTCATTCTTAACAAATGGGAGCAACAGCATTTTTTAACTCCCAGGGTCATTGTGAGGGTTAAAAGAGGAGGAACAGAAGAGTAGTTTGTTCACCATAAAGTGTCACACACAAACGTGGAAAGCCGTCAGGCTGAAGAACTAGAATCAAATTCAACAATCACTTGTTCTGCATTTGCATTCTGCCCTTGATTTGTTTCTCACAACGAGCCACTAAACCCATGGATAGATCCCAGCACATTCATTCTCCCCTTAGGGACAAAGTACCAAATGGTAGTGTGATTGCCAAGGGAAAATTATTACTCTGTTCTGATTTATTTCCATCATAAATCCAAAACCAGCCAAACAGGCTCTATCACAAAAACAACAGGGTTGCTGTACAGTAATGAGAACCCCACGTGCAAGTACCCCATAAATCCGAGAGGATCGCAACCCTCCAAAGGCGTTCTGAAACATGTATTTAAATCAGAAGGGGGAAGCCAGGCTGGCGGCATGTTGGTCAACACCATTTAAACAATGAAAATGAGGTGATTCCCTCAGTTGTCAGCTAGAGAAATGTCCCGTCACCTGTCTTATGTAGACTGTACAACATGTGACAAGCATTTTGTTTTTCTTTACACGGTTTCTGTTGCATCAAAGAAAAAAAGTCTTTTCATTTGGCAGTGATAACAGTCATCCACAGTTCTCTTAAATTCAATCATAACTGCTCCTAGCATGTCAAGGAAACAATTTCAAGCAACAATAGTGAATGAGAGAAAAGGAAGTGAGAAGGACACAACTTCTGTTCCTGTCATGCATTTTTCCTTCTCTAATCTTAGCAAGAGACACTCATTCTTACTTATGGAGAAGTGAAATATGTAATCCAATTCTTTATTATTTAAAGTGATATTTTCCTGCCTCTCATAACATTATACCCTATCCCAAATTAGAGGTAAGAGCCACTCAATGCTATCACAGATGAAATGTGGAAGGTAAAAATACCTTTTATTATCAATGAGATAGAAAAGGAATTTCTATTATATAATTCATTATATAGAAAAAAAGGATTATCATCTTGGAAAAAATAGATAGTTGTGGCCCCTTGAAACCACGGGAAGCAGGGAAGCAGGATTGTTAGCAAGATTTTTTATAATTGTTCTCAATCATAAGAATGCTACATGATAATTTGAAGAAAGCACAAAGTTAAATAAACTTGCTGAGCTACAAGGAGTACAGGACTCAATGAGTATAAAGGATATTAACAGTACAAAGAAACAAAGCAATCAATTTATTTGAGAATTTGTACCGAAAGGAATTTTAGATTTGAGGCCATTTTTCAATTCTTGGAATTAAAGCATATTGAAATAATTTGAAAACAGCTAACAGCTATATGGACTATATCACATGGACCACAACCTTGTCTAACTCAGTGAAACTATGAGCCATGCCATGTAGGGCCACCCAAGATGGATGGGTCATGGTAGAGAGTTCTGACAAAATGTGGTCTACTGGAGAAGGGAATGGCAAACCTTGAGAATCTCATGAACAGTATGAAAAGGCAAAAATATAGGACAGTGAAAGATAAACTCCCCAGATCGGTAGGTGCCTGATATGCTACTAGAGATCAGTGGAGAAACAACTCCAGAAAAAAATTAAGAGAGCTAAAGCAAAAACAATACCCAGTTGTGGATGTGACTGGTGATGGAAGTAGGTCTGATGCTGTAAAGAGCAATATTGCATAGGAACCTGGAATGTTAGGTCCATGAATCAAGGCAAATTGGAAGTGGTCAAACAGGAGATGGGAAGAGTGAATGTCATTTTAGGAATCAGAAAATTAAAATGGACTGGAATGGATGAATTTAACTCAGATGACCATTATATCTACTACTGTGCGCAAGAATCCCTTAAAAGAAATGGAGTAGCCATCATAGTCAACAAGAGAGTCTGAAATGTAGTACTTGGATGCAATTTCAAAAATGACAGAATGATCTCTGTTTGTTTCCAAGGAAAAACCATTCAATATCACAGTAATCCAAGTCTATGCCCCGACCAGTAACACTGAAGAAGCTGAAGTTGAATGGTTCTATGCTAACACCCAAAAAAGATGTCCTTTTCATTATAGGGGAGTGGAATGAAAAAGTAGGAAGAGGTATCTGGAGTAACAGGCAAATTTGGCCTTGGAGTACAGAATGAAGCAAGGCAAAGGCTAATAGAGTTTTGTCAAGAGAACGCACTGGTCATACAAAACACCCTCTTCCAACAACACAAGAGAAGACTCTACACATGGGCATCACCAGATGGTCAACACCAAAATCAGACTGATTATATTATTTGCAACCAAAGATGGAGAAGCTCTATACAGTCAGCAAAAACAAGACCAGGAGCTGACTGTGGCTCATATCATGAACTCCTTATTGCCAAATTCAGACTTAAATTGAAGAAAGCAGGGAAAACCACTAGACCATTCAAGTATGACCTAAATCAAATCCCTTATGATTATACAATGGAAGTGACAAACAGATTTAAGGGACTAGATCTGATAGACAGAGTGCCTGAAGAACTATGGACAGAGGTTCATGACATTGTACAAGAGACAGGGGGCAAGACTATCCCCAAGAAAAGAAATGCAAAAAAGCAAAATGGCTGTCTGAGGAGGGCTTACAAACATTTGTGAAAAGAAGAGAAGCAAAAAGCAAAGGAGAAAAGGTAATATTTACCCATGTGAATGCAGAGTTCCAAATAGCAAGGAGAGATAAGAAAGCCTTCCTCAGTGATCAGTGCAAAGAAATAGAGGAAAACAATAGAATGGGAAAGACTAGAGATCTCTTCAAGAAAATTAGAGATACCAAGGGAACAGTTCATGCAAAGATGGGCTCAATAAAGGACAAAAATGGGATGGACCTAACAGAAGGAGGCAATATTAAGAAGATGTGAAGTATACACGGAAGAACTATACAAAAAAAATCTTCACGACCCAGATAATCATGATGGTGTGATCACTCAGCTAGAGCCACACATCCTGGAATGTGAAGTCAAGTGGGCCTTAGAAAGCACTATGAACAAAGCTAGTGGAGGTGATGGAATTCCAGTTGAGCTATTTGAAATCCTAAAAGACAATGCTATGAAAGTGCTGCACTCAATATGCCAGGAAATTTGGAAAACTCAGCAGTGGCCACAGGCCTGGAACAGGTCAGTTTTCATTCCAACCCCAAAGAAAGGCAATGCCAAAGAATGCTCAAACTACTGCACAATTGCACTCATCTCACACACTAGTAAAGTAATGCTCAAAATTCTCCAAGCCAGGCTTCAGCAATACATGAACTGTGAACTTCCAGATGTTCAAGCTGGTTTTAGAAAAGGCAGAGGAACCAGAGATCAAATTGCCAACATCTGCTGGATCATCAAAAAAGCAAGAGAGTTCCAGAAAAGCATCTATTTCTGCTTTATTGTCTATGCCTTTGACTGTGTGGATCACAATAAACTGTGGAAAATTCTGAGAGAGATGGGAATACCAGCCACCTGACCTGCCTCCTGAGAAATCTGTATGCAGGTCAGGAAGCAACATTTAGAACTGGACACGGAACAACAGACTGGTTCCAAATAGGAAAAGGAGTGCATCAAGGCTGTATATTGTCACCATGCTTATTTAACTTATATGCAGGGTACATCATGAGAAATGCTGGGCTGGATGAAGCACAAGCTGGAATCAAGACTGCAGGGAGAAATGTCAATAACCTCAGATATGCAGATGACACCAACCTTATGGCAGAAAGAGAAGAAGAACTAAAAAGCCTCTTTCTGAAAGTGAAAGAGGAGAGTGAAAAAGTTGGCTTAAAGCTCAACATTCAGAAAACAAAGATCATGGCATCCGGTGCTATCACTTTATGGGAAATAGATGGGGAAACAGTGGAAATAGTGGCTGACTTTATTTTTGGGGACTCCAAAATCACTGCAGATGGTGACTGCAGCCATGAAATTAAAAGATGCTTACTCCTTTGGAGAAAAGTTAAGGCCAACCTAGACAGCATATTAAAAAGCAGAGACATTACTTTGCCAATATAAGTCCATCTAGTCAAGGCTATGGTTTTTCCAGTAGTCATGGATGGATGCGAGAGTTGGATAAAGAAAGCTAAGTGCCAAAGAATTGATGCTTATGAACTATGGTATTGGAGAAGATTCTTGAGAGTCCCTTGGACTGCAAGGAGATCCAACCAGTCCATCCTAAAGGAAATCAGTCCTGAATATTCATTGGAAGGATTGATGCGGAAGCTGAAACTCCAGTGCTTTGGCCACGTGATGCAAACAGCTGACTCACTTGAAAAGACCCTGATGCTGGGAAAGATTGAGGGTGGGAGGTAAAGGGGACAGTAGAGGATGAGGTGGCTGGATGGCATCACTGACTCAATGGACATGATTTTGAGTAAACTCTGGGAGTTGGTGATGGACACGGAGGCCTGGCGTGCTGCAGTCCATGGGTCGCAAAGAGTCGGACATGACTGAGTGACTGAACTGAACAGCTATATATTACAACACAAAAATTTTGTCCTTTGGGACATTAATTTTCAGACAATTTATAAAACCTCCAGAGACAGATGCTAGGGCTTTAAAGGACTTCCCAGATGGCGCTAGTGGTAAAAACAAAACAAACAACAACAAAAAAAATGATAAAACCTGCCTGACAACACAGGAGATTTAAGAGATGTGGGCTTGATACCTGGGTTGGGAAAATCCACTGGAGGAAGGCTCAGCAACCCACTTCACTATTCTTGCCTGGTACATTCCATGGTCAGAGGACCACTGCAGGCTTCAGTCCATGGGGTTGGGCAGAGTCTGACATGACTGAAGCCAACTCAGCAAGCACAGAATAGCTACATAGTTCTCTTTTCTCTAAATTTTAGGTAAAAGTTTCAGTGTAACAAAAAGTCCTGAATATATGGTATTTACATAGAAATATTTAATTAATCTAGATCTCTAAGTCAGAAATATATGACCTTAGCCTTTCCTTGATTTTCTTTAATGTTGATGATGTTAAAAAAAAAAAAACTTGGCAAAAGTAATGATAATGATGTTCTAACTCCTTAATGATAATTAGCAATTAGAGGACATTAATGGTATAGATCTACTGTGTTCTAACAATGGCACTCGTTAATTTTAATAGTCCTGTAGTTAAGTCCTTGCTTATCCTCTGAAACTTTACCCTTCATTACCACTTGTAGAAAGTAATTTTTAGAAGTTGAAGCATCAATGAAAATACAAAGAATACCAAAAATGGTTACCTTATATATATATATATATGTATGTATGTATATAAAAATAAAATATATATACAAAGAATACCTATATATATATGGTATATATATATAATAATATATATATAATATATATAGCAAGCAAACATATATATATATATATGTTTGCTCTGAATTAGCTAACAGTATAAATATATATATTATTTAAAAATGCTATTACATGTATTTTTCTTACAAGAATAATACATTTAAAACGTTTTCTATTTTGCTAAAATGATCACATATAGTTCAACATTATTGAAATTCAAAGTGATATACAATTGTAAAAATTAGAAATACTTCTCCAGTAAGAGAACCACTTTTACAAGAAGATAATTCTGAAATCTTAATTTAATGAAAGTCATTATCATTATTATTTAATGTACAATTATAATACAATAATAATTTTCATAAGAATCATATATCAATATTAAAAAGTAAAAATGTAGGCAAAAATATGACAAAGTGACAAAATCTTTTAAGGAATTTATTGAGTTTTAGAAAGAAAGAAAGCTGGGACATTCCATAAACTATAATACACTTTAAAAATGAGCATTTCCTGCAGTGGAGATTGGCACAACATTGTAAATCAACTATATATCAATAAAAAAATTAAACAATTAAAAAATAAACTTATAATTGCACTCCTTTCTTTCAGAAGGAATTTCATCCCCACTAAACTAAATTAAAATAATTTTTTCTATGGATTTATCCATTGTTAAATCTTTATCCATTGAATCTCTGATAAGGAAAAACGAGAAAATCATGAGACTCGTATTTTCTACTAATTCATGTGCCCCTTCTGGATTTTTAATTGTTGAATCATGTTTACGTTTTCTTGGTTTCAAGATTTGCCTTCTATTTTGTAACCTTCATTTCCTTGTTTCCTTTGTTCCACGTTCATGGGGATTCAAGACGTACCACCATTCTTTGCAGTCAATGGGTGACTTGATTGCATAAAAGACTTTGTATTCTATGTGAGCCAGTCTGAATTTTCCACTTTCTAGGTAACCTGTACAATTTTTAAAGCCCAAGCTTTTCACCCAAATATGTCTTAATATTTGGGTATAAGTATTTTCCTTAAGCACAGGGTACCCTTTCAATCTGCATATTCACATCTTTACTATAAGAAAGTTTACTCTTTCTATATATTCAATTTTTTTCATTTGATTTCTTTTTCTCCATAAACATTAAGTGCACACATACACATATATACCAATAAACAAATGCACTGAATGTCTCTTGTTTACATTACAATTTTCTTTGTTTTTTCCATTTCATTTCTTTCAGTTATCTCAAGCTTATTCTCCACGTCGTTCCTGAATATGTTTGTCCCTGAGTCTGTAATTTTTACTGTAATATGGTTTTCTTTCTTGTAATGCCAGATCAATTTCATTCCTTTTGCTGCTTTATCTTTTATTCTTTTTGTGTGTTTTCTTTAAAGTCTTGCTTCAAAAGAAACCACATGTCTGTTTTCATTCTTGGAAATCACATGATGAGAATATCTGAATTTTTTGCTTGATGTAGTTCTTCTGTTGTTATTCTTAATCATCTTTCCTATGGTACTTTTATATAGTTCTATGGCTTTCAGAGCCAGACATGCTGGAATGCTAAGTCAAGTGGGCCTTAGGAAGCATCACTATGAACAAAGCTAGTGGAGGTGATGGAATTTCAGTTGAGCTGTTTCAAATCCTGAAAGATGATGCTGTGAAAGTGCTGCATTCAATATGCCAGCAAATTTGGAAAACTCAGCAGTGGCCACAGGACTGGAAAAGGTCAGTTTTCATTCCAATCCCTAAGAAAGGCAATCCCAAAGAAAGGCAATGCCAGTTCAAACTACCACACAATTGTGCTCATCTCACATGTGAGCAAAGTAATGCTCAAAATTTTCCAAGCCAGGCTTCAAAAGTACAAGAACCGTGAACTTCCAGATATTCAAACTGGGTTGAGAAAAGGCAGAGGAACCAGAGATCAAATTGCCAACAATCACTGAATCATTGAAAAGGCAAGAGAGTTCAGAAAAACACCTACTTTTGCTTTATTGACTACTCCAAAGCCTTTGACTGTGTGAATCACAACAAACTGTGGAAAAACCTTAAAGAGATGGGAATACCAGACCACCTGAACTGCCTCCTGGGAAATCTGTATGCAGGTCAAGAAGAAACAGTTAGAACTGGACATGGAACAACAGTCTGGTTCCAAATTAGGAAAGGAGTATGTCAAGGCTGTATACTGTCACCATGCTTATTTAACTTATATGCAGAGTACATCATGTAAAATGCCAGGCTGGATGAATCACAAGCTGGAATCAAGATTGCCGGGAAAAATATCAATAACCTGAGATATGCAGATGACACCACCCTTATGGCAGAAAGTGAAGGAGAACTAAAGAGCCTTTTTCTGAAAGTGAAAGAGGAGAGTAAAAAAGTTGGCTTAAAGATCAACATTCAGAAAACAAAGATCATGGCATCTGGTCCCATCACTTCATGGCAAATAGATGGGGAAACAATGGAAACAGTGACAGACTTTATTTTGGGGGCTCCAAAATCACTGCAGATGGTGACTGCAGCCATGAAATTAAAAGACGCTTGCTCCTTGGAAGAAAAGCTATGACCAATCTAGACAGTATATTAAAAAGCTGAGACATTACTTTACCAACAAAGGTCCATCTAGTCAAAGCTATGGTTTTTCCAGTAGTCACGTATGGATGTGAGAAATGGACTATAATGAAATCTGAGTGCTGAAGAATTGATGTTTTTGAACTGTGGTGTTGGAGAAGACTTTTGAGAGTTCCTTGGACTATGAGGAGATCAAACCTACCATTTCTAAATGAAAGCAGTCCTGAATATTCATTCAGCTTTAGCTGAAACTCCAATACTTTGGCCACCTGATGCAAAGAACCAACTCATTGGAAAAGACCCTGATGCTGGAAAGATTGGAGGTGGGAGGAGAAGGGGACAACAGAGGATAAGATGGTTGGATGGCATCACTGATGCAATGGACTTGAGTTTGAATAGGCTCCAGGAGTTGGTGATGGACAAGGAAGCCTGGCATGCTGAAGTTCATGGGGTCACAGAGTCAGACATGACTGAGCGACTGAACTGAACTGATGGATTTCAGGCTGGTGTATATTTAAATGACACTTATGTTTGAAAGGGGTGGTCCAGTCTAGTAGAAGTAGTTGCTGATAGATTGTAACTTAAGAGCCATCATGGTGAATAGGCTGAAACAGTAGTTACATTTGTGTTGCTGTTATTTAGTCCTGGTTATAATCAAATCAGTGGTTCCATCTCTTTAGGGGTATATTTCTGCTCCAGAGTCATATTTCAAAATTTTCCAGAGAGCTGCGTGATTCATAGTTCAACCTTGCATAGTGAAGGTACTTGTTGTGAAGATTTAGCATTTAATTGTTTCTCTCCAGCTGTCTCAATTAATGGTTGCTAAGCCAGTTGCCAAATATATTTCTTCCACACCCCACTATTTCTTTCCTCTGCTTCCTGCAAAAACTGGGAGTTTGCACGTCATCTCTTTCAGGCCTGAATTTGTTTTCTGATCTTCCATGTAGAGAAGGATTCAGCAATGTAACTCATCATTCCTGCAGATTCCATTAAACCAAATAAGGCAGTCTCTTCATACATGTGCCTTTCATTTTTGTAGATTTCTGTGTCCCATGGAGTTTCTATAAATACTTCCATCCATTTTCAGGATCTTTCTGTGTTTGGGCCCATAATTCATTGTATTTGTCAGTCATTCTTTTTTTTTTTTTTTTTCCTTTTTTTGGTTGTTGGCAGTTGGAGTCAGGGAAGCAGGGAGATATACAAATATGTATGTGTGTGTGTGTGTGTGTATATATATATATATATATATGTATATTTCATTTCCTTCAACTGAACATCTTTTTTCTAAAAAAGCATAATAAGCAAACAAAAACTGGTCCTGCTAATCTGGCTCTTGAGAATATTGTGCAGAAGCCAATGTTTTCATGTATTTTTGGTAGCATATTCAATTGGTATCTGTGAATTACTCAGCTTGCTCTTGACCAGATCAATTTCATTTTTTTATCCTGAGGACATAAAAAGATTTTATTTACCTGATTCCCTCACAAAGGAATTACCATGTAATTGACTTCGACCAAAAGGAAATAGGCATATCCAGACTGTCATCTTAAAGCTTATTGTGTATTTCTCCCTGTGTCATTCTGTCCTGTTGGAATAGAGTCAAATCCAAGTTCACCAAGGGCTTACTTGTTAAGGATAACAACCCTTGGCCTACTTGATAGTAAGTCTTTTCAAATAGAAATATAACTCAGGGGATGAGCCTGAAAGTCTAGTTCTCCTTTTGAAGACTGAAGAACTTGAGATAATCCCCAATACATCAAAGAAATATAAGAGATCTGAGAACTAAGTCTCTAAGATATTGTTGAGGTGGGTACTCACACAAGAAGTTGCCAGAAAAAAATAAGAAGGCTACTAAGGTTTCAAGAGGGTTCTGCTTCCAAAGATGCTACAATCTTACACTAGAAGCATGTGTAACTGTTTAAGACTTGAAACAACCTTTACGCATCAACCTAAGGACTGTAGACAGTCTTGGAAGCGGGGTAAGAACACTGCGTGGTGCCTAAGGAAGGTATATGCCCACCACTCATCTCACATATGTTCATGGAGGATGATGGAAAGGGAAGAGGCTCTCAAAGGGCAGACCCAGAGACTGCTAAGAAAAACTGACCAGGAAGCTATGCTCAGAAAGTAAAATCAGAATTTAATGAAGAACTTTTTTCATCCCCAAGTCCTTTACCACAGCTCCTAGTTTTCCATTTTTTTTTTCTTCTTTTGAAAGTCACATTTTGTTCTGTCATTATCCTACCACTGAGAATCAGTTATGTGAGAGACAATCAACTTATTATTTCTTCCCATTTTTTTTTAAGTCTGTAGAGATCTGTGCTTCACTTGGAGATATTGGACTGGGAATTTGGTTTGTATTCAAAAGATAAAATTTCCGAGAGTGTCATGTGAATACTCCATTCACTGACCAAGAATATAAAGCATGCAAAAAGAAATCAGCATTTCATTTATTTAAAAAAATGCAGAGCAATCCCATCTATCAGGAATTTTTCTGTGGTTTCAGGTAGGTTTTCTTTAAGACTTTCCCATGTAAAAAAAGCAGTGTAGGAATTCAGTTGAAATGTTTGAAAAACAAAAGTGGTTGTAAACCATGCCGATTCTAACTAAATGTAGAGATGTGGTCACTAATATTAAGCTCTGGTAATTAATGATTGTAAATAAACCAGTTCATTTTTCTACCATGTTACATATACTACACAATACACTTATGGAAGAAAAAATTGTTAAGCACATTTAATTTTGCTTGTACAATTAAATAATAATTACTTGTTAATTTTCTGAGTTAATAACTGTTTTTAAGAAGACAATATTTCAAGAAAAAGAAAAGATTAAAGCATTTTTTCTCTCTTTTACCTTCTCAGTTGAGGCATGTAGGTTAGGAAAAACATCACATTAGTTGTTTTTGGAAAACCTTATATATAACTTCCATTTTGAAATATATACTAATGTCCAATATAATTTATATTTTAGAATACACACATATTTTACTTTTCTTAAAGTACAAATTGCTATTGATTCATAAATAAAATATAAAAAGGACCACAAAAAATTATTGTTAAAAATGAAATGCACTATAATATTCTAAACATGGATACAATAATAAGAAATTCCAAAAGATCTCCACTTCATTGATGTTTAACAGAAAGAGAGAAATATCTGTAAGTCCATATATCAGAACATTCTCATATAGCAGTATATAACTAGAGACATATATTCTCCAGAGTGACAGATTTTTTTACTTTCCTATAGTGCTATTCCCTGTGTGATTTAATTCAGATAAATAAGGTTTAAAATTGCATCAAATAAAAAGTGAAACTTGTTGGCAAACTAAATATTTTAAAATGACTTTTCTATATTAGCATGTCACTCTAACTAGGCAAAGCCAAAATCTGGACATTCTTTATCTAGTTAGAGATTTGAAATCTGAGCATGCATCTTAATCTAAAATTGGGACAAAATTTCACAGTGCAAGATATTACTTTTTTCCATTTATTTTTATTAGTTGGAGGTTAATAACTTTACAATATTGTAGTGGTTTTTGTCGTACATTGACATGAATCAGCCATGGATCTACATGTGTTTCCCATCCCGATGCCCCCTCCCGCCTCCCTCACCATCCCATCCCTCTGGGTCTTCCCAGTGCACCAGGCCTGAGCACTTGTCTCATGCATCCAACCTGGGCTGGTGATCTGTTTCACCCTTGATAGTATATTTGTTTCAATGCTGTTCTCTCAGAACCTCCCACCCTCGCCTTCTCCCACAGAGTTCAAAAGTCTGTTCTGTACATCTGTGTCTCCTTTTCTGTTTTGCATATAGGGTTATCTCCCAGAATATTGGAAATAAAAGCAAAAATAAACAAATGAGACCTAATTAAACTTAAAAGCTTTTGCACAACAAAGGAAACTATAAGCAAGGTGAAAAGACAGCCCTCAGATTGGGAAAAATAATAGCAAATGAAGAAACAGACAAAGGATTAATCTCAAAAATATACAAGCAACTCCTGCAGCTCAATTCCAGAAAAATAAATGACCCAATCAAAATATGGGCCAAAGAGCTCAACAGACATTTCTCCAAAGAAGATATACAGATGGCCAACAAACACATGAAAAGATGCTCAACATCACTCATTATCAGAGAAATGCAAATCAAAACCACAATGAGGTACCATTACATGCCAGTCAGAATGGCTGCTATCCAAAAGTCTACAAGCAATAAATGCTGGAGAGGGTGTGGAGAAAAGGGAACCCTCTTACACTGTTGGTGGGAATGCAAACTAGTACAGCCACTATGGAGAACAGTGTGGAGATTCCTTAAAAAACTGGAAATAGAACTGCCATATGACCCAGTAATCCCACTCCTGGGCATACACACCGAGGAAACGAGATCTGAAAGAGACACGTGTACGCCAATGTTCATCGCAGCACTGTTTATAATAGCCAGGACATGGAAGCAACCCAGATGCCCATCAGCAAATATATGGATAAGGAATTTGTGGTACATATACACAATGGAATATTACTCAGCCATTAAAAAGAATTCATTTGAATCAGTTCTAATGAATTGGATGAAACTGGAGCCCATTATACAGAGTGAAGTGAGCCAGAAAGATAAAGACCAATACAGTATACTAACAGATATATATGGAATTTAAAAAGATGGTAAAGATATTACTTTTTAAAGTCAAATTTCATAAAGATGATATCATGTTAACTTTTCCATTTTGATTTCTTCATGTTTGTCTTCCTCTTCTATGTGCATTTGTTGCCTCATTTTATTTTGAGAGCTCTGCGAAGATCCTGAAATACCATCTACTCCTAACATGCTTGTGATCAATGACCAGATAATGGTGGACACAGGTGTCATTATTTTATGTGTGATGTGTTGTTTCCTTCTTCCAGATGTTTTTCGAAGCTGACCTTAAATTCTTAATGACTGTGTCTTCCATGTAGCATTAGGAGATTGTGAGTACACCATCCTAAAGTGACCTCTCCTCCCTTTAAAATACTGTGTTCTTAAACCACCTAACACTCATAGTAGATGAACATTAAATCTTTTAGACCAGTGTGTGACATTAAATTCTCCCATTAGATAATTGTGAGATTATAATCTCTCCTAAATTCTAAGACATTTAAGAATATATTGTTAAATTTTGTGGTTCATATGTTTAATAAATGTAGTTCACTGTGTTTAATAGAATACACTGTGTTTAATAGAATACACTGTGATAGCAGAGTCCTCACAAATATTTACTTGGTGAACAAACAAAATACATGTATTTCTAACAACAATTACTTGATAAAAATTAGTTTTGTTGTGAATGTTGCTTTTGAGATTCTTTGCTGCTCTCAACATCATGAAACTGCATTTATTCAGATATACTTGTACTTTTTTTTAACTACTTAATTATGAAAACTATTAAGTTTAATAGCAATATTCAACCTTCATATTTAAAATTATAAGCCACATATTGGAGGAATTATTCTAGATTTCAGTAATATTTTTTTGCAAAAATGTCTAAGAGCATATTACAAAGAAAGATAAATTAATATGAAAACCGAGTAAACAATTTCATCAAAATGGATTCAGATGAAAACTTGGGTATACATTTTATACTTCTATAGAGTGGTATGCTTCCATGACAACTCAGTTGGTAAAGAATCCACCTGCAATGCAGGAGACCCCAGTTCGATTCCTCAGTTGGGAAGATCTGCTGGAGAAGGGATAGGCTACCCACTCCAGTATTCTTGGGCATCCCTGTGGCTCTCCTGATAAAGAATCTGCCTGCAATGTGGGAGACATGTTTTCGATCCCTGGGTTGGGAAGATCCACGAGAGAAGGGAAAGGCTACCCACTCCGGTACTCTTGCCTGAAAATTTCCATGGACAGAGGAACCTGGTAGGCTACAACCCATGGGATCGTAAAGAGTTGGACACAACTGTGCGACTTCACTTTCACTTTCACCTACTATGTACCAGGCACTATTATGTAGCAGTATTTAGGTATTTGTTAAATATTTGTTGAGTTAATGATCTGCAACATTGTGGATAAGCCATTTAGGATCACCATTTCCATCCCCATCTATGTATATTCTTAACTTTCATGGATTTTCAAATGTGAAATGTTACTATATAACTGGAAGATATTGCTGACTAAGTATATTACGGAACCTTCCACTTGTGGATTATTCTAACAAATGAGGACCAGAAATTGAAATAAAAAAAGATCAACCCACTAAAAGTATTTTGACATGCTTGCTTCTCCTACTTTTCATAACTTTTATTTGTTTGTTTGTGGAAGATGTTCTCATATCACTTATCTGTTGAGAATATGGAGAACACACAGTTAATTTTAATGTCATGTGTATACACTTTAGAAACTGGTTAGCTTACCTGGAATGAAAAAGGGATACTGAGTGGTAAGATACAAACCAGGTAAACAGCTGTTGCAAGGTTTTCCTACTAGTTTCTATACATCCTATAAGGACAAAATACAGACTAAAAAATAAAACACATACTTCTAAGTTATTTTGAATTTTGCATATCTTTGAAATAAATAAACATTTGATAAATAAACATCTCCACCAACATTTGTAACTTTCTATTATTACATGTGATAACTATCTAGTATATAATTTATTTATAGTTTATCTCAATATCTTCTTCCCACTAAGAAAACCACTTGAATTTTTTTGATTAAACATTGGCTATGATTTTCAAATTTTAAATTCTGTATTGCTTTTCCCATATGAAAAGCAAGCATGACAAAATAATCTTTCTGAGGCCAAATATAATGATTTCATCATAGCATGAAATAAGTATTATGGTTCTGTCTTTGTAACCCACCTACCCTTCAATCCATGTATCCATCATCTATCTCTCTGTCAACAAACTCATTAATGTTCACATTGAATATATAATTTACTGAAATACCCTACATGTTACTTTTGCATTTATTGAAACACAAATTTTCATACGGATTTCTCAACTCTTCACACTCTGAAATCACTGATAGTCTATCAATGTCAAAATTCAACAGACTGCAGTAACATTTTAAAAATGGAAAAAGGAGGGCTGAGAAATTCTACAAAGATAGAAATTAAAAAGTGTGGTAAGCTGGGAGGCAAGGGACCTAATTGCTCTGCATAGTAACTATATTTCTGTAATAATTTTAGTCTCACTATCAGTTGAAAAGGGAAAGTAACATTTCCCTTGATATGGCCTGGATAAAGCTCATGATCTGCCCTCAGCTTACGCAATTAACCTCCAATGCATTTGCACACTGGGAATGCAAAACCAGGTAATTTTCACCCAGAGTACTTTCCATTTTGGCATTTCTGACAGCATTCTCAAGAACCCTCCATGAATTTAGAGTGTGTTTAAGTTAGCATCCCCATATAAAACTCGCTGATACTCAATCATTCTCTTCAGGGCCTATTAGCCTTACTTGAATTCGTCACATATGGATGGCTAGACTAACATTTTCTTTCTTATTAAATCTCTCTTTTTTCCCCTTTGGTTAGCACTACCACCTGGTGACCTGGAGAGTTGATATTGAACTTCTGTTTAATTCTCATCCTAATTAAGCAAAGCAGCTGAGCAACCAGAAATCTCTGCCTCCTTCCCTTTTGAGGCTCAAATCCACTGCACTCCAGGCCATTCCAGTTTAGGAAGGAAAAATGCAATCTGTGATTCAAATGTGTTCTGATTCCACAGGGCCTGGTGCTACTTCTTAGCTTCTGAGTTGGCCTGTACTCATATCTTTAAAGAACATTAAAGAGGCTTTGGCACAGTTACAACAAGTCAAGTTTCCTAATCTGATGTTTGCTCACATTCAAAATAGTTGAAGGCCTCTTTACCAGTACTCCATTCCTCATAAGGGCATGTGAAGCATTGCATGCAATTACATCATGTATTTAAAATCATCTTCCAAAGCATTAAGATTTGCCATATAAGCAAAAGTGTCTGCTATTGTGAATTAATCACTCACCTTTGTTGCACAAATGTTGGAACTTAATTTCCTTTCCTTCTCTCCTCTTTCCCAAATTATTGTCTCTTCAAATATAAAAATGAAATCTTTCATGTTTCATGCCAAGCAGAAACTAATGTAAGATACTTTTTTCCATTACCTCTTTTCTAGTTTCCTTATCAAGATAGCATTGCTACCTTAGGTAAATAACTGTTGAAGTACAAAACAGATTTTATGAGTTCTAGGAGAAAATTATGAGCAGCTCTTTAGCACTGGTCGATTAGTATGTTTGTTAAGAAAGACTGCTCTCAGAAAGCCCCTATGAATCTCTGTTCCAAGGTGGGAAAGTATCATTTCAAAATAACTTAAAGGAATCACTCTAACATAAAGCCTGCACTAATACCTATACTCATACTGCTTAGTCACTAAGTGGTGTCCGACTCTTTTTTGGCCCCATGGGATGTTTCAGGCAAGAATACTGGAGTGGGTTGCGATTTCCTTCTCCAATATTCATATATTACTCATTTTTAAAATATCTTTATAATTTAATTTACCATAATAGAAATGAAAAGAGGTTTTTTGAGAGCTCTTTGAAAATTAGATTTTTACATTAACAGAGTAAATGTCAGAGGATTCATTTAATTTTTTCACACACTAAGTCTACCATAAAACTCTCACTTTCTTCTTTCTTATCAACTAGTTCTTGCTGAAAGAATGTAAATGCTTTTCTTTTCTTCCTTCATCTTTCTAAGTTCCTGATTCCCTCAAAGTATCACAGAATAACCATAAAACCTAAACATGCCTTCTTCTCACAGTTAACATTTGTTCCAGGTAATGCTACTGTTCCTGCCTATTGCACTGTCAATGCTGCTGCTAAGTCGCTTCACTAGTGTCCGACTCTGTGCGACCCCACAGACGGCAGCCCACCAGGCTCCGCCTTTCCTGGGATTCTCCAGGCGAGAACACTGGAGTGGTTGCCATTTCCTTCTCCAATGCATGAAAATGAAAAGTGAAAGTGACGTCGCTCAGTCATACCCGACTCTTCACGACCCCACGGACTGCAGCCCACCAGGCTCCTCCGTCCATGGGATTTTTCCAGGCAAAAGTACTGGAGCGGGGTGCCATTCCAGGTTTAGATGCCAGATTAACTTGCAAGAAAATTCTGCCACGGCCTTCACCATGGAAAACTGCTGAACACATCAGAATTCAGTATAATGCACATGTATGGTTGATCTATGCCAGTATGCTCATTTAAACATAAGGGTGTCCCTTAATTACATGAGATTCCTCCAGGAGCTTCCCATGCTTGGGAACATTTCTAAGACACTCAGATTTTGAATTCTGTTCATAGCTATCCAATGGCATATCTGAAATGGTAAAATATTTAATAGCAAGAATTTAAAAAGTGGTTTTTGAAGAGTTACAACTAAGTCCCTGATGTCCTGATTGTTGACTGATCAGCTCCTGACACTGGATCCAAAGAAAGCCGTGCTCACTGCTGTTAAGAACACTATATAAGGTTTTTCAGCTTCACAGCAGCACCTGCCTAGGTTGATGTCACAAATACCTTCTGCGCCTCAAAAGGAGCGGTTTTCACGTTGCTGTGGGTGTCAGAATCACATGAATTACTTCAGAGAATGCAGACTCTTAGGTAGTGGTGGAGATATGCAATATTTAACAAAACATCTCAGGTGCAATATGCTGATGCAGGTGGTCTCAAGGCTCACACTCACAGAAGCACTGCACCTGAATTTGCAAAAGGTTCCCGCAAGCAGCAGAGAAGGTGACTCAAACTCATGAAAGGAAAACCGCTAAGACAGTACTATCACAGGCCAGGAATCCAAGACCAGAGGAATATTTAGGTCTTTACGCTAAAGGCACATGTTAAAAATATCTATTCGAGTAAAGCTGATGGTGTAAATGACCATCTTGGAGGAAGCTCTACCTAGGTAATTTAAATTATTTGTGACTAGGTAAGTATTTCAAATTATTGGGAGGTTCAGGGAAATCCTAGAGGAATTCTTATGAAATCTCAGGCTTATGTCCCAGAGAAATTATAAAATCAAAAGAATCACAACTTTATGGTAAATGTAACCAGACAGTACTAACTATACTGCACATTATATATATTATTTTTAATTTGTGAGACTCTAAAAAGATTATACTCACTTATTCAAACAAACTTGTATTTGCATTTGGAAATTTAGACTATTCTTAAAAAAAGAATGGCTTGTACAAATCCGTGTATATTACAAACATCACTTACACATTTTTTTTAAGTACAGGTCTTTTTTTTTCAATTGGAGGAAAATTGCTGTGCAATGTTGTGTTGGTTCCTGCTGCAGCACTGACATATATACAAATATCACTTCACTTTTGTAACTCAAGACTTCAGGCCTTTTCTATGAAAAAGTATCAAACCTACAGAAGGATGTCAAAATATCTCTCTTCTTTCCATTCAGCACTCTCAGATATTAGATAGTAATATTAAAACATTTTCACCTCTAGAGCTGAAACACAAATTTGGCACCAGAAGGTTACACATTTGCTTTTGATTTCATGCAGTACAACTGAAAAGTGTCCAAGAAAGTTTGCCATCCTCAAGAGCTGCAGTGCTTGCATGCTAAGTTGCTGCAGTCATGTCCAACTCTGTGACTCTGGACATAGTCCACCAGGCTCCTCTGTCAGTGGGATTTCCCAGGCAAGAATACTGGGGTGGGTTGCCTTTTTCTCTTCTAGGGCATTTTCCCTTAATGCCTCAAGAGGTTTATCCTCAGAAATAGCTGGTGTGTATGGCAGCTCCCTCTAAATCCTTATCCCAAGGATAACATCTGTGACTTCACCCTCATAAGGTTTCTAAATATAGCTCAAAGGAACACGTTACCTCATTTTCTAACCTTGAGCAAACAAGCTTATGCCTGTGGGAACAGTTTGTCTTGAAAATTCAGAAACGTACTCTAGACTTTAACTGGGTTATCACAGAAATAAAGTGAAGACTCCTAGCCCACTATAGTAAATGTCCTGAAATGCTTTCAAATTACTTTTAACATTTACTGTGACAAAGTGTTGCACAAACTAATATCAATTTACAGTCCTTTTGGATATGAATTTTTAAGTAATTGCATACAGAAAGTTATAAAATGAGAGGGCTTCAAGGTGACTTTTTTTGTATATCTCAAGAGGAGCTTTAGCTGATAATGACAAATAGATAATTAGATCTCCAGCCTTATAGATGGGAGAAATATTTTAATCTCTTGGGTATGGCCACAAAGCTCCTGAATGGACTCATTACGAGCCTTTGCTCAGGGCATGGAAAGATCTTCCCTGGTCAGAAAATCTAAAAGTATAACCACAAGCTAATTTTAATAGCTTTTGATCAATGGCAGAAGATTGGAAGCATACAGCTAACAATAAATCCTAGTTTGCAATAAACAATTTTATCACTTTTAGGATTTCATAAATATTTAATTGCAATCCTTTTGCACACACATTCTAGTAGCCTAACAAAAAATAAATAAGAATATAATCATACATGGATACTTCTCCAAATGAGTCTAATATAAACAGCTAAAGAATCATTCTTCTCTCCCTCCCCAGTGAGTAAATATGAAATCCATTTTAATCAGTATTCTCAGTATTCTATTATTAATAACTCTTGTGATTCCATTATAAAATACAGCTAAGGAAGAAAAATGTTTATACTAAAATTATATAGTACTTCTGAAAAAGAAGAAGGCAAGGATTGATGAAAGAATTCTAAAACTAAACATCCTTTGTGAAATCAGAATTTATAAAGCAGTAGACAGTGTCAGTCTAAAATCACTGCGGATGGCGACTGCACCATGAAATTAGAAGATGATTGCTTCTTGGCAGGAAAGCTATGACAAACTTAGTCAATGTATTAAAAAGCAAAGACATCATTTTGCCAACAAAGATCTGTATAGTCAAGAATATGGTCTTTCCAATAGTCATGTACAGATATGAGAGTTGGAACATAAAGAAGGCAGAGCACCAAAGAATTGGTGCTTTCAAACTGTGGTGTTGGAGAAGACTCTTGAGAGTCTCTTGGACAGCAAGGAGATAAAACAAGTCAATCCTAAAGGGAATCAGTCCTGAATATTCATTGGAAAGACTGATGCTGAAGGTGAAGCTCCAACACTCTGGCCACCTGATGTGAAGAGCCGAATCATTGGAAAAGACCCTGATGCTCGGAAAGATTGAGGGCAGAAGGAGAAGAGGGCAACAGAGGATGAGATGGTTAGATGGCATCACCGACTCAATGGACATGAGCTTGGACAAACTCCAGGAGATGGTGAGGGACAGGGAGGCCTGGCATGCTGCAGTCCATGGGGTCACAAAGAGTCGGGCAGGGCTTGGTGACTGAACAACAATGAACAGACAGAGTCAGAGGGACCAGGACTCTTAATCAGGTTTTGCATGGCAATGTTCGGGTGAAGTAAAGTAGTCCTGTTATCTCCACAGCTGACTTTGGTAATCAGGATAAAATGTCCCATCTGCAAAGGTATTTCTCATAGAAGGTTTCTAAGTCATTACTTCTCAGCACTATGAAAGGTCAACACACGGCAGTTTAAACATCCAGCCATCCACATAGGAAAAGCCACTCTTCATCTAGCCCAGTTCAGGATGAACTTGCCTTTTAGGTACACAATGTTCCCATTTTCTGCAATGAGCAAAGAAATACTGAACACATGTGTTGCAGGAGAAGCTTTAAATAAGGCGCAGGAGGACCATCCAGAAGACATAGAACTTCTAATAAAAACTATGAAACAAGAAGTCTCACATGCGGCAGATGACTACCACTCAGTTTGCAAACGTTAAGTCGGTTTTAACAATGCTGCTAGCTCCTGAAACTACAGCCCAGAAACAGAAACACATGAGGGTAGGTTTGGAGTATTCTCATCATCTGCTTCTTCATGAGCCATTATAGATTCACTGACTCATCTACTGAATTTGCAGTTCTTCTAACAGCACTCTTGAGAGTTCTCTCAGACTATTAAACTCAGAAACAAGTTGATAAAAATGTATGTATTAATTTTTTAACTCATACAGTCTTCAAAAATGTCTTGAGTACTGCTGATGGCAGCTCACCAGTGCCTCAAGCACTTCTAGGTGTGACATTCATGATCTCCAGGCCCAGGCCTTTGTGCTTATTGTTAATACATCACTAGTATTTTAAAAGAGATAACTGCTATCTTCTTTCCCAACACAACTTGCAAACTAAGCTGTAAGATTCTTCCCTGACTGAGGCTTTTTTAGGTGACTGGATCCTTAATGGAATAGTCTATAACAGAATTTTTTAAAATATGCTATTCAGGCTAAAGTATATGTTACGATATTAATAATGTAATAATCTGGCATGGGTTATACATAATTAAACATTCCAGGAAACTGGTGACTAAATAAATAAATCAGTGAAGTAACTGCCCAGGGCAAGGGTGGCGATGATGATTTATCTCTGGAATTCTTTTGGATATGAACAAATGTTCCAAATAATTTTCATGTATTTTGAATATTTTCAAACAAAATATGACATAGGTCCACAGTCCAGTGATACACACTTGCATAGCTTTTTAAAATCATATCACAGCATGTTAATGGCTTTTAATATCCAAATTCAGAGGTTATTATATTTTCTATGGCAAATATTCCAAATTTCCAGTTTCTTCTATATTAAGTAAATAAATAACTTCAATATGAGTTCTTATATAATCTAACTGCCAATTCCACTCCTTCTCAAATCTATGTTTTAATCAATTTGTTCCATGAGTATCACTGTGGTAACAGTTCCCTTGCCTTAAATCCATGCTCTAGTTTACATTTTTTCCTGCTCTCATTTTACTACTTTTAAAACTTTAACAGATTTTCATAGGAAACTTTCATTCTCTTGATGTTATTTACTATATGACGTCCATCACCCTTGGACAGAAAGATCAAGCCAGTCAATCATAAAGGATGTCAACCCTGAATATTCATTGAAGAGACAGATGCTGACGCTGAAGCACCAATACTTTGGCCACCTGATGTGAAGAGCCAACTCAATGGAAAAGACCCTAATACTGGGAAAGATTGAGGGCAAGAGGAGAAGGGGGCAACAGTGGATGAGATGGTTGGATGGCACCAGTGACTCAATGGACATGAGTTTGAGCAAACTTAGGAAGATAGTAGACAGGGAAATCTGGTGTGCTGCAGTTCTTAGGGTCAGAGTCAGACATGACTTAGCAACTGAACAACAACAATCTCTCTAGACCACATTAATTCTTTACTTTCCAACACTTTCATAATATCTTATTCATCACATTGACACGTTGGATATAGTTAATTGTCTACAGGACATTGTCCCTGATAGACCATGAACTCGCTGAGAACAAGAACTGCATCTTGTTCATTTTTATATCTCCCAATCTAGCAATGCTTCATCATAACAAAGCCCACCAACAAACAGGAAGGACGACTTACAAAAAAAAAATAACTAGGCATTTAGTCACTAATTTCAAAGTTCACGTCATAATACAAAGACATTTGCAAGACAACTGATTAGTTCCTTACACACAAGGAATGAAAATTAGAACATGTAAGTGCAAAAGCAGTGCCATTTCCTATTAAAGCATATATCATTTAAAAAAGAATGAGGGAATAATATGACATTACCAGAACTCATGTAAATAAAGCTACAGAACTTCATTTAGGGACCTAAATAAGTGGGGATAAATGTTTTGGTATTGGAAATCTCACATTTGAAAAGATGCTAATTCTTTAAAAATTAACTTATAAATCCAATGCACATTCAGTCATAACTACAGCAGGATTTTTAATGGCTTTGTCAAACTGATTTTGAGACCTATACTTAAGAGAAAATATGTAAGATTTTGAACAAGAACAAGAGAAAATGTCGCCAACCACAACACACTATAAAATGAAGCTAATCAGAGCAATGTCATGCCAGTGCCACAAAGAACGGACACCAGTGGAACAGAACTGAATCAATTCCCTAAAATAAAAATATTAGCATTAAGATAAAGACATCATTTCAAATCTATGAATAAGAAAGGTCTTGTAAACAAACAGGATTAAATAATTGGTTATAAATGTATAATGTTAAAGAAAACTATGCTATACATAAAAACTCATTAGAGAAGAAGGTGTGGAGAAAATAGATGTAAAAGCAAAATAGTTTACAAATAAAAAAATGAAATATTTTCAAAATGTTCATGTAGCAAAGGTCTCCTATGGAAATCAGAACCAGAGAAACAGAAAGCTACAAACTGAATACCATGTAAATTAAAAGCCATTGAGATGATGAAATACATCACAAAGTTTAAAAAAAAAGACATGATATTGAGAGAAAATACTGTAAAATCATCTTCTACAAAAAGGCTTAAAACCTCAAAACATCCAAAATATATAGGAAAAGAGTAGGAAAAATGCCTCACCCATCTTCTGTTAGACTTTTCTTTTTCTTCTAACCAGGTAACAATTCATAAAAGAAAACTAAATACACATGGAAGATGTATAGGAAAAGATGCACAAGTTATTTTAACTAGTTCTGTAACAACTTCAAAAAAACCTTATTTTTTTTCCATACTGTCAAAAATGTAAAAGATATATACTGTTTACTATCATATAGGGTATGAGGACATTGGGCCCCCTCATACATGGTTGATGGAGGGTTCTACTCGGAATCCCTTTGGAATACAACTTGCAATATTTATCAAAAATGTTACACTCTTTAAGCAAAAAATTCCACTTTCAAGAATGAATCATACCAAAATACAAATATGTACAACAAAAGACTGTTCAAGGATGTTCAGTGCAGTCTTGATTATAATAATGAAAATTTAGAAAAAATGGAATAAAGCTCCTCAGACTTATTTTTATAAATGAGTCAGAGAACATTTATGTTCATGTAAAAAATTAAACTGCATAGAAATTGTTTTAAAAAAGGGCCAGATTTATATACATCAAATATTAATAATTTTTTCTGAGTATAAAAGCTATGGGAGGTCACAGAAGGAGAAAAACAAAAGTTTCACATTGTTATCTCTCTTGTTTGAATGAGTACAACTAGAATGCATTCTTGCAGTTTTTATATATTTTATAAAACAACCATAAAAAAATACCTAGAATATGTGTACTTAATTGCAAAAAAAATAGTGGGCCTGAAAGTTTATGGTCTGAGTAATCAATAATTAATCAGCAATTCATTCAACAAATATATATTGGTATAATCCAGTACCAAAGATTAAGTTAGGTAGTAGTCATACAAGGATGAGACAAGCCCTACACTCACGATCACTCAAAAATCATAGGGACCCAGAAAAGTAGCTGAATTATAAGGTGACAACTGCTAATGCACAGATACACAGATGTCACATTCTTGCTGGGGAGGACAGGCAGGTTTCAGGTAAGGTGGTGCAAGTGAAAAAAAATTTTTAAATGAATAGTAATATTCCCAACAGACAAGGGGAGAGAAGAATTTCATGAAATGGGCAAAGTCATCCTGACCTGAGGTCACAGGCTCTGCTGCGCTGAGTTGAATGTTATCTCCCATCCCTTACTCAAAACCTGTGCACCCTTAGCTAAGAGACTTAGCCCCTCTCAACCTCCATGTCTATAGCATGCTATAAAATGGCTGTAGCAATCACACCCACTCTGTGGGTTCACCAAGAAGACGGAACAAAATCATTCAGAAAAGCCTCAGTACCGTATTTAGAACATGTATATTGATAAAGATTTGCTACCCTTCTGTGTGTTACCTATAAAGAAGCCAAAAGGATTGTAATATGTTCAGGAAACTGAAAGAAGGCTGAAACAGGTGGGTAGCAAAACTTCGCAACATTTACTAGCATACACTAAAACACAAAGAACTCCAAGTAACTGCAGAGTGTTTCACGTAAATGCAGAATAAATCTAACTTGGGGTTTATTTACTTCCATGCTAATAGGAGACCTATTTCATGATCAATAGAACACATTTTAATATATATTCAATGAGATTTGCATATTTCCCTGGTAATCTGTATAAATGATAATGAAATTGTTTACTTGCAAATATTTAAGGCTTCCAAAATTGTTATTTAAAGCAATGTTCAACAAGGAATTTAATTTTTGAAAAAAATGCATCTACCAAAATTAAAATATTTCATTTAAAAATAGCTTCTATTATTTTATACAAAACTCCTTTTGTTTCAGTTTCCATCTGCCTCTCTGTTTAGGACGTCACTATTTATTTGCTTTCTCACCATCTTTCAAACCCATAAGAATTCACATGAACTATTGTTTCAAATCCCCCTCCCAATCTTCCTGTATTACCTGGCTCTTATATTACTGCATATACACAAAGCCCTGGTCCTGTCAATTACTAGCTGTGTGACTTTAGGTAAGTTACTTGACCTCCCTGAGCCTCCGTTTCCTCACCTATAAAATGGGAATAATACTTATTCGCATTATATATACTTATAAGGTTGTAAGGATTATTCAAATTATTATATGTAAAACAAAACAGTGTCTGGAATCTTTTAAATGTTTAATTAACTGGTAATGCTAGTTTAATTAACCTTCCAGTTCCTTAATCTTTCCTGTGGAACCCTTAACATGTCTCTCTTTCTCCTGCTTCTCTGTCAGGGCAACGTATACCCTCGTCAGAATAATCTTCATGTCATATCTAATACTTTCTTGAAAGTCTTCATATCTTACTTAATCTTTATCCCCATATGTGACTACCCTCCAACACTATCATTTCTAATTTTTGTCCAATCTTATCATATTATTAAAATTAAAACTATATTTGGACATGAAGCAATACAAAATATTAAAAGAACTGAGTTTATTTTACTATGTAGTCTAAAAATTGAGTAAAATAGCTTGGGTTTATGATCAACATTATTTTAAAGGAATAGCTATCTAATGACTATCCAAAGGAATATCTGATTTTTAACATTATAAATATAACTGTGAAAATAGATTATTAGAAACAAATATTACTGTAACTAGTACTAAAACTTCTGCTACAAGATTTATATATATTTTGTTCAGAACAGCTTTACCCAGTAGAATATTTATTTCTGTCTTGCAGCACAAGCTTTTCATAATGAATCACATTCAAAAATACATTAAAAAAAGATATACTAGTATATGTCAGGAAAAAAAATTGATGATGCTTGAAGGTACTTTCCATGAAAAATTAAATATGGCACAATGGTCATTTTGTAGACTTCATTAATGAAATTGGAAAGAGATTATTAATCTTGAGTGTTAAATTGAACCTGTGGCGAAAATTGATCAAGCTTCTCCTGGCTCAGAAATACCCGACAGCTACTATTGATCAAGAGTTTGGGACACTGATTATAATTTATATCTAAACACAAAGGATGTGAGATAGAAATAATTTTTAAAAGATTTCAGATTCAAAACTTATATACTATTAAGCTTAACAGAGGAAGTCTTACGAATACTAGTTTTATTGTGGAGATCCACAGGAAAACATACCTGGCTAGGCTGAAGGCATCGTCGATCAAACCTGCTCGGTTGCTGACAGAGAGAAGCTATGAGGCCAACCAAAAAAAGCAAAAATACAAAAATGGAGTTATTTAGGATTAGAATGGCAGATGTTCATATATCTAAACAGATATTTGATGAGTAAAGTCCAGTTTACCTCATGATTCCTGATTAATTGATCAATTAATAATCTCCAGTTCCTTAAATCATAGTTGACTCTAAAATAGCCAGTTTGATTGATGTTCCCCAGCAACCAGCTTCCTTTGTCCAAAGTTATCCTATGGTGTTCTGAAAACAGCATTTTAGGGGTAAGAGAGATTTTCAATTTTAAGGGTTAAAACAGGAGGAAGTATGCTTTCTTAATATCAAATGTCACAGTGCCAATAATTAAAAGAAGACACCATTCTAAATACCTAATTGAAGTCTACTTTTTACTAATTACACAATTAATCACTATGTTAGAATTTGCTAGAAAACCTTTAGTGTCTTATTCATTAGTACTCAATTAACTGTTTTCTTATAATTAACATTTTTATTCTTGATAAAGCCCTATTATGTATATATAATTATCTTTCTCAAGACAAATAATATAACCAAGAAATCTACTACTGCATTCATGTGGCTTCCAGTAAGATTGTATATGTATCTGTAGTTGGAATAAAAAAAGGTTTCAGGTGCATAATCTACTTATTTTATTCAGGAAGAAACTGATTACAACAATAGGGTTCATTTATTTGAAAGTCACTGTTATTTCTTACCCTCTTTCTTGTGCTTTTTGAATGTGCTAATAAATAACAGATTTTCCAGCATCATCAATCATGTTGGAAAAAGAACCTCATTTAAAGCTCTAATATTTCTACATATAATTAGAACAAAGATAATAAATTTTGCTTATTAGAATCACTTTGGAAAATGGTAATTTGATTGCATTTACTGGTTAATTCAATTAAAGGAAGCCAGTAAAAGTAGTCTTATAACTTAACATATTTAACCCCTTCAAATATGATACAGAGAACTCATTCACTTTTAATGGCAGCCTTTATTGACTTCCTAAAACCATAGTTTACAATTCTAATCACTTTGCTGCTGATGCCGTCAGGACTCATGCTTCATTGAAGTAGCATAATGTATGAAGTTATTTAAAACTTGTAGTATATATATTGGAAGGACTGATGTTGAAGCTGAAACTCCAATACTTTGGCCACCTGAAGCGAAGAGCTGACTCATTGGAAAAGACCCTGATGCTGGGAAAGATTGAGGGCAGGAGGAGAAGGGGAGACAGAGGATGAGATGGTTGGATGGCATCACCGACAAGGGACATGGGTTTGGGTGGACCCTGGGAGTTGGTGATGGACAGGGAGGCCTGGCGTGCTGCGGTTCATGGGGTCGCAAAGAGTCGGACACGACTGAGCGACTACAACTGAATTCAACTGAACTGAACTATATATATATGTATATAATTTTTTAAAAAAGAGTACAAAACCTGTATTGTTGTAACTAGTCTCCTATATAAAAATATTTGAACTTAGTCCATTGATTGTTTTTGGCTCTCAGTTTCCTTACCTATAACCTAAAGGCCAAGTAATGCCCTTTAAAGACCCTTCCAATTGTATGATACAATGGCAAAGGGGGATAATTTATTAGTTTGAGATTTTACATAGCTTAATCTGTGGTACTTAGAAAAATAAATCTGTCAGATATTACTCTAAAATATTTATAACTTTCCAAGTTTCTAATGCTTTGTATCTGCATATTTTTCAAAAATGTAATATTTACTCACACAATTTCTGTGAAGCTTTAGAATGTGACCCAATTTTACAGATGTAAAAATAAAAACAAATAATCTAAAAGACAGCATATAAAATTAGTTCTCATAAAGAGAGATTTTAGTTAATCATGTCTGAATTCACTGAAGAAAAACTGATTATATTGATGATATTGTTTTTCTTGAGTAACCTTAACTCTTTAGGAATGATAAGATTTTTTTTTATAACAAAACATATAACAAAACATTTAAACATTTATAACAAAACATTTAAAAATTGTTATTGAATTCACATGGGTTAAGAACAAGTTTAATCATTTTCATCTGGAAAGTGATTATTCTTTGAAGAAATTACAATGTTAAAGCATTGGGTTTAATAAACACATGATAAAACATTTTACAATTTTGAAATGGCCATGGATTTCTATATTAAATCTGTTTTTTAAAGTTACTTCCTCCTGACATTTTATATAGATGGTATAACTTACCTTCATATAATGCACTTATTTCTAGTTTTTTGAGCTTTTGAATTCAACAACTTATAGGTAGAACAGAGACCAATTAAAACAGGAAAACAATCCCTACACTTGCTATGTAATCTGAGGAGAAAAAGAAAGGCAAGCATCTATTATTTTTAAATATTCTATTATTAAATTAATAACTAAAACTTGAAGGCTATTACTGTTCATGGATATTTTTATACCTTTGCTATAAATGAAATCTTTGGAGAAATGATTCCCCAAAATATTTTGTAATAGATTTTTAAATATCTTTTTCATTCTACTTAATTATATCTCTAAAATGTTCTTCAGATTAACTAATGGCAAGCAGTGAATTTTAAAGAGATCTTTTCCAATAGTCTAATGAGGTACAGTGTGTGATGAGTACCATAGTAAAAAGTATGGATGTTATATATCAGGTGTTAGTAGTAACAATTAAAATTTATATTTAAAATATATCCAAAATGGCACAAGATTCAGACTACATCAAGGCACAGAATAGTTGGCATTTTATAATGTTTTATATTTGTATACTTTATTCTTCCTTTTGGAATGAAAAAGAAAGCAGATCAGATCTTCTACTTAATAGTGGCTGGTTGCAGAACAATGAGAATTGAAAACAAACAAAAAAGTGAACCAGGATGCCAAGGGGAACAAAGTGAAACAAATTCACATATAATAACACACCCTCGTTTTCTCATTGAACTCTTGTGAAACTCAAATTATATCATGCTCTGTAGAGATTACAGAGAACCATGCATGTGCACTCTATGGCCATGAAACTGACAGATCTGCAAAGTAACCTACCAAAGTATTAAAATCTTGTGTGTGCATGTGTCACAAATAAACTTAGAAAAGAAAATCAAGTTCCTGAGACATTTTTGGCAAGTTATTTCTCAAGCCTTAATTTTCTCATTTGCAAGCTAGAGGTTAAAAAAAAATACCTTAAAGGCTCATGAGACTCCTATGAGCCAATATTTAAGGGAAGCATTATGCTATTTTTAATATTTACTTCTGATTTTCAGAATCACTTTCCCTTGAATTTTTTCTTTCCTAACGTTTGTCATTAAGTGTATTTCCTTCCACTATACATCAGTTAATAGTCAGTCAATATGAGGGCTACTATGTATAAATGTTTGCTTTCTCAGCATTTTCATAGTAAAAACAAGAGAAAAATCTTTTTACCTACTTTCAGTAATTCAAAAATTTGCTTTAAAACTATGTTTAACCTAAAATGATATGTGCCTTAGCTTGGAATTAATTAGATAACCACCCAACACAACAAAAAATTGAAGTGTCAAGAACATATAATGATACAAATAAAACTCACATTTTATATTATTTACATTGTTCACTAATGACTTGACCTTAGTATCATGTGACATCAAATTGATATTACTGATGACAAAAAATTGTAAAAGCATTGATCTGTTATAATTAAAAAGTGGAATGTTTAGCATATGTTGGTAAGAATTAATCAGAATATGTTCTTACCGTTATCTATGAAGAAACATTTTTCATTAATATTGGTTAACTATATTTTGAAGATAAAAGGTGATCTAAAAGGATATAAATTTAACCTTCTTCCCTAATCCTTGACTGGTTTCTGCTTTTTATTTGTCATGGAATGGAGTTCAAGACAGAACCAAATATATTTAGAACGAGAATAAACAGAGAAGCTAGAAAGGTTGCCTTTGTTTTATTTTCCACTTGTGAAATTCTTCCAGATGTATGTATTCATAAAGTTTTCAAGAAACATTTACGTGGTATGGAAATTCCAAACAAAAACCTCAACTTTCAACTGAGACTATGTTTTATCAATCAGAAGACTGTGCTATGATTTAACGGAATATGACACATTGCACTCCATAGGTTGCACACTACACAATTATGAAGTGAGGGGTTTGCAAGTAATAACATCATTCAATCACGTCCAAACTCTTTGCAACCCCATGGGCTGCAGCCTGCCAGGCTCCTTTGTCTACAGAATTCTGCAGGCAAGAATAATGGAGTGGGTAGCCATTTCCTTCCTCACCCAGGGATTGAACCAGGGTCTCCTGCATTGCAGGCAGATTCTTTACCCTCTGAGCCACTGGGGAAGCCTAAGTAATATCACAGCCCATGTAAATATCATCTCCTAGAGTTACGCATTGCACAAAACTCTGCAGCTGTGTATAACAATCAAATGTATGACCACAGAGGACTTTTTAGGCAAGCACGTGGCTTGAAATATCATGTTATTATTATTTCTGATTAACAATAAAAGACTATAAGTAAAAACAATCTCTCAAATATCAGTACAACAACCTGTAGTCATTGGTCAAGAAAAGCCATCATGGTAATAATTTAAAAGGGAGTATGCATGCATGTGTGCTCAGTCACTTCAGTCGTGTCCAATTCTTTGTGACCTTATGAACCACAGCCCCTCCAGGCTCCTCAGTCCATGGATTCTCCAGGCAAGAGCACTGGAGTGGGTTGCCATGCCCTCCTCCAGGGGATCTTCCCCACCCAGGGATCACACCCCAGGTCTCCTGCAATGCAGGTGTGATTCCTTACCACTAAGTCACCAAGGAAGCCCGGAATGGAGTAAAATCTGCAAAAAATTGAATAACTATCCTACATCTGAAACTGACAGAATATTGTAAATCAACCAAACTTCAATAAAAATAAAAGTCATGATACTATTGTAGATAATCTGTGGACATCGTGGGTAACACTATAGAAATAACTAGGGAGTTAGAGGAAATGGACCCTGAGAAAAGAGTTGAAGAAGAATCAGACTTGCCCTGAACCCTGCACTGTCCAAAAGTGAAAGCTGGGGCTGATCCTGACACTGGATCAGTATCTAATTTCCCATTTCTAGTCTACCTTCTACCTTTTTGCTTTATTTCTCAAAACTCTTCTATTTTGTGTCCCTAGCAATCCTATGGACCTAAGACTTCATTCTAATAGCTCAATTATTACAATAGGAGTTCACTGTTTTCACTCATCATTTCATAATAAATTATGTAGATAAATAAAACTACATGAAGATAAAAGAGAAGTACAAAGAAAATACAGTAAGTGTGAACTCAGAACATGGTATAAAAACTAATTCAAAGAAATGAAAAGAATATAGTAAGCAATTTAAAAGGAGATACACCAATACATTTTAAAATGAGCATTTCAATGCATCATTGCATTATATATGAATGTTTTATACATAATGTATATAAATGAAAGCACATATTTTCATAATATGTGTTAAAATACAATAACATGAACATTTGAATAAAAATTCAACTGGAAAAACAAGAGTTTATATTTCTAGTAAGCAGATTAGATTCTGCTGTAAAACCTTTTTCTTGTATTTATATGTGTGTGTATTTTGACCATTTACATCTCCCTAATAACAGCTAGACTGAGGGGAAGAAACAGTATTTTGTTATTTATTTATACTTCACCTTATTTCAAGAAAAGATTTGTTTAAAATGATGCTTATAAAATAGTAAGAAAAGATAAATTAGCAGAATATGAGAAAACAGTAAGAAAAACAAAATGTGGAATACTTGACCATTTAAATCTAAATGAGATGTTACATAAAAACGATAATTGCTTTTTTCAATTCAATGGAAAACAGAAATAAAAGAGACCTGGTTCACACTCTAGCATGAAGGATTTAGACTGGTTTCAAGAAATAGCTTTCTGATAGTGAAATGAAATAGGTCACTATCTTATTTGAAGATATTTAGAAACAGAATAGAATCTCATCTTTCTCTGCTCCTTGAGCATTAACCCTACCTAAAAGGATGGTTTGATGAGCTATCAAGGCCTCTCATATCTGGCTCTATAGTTATCTAATTTTACTGCCAGACCCATTCTATATAAAAGGCCAGTTTAATAAAGAGAAGATAGCTGGAAAATGGAATTAAATATGTGGCCAGTGTTTCAGAGCTTGACATATTGCTCTATTGGGAACTATGATTATAAGTTAATTACATTTGGGATTACAAAATAATGCAGTTTAAAACAGTTAAAACTAGTACTAGAAGTATTTTGTTTTTAATTTTCTCTTTATAATCAAAGACACAAATTTAATAATTATATCAATAGACTAAAATTAGACTATGTAGAAATACTTAATTTTATAGAGATTATTCTTCTATATTCTCTTTCTAATTTGTCTTTACTCACATGTTTATAACAGCTGAAACCAGAAGTTAAGTTGCTAAACATTTATTTGAGACCAAGTAGTTCCTCAGAGGAAAATATATGTTTTACCTGATTTGTTAGACACCCAAATAATTGCTTCTGAAGACACATGGCTTCTATTTCCTACCACAATAGTTAATGGAATCTGCCACAGGTAACTGCAAAATAAAAGACAAACTTTAGGAATTAAAATGGCTGTAACAAATAAACAGTATTTCCTATACATCTTTCATGTGATTTTTTTTTATTATTCTCTTTAGGAAAATTGAAAAGATTCCCCAGTCATAAACATAAGGAGTAAGTAAAAATGAATTTACTCTTTCAACTCACTAAGCAAACTTGAACTCTAAGAGTTTTAATTTCAATACAAAAGGAGGACTACCAGCAAAACAATTTATCTTGGGGGGGGGGGGAAAGATTTGCATTTTACATGAGGAATAAAAAGTAGCTAAAATCCATATTATCTCACCACATAATATATTGATTAAAGTCTTAAAATAACTTCATTCTACTTGATTCTATATTAGATTAATGCACATTTCAGTGGTTTTATGCATTTACATTTCAACATTCTCCTCATTTACTTGTCTAACTATTCTTTGAAAAAACTTGTCATTTTTTAAAGAAAAGTTAATACAGCACACCTAAAGTTACACAGCAAAGTAAGGACGAAAAGAAAAATTAATTAGATACCCCTGAAATCCAGATCAATACAAAGAATGCTATAAGACACACCTAATGCCCTGTTTTCTAAAGTGGATTTTCCAAATTGATATGTGAAATCACCCACCAACTTGCAGGAATCAGTCATGAGTCTCAGCTAGTAAAGAGAAGCATTTTGTAGGCTATGACTTTTGATAGGACAAAAATTGAGGCCTAAAGTGCATGAAGTAGTATCAATTTAACCTCAGATGAGCATCCAGAGATAAGCTGGATAGTCTTATAACAAAATCCGGGACTACATTTTACTCCCCCTATAATACAGCCAGATTATGTTGACCAATCACTGTATCACTAGCAAGAGGGGTAGACAACAATATGCAATATGTGAAAAATATTTCTGACTTGAAAACTATAAGAAGATATGCTGCATGATCTCAGTAACTGTGCGAGTTAATGGAGAATTTTTCAGAGAACATGTCTGGAGCTATACACGTAAAAATAGAATGCATATGCCTTTTAATAGGGGAGGACATCTCCAAATCTGTCATGCTGAATTTGATTATTAGTTTATCATTTCATGTTTCCTAGTCACAATAAACAGAATTTAGTAATAGCACAAAACACCAAACAGAATACTGGGAGAAATTCCTAGTTTGATACCGACTACTATCTCCAACGAAAGTTATATGTTTAAGATTCTAAATTTTAAAAGTATATGCTATACTTGTTCAGAGAAACATTTTTGTGTCCCCACTAAGGGAAGACATGATGCTATACTATAATGGATTCCAGACAGGTCAGGAAATAAACAACCTATAGCAGCAAAATAGTATTGCATTTAGAATACACATTGGTGAACACAACCCACGTACACTCTTTAACAAATATCCTCAAACTCATGAAACTAAAAATATGCAGAAATATTTTAAAATGGATTTACTGTGAGGAAGATATACAGAGAACTGAGATAGAAACCTAGATATAGACAGATATAGCTGTTCTCTAAAAATAATGATATAAATCATTAGATATAGCTATTCTCTAAAAGTATGAAATCATTTTGATTAATTAAAATTATTAATTAAGAGACAATACCTAACTCTGCATCTGATTCTCAAGCTATGAACTTACTTTTGTGTATCTAAGATCTTTCAAAAGCCTGGAAATGAAAGGTATTCCATAAATTGTTGTTGAAATGGATTGAATGAGATTGAATTGAAGTAAAATAAAAGGAACCATATCAGTCTATAATAGACAGAGATTAACTTCATGAAATAGATTTTTTTAGTATATGTCTTCTGTATTGAGTTGGGGCAACTAAATTTTGATGTCAAATAAGTATCAGTTAAAGGGCAAAAGATATATTGAAGATGTTTAAAACTTTTCAAGGATAAATGTATCTTTTTGTAGCATGATCAAAAATATTTATGAAAATTATTTGCTCCTAATGTAATTATACTTCTAATTTTACACTTATTTAAACTTCATTCTTCTAAGTAATGAAATTATATATAACAATAAAAATTGAGGTTTTGATATCTGAGTTTTCACAAAAGTCTCGAAAGCGCAGAAAAAGAGATTACTATCAATACCTGCGTGCTGTTTACAGACAATTCCACACACAAGAAACTTTCCTAAATGACAACACTGCACTGCATAGCAATATTCAGATGCAAAAAATAAAAAAAAGGTATCAGGACACAACCATCAGGGCATTTTGTAAAACTTTTAAAATAGCCTCTATACTTTTCTTAATATTTTTGGCCTCTATTCTATATGCCTATGTGTCTGTGTGTGAGTGTGTATATATATGCATGCATGTACATGTATTGATAGACACATAAACAAAATCTATACATTGTCACAAAGACAAAATAAAAATCACAAATCACTAAGCACATTTTGCTATACTATAAACACAATGGGGCTTCCCTGGTGGCTCAGAGGTTAAAGCATCTTCCTGCAAGGCGGGAGACCTCAGTTTGATCCCTGGGTCTGCAAGATGCCCTGGAGAAGGAAATGGCAACCCTACAAGTTACTTTTTGTAACTTTCCAAGCAACACATATTTGAACTTTCCACCAATTTCATTTTAAGATCAAAGAATGATAATTATGTTCCCTTGCGATTACAACTTAAAAGGCTAGGGACCCTCTATATCGTGGGCGGAAAGCTCTATGCGATGTGCTACAAAAAAAAAAGAAAGAAAACAAATCCAAGACTGTAGTGAGTTATATTTTAAAAGAAACTAGAAAAAAGAATGTGTGAAAGGAGTTTGTACACCTGCCCCTTAAATTTAACTTGAATGTTCTGTCATATCATTTTAAGAAGAAAGGCAACAAAAACAATACATTTCAACAGACTCTCCAGAGAATTTTTTTCTTTAATAGTCCCTGAGAATACCTCTCTTCACATAGGTCACATTTTTATAATAAAGCAATGTTTATTCTAATGATTATGTTAAGGTAGAAAAGAACTGTTGCTTATTTTAGCTTGAGGGGAAAAAATTTTTTTTAATTGTATCAGTATTAGTGATGCATTCAAGCAGATGTCATGAAAAGTGGTTCAGAGGCTGCTGTCATTAGACCAAAAACAAAAGGAGATAAATATAGTTCCCTGTAGCACAAGACTCTAAGAAGCTCCATACATATGAGGGACATTACTGAATCTTTATATTAATTTATAAAAGAAAGCTACACAAAGTTACAACTATCCAAATATCAAAATGCTAGCAAATATGTTACTTTCACATATCAACTAACTTTATGTAATTATTATATAAAAATCTTTCCTTTCTCTGCTGTAACATAGCTACCTCATATGAAAAATAAAATGACTATTGTTGTTCAGTCGCTCAGTCGTGTCCGGCTCTTTGCAACCCCATGGACTGCCGCACACCAGGCCTCCCTGTCCATCACCATCTCCCGGAGCTTGCTCAAACTCGTATCCATTGAAGTGGTGACGCCATCCAACCATCTCATCCTCTGTCTTGCCCTTCTGCTCTTGCCTTCAGTCTTTCCCAGCATCAGGGCTTTTCTAATGAGTCAGCTCTTCGCATCAGTTGCCAAAGTATTGGAGCTTCAGCTTCAGCGTCAGTCCTTACAATGAGTATTCAGGACTGATTTCCTTTAGGATGGACTGGTTTGATCTCCTTGCAGTCCAAGGGACTATCAAGAGTCTTTTCCAATACTACAGTTGAAAAGCATCAATCTTTCAGCGCTCAGCCTTCTTTATGGTCCAGCTTTCACATCCGTACATCACTACTGGAAAACCATATCTTTGACTATATTGACCTTTGCTGGCAAAGTAATGTCTCTGCCTTTTAATGACTGCATACATTTAAAATGTTCTAGGCATGTTATAGTATTCTCGTGTCTTCTACAAAACTGAAGACAAAGAATTGATCATGCTGCCCTAGAAAATATCCTCAATGGGGTTTCTAGCATAAATGAGCTTTATGTTTTACTGCACTATTTGCATTATACAATAAAGATCTAGGAAGTTTACAAAGAGCAGATAGAATTGACCACAACATTATAGTGAATTAAATGATCAATTACACAAAAGTGAATACTAAAATTTCAACTGCAAACTCTTATTATTTCAAAATAGATAAAAAATAAATGTTGAGGCTGATGGGATACCATGCATTATCTCACTCAATGTTCTCTATGCCAAGTTCTCAGCATTCAAAACATCCATGTGATTTTATAACTTCAGCGAAAGCAAAACTCTGTAGATGCTATATATGCCTATACATCCTGGGAGAAAGTCTTACTTTAGAGAATCAGACTCATGGCTGATACATCTGGAGCATGTTATAGGATGACAGAATATTTTTGTTCCAAATTTGTTCTATCGTCTGCATGTCCTTTATGTTTTCCTGCATCAGTGATGCTTGTGTCAGCTTGATCATTTTCAAAGGCATGGCCTGAATCTCTCTGACTTTGTCACAGTTAAGTACTTTTTATGTACTTCCTGGCAGGCCTAGGATGAGGCCTAAGCAGGTTTCACCTGGGGCCAGACAGTGGTTGACTGGAAGCACTATTTGACAACTGTGAGTGATTCAGCCTGGGTAAAGAAGTGTTGACAGGATCAGACCCTGACAATGTGGCAGGATAGTACCTTGTATTCCACAGATCCAAACAGTTGGATTGCAAGGGCAGATTATTGAAGGACAGTGTATCTACTAACCAGGAAATTTACAACACTTTCTTAAGTGGCTTCCCAATTTAGCCATCAGAAAACAGGCATGACTTTCTCAGTCACTTCTACGTGGACTCTGTCTTGGAGCTACCCTACTTAGGATGATTTCCATTCCTCTTAGATATAACAAAGAAAGCTAATTTATGCTTTGCATAACCTAGATATTGGTACATGATCAAATCAGAATTCTTAACATTCCAAATGGGAGACAGAGTGACCAGTCTACAGTCCACACCTCATTTAACTTATTAATTTAACTTCCATCTCTCCCTGTCCCTGATTCTCAACTTCTTATCAAGATACTTAAGAAAAAATAAAATGCAATGATTTAAGTTATACTATCTTTCCTTGGCTCAGCTTTAATAAAAGGCAAAACAGTGGGAAAACATGAAATAGAAAAGAAATACTATATGCTGAATTTTCAGTAATGAAATAAGAATTTCAAATGAAAGTTAAAATAACAACAAATCAAATTCTATGTATGTTGCATTTAGTGATTTTTAAACACTAAAAGTTAAGGAAAGGAACATATTTTGATACTATGTGACTTTGATACCTAGACTAAATGGATCTAGTTTGAGTTCTTTTGGTTCAAACATTTATCTTGACTTTACATTTCTGTTGGTTTTAACAGGTCTTTCTGGATTGTTAGTTTCTATTGGCTGTTTTATAAATTTATTTTCTCAATACTCTTCAATTCACTTCAAAGTATTTTAACTTTCTTAAATTTAATTCAATAAACATTTATAGGGAAAAGTAAAAAATCACACATTATTTTATTTTTCCCTCATCCTGGGAAAGACTGAAGGCAAAAGGAGAAGGGGGGTAACAGAGGCTGAAATGGTTAGATAGCATCATCTACTCAATGGATATGAGTTTGAGCCGACTCCGGGAGATAGTGAAGGACAGGGAAGCCTAGTGTGCTGCAGTCCATAGGCTCACAGAGTTGGACACGACTTACTGACTGAACAACACTTTTTAAAATGAGCGTAATAATTTAAATTCTGTCCTCTTAAATGAAATAACTTTGGTATGCTGTCACATTGATACTTAAAATATCTGGAAATGGAAGTATAAAAAGGGCTCAAAATGAAAACATCATATGCAAATAAAGAAATGAAAACTATATTTCACATACATTTCATAATTCTTTATCAATTCTTTTTAAAATGTTAAAGTGTAAAAACAAAAGTGCAAAAAAAAGGATTTTTTTTTCATGTAGAAAAAGAATTGTACCTGTTATTTTGAGGTTCATGTGCTTTAGTTTTAGCACTGATATCATAAATAAAATGCTGCTGGGTAATTATTATTCTATTTTCAGTTGTTGTATTTCCCAAGATGGTGATAACAGGATAACCCATCTGGAGAGTCCACTGATCCATTACTTCTTGTATATTTACGTATTTTCCATTCCTTTTTAAAGCCTTTATAATCAAAATTGTATAAATTAATTTTATAAACATGAATTATAAACATAATTAACATTAAATCATTTTCATGTTTACCTTTATTACTTATTTCAGGATGAAAACACTTCAAATCAGTGAAACTAATATAATGTGTTAGTAAAATTAATCTTCTTGTCTTAGCCTAAGCTTCATGTGTATATATAATAGAAATGAAAGCTTTATCAACATTAACATTTTTAACCTAATGGAGGATAAAACATATTTTATTGTTAAAGCAAGTACTTGAAGCATCATTAAGCATATCCAGTGTGTCTAGTATTAAATGCTTTTATTCACTTATAGAGAAAAAATTCTTTACCATCAATATTTCACTCAAACATGAATATCTGACACCATATTAAAATTATATTTCAGAAGTATTATCATATTTAAAACTAGGCAAAGTATCTTTACAATTCATAGCTGAATTAATTTTTAAACCTCATCATCCTTATAACACATCAAATATAAAACAAGAAAACACATCAAGAAAGGGGAAATATAAAAAGTGAAAGCAAACCGTCAGTGTCAATAAAAGTTATGAATGTTTTATAAACTCAATTCAAATATTCAAGAAGAGGTTTCAGTTTTCAAGCCTCCTGTACTTTACCTCTGATAGTGTATTCCAGAGATCATTCCTGGCTGCATTGCCATACTTATGAATAGTTAAGTAATCCTACAAAGAATATAAAATTGTAATTAAAATTCAAAGGCTAAGCAATTTCCAGTAAACACATTTGTTTCTCAGTTCGATTAATTATTTCCATTTGTTGGAACTATATTAACACAAATATAAAGACATGCCAAAAAAAGAAAAGAATCTCATTTTAAAATATTCCAAAGCGATTGAACTATAGCATATTTTTAATTAAATCATCAAACAGTACTAATCTCTTAAAATTTATTTTCATATCTGTCATCACTTCTTATGGATTTCCAGGGTCAAAGATCTTCCTCAAATTTAGCAACTTAACCTCAGGCAATTTTGAAGAAACTACTTACGCAGTGAAATATTTAGGGGAAACTTTCTCATCAGGATTTCATGCTGAAGTGTTAAAAACATATTTTGCCTTATGGGAAAAGAAAAAAAAACCAAAAACCTGACTTATATGTACAAATGTGAAGAAGGATTGTTTTGCCAAAAAGGTGATGACTGTCTCCATGACCTGTCCAGTTAACTGGTCTCTCTGCAAAGGACAGGCTGCCTTGTACAAAATGATACATGCTTATTTTCATAAGCTTGAAACACATTAATATTTAATTAAAAAATCACCCCTGAGTTTATATAATATTTTAAAGCTTAGGGCTCCACATTTTCCATTTTCAATCATTAGTAGTTAACTGTACATACTTCTGTTTCATGTCTGTTCCTTTCTAAGAAGCATGTCACTGTGAATATGTTATTTGTGACTTCTTGACATTATTTTTTTCTGAATCCAAAGTGGAAAGATCAATATAGAACACTGTTTTATGTTATAAAACAGTATCACTTCATTCATCTGAAATTTCATGATCTCTAGAACACGTAGGTAGTAGGCAAAATTCTAATTTACATCATAGTACTAAAACTGAAAAAAAAATGCTGACTCCTTTCAGTACTTTATGTAGAGTGGAATACTTTAGGGATAATTAAAGTTGGGGAAGAAAATTTTCTGAAATACAAATTGTAGCACCTGTGACAAATTCAGCTTTCTTGGCAACTCACAGCACAGCAAATGGCAACCCCTGCTTAATCACACTCCCAGAGATGCAACGCCCAACACTCAGCAATCACAAATACATCGTCACCATCAAGTGTTAGGAATAACTTTACTGAAAAATTACAAGTGAATGACCAATCTGAATCCTAATTTTGTCTTTGAACCTGCCATATGAAGCATTTCCATTTAGATCCCAGGGACCAGGATTTAAATCAGTTATTTCAGATTTAGTTTTCAGAATTATTTTTTATACTCATTTAGCATTTAAATGAATAAACTGGGGAAAAACAGGAACTTTGAAACATAAATTTAAATTATATTTTCCTTTTAGCTGAAACAGTAAAGAAAATGCCTGCAATGCAGAAGACCGGGATTCAATCCCTGGGTCGGGAAGATCCTCTGGAGAAGGGAATGGCAATCCATTCCAATATTCTTGCATGGAAAATCTTATAGACAGAGAAGCCTAGAGGTCTACAGTTCATGGGGTTGCAAAGAGTTGGACACGACTGAGTAACTAATACTAACACCAATGAAAAAGCATTAAAAGTAGAACTATTTATCACTGGGTTCTGCTTATGGAGAGTGCTGCTAGAATAATCCAAAAGAGAGAACAAAGGAATACTACACAGACCTTGAAAGGTCCAATAGATAACTACAGGCTTCTCTTCACGGGCAGACTGTAACAATCCAATGGTTCATGAGAGGACTTGTCCCAGACCCAATGCTGATCATCAACTGGAGCTCTTGGTTCACTCGTCAGTTTAGAATAAAGTTCAAATTTACATTTCAAGCAAGCCGAAATGGCAATTATCCAAGTTTAGGAAGGCGTTCCAACTTGCCTGCCTCAATATTCAGGGCCGATCTCATGCCTACTTGGACTGCCAGCAGACCCATTCAGTTTTGGGGTGTTTCTAGAATCCTATGTATGTCATCTCTTTTCTCTACAATAAAATCCAAATGTTTTCCTCAGTTATTTTAGCCTTCCTCTTGCACAAATATAGTCATATTTTGAATTGAAATTTTTCTTTGTCTTTGTAGAATTACAGAAAAACTTAAAGAACAGTGTGTCTTTTTTGATGGTAAATCATTTATTTCTTTGTTCATTCCACAAAATGTATGGCGCACTCTGCATGTGTCAGGCGGTGTACCAGGCGCTGGGGCAACAGTGGTGGAAAAGGTTTACTGAAAACAACTGCAAATACTGAGATAATTTGTGGAGGAAGCTTTCTGTGCCTGAAAGTGGACAAGTCTTGGTACAATAGCCACTTGACAAGATGAATGAAACATTTGATATGAGCTTGAACAAGAAGACTTTAAGCTCTTTTCAAAACTACAAGTCAATGAATATGGAGATGGCTAGAGTTATGAACCAGAAATGAAAACTTTTATTTATATTTATGTGTATGAAAGCCAATCAATTTGACATTATAATACAAAGCAGAAAAATGATTTAATATTAGCTCTATAAAGAGAATTGTGTGTTCTCAATACAAAGTATTTCAGGAACAGTAGAGCTGTTGAAAAGAATAAAACAAAGATGACCATCAAAAAAAAAAAAAGATGACCACCATATTCTAAAGGAATGTAACTAACAATATAAACTGATTAAAAGTTAAAAGCATGTTAAGCGCAAGTACAGTCTGATACATAAAGTGCAGGGATGGAAGCCTGACTGACTTTGTTCAAATCCATCTTCCAACGTTCCCTAGTTAAATGATCTTTGGCAAGTCACTTAAGTACTTTGTGACTATCTTCATACCCATAAAAATAAGGATAATAAAAGTAACTGCTATATAGAAGTTTTCTGAGGATTAAATGATTTAATACCGATACAATCTTTAAAAGTGAAGAATGCCTAATACAGTAATGTCTATTCAATAGACAGTAGCTGCTATAATCATTTTAATCATTTCTGGCTACAGGTGTGAAAACAGAGTAACAAACAAGAGCATCATTAACAGTAATAAAGAACACAGTACATGAGAACAATAATATTTGTTTCCCTTTTAGCTGTATAAGTTGCTTTATATTTTCTCATTAAACCCCATGACAACATTTATGAGCTGGGTGTTAGTATCATCACTCAATACATCAAAACGCTAGAACTCAGAGACTCCAGCCCATGTCCAAGTCCTATACCTGTCCACACAACTGCTGACCCAAATCCAAGATCTATGGGATGACACACAGGTGACTAACAGTTATGTTCAAAGCTGAACTCATCATCCTCCCCTGTATCAGCCCCTTTGGGAAGCACCTCCCCAGGAATAACCCTTCTATCCACTGCAACCAGAAGTCAGAGAAGATGCCTTCTTCCCCTTTCCACCACATTCAGGTAATGATAAAACATTCTCCCAATACTCCCCCTTCCCTTCGCCTGTTTGACAACCACTCTCCAGTATTTTCTCCAAATATGCCGACTACTGCTAGTATTTCTGCTTTGTCCCTCTAAACTAATCAGTATCACTCAGCCATGCATAAATACTTCTCATCAAATATATACATGAATCCCTGCTGTATTCAGAATATCACTCAAACACACTTCAGTGTAACTTAAAGGTGTCTCTCATGGTCTGGTCTCTCTGTACCACTCCAATCCCACCCATTACTTTGTGGCCTCCCTGCCTCAACTTAGCCATTTTCAGCTTTCTTGAAGCAGGTGCCTACTGACAACTTTCTCCCTTGTCTAGTTCCCTACACATGCGGTTCTCTACATACTCTTTTCCCCTTCGCCCATTCGAATTCAATTCAATCTCCAGGACTCAAACTCACTTTTGTTTCCTCCGGAATCCTTTCTTGTGCATTCCCACTCTCTTTCTAATTCTGAGTTAAGTACCCATTCTATTCTCACGTTTCAACATATAGGAGCAATGATCACACTGCATCATAACTGCTTGTTAGTTACTCTGGCTGCCCACTTAGTCTGTTAACTCCATGACAGTGAGGATCCCATGATTACCGTTTACCACTATTCAGCCAGCACCTATGTGTCCAGCCTGGTATCAGCAGATGCTCAATATATTTGCGAGATTTCTGACTTTCCTTATGCAGTACACCTTTCTGCTGACAGCCGACAATGCAGAGAGAGAGATTTCTTATACCTAAAACATTCCCCCCAAACACCATCTTTAAACACTTATAGAGGATTTTATTATTTCAGTGCTTATATGTCAGATTGCATTGATATATACAGTTGGCTGTAATGTCATTAAGAGTGTATACTATATTGGGTATGAGACCATTTTTTGTTTTACTTTCTTTGCTAACAAGTAACACAGTTCATAACATGTTATGTATAAAAGCCAGTGGGACTAATAAAGACAAGGGGAAAAGTAAAAAGTGCGCTGAAAAGTAAAGTATTATTATCTTATAAGATTTACATGGAAATAATTACAGAATACTTACTCTCCTATTAATAGGCCCTTCAGCATGCTGAAACAGAGGATCAAACTTATATATGGTCTATTCCTTATGACATGGAGGGAGAGTTTGACAAAATTCAAAGACGTTTAGCTGCAAGTAACAAAAAATCCACCCTGGAATGACTTTTTTTTTAATAACAAGATTTATTTTTTCTTACTATAAGAAGATAAGATAGTGCTGCAGCCCTTTTCCAATGGAATTCTTTTGGCTCTGCATTTACCTAAGCTGTGGCTTCATCTTCAGGTTTGGGGCTAGATGGCTGAAGCAATCCCAGTCATCATATTCAGATGGAACACTGCACGGAAGAAAATAATGACTCTCTTCCTAGGGATCTCTCTTTAAAAATTAGGAAAACTCTCTAGACTTCCCTGGTGGAACAGTGGCTAAGATTCTAAGCTCTGAATGCAAGGGGCCAGAGGTTCAATTCCTGGTCAGGGAACTAGATCCCACATGTTGCGACCAAGACCCAGTGCACCCAAATAAATAAATAAACAAAAACAAATAAATGTTTTTTTAAAAAATCAGGAAAACTCTCCCTCAAATCCTACATCAAACTCCCCATGTTTCCCATTTAACAGAATTGTATTATATGCTGTAGCCAAAATCAATTAGTGAAACATTTGGGGGAAATTGCACAGTTCAGGACCCTGTCCTGTGAAGTAAATGATTATATAGACATGGATGACAGCCCAGATAAAATCAAATCTGGTTGATAAGAAAGAAAAGGAGACTAGCTTATGGGTAGGCCACCAGCAGTGTTTTCTCCAGTGAGGCAAGGGATGCAAATATGGGCCTCATTGACATTGGAAGGAAGGATCCCACCTATTTGTAAGAACCATCTGGGAAATGCCAGGTAAATTGGGCATTGGTTTTTCTGACTATGTGTCAGGAAGTTTAAAGCAAGGGTTTGAAATACTGTCCCTTTCTAGTAGAATAATTGTAGCTCAAAATATCTGTAGTGGGCATTTGTCATTCTTTTGTCTTTTCAGCATTTAAAATACCACTTTTACATAGGGTGATAACTCACCATGGAATCTTACAGGAAAGTGAGGGCTCTCTCCCTTAGAGATGGAAGGGATGAAACTCTCTCCCTCTCCACTCCCCCTGGCAGCTAAAGCATGGACACAAGGGGACACTGCATCCCCGGGCAGTGCCTCCTGCAGGATCAAAGCAAAGGAACGGAAAGCGCTGAAATCACACTGCCTGTGATGGTGACACTGAGGGTCCCGGACAGCAATGTAATGGTAGCAACTGGACCACCAGCCTTACTGCATGGCCTTGGCTACACGTCTTCATTTCCAAGTCTTCCCTGTGTGCGTGTGTGCTGAGTTGCTTCAGTCACGCCCAACTCTTTGTGATCCTATGGACTGTAGCCTGCTGGGCTCCTCTGTCCACGGAGATTCTCCAGGCAAGAATACTGGAGTGGGTTGCCATGCCCTCCTCCAGGGGAATCTTCGCAACCGAGGGACTGACCCCATATCTCTCCTGTCTCTTGCGTTGGGTGCTTTAAACACTAGTGCCACCTGGGAAGCCTCTGCGATGCTTTCTTAGTTGCTATTATCTGTTTTGTAAGCCTGATTCTCCAGCCTTCCCAGTGAGTCCAACGACTGGCCTGAAGTGTTAGTCACTCAGTCATGTCCAACTCGCTGCAACCCCATGAACTATACTGTCCGTGGAATTCTCCAGATAAGAATCCTGGAGTGGGCTGCCATTTCCTTCTTCAGGGGATCTTCCTGACCCAGGGATCAAAACTGTCATCTGCAAACAGTGAGAGCTTTACTTCTTCTTTTCCAGTATGGATTCCTTTTATTTCTTTTGCTTCTCTGCTATAGCTAGGGCTTCCAGAAGTATTTTGAATAATAGTGGTGAAAGTGGACAGCCTTGTCATGATCCTGATCTTAGGAGAAATGCTTTCAATTTTTCACCTTTGGGAATAATGTTTGCTATAGGCTTATCATATAGGGCCTTTACTATGTTGAGGTAGGTTCCTTCTATGCCCATTTTTTGAAGAGTTTTAATCATAAATAGGTGCTGAATTTTGTCAAAGGCTTTCTCTGAACACTCAATGACATAAATCAAAGCAAGATCCTCTATGACCCACCTCCTAGAGTAAGGGAAATAAAAGCAAAAGTAAACAAGTGGGACCTGATTAAACTTAAAAGCTTTTGCACAGCAAAGGAAACTAGAAGCAAGGTGAAAAGACAGCCCTCAGAATGGGAGAAAATAATAGCAAATGCAACAACTGACAAAGGATTAATTTCCAAAATATATAAGCAGTTCATACAACTCAACACCAGAAAAACAAACAACCCAATCAAAAAGTGGGGAAAAGATCTAAACAGACATTTCTCCAAAGAAGACATACAGATGGCTAACATGTGAAAAGATGCTCAACATCACTCATTATTAGAGAAATGCAAATCAAAACCACAGTGAGATATTACCTCACACCGGTCAGAATGTCCATTATTGAAAAGTCTACAAACAATAAATGCTGGAGAGGGTGTGGAGAAAAGGGAACGCTCTTGCACTGTTGGTGGGAATATAAATTGATACAGCCACTATGGAAGACAGTATGGAGATCCCTTAAAAAATTAAGAATAAAACCACCATATGACCCAGCAATCCCACACCAAGGCATATACCCTGAGGAAGGCAAAATTGAAAGAGACACATGTATTCCATTGTTCATTGCAGCACTGTTTACAATAGCTAGAACATGGAAGCAACCTAAATGTCCATCAACAGATGAATGGATAAAGAAGTTGTGGTACATATACACAATGGAATATTACTCAGCCATAAAAAGGAATGCATTTGAGTCAGTTCTAATGAGGTGGATGAACCTAGTACCTATTATTCAGAGTGAAGTAAGTCAGAAAAAGAAAGATAAATGTCATATTCTAATGCACATATATAGAATTTAGAAAAATGGTAGTGAAGTATTTATTTACAGGGCAGCAATGGAGAAACAGACATAGAGAACAGACTTATGGACACGGGGAGAGGGGAGGAGAGGGTGAGATGTATGGAAAGAGTAACATGGAAACTTACATCACCATATGTAAAATAGAGAGCCAACAGGAATTTGCTGTGTGGCTCAGGAAACTCAAACAGGGGCTCTGTATCAACCTAGAGGGGTGGGATGGGGAGGGAGATGGGAGGGAGGTCCAACAGGGAGGGGACATATGTATACCTATGGCTGATTCATGTTGAGGTTTGACAGAAAAGAGCAAAATTCTGTAAAGCAATTATGCTTCAATAAAAAACAAATTAATTAAAAAAAAAAACAACATTTGAAGCCTGGCCATGCATTTCAGAGGATGTTTCTACATTCCCTGACCTTGAGAAACAGAAGTAAGAGACTAAAACAGTGACAGGTCACCAACTGAAACATAAGAAAGCTAGGCTGCAGCTCAAAATAATAGTTTGGTTAATACACGAAGACTGGCTGGACATTATGAAATTAAGTAAAAGTGAGTAGCAAAGTATTGAAAAGGCATTATGGAAAATAACAGGATGTTTGTATTTTAATTCTATTAAAATAAGAACAGGATAGAAAGGTATAAATAATCATTAAATGTTTATTATTAAATTACAACAGTTTCCAAGAAGAAACTCAGTAAAAATGGAAACCATTATCCAACATTTTGAGGTACAGCAGTTTCTGACCACAAGATACAATGAAAAAGAAGTAGAATTTCAGAAGGAATGTTGTTTGAACAGCTAGAGCAATAATAGTTGAAAAGTCAGTTATATCATTGTTTGCAGGCCACTTTGATTTTTTAAATGTGTGCTTAACTTAAATTAACTTTCAGAAGGTGCTTAGTTATAGAAGTACTCAGATATTTCTGTAGGACCCAAAAGGTATTTTACACTTTTAAAAATCCCTTATCCCACCTAATGAGTATAAATTTTGTAAAATCAGTATTCTTTCTTAAAGTTGTGAATATGCCAGAAAATTTTACATCAAAACAACCTGCTAGCCCATGAAAGATGTTTTGTTTGTTTGTCTTAAATTACAGACAGTGGCATGTTCTCAATTCAGTTCTATTTTCACATATCTCTTATTTAGCAATTTTAGGCCATACCATCAATGCCCCAACACGCAGGAACATCACCAGAGAGGCAATACTGCCGCTGTTGAATTTGTACTCCCTTTCCAGAACAACCTGTCAGGGCTTACACCTGTCAGCAAAGTGGTGTGAATGTAAGTCTATAGGGGTACTCTGGGTACTCAGATATCCCCACCTCTCACTTCTACTGCTAGCTTGAAGTATTACTGACACATAAAGTGAACCTATTGGTAAAACTGAAGTTTGTGAATTGCTTTTTCCAAAGGCCCAGGTAAAGTGTTTTGACCAAAGCAAGCTCACAAAATAGATAAAACATATCCTGGCTGGTAAAAATACACTGCCTTTTGTAAACCCAGATGCCCACTGACTGTAAACCACGCACATGGAGTTTTCTTACTCAGCGCTGGTGAGTCACTGAGAAGAAAATGAAACTCGACTGAGAAAGAGATTATGATGTGCATATTCAGGAAAACTAAGGATTCAAGCTTATCTTTAACAGCCATGTGATCTTGGGTAAGATATCTAATTTCTCTAAGCCTTAATTTCTTCAACTGGAAAAAGTAGATAATATAGTACTTACTTGAGAACAGTGTGCATAGAAAATGACATAAAACAAGTAAAGCACTTAGGAGGAAAAAAAGTCTGCCACCCAAAGAAGCTGAGAAACTTTAGTTATTTTAAGATCAAGCTCACGGGAAAAAATAGTCCAGAGTCAACATCTTCTTCAACATTTTCTCCAAGAGAAATCAAAATGTTCTAGAGGACCAAGATAGGGAAATTAAATGCACTAACCTGTAAGAGGAAAGTGCTTGGAGGAATATTATTTTTAGTTTTCAAAAAGTCAAACTGCAAGAAAAAAATTGAGATCAAAGTTTCTTTATATGTGAGAAAAGCTTAGAAACCTCCCTTACCCAAGTCTGAAGAAAGAAAGAGACCCTGGACTCTGCTTTCCACAGAGGTGTTCTGAGGTGAGGGACCACTGATGAGAGGGCAGGGCAATCACTAGTAACTCCTCAGCACAGAATAGCCAGACCTAAGTGAGCAGCAAAGTGACAGACAGTACCCTGCAGGGCACCATGAAGGCAAGGCTTGAACAAGATGCACACCAAACACGCAGGCAGTGACTGTCTAAATTCTTCCCCGAAACTTCCACCACTGCTTGCCAGTGCGGGTGAGAACACAGGTGTTCACCAGGCGCTCTGGACCGACGAAGTTCCCTAGGACATTCTCCTATTAGTGGGACTGACATAAGGGCAATTCCCTAAGGACAGATCAAATTTCCCATAGGCTCAGAAGCACGGGGGTGTCTTTTATTAAATGGCAAAATCACATATACTTACTAATATAAACAATATACTATATTATATAAATAATACTGTTGACATTGTTACCTAGACAGATAGCTATCTATCAAGTCCTCCCTGCTTTTGTTTCCCTGGTTATTCAGCTTCTATGATAGTTGTATCTGAATCAGTTCCCAGCAAACAGCCTCATCTCCCTTGCAGCTCTGTTTGCAATTAGACCACCTGGCAACAACCCCAAACCTGGACAAACTCAAGTATTTGCTTCTTCAGACTTGCACAAGTGCAGCTTAACATGACAGGAGAAAAATGATGCAATTTGACCAGTTGAGTATTATTATAAATTCATAATCACCAAACTCAAATAGGCACTCAGGACTAGCAGGCAGGTGACTCATCCCAGGTCTGTCTTCAGACCTCTCTACCACGCAGCATTACCTCGCTTTCAGCTATGTCCTTGCCTCACAGAATACTAAAACACAGATTTTGGGATTCCTTGGTGGTCCAGTCGTTAGGACGCGCTTTCACTGCTGTGGGCCTCAAGTTTGACCCCTGATTATGAAACTAAAATTCCACAAGCCTCACGGTGTGACATAAACAAATAGAATTCATCAGAAAATTAACTCCCTTATTTTCTGATTTCCAAATCTCCAAATTTCCTGGAAGGGTCTCTCTTATAGAAGACCGGCCTTTTTACTGTCTCAAGAACCAGAGCCCCTGTTAGCTCTTTCTTCTGCAGTGCTACCAACTTCTTCTGTCCTGACTCCTTCGCTACCAGCCTAAAACAAGGACACCTGTCTCCCATTTTTAAAACAAAAAACTTTCCTTAGCCCTCTAACTACCTCCTCTGTTTTTCTGATCTCCTTCCTTGGCAAATTTTAAAAATTTTATCCTAGATACACTGTTTCTTCTTAGACATTTCCCTTCCACCCTTTAACACAGTCCACTAAAGTTATTAAACATGCAAACTGCCAAAAGGAACACTTTTTAGTCTTTATTTTATTTCACCTCTCAGCAACATTTAACCTCCTTGGTCACTTTCTTATTCTTGAAATATGCTTTTTTTCTTGACATGAGTGACAGCGTACCATTGGCATTCTGCCTGCCTCTTTATGCCTCCTACTGGTGACTCAGATGGTGAAGAATCTGCCTGCAATGCGGGAGACCTGGGTTCAATCCCTGGGTCAGGAAGATCCCCTGGAGAAGGCATGGCAACCCACTCCAGTATCCTTGCCTGAAAAGTCCCATGGACAGAGGATCCTAGCGGGGGGCTACAGTCCATGGGGTCGCAAAGAGTCGGACAGGACTGAGCAATTGACACTTAATTTGATACAGCCTCTTTTACTAGCTCCTTCTCTGCCTTCCACCTCCAACAGTATAGCCCTTCTGGACTAAGTTTCAGGCTTCCAAGCCAGAAACTTCAGAATCATTCTCATGTGCCTTTTCCTCCTCTCATACCACACTCTTGTGGATCTCTCATACCACACTCTTCAGCCAATCTATCCCTAGGTCTATTTCACCCTACCTTCAAAAAACACTGAATCCATCTATGTCTCTATATACCTAGTGACTCTTTAAGCCTTTATCATCTCTCACCCAAATATTAAACCATCTTCCTAATTTTATTACCTGATTCCCCTACTGGTATGCTGATTGCCCCAGTCCCAATGTATTACTATAATTAGCCAGATTATTATTTTAAGTATAAATAGAACCAGGTTGAATCCCAGTTTTAAATTTGGTGAATCACCTCCCATTGCACTCAGAATAAAACCCAGCCTTCTTAAGCACAGTGCACTGTGGCATTGCATAATTAGCTCCCGTCCTCCTATCTCTTGTCCTGACTAACTCTGCTCATCTACACTAGCTCCTTTCTTTTCCTTGAACACAGAGTTCCTTCCTTCAGCCCTTTGTGCAAGCCCTTCCATCTTCCCAGAACAATCTCCCCCAACCCCCTTTCTCATCCTTCAGAACTCAGGACACATGCCTTCTTCTCAAGAAGGATTTTTCTAAAGACCCAATCTAAAGTTGCCTGACCTACCCATCTTATATGTTCTCTCACAACATCCTATTTTCTTTTCCTGCCTCATATTTATCACATTTAGGAAATATATCTGTATTTGCCTATTTCCTTTTTAGTATCAATTTTGTCCAAAAATAGGATTCATGAGATCAGGGGCATATCTGTTGTATGTAGCCTACCCTGAATATTTAAATACTTGGTACATATCATGGTGTCTGACATTGTGTGGCCATGCAGTATGTGTGGAATAGATGAGTGACTGAACACATCTGATGGGTGAACTATGTGGATATAAAGAGATGCAGGAAGAGAAATCATAGTTTGGTTTACTAGCATAAAGCATTAAGGAAAGTTTTTGACACTAAAATGAGTTATTGCTCTGAAGGGGGGAGAAATGATCTGTAACATAATCGTAGAGAGGGACTTTGAGCAGAAGTGAAAAAGTGAATACAAGAGACTGATTGCAGAAGGAAATAAGATGCAGGATGACACATGGATATCCCCACTTCCTTGTGTGACATACTAACACAGGGCCTTCTCTTCCATAGACGGAAATACAGAGGTAGATCAACATGGAATTTTGAATACACTTGAACCTTTTGTAAGATAGGTTCCAAACACATAACTTAGGATAGGTCTTTACAGCATTCCTAAGCCACTTATTTATAACATATGGCTTTTCACAACTTAATTTTGACATTTAGCTATCAGAGAGGAAAAAGAATTAGTATAAATATATTACAGTTCATTATTTCTATAACTGTTTATGAATAGTTTTAAGTTTAGAAAAGGAAAACTTTAATTTTTTAAACAGATAGACACATGGATAAATATGTCATATAAAAGTGATAACAGTGAAAGGCAAGAGGATACATGAAAAGTTTTCAATCTCATGTGTGATAAAAACACATACATTGAAATAGCAATTTTTTTACGGATTAAATTGGTGAGAAATGTGTTTTGAAAATGAGACATGATGATGTTTGCTTGGTGTATTATAAAAATAGAACTTTCAAACTTTCTTTCTAAATTATGTATTGACTTAATATCTTAGAGGAAAAAATTAGTAATGTGTTTCCAGAAAAGGAGATTAAAAGAAAATCAAAATACAATGGGTAAATCTATAATTTAAAAATTATTTCAGTGTTATTTATTTTACCAATATTGGAAAGCAACGTAAATGCTTGTCAACTAGGAAAAAAACTAAAATTATTATGTACATCTATGCCATATTACTAGTACTAAACTATGTACTAGAATTATCTAGCAATTATGAAAACAGGAGTTTAAAAAAATCTTCCCAACATGGAAGGGTTTTTTTTTAGCATTAAAGCTTTCAATATTGCCAAACATATAGTTCTAGGCTATTACATGAACATTCTGAAAATAGAACATAATATAAGAAAAAAAATAAAAAAGGAAACGAAAGAAAACTGCTGATGCAAGAGCTAATTAGGTTAGAGGAAAATGCCTCTAAGGCAAGTTTGTTGTACCTCTGAACTAGTAATATAACCAAATGGTAATGTTTACAAGGAGAGAGTGTTTGTAGATAGGTATACATATCCCAGTATGTGCATATTTACATATTTACACATCAGTCAAATATGTCAAATCATTTCACAAATATATTTTAAATAAAGTTATCAAAAACATCATTTTACAGTATGAACCCTATTAGTTAAAATGAATATAGGGCTTCCCTGGTGGCTCAGATGGTAAAGAATCTGCCTGCAAAGCAGGAGACCCAGGTTCGATACTTGGGTTGGGAAGATCCCCTGGAGAAGTGAATGGCAACCCACTCCAGTATTCTTGCCTGGAGAATTCCATGGACAGAGGAGCCTGGTGAGCTACAGTCCATGGGGTTGCAAAGAGTTGGACATGACTGAGTGACTAACACTTTCACAAAATGAATATATCTTGAGCTCTGGACTAACAGGTAAAAGCAACCAGTAAGAATAAATTTCTAAGACCTCCCATTAATCTGGGTACATGCTTGTGGGATAAACAAATAGAGATACATGTCACTACCAATGAAGCCTTTTGAGTTAATGCTGTATAGTCACAGTAGTCAACTAACAACACTTATTTCAGAGGCAAAATGACAAGAATTCAGTCAGTAGCTGTATATCAGCAAATTAACTAAAACTGATGAATAGAAGTTATTTTTCTCTGATTAAGAAATATGAATAGTTTTTGCTATTTATGTTTTTGAAGTACTTGGTTTTTATTAGAGATAGTATTCTTGACTCTCAAATTCATAGAATCTTTCCTTAAAATTAATATTTTTTCTCTATAGCATACTTGGTGAGTTTAGCTTTGTAGTTGATCTTTAATAAGTTAGATGCTAATTAGGTCAAATCCAATGACTAAACATGATCAATGATAGTATTATTATCATACGGTAATGAGTGATGACAAAAAATTATCATGAAGAGTTAATTAACCTTTCTACCTATAGCATACCTAAAACTGCATAGTGATTTAGTGAAACAGGGAGAAATGTGAATAGAACCTGACTATGGTCATTCAGTTTTAGATGAAGCATGATTCAGCAACCATCTGATTAAAAACACAATACTATCTCTTCAGAAAGGAAATGAACTTTGAAACACTGTCTCTGTTTCTCTGTTATTTTCTGACTTTCCATTTATCTAAAAACTTACATGCAAGGGAGCAAACCACTGTCTCACAGACATAAGCTTTCAGTTTTCAAATAAAAACCCTGTATACACATGTTAACATGTAGCTTCTCGTGGAACACAGGTTATTGAGTGTGTTGTAGCTACTGATAACCCCTATAGCTTCGTGCTATCATTACCTTCAGGCTATCAGAATTTTATGAGCACAACCAGTAATAATGATATTTACTTCTTATCCACACCTCATTGCCTTACATTGATTTGCATAAGCAATTTCCACCCTGATAATTGGAGCCAAACATCTTTTTGTAGGTTACCTTATGGAAAAGAGCAGTTAAATACTAATCAAAAAAGTCTTTCTTTATTCAACCATATTTTAAATGATATTGAATTACCTTCATTGGATGAGCAGGAAGGTGACTCACTGTGATGGATTTCGAAGTGAGTTTATATCATGTTTAACAATGATCTTTCTTTATAATTTTAGTTCCCTGGTGTTGCCTCTTAACAACATAAAGAACGGTACTGCCAGGCTCAAATCAATAAAATGATATTGCTTTGTTTGAAAAGAAAAAACAGTAGTAATATGTACTAATTATTTTTTAATAGCTACTGAGTCAATGTTATCTGAGGGTGTCAAATTAAAATTATACATTTATTCTTTTATTTCTAAAAACTCAAAGAAAAATTATAAAAAATGTAACTAGGGAGATGAAAACAAGTAAAAATCAACTAAGAAAGGTCAAAGTCATGTGAAACAATTCTATCTAAAAGAATCCTTCTCTGAATGATTTACTTTAAAAATAAGTCTAGAGTACTTAGGTAAGAATGAGGATTTGAGCTGTGGAAGCTTAAATTATAAAAACAAGGTAAAAGAAGTAGATCCCAATTTATTGATCATATGTACAAACATTGTACACATGGGTAAAAATTACTATGTGTACTGAAACTATAAGAAACCTAAGAACTTAAAGATGTGAAAATTTCAGAAAGATTCAGCAATTCTTGCAGTAGTAGAGGTCGAGCATGAGGTTAACTAAGAAGATACTCAGAACACAGTGCCACTGAAATCAAATGAGGAAAGATTCCAAGGACTTCTGGATTAAAATGATGAACTGAACAAACACATCTGATCCCACGCTCTCCCAAAGCCTGACTAGAACTACACTGAATGTATGGGTGTTTTCTCTGTGATACCAAAATTTCTTGATTTTCTGACATCTAGGAGTGCTTTCCCTGACTTCTATCCTCTAACTCTCCCAACAGGGTCAAAGCCATATAGTCTCACTATGCAGATGATTAACTGAAGATTCAGGAACACTAGTTAAATTCTCCCATTAAATTGAAACAGTTGTCCCAAATTAAAGTATCAAATCCAAATTGTCTAACTAGTAAAATGCTTTAATAAGATGAAAAAATCTAATTTTTAATTCTACTCTTGCATTTTATAACTATGAAGTCAGAGGCCAGGAAGGACTTAGTGACTAACAGAAAGCCCATCATTAATCAGGAACAAGAATAATGGTTGTCAGGGGGAAGACATGGGGGGAAGAGATGGTTAGGAAGTTTGGGATGGACATGCACACACTACTATATTTAAAATGGATAACCAACAAGGACTTACTGTATAGCACATGGAACTCTGCTCAGCGTTATTTGGAAGCCTGGGTGGGAGGGGAGTTTGGGGGAGAAAGGATACATGTGTATGTATGGCTGAGTCCCTCCGCTGTTCACCTGAAACTCTCACAACATTGTGAATCAGTTATACCCCCAATACAAAATAAAAAGTTTAAAAAAACAATAATTTTTCTCCCTACTTATTCCATTGCCTCTTGGGTCCCAAAATATTCCAGCAATTGTTTTGGGTAATCTACTATGGAAGAACAGTAGCTAAACAGAACTTACAAAAATACAAATATTTCTGTGTTTAAAAACATGTATTATTTATAAGTGGCATACATAATCCACAAAGGTTCACACTTCATTTGCTCTATTTCACTTTCAATTTAACCATCAAAACAAAATGGAAACTGACTTATTAATGGGGCTCAGTCGCTTCAGTCATGTCCGACTCTAACGGACTGTAGCCTGCCAGGCTCACCTGTCCATAGGATTTCCCAGGCAAGAATACTGGAGTGGGTTGCCACTTCCTTGTTCAGGGGACCTTCCTGACCCAGGGATGGAACCTGGGTTTCCTGCATTGCAGGCAGTCTCCTGCACTGTAGATGGACTCTTTATCCATAGCCACCTGAGAAGTGCTCTGCCATCTATTACAATCTAAACAGACAGAATGTGTGTTCTATTACATACTAAAAGAAGTTTGGAGGCAACTTATCTTAAAAATTATGCAAAACTGAACCATTTAAGCATCACACACAATATTCAAGAAATAAGGAAACTGGACCAAAAAATCAGGAAGATCAGACCAAGGAAAGCTGTGAATATTCAGTATGAAACCATTTACCAGACATTCAGATAGCTGATTGAATGGATTATATGGATCCTAGAAACAAAACTTTTCTCAAAAAGTCTCTGGAGTCCCTTCTACTGAGGGATGTATGTATAAGTTGAAACTTGAAATATGTTGTCCAATACAAAATATTATAAAAGTTAAGAAATATGTAGCTGAATCAATACACAAATACTTGCTAAGTTAAATATAAACATGTTAACTCAGCTACCTTTATATTATTTTTATTCTATTTATTATATAACTACATTTGTACTTTATTAATATAATATGTTATTATGTGTTTTTATTATATTTTAAATTTATATTGTATAAATATATTGTTTTATTTATTTGTGAATGTATTTATAAAATACATTTTCCTTGCTCCCAAAAGAGCTTAAGATGGATCACAAGGACTAAAAGATTCAAGAGAAACCAAGTTTCAGAAGAAACCACCATTATAATATTGTTCAGGTGCAGAACACCAGGGCTAAGGTCCAAGTACTAAAACAAAACAAAAAATAAAAAAGAAAGAAAGAAAGGAAATATGGAGGGAGGGAAGAAGAAAGAAATAGAGGGATGGTGGGATAGGGGGAGAATATATGAAAAAAATACTATTTGCAATTTAGGATGCCTACATTTGTAAATCTAACCCTGGGTCTATGTGCAAATATAAACTTCCACTTGTCAACATAGAAATAGCCATTGTTAATATAAAAACAATTAATAGATTTTCCAGCAGAGATAAGCACTGACAGTCTAGATTAGCTCTTTCAGCAACATGTAAACCAAGATTCCCCAGAGGCTTGTGGATGGGAAATATATTAATATCAACTCTGTGACCACTCAGCACTATGACATGAAGTGTCTGTTCAGGAGGTCATTTTCAAGCCATATCCCATGCATCTTCATGCACAAGAGACGATAATTTATCACCTAGACACAGGAATCTACTGTAAACTAATCCAAACTGCTGATGATACACTAAATCAGTTTGAGTGATGAGTATAAATAAAGCGGCAAGGAAAGTACTGAAGGATAAAGATCTATCTGATCAATGAGATGTCACAGGCAAACGAAATGCAATGTTGACAAACACAGAGTCCCTGAGTTGAGAATTAACCAAATCAAGTACCAGCGCATAACGGCACACATTAATACAGACTTCAAATGAAAGTTTAATATCATGGGAGTTGGAGGGTAGAGTCCGTTACAGACAAACCTGAACCGACCGGGTCAGCAGAAGAGGGTGTATTAAAAGTTGATCTATTTTGCACACCACAGAAAGTACCATAAGTAAAGGAAAAACATTGAAAAAAAAATCCTTCCCAGATAACATAAGTATAGTTATTCAATCTTCCAAGCAAATCTAAACACACAAATGAGAAGGAAAAAATTAAATAAAAATTGTATACAGAAAGTAATTTCACATCAACTTGCTACCAGGAAATTAAATTCAATTTGTGGAGCTCTTAGGAAAGCTTAGCTATTTTCTGGAACTGTATGGTCATGCTACAACTTCAGTGGGAAAACAAAGGAGTGGGGATAAGGAAGGACATTTCTCCAGATAGTTGATATTCATGGAGGTCACTCACAGAGGAAAAAAAAAGATTTTCCTATAACTATGTGATCAGAATAGAGAATTTAGCACTTAGCAAACAGAGTCAACAGAACTCAGCAATTCCAAAGGTGGCCCTAATGGAAAGAGCTGATTAAAATAATTCCAACCCCAGCTGGAACAATTTGGTAAAAATATTTTCTAAGGAAAATTATTCTTCAAGGAATTTATATATATATTTTTTCTCTTGTGTTAAGTATTTAGAGCTTTGTCATAACATATTTAACTCTTGTTTTGTATTTTATTGTTTAGTTTATTTTGGGTAAAGATAGAATTAGACTACTAAAACATGACCTGATCCCATATGTAGTTTATTTAAATTTCAAAATGAAAAGCTTACTGAGAAAGATAAGATTGATTGCTCTCTCTGTCTTAGCATAATTGTATTTCAGGTGAACATCAATTTACTTTAAAGGACACTTCTAAGTAGCAGAATGCATCATAAATAATTCATCAATCACAGCTGCTAGGAACATGATTTACTCCAACAGATTCAATGGAATAAAAATTCTATTTTTCCATATTTGTGTTTGCTTTTGAGAATTTAAGAATCTTCCTTTTCTAGGAGTCTACTCCTAGATTCCATGTTTCATACTGTAAATGTATTATAATAAAACTGTTTCTTTTTTTCCTTCTTTATTTAAAGTACTGTATTTCCTAATTTAAAAAAAACACTTTAATATATTTGGAAAAAATAACAATCTCTGTATATCAACATTAAAACAGCGAACAACATAAAAGGCACATATCTGGAAAAGTGTTAAGAATTTCTCAAACAGTGCATAATTCCAAAAAGGCTAACATAATTTGCTTTCATTTTATATAAACTTTTAAATGGAAGAAAACGGAAATAGACTTTTGTGAAATCGTATATAGACTATTTAGGATCTGCTATATTTGAAAATTACTTCAATCTTAAAATGCATATTAAAGAGATTCTAAATGATGTAACCTTTCAAGTTTTGTGGGTTAGTACAGAGTCTTATCTATCATTTTCATTTTTCATATGATAAGGCACTGCTTACCTTACTTACCTTATAGTTTCCCATAAAATTCAGCAATTTTGTATAAGCAATTTCCCAAGCTGTGAAATATCTTTAAAATAAACACAAGAATAAGGAAAAATGTAAAAAAAAAAAAAATAGAAAACATTTTACTTACTTGCAAACCCTTTTGAAATACTGAATGGCCCATAAAATTAGCCAGCATTCTAATTAAAGCAGCACCCTGTAAGAAAGAGTAATTTTAAAAAAGAAAAGGAAAAACTTTCAACCAAGTAACGTGATTCTAAAATTATTCTATATCAGTCAAAAATAGTCTTCATTCATGCTATTTTATTCTTAAAAATAGTTAAGAAATAAGAGAATTATGAATGCAATACTTCACTTATAGGTTACAATTGCATTTTTTGTTCAATCTAAAAGTTTTGTGGATCTAAAACTGATGATTTTGAAGTAGAAGTCTCTTGGATAAAATATCTCAGAGCAATAATAAGTTGTAATTCAGGAATACTAGAAATTTTACTGAGCACCATAGATGACAAAGTTAATAAAACAATGTTCTTGTACTCACAGGTTCATAATCTAGTAAAGGAGGTACATCAATGTTATAAATAATCCTATTGAAATATAGCTTTGAAGTAACATAGCTACATACTCTATCTCTGGCTCAATCAAGAATCATTTAGTTATAGAAGTGAAGAGTAGGAAGTTCCAGGGAATCAGATTACTTGGATTCAAATTCTGGTTCTGGCATTACTCTCCATGTTTACTCAGCTAAACTATTTAACCCTCAGTTCCTCACTTTTCTCACTTGAAAAGTACAGGCAATAATAGTCCCAATTTATATGGTTTTCTGAAATTTAAATACATTATCGAATGTAAGGCAATTCAAACTGGGTTTAAAAATTAGTAACCATGATAGAAGTGTTAGCTAGTATTATATCAAGGTAATTATATTTATTTCCTGTGTTTTCTTCCTTTGAGAGTCTTCTATAAATCCATATACAAGTAGAACAATAATGAGGCTGATAAATATTTAGAGTAATAGAAGAAAATACTAATGTAAGAGTCTATCTCATTTTGAAAATGGTTATTACATTGTAAGGGGCTTCCCTTATAGCTCAGCAGGTAAAGAATCTGCCTGCAGTGTAGGAGACCCAGGTTTGATCCCTGGGTCGAGAAGATCCCCTGGAGAAGGAAATAACAACCCACTCCAGTATCCCTGCCTGGAAAATCTCATGGACAGAGTAGGCTGGTGGGCTGCCGTCCACGGGGTCACAAAGAGTCGGGCACGACTGAGCGACTAACACTAACGCTTCTTACACTGTAGAACAATATCAGTGTGAAAAGGCTGACAGGTAATCACTATGAAAAATTTCAAGAATCAATGGTTAAGCCTAGATTATCACAAATCTGTATGCAAAATATAAATAAGCCTTCAAGAAGATATTTCAATCTGCACCAAACTGTTTTAACTATGAAGCAGTGAATTAAAAGCAGCAAAAGTTTAAAAATAAATGATAGGTAACAACACAATTCTGTAAGGCAATTATCCTTCAATTAAAAATAAACAAACTTTTAAAAATCTTAAAAAAAAAGATAGCCTGGTTTTAAGGGAAATAAATCCCTTTATAACTACATTTCTAACTTTATACTCACTTTAAATTCATACCCATCAAGCTAATTTCTTACCAGGTATCTCTTTTTTTATAAAAGAATCATAAGAACCTCGTATAGACTCATCCAGCCTGGGGCTGGGTGGCAACAACGAGTATAGAGACACAAGAATGAATTTCCATTGTTACCAGAACTGCTCCCTGTAATTCCAGAATTTTAATGCAGTAGAGAACTCAGGCTCTACGAATCAGCATTAGAGAAATGTCTCCAAAAAATTCAGTCATCATCAGAGTTGCTCTCCAAATTGGCATTTTATTCACAACTCAACAGATGATGGACTCCCTGGACAAGCCGTAGAGTTGTATGCCTCTCCTGGTATATTTTCCTTCGACAGCTTCTGCTCTGTGCTCTTTCTTCTGCTTCTTACTCTGTATCTTCTGCACAGTTGTATAAATCCACAAAGTGTAAGCATCTATGATTCAGTCTGGGGACCAGGTTAGAATTCCCTTTAGAACGTATCAATTCTGCTCCTTGAATTTCCTTGACAAGCTCCCCTCCTATACATTTCCAATCTAATCTACCCACCCCAAGGTGGACATTGTCAGTTCTGCAGAAAAACTAACCCTTGCCACCTGGGAGTAAGACAGAATCCCGAGCAGTCATCGGAAAACCTTTCTCAGGATGGAACAGCCATCTTTGGATGATTTAAGTGTTTCCCTCTAGGTAATGAAGATTTGGTCTCTTGTCAGGCTATAAAAACTATCAATCTGGCATGGGCTAATGACAAAAGAGTCCTTTCTAATCATAAAGAATGTACCTGTTTTCCTGTCTGGGTTGAGCTGGAGCAGAGTACTAACAGGAAAGAAAACCTAGGAATATATTTCATATTTTAAAGTTATATACTATGGGACTCTCTCTTATGATTATATGGTATACTTTAATTAACTTTTCAAAAATATGTTTGTCTGCCAATTTGAATATTTTAAGTTTTCCAAAGTAGCATGCATGCATTCTTCTATATTTAACTAGACTTCTCTTTCCAAAACTCAATTTAAAAATCACTATTTCATAGAACTCATAGGCAGATGGGTTCTTCAACTGCCATCATGCAGCCAACATATACTGAGCACCTACTATATGGGTTACAACAAAGATTACACTTCTTAATGCAGGCAAACCTCACTGTAAATCCTTGTTCAAAAAGAAAATAATAAATCCCTTTTCACTGGGTCTTTAAAATATTTTTTCACCAATATAATTTGCAATATTATAATTTATACTTACTTGCAATTCAAAATTCCAGCCCCAATCAAAGAAACTGGATGTTACACAGCCTAAGTAGATTTTATGGGAAATAAACATACTATTTCTACAATATTTCTATAATTCTGAGATTTAATCAAGAAAACATCACTATATTTGCTATACTAAATTTCAGGGAGATGATAGGGTAGAAACTAGTAAGTGATTTTTTTTTAAGGTTTTATAAAGAATATTCTGGGCTTCCCTGGTGACAATGAAGAATCTGTCTGCAGTGCCGGAGATGCAGGTTCTATCCATGGGTGGGGAAGGTCCTCTGGAGAAGAGAATGGCTACCCACTCCAGTACTCTTGCCTGAAGAACTCCATGGACAGAAATGGGCTACAGTCCACGGGGTCACAAAGAGACAGATACAACTGAGCAACTAACACTTTCACAAAGAAAATTCTACAAAAGTATGCTTATAAACCTATTACTCATTTAGTGATTTTTCTATTTGTAGTATCTTTCTCATATAAGTTCCAAGCTAAAATTTCCTTTATTTACATGCAAGCATTTGCGTGCATGCCAGTGTCAATGACGGTAAACATCTCCAGAGGAAGGAGTGTGTATGCCTTGGTGCCCCTGTTCCATCTGCCTGGCTGAGAAAGGTGCTTCCTCACCACAATAACTGGATGAGAGAGAAAGAGAAGTTAGTTGCACAGATAGCAATTACTTTGCCTTCTAGAAGACTACTCAGGCAGGAGAGACAGTTTATTACTTTAGCTTATTTATCTTATTGGTGTGCTTCAGTGATAAGTAATCACTTTTGAAGAGCTTCCCTGGTAGCTCAGATGGTAAAGAAACAGCCTGCAATCAGGAGACCCAGGCTCAATCCCTGGGTGGGGAAAGTCCTCTGGAGAAGGAATCCCATGGATGGAGAAGCCTGGTAGGCTGTAGCAAAGAGTCAGACACGACTGAGTGACGTCACTTTCTGTTAAAGAGGGGACGATCTTCTCAACTAATTTATTTCTTTAACATATGCTTATTGAGGAAAACTGTACGCTGAGAATCCTATACAGTTTTGCTGGTGGCTCAAATGGTAAAGAATCTGCCTGCAGTCTGCCATTTACCACGCTCGCGCCAACCCCACCTTCCATGACCCCCGCCTGCAGTCCGCAGTCTCCACACAACAGTTTCCCAGCAGCGCAGCAGACCGCCTCCACCGTTCCCCCTCCTCGAGTTCCGCCTGCCTGCACCCAGCCACCCGACACGGCCCACGCACCTCGGTACAAACCCACCACCATCGGCGGTGGTGAGCCTGCGCTGGAGGAGCCGAAGGCCAAGTTCCCTCCTCCCTTCTACTGCTTCTACCAACTGGAAGCACAGAAAACTAGAATTTCATTATTTTGTTTTGAAAAAATATATATGTTGATTTCTTGTAACATCCAATAGGAATGCTAACAGTTCACTTGCCGTGGAGGATATCTGGACCGAGTGGAGGCATTTAGGAGGCATTAGTGGGCTGTTCCATATTCCATATGCTGTTTCCTAGTCCCACAAGTACCCCAGCTCTGCTTGCTGAAACTGGAAGTTATTTATTTTTTAATGACCCTTGAAAGTCATGAATGCATCAGCTAGCAAAAGAAGTAACAAGAGTGATTCTTGCTGCTATTACTGCTTAAAAAAAAAAAAAAAATCAAGACTTGGAACATCCTTTTAATTGACAAAGGTTCAGTAAATTCTTACCGTCAAAGTGATGGATTATTATTTATAAATCAAGTTTGATGAAGTAATCACTATCTGCAGTGGTTCAACTTTTAAGTTAAGGGAAAAACTTTGACTTTGTAGATAATATAAAATAAAAACTTAAAAAAATTTTTTAATAAAGTTTTAAAAACTAAAAAAAAAACAAAGAATCTGCCTGCAATTCAGGAGACCTGTTGATGCAATGCATCAATCCCTGGGTTGGGAAGATGCCCTGGAGAAGGAAATAGCAACCCACTCTAGTATTCTTGCCTAAAGAATCCCATGGACTGGCGGGCTACAGTCCATGGGGTCACAAAGAGTTGGACGTGACTTAGCAACTAACACTTTCACACTTTCAGAATCCTATGAAGCATAAATAGTAATGATACAAGTCTCTAAACTCAAGCAAAGATACAACATAATATAAGATGAAAGACAAAAGAAATAAAATACCTTACTATGCTTCAGAATAGGGGGAGGTGCTTTTGAACTGTGGTGTTGGAGAAGACTCTTGAGAGTCCTTTGGACTGCAAGGAGATCCAACCAGTTCATCCTAAAGGAGATCAGTCCTGGGTGTTCATTGGAAGGACTGATGCTGAAGCTGAAACTCCAATACTTTGGCCACCTGATGCAAAAAGCTGACTCATTTGTAAAGACCCTGATGCTGGGAAAGATTGAGGCCAGGAGGAGAAGGGGACAACAGAGGATAAGATGGTTGGATGGCATCACCGACTCAACGGACATGGGTTTGGGTAAACTCCGAGAGTTGGTGATGGACAGGGAGGCCTGGCGTGCTGCAATTCATGGGGTCTCAAAGAGTCGGACATGACTGAGTGACTGAACTGGATTTTATCTGAAGAGATGAAGGGTAAAGAGGATCTAAAGAAGGGTCGCTTCTGTTGGGCTTTGAAGGACAGATAGGATTCCATGAGCAAAAGTAAACAAGTGTTCAAGGTATGGGTGGAACAACCTTTGTGTGATATCATGCAGGTGCAAAAGTGAAAAGCACAAGTGGGGAAGCTAATACTGAAAGAAAAAGGGCTTACAATTAACTGACAGAGATCCAATGGAATATAAAATTGAAGCAGTTGTTAGAAAAATTGAATACCAGGACTAATACATTTGAACTTTGTTAGAGGATAGGGCAAATAGAAGGGGGGAAAGTGGAAGCAGTTATAGATTTTATTTTCGTGGGCTCTAAAATCATTGCACGTGGTGACTGCAGTCATGAAATTTAAAGATGCTTGCTCCTTGGAAGGAAAGCTATGACAAACCTATAAAGATGACAACATATTAAAAAGCAGAGACTTTGCTTTTCTGGCAAAGGTCCATCTAGTCAAAGCTATGGTTTTTCCAGTAGTCATGTACAAATATGAGCATTGGACCATAAAGAGGGCTGGGCACCAAAGAATTGATGCTTTCAAATTATGGTGCTGAGAGGATGCTTGAGAGTCCCTTGAACTGGAAGGAGATCAAACCAGTCTATTATAAAGGAAATCATTCTTGAATGTTCATTGGAACAAGTGATGTTGAAGCTGAAGCTCTAATGCTTTGGCTACCTGGTGCAAAGAGCCAACTCATTGGAAAAGACCCTGATGCTTGGAAAATGAAGGCAAAAGGAGAAGGGGGAGGCAAAGGATGAGATAGTTAGATAGCATCACTGACTCAGTGGGCATGGATTTGCACAAACTCTGGAAGAGAGTGGACACAGGAGCCTGGTGAGCTACAGTCCATGGGGCCACAAAGTGCTGGACATAACTTAGTGACTGGACAACAATAAAAAAGAGGATTGGGAAGGGTTTTCGGAAAGATGGTTTTAAAAGCCAAAACTCATCTAAAATACTTCACGGAGGAAGTAAAATGATCAGAAGCAAAAACACTGGCTTGAAGAATAAAACAAAACTCACTTTAATCTTAAAGCCTTAAATCATCTTTCAGATGATCAAGATGATATTAGCAGACATGGGACATTTAAAATAAAGTATTAGATGAATATGGTCAAAGTCATTTGAAACAGGTGGCATTTTGAGGATCATGTAGGGACACAGAGAAACGGAAGGAAAATGTGACCATAGGAATGAAATTAAGTGAAAGCTTATGATTGAGGATATAAACAAGCATTTGTAGGGAATGAGATGACCAACAGATATGTGCTGAAGTTTTAGTGAAGGAGGTCAGTTCAGTTCAGTTCAGTCATTCAGTAGTGTCTGACTCTGTGACCCCATGAACTGCAACACCCCATGGCCAGGCCTCCCTGTCCATCACCAACTCCCAGAGCTTATGTCCAAAAACCCATGTCCATTGAGTCCATGATGCCATCCAACCATCTCATCCTCTGTTGTCCCCTTCTCCTCCTGTCTTCAATCTTTCCTAGTATCAGGGTCTTTTCCAATGAGTCAGTTCTTTCAACCAGTACTGATCCAAAGTATTGGAGTTTCAGCTTCAGCATCAGTCCTTCCAATGAATATTTAGGATTGATTTCCTTTAGGATGTACTGGTGGGATCTCCTTGCTGTCCAAGGGACTCTCAAGAGTTTTCTTCAGCACCACAGTTCAAAAGCATCAATTCTTCAGTGCTCAGCTTTCTTTATAGTCCAACTCCCACATCCATACATGACCACTGGAAAAACCATAGCTTTGACTAGATGGACCTTTATTGGCAAAGTAATGTCTCTGCTTTTTAATATGCTGTCTAAGTTGGTCATAGCTTTTCTTCCAAGGAGCAAGTATCTTTTAATTTCATGGCTGCAGTCACCATCTGCAGTGATTTTGGAGCCCCCAAATATAAAATCTCTCACTGTTTCCACTGTCTCCCCATCTATTTGCCATGAAGTGATGGGACCAGAGGCCATTATCTTCGGTTTCTGAATGTTGAGTTTTAAGTCAACTTTTTCACTCCCCTCTTTCACTTTCATCAAGAAGCTCCTTAGTCCCCCTTCGCTTTCTGCCATAGGGGTGGTGTCACCTGCATATCTGAGGTTATTGATATTTCTCCCAGCAATCTTGATTCCAGCCTGTGCTTCATCCAGCCCAACATTTTGCATGATGTATTTTGCATGTAAGTTAAATAAGCAGGGTGACAATATACAGCCTTGACGTACCCCTTTCCAAATTTGGAAGCAGTCTGTTGTTCCATGTCCATTTCTAACTATTGCTTCTTGACTTGCATACAAATTTCTCAGGAGGCTGGTAAGATGGTCAGTATTCCCATCACTTTTAAGAATTTTCCACAGTTTGTAGTGATCCACAAAGCCAAAGGCTTTGACATAGTCAATAAAGCAGAAGTAGATGTTTTTCTGGAACTCTCTTGCTTTTTCAATGATCCAACAGATGTTAGCAATTTAATCTCTGGATCCTCTGCCTTTTCCAAATCCAGCTTGAACATCTGGAAGTTCACAGTTCATGTACTGTTGAAGCCTGGCTTAGAGAATTTTGAGCATTATTTTGCTAGCATGTGAGATGAGTGCAATTATATGGTAGTTTGAATATTATTTGGCATTGCCTTTCATTGGGATTGGAATGAAAGCTGACCTTTTCCAGTCCTGTGGCCACTGCTGAGTTTTCCAAATTTGCTGGCATATTGAAAGTGCAGCACTTTCACAGCATCATCATTCAGGATTTGAATTAGCTCAACTGGAATACCATCACATCCAGTAGCTTTGTTCATAGTGATGCTTCCTAAGGCCCACTTGACTTCACATTCCAGGATGCCTGGCTCTAGGTATGTGATCACACCATCATGATTATCAGGATCATGAAGATCTTTATTGTACAGTTCTTCTGTGTATTCTTGTCACCTCTTCCTAATATCTTCTGCTTCTGTTAGGTCCATACCATTTTTGTCATTTATTGTGCCCATCTTTGCATGAAATGTTCCCTTGGTATCTCTGATTTTCTTGCAGAGATCTCTTGTCTTTCCCATTCTGTTGTTTTCCTCTATTTCTTTGCACTGATCACCGAGGAAGGCTTTCTTATCTCTCCTTACTATTCTTTGGAACTCTGCATTCAGATGGGTATATCTTTCCTTTTATCCTTTTCTTTTACTTCTCTTCTTTTGTCAGCTATTTGTAAGGCCTCCTCAGCAGCCATTTAGCCTTTTTGCATTGGGGGGGGGGGGGGGCGGGGATGCTCTTGATCACTGCCTCCTGTACAATGTCATGAACCTTCATCCATAGTTCTTCATGTAGTCTATCTGTCAGGCCTAATCCCTTGAATCTATTTGTCACTTCCACTGTACAATCATAAGGGATTTGATTTAGATCATACCTGAATGGTCTAGTGGTTTTCCCTACTTTTTTCAATTTAAGTCTGAATTTTGTAGTAAGGAGTTCATGATCTGAGCCACAGTCAGCTCCTGGTCTTGTTTTTGCTGACTGTGTCAGATCCCAGTTTTTTTTGTTTGTTTGTTTTGTTTTTTTGCTGACTGTATAGAGCTTCTCCATCTTTGCCTACAAAGAATATAATCAATCTGATTTCAGTATGGACCATCTAGTGATTTCCACATGTAGAGTCTTTTCTTGTGTTGTTGGAAGAGGGTGTTTGCTATGATCAGTGTGTTCTCTTGGCAAAACTCTAAAACAGCATTTACAGATTCTGTATGACCTGCACTTGAGTGCCTAGAATAGGAACTCAATAAATATCTGAGAAAATCAGTGGGAAAAAAAAAAAAACAAAAACGAAATGAAGACTTAAGGATGAAACACCGTGATAAAAAACAGAAAAATAACTGGGTATAGGTAGTGTCATAGAAAACTTGTTTGATGAATAAGTGCTTCAGTTTTAAAAGAAAAAAATATAGCTACAAGAAGGCCAAAGTAGGCCACAGTTACAGATTGCTATTTAAATAGACTCCACATAAAAGCCATATTGCAGAACAATGGATAAAGAGGAAGAGGAGAGAAAGCAATAAGCAAGTTCACGTGAGACTTGTTTGTGCTTTTATTTTTAAAAATATGGGAGGAGTTTTTACGCATAGAAAAAGACAATCTAGGAGAGATAGATACTGGAGACAGTAGGTGAAAGGATGAATGCTGGAGCAAAATTCTAGTATAGCTAAGTAAGAAAAGTTAGATTAGTCTCAGAAAAGAAGGAGAACAAGCTTCCACTGAGACAAGCCTACAACAGATGAGGGAAGTAAAAATAAATTAAACATTTTGAAGGATGAGACACTGCAGTGGAGGAAACAGACTCAGTTTCATCCAGGTGGAGGCTTAGTCTGTCTGATTCACCACTACAGATTCATCGCAAAAAAACAGTTTCTGACACATTGCAGGTTCTTAATAATACTGAATGATCCATGGCCTGTCACTTCCCAGTCATGTAGGAGATGTGGTCCCAAGAATATATGATTGGAAAGAGTAGAACTAGGTTTGAAGTAACTCCAGTGAGAAGACAAGAGGGAGTGAAAAAATGTGGGAATGTATAGAAAAGTCATAAGTTCTAGTTCAAATCGCTAATAAGGTACCTGTCATTCATTAAGCAACTATTATATATAGTGAAAGAGCCAGCTTAAGACTAACTATAAAAAAAAAAAAAAAACAACTAAGATCATGGCAGATGCCCATTACTGCATGGCAAATAGAAGAGGAAAAGGGAAAAGGTGGTGGAAATAGAGACAGATATCATCTTCTTGGGCTCCAAAAATTACTGCAGATGATGACTGAAGCCATGAAATCAGAAGATGATTGCTTCTTGGCAGGAAAGTGATGACAAACCTAGACAGTGTGTTAAAAAGCAGAGACATTACTCTGCCAACAAAGGTCCCTATAGTCAAGGCTATGGTCTTCCCAGTGGTTATGTACGGTTGTGAGAACTGGACCATAAAGAGGGCCAAAGAATAGATGCTTTCTAACTGTGGTGCTGGAGAAGACTCCTGAAAGTCCCTTGGATAACAAGGAAATCAAACCAGTCTTAAGGGAGATCAACCCTGAATTTTCACTGGAAGGACTGATGCTGAAGCTCCAGTATTCTGGCCATCTGATGCAAACAGATGCCTCATTGGAAAAGTCCCTGATGCTGGGAAAGATTGAGGACAGGAGAAGAGAACATCAGAGAATGAGACAGCCGGATGGCATCACTGATGCAATGAACATGAACTTGGGGAAAATTCCGGGATGGTGAGCGACAGGGAGGCCTGACATGCTGCAGTCCATGGGATCACAAAGAGTCAGACATGACTGGGCTTCTGAACAACAACAATATGCCATATTCATGGTATTGTAAGGAAAACGCTACTATTTTTATGCATCAGGTCATAAAATTGAGATGTGATGGATGTGTGTAACATGATCAAATTAACACAGGTAGTAAGTAATCAAGCCAGAATCAGAAACCCAATCATACCTACATCTAAAATCAGTAATTTTAACCAATTTGGATGACTTTCTGTGATTCCAAATCAAAATAGTTATATGATACTCTTCAGAAACACTGGGTATAGTAGGAACTTAGAAAAAGAAGAGAAATTCTTCGAATCACTCAGAGTTTTGAATCAATAAGCATTCCCAGAAGAGGATGAAGGGAAACCTAATTGAAAAGACCTAGTTGAAGGAGCTGACCAATATACCCCAGATGGGAGATGGCATAAAAGACATAAACTGGCTAGCACAATAAAACATATTGATGAACTAGGAGACATAAAGTTAGTTTGGGGCAGGTTCAATAAGAACAAACGGCCAGCAAAGTTGAAAAGAGTGCTATTTGTATCGGGTGCTGTGTGCGGATCAGGAAGCTATGACAATGCACTGCTTCGATTTCCTTCTGTTACCCTTTTCTTCTGCCCCTGTGAAGGCTGCACTTTTCACAACTCATTCCAAGCCCTATGACTGAGCATGGCTGCGGAGCTAAATTGGGAACGTTCCAGAGAGACGGGGACTCCTCCAGGGGAAAACTCTGGCTCACAGGCTCCCCACTGTCCTGGATGAATGTTTCTTGCAATTGAGCTGCAGTTCGCAGCTCTTTCAAAGCAATGCTTCTCTGTCCCTTCCCTCCTTGCACAGGCTGTGACCTGCAGCGTGGGCCCTTGCTTCCTCCTTTGGCTCTCCTCCCAAGTAAATATCTCACACATCATAATTTTTCTTCTCAGAAAACCTAATCCAATAGGGCAACTTTAAATGCTGCAGTACAAACAAGTATAAATTGCTGGATGATAAGTCATTGCAATAAGTTGGTACTGAGTATACTCTAATATTTAAAGTAATGCACACATCCAGATAAAATCTCTCCCTTCTGAGTCCTCTCAAGAAGTTCCTTACAATCCAATATTCCATGTTACAGATGTGTTTTTTCAACTTCAGGATAGGAGCAAGTAAGGAATGCAATATCATTATATTCACTCTACATATGGGAGAGACTGAGGCAAAGGAATGGGTAATTCGTTCAAAGTGACAAGCATAGTAGTTACTGGAAATTGTCTCCTTCCATTTTGTTTTTCAGTTGTTGCATTCTTTGATTAGCACAGAAACCTATAAGGCAAGATTTTCTTGTTATTTTCTAAATTACTGGAAAGATTAGTCTACTGAATCAAGTTACCTCTATAGTGTAAATTTCTAAATGATGTCCTTACACTACATCTAGATATGTGGAGATTATGTGATATGACATGATTTGTTACTGAAGAATTTTACTATTACTGAAGAATGTTTTCAGTCTGGAGTAAAAGCATATCTTAAATCCTCCAGAGATCTTCCAAAAATATGTTTTTTCCTTTATTTTTTGCAAGAGTATGATAGCTGTATCTAGGACCTGAGGAAAAGGAAAAATAAATTCATAAAATATCTAATCCTCAGTATCACTTACTCTCAAATTGATTACTCAAAAGAAAGGAAGGAAGAGAGAGAGAGAGAGGAGGAAGAGGAATAGGGGGTAGAAAACAAAAAGAGAAAGAAAGTTAACTTGACACAGAAAGCAGAATTAATGCCCCACTACCCCAGTCACTCATGCCTGGAGCCTCGGAGCCCTCTTTGATTGATTACTTCCTGAGGCCACGCTGCTATCACTGCACAGCTGAATTATTTCACAGCTTCCCCGTGGCAACCTGCAGAAGCATTCTCACTTTCACATGTCCATCCTGTGGACTACCTCAGACTAATTTTGATAATTACTTCTGAAGAAGCATAATGTCTGCTAAAAGTCCCAGCTCTTCCCAGATGTGAGTTTAGGCATATTAGAGAAGCTGTTTAAGTATTTACTATTAGAGCAGAACAACAGCAACAACAAAGACGACTGATGATGATGATACCTCAAGAATTTTCTGAGGACTCACCTAAATCATTCATATGAAGTCCTTGGATCAGTTTGGGGCAAGTAATATGCTTCAACAGAAGTTTGTAGTTATTGTCATAATCATCATCATTAGCATCATTTTTACGTTAGCACTCTGCCCACCAAACCCCTTGCTTTTAAAAAACAATTCCTATGATAATAAATCAAGGCCATACACAGTGAAACTGTGTAAAGATTACCTATAAATACTTTTTATAAATAGATTACCTATAAATGCTTTTTCCCATATGGCCAAATAATCAGCCTCTGGTTAAGCTGATTTCATATCCCATGAACATTCCTTATACTTTCAGGCTTTAATCATGCTATTTACTTCAACTGCAATGACATTTTTTTTTCTGATCTTATATTCTAAGCCCTTTAAATCATCCAAAAACAGAGGCAAAGTCCACACTACAATATGAAACTTCTGTAAATATGTTCATCTTCAATGCTTTTCTCTGCTCTGCAGTTATAAATCCTTTAAGTCTAAACTACATAATGTCTCAAATTATTTTACATCACTCACTAATTGTTCCATGTGACCATTTCTTCTTTACACAGTTAGATGTAGGTCAGATCATTTAGACTTATTTCTGGCATACCTGTTATTTGTCAATACCATAACTTTTTCATTGCCAGTGAAAGATGGTCCAAGCTAAGAAAAGTATCCACCAACAACTTGTTAGTTTCAGATCAGCAATCCAAACCATAAGCTTTGGTCCAACACATAGGTATTCAATCTTCACTACTGTGAAAATCAGCGTATATCCTACACTGAGGACTTTGGTTTACTAGTACTCTTCAGCATCAGTATTAAAACATGGTGGTACATATTTAGGGCTTCCTAGGTGGCACAATTGGTAAAGAATCCGCCTTCTCAATACAGGAGACACAAAAGATGAAGGTTTGATCCCTGGATCAGGAAGATCCTGTGGAGTAGGAAACGGCAACCTACTACAGTATTCTTGCCTGGAAAATCTCATGGGCAGAGGATCCTATTTAAGTCATCAGGAAACCAAAATGGAGGACTACAGATCTGGAACAAGAAAACAGGAAGCTTTCAACAGTGTCAGAAATAGTTTAAATGAAAACTTTCAACTAAAGAAATATGAAACATAACAATACTGAAAGCTCAGTGAATGTTCATGAAAGGATAGCATATCAGGAGCATAAATTAACAAACTAGAAAACAAAGAAATCATTGAGAAGATAAAAAACATTAGTTATGACTAAAATTCATTCAAAACAGTATGTCTTAACAAATTAGAAAGAGAAAGGACTTCATTAACATATTAAACACCTTTGTCCAAAAATATACTAAGCATTGAAACAGTAAGCCTTCTCCATAAAGACAGAAATAAAGCTCAATCCCAGAAAAATAAATGACCCAATCAAAAAATGGGCCAAAGAACTAAACAGACATTTCTCCAAAGAAGACATACAGATGGCTAACAAACACATGAAAAGATGCTTAACATCACTCATTATCAGAGAAATGCAAATCAAAACCACAATGAGGTACCATTACATGCCAGTCAGGATGGCTGCTATCCAAAAGTCTACAAGCAATAAATGCTGGAGAGGGTGTGGAGAAAAGGGAACCCTCTTACACTGTTGGTGGGAATGCAAAGTAGTACAGCTGCTATGGAGAACAGTGTGGAGATTTCTTAAAAAACTGGAAATAGAACTGCCATATGACCCAGCAACCCCACTCCTGGGCATACATACCGAGGAAACCAGATCTGAAAGAGACATGTGTACCCCATGCTCATGGCAGCACTGTTTATCATAGCCAGGACATGGAAGCAACCTAGATGCCCATCAGCAGATGAATGGATAAGGAATTTGTGGTACATATACACAATGGAATATTACTCAGCTATTAAAAAGAATTCATTTGAATCAGTTCTAATGAGATGGATGAAACTGGAGCCCATTATAGAGAGTGAAGTAAGCCAGAAAGATAAAGACCAATACAGTATACTAACACATATATATGGAATTTAGAAAGATGGTAATCATAACCCTATATGCAAAACAGAAAACGAGACACAGATGTACAGAACAGACTTTTGGACTCTGTGAGAGAAGGCGAGGGTGGGATATTTAGAGAGAACTGCATTGAAACAAATATACTATAAAGGGTGAAACAGATCACCAGCCCAGGCTGGATGCATGAGACAAGTGCTCGGGCCTGGTTCACTGGGAAGACCCAGAGGGATGGGGTGGAGAGGGAGGTGGGAGAGGGGATCAGGATGGGGAATACACATAAATTCATGGCTGATTCATGTCAATGTATGGCAAAAACCACTACAATACTGTAAAGTAATTAGCCTCCAACTAATAAAAATAAATGGAAAAGAAAAAAAAAACCTATTAAAAAAAGATAGAAATAAAAATACCCTCTATTAATATTTATATTTAAAAGCACAATAAATAAATCAATAACAATTATAGAGAAAAAGATAGAAGTGAAGAAATAAATTAATATTATTTAGAGATAATGTGAAAGTCCTTATAGAAATTCAAGAGAATCAATCTATAGAACTAATCTATAAAACCAATAAAAAAGTGTACAAAGTTGCCTGACACAACCAATATGTAAATATCAAGAAAGTTGATGTAAATCAGTAAACACTGACTTAAATAATTAATTTAGAAAGAATACTATTCTCAAGAGCAAATATACAAATAAATATCAGAAACCAAAAATTACAGGGAAGAATTAAAAGCTGTGCAGAGTTTTCATGGAAAAAAATTACAGAAATTATCCAAAGACATAAGAACCTAAAAATGAAGAATTAGATGTTTTCCTTTACAAAGCTAAAGAGAATTGTCACTGTAAAAATGTCAACTATTCCAAAATTAACCTATTAAATCTTCAAAATTTTTTCTAGAAACTGTCTTCATCTGAAAATTCATATGGATTGGAAAAGAGTTGACAATAATATTTTGAAAGAGAAGAAGACAGGGAGAATCACCATACCTGATATCAAATCTAAAAATCTGTATGTAGCTGGGCCTTAGAAGTGTTGAAGCAGGAATGTACATTCAGACCAGGGTCAGCATAAAGGACTGCAGATGCACCAAAGCTGACAACTGTACTAGCTGACAGAAATGGTGTCACACGTGAGTGGGAGCAGGGCAAGAAATGCAATAAATGGCACTGGGAAGATGGATTATCTAAAAAATGATGACATTACACTGCACACCCACACAAAAACAAACACAAATGGATGAAAGAGTTTAATATAAAATGAAAGTGAAGGTCGCTCAGTTGTGTCTGACTCTTTGTATATAGTCCATGGAATTCTCCAGGCCAGAATACTGGAGTGGAGAGCTTTTTTCCTTCTCCAGGGGATCTTCCTAACCCAGGGATCAAACCCAGATCTCCCACATTGCAGGCAGATTCTTATCAGCTGAGCCACAAGGGAAGCCCTCAATATATAATATAGAACTTTAAAAACAGAAAAAACATATCAAAGTATACCTTAAAGAATTTGGAATAAAGAAGGATATTTAAGCAAAACAAAAGTCATGAAGCATAAAAGAGAAAATGGACAAGTAGTCTACATCTGAGTTAAAAACATCTACATGATAAAAGACATAAATTAAAAGATAAAGTAGAAGTCTATTATCAATCAAAGATTAGTGTTCATAATTCAAAGAAAACCTCTCAATAATCAATAAGTAAGCAAACAAGTTTTAAAACAAAAAATTTTCCATTAGAAGATGGGCGAAGGATATACACATAAAATTTACACAGTAAGGAGCCCAAAGGGCAATAAAAACATGAAGGAGTTTTAATCTGACTAATAAATAAATAAAACCAAATTAAACAGTAAGATAGCATTTCACAGTCATTAACCAAGCAAAAACTTTGGGAGTTTCATAATACCAAGAATAATAAAGGATGTGAGGAAGCTGTCTCTTAAATTTTCCAGAGGGAGTACAAATTTAAGTGCCAACAATTTGGGCAAAAATTGTCACACTAAGGTAAATGTAAAGACTGATTTCTTTGTGAATTTAACAAACAATCATTGAGTGCTTGCTGTGCCAGGCACTGCTGTAGGAACTGAAAATGATGCAGAGAATGAAGCAAATAAAGATGTCATGGAATTTACATTCTAGGTAGAAGAGGCAGTTAATAAACAAAGAAACAGCTTAATATAATCATGCCAAGTATAATCGCTATGAAGACAAAATAAGCGGGGGAAGGAAAAAGAGAGTGCTGGGGGAGATGGACTCTCAAGTTTTACATAAGATAATCAGGGAAGACTGATCTAATAAACTTACGTTTGAGAACAGACATGAATTCAACGAAGCAAGCCATGTTTACAACTGGGGAAGAGCATTTCCAGCAGATAAAACACACGGAGTTAAGGTCTGAAACCAAGAATTCAAGAGTTGGAGTTAGAAGTCTGGAAGCCCCAGGCTCCCACCAGGAGATGAAAAAGTAATAACCTGTATATATCAGATTATTATATAAATATATCTGAAGAACTGGATCTGGGATATTTCAGCATTTAGAAGTTAAGAAAGGTGATTGAGTTCATTAAAAAAGATGAGAAAGAAATGACCAGTGAGTGAGTAACTAATAAACAGACAAAAAAATAACATGGCCTCTAGGAAATAAAGAAAGTTTTCAAGGGGAGAATGCTCATTGCCATAAGATGTGCTTTAGAAAGCAAGTCAAGTAAATTGAAGACTAATCGGATTTTGCAATGTGGAGTTTATATTTGATCTGACTAGAAAGACCTGGTCAAATGGCAAGAATGAAGAAGTAATTAGAGTGGTTTTAAGAGAAAAGGGAAAGAGGAAATGGGGTTTTGCACTAAAAGAATACAAAGATATAAGGAAACAGTCTGGGGGACGTCAGTCAAAAGGCGTTTATTAAGAACAAAATAAAACATTCTATGCAGATAAAGGCAGTAAGTAGAGAAGGAAAATCTGATGATTCAGTAAAGAAGAGACAGCTCTGCTTACATAATCTCCCCAGGAAGGCAAGAGAGGATGAAACCCAGAACATAGTAGGCGCATTGGCCTAGACAGAAGCACGTCGTCTATCTGCAGTAACAAAGAGCAAGGGCTTCAACAGGTGAGATGTACATACAGGTTTGAAAGTGGGAGAACACTGCTATTTCTCTGTGAAATAAATGCAGAATCAACAGATGCCATATCCCTCTTTGACTTAATCACCTTATTAGTGGAAATCCCCTTGTTCCATGATGTATCTGTAGAGTTTTCTAAGAATATTTTGGTGCTGCCATTTTTTAAAAGAAACTTATCTGATAGAAATAAAATGAAATAAGTTTAAATCAATTAGGCAGACATTTAGAATATACTTTAAATAAGATCTTATAAATAATAATTTTCTCTTAAAAATCAAATTATTAATGAATGTATTGTAATCTCCATTGAAGGATAAAAGTATTAGCAGGCAATGATAAAGAGTGAGTGATAAATAAATTTATGTTTCTTTTTATTTCTGAACAAATGTAAGGCTGAAATGTCCCAAACCACCAACAGTTTTGAATGAGTTAAACTAATTTAATTTTTAAGAATTTAAGCATTTTTAAGAATTCAGGAAACACTGTTTGTTTGTAGGAATCTAAGTACTCTTTAATCTCAAATTCATCTTAGAATTTAAGAAAAACAGGCTTTCCTGAATATCAGCCAACAAACGGTACCCTTGTCACTTATTGTAGAACAATTATTCCTTGTCGGAGTTAAACTATCACAGCTGGAAACCCATATGAAATTTAGCTTATTAAGAAAAATGCAACATGAATTAATGCTAGTGAATAAGGCATGCCAAACATGCTACCTTTAAGACCTTTAATAAGACCTTCGAGAGACACTTGCATAATACCATGCTAGCAAATGTCACAAATTAAATACTTCACAGAATCATTACAAATTAGGTTTCTGATATGTTTTGAATATAAAATACTTCCCCAAATTCTGTCTAATATGAAAGACGACATGGTACTTATTAAAGAGGCACTGCTGCATTAAGTTGAATTCTAACAACTTAAGTAAATATGATTCTAACAACTTAAGTAAATATGATTCTAACAACTTAAGTAAACATGAACAGCGGGGCTTCCCAGGTCGCTCAGTGGTAAAGAATCTGCCTGCCAACGCAGGAGATGCAGGAGACGTGGGTTTGATCCCTGGGCCAGGAAAACCTCCCAGAGGAGGAAATGGCAACCCTTCCAGTATTCTTGCCTGGAGAATACCATGGACAGAGGAGCCTGGTGGGCTACAGACCGTGGGGTCACAAAGAGTCGGACACGACAAAACAACTGAGCACAACATACAAACAGCAGTATTTATCAGTGTGATGGAACTTTAGTCCCAGATGGACATTTTGTCTGAAGACTAGAGAACAACACTAACCTCTAATAAATTACTAAATTGCATATTTTCTGAGTAATTTAAACATTTGTTTTGCCATCTAATGATCAAAATGCCAAATATTTACATATTTGACAGCTATCAGTAAACAAGTTTATATGCACAACATATATTTAGTGATCAGGCTAAATTCATTCTTCTTTCCAATTTTTATTTTCTAAATTTTATTTTTGTTATGCATATCGATGTATATAATAATGAAGTGTATAAAATATATACAGTATACATCAGTTCTTTAATATTTTTATTTGACTTACTGACAGAAGGAAAAAAATGAATGGGCGTGTGACTCTTAAGAGAATAGTGTTTTCTTACATCTGCCTCTGTCTCCTTTATAATCCCTCCCCACAGACTGTGACCTGCATTGCCTTTTGAGAGACCATGTAAAGGACTGTGTCTCTGGTATCACTGTACTTCTCATTTTCCTTGCCTTTGAACAAGTTCCTCATGTGTGAAAAACGCCCCAATTGCCCAAAATCATCTTAACAAGTATGACTTAAGTCTTCTATTAAATTTAATGCCACTTTTTAAAAAAAATCTGTCACAACTCAAAAAATCCATTATAAGATTGTTCCTATAATTCTCCTGGCGCTCTTGTTTTTTATACCTATTTTTATATCTGTGTTGACACAGAGCACAGTCTGTCCTATTTTGAGAATGTGCATACTACAATTATTTGCCACACTAATTTCAAGTCAGCAAGGGAGCGTCCATGAGCCACAAAATCAAGCATCTGTCTGCATGGTTATGCATTCAATGTATATGTGTGTGTTAGCTGCTCAGCTGTGTCCGAATCTTTGAGACCCCATGGACTGTAGCCTGCCAGGCTCCTCTGTTCATGGAATTTTCCAGGAGTGGGCTATTATTCCCTTCCCTAAGGGACCTTGCCAACCCAGGGATTGAACCCAGGTCTCCTGCACTTCAAGAAGATTCTTTACTGTCTGACCCACTATACATGCCTATTTAATAAGATGACTAAGTAAAAATGCATCAATGTATGGAATATTGGCAGAAAGCAATTTAAAAAAAAAACAGTAAATAAGTATGATAGCAATCTTATTTGAGACAAAGTCTATCCCAGGTGGAGATGCCAGGAAGAAAATGATTGTATAAAACTAAATAGAGATTTTTTTTCATTCATTTACATGGACTTTTTGGGGGGATTCCCAAACTCAAGATTCCCTTTATTTACCCTAGTATCCTCAATATTTCTTAATACTTTTTCTTAAATAATCTCATTCATTCAGCCAATAAATTATAACTTTTAGTTATAAAAAATATTTTTTTGTTTTTAAAGTCATGAAGAGACAGGCTTCCAAATCTCAGATGCCCATGTGCAGACACTGTACTAATGCTGCACTCAAGTGTAGCCCAGCTGAAAGTGACATTCCGAGCAGAACAAACCTTGGTAGAAGACAGGCACCTTTTTTTTTTAGGTTTCTCAGAGTAACTCTATTAGCTCTAATTATTTTTAAATTAATTTATTTATTTTAATTGGAGGCCAATTACTTTACAATACTTAGTGGGTTTGCCATACATTGATATGAATCAGCCATGGGGGTACATGTGTCCCCATCCTGAACCCCCTTCCAACCTCACTCCCCATCCCATCCCTCTGGGTCATCCCAGTGCACCAGCCCTGAGCGCCCGGAGACAGGCACTATTGTATAATCTTCATGTTGCAAAAATCTATTTGCAGGTTATAAAGAAGTGATGTTATCATAATGGAAAAATGTCTCTGCATATTTTTAAATAATAATTTTGAACTATTACCTGTCATCAACAGAATGTTTACAAAGTACAATCATCCAGGCAACATAAAATATCAATTAGAAGCTTAATAACCAAGTCAAAAGAAGCTGGAGTCTTGAGATATTGAATAATATTTCTAAGTTGTCTACCAATAGCTGACAAAAAGCAAGCAAGGGCTACTTGTCTGAATTGCTAGAAAAAAGAGGATTTTAGCAATGCTGTATGAAAAAAAGTATAAACAAATCAACCCAGTGGAAGCACAACAGTAAAATGTATGACCCTTTGTATCCTGAGTGTCTGGAAGGGCTGTTCAGAGTGAGCACAAGAATGAGATGTAAAATATAATGCAGGGAAGAAACCTGTTATATTGAACATGATTTGAAATAACTGTGCTGGAGGGAAAAAAAAAAGGCTACAGGTAAAAATGTCAGAGGAACATCATAGAAAATCCAGGTATAGGATAAAAAATTTTTAAAAGTAGATGTCAAGGTTTTTTCCTGGAAAAAAAGTCAGTCAAACACGTAATAATAATTTTCAAATATAGGAAAGTTTCACACAAAGTAGATGTAATTGGTTTATTTTTAGGTCCACTGGGAGTTAAACAGCAAACACTTGAAAGAAAGAAATGGCTGAAAGAAGACATGTCTTAGCCATGAAAGAATGACTATTTGGTATTAGCCATCAGAGGAATATGTACATTGTCCTTCAAAAGGTAGCTTGAATAAACTGAATATTCTTTTTGTATTTAGGATTTAAGCATTAATCTACCATAAAGTACATGGATATTCTCTAGAAAAATCGGCCACAATCAGGCAGCTGTGTACGGACACTTGTTTAGTGCATCATCAAACCGGAACATTCTTTGATTCATTCATTTATGTATCCATCTAACCCAGCCGCCTACTAAAACAAGTATTGCTCTAAATATCCTTCTCCACCATAGGTCACTGGCAATCCTTTAGGGAAGAAGACAATAGCCTAAAAGTTGCCAACTACACACACACACACACACACACAGAGGAACGTTAATAAGAAACAGAAGAAGCCTAGTGTATTAAGATTCTATATGATTATACATAGTAAAGGCAAATGAATTCAAGCCTAACTTTCAATAATATAATCTCAAAATATACTAGACAGAATCTTTTCATTTTGATATTTAAGGGTTTCACTACATTGTACCATTTGCAGATTTGAAAGAGTTGATATTTTTGGAAATAAGTAACCTTCAGTTCAGCTCAGTTCGGTCGCTATCGTGTCTGACTCTTTGCAACCTCATGAATCGCAGCATGCCAGGCCTCCCTGTCCATCACCAACTCCCAGAGTTTATTCAAACTCATGCCCGTGGAGTCGGTGATGCCATCCAGCCATCTCATCCTCTGTCATCCCCTTCTCCTCCTGCCCTCAATATTTCCCAGCATCAGGGTCTTTTCCAATGAGTCAACTCTTCACATGAGGTGGCCAAAGTATTGGAGTTTCAGCTTCAGCATCAGTCCTTCCAATGAACACCAAGGACTGATTTCCTTTAGGATGGAATGCTTGGATCTCCTTGCAGTCCAAGGGACTCTCAAGAGTCTTCTCCAACACCACAGTTCAAAAACATCAATTCTTCGGTGCTCAGGTTTCTTCACAGTTCAACTCTCACATGCATATATGACCACTGGAAAAACCATAGCCTTGACTAGATGGACCTTTGTTGGTAAAGTAATGTCTCTGCTTTTTAATATGCTGTCTAGGTTGGTCATAACTTTCCTTCCAAGGAGTAAGCGTCTTTTAATTTCATGGCTGCAATCACCTTAGGGCTATAATAAAAATAACTATGTCTGACCTAAGAATATAATACTTTTCAACTTAATACACATACCTAAGGGCAAAGTTATATTATTTTTATTTTAAAAAGGGATTCAGATTTTCAAAACTTGCTTTTTCTAAAGCATGTCAAGTGGTATTTTTCCAAAAGACTTTAAAATGAAGTAAATTGGGGCAATGACTATGTTCACAGGGTATTTTATATAAGCATGCCTAGCTTGTTAGTCTAATTCAGAAACCCTAGATTCAAATATATCTTAGGATAAGTTTTGCCTTGAGTGGTATAAATACATCTTTGGGGACAGGTGTTAAAAGATACTTCTAAAGAAAATTAAAGATATTCTCCAGTCCAGAAGACTGGAGACTTGGAGGTCAGTTCTCTGAACTTTTAGGCATAATTTCCACATGAACAAAATTCACTAGATATGACCATAAATAACTGTGTCCTTCATTTGGACTCAGGATTGTCTTTTCTCTGTGAAACCCAGGATGTTGCTTACTCATCCAGACAAAATGTTGCCGGGCCTCCTCTTATAGCAGAAGCTTTATTTAGCAGTTATGCCGAACATCTCATATGTTCTGACACCACTGACAAGGACAAGAGCATAGTATATTTTTTCATTAGGCATCCATATGAGGAACTCTTCAAGGATGGGCTCACATAAGAGGCTGATGAGATTATTTACACAGATGGGCCATCACAGAGTTCAAGAACAATTTAAAGCCATGCTTCTCAAACCACTGGGCTATAAAACTGAATTTACCATCCTACCAAATTCATAATAAATAAAGTACGTATTATCAGTGGATACTAGCATAGCTAATGTTTTGATCACTGCAATTAATCCATGACAGAAAAGGATCAACTGAACTCCTTTTATCATTTATGATTTTTCCTTTTATCATTCAGATATATAGAGAGAAAAGCAAAGAATAAAAATATCTTGTCTAGGGCATGAGTTTGATAACTGAATGACACCTTTTCATCTTCATTATTGAATTCATTCATGCATGATACAAATGACTTCCTGGAAGCTAAGGAAATTATTTAACTGTGCCATTGTTTGCAGGATAATGTAAATAATTGCTTGAGTAAAGTTTTCTTTATCTCCTTTTCTGCTATTCTGACTTTGGGGTGAGTTTACAAAGAGAATAAAATGCCCAGATTATAGTTTCATCAAACTACCTTCGGCTGTTCTCAAGAAAATAAATTAGCGTCGTCTCCCATTTCATTGAGAAATGGATATTTCTTTCCTTGCTTCTCCTCTAGAAAGGCAGAGGCATAACTTCCATTTAGATGCTTGTGGGTAGTACAGTATAATGGGGAGCAGGTGAGTATTTGAGGACTTGATAACATCTGGAAACCAGTCACCAAGGTAAGTGTTCATCACCATCTCCTCTTGTAAAAAATAAGGACAGATTTCCCCCCTCAGGTTTGATTTTTGTTTTCAGTGTAGCAAAGCACAGATGTATCTTGATCCTAGAGAGTTTCAAAACTCAAAAACATATCATCTAGGGAACCAAATTGGCAACCTATTCATCACAAAGCAAACCTTTATGACAGAAGTGGACCATAAGCACAATAATCAGTCCATTTTCAAACTTTTCATGTAAGGCACACTTTTGTGTAATGCCATTAAGCCAAATCAATAAGGTCTGAAGTTTCAATATGGGAGTGAAGGGGAAGAAAATCATTTTAAGAGAATATGTGATATTCCACAGCTCACACTTTGGGAAACATTAATTTTATAATGATAAAACTTCCTGAGACACATACATAAAAATGCACACTGGTCTTTCTCCTAGGAATCTACAAGGAAGCCTTTCATATTCTAAGAAACATCTACATCACAGGTCCTCCTCTTACCTTCCTAAATTCTAGCTTCTCGTATGTGGCAACAAATTTCCACCTGTAACTTTCCTCTATTCTATCATCAACCAAAGCAAGAAACAGTGACTGCTGCCACTACCAGAATTTTAGAAGAAATAAACCACTTAAACACCTGGCAATCTAGTACCCTTTCATTTCAGAAGCAATTAAAGGTCAACTTAACTTTCATATAGTTTAAGATAGAGCAAATGTAAAAAGGGAAAAGCAACTGACTCTTCATTTCTGGGAGAAAAGAAAAAATATTCTGCTTTAATCTCAGCAAATTTTTCCCATATCCCCCACCAACATCACAGCTTCCACTGGGAAAAAGATCACTGAAAAAAAGACATTAAAATGAGCTGATGAAAAAGATTTGGTCCCAAAGCTATAAAAACGTTTTCTCAAGCAAAAGGGGAAAAAGTGAAAGACTTAGCTCTTAAAGTACACAAGAGTGGAATTAGGAACAAAAAAACGCCATAAAGGGGGAGATGGATGGTCTGTCAGACTGGAGTCTGTCTCTGACAGAGGCATCAAGGGATGCTGGAAAGCACCTTTGCTGGTCGTTTCCCATGACCTTCATCTCAGAGATGCGGAGTGTGTTCTGAACATCTCTAAAGTCATCAGACTTGTGGAAGGAATTACAGGATACCAGAAGGAGGGATGATCACTTAAGTAAAGTAATTCACGACAAGCAGAAATTTTATTCTGCATTAATTTTCAGGATAAGTGTGACGAGTTTAAACTAAAGAACTCTTTAAAAGGTAATGTTAGCCTGTGATAAAGCATGGCTCTGCTTAATAATGTGTGTGTGTTAGTCGCTCAGTCGTGTCCGACTCTTTGCGACCCTGTGGGCTGAACCCACCAGGCCCCTCTGCCCATGGGATTCTCCAGGCAAGGATGCTGGAGTGGGTTACCATTCCTTTCTCCAGGGGGTCTTCCCCACCCAGGGATGGAGCAGGCAGATTCCAGGCAGATTCTTTACCTTCTGAGCCACTAAGGAAGTTTCTGCTTAATAGTACAGACCTTATTTACTTCTCTATTTTATGCTAAACGTTTAAAATAAAAACCCCAAATACCTCAAAAGTCACTGCTGTTAGGAATCTGAACCAACTAGAAATTAAAAGTGCATCACTACTTTAAAGCCTCTGAGGGTTTGGAAGGTGGAATTAACCTCTGCTAAAATCCATGCAGGGACTTCTCTGATGGCCCAGTGGTTAAGACTCTGAGTTTTCTCTGCAGGGACACAGGTTCAATCCCGAGTCAGGGAACTTAAGATTTCCCCAAGCCACACAGTGCATCCACAAAGAAGAAAACTCATTCAAACTACAAGTATTTATTGTGTGTTCACTATCTTCAAGACAGTGAAGTAGGTAAAGCTTTGATTTTAAGAGAGCTAATTAAACAAACATACATAAACAATTTTAAAATATAAGATGTGCTAGAAAAGAAATGACTATCTCTTCATGTTTGATGTGCAATGTGTTCTCAAAACTAAAAAAAGAAGGATGACCAGTCAAGTGTAACTGACAAAGAGCACAGAAAGAACTGCCAGTGTATGAATCCTGACTTCAGTATTGCCTAACTTAGTGATTTGGATAAATTGCTAAGTTTCCTCATCCATCAATTGGGAAAGGAAAGGAAAGGGTTTTCTGCATCATGGGGTTGTTGCAAGGATTATATGACTTAATATAGTTAAAGAAGTTTATATAAAAGTAACTGGTACACAGTGTTATAAAAGTGTTCATTGAGGTTATTATTTCAGACATAAATACTTTTAAGCATGCTACCTTTTCTCCAACACTACCACGACATCCATTTCAAACTGGAAAAACACATTTAGATATTAGATAGCACTTAAAACTCTTGATGATGTGAGGACTAAAAGAGTTTCAATTGCTCCAACTTAGTTGCAAAGTTCCTGCTATGACTGATGCCCCTCCAGAAGGAAAATGATGTGGCAATAAATGTCTGCATGTTCCTTCTTAGAATTGTGGGGGCTGGAAAGCTGTTTGGGGAATATGTAAGCGAAACATGAGTTTGAGCAAGCTCTGGGAGATGGTGACGGGTAGGAAAGCCTGGCGTACTGCAGTCCATGGGGTTGCAAAGAGTCAGGCTCAAGTGAGTGACTGAACAAGAAAGCAAAACATAGACAGTAAACTGCTTGATCATTTCACTGCTTTGGCTTACAGTACAGACCAGGGGATCCATACCTCAAGTTCTCTGCTTCAGGCCAGATATTTTTATGGCCCTGAACTAGTTGCATCCTTGCTGTAAAATTACAGCAGAAAGTCAGTGCACAGCTGGACTGCACCGGCCAGTTTACTTCTGAGTATGCCCCACTCTGTGGGGCCAGCTGTGCCTCTGAGTTACCTCGACCCCTGCTGCTCCACCCTGGCCCAGGCGCATCTCTACTGACGGCTCTGTCAGCTCCGAGACAGTCAGTACAGAAAGTTTCCGAGAATCCTTAGGTTGTCGGCTTAAGTGAAAAGGAATGTCAACTAGGAAGAGGTGAGCAGGGAGCATAAGGATGGATGAGAATGGAGGACAAAGAAAATAAAAGCATCTGTCTGATCAAGATAGACTCTTCAGGAACTATAAAGCAATGACACTGGCTTTCTTAGGCAAGAAACTGTATCTGAAAGACCTTTCAAAGGAGAGATGAAAAAGGGAGCCCTCTTATACTGTTGGTGGGAATGCAAATTAGTACAGCCACTATGGAAAACAGTGTGGAGATTTCTTAAAAAGCTGGAAATAGAACTGCCATATGACCCAGCAATCCCACTTCTGGGCATACACACCAAGGAAACCAGATCTGAAAGAGACACGTGCACCCCAATGTTCATCACAGCACTGTTTATAATAGCCAGGACATGGAAGCAACCCAGATGCCCATCAGCAGACGAATGGATGAGGAAGCTGTGGTACATATACACCATGGAATATTACTCAGCCATTAAAAAGAATTCATTTGAATCAGTTCTAATGAGATGGATGAAACTGGAGCCCATTATACAGAGTGAAGTAAGGCAGAAAGATAAAGACCATTACAGTATACTAACACATATATATGGACTTTAGAAAGATGGTAACGATAACCCTATATGCAAAACAGAAAAAGAGACTCAGATGTATAGAACAGACTTGTGGACTCTGTGGGAGAAGGCGAGGGTGGGATGTTTCAAGAGAACAGCATCAAAACATGTATATTATCTAGGGTGAAACAGATCACCAGCCCAGGTTGGATGCACGAGACAAGTGCTCAGGCCTGGTGCACTGGGAAGACCCAGAGGGATCGGGTGGACAGGGAGGTGGGAGGGGGGACCGGGATGGGGAACACATGTAAATCCATGGCTAATTCATTTCAATGTATGACAAAAACCACTGCAATGTTGTAAAGTAATTAGCCTCCAACTAATAAAAATAAATGGAAAAAAAAAAAAAAACAAAGGAGAGATGAAACAGATGAGAGGTAGAATTATTTGAATAAATGCATAACCGTTTCTACTGTGAAAGTCAACACTTATTTGACTAGGTGATCAGGCAATGAGAGAGCAGAAACTGGAATCAGGCAGGCTGGGTTGAAATCTTGGTTCTATGTATGAGCTGCAAGAACCTGGGCCATAAAATGTAACTACCATAAGCCTCAGCTTCAGGTAATGTTTAAATAAAAAGATGTATTTTAGGTAGTTTCTTTGTAGCCTTCTTGTAAAACTCCAGGAACATAGTGAAAACTCCATAAAAAATAACTACTAATATAAAAAAATGCACCGGGTTTAATGTTTAAATTAATATCTTGTTCACACTTTTAATATGTGAATAAAAGAAAATAAAGATAACCAACAATGCTTTGTTAATGGGTAAAATTTACTACTTTAAAATAAAGAAAATCTTAGACTAAACTCAGAGCTCTTGTTTCTAAGAATAATGCACTGTTTAAGGCAGAAGACTTTAGTCCTTTTAAATTAAGAGGCAGTAATTTGACAAAGAAATAATGGACGGAAAAAGTAAGTGACGCTAAGACTTGAGACTAGGCGTCACCCATTTGTTAGACCTTCTCATCCCCGTGCCTGTTTCTTAATCGCTCTCGCATATTTACCGTGGTTTTTTCCTCTGTGCTGCACTCTAGTTTCTTCAACTATCTCTTCCTACTTAAAATTCTCTCTTCAACTCATTCTAATCTGTGATAATCCACATATATATATATACCATATTATTAAATACAATTTTACATTTTTACTTCTAGATATCCTTATTATTTATTCTTTTTAATCTGCTTGCATTGTTTTTGTATTTTCAAACTTATTTCCTCAGATTTATTAACACACAGTTTCATACACCATGTCTAACATACCCAGTGTTTTAATCATTAGCATGGGTGATTCTGCCCTCAACTGTTGCAGCAGTCTTATGGTTCATGGAACCCTCTTTCCTTTCAAAGCTGGTGATTTTTGACTGTGAGATACTCTTTTTGTTGGTATTTATCTGTGGAGATCTTTGAGCTGTAATATGAAGGCATGCATTTCTGGAAGGGCTTATTTTAGTTCTGTGTGGCATCTGGGGATACCGCTAGTCCAGGACCAAGCATTTTAAATTAAAATCTTGGCTTGATGTTCACAGTAGTTTTCATTTGAATTGCAATGCTCTGCAAGAGTTGCTCATGATTGCAAATTTTCAGGAGAAATTTTGTTTCCCTCTCTACTTGCTTTCATAGTTCAGAACAGTTTCTCTGTATTCTCTTGAGGAAAGGGACAGTTTTACTTCCAGTTCATCTGTGTGCTAAAGGTGAGGCAGTTTAAGGTCCTGGCTTTACGGGAGGCCTCCCATTAAACTTCTCGCCTTCAGCTTTGTCTTCTTTTCCTAGCTCTGTAAAATCTTGAAAACTGTTCAAATACTCATGTTTGGGAAAATGCCCTCAAGACAAAAGCCAGCTTCAGTATTTTTTTAATCGCTCTGTCTTTTAAAGGTAAAAATATGCTATATGGAATCACAGGTAAGCTTTCTAATACTGATATAAGACAACTAAAAAAAAAAAAAAAAGCTGAAAGAAAGACATCCCAATTTTAGAAAGCAGAAAAGCCAAAAACTTGATTCAGTACTACCAGAAAATAAGCAATGGCTTAGATGATAAAAGATGTATAAAACATGTCGTCTCTAGGTAATTTTCTCAGTAGGTCATCAAATGACCCTCAGCCTCCTCTGAAAGAATCCGTGATAATATCTGTGAAATTGTATCCAAAGAAACATTTTCATTGATTCAAATGAAATGCCATATTTACCTTCAAAAAAGGACCAAACAGAAAGGTTTTTTGTTTGTCTGTTTGTTTGACTAATATTTAATTTACCTTGCAAAGTAATACAGCTTGATTTGTTTGAAACAAAAACTTTCACTGAGACTTATATATGTATTTGAGTGATAAAGGTGAATTAATAGTTGCTTAATGGTAAAATAATCAGGGCGTAGGTCTTTTGTACTTTATATGCAAAGTAACCATATATGGCACTTGATATGTATCAGTAACCATATCAGACTTCTGAAGATTTTTATGCTGCATCAATACACCATGGGTATTTGATTAAAAATGGGAGGTAGTTATGATAAGTAAAAACATGAATCTATCAGATGCTACAACACAACCCACTCATGACTATTCTACTGGAAAACTCATTCAGCTCTACTTCTTTCAACCTATTCCATTGTTGTAGGTATATAAACCACTTACATTGTGAATATTTTTATTCTTTACTTCCTCCAAACATTCTTTGTGTAAAAAGGAAGTTATCTCTGTTCTCCTTTTCCTTCTACTAAACTTCTCATTTGTCAAAATGTCAGCCTTTAATTCTAGTTGCCTTTCTTGTTTATCCTTTAAATCTTAACATTTCTAACTTTACTTGTCCTTTTTCTAAAGACTACAAAACCCATTATTCAAGAAAATCTTCTGGAAACATTGCAATCCTCTTATGTGCGAGGGGAATATACACTGAGCGATTCCCAGCGCTTTGTACTCTCTATCTTCAATGGCTATTTCTCTCTGAATATCCTGTGCAAAACAACGTGAGATTCACAGGCTCCTGGCGGAATTGACCTTGTGCTGCTAACAGAAATCTCATTCCCTTCTGAGATGCACTGTAGCTGCCTCCTGGCCTAATGGAATTAAAATCACATACAGTTGCAAGCTGAGCAAGTTACAGCAATGGAGTACTCTTTGTATAATTACTGTTAATACTTATTGAAATGGTACTTTTTATTCTTAATTATGACTACTGATAAAGTCTGATATGAATGAACCATTGCAGAAGTCATTAGAATTAGGCTTTTTGCATAAGCAAAGCACTAAGAACAACTGTAGCTGAGAAAGTATTCCATAAAGCTACTTCAGAAGCAGGGTCCCACTGTAGCTAGATTCTGCAAAGCTAAGACTTACACGGCTTTGCCTCTTAAGCTTCTTATATTGTGTGATCACCACTCTAGCTTACACAAAAAGAGCAGAAGATAAACTCAAAACCAACACTGCACTTTCTTAAGCATTTCCACAAAGTAAAAAAGAAACTGTGCAATAGAGAAATTCAAACTAGCATATGTGACTATTAGTTAACATAAACAAATCAATGAGACCTAAGCGGGGCAAGAGAACATAAGAATCCTTCGAATAGGATTAATCCATTCCTTTTATTACTGAGTAATCTGCTACCGGTTTTCATTAGATACTGGTATTTTCATTAAATACTGGTATTTAATAAAAATAGTTTCATTAAATCTATTTCAATAGTTTATCTTTCCATTTTATCAAATAAATCAGAGAACAGCTAACAGGGAGAAATGCAAGTGATTTGAGAGGAAAAAAGCAAGCCCTTTTAAGTAATAATATTTGAGAAAGAAAAAAAGAAAGAAATCATTACATTGGTGATGACTCAGTCAAGCACATGTGCAAAAGAAAGCTTGCCTCCATCAGCAAAATGCACAAATTAATAATTTACCAGTAAATGGTAAAGGCATTTATCACAGAAATTTCAATAAAATCATCTCCTCCCATTCTCTTTCTCCATTTCTACTCCTCCTGTACATTTTCTTTACAAGGGCAAAAGTCCTTTCTTTACATGATTTCTTAAAATCACCTCTGGCCTAGAATAATGGTAATTTCAAGGCTAAAGGCAAAGATAAGATTCACTGGTAATAAGTTCAGTTCAGTTCAGTCACTCAGTCGTGTGCGACTCTGCGATCCCATGGACTGAAGCATGCCAGGCCTCCCTGTCCATCACCAACTCCCGGAGTTTACTCATACTCATGTCCACTAGGTTGGTGATGCCACCCAGCCATCTCATCCTCTGTCTTCCCCTTCTCCTCCTGCCCTCTGTCTTTCCCAGCATCAGGGTCTTTTCCAATGAGTCAGTTCTTCACATCAGGTGGCCAAAGTATTGGAGTTTCAGCTTCAACATCAGTCCTTTCAATGAATATTCAGGACTGATAATAAAGAGAGCCACAAAAGGAAGGTCTACTCTAGACGTTCTTTTCATAATTTTTTTTCACTGATATCAACAGATGATTCAGAGATGGATGAGAATTATCTCAAATTTTCCCAGTTTACCTAAGAAGTAAGTACTTTGCTTCTTTTTTCATTTATACTTCTACATTTACTAAAAAGGGAGAATTGAAATCATATAAACATAAATATATTCATGCAAAATTAATTTCTAATAAATTATATATTTTCTATTATTTTTTTTGACTATAATATACCATGGAAGCAAGATTCAGTAGGAACTTTTTTAGTAGTCTTATAATTTAGTTTGCTAATTTGGGAGCAGATTTTTAATTTTATTTTTAAAGAATATCAAAGAATTCAGATTGTTATCTTCAGTGGTTCATACTGAAATGTTCAGTTGTCTTGTTATGTCAAAAAGTTTTTTCTTCAATGAACTGAAATTTCTGCCTATAATTTAAGGCCACTTACTTTATTTAGAATTTGATGTTGACAGAGAAATGGTGAACAGCCTTCTTATAATGACCGTTTATATATTAGAGCCAATTATTTAGTCACCTCTGAGCCCTCTTGTCCTCCAGATTGGACATTTGTAAATTCTTTAGCTTTTTCTGATAGGATTTATCTACAATTGTCTCTATATCAATCTCTCTCTCTCTTTTTCTCCCTCCATTTCTCTCTTTGTCTCTCTATTCTTTGCTTAATTACCCTCAACCTCTTAAACTTCACATATTCCATATAAGATAATCATAACCATCAGTAGTTATTTTCCAGACTTCAAACCTTTCTTTTTTATTTGTATTGCAGTGCATCACTTATTTTAAAACACTGCATTTTCTCATTCAGGGAAAATTTCTAACTTTAGTATATGCCCAAAGACTGTAACGCAAATCTTATTTCCTATTGAAACAGCGGCATAATAGCAATTAGCTAAAGAAAGTATCCTGATAGAGTGGAAAGAACATGAGTTAGGAAAAACAAGATGAGAACCCCAGCTCTGACACCTAGAAGCCGGAGAACACGATTAAACTCCCTGGGATTCTGTTTACTCTTATGTAAATTGAAGACAATAATATCTACCTTACAGGGATAGGAGATTTAATGAGATAATTATGTGGATGTTGAGTAGCAAAATAAACTCTCAAAGAACTACTTTTCCTACTACTAGTATTATTGCCATTATATACCTGACCAAAAGCCTACTGCCCAACTGTTTTACAGAAATGACCACAAGTGCTAGTGAATCAATATATATCATACACCAGAAACTATACAGTATGCACAAATGTGTCAAAGAGGACAAAATAGCAATGCTATATTCATTTGATAGCCTGTATGTAGTAGACAATAAATAGAGAAAGCGGAGGAGGCTGAAAAGAAGGATATGTTGAAAAGAACAGGAGCTGGGGAAGCTTGCAGAACAGAAGGCTGATTGTGCCTGAGGCTGGAGGGCACAGAGACAGCAGGAGAGGCGCTGAGTTGACGTGAAAGGGTCCCAGGAGGTCCAGGGCTGGGGGTCAGGCCACATGTGACAGAAGCCATTAGGAAGCAGAGTGACTGGGTGACATGATCTTCCTTCCCCCCTAGAATTCACATGGAATTATGTCTGAAACGCTTTAATCCTATTTCAAGTACCAAGTCTTTTTCCTAATTCCTATAAACAGATGGGATCTTTCCCTCTGAAACACCACACTGTTTTGCTTATATTGCTTTTCTGACATTTATTTTAACTCAGTAAATACTTATTGAGTGCCTACTATACACAGGCAGCATAATGAGCACTGGAAAACAGTGAAAAACACAGAGATCTCTCCCTTTATGAAGCTCACACTCAGTGGGGGGAAGTGGGAAACCAGGTTGCATAATAACCAGAACAACAAGCAAATTGTATTGTACATTTGAAAGTGATCAAATAGTATGTGGATCAGAATAAGAAAAATGAATGAAGAAAATGAGTGAGGTTATCAGTTGGCATTTTAAGTGGGCAGTATCTCTGAAGAGATGACATTAAAATAAAGTTTTCAAGAACAAGTTTAAGTTAGAACTAACTATGATGACATCGAGAATAACAATATTCCCAGATCAAAGGTCTTAGTGTGGGAGAGAGTTTAGTTGCATTTCATGGAAAGCAGGAGAGGTAGATCAGGATTACCTTGAGGGAAGGGACAATAAGAAGAGGTAAAGTCAGGAGGGATAAGATAATAAGGGTCAGAGACCTACGGAGGACTTGGGAAGACTATGGTGAGAGGCAATCAGGTAGGACCTCATGGTCATTGTAAAGACTTTGTCTTTTATTCTCATTTTGGTGGGAAGTCATTGCAGGGTTTCTAGCAAAGTCGGACTATCTGGCTTAAATTTTACTGTCTCAGACAGCAGACTGGAAGGCAATGTTCCAGGGTGACTGCCTTGCCAAAAGCAACATGGGAACATGGGTGTGGATCTGGGAAGACAGGGAGGAGGTGGGGGAGGCAGGGGGCCATGCAGTGCAGCTCCTGCGACCCATAAAGTTGTGTATTCCAAGGAGTAGGGAGAAAGGACAATTCATGAATCAAGAAGAAATGATGAATCATAACCTTTGTGGTGATCATCTTGAAATATATGAAAATATCAAATCACTATGTTGCATCAAAGAAACTAACACAGTGTTGTATGTCAATTATACTTCAAAGACAAACTCATAGAAAAAGAGATCTGATTTGTGGTTACAGGGGGAAGTGGGTGAGGATTTGGATGAAGGTAGTCCAAAGGTATAAATTTTCTCCTTATGTCATGTTACCAAATAAATAAGTTCTAGGGATGTAATGTGCAACGAAGCAGAGAGATCTTTAAGACACTATTGTGGCAAGACAGTAGTTTTTCAGACCAGTATTGCAACAGTAATTGAGGGGTGTGTGCTGTGTGCTAAGTCACTTCAGTTGTGTCTGACTCTGTGACCCCATGGACAGACTTTTCTGTCCATGGGATTCTCCAGGTAAGAATACTGGAGTGGGTTTCCATGCCCTCTTCCAGGGGATCTTCCAGACCCAGGCATCAAACCCGTGTCTCTTAATGTCTCCCGCATTGCCAGGCAGGTTCTTTACCACTAGCACCACATGGCAATGGTTGAGAACAGGTCAAATTCTGGAAATATTTTACAGAAGACACAGTAAGATTTCCTGAAAAATAGGATGAGAAAAAAGACAAAATCAAAGGTGGCCTAAGAACTTGGAGTTGCCATTCAGTGGGATGGCTCATATAACAACTTGTCTTGAATATATTTATTTCTGAAAAGTTCTATATATAAGAGCCTGAAATTTGGAGTTACATAGATCAGACTTCAGATACTGCTTGTTCATTTGCTGGATGTCTAACTCTGGGGAAATCACTGAACTTCTTAATTCTGAGTTTCCTCATCAGTGAATATGACAGTCTTAACTAAAATGGGTTAAAACACCAAATCCCAAGTTTTTTGTATAGAATAAATGGGAAAATACATGCAAAGCATTTCACAAAATGTCTCGTACCTAATAAATGCTTGTTAAATGAAATATATGCTTTACTATGACTCTTAGTATAACTACTTTTAAAATTTTATTTGTTTTAAATCTGCTATTGGGTTATATTCTTGAAAGAAGGCACCATCCTATTATTATTGTTATTGTCATTATTGTTTTTCCACAGAAACACTCTGTCCTATGTATAGAGTCAGTATGTGCTCTCTCACTGTACTAATTGTGGCCTGGCTGACATGATGCTCTGGATGGGGAACCTGGTATCAAAAGGGACAAAAGATGCACATGGACGATTGGCCTTTTCATGGTCACTTTTAAAAGATGATAGAAATTATACATATTTTCCTCCTTAGCCATGCAAGAATTTTAAACTTTAAGTCTGCAATACGTTGGTAGAATAACAAAAGTTGAATTTCCACTGCCCTGTTTTTTTTATTCGTATTCACTATGACCCCTTGTGGCTTTGTCCTGTTTGTTAATTCTTTCCTTTTACTCTATGTAATTTCATTTGATCTCTAAAGTGTATCAAACTAGATATAAGAATTGCTGAAATGTGTTCTTGTTTTTAAAAGACCCTCTTTAACTCATTTGAAATCTGTTCCTCTCTCCCAAGCTTGTAGCAATACTCTAACTTGGCACCATATGTAAATTTAATGAGCATTCACTCACTTTCATCATCCAGGTCATTGGGTCATTGATTCTTATTTCCCTTTGTGCTTTTAGAGTAAAGAGACTATTTCAATCCATCTTTTCCAGTCTTCCTATCTATGGATAGTATTTTCCTGTTTCCACTGCATTTTTAGGATCAAAGCATCCTCATTTTCAGCTTATGATTAAAATGGAAAATTGGCTATTTCCCAGGATGTAACTTGCTCTCTTTCTCTTTTGTTTTGAAATACTAGTTTTCATTTTTCCTCTACCCATTCTGAAAATATTATATGCAATTTTAGGAGTTTTATTTTTTTATTTTAATATTGGCCTTGAAACTATCTATATTTAACACTGTTTTCTTCAAAAGCACTCAGTTCTAAAATTCGAATCCCAAAAAATCAGTATCTGATTTGTTGGTTCCTAATCTGTATTTCTCTATAATCTTCTCTACCCCAGTAATACAGTTCTGTTTAAGAAGTTATTTAAAGTGCAATAAAATTACTATGCAGGAAAAATAACAATAAAACAGAAGTGGGAATAATTAGAATAATTATTAAGGGAATAATTACAAGAGATGGTAAGCCAACAAAGCAGTGATACAATGAGAGGCTGACTGATGGCAGAGGTTAGTGTAGCCTAGTAACACGGATCTTCAGGGAGAAGAGCAAAGATGAGAAGTGGCAAGAAGTCTTTATTACAAATCAAAAGAAAACAACGTTCTACATGCTACAAATCTAGTTGCTACAATCTTTTCTGAAATGTCCAGATCTATCATATTATTTCCATCTCTCCCATACCTACAGAAATATTCTTTCTAGAATACAATTTTAATTATGATACTTCTATGCTTGAAACTCTTCATTAGTTCCTCTTGGCCTGGTAGATGAAGTTCAGACTTCTCAGTATTGCATAACATGTCCCACAAGTTCTTACCAGCTTACCTCCTCAGCCTGCTGCTGCCCCAAATTCTCACTATGCTCTGATCCTGCTGAATTCCGTGATGTTCCACTCAATCACCACTGTGCTCCCCTTCTGACTAACTTTACAGAATGGTCCTTTTTTGCCATTGGGTCACTCCTCTTACCCTTACCCTCACGATTCTATGTACCTTATACATATTTCTGTCATAACTCCTAAGATTCTGAGTTTGGCATCCATTACTTTTATCTAGCCATCATTTTCTTTTGGAAACCCTACTTCAGGTGATCCCAGTGGACCCACCACTTATATGACTTATCTCTCCCACCAGAGGATGCGCTCATAACCCATGCTAGCCATTCAGAATATTCATAGGGACTGTCCATCCCATGGACATAGGGATTGGCCAATAGTGCTTTGTCACTTAACAGAACAAATCACAGCTTTGGGGAGAAACAGATGCAGATTCTATTGTGATAGAGGCTCTTTCCTGAGCTCATTAGGATCACAAGTTCAAGGACTCTATCAGCCTAAACATTTTTAGACGTCCTACCTAACAAGTATCTGGAAATTAATCAACAGCAAAGATCCAAGAACTCAATGGAAAGAGATTTCTGATGACATTGTTAAAATGCCTGAATTTGATAATTCCTAACATAACAACATCTGATATTAAGAAGAGGTGGCAAGAATACACAGAAGAACTGTACAAAAAAGATCTTCATGAACCAGATAATCACGATGGTGTGATCACTCACCTAGAGCCAGATATCCCAGAATGTGAAGTCAAGTGGGCCTTAGGAAGCATCACTACAAACAAAGCTAGTGGAGATGATATAATTCTAGTTGAGCTATTTCCAATCCTAAAGATGATGCTATGAAAGTGCTGCACTCAATATGCCAGGAAATTTGGAAAACTCAGCAGTGGCCACAGGACTGGAAAAGGTCAGTTTTCATTCCAATCCCAAAGAAAGGAAATGCCAAAGAATGCTCAAACTACTGCACAATTGCACTCATCTCACACACTAGTAAAGTAATGCTCAAAATTCTCCAAGTGAGGCTTCAGCAATACGTGAACTGTGAACTTCCAGATGTTCAAGCTGGTCTTACAAAAGGCAGAGAAACCAGAGATCAAATTGCCAATATCCACTGGATCATCAAAAAGGCAAGAGAGTTCCAGAAACACATCTATTTCTGCTTTATTGACTATGCCAAAGCCTTTGACAGTGTGGATCACAATAAACTGGAAATTTATTAAAGAGATGGGAATACCAGACCACCTGACCTGCCTCTTGAGAAACCTGTATGCAGGTCAGGAAGCAACAGTTAGAACTGGACATGGAACAACAAACTGGTTCCAAATAGGAAAAGGAGTACATCAAGGCTGTATATTGTCACCCTGCTTATTTAACTTCTATGCAGAGTACATCATGAGAAATGCTGGGCTGGAGGAATCACAAGCTATAATCAAGATTGCTGGGAGAAATATCAATAACCTAAGACATGCAGATGGCACCACCCTTATGGCAGAAGGCAAAGAACTAAAGAGCCTCTTGATGAAAGTGAAAGAGGAGAGTCAAAAAGTTGGCTTAAAGCTCAATATTCAGAAAACAAAGATCATGGCATGCAGTCCCATCACTTCATGGCAAATAGATGGGGAAACAGTGGAAACAGAGACTTTATTTTGGGGAGCTCCAAAATCACTGTAGATGGTGATCGCAGTCATGAAATTAAAAGATACTTACTCCTTGGAAGGAAAAGTTATGACCAACCTCGACAGCATATTAAAAAGCAGAGACATTGCCAACAAAGGTCCGTCTAGTCAAGGCTATGGTTTTTCCAGTAGTCATGTATGGATGTGAGAGTTGGACTATAAAGAAAGCTGAGCACCGAAGAATTGATGCTTTTGAATTGTGGTGTTGGAGAAGACTCTAGAGAGTCCCTTGGACTGCAAGGAGATCCAAGCAGTCCATCTTAAAGGAGATCAGTCCTGGGTGTTCATTGGTAGGACTGATGCTGAAGCTGAAACGCCAATACTTTTGCCACCTGATGCGAAGAGCTGACTCATTTGAAAAGACCCTGATGTTGGGAAAGATTGAGGGCAGGAGGAGAAGGGGACGACAGAGGATGAGATGGCATCACCTACTCAATGCACATGAGTTTGGGTAGGCTCTGGGAGTTGGTGTTGGAGAGGGAGGCCGGGCGTGCTGCAGTCCAAGGGGTCACAAAGAGTCAGACACGACTGAGTGACTGAACTGAACTGAACTGAACAACATCTCAGACTTTCCAGTTATTCAGTTGACAAATTTTTATTGCTTAAGATGACCTGAGTTATGTTTCTACATTTAAAATGGAGACATTGATGTTAATACTCAAATATTACTGCCCTGACTAATTTATTTGCTATTCCTCCTTTGTATCTCACGTGCATGCATGCTTAGGTCGCTTCAGTTGTGTTTGACTCTTTGCAGCCCACCAAGCTCCTCTGTTTATGGGATTCTCCAGGCAAGAGTACTGGAGTGGGTTGCCATGCCCTCCTCCAGGGGATTTTCCTGACCCAGGGGTCAAACCAGCGTCTCCTGAAATTCCTGCATTGCAGGTAGATTCTTTACTGCTGAGCCATGGGGGAAGCCTCTTTTGTGTCTTACTGACTGTTATATCCCTAACACTCAGGACACAGAGCCTGGATCATTACTTGGGGTTTACAAATGACTTTGGAATGAGTGCTCCAGCCATGTATATTGATCAAATATGATAGTGTTTAAGAATATTGGCTCTAGAATCTGATTTCCTGGGAAACATATCCTTGGATTGACCATGATCAATATCCTCATCTTTAAAGTGAGGATCATGGAAATAACAACCCCTAAAGGGGATTATGAGAATTAACTGAGTTAATGAAAGTATAGAGTTAACACACTGCCTAGCACAGAGGAAGCATTCAGTAAATGCTAGCAGTTGATGTTCTTTTTGACTGTTCAATTATCAGTAATATCTGTCATACACATCCTAGAATGACACAGTATATCCATTCCATCCACAGAGTTAAGTTCGTTATTGTATATTACCCACATACTAACTTGCTTATAGAATGAGCCTTTAGTCTAAAGCACTAAAAATACATTAAGGCCTGACATAAAGATTAGCAGACCAAAGCCTCTGAGATTACAGCCAGATTTTTCTGAGCTTTGTTTTTCCACATTCACATTGAAGATTATTTTTCAGACATGCCAGCAGGTACCTGGCCTATGTTTTTTAACTACATTTTTACAAGTTTGATCTGACATCATGTGGGTGAATCCAAACAATGAGCACTCATCAATAAAACATGATGAATAAGTAGACAGGAAATCAATAAGGATATAGAGGACTTGAACAATTCTATCAGCTAAGTTGACCTAATTGGCATTTATAAAACATGCCAGCCAAAAGTGGGATATACATTCTTTTGAAGTGCAAACAGCAACAGAGACCAAATTCTAGGCCATGAGATAAGCCTCAACAAATTTAAGAAGTTTCAAGTCATACAGAATATACTTCCCTGACCACAACAGAATTAAATAAGAAATGAAAACAGAAAATTTTCTGGAAAAACTTCAAATAACCCATGGATCAATTACTAAATCAAACGGGAAATAATACCATAAAGTGAATGAAAATGAAACCTCTATATATCAAAAGCTTGAGAATGCCCTAAGCAGTACACTTAGGAGGAAATTGATAAAATAAACACCTGAACTATAACAGATGAAAGACCTCCAGCTAATGACCTCAGTTTGCACCTTAAGAAACTAGAAAAGACAAACTAAATCCAAAGTATATAAAAGAAGGAAATAATCAGAGAGGAAATCTACAACATAGAAAGTAAGACCAGAAATCAATTAAACAAAAAGCAGATTTTTTTCAGAATAAAATGTGTAAACTTCTAGCTAATCAGGAGAATAGACAAAAATTAACAATATCTGGAATAAAAGAGGTGATATTATATGATATTAAAAGAATAATAAAAGAATATAACATTTAAATCTTTATACCAATAAAATAAATATATTAGGCAAAATGAGCCAAAAAGTATCTTACTGAGAGAAAACAAAAAGGCCCTAAATTAGTGGAAAAGTGTATGCTATTCACGGGTCACTCGTTACTGCTAAGGTGTCAATGCTCCCAAATTATTATATAAATACAGTGCAATTCCTGTAATTATAGCAGAATTTAAAAGAAATTTCAAAACATTCTAAAATTCATATAGAAATTCAAGAAATCAAGAATAACCAAATGAACTTTTAAAAAGAAGGACAAAATTGGAGGACTAACAATCATTTCACTGCTTATTAAAAACTACAGTCATCAAGATTATGTGGTACTGGCACCAAGATAAATAAATATATCAATAGAACAAAATAAACAGTCCAGAAAAAAGACTCACACATAGATAGCTCACTGATTTCAACAAATGTGCAAAGGCAAATCATTTCAAGAAATGAGTCTTGAATAAATGAATATCCATCCATATTCAATAAAAAGGAAAACATTCAATTCAAACTTCATACTATATTCAAAAATTGACTCCATTCAAATAGAATATAGATCTAAATATAAACTGAAAACTATAAGACCTCTAAGAAAAAACAAAGGAATAACCTTCATGGCCTTGAATTAGCCAAACCATGATACCAACAGCACTATCAATTTACAAATATGGTAAAATGAACTTAAAATGAAAATAGTTTGCTTTTAGAAAGATACTGCTATGAAAATAAAGAGTAGGTCACAAATTGGGAAAACCATTATTGTATATCATGTATATGATAACCTATACTCAGAGTATAAAGAATTCTCAAAACTCAGTAATAAGAAAACAATCCAGGAGGAGAAGGGGACAGCAGAGGATGAGATGTCTGGATGGCATCACCAACTTGATGGACATGAGTTTGAGCAAGCTCTGGGAGTCGGTGATGGACAGCGAAGCCTGGTGTGCTGCAGTCCATGGGGTTGCAAAGAGTCAAACACGACAGAGTGACTGAACTGAACTGAACTGAATCCAATCTAAAAATGGGGGGGCCAAAGGATTTGAACTGACACTTCACCAAGGAAGATATATACAAGAAAATATGCAAAGGAAAAAAATGGTCAATATCATTAGTCATTAGGCGAATGTAAATTAATAATCACAATGAGATACCATTACAATATCTAAAGTTAAACAAACATTATATCTAGTTTGTGTTGGTAAAGATGTGGGAAAAAGTAGAACTCTGGTACACTTTTGATGAGACTTTACCTTGATACGGGCTTCCCTGGTAGCTCAGACGGTAAAGCGTCTACCTACAATGCAGAAGACCCAGGTTCGCTTCCTGGGTCGGGAAGATCCCCTGGAGAAGGAAATGGCAACCCACTCCAGTACTCTTGTCTGGAAAATCCCATGGGTGGAGGAACCTGGTAGGCTGCAGTCCATGGGGTCGCAAAGAGTCAGACACCACTGAGCAACTTCACTACACTACACTACACTACCTTGATATGTTGGTTCAATTACTTTGGAAAACAGTTCAGCAGTATCATAAAACATTAAATATACCTATCATCATCTAAATATTGCAGATAATCATCCAAGAAAGGCAAAATGCACACATACAAAGACCTGCAAAAATATTCATAGTAGCTTTATTTGTAACAGCTCCAAGCTAGGAAAACCCAAATATCCTGGTGAATGAACAAATTATATTACATCCATATATTCTACAACATGAATTGTACCTCAAAATCATGATATTGGGTGAAAGGAAGGCAGACAGAAAGGAAGGAAGAGTGTATACTGCATAATTCTATTTATATAAAACTCTAGAAAATGCAAATTAATCTACAGTAAAAAGTTATCAATGGAAGAGTGAGGAGGGATGAGAGGAGGAATTACAAAGAAGCATGAGGAAATTTTTGATGAATGAATCCATTAACTTGATTGTGGTGATATTTTAATTGTGTGTACATATGTTAGAACATATTAAATTGTACCTTTTAAGCATTATAGTTTATTGTATCTTAACTATTTCTCAATACACTTATTACAAAGAAAATGTTTTCCTTGAGAAGTCTTCATTGAAAATGGATAGATACTGAAGTCACTCAGTCGTGTCCGACTCTTTGTGACCCCATGGACTATGGCCTACCAGGCTCCTCCCTCCATGGGATTCTCCAGACAAGAGTACTGGAGTGGGTTGCCATTTTCTTCTCCAGGGAATCTTCCCAACTCAGGGACCGAACCTGGGTCTCCCACATTCCAGGCAGACGCTTTAACCTCTGAGCCACCAGGGAAGCCCCTATCATCAATTCAAAGCACAGTAAGGATAGCATTTTCAGTGATACTTAAGCATAATGACACATGACTAGAACGAAGACAACCTCTCTCAATGATGAAAAGCTAAAAACCTTTCCTCTAAGATCATGAATAAGACAAGGATGCCCACTCTTGCCATTTCTACTCAACATGGTACTGGGAGTCCAAGTCATAGCAACTAGATGAGAAAAAATTAAATAGATAAAAGCCTTCAATTAGAAAAAGAAGTATACTTTTACTTCTGTTTATAATTTACTCTGTTTATAGATGGCATATTATTTTATATTGAAAACCCTAAAGACTTCACAATAAAAACAAACTGTTACAACTAATGAATTAATTCACTGGAAGTGTAGGATACAAAGTCAACATATAGAAATTAGCTGTTTTCCTAATTTAGTTCACTAACAATGAACTATCTGAAAGAGAAATTAAGGAAGCAATCCCATTTAGAATAGCATCAAAAGCAATAAAATACTTATAAATAAACTGAACCAAGGAAGTAAAAGATTATACACTGAGAACTATGAGATATTGGTGAAAGTAACTGAAGAAGACACAAATAAATGGAAAGATATCCTGTGATCTTAGACTGAAGAATTAATACTGTGAAAATCTCCATACTACTGAAAATGATCTACAAATTCAATATAATCCCTATTAAAATTCCATTTTTCACAGAAATAGACAAAAATTATCCTAAAATTTGTATGGAGCCATAAAAGACCCCAAATAGCAAAAGTTAACCTGAGAAAGAACAAACTTGGAAGCATCATCATTCCTGATTTTGAGCTATATACAAAGCTACAGTAATAAAAACAGTATGGTACTGGCAACAGGTACATGGAACCAGTGGAGCAGAACAAAGATTCCAGATATAAGTCATAAATATGTGCTGAACTGATTCTTGACAAGAGCACTAAGAACACACAAAGGAGAAAGATTAGTAACTTCTATAAATGATGTTGGTAAGACTGGACATCTAGATGCATAAGAAGGAAACTGGACTCTTCTCTTACACCACTCAAAAAACTGAGCTTGAAATGGGTCACAAATTTAAGTGTAAGATGAGAAACCATAAAACTCCTAGAAGAAAATATAGGGGGAAAAGATGCTTGACATTGGTCTTGCATGCATGCTTTGTCACTTCAGTCATGTTTGACTCTTTGCAACCTATGGACTATAGCCCACCAGGCTCCTCTGTCCATGGAATTCTCCAGGCAAGAATACTGCAGTGAGTTGCCATGCTCTCCTCCAGAATATCTTCCTAACCCAGGTGTCAAAGTCACGTTTCTCATCTCCTGCATTGGCAGACATATTCTCCACCACTAGCACCACCTGGGAAGCCCAACATTGGTCTAAGCAATGATTAATCAGATACAAGACTAAAAGCATAGCCCATAAAAGTTAAAGTAAACAAATTGGCTACATCAAACTAAAGAGCTTTGGCACAGCAAAGCAAATAATCAATAAATTCAAAAGACAACTTGAAGAATGAGAGAAAACATTAGCAAATCACAGATATGATAAGGGGTTAATATCCAAAATACATATAAAAAACTCATACAACTCAACTGCAAAAATAATAATAATAATAGAATTTTAAAATGGGCAAAGGACCTGAATAGACATTTTTCCAAAAAGACATACAAATGTCCATTAGTTATATGAAAAAATGCTCTACATCATTAATCATCACCAAAATGCAAATCAAAACCACAAGATATCACTTCATACTTATGATGGCTATTATCAAAAAAGCAAAAGATAACACGTGCTAACAAGGATGTGAAGAAAAGAGAATTCTTATGTAGTGTTAGTGGGAACGTAAATTGGCATAGCCATTGCAGAAAACACTATGGAGGTTCCTAAAGATATCAAAAATCAGATGACCATATGATCTTGCAATCCCAGTCCTATATTTTCAAAGGAATTTAAACCAGTATCTTCAGAAGATATATGCACACCCATGTTCCTTCATTCCTTTCAGCATGTTCTATAATAACCAAGATATAAAAACAATCTAAAGTCTTTCAACAGATAAATGGGTTAAGAAAATGTGATTGATATATATATATACAATTAAATTTTATTCACTAATAAAAAGAAGGCAATTCTACCATTTTTGACAAAATGGATTAACCTGAAGGTCATTATGCTAAGTAAAATAAGTCAGAGAAAGACAAATATTAATACATATGTTATGTGTTAAGTATATATAAAATCTAAAAAAAAAAAAAGGCAATTTCATAGAAACAGAGAATAGAATGGTGGTTTCTAAGGACTAGGGGAAAGGGTAAATGGGGTAATATAAGTCAAACTATAAATTTTCACTTACAAGAAGAATAAATTCTAATACTCTAATGTATAGCACTGTGACCACAGTTAATAGTACAATGTTATATACTTGAAAGTTGCAGAGATAGATCTTAAGCATTCTCACTTCCCACTTCCCAAAAATTTTAGGTGAGGTGACATATGTGTTAATTATCTTGATCTTGGTAATCACTTCAAAATGTATATGTATATCAAGTCATCACATTGAATACTTTGATTATACACAATTATATTTATCAGCTATTTCTCAAAAAAAAATTAAAAATAAAGATACATGGCTAGAGGCAAATAAGCCAGTGCCTTTCTGATGATGGTCCTGAGCATCCTGGCTAAGTGTGCTCGTGATCACATTTTTAAATTGATAAGCCTTCACACCAAAATATAGAGAGGTAGAATAATAATCATTGTGAATTCTTTCTTTCCTACTGTTTTGAGTCAGCCTTCTTGATTAAATTCAAAATTACTCAAATATATGAAATCTGGAATAAATGTTAACTTACATGTAAAAGCACATCTATTAACATATTTAATCAAAATAATATTTTCCTAATATTATCATACAGAATTAAAATTGGTATTTACAAACAGTCTTTTGGAATTGGTAGTTAGGTGGGAAAAATCTAGACATGTCTCCAAATTGTCTCAAGCTAAGTTAATAAGTTTTCTGCATTATATCTTAGGAATCAGTATAGTTGAATGAATCAAATTTGCAAAAGCTAGCCAAAAATATCATATATAAAAATTAATATACACTTTATTTAATTTGTAAAATAAATACATTAACACTACATAATTTAAATATGGTTATACACTTTCACTTAGCTTTATAAAGTATCAAAAATATCCTTTTTGAGCCAATGCAATGATCAGTGACTTCAAAAAGATATTTTCTAACACAATTGGTATCTTTACATATTATAGCAAACAATATTAACTACTAACAATTAACTGTTAATTAATAGTTAATTAACTGTTAACTATTAACTATTAACAATTAATGATCATTGACACAGTCATTTCCTAGATGTAAAACCAAATATTCAAATTAGTGCACCAAAGAAATCTGATGAATCATTATTTGATCTCTAGTCATAAAGAGAATAACTTGTTTTTCAGAGAGAATATTAGCAACTTATTTTCAAACTTAAACATTATTAAATCAATAAAGCATATAGAAATCCCAATAAATGCAATCCAATTTACACAAAAGACAAAGTAAATTTTAAAACTATTTTAACAAGTACTAAGTGGCTGTTAAGTTTTTAATGGGCTTCCCTTGTGGCTCAGCTGGTAAAGAATCCACCTGCAAAGTGGGAGACCTGGGTTTAGTTCCTGGGTTGGGAAGATCCCCTGGAGAAGGAAAAGGCTACCCACTCCAGTATTCTGGCCTGGAGAATTCCATGAACTGTACAGTCCATTGGATCACAACAAGTCAGACACGATTGAGTGACTTTCACTTCCACTTCAAGTATTTAACACTGAGACGTAGGTGCTTATGTTAAAATTAGAAAAACTAAAGGATAGAGATATAAGGAAAAATTCTAATACAAGTAACAATGGAAAAAAAATTCATAATACATCTTATTTCTACAGATGTCTAGTCATTGGTCCAAAATCTTTGCCATTCAAAATCTATTCTTTAGGATTTAATTTATTATGCTTATTATCCAGGAAACATGGTTAATTTCCCAAATCAACCTTAAATAATGTTTATAAAATACATATGTCATGTCACTGCCTATACCCATTTGTAGCAGCCAATCAAAAAGTATTAGGGGCACAGGTGGGAAATAATTTGTCACTACATAGGTCAGCTGTCTTATTAATAACAATAAAACCTGACATTTACATAAAGCCATCTGTACAGCAGCTTCATATCAAGACTTCAAACATTTATCTCATTAATACTTCCAAGATTTCTATGCATTATTGGGCAAATATTTTACTGGTTTATAAAGCAAAACCCTAACTTATAAAATGACATGAACCTAGTGACTCTATTTTCTCACAATCCATTTCTATCTGCCAAAGCGAAGAGAAAAATATATATCTAGCATGAAAGAATTTGGCCAGGAGAGTGAAATACCCAATTGGCAATTGGGTCTTATCTATTCCCACCTTTTTATATGCGATCCAGTCAAACACCCTGTCAATATCTGTTGCCCGTAGCACTTCCTGTGATACTGGATGGGAACTGGCTAAGCCGTCAAGCAGCATCACTTCATGTAGAACATCCGTCAGAAACCTCTGTTTTTCCTGCAATACAGTAGGTGGAACAACATCACAGGTGATTCATGGTTATGACAGAATATGGGTGACAATATGAACTGAATGTGTGTTGCTGAATTGATGGTGCTTATCAGCCTACTAGATAAGACTTAACTATAAAGAGAAACCAATAAATAAAATGCCCCTTAAGTCACTCTAAAATAAAAGTGGCTGATTTGAGCACAACATGAAACAAAACCAACTAGCTACAATAGGCCCTAAATAGATAGAAACAATGGGCTCTGTGTTTTAACAGTGGTTAAAGCAAATTTGGAGAGTGGGTACATAGATGAAACGGACTCAGCTTGCTTATGGGCTTCCCTGGTGGCTCAGATGGTAAAGAATTGGCCCACAGTGAGGGAGACCTGGGTTCAACCCCTGGGTTGGGAAAATCCCCTGGAGGAGGGCAAGGCAACCCACTCCAGCATTCTCGCCTGGAGAATCCTATGGACAGAGGAGCCTGGTGGGCTACAGTCGATGGGGTCGCAAAGAGTCAGACACGACTGAGTGACTAAGCACACGCAGCCTGTTTATATGTTCTGCAAGGTCATATCTAAAATTCCAGCCCCAAATAACCTTTCTAAAGTTAATTCAATATAAGAATAATAACTATATCTCAGAATTCCAGTACTACTTGTTATTTCTAGTCCATTCAACAACACATTCTCTTTCTGTTCCTACCTGCATTCTCTCTGTCTCACTTATTCTCTCTCTAATACACATATGCATACACTTATTTTCTAAAAGAACTTGAGGAGACCACCACAAATAATGAGACGAGGCATTATTGACAACAAACTGTAATATCTCGGGATGTGATACGTGAATTCAGAAAGTAGAGAGCAATAGGCATTAACAATTCATTACCATAAAAGTTGTGAAAGCAGACAAAAAATCGTGAGATCTCTGTGCATTGATGAGACATTAGTATTTGTTCTAATAAAAGCTGACTTGTTATGTTAGAAATTGAAAAAAAAAAAAAAAAAGAAAAGAAAAAGTGCTTCTCTGTTGTTTTTGCTTTAAGAAGTCTGCTCTAAAGAAACAGCTTGGGTTCTGTTAACAAAAATGCTGGCAGTTATCAGTCTGCCTAGCCTACTGCCTTCATTGAGGGAGGAGGAGAGAAAAAGAAGTTGCAGGAGATAACAAGAGCTAAATAGCCCCGGGAGAGTTGGGACCTGAGGAGTATCATTGCAGAGATTAAAGACTGCAGCGCTTTTAATTGCTCTAGCTAATTCTGAACTCATTCCTGGAGCCTCCAAATTTTGGGCCAGCAGATAAATTGCTTTATTTCTGAGTGAGCTATAATTTCAAGCTGAGACTACACCAATTCTGGATTTTAAAAATTGGAAATGGAGAATAAATATACTAAGAAAAGAATGGTTAACTAAGCATATGTGTATATTAATTTAAATATGGCTTTATCAGCAAATGTCCTTTATAAAATAAATAAATAAATAAATAAATCTGGCTTTAAAAACATTTTTGTTCATCATCACTTGCTCAATAATTTAGTATGTTTAATCAATTTAACTAGTCATCCAAGTATCGCTGTAAGGTTTATTTTCTAATAGCTCATTTTTATAGTCTGTGGACTTTATATTTAATTTCTTTGGTCCTTATTTTTCATCTAAGAATTTCACATCAGTGCTCCATCAAAAAGGGCTGTGTTGCAGTGACTGAACCAAAAGTCACTCTGAGTCTCAGAAAGATACTTCAGACCCTAAGAGACTACAATAAAAAATACAAACTTATAATGAATTAAGTGACAAGTATTACACAAAATAATACTGTATTTCTTCTTAAATTGAGTTCCTAATTCAAGATGAATTGAGGAGAGTGAAATTGGACCTTGTGATTTAAAAATTTTAATTAAAAAACTGGCATTTACATTGCCCATTTTAAGTCCATAGAAAGCAAAGACAAAATCTCAGACAAATGGTCTAGATTTAGAGGATAAGAGAGATTCATTTCCAAAACAAGAATTTTAAGTAGATAGGCAATCTTGTTACTCATTTAATTTTAGAATGCACGTTAAAGCTATTTGATACTGGAATTAATGAGGAATTATGGACTATATAATGATACTTCAACTTGACAACTGAACATATTTATTTATAAAAACCACCAACTGAAGATGTGATGTCCATTCTGAAGATCAAATAATACTCAACTCTTCAAATAATAATTGTTTGCTCCATTACATCACTCAAACATCTGATCAAAAATCACAGTGCAAAATGGAAACCTTAACAGAATGATTTATTTTAACCTTAGGTTTTAACATTTAGAAACAACAAATACATATTAGTCAATATCAAAATTTAGCAAATATAACTTGGCTTGCTGGAAATGACATTTTGTTAAATGGTATAAAGTAAACGATCATGTAATTATAAAAATGAAATCTAAGATAACTTTCAAAAAAGGAGATCCAACCAGTCCATCCTAAAGGAAGTCACTCCTGAATATTTGTTGGAAAGACAGATGCTGAATACCTTGCTCCAATACTCCAGTACTCCAAGATTGATGCTCCAATACTTTGGCCACCTGATGCGAAGAACTGATTCATTTGAAAAGACCCTGACACTGGGAAAGATTGAGGGCAGGAGAAGAAGGGGGTGACAGAGGATAAGATGGTTGGATGGCATCACTGACTTGATGGACATGAGTTTGAGCAAACTCCCGGAGTTGGTGATGGACAGGGAGCCCTGGCGTGCTGAAGTCCGTGGGGTCGCAAAGAGTCGGACACAACTGAGTGACTGAACTGAACTGAATTGAAACTATACTTATATATTTATATAATAATAATGATATATTACTTCATGCTTCTGGAAAAAAAGAAAAACAAGTCTTTGGTCAGTGGAACTGAAAAAAGGAGGGTTTAAATTGAGCAGTGTTGGGTCATTAGCAAAAAATTCATCTCTACATTTTTGGAGAGAATGATACTGTCTGATTGAGAAAGGGGGCATTAAAAGAGATTAAGATTTTAAACTTAGTTTATTTAATCTGGAATCAAGATTTCATCTGGAATCAAGAGTGCCAGGAGAAATATCCATAACCTCAGATATGCAGATGCCACCACCCTTATGACAGAAAGCGAAGAAGAACTGAAGAGCCTCTTGATGAAAATGAAAGAGGAGTGAAAAAGTTGGCTTAAAACTCAACATTCAGAAAACTAAGACCACGGCATCCAGTTCCATCATTTCATGGCAAATAGACAGGGAAACAAGGGAAACAGTGACAGACTTTATTTGGGGGGATTCCAAAATCACTGCAGATGATGACTGCAGCCATGAAATTATAAGACACTTGCTCCTTGGAAGAAAAGTTATGACCAACCTTGACAGCATATTAAAAAGCAGAGACATTACTTTGTCAGCAAAGTCCGTCTAGTCAAAGCTATGGTTTTTCCAGTAGTCATGTACAGATGTGAGATTTGGACTATAAAGAAAGCTGAGCACCAAAGAATTGATGCTTTTGAACTGTGATGTCGGAGAAGGCTCTTGAGAGTCCCTTGGACTGCAGGGAGATCAAACCAGTCAATCTTAAAGTAAATCAGTCCTAAATATTCACTGGAAGGACTGATGCTAAACCTGAAACTCCAATACTTTGGCCACCTGATGCAAAGAACTGACTCATTGGACAAGATCCTGATGCTGGGAAAAACTGAAGTCAGGAGGAGAAAGGGAAAACAGAGATGAGATGGTTGGATGGCATCACTGACTCCATGGACATGAGTCAGAGCAACCTCCGGGAGTTGGTGATGGACAGGGAGGCCTGGTGTGCTGCAGTTCATGGGGTCTCAAAGGGTCGGACACAACTGAGCAGATGAACTGAACTGAAAAGAGATTAAAAGAGAGAGAAGGAAAAGAAGGGAAAAAAAAATCCTAGCAAAAGACATTCACAAAGCTCAGAAGAGAGAATAACTTAAATTGAGGGGAAAAAAGGAAAATTCTAACAGGAGGCAAACGCAACTTAACAAAACTAGAAAGAGTTTCCAAGAGAGACGTGCTATTTTTTTAATAAAAGACCCATGTCACTATAAAATAAGAAATATTTTTACTTTGTCAGTCCCTGGCAAGGGCCCTCCCTCCTTCTCCTCCTTATCAATGACAAAAACAGCTACAGCAAAAATTACTACCAGCAATCAATTGCTAACTGTTTATGTGAGACTGTGAAAGTTTAAAAATAAAGCAAAAGAAATCCTGGGTCTTATGTGAAATAAAAGAACAAACAAAAGTTAGCCACAGTGAATGCAATAACAGTTTTATCTCATAGACTAGAAATGCTAAAAAATTTTGAGACAAAACACAGTAAAGTATAATTACTGATGGAAAGCTTAATGGAGGATGTAGAAGTGAATATTATCCTTGAAGTAACTTTAAAGCTGTGTGCATGTGTGTGTGTTTGTGTGCAGGGAAAAATATATTCAAGGTGTATAGTCAATAGTTTTTATTTTACTCAATATTTTAAGGACACTGTGACAGCCCATTCTACAACTTTTAAAATGCAGAACAATAGGTAAATGGAGAACTTTAAAATCTATTAACAAGAAGTTTATTGTTAGCAGTAACAATAAATCCTACCATTCTGATACAGACACTTCTTAGAGAGGTTACATGCATGCCTAAACTTAAGCAGTCCCAATAATACTGAATATATGTATCAATTTGTGCTGAGCTATTTTCAAAAATACATTGCGTTTGAATTTTTGGAGAACAGTGTAAAAGCCTTTTCAGAAAAGTAAAATGTGAACGAATGCACAGAGTTGAGAATAACACATGGAAAAGAAGGTCAATATTATTTTATTCATACATTCAGTTAAAAAATATGTTAAATTCCTACACAATGCCAGATACTGAACTGTGTTTGGGGAATAAATATATGACTAACATCTCATCCTCAACCTTAAAGAACTCAAGACCAGAAGAGAAAATACAAGAGAGAGATAAACAGCTAACTGCATTATAGTAAGATGGGTGTTATAAAACATGAAGTATGAAATGATAAATTAGTTCAGAAAAGGCTTCACAGAGGAGGTGACAGTAAAGTGGGCTATTGAAGGATGAAAGTCTACTCAGATGAATGGTGAAAGCAACTTAAAAGGGCAAATCCAGGCAGAGGAAACATGGGGGGAAAAAAGCCAGTCCGTTTGAATCTTAAGTTATCAGGTAGAAGGTTTGGTCTTAATAAATAGGCAGTAGCAGATATAGTGACATAATAAAAGCAGTGTCTCAGGAAAATTGACTTATCTGAGGTATACAGAGTGGCTGATATATGCAAAAATGAGAGGCAGGAATTGGTTATTGTACTAAGGGATATGTGATGATGTACTAGAGCAGGTGTTACTGAAGAACTTTTGAATCTGAGAGAGACTCTGAATGAATGATCAAGTGACACTGATGCCTTGATCCCTAGGGTTAAAGAGGAAGTCCTAGCAAACAACTACACGGAATGATTTGTTGGAGTTTTAAAAGATTTTAGATTGACAGAATTTTTTTAAAAGGTAGGGGGCATGCTACTGACAGAAATGGAGATTGGAGAAAGTGTGGTTTGGAGGGCAAGCTAAAAAGATCAGTTTCAGACATGCTGCAAGGAATGTGACAGTGAACTTTTAGAAAGCAATGTGCCACAGGCAACTCAAAGTAAAAGCCCAGGTCTAAGATACCGGGCAAGTCCTAGACAACTTTTGGCAATAAATAGGAATATGTATTAAAAAATGTAACTGAAGTCTCAGAAAGAAGCAACTCTTTTAAAAAATTTTTTCTTACAATACTAACATTTCATATACTGGTATTTAGTACTATATGTGGAGCAAATTATTAAGAATTCTTATCACAGACACACTTGAAAAATTAGTTCCTTGATATCCCCAAATCAAGGCTTCTGCCTGAACGTGTCAAGATCTGAATATGCCTGATCTAGTCATAGTCATGGTGATGGTGGAAAAAGAGAAAGTACAGTTGGAACGGAGGGCTGTTGGCAAGTTCCTTTGAAGAAAGGGTGACTAATTTTAGTGAAGAGCAATACCAGACAGACATTTTGACTCGTCATCAGAAGAGAAAGAAAAAACTAATCAAATAATCTGATTTGAAATCAAAGAAAGTCAGACATATCAAAATAGACAAAGAGATGAGAGCCAATTCAAGAAGTAGTGAGGTACTAACAGGCAAAAAAGAGTGGGAAAAAATTCTCCAGGCAGACATGGGTTACATCAGAACAATCACAGGGACTCAGTTTTATTTTTTAATTTAATCTTTATTAAAATAATTTTAATGTTTATTTTTTAAATGATTTGAAATGTTGTGTTAGTTTCTGCCATATACAAAGTGAGTTAGTTATGCATGATCTTTTTTAGGTTCTTCTCCTATATGTGTCATCACAGAGTATTGAGCAGTGTCCCTTGCACTATACGGTAGGTTCTTCCTAGTTATTTATTTTAAATGCACTGGTACGTATGCGTCAGTCCCAGTCTCCCATTTTATCCCCCCTTACCTCCTGGTAGCCATATGACTCTGTTCTGTGAATAAGTTTATTTGTACCATTTTTTAGATTTCACATATCTAGGAGGAGAGATCTGAAATAAATGGCTCTTTCAGTATTCCTGAGAGAAAAGATGGGAACACTGCTAGAAAGCTGATGACAGAGTCCTAGACTGGAAAAAAAAAATCTGCCATTCACCTAACTGTCTGACCACAAGCAAGGTACTCAGTCTTTTCAGACCTCAGCACACTCATTTGTAAACATGTGTGGTTGTGAAGACTGAGTAAGATAATTTGTTCTACAAATATTTGTTGAGCACCTGCTATATCCCATGTGGTATACCTGGTTCTGAGCATAAAAAGAAAGACATGAATCCAACTTCGGAGATTTTATACTAGTAGAATGATGAAGATGAAGACAAATATTAATAACACCTGCTATATAGACAAATAGAAATAGGTTCAGAATATGATGTGACCTCATAGGGAAGGCGTCATTTGTTCTGCCTGGAAGAAGGAAGGAAAGCTTCTGAACTAATAGTTTGAGTTGAATCTTTAAGGATGATTGGAGTTTTCTAGAATATAGTAGAAAAGGGCATTTTGGACAGAAAAAAAAAAAAAAACCCTGGTATATGGGAAAAGTCATGGAGATTTGAAACAGCCTGGCCTATTTGGGGGGCTCCAGAGTTCTCTCTGGCAGAAGGCAGGGAGTATAATGGGTAAATGAATAGTGATTAGTACATAGAGACAGACAATAACAAAATCAAGATCCTCAATGCCAGTTAGGAAACCAGAATTAAGAAGTGACATCATCAGACATATATTTAGAGAGATGACTATGAATACTGGAAAGTGGACTGGAGAGAGGTGCAACTCGAAACAAACCAGGACAATATTGCACAATCACACACAAACAGCACGAGGTACGGGCTTTATCTCTGTGATCACAAAGTAGCTACAATTTAGCTCCATTTTGTGATGACCAATGATGAACAAACATGGTATTTACTTTCAAATTCCAGAATGTATGAATCAAATACAAATTTAGACATAAATATAGACATAGGCATAGATATTTAGATATGTATGTAGACACACATATAGATAAGCAAATAGATACAAGTATTTCCTTTTTCAGTGTTTTCATTTGTTTATTTAAAGCAATGTTTTATTCCAGGTTTAATGTTGACAATATCCTCTTGAACATAGATAAAGGTACTTTTTTAATCCATAGTGTCAAATGAACAAGAATATCTGACAAAAATCATTTGAACAATACAATCTAATTCCATTTGTTTTTACTAAGGGTTTTGTATACGCAACCTTCATGTGTTAAGGCTGGAGAAACAAATGCATTTGGGACACAATTCCTAGCTCCAAGCAACTCCCTTTATGATGGGGAAAAATAGATACACGTACAACACATCAGTGCTATTTGATGGGTAAAGGACTGGCAGCCAAGCAAAGTACTACGGGAGCAGAGAACAGAGTGAAAGTTTGGGTGAAAGTGATTTCAGTGTCTGTGAACATGCTGACTCAGTCACCACTGATCCATCACAAACAGAAGAAAGAAGCTATGTCATTCATAGTGTGTGTTTTTGGAAATCTATACTACCATAAGATAAACACTTTCAAGACTTTGTAGGTTGAACAAAATGCCACATGGGCCATTACTAATCCGAACCTCCTGCTTACACAAAACTAGAAAAAGGGATACACCTAGTAGTGCGGATTTTGGCTCTTCATTCTTGTTCTTCATGACTCACTCAAATCAGGACAAATATAAAGATAGGAATGTAATCAAAAATTCAAGTAAGAAAAACAAGCATATTGGAGGAAGATATTCATCAGGTTTTATTTATGTGATATTGTATCTCTGTGACTTTGCAATTAACATCTTTTGTAGACACATAACACAATGTCATATTTGTAAGCATCAGAAATTATTTGGATTTCAAGTGTCTTAAATATTAAAAGAATTTTATTCTATAAGTTTATATTTCAATATACTTTTATAAAGTTCTAAAATGTCCAAAATTTTTTTAAGATTTACTCAGTTTAAAGTTAGCTAGATATACTTGTGAAATATTATTCATTATTTAGCTGATTAAAATTAACATTTTGTAGGTATCTAAATTATACAATAAATGAAATAAAACTAAAGATGTAGTGAAAATAAGTGTTGTTTCTATATAATATTCTTTAAAAAATCAACATTTCAAAATCTCATGTTTAAATACACATGCCTAAGATGTTGATAAACATTTTTATGTGCAGGTTGTTAAAGCAGTCCACTTAAAGTCAAACTTACATAAACACACATACATTAAATAGGCATTAAGTAATAATTTTATAAATAATTACCATTAATACTTATAATGAAACAAGCACTGCACTGAAAATTTTACTTCCCTATTCATTCATATAACTTTTTACAGAAAGTTATACACACACAGAGTTATCTGAGGACATCTCTGTTGTTTAGTCGCTAAGTTGTGTCTGATTCCTTGCAACCCCATGGCTTTCCTGTCTTTCACTATCTCCTGGAGTATGCTCAAACTCATGTCCATTGAGTCAGTGATGCCATCCAAACATCTCACCCTCTGTCACCCCCTTCTCTTCCTGCCCTCAATCTTTCCCGGCATTATGGTCTTTTCTAGTGAGTAGGCTCTCCACATCAGGTGGCCAAAGCATACAATATTATTCTGTAATTTCACATAAGCCTTACAATAAGTAACCAAAATTGTCCTAATGTTCTTACTTCTTTTAACCATTAACCACATTTCATCCACTGCCAAGTGACAAACACTTTAAGATACCTTAGTCAATGCAGTAACTAAAAGAGCAATTATATCTGTACAAGACTATTTTGGATCACTTTCTAAGGCTCTCATAACCCCAAATAACCCCTTGCACATGTTTTTATGAACTGATATACTCCCAAACATGATTAACATAAAGAAAGTGCCTTAAACTGTGAGTCTCTTCAAAGACTCCACCCTTCAGTTGACATGTTTCGTTTGTAACATCCAGGCTGAATGTGTCATGTCCCATATTATCCAAGACATGACACAGTTAAGAGGAAATGCTAGGATGAAACACAAAATGGACTGCATTGTATTCAACCAAATTCTAAACCTTCTGCATACTTAGTCAAGAAGCTTTAAGATAGAGCAATATTGACATGACAGAAGTCATTTATATGTTTATTAATTATGATAATTGTGGGTCTTACAGAATAACCTTGAATGTGCTTCAAATAATGTCAATCACAGTAATAATTATGAACAGTTTGTCTAATTACATCACTCATTCTGATTCTAGCAGCCCCCCAAAAATCACTGTGAACAATCGCCATATGCCGCGGGCTTTTACATAAACCTCCTAAAATGTTCATATCATTTTAGCTTCCCTTTATTTTTTAGGATTTCTTGACTTTTTTTTCCTTCTGTTTTCTTTCAAACACTTACCCAACATAGTTTTACATGTTTTTTAATCTCAATATCCCTTTTATTTATAATTAAATGAATGAGTTCCTATATGATATAAACACTGTTACAATCTTTCATAAATTTTGATGTCTTTCATTTCATAAATTTTTGTTAACTTTTGACCAGACTTTTATTATTGATTACCTCTGATGCTATACTTTGGGTTAAATATTGAGAAATAATGGTGAAATAAACTTCCTTAACTGATGAAGTGTACTGTTTAGTGGGAGAGATTTAATTCTTGTCCTTTGTTAGTTCACATGAACTCATACTTACTCTTCTACATGTCACTTCAGGATCTTCTGCATAAAGAGGTAATGGCTTCTTCATATTTTCAATAATCATCTGTCTACTTTGGCAATAAGAATCTTTTCCTCTATCTCTATGCTTAATTGCTTTGAGAAGCTGATAAGACATTTCAATAAAATCAGATTTGCCAATCATTTTTGGTATTTCATGCATTTGTTTTACACATCAATCACAAGAAGTTGCTAATATTTTCAGGCACATTAAAAATAAGCTAAGAAGACCCTGTAATATTTGATTAATAAAATGTAATCCAGAGTATTTTGAAACACACACTGAGATTCAATTTCTATTTGCATCCTAATGGAAAGTTTCTGATATCAGTCAGGTCTGGAATCAGAAAACTTGGAAAATAAATAATCACCACCACTACAAAGAGAAGAACAGAAATCTTTATAAATTTTTTTAAGTACTCATCTTCTGAGCCAAGCTGTAAAGCTTAGGGAAGGAACAGAACTTAACTGAGCAGAAAGACACTCAAAATCTAAATAAAAATAAACAGCTACTGTACCTAGGTAAACCCGAGTAAGTGTTAGAGAATACCTGATCCATGTAATACAAAAATGATAATTGGTAGCTAAACGTTCTTCCTGCTCCATCATTTGGCTAATCCTCTGAGACTTACTTCATTAAATCTTATTTTCCAAACATATCCATGAATGTGAACAGTCTGACTGGGTGTATGGATCTGTGTTTGAGCTATTCCACAAACAAAGCAACTTCTGACAGAAGCATGCTTGTCAGTCAGTTCAGTCACTCAGTCGTGTCCAACTCTTTGTGACTCCATGGACCACAGCACGCCAGGCCTCCCTGTCCATCACCAATGCCCAGAGCTTGCTCAAACTCATGTCCATTAGGTCGGTGATGCCATCCAGCCATCTCATCCTCTGTCGTCCCCTTCTCCTCCCGCCTTCAATCCCTCCCAGCATCAGGGTCTTTCCCAATGAGTCAGTTCTTCGCATCAGGTGGTCAAAGTATTGGAGTTTCAGCTACAGCATCAGTCCTTCCAATAAATATTCAGGACTGATTTCCCTTAGGATTGACTGGTTGGATCTCCTAGCAGTCCAAGGGACTCTCAAGAGTCTTCTCCAACACCACAGTTTCAAAAGTATCAATTCTTTGATGCTCAGTTTTCTTCATAGTCCAACTCTCACATCCATACATGACTACTGGCAAAACCATAGCTTTGACTGGATGGACCTTTGTTGGCAAAGTAATGTCTCTGCTTTTTAATATGCCATCTAGGTTGGTCATAACTTTTCTTCCATGGTTGTCAACTAAGAGGTAAAAAAAATAAAATCCTAAATCTAATCACACCTTCTAACTGAAACCACCACACAAAAAATAAAATACAGTGCATAAGAAGCAGATATATAGCAGGTCTCTGTTAATAGAAAAATGAAGGTCTCATTTTCAGTACTTGATAATTCTCTGAATTAATTCATTAAACAGAATGAATGAAATATATAACAATGCAATGGGCAAACCTGTGGCAGCAATCCATCAAACTACTTTATGTAAAAGTAACATTAATAGCAAGCAGGAAAGGCATCACTGAACTATAAATGAAATCTGGAGAAGACAAAATAAAATGGTTAACAGAATAAATTGGACACAGGTGGATTTAAAGTAGGTTCTTCAAGAAAAGTAAGCATCCCCACATATCTTAATTTTTAAAGATCAACATGACAAAGATGACATTCCAATAATCATAAAGATTTTATTTCATTAGTCCCAGGGAAAGGTAAAAAGCTAAATATATAAATAGCTTCAAAAGAAGCTTACTTTGTGAATGGTAGATCCACAGAGGTTATTTAACTCAGTGTCAAAACACGCTCTACCCCAAAACGTCTTTTTGAATTCGTAGTTGAAGGGAGATGCCTGAGTGGTGGCCTGCATGGACATCTAACCATTACCACACTCTCAGACTCTTAAGAAAAATGACAGCAAAGATGTGTACTTTCAAGACACATAGCAGAAGGTCTTACTGTTTCACAGGGAATTAACATATGTAAAGTGCTTAATGGTACACAGTAAATATTACATGTCTTTATCTTTGCAAGGGTTTCTGGAGTAATTGAAGCAAAATCTCACCAGCCTCAAAATACTGCTTTTTGCTTTCTCTAGACAGGAAGGTCTCTTACATTTTTGACTCTTGGAAAATATCACTTGAACTACTTTCATTTATCACATCCTTGTCTAGTAACATTTGAACAATGTTAAAGTAACCTTGATGAAAAGAAAAAAAAAAAGTCCCATAAAGTGTTATGGACTGAAACAGTCACTCCTGGTTTAGAAATAAGCTGTGTTCTAATGTCTTTTAAAGCATATAGCTGCCTGGTTAAGGATGATTAATAATTATAAAATTAATGAATTATTCTTGATTGTCCTCTTGGTTCCCAGGTTTTCCTTTTTGGTTATTTTCATGTTACAGATTTTGCAAAGCAAATTCTTTGTAATATATCTGGGAAAATACTGAATAATATCAAGTGTTGGACAATTCATGTATCATAAGAGGATAAACTTTTTTTTTAAACCAAGTGTAGTAAAAGGACAGATTAAACTGGTTAATCTGCTACTGCAAGTCATAAATACTTATGAACAATGAGGTCTAACAGAACATTTCATTGTCTTGGTATAAATTTTTGACATCATCAATTTTCTGTTTATCAAGTGATGTCTGACCATTTTTAGCAAGTTGGAACATTTTGCTCACAAACTGCTCTTACCTGGTAATGAATGGATTAACTTTTCCTGCATTATCCCTAGATATGAAAAAGGAGAGCCTTGCATTATTGTTAGGCTCCAGGTTCAGCAAAAGTTTTCTTCTTAGGAAGTGTCTAATCCTGTCAATGTATTGATTGCTTTTGCAATTCCTAAGGAAAGGTAGAAAGAACTTGACACAGTGCAAACCTGCACATGGTCTCTGGAAGAAATATTTTATTCCAAAGGGAATGCTCATATATCTTTTATCTGTAAGTTTAAAATAAACAAAAACTGAAACACTTAGTGTCTTTCTGAACATAAATGGCTTTTTAAAAAATCATCCTTTAAGAACACACATGAAATTTCAATTTGCAGCTTTGTTTTAAATTTTTAAAATTCATGTAGTTAAAAAAAAGTGAGGTAACATAACTAAGAAAAATCTCTCTGATACATATTTGTATAGAAGTACATACGAATACTAATGAGTTATGCTTACTTTTTCTTCCCTTTCTAAAAGTATTTAAGAAAAGTTGATTTTTCATTTGAAGCAGTAAATAAAGCAGATTTACATTTTCTGAGACTCAACACACTTTGATAATAAGCTTTTCAAAAGTTTCCATTTCTCAAACTGTGAAGCCAATATCTTGATTGTTACATAAAATCTGTAAGTACAAACAAATGTATGAATGTATTATCAATAGTTCAGTTGTCATTTTACCCTCAAAAATATATTTTTGCCATAAAGTTTCTAAGTCAGTTAACATACATCAACAATTAATTAATGACTGGCCTTATTCACCCTTCATTCTAACTGACATTCTCAACAGGGCTACCAGCACACCAGTAAGGTCATTGGTAAAAAGCACAGAATTAGTCCTAATGAGAAAATGTTAACCCAATTAGTTATGTATTAGCTTTAGTGAGAATTCTTTTAATGTTAGTACAACAGATGCATTTCTTGTTTTCACTGTTCTTCTTTGCATGCTCAGTTATGTCCAACTCTTTGCAACCTCGTGGTCGGTAGCCCACCAGGCTCCTCTATCCATGGGACTCTCCAGGCAAGAATACCAGAGTGGCATGCCATTTCCTCCTCCAGGGTAGGTTCCCAACCCAGGGATCGAACCCACATCTCCTGTGTCTCCTGCATTGGCGGGCAGATTCTTCACCACTCAAGCCACTTGGGAAGGCCCACTATCCCTTAAGTCATCAGTAATTAGAAGCCAAGTCCCTGACTTGCTTCTTAACACTGACATCCTAGATTACCCTAATTTGTACATTCCGAGTGTAAGTCTCATTCTCAATGCATTAGGCCTATGCATCTCAGAATCCTCTTTCATTTACTCAGAATTCAGACTTGAATTCTACGAGAAACTTTTCTCTAAGACTGTTCTCTTTGCTAGCTCCTATTTCCTCTGTGGACTTTTTCTTTGTAAAAGAGTCAGACACGACTTAGTGACTAAACAACAACAAGCAAAAACTGTCCACCAAAGCTCCAAACTTCTCTGACCACTAAGGCTAAGGAGAAAGCAACCTCATTTTCCCAGAATAGAAGGTTACAGCTCCCCAGATTCCCTCAAATAAGAAAAAAAAATTTTTTTCTCTTCTTTAAAAAACAAAAGTCAATGTTTTCAACACAAAGAAAAATTACTTACAGAGGGATTGGGAGGGAAGAGTAAGGGGAAAGCACAAAAAAGAAGTCCATCTTGAAGACTGTGACCCCCAACTAGTCTTTCAATGTAAATGTCACTTTTTATGTTACTGAGAGGGATCAAAAATATCACAGACCCTTGGGACTAGCCAATAGAAGTCTTTAAACTTTTCACATTCAATATGTCAATCAATTAAGAATAAAATATCATTGACCAGTTGAAAACAATTGCATCATCTTCTAATTTACTGACATTAGGAGTAGATATTATATGTGGATTTTTTTATCACAATAGACAAAATACAACTGCATGGAAAATCTACATATATACACACATTTATTTGGTATTTGGTATTTATAAGATAAGATTCTAAAACAAATATTTAATTCCCAGATGGTCCATCTCTGACACCATAGCTCTCCTGGGCAAATATATTTTAATATTGATGAATCATAAGCAATAGTACCAACATACCAACTACTGTTGAAATGTATTTTAACTAACTTTGAAAGGGAGTGAAAGCATTTTTCTTTATAGACATTAAATCAAAGATGGACTTAAGACATGAAGAACTGAACAAGTAACATATTAACAAAAACAATTTCTCTCTAATTTTCTATTTCCCCCTCTCTGAATAGCAAAGTTTTTATTATTGTTTGGAATAATTAATCAGTATATCTTTACATTTAAGCTGGAAAAAATGAGCTCAATAAACTCTGTATCTATTTCAGTTCACCAATGATTTTCTCAACTTCTTTTTGAATAAAAATAAAATAATTTAAGAACTAAAGATAATTTTATTGCAATGCCTATTAAATTTAGCAGGCAATTTTTGTTGTACCACATACTGAGTCTAATGGAAGAATTCATTTTTACCATTTTAATCCTGCCCATGATAAAAACAATTGAGAACATTTATCAAGGTTTTGGGCAATATACTTTGAGATATCCTAAGTATTTAGCATAATTAAGTTTAGCTGCACAATTCTCTATTAATAGTTATCTTTCTGCCCAGGTATGTGCTCTCATAAAAATTTAAGAATTCCCAGTCCTTGGACTTTATCAGTGTCTAAAGTTACTGCTATGTGAAGCTCCTTAGCATCCCAAATTATTTAATAAAAGAGTATACACATGTTTAATAATTCTCATTATAGCAAGCACATTCTTACAAGGCTACATTCAGGAAACTACAGGACACACCTACCAAATAGATACAAATTATAGCGAAAACCTGTGCAATACGCACAGGGAATATGATTTTGCCTATATCAGCATCAGGTCTGCAAAATAAGGATTTCTTCATGGTATCATTTTACTATTTATCCTTTTCCTGTATTAAAACTCTTTTATCATAGACCTTTTTCAAATTAAAATGATAAAGAATTGTTGAACAGTAACTATGCTGCATGGATCCTTTATTTTCTCCCTTTGGATGAATCACAGTAAGATTTAATATCACTGCCATCAATAGCTTAATGCAAATTAATTCATCCAATAATATTGTCCTTAGTAACAAACTTTGATAGAATAGTCATCAAGTCGTCAAGTCGACTCACCCTATGAAATCTAACCCCACAAGATAATCTAAGTGACGCTGACACTTCTGTTTGATGAATAAAACATGATATAAAGCTTAAGTACCTAAAAAATAGTCCACATTGCCAATATAGATAAGCATTGATTTGGAGAGACTGAGTCTAGATACAAAGTTTTCAGAAAATTTTTTGTAACCTTTACACGTTGTTGTTCAGTTGTTAAGTCATGTTTGACTCTTTGCGACCCCTAGGACTTCAGCACCCCAGGCTTCCCTGTCCTTCACTATCTTCCTGAGCTTGCTCAAGCTCATGTCCATTGACTCGATGATACCACCCAACCACCTCATTCTCTGTCACCCCCTTCTGCTGCCATCAATCTTTCCCAGCATCAGGGTTTTTTCCAATGAGTGGCTCTTCACATCACATGGCCAAAGTACTGGAGCTTTAGCATCAGTCCTTCCAAAGAATATTCAGGGTTGATTTCCTTTAGGATTGACTGGTTTGATCTCCCTGCTGTTCAAGGGACTCTCAAGAGTCTTTTCCAGCACCACAGTCCGAGAGGATCAATTCTTCAGTCCTCAGCTTCCTTATGGTCCAACTCAATCTATAGCTAATTGCTATAAAATCTAGGGCATCAAAATAGCTTACTAAGGTTGGAAGTGTTAGGGTATTTTATACATAAAATCAATGCCCCTTTTAATGGAGCATTTATTATTTTCCAGGTCTATGATACCTACTCACATTTGTTCACACATTTCAAATAAATTGCAAGTCATTTTATATTCACAAAAATCATGTGTGCTTACTAAGACAATCATCCCATTTCTCAAATGATAAAGATGAGTCAGGAAGTGAAGTGCCTTTTTGGAATCTGAATTACTTCTTGTCAATCTATTCCCTGACCTTATATCACACTCCCTGTAAAGACCCATATCTGTAAAATGGTATACTTGATTAGTTTGTTGGGGAAAAAGATTTGATAGTAGTGTTTATTTCATGTAGTGTTCTGTGTGTAAAAAACTGATAATTTCTGTAGCAGAAACTGTCTATAAACACACACATATGCATATACACAACCTAAGAGGCCACGTAAGTATACTATCCTAAACCAGAACAAAAGCTTCCTTAACAATGCTGTGTAATTCTGGGCTTCTTTATTGCTATTCCGTAAAACATAGGCTGTCGTAGTAATCTCCCTAGCAAGTTGAAGTTGTATTTCAGTGTTTGAGTGTTGCTGTCTAAAAATAATAAAACCACAGTTTTTGAGATTAGAGGCAAAAGAGGTCAGCTTGCTTGCTTTACTTCTGAGACACGTCTGCCTTCGGACTTTTCTAATTTAGGCTAAGTTCTAGTGCAGACCGAGCCTCGCTCTCCTAGGCAAGCTCTTGTGCGTATCACAACAGTATGAGTTACTGCTGACACAACCATCACTCTTGTTCTTCCTAGTATTTCTTTCACTCTTTTGCTGATGCCATTATGAAAAATAGTGCTGACACAGCCTTAAAGTCACTTAATATCCTTTCTTATTTATGTGGCTGACTTGTCTTAAATTTTTGTTTGCAAAGAAGATATTAATGATCGTGGAGGAGTATTTGTTTAGAGTCTCTTCTTATAGGTTTTATAAATTTAATATACTGAAGTACTCTACAAACTAAATTTTAAAAACTACTAAAAAAGCAAAGCAGCCAATAATAGAAAGTATTTGTGATCTTTAGCATCTGAACATGAAGAGATATAATAATAAAGCTTGCTTTCACTATTGCCTAGTTAATTGTGTTGGAGTTTGTACTTTCATTTCTCAGTGTAATCCATCATTAATTCCCATTTTTTATTATAAAATACGGATTTATATCTTACTACACAAAGCATTTTTTATAAATGCTTTCAATACATGGTCTTTACTGTATTTAGGACAAAGTATCTGAAGTGTTACTTATACTCTATATTCATTTTCAATATTCTTATAAAACTGCTCTCCATTTATAATTTGATTGATAATGTAACGAAGGGATATAAAAAATATTTGAAAACAAAATTCAGTATGGGAACATTGAAACTTGGGGTAGACTGCAATGCTAACACCATCAAAAGCTGTAAATTTTCACCATGAGTATAATTCTGTTCATAGCTTTTCAATCTAAGATTTATTTTTATAATGCTGAATAGATTTTTGTCATAGATAGTTCAATGAACTCAAAAAAAATTCTTACCTATAGAGTAACATGTCATTTATAATACTAACATTTTAAACATTAAAACATAACAGAATTACCAATCAGTAATAACTCACAGCATAATGAAAATTAAATAAAAATTTTAAACAAATTTGGTTGAAAGTCAACTAGAAACCAAAATATATTTTTACAAATGTTTCAGTATCCTTAGTATTTCAGTTTTAAAACTGCATATTTGTTTTAAAAATACCTTTAATAATAAATATTGCATGCTATTGATGATTTTTCTTCAAAGTTCTTTAAAGGCATTTTTAAAATTTCAATGCTATAGTAAAATAGTTCAAATAAGATTTTTTAAATTGTATTATTTATACATATATACCTAGATATATAAGGCCAAGTAAAATTAACTCACACATTTGTGCAAATGAACCATGTTGCTTTTATAAAATATAAATAAAACTGGATAATTCAAACATATCAGTATGATATTACAATTGCAACATTTCTTCTGAGATATGTAAAGTCACTTTTTATACTCAGTAGGAGTATGGTAGAAAAGTTATATCATGACTTAAGGGACAATTTTATATTTCACCATATCACACTTGTAATAATGACAGATAATTAGATAATCACATATATTAGTAGTTTAAACATCAAAAACCGAGTGGTGTAAAACAAATTTATATTATCACTCAAGCTATAACACAGGTGAAATTTGAGCTTCTGGAAGTTGACAAATGTTAGTATTTTGCAGCTTTTACATAGTGCCACTTAAATTTAAAATGCAAGCTCCAGACTTCCCTGGCGGCTCAGGGGCAAAAAAATCTGACTGCCAACGCAGGAGACACAGGTTCAATCCCTGATCCGGGAGGATCCCAGGTGCCTCGGAGCAACTAGGCGCATGCGCCACAACCGCTGAAGCCCATGCACCCTAGCGTCTGCGCTCTGCACCAGGAGACGCCCTCACACCACAGCTAAAGAGTAGTCCCCACTTGCTGCAGCAGGGGAAAAGCCCCAAGCAGCAACTGAGACCCAGTACAGCCAAAAATATAATAAAATAAATTTTAAAAATAAATAAAATTCAAATTCCAAAACAACCTATATCCTGGGTTCTATTTAATAACATAGTCACTCATTAATGAGTATATAAAGCTTGTATAAAATGAAGTGAGGAGAAGTAAAGTCGCTCAGTCGTGTCCGACTCTTTGCAACCCCATGGACTATAGCCTACAAGGCTCCTCTGTCCATGGAATTTTCCAGGCAAGAGTACTGGAGTGGGTAGCCATTTCCTTCTCCGGGGATCTTCCCAACCCAGGGATCAAACCCAGGTCTCCCACATTGCAAGCAGACACTTTACCATCTGAGCCACCAGGAAAGCCCATAAAATGAAAAACTTATATTAAACAACATATAGAAATCATATCCTCCCTCCACTTTTTCTTCTAGGATGTTCAAGAATATCACTGCTTCTGGTACAATAAGCCCTACTTCAGATTCACACATACACGTTTGGATATAATGTGTGCCAACTCTTTATAAAATTAATGACCTCTTATTAAATGACTTCCCTGGTGGCTCAGACGGTAAAGCGTCTTGCTTACAATGCGGGAGACCTGGGTTCAATCCCTGGGTCGGGAAGATAATCTGGAGAAGGAAATGGCAACCCACTCCAGTATCCTTGCCTGGAAAGTCCCATGGACAGAGGAGCCTAGTGGGCTAACAGTTCATGGGGTCTCAAGAGTCAGACATGACTGAGCAACTTCACTATATTAAATCATTTAATCCTAAGGTAAAAACAATAATGTATCAAAGATTTTAGCTATGTTTTGAGTTCATCACACTGAAAATTAAGTTCTCATTTTCCTTCCTATATGTTGAAGTATCCTATACATGTTTAAAATATAACTTATCAATTGCTATTACCTTCTCAATTTATGGGATAGTTTATCTTTTTCATCAAGTATTGCAATCTAAAATATTTTTATTTAGAAAACGTAGTATTTTGAAATCAATGTACAACCAATCAGACTCTATTTAGTTCTAATAACTAAACAAGAATTCTTCTGGAATACTACCGTTTATATTCTGGGTTACATTTCCTTTGTTGGGTAGCTAATTTTTTTCATGCATCAGTTGGCATTTTCAAACACATCTCATGATAAGATAAGCCCAATATGACATGGAATCAAGCTTTCACTGAGAGTTCCAAGCAATTAAAGAGAATGCACTTACCATGTTCCAGCCAGGATAGAGGTAGTCTGTACCAACGAACTCAAAGTAGTGGGCAAAGCCTTCCTTCAGCCACACGTCTTCCCACCACACGGGGGTCACGAGGTCACCAAACCACTGCCATCAGAGATGAACAGGCGTCAGATACAATCACATCTAGCCAGAGTGACCTCATCTAGAATCAAGGGTGTTAAACTATGATGATCACAACTGGAATTCACTTTCCAACTGATTTTGTGATTTTAAAATAGGTTATAGCAAGACTATTAATTTGACTACTTGAGTGACACTAACTTTTTAATAAGTGCATTCAGGGAACAAAAATAAAATGATCAAGGAACAGAAAATGAATATTTAATCTGGAACACAAAGGACTCAGGAGAAGAAGAAAAAAAATGCTAACAGTTGTCTTCAAATATTTGAAGACCTAATATGTAGAAGAAGCTTGGGTTCTGTGTCCCTGCAGGAGACAAATCAGGACTAATGGATGGAAATTGGGGTTTGTCAACTGGCAGAGGTTGCTAAAAATGCAGGAGACCCTCTAACAGACTGAAATGGATGGAGATGGAAAGTACTGCCTCAAGAAGTCGTGAGCTCACCACGGAAGTCCTGAAGCAGCACCTTTCAGTGGCAGAGACAGTTCACAGACGTTGTCGGCTGATTGAAGGAACTAAAGGCTTTCAAGATGCTCCACCCCTGACTCTCCATGATTCTATGATAATGAGTGTTGGACCCCCAAAAAAAAACTTCTACGATCGCTTCGGGAAAAATAATGTAATTTTTAATTGGTGTTTTGATTAGATCATTATGCATTAGTCTGAAATCCTTGCTGAGTTCAGAAAAAGCTTAAAGGAATTCTTTTTTCATGGAAAAAAAACAAAACGAACAGAAAGCATTATATACCAGGAACTGTGCCACTTGGGATTTAATGATGAAAAGTCAGACAACGTCCCTTCTGAGGCAGCGACACTTTATTGTGGAGGAAGGGACAATGCGGTGAGATAGAAACTAAAGAATAAACAAGGAAACAATAGAATTTCAGGTCTTATTAAAACGTGATATGTATGGGGGAGGGGTCGCTTTAGATTGTAAAAGCAAAAAGGTTCTCTCTGAGCAGATGACATTTGAGCTCAGACTTTAATGATAAGAAGGAGCCATGTGAAAGCCTTAGGCAAAAGGATTTCAAGCATTTATAAGTAACTCTTAGTGTGAAGATTCTAAGTGGGAGTGAGTTATTTAAGAAACAGAAGGAAAAGGCAGTAGGCAAGTATCAGATCATAGTTCTACGGCTTTAAGAGCTAAACAGCTTGGTGGCAGAGCATTTCAATATTAATAATAAAGTATCTCTTACTCAAAAGGATCTCTAATCAAAATACAAATACAAGATAATTCTGAACATGATGACCACAAATTAAGTGATGTTTTAAGTATGCTTTTATTCTTGATCAGCAATAAGTGCTCCCCCTCTCTTAAATTGAAAGTCTATCTTAAAAACTGCAACAAGAAGTAGGTGAGGAGAGATGGTAATGTAGAAAACACTTTGGCACTGACAGTGGAAATTATCATGTGTTTCTCCCAGCTTCTGGTTCGTTTCCTCATAGGAAGTAGCTGAACATCACTAAGCTAGAACAAGAAAGTAGCTGAGAATCTGGAACAAATGAAATCCAGGTCTAGGAACAATGCTGATCAGTGTGCTCCTATTTCAAAAGAACTCTACATGTAACTTATGTCTAGGAATGTTCACAAAGGAATCAGTTTTTGCGTCAAAGAATTGTATGATTAGCTGGAAAGCACTTTTAGCACAATAGAGAAGCACTAGTTATCTCTACAACGGACCCGCTCAAGTCACTGAAGCAAGGAGCACATGCCCTAGCTGACCAGCGTGGCAGGTGCAAACACCACACAGGCTCACTGCAGAAGGCTGACATTTAGGCAAATAGTCTTGTGGCCTGGAACAATTTAGCATGAAGTCTGTGTTCATGTCTTAGCATTTACCTGTTCAGCTTCTTTCACTGACAACATTTTCTACCTCTCTTTAAGGTTTTCAAACTTTTTAAAAAGATTTTGGGTTGATAACAAATTGAAGTCTTGCGGTTTCACACTGAGATTTCTGGTGTTTTCACTTAAAAACTATCCACAGTTTCTGGTCACCAGGACAAGGACTGCTTTTTATTAAAGCACAGACGTTTATTTTCAGTTATTCTTTTCATTAGAATCAAGATTCAAATAGGCATTGTGAAATCTCTGTAATACCTTTCGCTCATTGTAGTAAAGTGCATGAAATTAACTTTATCTCAGCTTCACGACAAAGCTGGCTAATTTACATATGAATTTCTAAACATGCCAAGACAAAAAAATATCAATCATTTCAGAACAAAGAGTCTGTGGCTGACTTAGTGAAAGACTTCCTAAGTGTCTGTGTGATGGGAGAAGGGGAATAACAAATTGATTTCAGCAAAAGTAAATTTTGACATGTACACAGCACTCAGCTGCATCTTGTAGCAATGCAATAAATCATCGCCATCACTGCACTTACCATATATACACACCAATAATCACAAGAAAATAAAGCAAGGTTGACAAAGAATAGTGAGTGGATGGGGTCTCCAAAGAGGCTGCTGGGTAGCGATGCCATCTCACTCCTTAACTAAACTGAATGGCAGTTGCTTATTCAATACAACCTGTGCGCTTGCTTTCATTTTGCTGTCATTTGAGAAAAGCGACATATCTTCCAAAAAGAACTACACGATGCTCTACACCGAATCAAAACCTAATTGGGGGGATAATAACTGAACTCCTAATCTAAGTATCTGAAATCAGTTTACATTCTCCATAGTTTGCAATTATACTTACACCTGATCCTTTCTTCATACCTGGTGACATATCTCATGAACAATGACCATGGTGACATCCAGCAAATAAGAAATAGACGAAACACTGGGATCCAGCAGTATCCTTTGTTCCACAAAAATACTCAGTCCCCAGTTCTCCATAGCAGCGTATGGATGCTTAGGCACAGCTAAAAGATCTAGAAATAAAATAAAACAATTCCAAAGGCTTTAACAAACACATCAGATTCTAAATGCATATCCAACAAAAGTCCAGAAATTCTCATTAAAAAGAATACTTGCTCTTTCTTAGTAATTTTTTTTTCTAAATTAAACTACCTGCCATTTCTATGTGACAGCAGAAATATAGGCTATCACTGTAAACGCTGGCCATATCCATCCATCACAGTTCATTTTCAGACCCAGAGGTGGAGGAGGCGGGAAGGATCGACACCATTATTGATGGGCCTATCCTAATAAGTTGCAAAAAGTCAAGGAAACCAAATGCAGCAGGAACCTACAGAGTCAAGAGGCATTGTGCCTTCTAATGAAAATATATTCAGCTCAATGCAATGAATACTGTACTCTGGATTTTACCTCAATATTGTTCAAAAGAAAACAGCTCACAGCAGTTTAAAAATCTGACATGCATATTTCTAATTGCTTAATTTTAATGTATTTTTGAGTTCTGTTAAAAATAAAATGTTACATGTAAATATAGCTCATATAAAGAAAGTTATAATGGATGACGTAGTATCAAAAGGACTATTGAGGGAACCTCCAGATTTTGGTTCTGGTCCTGCCTCCATCATTAATTAAAGATATGACATCAATGAATCACTTAATTTCTCAAGACCACAATTCTCTCACCTACAAAATGAGGTTATTAGACATCATAATCTCTAAAATCCCTTCCAGCTCCAAAAATCTATGATTAGATGATTTTAAGATAGCTGCTTACTTTAAAAGGTGGTAAAGGTAATCTATTATCAACTTTTGGTTAAGGAGACACAGTAAGTTCATGCTTTGATGTACTCCCTCTGCTCCAAACACATAGCAATGATAAATAAAATATGAAAAGGAAAAGCTAAACATCATCTCCAGGCTGGAAAATAAACCTCTCCATGGACCAGAAATGGTACATAAATGCAAAGCAGTGATTACAAGTGAAGCCACAGGCCTGCTGAGGTCTGGCTCCAGGAGCAAGCAGTGGCATCTGGGAATTGGCTCCAATAGGATCTACCGGAATTAAAGGGATCTAAGCCAAGTTGATGGCTTGTTGCCAGCAGCTGAGATAGGGCAAGCAAGCTCAGGAGAAGGGCTGGAGATAGTTGGTGGTCAGTGCTTCTTGGGAAAGCCAGCAAGCGGCGATGTAAGGATTCAAACCCTGGCAAGTTGGCTCCACTTAACTGTATAAATCCTGGAGTAACACGCCAGGATGCTAAGCAAAAAAATGGTACAAGAATGTTGCTGCGGTACTGTTTGCAAAAGTGAAAGGAGAAACTACATGCCTTTCACCAAGATACTGGACAGAGAAACTGTGAAATAGTTCTAAAAAAGGAATACCATACAATAGTTGAAATAGTCTCACCACTAGATTCTAACACTACATGTATCAGCATGGATAATCAGAAAAACATAATGCTGAGGGAACAAATAAGGTGTAGAATGCCCTTTATCATACCCTACTTAAAAGCAAGCCGAATAGTACCATAGGTGGAAAATGGTTACTCACATACGCACACTCATGCTCGGACAAATAGTGGTGGTAAAATGCACACAGAATCACACACGTGCAGGAACAATAAACACCAAATTCTGAATTATGATTGCTTCAGGGAAGAAAGGAGAAGGAAGGAATGAGGGACAGTCTTTTATGTTTCTGGAGTCAATTTTGATTGTATGCAAATGGCGTAAGCAGAGGGGAGTTGTCTTACACCATCAATAAGCAATTCCAACAGAGTGACCCAGTGTTCAATTCAATTCTGATACTAGCTACCCAAAGACAGAATCAGATTCCACAGGATAAGGGTTCAGTCCTGAAGACTACACGCCACCCCCCCCCACTTCAGAAATCAGTCCCAAGCCTGGGTTGTTATCTTTGCTTCTGATCTATAGGTTAAAGACTGGAGGTTCCACCACCCCCTTCAAATCAGGATGCAACAGAAAGATTAGGTTGTTACCTGCACTTCTCACCAACTGGCTATAAATCAGAGATTCCCATAACTTCCTGCTTGGGTTTGATTAATTTGCTAAAGCAGCTCACAGAACTCAGAGACATTTAACTTCCAGATCACCAGTTTGTTATAAAGCTATCTAAGGAACAACCAGATGGAAGAGGCGTCTGAGCGGGTGAAAAGCGTCCGTGCCCTCTCATAGACGAGCTGCTCTCCCCAGATCTCCACCTGCTCACCCACCTGGAAGCTCTCTGCGCCCACACCTTTGGGGTTTTATGGAGACTTCATTAGAGAGGGATGGTTGATTAAATCATTGGCCACTAAGCGTGAACTCAGTCTCCAGCCCCTTTTTCCTCATTCTCAAGGCCAAGGAGTGAGACTAAAAGTTCCAACCTTCTAATCACGAGGTTAGTTTTCCTGGCAATCAGCCTCCATCCTTAGGTGAGTTCCAAAAGTCACTTTATTAACGTAACAAAAGACAACTTTAGGTCTCTCTTCACTTGGAAAATTCTGAAGGTCTTGGGAGCTGTAAGCCAGAAAACGTGTGTGGATAAACTTGGATATATTTCTCATAAATCACAATATCACAGAGGGTTGTATACAATGGATTTCAAATGTGGTTTGCTTTGTTTGGCCACTCCATGCACGGCGCAGTATGCAAAAGCTCAGGTCCCTGTTTCCCCAGTCAGGGATCAAACTCACGCCCCCTGCCATAGAACTACAGAGTCTTAACCACTGAACCACGAGGGAATTCTTCCAATGTTTTGTTTTGTTTTATTGTACTTTTTACCCTTTGGCCACACCTCTTAGTTCCCTGACCAGACATCAAACCTGTATTGGAAGGCAGAGTTTTAACCACCACCTGTATTGGAAGGCAGAGTTTTAACCACCGAACTAAGGAAGTACCCCCAATATGTTTTCAATGCTAATTTTTCAAAGCTGATAATGGATCCATGGGTGTTACTTATAATATTATTGATTCTTTTCTGTATGCTTTAAATATTTCATAATAAGAAACAAATTAAATGGTCAAGTCTTAATGGTAATTTTCATTTATTTATGATGTTAACCAACATCTAAGCGTTTGCTGCGTCCTTAAGTCTGTGTGTATGTGTGCATGTCTGCATTCTCAGTTGTTCATCATGTCCAACTCTTTGCGACCCTGTGGACTGTAGCCCGCCAGGCTCCTCTGTCCATGGGATCTTCCAGGCAAGAATACTGGAGTGGGTTGCCACTTCCTACTAAGGGAATCTTCCCAACCCAGGGATCAAAGCCGCTTCTGCTTTTTATCCTGCATTGGCAGGTGGATTCTTTACTGCTGAGCCATTGGGCCAGCCCCCATGTAAGTCTGAGATGTGTATTAAAATAAGTAAAGTATGGCCCCTGTATTCACTACAGGGGAACATGACAGCTTAACACAAGAAATAAAGAATAAAAAGTGCTGTGAAAAAGAGAGACTATCAGATCTAGTTCTTGAAAGAGACAGCATTTGAGTTGGATTTCTGAAAATAAATAGGATTTCGACAGGCAAATAGAGATACTACATGCACTCATTTACACAAGCATGTATTTTTTGAGCACCTCTTTTCTCAATACAAGCATTGTTCTGCCCTCGAAGACCTTTGTTCCCTGTTCTCACGGCACTTATACGTGGGTGTGTGCAGGAGGAAGAGATCAATTCACAAGTAATAAATAAATGAAAGAAATTGAGTAAATGACAAATGCTATCAAAAATAATAATAATAATAGAGGAAGACAGTGATTGACTGGCGGAGTGCAGTGGATGGAGTGTGGTCAAGGCAGGCATCTGCTGCCTGTCGGAAGATATGTGGAAGTACAGTTTTCTGAGAAGAGGGGACAAACTGCACAGACCTAAGGAGGACACGGGAGCACATCGTGGACAACCAGAGGGAAGGCTGAAGTGGCTGAAGCAGGTAGAGAGGAAGAGAACGGGTGCAGAATTGTACAGAGCGCACGTATGTAACAGACAGTTTTGAGGCCTCCCCTAAATATGAACAGGACACTGTGTCAACTCTGTCTGCCACCAGCAGATGGCAGCGGCAGGAGCAGGTCCGGTGCCATCTACTTGTAGGAACACTTGGACTTATGAACAAGACTGTTGAAAAGAGAGTCACTTCTGTTCCTGGAGATTTCCAAGAGCCAGGGGCACTCAGGTCCCCAGGATTAAGTGAGCAAGTCAGGCCACACGCTGGGATGTGGACTGCCTCAAATGGCATAGCGGGGACTCCAGCCACAGGCCAGATGCAGTCTGAAAGTTTGCAATAAAGAAGGTACATCCGAGCGCAGTCATCACACAGCCACAGTCTGACCTGCAGCCGAAGTGTGTGCGCTGAGGGGGCAGCTGAAGGCTGGTGCCAAAGACCTCAGGCAACGGTAACCTAAGCAGACAGGTGACTGGTTTGTTTCCAGAGGTCTAAGGGCAGAGGCGTCAGACCTAAGAAACAAAGCTGTACTTCAACCAGACAAGGAATCTTGAGTAAATGGAGTCAGATTCAGATAAAGTGATTGAGAACCAGAGAAACACATAAGGGTTAGTAATAGAAGGCAGCTTCTCAGACACTCACAGGCTTTATTACTGATACAGGGAACCATGTCTATGGCCAGCAGAACAGGAGATTATTCTTCTACAGACATAATAACCTTATGTCAAAGGACATAGAAACCTGGATTTTACTGTACTACTGAGAGATTCTGTGTGCCTTTCTGCTCTGCAGGGATTCCCTGGTGGCTCAGTGGTAAAAAAGAAATACCCACCTGCTGATGTAGGAGACGCGGGTTTGATCCCTGGGTCAGGAAGATCTCCAGGAGAAGGAAATGGCAACCCACTCCAGTAGTCTTGCCTGGAAAATTAGAGGAGCCTGGCAGGCTACAGTCCATGGAGTTGCAAAAGGGCCGGGCACAACTAAGCAACTGGGCACACACATATTCTGCTCTGCATCTTTGTCTCATAAATAGTTCTAAACTTTAAGAACATCTGCAGGAAGCACATACCCACACAAAGACTTGTACACATATGTTCATGACAGTTTTGCTTCCAATACTCCTAAACGGGAAATCCAATGTGCATCAATATATGAGTGAATAATGTGTGATGCACCCACACAATAAAATACTATTAAGCAATGAAAAGAAAGAACTGTCAATACATGCAACAACATGGGTGAACCCCAAAATAGATATGCTGAGTAAAGAGGAAGAAAAATATATATGCTGTATGAGTCATGTCATTTATAAATAGAAAATGAAAACTACTCTATAATGTCAAAACACAGATCAGTACTTGCCTGGGGACAAAGATTAGAGGGATTAAAATAGAAAAAGGAAATTTTTGGAAGTGATGGATCAACATTATGGTGATGATTTCACGGGTGTAATACATATCTTAATACATCAAACTGTACACTTTACACATGTGCATGTCACATAGACTGCATGTCACCATATCTCAAGGAAGCTGTTAAAAAATGTATTTTCAGGGACTTCCCTGGTGGTCCAGTGGTTAAGAATCGACCTGCCAAAGGAGGGGACATGGGTCCTATCCCTGGTCTGGGAACCTAAGATCCTACATGCCTCGGAGCAGCTAAGCCCATGTGCTACACGTACTGAAGCCTGTGCCCTCTGGAGCTTGTATTCCGCAGCAAGAGCAGCCGGCACAAGAAACTCACACACAGCAATGAAGAGTGGCCGCACTCTCCGCAGCTAGAGAGAGCCTGAGCACAGCAATGAAAGCCTGTGCCTCAACAAAGGCCGAGTGCAGACAAAAGCAAAGACAGACTTTAAAAGTAATAATAAAAAATACATTTAAAAATATGTCCTCAGTTACTGAAATACTCTACTGCTTAACTTTGAAGATAAAATTTCATCACAAATTGTTTTAATCTTTGCAAAATAAATTTGTTATGAGGTTATATCCATTAAGATGTTCAACCACAACTCTTTAACATGCCTTGAGAACAGAAGTAAGAAAACTCAAATGTTTCAGGATCTAATTTACTTGGAAATTCAAAGAAAATCCTGGATAAAATTATGCATAGGAGTCTGCTCCCAATTAATTACTATAGTCCTAATGACTACAGGCGGATAGCAAATATTCATATAATAGTATTGAATGCTATTACACACATCACCATAAAAAGCTGGCTTTCTCTACTTGCTTCCCTCAGTGCACTAGAATTTGCTTTCTACTTTTAACACTGTTGAAACAACTCTCACTAAGATTACAAAATATGGAGACCTCTGGGTTTTTCCTTAGATATTGCTGAGAATTATACTGTTAACTAGGGCCTGTTGTAGTTTCTCCTCTACTTCTCAGACTAGCATTTCTTGCTGCTGGTGTATTTTGTTGTTTGTTTTATTTTCTTGTCATCTTCTAACTTTTGAAAACCAGAGTTCTAGGATTTCCATCTATGTGTGTGTTTTTAACTCGTTCTACTAATTTTCTTTGAGTGTTCTCCCCTATTGCAGTGGCGTCTCTAATGACCCAGAAACCCAGACAGATAGTTCTCTTTGACTTCCAGGGGAAAATGTCTAAGCACCTTAGTAGTAGACTATTACTTGACAGCCCCCCAACTTCCCCTTCTAGCATAGTCCCCTCCTTTTTAATCTGGCTTAAACCTTAAGAAGATTTTCCCTGATGGCTCAGTGGATAAAGAATCTACATGCAATACAGGAGACACAGGAGATGCAGGTTCGATCCCTGGGTCCTCCAAAGGAAGAGATGGCAACCCACTCCAGTACTCTTGCCATGAAAGATCCCATGGACAAAGAAGCATGTCCGGGCTGTGCATGCTCAGCCATTCATTCGTGTTCAATTCTTTGAGACCCCATGGATTGCAGCCCGCCAGGCTCCTCTTGTCTATGGAATTTTTCCAAGAAAGAATACTGGAGTGGATTGTCATGCCTTCTTCCAGGTAATCTTCCCAACCCAGGGATTGAACCTTGTCTCCTGAGTCTCCTGCATTAGCAGGCAGATTCTTTATCACTAGCGCCACCAGGGAAGCCCAAGCGACTAAGCAAGCTGCGTGGAAACTTTAAGAAAGTATTATAACTTCCTCTTTCGGATTCTGGGGAAAGTCAATCACTATGAAAAATGTACCACCGCAGGTGTCTCTGGGAGCTCAACTGGTAAAGAATCCACCTGCAATGTGGGAGACCCTGTTGATTCCTGGGTTGGGAAGATGCCCTGGAGAAGAGTTAGGCTACACACTCCGGTATTCTTGGGCTTCCTTGGTGGCTCAGACAGTGAAGAATCCTCCTGCAATGTGGGAGACTTGGGTTTGATCCTTGGGTTGGGTAGACCCCTGGAGGAGGGTATGGCCACCCACTCCAATATTCTTGTGTAGAGAACCCCATGGACAGAGGAGCCTGGCAGGCTACAGTCCACAGGGTCACAAAGAGTCGGACACAACTAAGTGACTGTGCATAGCACAGCACCCTGACAACACCCACGAAGAACCTGAAACCATGTAGAAATGTTCTGAGAATCACAAAACAGAGTCTAATATTGATAATACATACAAACCAAAATCCAGTCTCTAGCATTAGTGGCAATGTTCTGGTTTGAAACTTCATATACTAGAAATAGACTTTAATGTATTCTACATTATTAAATAACTACTTTAAAAATAAAAAACACCAGTGTGCTATATCAGGCCTCTCCTCCCTACCACAATCAGGTCAGAGTCTGAGCTCAGACTGACCAACAGACTGTGTCATCCAGAGTCTTTCCTTTCTGATGACAAGTCGTGCTGAATATAGCTTGCAACTAGTCTTGCCTGATGTTGCAAAGCAGCTATGTAACCAAAAGCAGTCCTTACTGGAGAAAGAAGATCAAATTCTGCACTTCTGGTCATCAGTTCCTTGGTTTCACTCTTTGCTATGTGAAGGGCTCTTTGGCTCCTTTCATCTTCTCTGCTAAGTATCATTCAGAGACACTTCCTCTAGATTACAGATGCATTCTGAACTTTGTCCTGCTTCTTCTACCCCAAGTCTATCCTGCTGTCAAATCCCCAGGCTTCTGAACTAACTCTCCTTTCTATTTCCTTCCCATCCTTAAATTTCACCCTTAGCACTGTCTTCCACACTGTGTCCTAGCAGCATCTCAATCTCAACCCCAGTTACCTTTCCAGTTCTGCAGCCTAGGCCTTCTTGGCAGAGGTCAGTAGACGTAACAGTTAAAAGTTGGAGCTTTAGAGTCCACACTAAATATGATCTAGGTCTAACACTTACTGGCTATGAAACTTCAAATAAATTGTTCAATCTCTCTCAGCTTCGATCTCCTCATAGATAATGTACTATCCTTGCAGGTTGTTGTGAAGAGTAAATGAGATGGTCCATGTAAAGCATTTAGTCCTAACCACAAAACATGATAAGTCAATGCCATCACTATTTGGGATCTAACCAGCCATCCTCACCTTAGGGAATCTGATGCAAGACAGGCCTTCTTTGTCTTTGAACAAAGACACAGTGTTGGCTAACATGTTATGTTAGGCATTCTGATTTCTGAATTGAAAATATTATTTATGATGTAAAGCAATACAGAACTCACCTAAGAACAAACTTAAAAAAAAAAAGTCATAGGACACTACCACTTTATTATTTAAGGACTCTAAATTTGAAGATTTAAAGGTTTAACAGGTCAAAAAAAAGTTGTGTTTTTATTATGTCATGACTGGCACTTGAAGATACTATTTACATAAGCATTCAAGTTTCTGTATTAAAAAATAAAACTCCTTGCTCCGACAATTAACATATGTGACTGCTATAAATATAAATTACATTTGAAAAGGAAGCATTAATAGATAAATTTCATAGAAGTCACCTATTACTGGTATTTATAAAATGAGAAAAACCATTTCTTCCTTCAAGTACATATTCTGAAGATTTTTTTTTTTAATTCACAAACTGATTAAGTTCTGAATGGTTGTTTTTAAATTCATTTGACAAAGAGGACTTTAAGCTTTGCTATCCCTGGATAAGTGTCCACCAAATTTAAGGCCTACACAGGAAAAGAATCTGAAAAAGAGTGGATATATGTATTTGTATAACTGATTCACTTTGTTATACACTCAAAACTAACACAACATTGTAAACCAACTATACTCCAATGAAAATTTTTCTAAAAAAGAGTGAATCAGTACTTCAAAGCTTTAAAACAAAGCATGCTTTCTCCTGATGAACTTTGTGCATATTTCCATCAAAAAAGACTAGTTTCAGCTACATATTTTAGCCTATAACAAAATTTTCATCAGTATCACTTGTACTCACAAGCCTACCATTTAAGTTCTCAAACTCCTAGCATTCTCCTGAATTAGCATTAGGCCATCATACGCAGTCAATGTTTTTGCTGATCTTCCTACCACACACTCAAAGGACTTTTTTTTTTTTCATCTCTGCAATCACTTTTCCTCGACACTTACTGATTACTGTCTACTGCAAAGGAGGAACACTTGTCATGTTTTGCCTAATTCCCTTTTTCCCTGAAAAAGAATTTTTATGCCAAAGGACTTATCCCATATGCACAAGAAATGTTTGTCATTTTCTTACCCATTTAATTTTTAAAATTAGCTCTACTTTCATTTCATATTTTGCATCTTCTTTCAAGCACTTTCAAAACTCATGGTCTTTACTTTAATGGACATGATTAGGCATAAACATCAAAAACACACTAAATGATTCCTAACACCATCATTTGGTGACAGGCCAAGTTGACTAATGCTTGTTATACAACAAAGATTTGGTGCTATCTAAGAGAATGTAGGTGGTAAGCAGGTTCCTTTATATGATGGTTTCACATATAGTATTTCTTTGTTTATTCCTAAAACATTTATTCATTACCTAACATGAGCCAGACTGATCTGGACATTGGATATATAAACCTTGAACAATAAAGACACAGTCTCATTAAAGCCTATGGAGCTTAAAAACCAATAGAGAATACAAATAAGTTTAAAAGTATATATATATACACATCATAGACATGCATGAGGGAAACTGCAGTATAATACATGTGCTAACATCAGGACATGGTATAGTATAGGCAGCAGAGAAGAGAGATTAAAAACATGGGCTCTGAAGTCAGGTAGTCTAGGTTCAAAACTCAATCTTGCTACTTAACAGGCTTGTTATTTATCATTTCTGCTCCTCATTCTCCTTATCTGTAAAATGATTACCATACTTGCAACTCTTTCACAGGGTTATTGCGAGGGCTACTGTTGGACCACAACTCTCAAGCATCTCTCACATTTCTGTATATCTTAAAAAGCATAGATAGTAACTGGCTTTTGTTCCAAACTACTTTTTAAAGATATCTGTACAGCAAAACAGAGATAGTGCCCCCTCAAAAGCAAAAGACAGAAGTATATACCATGATTTATAAAATAACTAGATTTCTTAGGCTTACAGTTCCTCACCTTAGGAGAATGCAATGCAATGGACCATAGAGTAGGTGAGGAACTCTGGACCTCTTTAATGTTACTCTTGGGAATTGGGGTTCAGGGAACTGGCACAAAAATGCTGATGCTCTGGCTGCTGTTATAGCTAGAGCAATAAAGTTTTATTGTCTATAATCTCTGGGTTTCCTGTCTTCTGTCTACTTTCATGAAACAATGGCAGACTGACTGTCAAGCTTGCAAACAGGGTAAGATAAAAACCTCAGACTCTTTTCAGTTCTTGACAACAATGTGAGTTAAGACATGTGAGGTGCTTGGAACAATATTTATCAGGTGGTAAGTTATCAATATTGTGGTAGACAGAAAAATGCCCCTCCAAAGAAGTCCATTCCCTCATTCCCAGAACCTGTGAGTGTATCAGATTATTTGGCAAAGAGGAATTAAGGACACAAATGGAATTAAGGTTGCTAATCAGCTGACCTTAAAATGGAAGAGTATCCTGGATTATCCAGGTGGACTCAATATAATCACAAGAGTCCAGAAAAGTGAAACCCAGAGGCAGAAGAGTCAGTGTCAGCGTGAGGAGATGTGAGAAAGACTCAGGAGCCTGCTGCTGGTCTGGGAGATGCAGTGGGCCACAAGCCAGGGAGTGAAGGGCTTCTAGAAATTGGAAATGGCAAGATAAAATTTAGAGATTCTCCCCTAAAGAAAAGGCTTAAGTGAGAGCAGTGTCTACTCGCCAATGTAGAGAACCATAAGATAATAAGCTGGCGCTGTTTTAAAGCTCTATAGATGGCTTTCCTGGTTCCAGATGGCAAAGAATCTGCCTGCAATGCAGGAGACCCAGGTTCAGTCACCGGGTGGGGAAGATCCCGTGGGGAAGAACATGGCAACCCACTCCAGTATTCTTGCCTGGAAAATCCCAAAAGACAGAGGAACCTGATGGCCTACAGTTCATGGGGTCACAAAGAGTCAGACACAACTTAGTGATCAAACTACCAAGGATGTGGTAAGTTGTTACAGCATCAGTAACACATTGATGACAATAGAATATTATCATCATCATCACCTTTATTACTATTGCTATATTGATAAATATACTACACTATTGTATTATACTACTACATTACTATAACAATGTTACTATATTACTACCATTACTGTCATAAAAAGGAGGTCCCAAATCTTAACATAAAAACTGGGAAAGGCTTCCTGCTGCTGCTGCTGCTGCTAAGTCGCTTCAATTGTGTCCGACTCTGTGCAACCCCTTAGACGGCAGCCCACCAGGCTTCGCTGTCCCTGGGATTCTCCAGGCAAGAACACTGGAGTGGGCTGCCATTGCCTTCTCCGAAAGGCTTCCTAGAGAAAGTCAATTATGAAATCTGTTCAGTTAGCTGGAGGGAACATATATTTCAGGCTAAAAGTATGTGCAAACAAGTGTGAGTGAACACAGGACTTTCAATAAACAAAACCTGGAACAATGCAGCCGATGTATATAGTGACAGACCTTGTTTAGGACATGCTGCATTTGAGCTTCTCTGGAGCATCCAAATACAGAAATTCAGTAAGAGGCTGGATACAGAGGTCTGTGTGGGCTGGGGGAACAGGTTAAGAAGTCACTAATGTGTATTGCAGACTCTGACTCACCGTGAGCATAGAAAAGGACTAAGATGTCTAAGGAGCACCATGATTTAAGAAACAGGCAGAGGAAGGGGGAAAAGGGAGCAGACCCACAAAGGACCCTAACAGGCACCGTCACAAGAGGCGGAGAGATGCCAGAAGGGTGACGTCACACCATTCCAGCAGTGATCCACGCAAAAAGGAGGCAGGAGTCAACAGCATCAAAGAATATCTCAGTTCAGTTCAGTCGCTCAGTCGCGTCCAACTCTTGGCGACCCCATGAACTGCAGCACGCCAGGCCTCCCTGTCCATCACCAACTACCGGAGTTTACTCAAACTCATGTCCATTGAGTAGGTGATGCCATCCAACCACCTCATCCTCTGTCGTCCCCTTCTCCTCCTGCCCTCAATCTTTCCCAGCATCAGGGTCTACTCAAATAGGTCAGCTCTTCGCATCAGGTGGCCAAAGTATTGGAGTTTCAGCTTCAACATCAGTCCTTCCAATGAACACCCAGGACTAATCTCCTTTAGGATAGACTGGGTGGATCTCCTTGCAGACCAACGGACTCTCAAGAGTCTTCTCCAACACCACAGTTCAAAAGTGTCAGTTCTTCTGTGCTCAGCTTTCTTTATAGTCCTACTCTCACATCCATACATGACCACTGGAAAAACCATAGCCTTGACTAGATGGACCTTTGTTGGCAAAGTGATGTCTCTGCTTTTTAATATGCTGTCTAGATTGGTCATAACTTCCCTTCCAAGGAGTAAGCATCTTTTAATTTCATGGCTGCAGTCACCATCTGCAGTGATTTTGGAGCCCAAAGAAATAAAGTCAGCCACTGTTTCCACTGTTTCCCCATCTATTTGCCATGAAGTGATGGGAGCAGATGCCATGATCTTAGTTTTCTGAATATTGATCTTTAAGCCAACTTTTTCACTCTCCTCTTTCACTTTCATCAAGAGGCTCTTTAGTTCTTCTTCACTTTCTGCCATAAGGTATTGGGGTCCTTTAATAGACCGGAACCTGGTGGTCCAGAGTCGATGATAAGAAAGTGAAAGAAGGAAAGAGGCTAATGTTCCCTGGGTTACGCAGCCAGCCTTTGCGCCACAGGGAATCAGCCAGAAATAGAGAGAGAGAGAGACAGAGAGAGAGAGAAAGAAGGACACGGGGACACAAGTCTCTGGTGAAGCAAGGGTGCTTTATTGAATTCTGTAAGAGTATATATACCATATTACAAGGTAGCTTCTTCAGATAAAGATCAAAAGACCTGACTTTACAAGTTACCAAGGAAACAAGGAGTAATAGAGGCCACAAGGCCAAAAGGCAATCCATATCAAAAGAGGGTCGTAAATAATCAAATGGAAAAGCTAATGAAGGAAATGCTATGCAAGCATCCCACCTCTATGTCTCAGTCCTGGGAGAGGCTTGCCAGTTCCTCTCATCCCTGACAGGGACTGATAAGGAACGGAGGGCTCAAGAGAGACAGGAAACAGCACACAGGAATCCTACTGTTAAATATTCTCTGACAATAAGGGTGGTATCATCTGCATATCTGAGGTTATTGATATTTCTCCCAGCAATCTTGATTCCAGCTTGTGCTTCCTCCAGCCCAGCATTTCTCATGATGTACTCTGCATATAAGTTAAATAAGCAGGGTGACAATACATAGACTTTATGTACTCCTTTTCCTATTTGGAACCAGTCTGTTGTTTCAGGTCCAGTTCTAACTGTTTCTTCCTGACATGCATACAGGTTTCTCAGGAGGCAGGTCAGGTGGTCTGGTATTCCCATCTCTTTCAGAATTTTCCCCAGTTTATTGTGATACACAGTCAAAGGCTTTGGCACAGTCAATAAAGCAGAAATAGATGTTTTTCTGGAATTCTCTTGCTTTTTTGATGACTCAATGTATGTTGGCAATTTGATCTCCAGTTCCTCTGCCTTTTCTAAAACGAGCTTGAACATCCAGAAGGTCACGGTTCACGTATTGTTGAAGCATGGCTTGGAGAATTTTGAGCATTACTTTACTAGCATGTGAGATGAGTGCAATTGTGTGGTAGTTTGAACATTCTTTGGCATTGCCTTTCTTTGGGATTGCAATGAAAACTGACCTCTTCCAGTCCTGTGGCCACTGCCAAGTTTTCCAAAGTTGCTGACAATATATTGAATGCAGTACTTTCAAAGCATCATCTCTTATAATTTGAAATAGCTCAACTGGAATTCCAACACTTCCACTAGCTTTGTTCATAGTGATGCTTCCTAAGGCCCACTTGACTTCACATTCCAGGATGTCTGACTCTAGGTGAGTGTGAGTGATCACACCATCATGATTATCTGGGTCATGAAGAACTTTTTTGTACAGTTCTTCTGTGTATTCTTGCCATCTCTTCTTAATATCTTCTGCTTCTGTTAGGTCCCTACCATTTCTATCCTTCATCGAACCCATCTTTGCATGAAATATTCCCTTGATATCTCTAATTTTCTTGAAGTGATCTTTAGTCTTTCCCATTCTATTGCTTTCCTCTCTATCTTTGCACTGGTCACTGAGGGAGGCTTTCTTATCTCTCCGTGCTATTCTTTGGAACTCTGCATTCAAATGGGTGTATCTTTCCTTTTCTCCTTTGCTTTTCACTTCTCTTCTTTTCACAGCTGTTTGTAAGGCCTCCTCAGACAGTCATTGTCCTTTTTTGTATTTCTTTTTCTGGGGATGGTCTTGATTCCTGTCTCCTGTATAATGTGACGAACCTCCATCCATAGTTCATCAGACACTATCAGATCTATCTCAGATATATTTATAAAACACAGATATTATACACTGAAGTGGTTATATATTAATTAATGTTTTCAAAGAATGCTAGCCATTTCATATCATTTTCAACAGATTTTCAAACTGAATTACAAAAGCTTTTACATAGATCCAACACAAACTCTAACTGTATGTGTTAAAATCATCACCCAAGGCAGGGCAAAAACAACACTCTATTAGGGGCTCTCTCATGAGTGTTAGTTGCTGGACTGGGCCCATCCCACAGCATGGAACTCAGGAATATTTTCTGTTTCAAAAGTCTGAGGTAACTGGGAATCATTTTAGTTTTAGATAGCTCTTTGACACTCTTTAATTGACAGATTCACATTTCCAGCAGAAGAGAGAATAAAAATAGTACTATTTATAAATGAGCATTCTTAACTCTTGAAACTTGGAGTTGTCAGTAAAATATATTTCCAAATTCATATGCACTTCAGACAGTCTGAGGACAGAGTGGTTACTCCTAAAAGAAATTATTTATGTAAGTTTGGTAAAGTGGAAACAAAGATTCATTGAGCCTTAAGGCCAATTCCTCTTAGCATAAACTGTACTAGTAATAGGCACACTTTTCAATAGAAAAATGCAAATATATAACTCAAAGGAACCAGTGTTGGATGCTTATAGCTTAAAACTGTCTAGCATTATTTTCAAGCAAAAAAAATCAAATACTTGGTGAAGCTCCCGAGGAGAAAAAAATCACTGAAGCCCAATAGTTGTTGATTTCTTTTTTTTAAAATCACTTCTTTTTGTGATACGAAGTATTATCTGATATTAACTGGCATGTAAACAATGGATGAATTTTCAGAGAGCTAGTAGTATAAACAGGAGATTCCAAAATTCACTGTGAATTTTAAAGGTTCCTAAGGGAAATCTCTAGTGATGTTTGGGGTAATAAAGGCAGAGAGAATAAAGAAAACAGAGTTTAAAAATAGCACAATTATAGAAACAGAAAACACAGTGACACTGTGCTACTTTACTAAATTTTAACATTAACTCAAAGCTAATTTCCCTCTAAGGGGACTAAAGTAGAACTGTATCAATCCAGCCCTTAGTGTGTTACTGAAAGAGTTTATCTTCATATAATCCAAACCTATAGATCTACCCTTTGAAATAGCATCAAGTCACTCAGTGCTATGAAGAAAAATGAATGCCATGTCCCATTCAGCCTGAATTCTGTATTACATGGGAGGTATTGGTCAAAATATGACCCATGTCTTTCATTACCAAAATTACCTGATGCTTTGTTATGAATATCTTCTGAGAATAAAAAGAAACCACCTTTTCCAAATTTTTCTATAGAAGAGTTTCTGAGAGCTTCTAATCAATGATTTTTTTTTTCCAAAACCCATTACTAGTGTTCCAAATATTCCCTAGCTCAATTTACATTAGATCCAGAAATGAAATACAGGAAGAACTAATAAAGAGTCAGAGATTGAATTGAATCCTTTACTTCTCCAAGCCCCAGTATCTAATGGGCATCACTAAGTTATATTCCTAACGTGTATTTTCTAGGAAGAAAAATATTTTGTATGCCAAATGGGGAAAAGCTGAGAGGAGGGGATTTTTTTTTGTATCCATCATAAAAATGTTGCTCCTAATGCAAATACTCAGGGAACTGATATGATGGAAAGTTGCCAGAAGCCATTTTCCTAACACTGCAGCTAATAGAGCATGAGGGTTCTAGAGCTCAACACGACAGGGAACTGATCACCGCACACTTGCAGCAAGGAGACTATCATGAAGACAACGGTAACACCCGTCTCGTTATTTCTGCTTCTTCTTGTCCTAAAGCACTATGCAAATTTTACACCTGTGTCTTGGAACCTGTCTGAATCATTATTAAAATGAAAGCCGACTTTCTGCAGAGTGCTACAGTAAAAGATACAGGTCCAAGGACACTAAAGGTTGTGGTCATGTTCTTTTGGAGCATTCGGGTTATCACAGTCCTGCATAGGGGATGGTATCCTTACAGCCTGACCACCTTACAGCTGGAGCAGAAAATGCTACAAAGCATTTGAGACGCTCTAAGAGCTAACTGGTGCAAGGAGCTTGTATCCACCACGCTGGATCTCAGTGTATTATGTATGCGTGTGTATATATGATGTATAAGTATGTATTGCATAATGGTATGTGCATCTTATACACCAAGTGTACATAAGTGTATGCACTGTATAATACTACAAAAACACATATACATGCTATAATACATGTATATACATTTATAGAAATTAGCTGAAGTTTGATGAATTCATTGAATTTTATGAGTTTATTATTCCAAATTCATGTTAGATGTAGACCGCTTTTTATTTCATCCTATGTAACTTCAAGCTGATGGAGGTACTAAAAGCAGACCACAATTTTGATTTTTGTCCCCAGGGGTCAATTTTAATCATGTGCTGTGTTGTGCTTCGCCCTGTTGAGTTCAACTCTCTGTGACCCCGAGGACTGCAGCCCTCCAGGCTCCCCCATCCATGGGGGTCTCCAGGCAAGAATACTGGACTGGGTTGCCACGCCCTCCTCCAGGGGATCTTTGCAATCCTGGGGTCGAACCTAGGTCTCCCACATTGCAGGCAGATTCTTTACCAAATGAGTCAACAATTGTTTAGTCATCAGCCATTTCTGGCTCTTTGCGACCCCATGGACTGTACCCCACTGGATTCCTCTGTCCACCGGAGTGGGTTACCAGACCCAGGAATCAAAGCCATGTCTCCTGCTTGGCAGGTGAAGTCTTTCCCACTGCGCCACCTGGGAAGCCCTGAGGCTCCAAATTAGCTGTACCAAGACACTAACTCAGGCTTCCCAGGTGGCGCAGTGGGAAAAAGTCTGCCTGCCAATATAGGAGATGCCGGAGCGGGGGGTTTGATCCCTGGGTTGGGGAAGATCCCCTGGAGGAGGAAATGGCAACTCACTCCATGGACAGAAGAGCCTGGTAGGCTACAGTCCATGGGGTCGTAAAGAGTCAGACGCAATTGTGCACGGGCACGATGGCCATTGTTGTACATGGGCTTTTCTCTAGTTGCCCTGCGTGGGCCGGGGCGTCTCATCTGTCATGATAACAGCTTAAAGTTAACAAAACACAATCCTGGCCCCATTTACTAAAAAGCAAGCAAGTCTCTTCTAGTGCAAAGCACTTCTCTACTTTAAAAATAACAAGTAAAAAATAATAATAATAATTAAAAAAACAAGTAAAATACCAAAAAATTAAAGCAAACATTTAGGAGTATCTTCGAAATATAGATGTGTGTGTGTGTGTGTGTGTGTGTGTGTGTGTGTGTGTGATAGTAACTCTAAGTCTGTAGTCAGTTTGACTACTCTCCTGATCTCTGTGACACCGCTAGTTTCATCAGCCATTGACTACTGGGTATAGTCTTATAATTAATGCAATTGCCAGCAGAATCTCAAGGCCAGCTCCAGATCTAGTGAATCCTAATATGCATTTTAATAAGATCATCAAATGACTCATGTATACCTTAAAATTTGAGAACAAATCTAAGATATGGTGCTGTCCCTCAAGGGTTGTATGAGACCACCTATGAAGGTGTGAAAATAAATTAGAACTTTTATTTAGGTTTGTCTGATGCAGATACTCTCACCTGGTTGAATTATCAAAGTCCGTCGAAAGAGAGCAGAAGTTCCGTAGACATCATAACAACAAACATCTGTCTCATTAGTTCATTTTCAAGGGCATGTGGCAGTACAGAAGCACCCAGTTAAATGGATTTATGGATTATATTATCCAGTGTATCTAGTTAAATGGATTTATGGATTATATTATCTAGTGAAATTATGACTTCTGTCATAAACCAACCCTCACAAAATAAACAGATGATTTAAAAAGACACCTGCAAAATAATAATAGATTGAGGTTCATATTAATAATACAAAGACAACAACAAAAGTTGATAGAGCTGACAGTTCAGTTCTCAGTAAGAGTAACTACTGTCTCTGAGCACATACTAAGGGCCAGTCAGGCTCTCAGTGATTAACATTCTCGGTAACAACGAACTTCATTTTGAACTTTACTTGAAGTGTACATTGCGCTTTGGAATTTAGCTACTCAAAGTATTATGTGGACTAATTCAAAATTAAATAAATATAGCCAAGTAGGCACGAACATAATTGAAATTTTCACAGTAGCGGTGCACAACCAGGAAAAAGAAAAAACTTCTGTCATAAAGGAGTAATTCTCTAATTTGAGCATTCATGTGCATCACCAGGAGGGCTAGTTGGACTGTGTATTTCTGGGTCCAAAGCCCACAGTGGGGTGGAGCTTTAATTTGTCTTTCTAACAAGTTTCCAGGTGATGCTGCTGGTCAGACAATCACAGTTTGTAAGGAGCATTTAAAACTGAAGACCTCAAATACTTTTATATACTTGAGTCACCTAGGAAAACTAATAAAAATATTATGCCTTATGCTTCTCCCAAGACTCCAAATTGTTCTAAGGAGGGAACTCAGCCTTCTTACTCTTTAAATGGTCCTAATATACAAAGGTTGAAATCATTTCTTTAGAGAAAATAAAAACAGAAAGACTGTTCCTAAATACTAGAATCCTAACTAAAATACAGGAGAAGGCAATGGCACCCCACTCCAGTACTCTTGCCTGGAAAATCCCATGGACAGAGGAGCCTGGTAGGCTGCAGTCCATGGGGTCACTACGAGTCGGACACGACTGAGCAACTTCACTTTCAGTTTTCACTTTCATACGTTGGAGGAGGAAATGGCACCCCACTCCAGTATTCTTGCCTGGAGAATCCCAGGGACGGGGGAGTCTGGTGGGCTGCCGTCTATGGGGTTGCACAGAGTTGGACATGACTGAAGTGACCTAGCAGCAGCAGCAACTAAAATACAGAGGTGTGCCAGAGAAAAGATACAGTACTTTTTAACTAATAAATATTAAAGATAAGAAACCTACCAAAAAGGCATAGACTATGCTCGCTAATTGAATAAATGGGTAATGAATAGAATTATGGTATTCCATTAACCACAATTATAAATCCAGGTAATGGGAAGGGGGAGAATAAGAAAGGAGAACAAGGAAGAGAAAGGGAAAATAGTTTTATAGCACAAAAAGAACAAATTATTTTCATAATACTAACCTTGAAAGCCCATTTTTGCTAGTAATGAAAAAGTGATACAAAAGTTGCTATTAACAGCATACACTTATTTAAATCATTCCAACATTTAAAACTTAGGTTGCCTGGCTTCAGAATTCATGTCATTAGTCTCTACTCTACGCTGCATCCTCTTCTATTTTTATATTGATGGAAATAGAACTCAATTAAAGGCAAATGATAAGTGAAAAGTAATAGGGATTAGCACCCAAAGCTATGAAATAGTCATAAGATGATGCTTACCATATCCTATTTTTTTAATTCCTAAGTAGAAGTCTGAACTAAAGTCTATTGTTTTAAAAAGCATTTTGAAAAAAAAAATAGTAGCAGTGTGTTCTGCGATGCAGGGGGGAGAAAATGTTGAAATCTCAGATTACACGGACTTCTGCTAGTATCTAGTGAAACATAAAATAAACATTTATTTATGGATTTTATTACGGACTATCAGTGCTGATTTCCACAAATGTTTGATCCCCTCTTATAGAACTGTATAGTCAGGACTCTTAAGTAAACCTGAGCTAAATGCCTTTGCTTGCATGCCAACAAGTTTGTGTAAAAATACAGTTAGGTCTCTATCTTAAATGTAATTTTGTTGTTAGCTAAGAGTTGGCATTCTTTATTCTGGCATAGTACCTGGTGTTAATGAAAAATATCAACCTGCTCTCCCATATACAAACACCCTGTAAACAAGAACAAATGAATTTTAATCTTTCAAGAAAAGGGAAAACTTGAGATCAGATACAAACCACTTTGTTGACATTTCCAAATTAAGAAAACATATATGGCAAGGTACTGACTGATACAATATACAAATATTTCATTGCCAATCTGTTGGAATAGAATAGCAGGTGGTAAAGTGGCATTACGGGACAGTCACTTTCACCCCAAGCCCAAAGGCAAAAGATTCATTCTATCAATATTTGCAGAGCTAGCTTAGGTTATTCTGTTGCTTCTTCTATACATACATACAGTCAGAAAAAGTAAAAATAAAAAATTTCCATTTTCTCCAAAGACAAACAAAATGACCAGTTGATAATATGTCTTTTTCTTTCTTTTTGTTTTTTTCCTTTTCTAGATTGCTTTCTATAAGGCTATCATTCAATTCATTAGGCTAGCTGACAATAGCTCTTTGCTTCCTCTGAGATCTTTCAGCAACCTGAAGTACTATATCTTAATAATGCCATAATTGAGAACATAGTACATAATAGGCACAACTTTTTAAAATAGGCAAAGTTAGTCAAATGAATTAGGTCTTACGATCTGGCTTTCAAATAAACTTTTACTGGAACACTATCACCCTAAGTTTATGGACGCTACTGAGAACATATTAACTGTTTAACATGGATACTAAACTGACCCAATGCTTATGTGCCAAGTGACTGATTATTCAAAATGTTTTTCAGTTGAGGGCAATCTGTTTTATTATGAGTTTTTAGTGGTCTTATTTGTTAGACTGGCGTGCTGCAGTCCATAGGGTCGCAAAGAGTCAGACACAACTTAATAACTGAAGAAAACAATTTGTTAGACCAAATACAGCACTACTCCTAACTCAAAGGACATCACTATACAAATTATAAAAAGTCACCTCTTCCCAAGGCATCATACTGCCATGTGCCAGAAAAGAGCTTTAATAAATCTATAAATCTATGATGGCTCCAAACATGAAGAGTGCACTTCTAGAGTTGTGTGATGTACAACCTAATCTATTAAGTTGTGTCAACAGCATTAAGAAGAAATGTTTCCTGATTCATAGAGCTCGGAAGTCTAATGTACTCTGCAAGGAGACAGGCTTTAAAAATAACAAGTCCATTTGTGAAGAGATGATTGGTGAAACTACCATGGTGGAGGAAAAATACTTTCCTTTCTCCTTCTAGGTTCTTCTGGCTCATCTAAGAATTAAATTGACATGACATAGATTAATAGGAGAAAATCAAATGTAACATACTTATGGGGGCTCCATAAGACTATGAGACCCAAGAGCAATTTAGACAATTGACTGTTACATACCATCTGGCAGAAGGAGAAGAGGGTAACTTACAAGAAACTTACATGAGAAGTAACTTACATGAAAACAAGTGACTGTTTGGTAAACAAGGGGATTCCCTGATGGTTCAGATGGTAAAGAATCTGCCTGCCAAGTGGGAGATCCAGTTTTGATCCCTGGGTCAGGAAGACCCCCTGAAGAAGGAATGGCAACCCACTCCAGTATTCTTGCCTGGAGAATTCCATGGACAGAGGAGCCTGGTGGGCTATAGTCCATGAAGTCACAGTCAGACACAACGGAGCAACTAACACACTTGGTAAACAAATATTTGCTGGGCCATTCAGAGACAGTGGGACACCGTGCAGACTTTGATCAGGCAGGTCTTGTTAAGTTTCCCCCAGTCTATCATACCTAGTTCATATCATACATTACTTATTTGGGATGATAGTTCTTCTGGGAACAGGTTTTTTTATCTAAATTCTTTTTAGGCAGTTAAGAATAAGTAGTAAAAGCTCTTCCTGAGACTTTTATTTCTTAAAAACATACAACCCAAAACAATTCTCAAGCCAAATCAACACGTTTTGAGGTGGTAAAGGTTTGTTCCCCTGCAACACCATATTTGTTTAAATGACCCAGTGATCATTAAGAACATAATGAGGGACAGATGCTTCGCTGTACAGAAGATGTTGTTTTTTTGTTTCTTGTTTTGTTGTTTAGTAACTAAGTCATGTCTGACTCTTTAGCAACCACATAGACTGTAGCCTGCCAGGATCCCTCTCTCTGGGATTTCCCAGGCAAGAATACTGGAGTGGGTTCCCATTTCCTTTTCCAGGATAGTGGCTGACCAAAGGGTCAAACTCAGGTCTCCTGCATTGGCAGGCAGATTCTTTACCACTGAGCTATCTGGGAAGCCCATACATAGGACAGAGCAAAGAACAAATGGATTTAAAAGAGTTGAAGTTATAAATATTTTTCTGACCAGAGAGCTATTAAACATTCAGGTAATGTGCCAAGAAAGTCTCTTTACTTAGCATAAGTCTCAGCTATGCCGTACATTAGAATCCACTGAGGAGTTTTGGAAATATTAAAGGCTGGGCATCAACCCCAGACTGATTGTGTATGAATCTCCAGGGATGGGACTCATGGATCAACCTTTTTGGAAGTTCCCCGAATGCTTTCTCATGTTCAGCCAGGGTTTAAAACCTCCAAGTTAGATGATTTACAAACAGTGTTCTTACCTAAGATAAACTAGAATAGTGATTCTCAAATTTTAATGTGCTTGCAAGTCACCGGGGGCTTCACAAGTGGCACCAGTGGTAAAGAACCCACCTGCCAACACAGGAGACATGAGACGGGAGTTTGATCCCTGGGTCAGGAAGATCCCCTGAAGCAGGGCATGGCAACCCAGTCCAGTATCCTTGCCTGGAGAATCCCATGGACAGAGGAGCCTGGGGAGCTTCATTCCATAGGGCTGCAGAGTCAGACACGACTGAAGCAACTTAGCACGCACAGAGTCACCAGGAGCGCTTCATAAAACAGACTGCTAGGCACAACGTCCAGAGTCCTCGGTTTGGTTAGATGTTGATGCTTCCAGATAAAAACTGCATCTTGAGGACCACTGATCTGGAACTTACTACCCAAAATGTCCTGAGATGGCAATGACGACATAACAGGGACCGTGTCAGAAATGCAGGCCTGCAGGCTCCATCCACTTCTGAATGGCTCCCTGAATCTTAGTGAGATTCCCAGCTGATTCACATAGAAATTAGAGTTGAAGGAGCACTAGTCTAGACCACAGACCAATTAAAAAATCTACTGGGATAAGAAGGAATATAAATGGGGATGAAATAGGATAGGGATTTGTGAATAATGAGAGAGCTCATGTTCTAAAATCACCAGTTCTAACCAATCAGTGCCCACATGGGCCTGCAGATGCACTGCTACCAGATATTCTAATTTTTCAAGGTTAGTAATTTTTTTAAATGTGAAATCCCTCAACTGTAAAATATTAGCAATTTATTCAAAGGTTTTATAACATGTTTAATACCAAATAAACTATGCCTTTGGGCCATATTTGGCCCATAGCTTGCCTGTAGGTGACCTCTGATCTAGAATGGGTCAATCATAAATTGAATTAGAGTTTGAAATAAATCACTGGAAATCCCCTAAGAACTCTTCCTTTAAAAGCTCAAGATAAATGATGTATTTGGCAACAGTTAATTATTTTCCATAGGGCATATCTCTGCCTGACACAAACTCAGTAAAGCAACAGAAACAAATGTTAGGGCAGCTTTGAAATATGTTATGGAAAAAAATATATAAAGCTATAAGGTAGGAAGCAAGAGAGGATGCTGAAATGCCTCAGGAATGCCTCTAAAGAACAGGAGATGCTCAAGCTATCAATCTCAAAGCAAGAAAGGGGAGGCATCTGATTGTGTTTACTGATAAATATTACCTATGGACACAGCAAAATTTCTAGTCATAAGCCTTTGAGAGTGGAAGAAAAATAGCAGTATTATATAAGTAGAATTTATTTTCCCTTATAAAAGAAGAGATAGTAAAACCTCAGTTCCATACTTCCCCTCACCTTTGTTTGATAGCGTTGGATTGTATCATTTCCTCCAACTACGAAGCAATCTGAAAAAGTTTCCCATGGAAACACACAATATACTGAATGTATGAAAGTTTAATGGTTAATGGGTTTTTTTTTCTTTAAACTTTGTACAATCACTTATTAAAATCATCTTAGAAGCTATCTAGAGAATAACAAGAAGGACTTCCCTTGTGGCTCAGCTGATAAAGAATCCAACTGCAATGTGGGAAACTGGGATTTGATCCCTGTGTTGGGAAGATCCCCTGGAGAAGGGAAAGGCTACCCACTCCAGTATTTTGGCCTGGAGAATTCCACAGACTGTACAGTCCATGGGGTCACAAAGAGTTGGACACGACTGAGTGACTCTCACTCCACTCACCTTTGAGAAAGGTCACATAGGACGAGAAAAACACAAAAGAAGTAGTTAAGTAGGCTGAAAAGAAAGTCAAATTACACAGCTGAGTGGAAGAAAGGGGGAAAGTTATGAAAACTGCTTTGTACTCTGCTAGAGTACCAGTAAACAAGCAAAGTTCCAAAAAGGGCTTGAGAATGGCATAGAAAAAAGGGATACGGTAACCTCCAATCTCTCCTAACCAGGCGGTCCTTCCAACACATTTCTTTCACTGTGTCTTCTTGAACTCTATAACCTAAAAGGCTCTCTCTCCAGGATAACTATCACATGTCTCATAATGCGATAAAAGCTATTCATAATATAATTTAGCTTTAATCCTATTAAATTATTAAATACTATCTCATACTTCTCTCTAAATCCCTTCAATTAGGCCAACAATTAAGAGAACAGATACTTTTCTGCACTCTTAAATATATTCTTATAAACATTTCAAGTTTTAGCTGTTAAAATAATGAAACAAAGGTTAGCTAGATGCCCTTCTTGGTTCAATACTTGAGAGTGTCACCATCATCTCTTTATTCTCTCAGCCTGTTTAAAAAAATGTTGGGTATACCAAGGACATTTAACCAATAAAGATATATTAGACAATTATTTTTCAAAGAAAAAGTAAATAGCACCTCAAACATGTTACATTTGTCATCTTAAATAACATATATGAGCAGATGAAGGACAGACTTTAATAGGCCTATCAAAATATGAGAATTTGAAGCTGCCAAGATTAGAGACTATGTACCCTAAGTAAGTAAGTGTTAGTCGCTCAGTCGTGCCTGACTCTTTGTGACCCCATGGACTGCAGCCCACCAGGCTCCTGTGTCTATGAGATTTTCCAGGCAAGGATACTGGAGAGGGTTTCCATTTCCTTCTCCAGGGGATCTTCCCAACCCAGGGACTGAACCCAGGTCTCCTGTACTACAAGCAGATTCTTTACCAACTAAGCTACATGAGAAGCCCCTTATGTACACTAGCAACTATATTTAGAAGATAATGTTTCATCTGTGGGATTTTTTTAAATATTAAAATTAGAATATGATATAAGAGGAGTGCACTGAAAATCAAATGCACTTTGCTTTTTACCTTTGCCTGCAAGAAACCACGCGACTCAAGACCAAAGCAGTTTACCTTAAACTGACATCACCATAGCGTTCTCATTACATACAAAAGGAGGAAAGAAATAAATTAGAATTAATCAAGGCCTGATAACTGTCACACTCTGTGTTTGGCAGAATCGTCAGTCAGATAGGAGGGTAAACTAAATAATCTTTACAGCCCTTTTAACTGAAAACTTGTCTCATTCCTACAGAGTATCTGAGTAAACTGCCATGTCAACCACGTGTAGACCCTGATCATAGTACGTCAGGCAAGGACCACTGATCTCTGGGAGTCCATTCTTTCTATCACAGCCTCACCTGACGATAAGGAATAACTCCTTCATCTGCTTGTCAGTAGGAAATCCAGAGCCACAGAGAGAATCTACAGAGCAACCAAACAAGATGCCTTTCTTCCTGGTAGTGTTGCCATGGTACATTGCAATGTTTCATATACACAAATAAATGAAACACACATATACATATAAATATAATATATATGTACATGTTATATACACATATATATATATGCAAAATGTTCCAACAAATATATTCTCCATTTTTCCTATTGATACTCAAAAAATTTTTTTTTAATTTTTGGCAGTTCAGTTCAACAGTCCATATTCATACCGAGCTACTATGCTGAATCCTAGGGAAACAAAAAATGAATAATATTCAATTCATGCCCTTATTTCTTAGGATTCAAAGAGGTCATGAAACAAATAGTTTAAGTACATAATAAGAGCAATTGCCTAGAATGCTTAGAAAACACAAAAAGAGGGTGTCTAATTCAAATGGGGAGTCAAAGGACAGTTTTCTGGAATAAATGATGCTTGAGGAGATTTTCTAAAGACAAACAGAGATAGAAGAAAAAGAAAAAGAGGACACAGTGCATCCCAGGAAGAAGGAATAGTGACGAGAAAGACCCAAGAGGTGAAGCTACGTAGCATATACTGAGGAAAGCTCTGAGGTAGTACTGTGCTGCCGCGCCCTGCTAAGTCCTGCAGTCGTGTCCAATGCTCTGAGACCCGGTGGACTGCAGCCCGCCAGCCTCCTCTGTCCACAGAATTCTCCAGGCAAGAATACTGGGGTGGGCTGCCATGCCCTGCTCTAGGGGATCTTCCTGACCCAGGGACTGAACCAGCATGTGTTACATCTCACCTGCATTGGCAGGCGGGTTCTTGACCTGGAAAACCCAGTATTGTGTTGGATTGGCCAAAAAAATTCATGCAAGTTTTTCCGTAACATCCATAAGCAACATTCTGGCCAAGCCCAGAGCAGAGCAGATGCAGTGGACGTGGGGCCGGGACGATGCAGTGACAGTCGGCGCCACGTCACGGAGGCCTGACTCGTGTCAGGCTAAGAAGCTGCATTTTATCGTAGAGGCAATGGGAAATTGACAGCGGTTGTGTGAGAACACCATCCCAGAATTGTCTACGTTTTGTTTGAATGATGGATCTGAAGTGGAAACGGCAGAAGGCAAGAAAATTAGTGACAAGTGAGTCCCTATGTCGTGTAATATTAACAGAACTGTGGAAGAGTGGATAGAATTAAAGGCTATTTTTAAAATCAGAGGATAATACGGACACAGCAAGATGGAGGAATCTAAGAATCCTCTCCTTATACTGATGGCTTTAGGGCCAGTGCCCTACATAGGAGTATAAACAACTGGGATATGAACTGCATGGGAAGAGACTGGGTCTGGTGAGGGTGCAAAATAGGGAGCAGGGAAGCTCAATTCTGTTTGGATCTGTGGCAAATAATATGAATCATAATCCATGAAAAGAGATTCAGCAAACATTAATCAAAGCAGTAGAAGGAGAAATAGGAAACATGCTAGCAAAGAAAATAAAGTTCCAGCAGTCAAAGAAGGATCAATAATACTTCAGCCAAGTGCAGCAAGGACATTCAGTAAGTACCAGAAAAGTGTTTACGGGATTTGGTGATTTTGCCTTTGCCAGGCAGTTTCAACGGGCTGCGGGGAATAAGAGCCAGATGCTGCAGGCCGAGGAAGGACTACATGGTAAAGAAATGGCAGCAGCAAACCTTCCCGAGGTTGCACACTCACGTAGCTAAGTGTGGGCTCACGCACGGTCAGTCGTGTCTGACTCTTCGACCCCCTGGACTGTAGCCCACCAGGCTCCCCTGTCCGAGGGATTTTTCAGGCAAGAGTACTGGAGTGGGTTGCCATTTCCTCCTCCAGAAGATCATCCCGACCCAGGGGTCGAACCCGAGTCTCCTGCCTGTCCTGTACTGCAGGGGGGTTCTTTGCCACTGAGCCATCGGGGAAACCCAGATGGGTGAGACATACCAGGATATCACTGCCCCCTCTTTGTGAGTGGAAACCTCCTTTGTATGTTATCACATAATCAGTAAGGATCTCCATCAACATGGCTTGGTAATAGAATTATTTTCCTCAGTCTGAATGAAAAGTCTTAATCACATTCGAAAGCCATCATGAATTATAGTTATCACACACCTTAATAAACCTCCTATGGAGGAGTCTGATGAGGCAAGATGCCAACCCATAAATCTCTAATAATCTCAGCACCACTTTAGGAACTAGACCTTCTTTGCCAGGTAGAACATTGTCCTAAACACACCTCAAACATTATTAAGAATATAAAGAGAGAGATGTGCAGCTTCGATAAAGCCACCCAATCTTTTGCTTAGTGTTTATAGGGAATATTCTAGAGAATTCTAGTCTGTTGCTCCCAAGCTCCCTCAAGGAAAATGGGTGGCAGAAAAGAAGGGGACTCATGCAAATTAACATATCTGTTTTATATATATTTCAAACACTGCCTCTGAATTATTATTGCTCTTTTCTATTTCTTGCAAGCACTGGCTTTATTATCTTGTTTATTGCTGTAATTTGGTGATTTGATTCAACATGTACATGATGAATTTGGCCTAAGAACATCAACAGGAATGAAATAGCTTCTAGTTCATTGGAAATGAGAAAGCACCTATAACAGCTCTCTTCATTAAACTCTAAACCTGGTATAACTTATATTTTATGATGCTTCTTGTAACAGTAAACCACTTAAAGAGATTTTAAGAGATTCTCCTTCTCCAGGAGGATTAATAGGAAACTGTACTTCTCATCAGACTTTTCCCACACCTCCTGTCTCTTTCCCTTCCCTGCCTGTCCTGCTCAATGTCAACCACCTTGTATAGAGCAATGATGGACTGCCTTATCCAGAGACACTCATCAAAGGTGGCTTCTGCAGACAGAGAAAGTCAGTCATCATGGGGCAGGAGAGAGGGAAGCAAAGGGAATGAAGGGAAAATTGAACAGTAATCATCGGGCAATTTTATTTCTGCTTCAGCCAAACAACAAATTATCTTTTTCCTTGCAAACAACTACATAACTTCAATGATGAAAAAGGGAAACCTGCTTATCTGAGAGGAGGAGCAAGTGTCAATTAAAAAAGAAAAGCAACAACCAAAATAAAGCTGGAAGTACCTCTTACAGCATAGCCACTCTGAACTGCAAGAGGTTAACTTTTCTCTGTTGATGATTTTTCCATAAACCTTATCACCTTTCATATACTAAAATCTAAAGCAACAGCACGGAGGGAGAGGATATATGTATGCATATGGCTGATTCACTTCATTGTATAGCAGAAGCTAACACAACATTGTAAAGCAATTATATTCCAATAAAAAAGTAAGGGGGAAAATAGAATCATCTCAGAATATATTATTAACTGATAACAAAGTTGCAGACAGAATATATGGTAAACATGAACTGATAAAATGGTATCTCTCTCTACAATACTGTCAAAACTGATCATAATTACTATGGAGTGGATTTGGAAGGGTTTTGGATGGGGTGGAGGGGAAAATTTACTTTCCACTGTTAAAAATAATAATTAAGCAACAACTCATGGAACTGAGTAAGACAGTGTTTTGACCCTCCCTAATTCATCCTTATTTTCTTCATTTCAGAAAGTCAAAACAAATATGAATATCCCTCACACCAAAAACATCAGCAAGTGTATATTGTTTATTGAGTCACTGTTACTAGTTCCTTGAATAAAATCCATTTTGCACATACACACTACCCTTTGTAGTTAAAGTAACTTGAGTTCTAATAATCGAGGTCCTGATTGCCATTATTAACAACTACTTACAAAATATCTGTCTGTGACAGACACTGCACTGAGTGGGATCTACTTTTGATGTTTTCAGCACACAGTAGCTTCCACTAAGAGACCGGTGGAGGGGTCTAGACCCAGATACCAGAGTCAGGCTGCCTATAACTGAATCCTGAACCTGCCACTTAGCGCCATGGCCTAATCTCTTTGAGCCTCAGTTCCCGTTTTGGTCACAGCAGGATAACATGAATATACGTGTCACATGTCGAGTCCAACTCTGCAGTCACGTGGACTGTAGTCTGCCAGGTTCCTCTGCCCATGGAATTTTCCAGGCAAGAATACTGGAGCAGGTTGCCATTTCCTACTTCAGGGGATCTTCCCAACCCAGAAACTGAATCTGTGTATCCTGCGTCTCCTCTTTACTACTAGCGCCACCTGGGAAGCCCATGTCATAGGGCTGTTATAAAGTTAAAATAAGTCAGTACATGTGTTAGCATGTAATGCATGCTTAATACATCTTCTCTAGCATTATTAACATGAATTTAAAGAGGTAAATATATTTTTGATCCCTCTACAAAACAGAAACAGTTTGTCCAAAACTCAAGTCATGTCAGATATCAGCTTACTCTCAAAGGCATATAGGTAAAAATCAGTCAATTTTGTGTGTGTATAAAGATGAATTAAAAGTGGACTTCTAAAGATTCTTACCATGCTCTAGTCCATAAAAATTATCAAGCCATATCAGCAGAAAGAGATACCAGTAGTTCAAAACTTGCCTGCCTCTGACTTCTAATATTTTTCTTATTTGATGTTTTTGGAAAAAAATTACAGAGGTCTCAAGGATAGGAAAATGGGCTAACTCATTTTTATCACCTGTTTTAATACCTACAGTGTTACATGAAGTGTTACCATGTGAGATGCATCTGAGAAATGGGTGGCAGGAGGTCAGAGAAGGATGGACTCTGAACTGATTTAGAGTTAAGGGAGGTTTTAAGAAGGCACAGTCATAATTTTTTCATAAAGTGCTCACTTGCCATCTGGCAACCTTCTAAGTGCTTTACTCGTATTAACTTGTTTAACCCTCAGACAACCCAAATTCATAGGGAGGTACTACTATCATTCTCACTGTGTATAAAAGGAAAGTGGAAGAGGTTAATTCACTTGCCCAAGGTCGTACTATAGCCAGTAAGCGGCACAGGTAGGAACTGAGAACTGTGCCCGAAGAGTCTAGCTTTTATTCACAATACCCTCCTGCCTTCCTCAAGAGCAAAGTGTTGTAAGTGCTTAGCTTAAATAGGTCATCCTTAAACCAAAATTACAGATATCAGAAAACAGATCATGGACAGTATGTTTCACAGTGTGTTGATTCAATGAGATACTAACATAAAGCTAATACATAGATGATAGGAGTTACATGCTAAAATTTCACATTAATAGAATCTGTGTGGGTTACAGGGATGCTTATGACACTTAAGAAGAGAATTCACACTGCATTATACTTGACCCGTCCTGATCCTTTCTTGATAGTGTCAAACAGAATGTGATTCTAGAAGCAAGAGAACAAAAGAGTTCAGAGAAACAGCTCTCTATTCTTCAATACCTCAACTTTGCTGAACTTTTGAGCATCCTGATTCTGTAGGGCACACTGGACTGATTCTTCAGGAATATTACTAAAGGGAGCAATGACACTTGTGCCTGAGCCATGCCTCGTTACCGGGCCTGACCCCGAAGGAACCCTGGGCAGCCTAGCAGATGGCGTGTGCCTGACAAAACAAAACAAAGCATTATTATTTTACAGTAGCACCTCAGAAATAATCCCAGTGAAGTAATTAGGATAATGTCTTCATATATAAGGCATTTTAAAATTTCAGTGGGTTTGAATTATGATCATCAAACTAAACAAAAAACCAACATGACAAAAAGGAAGACTGGATGATTCAGTTAAACAAGTTGGTGAGTCATCTGGATTAGAAATAAATCTGGTCATACCCCATATTTTTATTAATGACCTGAAGAGGTCCACACTTTGTTAATTAAATCTATAAATGCAACTAACCAGACAGGGTATTTTCAAAGGTTAAGCTAGGACAAAAGTTAAAAAGAAGCATCTTCACCTTAAGGAAAATATTTTTAATAAGTAGAAGTACTGTCATAAACTCTCACTCAAAGCACCATCAATTATCATCAAACAGAGATGCTCTTTGAATAAAGGTCAAATTTCACATAATAAAACACTTGAGGATAGACACATGGCCCGATTTTAAGAGAACTTCCATCGTTTATATTTTCATTGAGTATAAAAAAAAAACCTGTCTCTTGTTTTTATTGGTCATAGGGGGAAATATGTGAACAAGTAAAAAATTAAATTTTCACCTTCTATCATTTATACTTATTTTTTGCCTTTCCTACTTAATGAACCAGAAACTCTCTGTTTGCTAGTAATAACATAATTATGTCCTTGGGAACTTGGTTTTTATATTGCAGCTATTTATTCCTTTACCTATCAGGTCATTAGTTCAAAATTATATGTTTCTCTTGTAATAGCTGATAATAATAAATTCTTACATTGCATCCCAAAAGAACCATGAAAAAAATTCCTAACACCACTTCATTCAGAGCAAACACAATGCAACAAGGAGTTGGAGAAATCTTGACCAAAAATGTATGCCCAACTATGGCTCTATTTCCACTCAAGTATTATATCCACAAAATTAAATCAAGTGCATTTTTAATGAGTGCAAGAAAAGCCCAATAACTTTATTAATGTCATAAAATTAGAAGAGGCCTGTAATAAGCTCATTTAGGAAAGATTAAATCAAGAATCATTCATTCCTGAATAGCTTTCAATCCCATTTTAGGGGAATTTGGCTTAATAACCCAAAACAGGAAGCTCTCAACCCAAAAGACCACCAATGCTAATGAACTGATATCATAAAGATCCATTCCTACAAGATTAGTCAGCTAAACGGTTGCACCTTGAAGGAAGATTTTCATTCATTTGGGAAGACGAATTATCAAAGTGGCTTCTAATTTTATCTGATTGCCAGATATGGTTGATGGCCATGTTCTGACCTACGGGTTTGCTTTGGTTTTGTTTTTAAATTAAATGTTGGTGGTTTCACATGTAAAATAAATCTGGACTTCTGGCTACCCTTGAAAAATTATAAGATCAAAAAAAAAAAGAAAAATTATAAGATCTCTTGAAGAATGACAGGAATGAATCCATTTAGAAACAATCTTCTGCTGATGAGAAAGAACTTTTTTTTTTTTTCCCATTTATTTTTATTAGTTGGAGGCTAATTACTTTACAGCATTGCAGTGGTTTTTGTCATACATTGAATTAGCCATGGATTTACATGTATTCCCCATCCCGGTCCCCCCTCCCACCTCCCTCTCCACCCCATCCCTCTGGGTTCTCCCAGTGCACCAGGCCTGAGCACTTGTCTCATGCATCCAACCTGGGCTGGTGATCTGTTTCACCCTAGATATACATGTTTCGATGCTGTTCTCTTGACACATCCCGCCCCCGGGTTCTCCCACAGAGTCCACAAGTCTGTTCTATACATCTGAGTCTCTTTTTCTTTTTTTGCATATAGGGTTATCGTTACCATCTTTCTAAAGTCCATATATATGTGTTAGTATACTGTAATGGTCTTTATCTTTCTGGCTTACTTCGCTCTGTATAATGGGCTCCAGTTTCACCCATCTCATTAGAACTGATTCAAATGAATTCTTTTTAACGGCTGAGTAATATTCCATGGTGTATATGTACCACAGCTTCCTCATCCATTCATCTGCTGATGGGCATCTGAGAAAGAACTTTTAAAGGGTGGCCTATCACCTGGATTCAGTCCCTGGGTCGGGAAGATGCCCTGGAGGAGGGCATGGCAACCCACTCCAGTGTGCTTGCCTGGAGAGACCCATGGACAGAGGAGCCTGATGGGCACAGAGTCTCAGAGTCAGACACGCCTGAGCAGCTTAAGCACATGTCACCTGCAGCTGACTTCAGTCTCCAGTTCTCCAATTCCTCTCACTCACTTGACCCATGAAGGCACATTTAAGCTGTTCAAATTTGCCACCCTTGTTCTACAGTCCAAAGAACAGATCTTCCTTTTTCTCTTCTGCTCCAAATTAGGAGGTACCTCCTGCAAGGAGAAGCGTGAGGGACAGCAGAAGGAGAGAAGAAATGGGATTCACTCCTGCAAAGGGTGAGGCTGCTGGGGATGCAGAACGATTGGGTAGACAGAATCTGTTGTTGGCTTTTTTGCTGTTTTGTTTTGTACCAGAGCCTTTGGTTCTTCCCATGACTGATGTGGCCTGGAAGTTAAGAGGTACAGAGGTACACATTAAAATGGGGGACCTCAGTACTAGAAAGAACCTATGAGGTAATTGTGACCATGGTTCCCCCAAACTGGCCCCAACACAAGAATCATTGAAAGACATTTATTTTTGGCAGGAATTTCGGTAGGAACTGATCTAATCTATGATTTCGAAGCTCTCCAGAATGGTGGCATGAGGAGCTTTCAGATCCACTCTTCAACAAAACAAAGCTGATGAAAATGATGGAAACAATAAACAAAGAACTTTGAGGGACCTCCCTGCTGATCCAGTGGCTAAGATCAGCGCTTCCACTCTTGGGGGGCACACGTTCCATCCCCGGCTAGAGAACTAAGATCCCCGCATGCCAAGCACAGAGCAGCCAAAATATATACATATATATATAAAACAAAATTTTAGAAATGCCCTAAAGATATTAGTGCCAAAGAACTGATGCCTTCAAATTGTGGTGCTGGAGAAGACTCTTGAGAATCTCTTAGACTGCAAGGAGATCAAACCAGTCGATCCTAAAGGATATCAACCCTGAATATTCCCTCGAAGGACTGATGGCCAAGCTCCAATACGTTGGTCACCTGATGAGATGAGCCAACTCACTGGAGAAGGCCCTGATGCTGGGAAAGACTGAGGGTAAGAGAAGAGGGAGGCAGAGGATGAGACAGTTGGATGGCATCACCGACTCAATGGACATGAGTTTGAGCAAGCTCTGGGAGATAGTGAAGGACAGGGAAGCCTGGCGCAGTGCAGTTCATGGGATCCCAAAGAGTTGGACGTGACTTAGCAACTGAACAACAACAACAAAAGATACATAACAAATGGAAGAATATTTATTTTAAAGAAAACTTATTAAGTTCTCAGTACGAAGGGTGTTAGTCACCTGAGCCACAGGTCACCCTTGTCTCACTCTTGTCCCCAGACCACCGCGATGGGAGCCCCACCGGGTCACCCGTGACCCGGAAAATGGGACTCAGAAACTCTCTCCCACCAGCTCCCAATCACAGTCTCTCCTAGGGCAAAAGGCAGCCAGCATTTCTCCCCAGCCCCAGCCCCACACGGCAGAGACTAAACCCCAGGCTTGCCCAAAAAGAGATCAGACGCTTCCTTTCCATATCCAGCCCCGACTTGCACAGCAGAGACGGCCTCAGGCGTGGCAGGCTGAGAACACTGTGCCCCAGGGGCCTGGGCTTCAGCTGTCTCGTTGGGCAGAGGGCCGGAACTGGGAGAGGCAGGCCAGGACACTAGAGGCTCCCGCGCCTGGCTGGAGCCACTTTCATAAAGCAGAGGTTTTACTCCAAGAGAAGCAGGGCATTGTCTTCAGGCCCAGTTCCAAATCAGTGGCTCAGAGATTTTACCTATGGCAAAGACAGGCTATACACACGAGCTACTGAGAAGTTATCCCCATAGATTTCTTTATTTGGAACAGAAGGAACAAAAATAAAAATCCATAGATACTCTAAGAAACCATGGATATTTTGCTAGTATGCATTTAAAAGGAGGCTTGTAGCTATATAAAAGCAACAAACTAAACCACTGGCCAATTTGTTTACCAGAGAGAATCAGAGAAAGAAACAGCTAAGAGCCCTCAAGGGTCAAAACAATTCTCAAAGACTGGCCTCTAAATTACTCCCACAAAGCAGTCTGAAATTTATTAGACTAGAGTTTAAAGAGGAATTCATGCTAATTCACCAAACATTCTTTCCAAAACAATAGAAGAGGGAACACTTCCCAATTCATTTTATAAGGCCAGTGTTATCATGACATCAAAACCAGAAAAGAGATCAAAATCACAGAAATTATTATAAATACAAACACAAATACCATCAAAATACAAGTTAACAAAATCCATAAATATATAAAAAAGGATTATACACGATGACCAAATGAGACTTATACCAGAAATGCAAAGTTGGTGTAATATCCAAAAATGAATAATGTTGGACACCATATCAATCAAATAAAAGACAAAAACCACACATCTCAACAGAAGCATTAAAAGCATTTGAAAAAAATAAAACCTAATGTCACTTAATAGTTAAAAATAATAATAAAAAGGGAACATTTATTTACACATGTGTATATATATATATATACTTATATCTCTCTATAGAAATCATAAACACATGCATGAATGTTCACCATCACACCTATCACATTCTTTATAATGGTAATTTATAAAATTAGTTAAATAATTTAATGCATCCAAATCCTGCAATATACTGTGGTTGCCTAAAAAATTTCCATATAAGTACATTTGTTCTTATGTATTGACTTGTAAGTCTATAATATATGCCTAATATATTAAGACAAATTTTATAAGGGGTACAACTTATATATGTAAGGATTAACTCAATATATGAGGAATAATTTAACCCAAAATGTTAACAGCAGTACTATCTAGCTCTTGGGATTACTCTTAACATTTATTTTTCTTTTATTCTTTTCTTTAAACTTTCTATGTTGTCAGAGGTTTAAAAATGATTTGGAGCTTTACAGACAGATCACTTGACCCCACCCTCAATCTACTGTATTTCTGGAGGTATGACATAGAGAATATGAGCTTTTCCAAGTTCTCCAGGTCATTTGGACATAGCCAATATGGCACAGTTATTTTTTTTTTTATTAAAAGCTTTATTTATATTTTGAATAAGCAATCCATTCAAATAATCAGAGTCCAAAGATCCAAAGGGGTAGGTTGTGATCTTTCTGGTCCTACCCCTGGTCCCTCAACTACCCAGCTACAGGGTTTAGATATCAATAGTCTATCTAATTTCTAACCTAATAAGAGAATGGTCTCCACAACATCTCAAACATAGCACTAGCCAGCTACACATGAACACATAAAGGGAAAGGGAGCTCCCAGTCTCGGACGGCAGACCACCCCATCATCAGAGAGCTGTATTTGTTAGTATGCTCCCTCGGTGTTATGGAATATATTAAAACATATTAAATATACTTAGGCCAATATATTAAACACCACCAATTCATGCTAGACTTATCTGCATTATAATAATGGTGCATAAACTCATGTGGGAGAGCAATACATCCTACCGAGGGATGTTCTTCCCTATGTTTCCCAACCCCTCCCCATACATATGCACACAAAAGCCAGGGATCTAGATGGAGCAAACTGGCATTGACATTGAAAGAAGGAAAGAAAACAACTTCTGGGGCATGGTTTCCTCCCTGAGCTACACTAACAGGAATCATCCTACACAGTGTGAAACGTGGCAGAAGGAAAGGCCTTACAGCTCCACCCAAAAGCTGACAAGAAGAGGCTGGGCCCTAGGGAAAGGATGCAGAGAGGTAAAAGGGCTACAGAGAAGGTTCAAGAAGAGAACATACGTTGGTCCCCTTTCCGCTCAGGCGCCATGCCGTGCGTGTGTGCTAAGTCACTTCAGTCATGTCCCACTCTTGGTGACGTTATGGACTGTAGCCCACCAGGCTCCATGGGATTCTCCAGGCAAGAATGCTGGAGTGGGTTGCCATGCCCTCCTCCAGGGATCTTCCCAACCCAGGGATCAAACCCATGTCTCCTGCAGCTCCTGCATTGCAGACAGATTCTTTACTGCTTAGCCAGTGGGGAAGCCCCAAGCACCATGACACTCATGTGAAAATTAGAGAAAGAGCCTTGTCCTGCACATTATCCCACCTTTTAGATCAGGGGGTTGGCAAACTACAGCCTCTAAGGCCAAATTCAGCCACATCCATTCATCTACATATTTTCTATGGCTACTTTCAGGCAACAGCAGCAGGTAGAATTCAGTAGTTGTTTGTTATGGAATATGAATAACTAAGAATTCACTTTTAGTTTACTGAGTAATCAAAGTTATAAAAGTAGAACTACCATATATGATCCAGCAATTCCGTTCTTGGTTATATATCCAGAAAAAATGAAAACTCTAATTTGAAAAGATGTTTGCACCCCAAATATGCTAGCATTCATAGTAGCCCTATTTGCAATAACTAAGACAGGGAAGCAATCAAGTATTCATCAACAGATGATGGGAAAGATGTGAGACAGATAAATGGATGGACAGATGTGTAGACACCTACAGGAATATCACTCAGCCATAAAAGAATATTGCAATTTGTAGTAACATGGATGCACCTAGAGAATATTATGCTTAGTGTAGTTGGTGCTTTTGAACTGTGGTGTTGGAGAAGACTCTTGAGAGTCCCTTGGACTGCAAGCAGATCCAACCAGTCCATCCTAAAGGAGATCAGTCCTGGGTGTTCATTGGAAGGACTGATGCTGAAGCTGAAAATCCAGTACTTTGGCCATCTCATGAGAAGAGTTGACTCATTGGAAAAGACCCTGAGGAAAAAAAAAGGAAAAGACCCTGATGCTTGGAGGGATTGGGGGCAGGAGGAGAAGGGGAGGACAGAGGATGAGATGGCTGGATTGCATCACCAACTCGATGAACATGAGTTTGAATAAACTCCAGGAGCTGGTGATGGACAGGGAGGCCTGGCGTGCTGCGATTCATGGGGTCACAAAGAGTCCGACACGACTGAGCACCTGAACTGAACTGAAGTAAGTCAGACAGAGAAAGAAACAAATGTATCACTTACATGTGGAATCTAAAAAATAATACAAATGAATCCATATACAAAACAGAAACAGACTCACAGACATAGGAAACACACTTACGGTTACCAAGTAGGAAGGGGAAGGGACAAATTAGGAGTATGAGACTAACAGATACAAACTACTATACATAAAATAGACAAGCAACAAAAACTTCCCATATAGCACAGGGAACTATCCCCAATATCTTGTAATAGCCTATAATGGAATATAATACAAAAATGAAAGAAACAAAGCCAAATCCCTATGCCGTACACCTGAAACTAACACAATATTGCAAATCAACTATAATTTAATTAAAAAAGGAAAAAAGATTGCACTTTATAAGCTTTTAGAGAAGGAAAGCCCAACATATATGTTATTCATGTCTATGTGGGCATTTTGTTCATTAAAATACATTAAAAATTTTATTATTATATTCAGCAATGAGAAAATAGCATGTGCCAATGCAATTATTTCTTTAATCAAGCATGTATTTATTTAGGATATACTCAATAGTACATCCCTACCTGCTTTAAAACCATATATATATGGAATTATTGAGAGGTTATATGTATGAGATTCACTTGCCATGTAATTGCATTTACTTCACACTACAGCAAATGATTCCTTAATAATGTTAGCTCCATCCATACCACTAGCTCGATTGTTTGATTCATCATAAGTGTTTATCTGGCATGAACACTTGGTGTCTTACTTTTCTTTTCTAAATCCTCTGATTTTATATTTATAAGCTTCAGAAACTCCAATAGTTCCTGATCTTCCTAATTCCTTCAATAAAAATTTTGGCTATTTCTGTTGTTATTCATAGCACCAAGTATGGTTTATTTGTTACAGATCCATTGTTGTTGTTCAGTTGCTAAGCTGTGTCCAACTCTTTGCAATCCCACGGATGTTACCACACCAGGCATTCCTGTCCTTCACTATCTCCCAGAGTTTGTTCAAATTTACATCCATTGAGCCGGTGATGCTATCTAATCATCTCATCTTCTGCTGTCCCTTCCCTTTTTGCCCTCAATCTTTCTCAACATCAACGTCTTTTCCTTTTTTTTTTTTTGAGAGGTAGTAGAACGATTTTTTTTTCCATTTATTTTTATTAGTTGGAGGCTAATTACTTTACATCATTGCAGTGGTTTTTGTCATACATTGAAATGAATTAGCCATGGATTTACATGTATTCCCCATCCCGGTCTCCCCTCCCACCTCCCTCTCCACCCGATCCCTCTGGGTCTTCCCAGTGCACCAGGCCCGAGCACTTGTCTCATGCACCCAACCTGGGCTGGTGATCTGTTTCACCCTAGATAATATACATGTTTTGATGCTGTTCTCTTGAAACATCCCACCCTCGCCTTCTCCCAGAGTCCACAAGTCTGTTCTATATATCTGAGTCTCTTTTTCTGTTTTGCATATAGGGTTATCGTTACCGTCTTTCTAAATTCCATATATATGTGTTAGTATACTGTAATGGTCTTTATCTTTCTGGCTTACTTCGCTCTGTATAATGGGCTCCAGTTTCATCCATCTCATTAGAACTGATTCAAATGAATTCTTTTTAATGGCTGAGTAATATTCCATGGTGTATATGTACCACAGCTTCCTCATCCATTCATCTGCTGATGGGCATCTAGGTTGCTTCCATGTCCTGGCTATTATAAACATTGCTGCGATGAACATTGGGGTACACGTCTCTTTCAGATCTGGTTTCCTTGGTGTGTATGCCCAGAAGTGGGATTGCTGGGTCATATGGTAGTTCTATTTCCAGCTTTTTAAGAAATCTCCACACTGTTTTCCATAGTGACTGTACTAATTTGCATTCCCACCAACAGCGTAAGAGGGTTCCCTTTTCTCCACACCCTCTCCAGCATTTATTGCTTGTAGACTTTTGGATAGCAGCCATCCTGACTGGCATGTAATGGTACCTCATTGTGGTTTTGATTTGCATTTCTCTGATAATGAGTGATGTTGAGCATCTTTTCATGTGTTTGTTAGCCATCTGTATGTCTTCCTTGGAGAAATGTCTGTTGAGTTCTTTGGCCCATTTTTGGATTGGGTCATTTATTTTTCTGGAGTTGAGCTGGAGGAGTTGCTTGTATATTTTTGAGATTAATCCTTTGTCTGTTGCTTTGTTTGCTATTATTTTCTCCCAATCTGAGGGCTGTCTTTTCACCTTGCTTATAGTTTCCTTTGTTGTGCAAAAGCTTTTAAGTTTCATTAGGTCCCATTTGTTTATTTTTGCTTTTATTTCTAAAATTCTGGGATGTGGGTCATAGAAGATCCTGCTGTGATTTATGTCGGAGATTGTTTTGCCTATGTTCTCCTTAATGAGTTGGTTCTTCCCACCAGGCGACCAAAGTATTGGACCTTCAGCATCAGTCCTTTCAATGAATATTCAGGGTTGATTTCCTTTAGGACTGACTGGTTTGATCTTCTTGCTTTCCAAGGGACTCTCAAGAGTCTTCTCTGGTACCACAATTCGAAAGCATCAATTCTTCAGCACTCAGCCTTCTGTATGGTTCAATTGTCACATCTGTATATGGCTACTGGGGAAAAACCATCGCTTTCACTATACGAACCTCTGTCACCAAAGTGATGACTTTGCTTTTTAATACATTGTATAGGTTTGTTATAGCTTTCCTTCCAAGGAGCAAGCATCTTTTAATTTCACGACTGCAGACACTGTCCACAGTGATTTTGGAGCCCAAGCAAATGAAATCTGTCACCCCTTCCATTTGCCATGAAGTGATACGACCAGATGTCATAATCATAGTTTTTTTAATGATAAGTTTTAAGCCAGCTTTTTCACTCTTCTCTTTCTCCCTCATCAAGAGCTCTTTAGCTCCGCTTCGCTTTCTGCCATAAGGGTGGTGTCATCTGCATATCTGAGGTTATCGATATTTCTATCAGCAATCTTGATTCCAGCTTGTGCTTCCTCCAGCCCAGCATCTCACATGATGTACTCTGCATATAAGTTAAATAAGCAGGATGACAATATACAGCCTTGATGTACTCCTTTCTCAATTTGAACCAGTCCATTGTTCCTTGTCTGGTTCTAACTGTTGCTTCTTGACCCGCATACAGGTTTCTCAAGAGACGGGTAAATAGGTCTGATATTCCTATCTCCTGAAGAATTTCCCACAGTTGTGATCCACACAGTCAAAGGCTTTAGTGTATTCAATGAAGAAGATATAGATATTTTTCTGGAATTCCCTTGCTTTTTCTATGACCTGGCAGATGTTGGTAATTTGATCTCTGGTTCCTCTGCCTTTTCTAAATCCAGCTTGAACATCTATAAGTTCTTGGTGGTTGAAGCCTAGATTGAAGAATTTTGAGTATAACCTTACAATATAGGAAATGAGCCCAACTGTATGGCAAGATCAAAAGTAAAAAGCAAATAGCTAAATAAATTAAAAATAAAAATAAATAAGTATATTCTTTCCATTAATAATAAAGCATAATGTCAATGTTTTCCTCTTAAAATTGTTTCTTTCCACCAGGGATGGGAAGAGAAACATGGCACAGAAAATTATCATCTTCCTGAGAATTGAGACAAGAGGAAAATCTTGTTTTCCATTTATTTTCAATCTTGCTCATAATGATAACTTCTTTCAAGAACTTTCCATCAGCTGTCAGGAAGTGAGGATATTAACCAAAGGCAAATTATAGAAACTCAACTGATTTGATAACAGTACAATTGCTAAACTAAACAAAGCTGACACACATACACCCAATCTGGTCAAAAACTTTCTCAAACTCTTCTATATGTCCACATTTCTCAAACTCTTCTATAATTTTAAAACATTAAATATATTGTGGAACAGTTGGGAACTATAAAACAAAACTTGATAGTGACTATATATTGTAGGCATATTTAACCAGGAATACACAGGTTGCATTAGCTGCAGAAATTAACCCAAATAAGAAGCAAAACAGATCCAGGATAGCTTTTTAAGGGAAAGCATGAGTTTGTTGGTCCACGGAATGCCAGCACTTTCTGAGCTACATTCGAAAAGCATCTGGGGAGTCTGAGCCACACAAACCACAGCATGCATATTGAATTGCTTTTTGGGTCAAAATATTCTAAATCCACAATAAAATTTAACATAACACACAAGGCCAGTATTGCTTTCATTTCTCTTAGAGGAGTAAATTTTTTATAGTAACTTCGAAAGTTACTATAAAATGGTTTTATAGTAAATTTTTAAAGGATTTCTCTCCTTTCTTAGATTTCTTCTCTCTCATTTTAGTTTTAAACATAGTTGTTTGAGGAGAATTCCTTGACACTATGACAATAGCAATCGTGTTCTGTTAAAGACTTTAATGTTCTTTTCTTAAATAAGAATGAGCCTGAATGGCTGCAGGGTGTGAGTCACTCAAGGAGGTAGAAAGATGAATAATCAATTGCCTCTTCCCTCAACGACTTTAGAATTAAGGGATACAAGCATAACAAAGTGACAAGGAAATGATTAGTGTTGTTATTCAGTCACTAAGTCATGTCCAGCTCTTTGTGACCTCATGGATTATATTAATAGCATGCCAGATTCCTCTGTCCTCCACTACTTCCCAGAGTTTGCTCAAACTCATGTCCACTGAGTTGATGATGCCACCCAACCATTTCATCTTTTGTCACCCTCTTCTCCTCCTGCCCTCAATTTCTCCCAGTGTCAAGGGTCTTTTTCAATGAGTCAGCTTTTTGCATCAGGTGGCCGAAGTATCGGAGCTTCAGCTTCAGCATCAGTCTTTCCAAGGAATATTTAGGATTGATTTCCTTTAGAATTGACTGATTTGTTCTCTTGTCAGTCCAAGGGACTCTCAAGAGTCTTATCAAACACCACAATTCAAAAGCATAAATTCTTCAATGCTCAGCCATTTTCATGGCCCAACTCTCACATCTGTACATGACTACTAGAAAATTCATAGCTTTGACTATGATGATTAGGGGTTAAAATTTAATTAGGAAAGTACAAACAAGTTAGTATGGGAAGAAGAGATGGAATTTAGCAAAGGGAAACAAGGGACTTCACACATAAGATAGGGTTTCAGTTAGTCCCTTGGGTTAGTTTTATGAGGCTACTGTTACAAATTACCACAAATATAATGACTTAAAGCAAACTGATTATCTTAAGTCCCAGTATTAGTAGTGCTGGGGTTTTATTCTGGAGGCTCTAAGAGTGTTATGGGTTGAACTGTGTTCCTCTCAAAAAAATGTATATTGAAGTCCTAACTCATGTACCTATGAATGAAATCTTACCTGACAATAGGGTCTTTGTGGAGGTAACCAGATTAAGAAGAGGTCATCAATATGGGCCCTAATATGATTTGTATTTTCAGAAAAGGAAAGTCCCACATAAAGACAGAGACACAGGGAGAAGATGAGAGAGGCAGGCATGGCAGTGATGCAGCTGCGTCCCAAGCCAAGGAACACCCGGGACGCAGTCACCACCAGAAGCTAGGAAGAGGCAAGGAAAGGCTACCCAGAGTCTCAGAGCACACAGGAGCCCACTGGGACCTCACTGGGATGGCTAGCCTCCAGATCTGTGCAGGAGTAAATTTCTGTCCTTTTAAACTATGCAGCGGACAGTACGTCGTTACAGCACCCCTAGGAAACCAATACAAGGACCAAATCTGTTTCCTTGCCTTTTTCAGCCTCTGGCAACCACCTGCCTCTCTTGGCTGATGGCTCTTTTCCTTCATCTCCAAACCCAGCACAGGCAAGTCTAGCCCTTCCTGTGTCAGGCCGTGAGCACTGCTTCCTTTCCCGCAGGTTGACGCCTCTTCTGCTGTCCTCTTCCACTTTTAAAGGTCCTGGTGATTACACACAACACAGCCAGATAATCCAAAATGATTTCCCTATTTTTTGTTTGCTTACTTGCTACTTTTCAGCCATGCCATGTGGCATGGATCTTAGTTCCCTCACCAGATGTTGAAACTCTTCCCCCTGCAATGGAAGCAGGGAATCTTAACCACTGGAGCACCAGGGAAGTCCTGATTTCCCTATTTAAAAGGTTAATTGATTAGTAACCTGATTCTATCTTCAGTTTAATTTCCCATTTAACATACAATATGTATATGTTTCTGAGATAGGGATGAAGGCATCGTTAAGGGACCATTATTCTGCCCACCACAGTCCATATAGCAGAGTTCTCAGAGAGTGGTGGACACATCACCTCTATCATAATCACCTTAGTGTCAGATTATTAGACTTTGCTTCCTGTTTTGTGAGTGGAGACCAGAAACTAAAAATTGAGCAGGATTTCTGATTGGTGGTCTTGAGGGAAAAAAAAAAAAAAGTATCTCAAATGGAAAAACACTTTGAGTGTATATATAAAAAGAGAAAAATGAGGACCATGATAATGGAAACGCAGCTTTACTTGGTCGCTCTTTAGTCGTTAAGTAGTATCTTTCTTTGTGATCCCATGGAATATAGCCCACCTAGCTCTTCTGTCCATGGGATTTCCCAGGCAGGAATACTGGAGTGGGCTGCCATTTCCTTCTCCAGGGAATCTTCCCAACGCAAGGATCCAGTCTGAGTCTCCTGAAGGTGGATTGTAGGTGGATTCTTTACCACTGAGCCACCAGGGAAGCCCAGTCTTACCCTAGGGAAAGATAATCTAAAGGAGATTTGTGAAAAAACAGTTTGGAAATGAGGATGGTGCCAGAGTTCAAGAAGTTTGAGGACCAGCTAAACTGAGTTAATTTCACTTGGGGAGTCAAGAAACCAAAAACATTACAGAGATACAATAACTTACTTCTTGAATACATTTGTTTTTTTCTCCAGAAAGTAATTTATACCTGGAAGAGTTAAATGAAAACAGTCACTTGTCTTTGAAGATATAATATTGAAATAACCTCATTTTGTATTATTCAATTATGAGGCCATAATTTCTTTTTTTTTTTTTTTTTTTTTTTTTTACTAATCCTATCTTAATCCACTTCTCTCCAAGAATAAATCCCTGGCAAGAACTAAAAAGATAGATTGCTAATCAAAATCTTTCAACTACTTGGCACTGTTATATAACTATATCACAGTTACCTTTCACTGCTAATGAATATAGACTTGGGAGATTGTATAGGGAATGCAAAGATTAAACGGTAGTAGTTGTAATAAATGTTAGCCTTTTCCAATTCAGCATGATGCTAACTGCTAGTGAACCGATTTTCAAACTCCTGCCATTGTTTCAAAGTACACTATAAAATTGGCAGTATTTTCATACCCTTCTCACTATTACCAGAACCATAAAATCCCAACTGAAAAAGAAACTATTTCTAGAGATAAAAATTTAATACAATATAAAAGATGAACAGTAGCAGCCTCAGAGTATTTTAAAACAATTTTCCAAGATGAGAGATAATGAATCATTGTAACTATGAAAAAGACACAAGGCTTTATAACAATAAATCTATGTCAATACTAAGGAGTAAGAGTAGACATATATATCTGTTGTCTCTTTAACATAAAATATTTGGCATTCTGGTTTACACAAATTCTCATTTAATAAAATATTGGAATATATACCTATCTTAGATTTTACAAAAAATACCCTGAAGTAATGGAGCTTTTAAAAGTCATAACTAAACTGCCATCACCACCACAGACGAACCTTAAAAAGCCTACATACCTAGCAGCAAATAACGTAAAGATTGCCCTAGATTTTCCCACTTCACTCATTGTGCAAGCAAAACAAAACCAAATCAAACAAACAAATTAACCAAAACAGCACATTGTTGTTAGATGGCATTTTTAGAAAAACACCCACAGCAATGTCTCCTATCCCTCAGGATTTTCCATGGTGTGATCTCACAAATTTCCCCCTGACTTGAATCTGGGTTGGCTTTATTTTATTTTATTTTATTAGTGTAAAAGGTTTCTTTCACCATATGTGAAACAGATGACCAGTCCAAGTTCAATGCATGAAACCGGGCACCCAAAGCCGGGGCACTGGGACAACGCAGAGGGATGGGAGGGGAGTGAGGCGGGAGGGGGGTCAGGAATGGACACCTGTTCACCTGTGGCTGATTCACGTCAACGCATGGCAGAAACCGCCACAATAGTGTAAAGTAATCAGCCTCCAATTAAAACAAATAAATAAATGTTTAAAATTTTTTAAAAAGGGTTTTTTATTATGTGTAACATAGGCAAAATTATTTAAATCAATAAATTTTTAAAGAATTTCACATGTTCCAGTTCTTTCCACTAAGGGTTACCTTCCCTTGGGCTGGCTTTTAAGACCCTCTTATAACCCACATAATGTATTATAGCAGAATTCTTCATGTCTTCAGAGACCAGGCCAGAGGAAGCCTTGCTCCTGCCTTGGTCTCTGGGAATGTTCTTTCCACGTGTTCCTTTTCAATCCATTACCTCTCAGAACCAATCGCCACGCAATAACAAGGCCAAACCACGTTGAGAGATCACATGTATGTACACTTGTGTTATCAGTCACAGCTTTGATCTCGGAGACAGCTTCAATTCCCGCCCACTCCCAGTTATCAGAGGTGTAAGAAGCTTACCAATGCATCCCAGAGTCACCCCAACCTCAGAATTTCCCAACCGCAGCTAGAAACTGTGGAGTAGTTTCTACTCCACACAATCCATGATCCCAGCAAATGGCTGTGTGATACTACTGGCTTTGATCCCATTTGTTATGCAATACAGGTAACTTGACATTCATTCAAGTTCATATTTTGTATAAAAACTACGCTAATCCCAATGTCAGACTGATAAAAAAAAAAAAAAAAGGATCCAATATAGTATATTACTCTGGCATTCAGGAATCACGCCCCATGTACTACAAGTCTTCACCTGCAGGCTTAGAGCCATGCCCAGCCCTGAGATCAAGCTGAGAACCTAGCCTGAGAGTATATTAGGAGTTGTTTCCCCATTGAATATGAGGATCTACTTCCCCACATCTGACATCCAAAAGCTGGAGACAACCTCAGCACATGTGAAATTGATCTAGAGTCTCCCTACATATCTTCCTTGTGGCCAGTGTGTGTGATTAGTTGTACGCAATAATCTCAGGTAGAACTGAATGGAGTCTATTGAGACGGTGCCTTAATCTCCTTGGCTTTTTTCACGACTTTTTCTCCAGAACTAAATTCTGCTTCCAGTAAGTTATTGAAGTTCCCCTTACTCTGAATGAGAATCGATCTAACACAAAGGACCAACGATATTATTATGTATCTTATCATGCAGACCCATTGTACCTGATGCTGATCCAAGGTACCCATGTACCTTCGATCAGAAAGGCCCCAAGTTTGTACCTTCTATTGTAAGTCACAATCTTGTTCAAAGGTTGTTCCCTCAACTCCTTACCTTCATCCTATGAAAATTAGGATACTAGGAGTGTCTTCCCAGATAAAGAATCAAGAACATTAAATGGGACAAGGCTGCAGTTTCAAAATTAGAGATGGACTGCCTGGATCCTGACCTTCAGAGTTCTAAGCCAGAGCTCCTTAATTATATTCAACCTATTTCAGACCTGACCTTTGAATGTGGGGTGGATGTGAATCAACTGATAGAGTCAAATAAGAGTAAGATGCAGCAGAATGTAAAGGCCAGGGAAAGGGGAATTCTTTACAGTAAGAATACCCCCCGCTACAGTTTGTGGTGGCAATCTCTAGAAAAGCATTCTAGAATTGTTATCTTTTTAAAAATTTGTTGATTTGTTGGCTGTGGCTTTATTAATTTGCCTTTTTGCTTCTTTGGAAAATGGGGCATTTCCATTCTTATTTTCCATGAATTTTCAAAGATATTCCCATAATAGTTTAGCAGATTCTGCTGAAATTTACTGGAACACACTTCATCAAGGTCTAGGAAGGAAATGTAAGCCAAGTAATATTTATTTATTAAGTGGCTACAATTTACCAGATCTTTTCATTCATATTAGTTATCACCTTTAATCTCCTAAATTCCAGGAGCTACTGTGTTTTTCCTAATTACTGTATAAGGATACTGAGACTCAGGTTAAATACCTTGTTGTTCTGTTGCTAAGTTGGGTCTGACTCTTTGTGACCCCACAGACTGTAGCCCACCAGGCTCCTCTGTCCATGGAATTTTTCAGGCAAGAATTCCAGAGTGGGTTGCCATTTCCTTCTCCAGGGGATCTTCCTGACCCAGGGATTGAACCTGAGTTTCCTGCCTGGCAAGATACTGACACTCAGGTTAAATACCTTGCCCGAGTTCTAAAGCAAGGAAGTGGCAAAAGTCAAGGTTCAAACCTACACCTACTTGACTCCAAAGCCTATGCGCCTTCCACCATAAGGTTAAACTTGTTTGGGGCAGGATGTCTAATTTTTCTTTATAAATGTTCTTCTCATTGGTCTGAGGATTATTTTCCTTCATAGAGAAGAGGAAGGAAGAAATGAAGTTGAAAAATTTCTCTTCTTTTTGCCCTCTGTCCCCAGGAAACCAGCCACTCCCTTTATTTGTTTGCTCCAAACATACTTTGCCCTTTCAAGTATTACCAGTACCTTTTTCCTCTTAAAAAGCTTCATTTAAATCTGGATTCTACCTTTTGGATTTGTTTCATTCAAGTCCATGCTGCTCTTCTATACTCATGTATGACCTGAGGCACCTTGCCCAATCTCTTTGGAATTCTCATCTCCAAAATGAAATCACAATAGCATCCAACTTACAGTATGTCATGAAATTTAAAGCGCAGTGTGGTTGTAGGAAGTGCTCAGCAAATGTCATCTATGATTTCTACCATCATCCTTAGTCATCCACCTCTCCTTCCACCTTTAACTGCTTTCCCCTGACAAATCTGATTTCTTCTAACACTGATTATACTGTCAGATTTTTATTTGAAGTTATTTTTCCATTTCTCTTAGTTCATCTACTCATTTTTTTGATAACATATACATTTTTGTTTCTTTTCAAAGAAATGAATGTTGTAAAACCTTTTGCTAGTACTGGTTTACTTGAGTCTCACCTTTGCTTGTATTTATTTTTTTTCTTACATGTAATTCATTTTTTCACTGAAGGATAATTGCTCTACAATGTTGTGTGAGTTTCTGCCATACAACAATGCAAATCAGCCATAAGTATATACATATATATCCCCTCCCTCTTGACATCTACACATTCTTAAGTCTCCATCCAAAGAGTTCTACACAGATTTTTGACCACAATTTTGAATTGTGATTTATTTAAATACCTCTTCTCTGATTACTTCTTGGATGACAAAATTGCTTTTCTCTGGAGTTACTTCATATTTTAGTGTTTACATGGACAGATTTGAGCTTCCCAGGTGGTGCTAGTTGGTAAAGAACCCATCTGCCAATGCAGGAGACGTGAGACATGGGTTTGATTCCTGGGAAGATCCCCTGGAGGAGGAAGTGGCAACCCACTCCAGAATTCTTGCCTGAAAAATTCCACGGACAGAGGAGCCTGGTGGGCCATAGTCCATGGGGTTGCAAAGAGGCAGATATTACTGAAGCGACAGCAAACAGCACAACACGTGGCCAGATTTAAGTCAAAATAGCAGTGTGTCTATTCTATTTCCCAAGAAAATAAAGTAACTTTTGCTCATCATCATTATCATTGCTCTTCCTTGTTAACTTTTTTAAAAATTGAGGCTGTTCTGAAGTATCTGGGCTTCCCCTGTGGCTCAGCTGGTAATAAATCTGCCTGCAATGCAGAAGACCTGGGTTTGATCCCTGGGTTGGGAAGATCCCCTGGAGAAGGCAAAGGCTACCCACTCCAGTATTCTGGCCTAGAGAATTCCATGGACTACCATGGGATCACAAACAGTTGGACACTATGAGTGACATTCACTTTCAGTTCATTTTCTGAAGTATCTTCTTTTTTAGCAACAAAATGCATAGGAGACAACCATGTTTCTTGGAAGCAAAAAACAAAAGACAAAATTCTTTTATAGACTTGACCTCTGACTCAGCACTTGATTTGAAACAAGAAGACCTCTTGATACTTTCTTTTTCTCACCTGAAATACTGGGACAATAATGTTTTCCCATTATTGGTATGTGGATTAATGAAGCAATATAAAAACTTTGAGCACTTCTGACAACAGTTGCTCTATTATCACTCCAATTTCCCCTCAAAAGATAGAGAAATCAATTCACCAGTCTCTATGGAAAGTTTTTAAAAATCCATTTCACTCACTTTTTCTAACAGAGCTGGAAGAGAAAGAAGTTTGCATAGGAAAAGCTACAGATTCAAAGATGTTGTGCTGTATTTTGTCATCAGAGCCATGAAACATTATATAAGAAATTTTATATGCAATTGACAGCTTTTAAATATGCATCTATCTACAAAAGTAAATAGGCATTTCTCAAGTATCACATATTTTTCAATCATCCATGAGAGTATTTATCTTACATACTGCTACTATGATGGAATATAAGAAGAGAAATATTGAAGTAAAAACTTTTGAGTCATGCCTGAACAAATATGGGAATTAAAAGTTACTCTGGAGAACCATTCTTGATTCACATCTTTATGCCTCAAAGAAATTGAGCAACTCACTCTCTCTGCCAGTTATGTTTGATAATAAGAATTAATAAAGTAGGAATTATAGAAAGATTTAAACTTTAGCATAAATTCTGAAATATATTTTAAAATAATACCTAGGACATCTGAAAACACAAGTTACCCTAGCTGATTTCAATCTACTTCCAAATAATTGTCATATATGAAATTTTCATTTCTCTACTACATTCAGTAAACAATTAACACAATGAATGTCCTTGTGTAATTAAGACACTGAAAAATATGGAAATGACTCACCAAAACTGGTCAGTAGACTTATAAGAATAAAATATATTATTAATGTTTGTGGGAAGGAAATTATACTTATTTATACTTAAGGCTTATTTAGATGGTTAGACTCAGAAGCCATGTCATCTAGGAAATTAAGGAATCAAACCAAGACAAAAACTTCAATAACAATATAAAGTGTATGCACCAAGTAGAAACTCACGGCCTAGAGATTTGGGAAAGCAAAGTGTAAAAGTGCATCACAGAGGGAGGGAGCCAAGATGGCGGAGGAATAGGATGGGGAGGCCACTTCCTCCCCCACAAATTCATTGAAAGAACATTTGAACGCTGAGCAAACTCCACAAAACAACTTCTGATGGCTAGCAGAGGAGATCAGGCGCCCAGAAAAGCAGCCCACTGTCTTCAAAAGCAGGTAGGACAAAACATAAAAGATAAAAAGAGAGACAAAAGAGCTAGGGATGGAGACCTGTCCCAGGAAGGGAGTCTTAATAGAGGAAGTTTCCAAACACCAGGAAACCCTCTCACTGGCAGGTCTGGGGGAAGTTTTTGAATCTCGGAGGGTAACCTAATTGGGAGGGAAAATAAATAAAACCCACAGATTACATGCCTAAAAGCAACACCCAGCAGAAAAGTACCCCAGACGCTCGCATCCGCCACCAGCAAGTGGGGGCGGAATGGAGAGGAGCGGGCGGCATTGCTTAGGGTAAGGACCAGGCCTGAATGCCCTGAGGGCAATCGGAGGGAGCTAACAAGAGATAGCAACTTAAACTGTGGGATAGCAAGAGAGAGAGAATTAACCTGGGAAAAGCCCTAACCTTAGGCACTACCCGTCTGTTCCCAGAAAGGACTTAGCAAATACCAGAGAAGAGATAACCGGCTGTGGATCGGCCCATCCCCGCCAGAGGCAGGAGGCAGGGGGGAGAGGAAAGGGGCAAACTTGGCCCCAGAAATGGCATCCCCTACCAAACTGCAAACAGGCTTCCAGTTTCTAACCAAAGACTTCCTGAGATTCTGGATGGTCGACATCCGCCGGGAGGGTCGCTGCCAGAAATCAGCTTCCCAGAAGGGACACAAGGTGCACCCGACCGGCGCGCAGGGAAACTGAGGCTGGGACCGTGGAGGGGAGAAGGCGCTCTGCACCCGGGGAGAGTGCACCAGTCAAGCTCCTGGCTGCCTGAGCTGCTTGGGCCGGGAAGGCACAAAACCAGACCCAACCGAGTCTGCGTCTTTGTGGAGGACCTGAAAACCTGAACCTGAGCAGCTTAGGCCTGGGAAGTGCACGCAACTCGGGGCCCGCTCCCTGGACAGCAGCCTGGAGCCTGAGAAGTGTAGATGGGGGAAGCACACACGCCGGCGAGCAGGGGGCAAACCCAGTGTGGCCGGAACACTGGGTCCTCCCCACACACACCAGTGACATTTGTCTGCAGGGCCCCTCCCTCCCCACAGCAAGACTGAACAAGTGAACCTAAACAAGAGACCACTTCTGCCCACTTGTGTCAGGGTGGAAATTAGACACTGAAGAGACCTGCAAAGAGAAGCCAAATAAACAAAGGGAACAGCTTTAGAAGTGACAGGTACATTTCTCTGATAATGAGTGATGTTGAGCATCTTTCATGTGTTTGTTAGCCATCTGTATGTCTTCCTTGGAGAAATGTCTGTTGAGTTCTTTGGCCCATTTTTTGATTGGGTCATTTATTTTTCTGGAGTTGAGCTGGAGGAGTTGCTTGTATATTTTTGAGATTAATCCTTTGTCTGTTGCTTCGTTTGCTATTATTTTCTCCCAATCTGAGGGCTGTCTTTTTACCTTGCTTATAGTTTCCTTTGTTGTGCAAAAGCTTTTAAGTTTCATTAGGTCCCATTTGTTTATTTTTGCTTTTATTTCTAAAATTGTGGGATGTGGGTCATAGAGGATCCTGCTGTGATTTATGTCGGAGAGTGTTTTGCCTATGTTCTCCTCTAGGAGTTTTATAGTTTCTGGTCTTACATTTAGATCTTTAATCCATTGGAGCCCATTATACAGAGCAAAGTAAGCCAGAAAGATAAAGACCATTACAGTATACTAACACATATATATGGAATTTAGAAAGATGGTAACGATAACCCTATATGCAAAACAGAAAAAGAGACTCAGATGTATAGAACAGACTTGTGGACTCTGGGAGAAGGCGAGGGTGGGATGTTTCAAGAGAACAGCATTGAAACATGTATATTATCTAGGGTGAAACAGATCACCAGCCCAGGTTGGGTGCATGAGACAAGTGCTCGGGCCTGGTGGACTGGGAAGACCCAGAGGGATCGGGTGGAGAGGGAGGTGGGAGGGGGGACCGGGATGGGGAATACATGTAAATCCATGGCTAATTCATTTCAATGTATGACAAAAACTACTGTAATGATGTAAAGTAATTAGCCTCCAACTAATAAAAATAAATGGAAAAAAAAAAAAGAAGTGACAGGTAAAACAGATTAAAATCCCTGTAGTTAACACTGACTACACCGGAAGGGGCCTATAGATATCAACAAGTGTAAGCTGGAACAAGGAGCTATCTGAAACTGAACCGAACCCACACTGCCCACAACAGCTCCAGAGAAATTGCTAGATATATTTTTACTATTTTTTTTAATTAAAAAAAAAATAAAAAGTTTCTTCTTTTTTTTTTAAAGTCCTCTATTACTCCTTAATTTTCATTTTTATAACCCACTATAACCTTGCAAAAAAAAAAAAAGAGCCTATTTTTAAAGCAAACCTCATATATATTTCTTAAATTTTTTATGTTTTTGGGTTTTTTGTTGTTGTTTTTGTTTTTTAATATTGTATTTCTAAGACTCTAACCTCTACTCTAAAATTTTAATCTTTGTTTTTCAGTACTTGATATCAATTTTGGACATTTAAGAATTCAACTTTCAGTACCCATTTCTACTCAGGAGTGTGATTACTGGTGTGGTTACTCTCTCCCCCTTTTGACTGTCCTTTTTCTCCCCCAGATCACCTCTATTTCCTCCCTCCCCCTTCTCTTCTCAATCCAATTCTGTGAATCTCTGTGGTGTTCTGGGCTATGGAGAACACTTAGGGAACAGAGTACTGCGTAGATCTGTCTCTCTCCTCTTGAGTCCCCTTTTTCTCCCCCTGCTCACCTCTATCTCCCTCCTCCCTTTCCTCTTCTTCATGTAACTCTGTGAACCTCTCTGGGTGTCCCTCACTGTGGAGAATCATTTCACCATTAACCTGGAAGTTTTATTATCAGTGCTGTATGGATGCAGAAGTCTTGAGGCTACTGGAAGAATAAGACTGAAATCCAGAGGCAGGAGGCTTAAGCCCAAAACCTGAGAACACCAGAGAACTCCTCACTACAAGGAACATTAACAAATAAAAGATCATCCAAAAGCCTACATACCTACAAGAGCCAGTAAGTTCCAGAGCAAGACATACCATGCAAATTCTCCAGCAACGCAGGAACACAGCCCTGAGCGTCAATATACAGGCTGCCCAAAGCCACACCAAACCCACAGACCCATCTCAAAACTCACTACTGGACACTCCAATGCACTCCAGAGAGAAGAAATCCAGCTCCACCCACCAGAACACCGACGCAAGCTTCCCTAACCAGGAAACCTTGACAAGCCAATCATCCAACCCCACCCAGTGGGAGAAACCTCCACAATAAAAAGGAACCGCAGACTACCAGAATACAGGAAGGCCACCCCAAACAGAGCAATCTAAATAAGATGAAAAAGCAGAGAAATACTCAGGAGGTAAAGGAACATGAAAAATGCCCACCAAGCCAAACAAAAGAGGAATATAACTGAAAAAGAATTTAGAATAATGATAGTAAAAATGATCCAAAATCTTGAAAAAAAAATAGAGTTACAGATAAATAGCCTGGAGTGGAGATAAGGATTGAGAAGATACAAGAAATGCTTAACAAGGACCTAGAAGAAATAAAAAAGAGTCAATTAAAAATGAATAATTCAATAAATGAGATCAAAAACACCCTGGAGGGAACCAACAGTAGAATAACAGAGGCAGGAGATAGGATAAGTGAGGTAGAAGATAAAACGGTGGAAATAAATGAAGCTGAGAGGAAGAAAGAAAAAAGAATCTAAAGAAATGAAGACAGCCTCAGGGACCACTGGGACAATGTGAAATGCCCCAACATTCGAATCATAGGAGTCCCAGAAGAAGAAGACAAAAAGAAAGGCCATGAGAAGTTACTCGAGATAATAGCTGAAAACTTCCCTAAAATAGGGAAGGAAACAGTCACGCAAGTCCAAAAAACTCAGAGTCCCAAACAGGATAAACCCAACGTGAAATACCCCAAGACACATATTAATCAAATTAACAAAGATCAAACACAAAGAACAAATATTAAAAGCACCAAGGGACAAACAACAAATAACACACAAAGGGATTCCCATAAGGATAACAGCTGACCTTTCAATAGAAACTCTTCAGGCCAGAAGGGAATGGCAGGACATACTTAAAGTAATGAAAGAGAATAACCTACAATCTATATTACTCTACCCAGCAAGGATCTCATTCAGATATGAAGGAGAATTCAAAAGCTTTACAGACAAGCAAAAGCTGAGAGAATTCAGCACCACCAAAGCAGCTCTTCAACAAATGCTAAATGATCTCCTCTAGACAGGAAACACAGAAAGGTTGTATGAAGACGAACCCAAAACAACAAAGTAAATGGCAACGGGACCATACCCATCAATAATTACCTTAAATGTAAATGCGTTGAATGCCCCAACCAAAAGACAAAGACTGGCTGAATGGATACAAAAACAAGACCCCTATATATGCTGTCTACAAGAGACCCACCTCAAAACAAGGGACACATACAGACTGAAAGTGAAGGGCTGGAAAAAAATATTTCACGCAAATGGAGATCAAAAGAAAGCAGGAGTCGCAATACTCATATCAGATAAAATAGACTTTAAAATAAAGGCTGTGAAAAGAGACAAAGAAGGACACTACATAATGATCAAAGGATCAATCCAAGAAGAAGATATAACAATTATAAACATATATGCACCCAACATAGGAGCACCGCAATATGTAAGGCAAATGCTAACAAGAATGAAAGGGGAAATTAACAATAACACAATAATAGTGGGAGACTTTAACACGCCACTCACACCTATGGATAGATCAACTAAACAGAAAATTAACAAGGAAACACAAACTTTAAATGACACAATGTTCCAGCTAGATCTAATTGATATCTATAGGACATTTCACCCCAAAACAGTCAATTTCACCTTTTTTTCAAGTGCACACAGAACCTTCTCCAGAATAGATCACATCCTGGGCCATAAATCTAGCATTGGTAAATTCAAAAAAACTGAAATCATTCCACTCATCTTTTCTGATCACAATGCAGTAAGATTAGATCTCAATTACAGGGGAAAAAAATCTAAAAATGCCAACATATGGAGGCTAAATAACACACTTCTGAATAACGAACAAGTCATAAAAGAAATCAAAAAAGAAATCAAAATATGCATAGAAATGAATGAAAATGAAAACACAACAACCCAAAACCTATGGGACACTGTAAAAGCAGTGCTAAGGGGAAGGTTAATAGCATTACAGGCCTACCTCAAAAAAGAGGAAAAAAGTCAAATAAATAACCTAACTCTACACCTAAAGCAACTAGAGAAGGAAGAACCCCAAGGTAAGTAGAAGGAAAGAAATCTTAAAAATTAGGGCAGAAATAAATGCAAAAGAAACAAAAAAGACCATAGCAAAAATCAACAAAGCTAAAAGCTGGTTTTTTGAAAAGATAAACAAAATTGACAAACCATTAGCCAGACTCATCAAGAAACAAAGGAAGAAGAACCAAATCAACAAAATTAGAAATGAAAATGGAGAGATCACAACAGACAACTCTGAAATACAAAGGATCATAAGAGACTGCTACCAGCAGCTCTATGCCAATAAAATGGACAACTTGGAAAAAATGGACAAATTCTTAGAAAAGTATAACTTTCCAAAACTGAGCCACAAAGAAATAGAAGATCTTAACAGACCCATCACAAGCACAGAAATCGAAACTGTAATCAGAAATCTTCCAGCAAACAAAAGCCCAGGACCAGATGGCTTCACAGCTGAATTCTACCAAAAATTCAGGCAAGAGCTAACACCCATCTTACTCAAACTCTTCCCGAAAATTGCAGAAGAAGGCAAACTTCCAAACTCATTCTATGAGGCCACCATCACCCTAATTCCAAAACCAGACAAAGATGTCACAAAAAAAGAAAACTACAGGCCAATATTACTGATGAACATAGATGCAAAAATCCTTAAAAAAATTCTAGCAAACAGAATCCAACAACATATTAAAAAAATCATACACCATGACCACGTGGGCTTGATCCCAGGAATGCAAGGATTCTTTAATATCTGCAAATCAATCAATGTAATACACCACATTAACAAATTGAAAGATAAAAACCATATGATTATTTCAATAGATGCAGAAAAAGCCTTTGACAAAATTCAACATCCATTTATGATTAAAACTCTCCAGAAAGCAGGAATAGAAGGAACATATCTCAACATAATAAACGCTATAGATGACAAACCTACAGCAAACATTATCCTCAATGGAGAAAAATTGAAAGCATTTCCCTTAAAGTCAGGAACAAGACAAGGGTGCCCACTCTCACCACTACTATTCAACATAGTTTTGGAAGTGTTGGCCACAGCAATCAGAGCAGAAAAAGAAATAAAAGGAATCCACATAGGAAAAGAAGAAGTAAAAACTCTCTCTGTTTGCAGATGACATGATCCTCTACATAGAAAACCCTAAAGACTCTACCAGAAAATTACTAGAGCTAATCAATGAATATAGTAAAGTTACAGGATATAAAACTAACACACAGAAATCCCTTGCATTCCTATACACTAACAATGAGAAAACAGAAAGAGAAATTAAGGAAACAATACCATTCACCATTGCAACAAAAAAAAATAATATACTTAGGAGTATATCTACCTAAAGAAACAAAAGACCTATATATATAAAACTACACAAAATTGATGAAAGAAATCAAAGAGGACACAAAAAGATGGAGAAATATACTGTGTTCATGGATTAGAAGAATCAATATTGTGAAAATTACTATACTACCCAAAGCAATCTATAGATTCAGTGCAATCCCTATCAAGCTACCAATGGTATTTTTCACAGAACTAGAACAAATAATTTCACAATTTGTATGGAAATACAAAAAAAAACCTTGAATAGCCAAAGCAATCTTGAGAAAGAAGAAAGGAACTGGAGGAATCAACCTGCCTGACTTCAGGCTCTACTACAAAGCCACAGTCATCAAGACAGTATGGTACTGGCACAAAGACTGAAATATAGATCAATGGAACAAAATAGAAAGCCCAGAGGTAAATCCACATACCTATGGACACCTTATCTTTAACAAAGGAGGCAAGAATATACAATGGAAAAAAGACAACCTCTTTATCAAGTGGTGCTGGGAAAACTGGTCAACCACTTGTAAAAGAATGAAACTAGAACACTTTCTAACACCATACACAAAAATAAACTCAAAATGGATTAAAGATCTAAATGTAAGACCAGAAACTATAAAACTCCTAGAGGAGAACATAGGCAAAACACTCTTTAACATAAATCACAGCAAGATCCTCTATGACCCACATCCCAGAATTTCAGAAATAAAAGCAAAAATAAACAAATGGGACCTAATGAAACTTAAAAGCTTTTGCACAACAAAGGAAACTATAAGCAAGGTGAAAAGACAGCCCTCAGATTGGGAGAAAATAATAGCAAACGAAGCAACAAAGGATTAACCTCAAAAATATACAAGCAACTCTTGCAGCTCAATTCCAGAAAAATAAATGACCCAATCAAAAAATGGGCCAAAGAACTCAACAGACATTTCTCCAAGGAAGACATACAGATGGCTAACAAACACATGAAAAGATGCTCAACATCACTCATTATCAGAGAAATGCAAATCAAATCCACAAAAGAGGTACCATTACACACCAGTCAGGATGACTGCTATCCAAAAGTCTACAAGCAATAAATGCTGGAGAGGGTGTGGAGAAAAGGGAACCCTCTTACACTGTCGGTGGGAATGCAAACTAGTACAGCTGCTATGGAGAACAGTGTGGAGATTTCTTAAAAAGCTGGAAATAGAACTGCCATATGACCCAGCAATCCCACTTCTGGGCATACACACCGAGGAAACCAGATCTGAAAGAGACACGTGCACCCCAATGTTCATCGCAGCACTGTTTATAATAGCCAGGACATGGAAGCAACCTAGATGCCCATCAGCAGATGAATGGATAAGAAAGCTGTGGTACATATATGCGATGGAATATTACTCAGCCATTAAAAAGATCACATTTGAATCAGTTCTAATGAGATGATGAAACTGGAGCTCATTATTCATAGTGAAGTAAGCCAGAAAGATAAAGACCAATACAGTATACTAATGCATATATATGGAATATAGAAAGATGGCAATGATAACCGTATATGCAAGACAGAAAAAGAGACACAGATGTATAGAACAGACTTTTGGACTTTATGGGAGAAGGCAAGGGTGGGATAATCTTAGAGAACAACATTGAAACATGTATATTATCAAGTGTGAAACATATCGCCAGCCCAGGTTGGATGCATGAGACAAGTGCTTGGGGCTGGTGCACTGGGATGACCCAGAGGGATGGGATGGAGAGGGAGGTGGGAGGGCTGGTTCAAGATAGGGAACACATGTAAATCCACGGCTGATTCATGTCAATGCATGGCAAAAACCACTGCAATATTGCAAAGTAATTAGCCTCCAACTAATAAAAAATAAAGGGAAAAAAAAGTCCATCACAGAGCACTAATACAAATAAAATCCAGGAAGTGAACATTACTAAGCCTACCTCTCTAGAATTCTTCCTTTCCTTGGAAAACAATTTCAAACCCAAATCATCAACATTATATCATCAACATGATACAGATAGCAACAGTGCTCATTGTAACTCCAATATGCAAAATGAAAATTGTTTTACAAAGACTCAGTAACGTCTTGGTTTGCCCCAGACTGCACAGGGCAGAAAAGAAAACCAGAGTAATCAAATAAGCCAAAGCTGATGTGGAATTGAAAGAATAAGAGTTTAATTCTATAATCTTCACCAAGGCTAAACTCCCACTGATTCTAATTATATATCTATTGAGAAAATACAATTGAAGTTTAAGACTATTAAAGTCATGTTCTAGCCTCCTTGAGGTTACTATATTTGCCATTTACAGATTAGTGGCAAAACCAAAAGAATTAAGAAGTGAAAAACAAGGAAATGAACTATAGCAATGGTTTTCCAAACAAGATATTGAAAGACTGGGTAGCATTATATCACATACAGAGTTCTCATTTGTAGAAAGGACTCCATTGCTAAAATCCTGAAATACAGAGTCGTGAACTAATAAATAGTGAGAGAACCTGACATAGAGGAAACTGAAAGGGGCTTAGAAGCAGACAAATGTAACTAAATTCAAAGCCTTGTTCAGACCCTCACTGATTTTTAAAAACAAAAGCGTATTAACACCAGCTTCACAGGAACTACTGGAAAGAGTAAATGCTTTAATTATGTAAAGAGATCAGCAAAGAGTACTAAATGAATGAATGATGTCCTCCCCCTCCACCCCAAAGATACTAAGCAGGGATCAATTAATAAATCCCCATGTCTCTACCAAAACTAAACACTATCATATTAAAAACTTAGAGGGAAAGCATTTTTACAGCTCACCCTCTCTGGTAGGTTATCACAGTGATTTATAGCCTTATTGCCAAGAGCCTGGTCCCTCCTGCTTACCTAACCACAAATTAAGTCACTTTCTTCTTGATCTTATTCAATCACCATACTCCATTCTTAATTCTAGGCTCCTAGACAGAAGGTGGTACAGAGAAACTCTTTGCCTTTTGAAATTCATTGTCTAAAATTAAAATCTAGTAATATCTTTTTAACCTTTTTTTCTTTGTCCTTTCTTCTAATTATATGCAAATGAATTATCACATCAAGGAGCTAGAAATGAATATTTGCTTAGTACTACCACACAGAACATTCACATTTTATCTTTACCAGTCTTGTAAATTTATCCAAGGGCGTCGATGGATACCTGATTTCCCCCAATATATAATACTTTTATTTCCCTTGCTACTAGTTTATAAAGCAACGAATTTCATTAATTTCCTTAAAAAATATTCTAAGTCCTTATTTAAGCTTTGCTTTGGCAACAATTTGTTATATTCTCAAAATCATGCAATTATTCATTTTCATGATTACAAAATTATTCATTATGTATAAAACATTACACCAACCAGTATAATCATATAAGAGAATAGCAATTCCAGGCCACACAGAATGAGTAAGAACAAGAGAATTTGCTCAGAAGTCGGTTAATTAACAAGATTTGTATCTACTGTCTATATTGAAGCACATATTTTATGCAGTGTTGATTTTAAAATCTCACCTGGACAATGAAACAATTTTTCATATTTTGAAATTTTCCTTCAGCATGTAACCCCCAGATATGCCTACAACAACTTAGAATCCATTTGTAGAAAGAAGTAAATAAAAATACAAAAATATAATAGGCCTCAATCCTAAGATACATAAGCAAATAGAAACTACTATGACAAGGGTAGTTCATATAAATGCTAAAACAAAAAGATTTGTTCTAAAATAGTCACTTTGCTAAGAACAAACAATGTAGACTATCTCATTATCACAATTGCCCAGTGAATTAAGTAATATTATATGATTTAATAGACAAATAACTTTGATTAAATTAAATGACTTTATGAAGAACTACTAGGTCGTGCTGTTCAGATGTGAACCCAAGTCTCTATAAGGCCAACATTCTTTGTATTTTACCACAATCATGTGACACTATTAATTGTGAAGGAATGTGATATTCATGACCTTTTCCTGACTTGAGGACTCTCATGAAAATTTTAGGTTTTGTATATGTATTGATCTAAAACCAGCTTGAGTATCTGGAAGTTCACGGTTCATGTATTGCTGAAGCCTGGCTTGGAGAATTTTGAGCGTTACTTTACTAGCGTGTGAGATGAGTGCAATTGTGCAGTAGTTTGAGCATTCTTTGGGATTGCCTTTCTTAGGGATTGGAATGAAAACTGACCTTTTCCAGTCCTGTGGCCACTGCTGAGTTTTCCAAATTTGCTGGCATGTTGAAAGTGCAGCACTTTCACAGCATCATCTTTCAGGATTTGAAATAGCTCAACTGGAATTCCATCACATCCACTAGCTTTGTTCGTAGTAATGCTTTCTAAGGCCCACTTGACCTCACATTCCAGGATGTCTGACTCTAGGTGAGTGATCACACCATCGTGATTATCTGGGTCGTGAAGATCTTTTTTGTACAGTTCTTCTGTGTATTCTTGCCACCTCTTCTTAAAATCTTCTGCTTCTGTTAGGTCCCTACCATTTCTGTCCTTCAGCGAACCCAGCTTTGCATGAAATGTTCCCTTGGTATCTATCACTTTCTTGAAGAGATCTCTAGTCTTTCCCATTCTATTGTTTTCCTCTATTTCTTTGCATTGATCACTGAGGAAGGCTTTCTTATCTCTCCTTGCTATTCTTTGGAACTCTGAATTCAGATGGGAATGTCTTTCCTTTTCTCCTTTGCTTTTTGCTTCCCTTCTTTTCACGCTATTTGTAAGGCCTCCACAGACAGCCATTTTGCTTTTTTGCATTTCTTTTCCATGGGGATGGTCATGATTCCTATCTCCTGTACAATGTCACAAACATCCATCCATAGTTAATCAGGCACTCTATCAGATCTAGTCCCTTAAATCTATTTCTCACTTCCACTGTATAGTCATAAGGGATTTGATTTAGGTCATACCTGAATGGTCTAGTGGTTTTCTCCACTTTCTTCAATTTCAGTCTGAATTTGGCAATAAGGAGTTCAGCAATACGTGAACCATGAACTTCCAGATGTTCAAGCTGGTTTTCAAAAAGGCAGAGGAATCAGAGATCAAATTGCCAACATCTGCTGGGTTATCAAAAAAGCAAGAGAGTTCCAGAAAAACATCTATTTCTTCTTTATTGGCTACGCCAAAGCCTTTGACTGTGTGGATCACAATAAACTGTGGAAAATTCTGAAAGAGATGGGACTACCAGGCACCTGACCTGTCTCTTGAGAAACCAGTATGCAGGTCAGGAAGCAACAGTTAGAACTGGACATGAAACAACAGACTGGTTCCAAATAGGGAAAAGAGTACATCAAGGCTATATATTGTCACCCTGCGTATTTAGCTTATATGCAGAGTACATCATGAGAAACTCTGGGCTGGAGGAAGCACAAGCTGGAATCAAGATTGCCAGAAGGAATATCAATAACCTCAGATATGCAGATGACACAACCTTTATGGCAGAAAGTGAAGAACTAAACAACCTCTTGATGAACATGAAAGAGGAGAGTCAAACAGTTGGCTTAAAGATCAACATTCAGAAAACTAAGATCATGGCACCTGGTCCCATCACTTCATGGCAAAGAGATGGGGAAACAGTGGAAACAATGGCTGATTTATCACTGCAGATGGTGATTGCAGCCATGAAATTAAAAGACGCTTACTCCTTGGAAGGAAAGTTACGACCAGCCTAGGTAGTATATTAAAAAGCAGAGACGTTACTTTGCCAACAAAGGTCCTTCTGGTCAAGGCTATGGTTTTTCCAGTGGTCATGTATGGATGTGAGAGTTGGACTATAAAGAAAGCTGAGCACCGAAGAATTGATTCTTTTGACTCTGTGGTGTTGGAGAGGACTCTTGAGAGTCCCTTGGACTGCAAGGAGATCCAACCACTCCATCCTAAAGATCAGTCCTGAATATTTATTGGAAGGACTGATGTTGAAGCTGAAACTCCAATACTTTGGCCACCCCTGATATGAAGAGCTGACTCATTGGAAAAGACCCTGATGCTGGGAAGGATTGAGGACAGGAGGAGAAGGGGACGACAGGGGATGAAATGGTTGGATGGCATCAGTGACTCAATGGACATAGTTTGGGTAAACTCCAGGAGTTGATGATGGACAGGGAGGCCTGGCTGTGCTGCGGTTCATAGGGTTGCAAAGAGTTGGACATGACTGAGCGACTGAACTGACTGACTGACATGTATTGATCATGGTAGACAAATGTGGGACAAGCAATTTACTACTGCATCTTTGGAATACATTTTCTCATTGGTAAAATGGTCTATATCAGCATCACCTATGAGAAATAAAATGTGAGCCAATACATAATTCAAGATTTTCTAGTGGGCAAGTTTATAAAAGTAAGAAGTAAAATTAGTTTTAATATTATTTAATCCAATATACCCCAAATATCCTTCCTACAGGTAATTTATATAAAAATTATTAATGAGGTATTTACATTATTTTTCAAATCTAAGAAGTTCAGTGTGTGTTTTAGATTTACAGCACATTTAAACTAGCCATATTTCAAGCACTCAATAGTCAACTGTGTCTGTTGACTACCATACTGGGCAGTACAGTTCTAGACAACCTTCAAGGTCTCTTCCACCCTCAAAGTTAGAGACCTATCTTTCTATAATTTGCAAAACATACTCATATGCTGAAAGAAATCAATAAAGTTTAATGTTGTAAAATTATCTTGGACAAAAGTATCATTGACACAAGAATTTTATTGCCTAACTAGGTCTTTTATTATCATAGGATAACAGAGAAAAAGTAATAATATATTTGATATATTTTATCATATATTTGGGGGCTTCCCAGGTGGCACTGGTAAAGAATCCAGGAGACTCGGGTTCAGTCCCTGGGTTGGGAAGATCCCCTGTTGAAGGAAACAGCAACTGGATCCAGGATTCTTGCCTGGAAAATACCACAGACAGAGGAGGCTGTAGTACTACAATCCACGGGGTCGCAGAGTCAGACATGACTGAGCGACTGAGCTCACATACATATTTTATACCATATATTTTGTTTCTGATATGAAATAGCTAGATATTGGATAAGGAAATTCTTCTCACCTTATATTTCTTTTCCAAGAGTTTTCAACTCTCTTCTTGATTTTTTCAACTTGCATATAATTTCTGAACCAGATTTTTGAGTTGCATGAAAGAGTCTGCTAGGATTTGGTTTAGAATTCTTTGACTTTACAGATCAATTGAGACAGAATTAAGACATTTACTTTAATGTTTTTTGTTCTAACTTTTTTTAGGTCATTTTAATATAAATTTTTATATTTTTCCACAGAACTCATTTATCTTATTAGATTTATTGCCAAGTACTTCACATTTTTTAAACAAAACTAAAATGTATTATTTTACCTACTGTTACTTTTATTTATATATCTGTTCAGTTCAGTTCAGTCACTCAGTCGTGTCTGACTCATTGCAACCCCATGAACCGCAGCACGCCAGGCCTCCCTGTCCATCACCAGCTCCCGGAGTTTACCCAAACCCATGTCCATCGAGTCGATGATGCCATCCAACCATCTCATCCCATCATCCCCTTCTCCTCCTGCCCTCAATCTTTCCCAGAATCAGGGTCTTTTCCAATGAGTCTGCTCTTCGTATCAGGTGGCCAAAGTACTGGAGTTTTAGCTTCAACATCAGTCCTTCCAATGAATACCCAGGACTGATCTCCTTTAGGAAATATATCTGTACATATATACACATATACATGCTTTGTCTCTCAACTGTGTCTGACGCTTTGTGACCCCATGGACTATAGCCCACCAGGCTCCTCTGTTCATGGGATTTCTCAGGCAAGAATACTAGAGTAGGTTGCCATTCCTTTCTCAAGGGATCTTCCTGACCCAGGGATCAAACCCAGGTCTCCGACATTGCAGGCAGATTCTTTACCATCTGAGGCACCCTAGGACTCAGATTATACATACATATATATATATATACATATACATACACACACATATATATACATACCTATATATACACATATATATAATTCATGATTGTGCTTGAATGTGTATCTAGCAATATTAAATTAACCATATTAATAACAATTAAATTTCTTGGTTATTCTTTATAGAATTATGTTATCTGTAAACAATAGCAAGTTTGCATTTTGTGTTTAATCCTTGCATCTCTTGGTTTTTTCCACCTTACTTCCAATGTGATATTAAAGAGAAGTGGTGAATGGCCAGCTAGCATCACTGTCTGATTTCTGATCTAAAAAAGAAAATGTTCAATGTTTCATTAATAAGTTCTAATCTGCAGTACAATGTTTGCAAATGATCTTTTATCATATTAAAAATACTGATCATAGATCAGGAAATTTTGTCACGAATTAGATGCTGACTGTGATTAAATATTCTCTCCATTTATTGAAATAATATATTTTCTCTTTTGTATTCTTTTATTGTCCTTGTTCACATTGATCAATTTTCAAATATTCAACCCATCTCATATTTCTGGAATAAACTCAACTTTGCAATGCTGTACTTTACACTTGCTATTAATTTTGTTTAGAATTTTTGCATCTATGTTCATGCAAGAGAAATACCTGTGACTTTCCCTTTTACAATAACTATGCCAGGTTCTGATTTGCAAGTTATGCTGCTCTCAAAGAATGAATTGGGGAGCACTCTTGCTTTTCTATTAAGTTTAAGAATTTCTATAAATTGGTGTTATTCTTTTTTTTTAACTACTTGTTAATTCAATAGTAAAGTTAATTCAATAGTAAAGTCAATGGTAAAGTCAGCTAGACCCAGAGGTTTCTTTGTAGGGATACCATATTCAATTTGTTTAATAGATAAACAACTATTCATATATTTCTATCTATTCTTTTGTCAACAATGGCAAGCTTATTTTTTTCTAGGAATCTGTCCATTTTACTGAACTGTCAAAACTAGTAGCATAAAATATTAATAAAAGCCTCTATTATTTTTAACATACACAATATCTGCGGTGATACTCTTTTGCTCTGCACATTGATAATTTGCTCATTCTCATTTTTTATCCCTTGATTAATCTCCACAAGTATTTATAAATTTTATTATTCTTTTCAGGATGTCAACTTGTGATCATTTTTTTTGGATTATTTTAGAACTCTTTAATTTCTATCTTCTTCCTGGATAAGGGAAAGACTTTAGAGCAATTTAATCATATTCATTCCATTTCCAATAGATGGGTTATCATTACCAGTTACTTTCTTTCTATCTTAAATTTCCATTTTTATTATTATTCTAAACAGTTAATGTTACTTTATATTTTCCTAAGTATTTACCAATAATTTTCTTCTCATTTCTCTGGTTTTACAGACCTCCCATCTGGGATTATTTTTCTTCAAACTGAATGACATCTGGATTGAAATTTTAGTCCAAATTAAATCTCATTGACTTGAAACAACAAAGATTTATTCTTTTCTTTGACATTTATGCCTATGATGGATCAACTATAGCTGTGCTTAATATACTCTTTATTTCAGGGTCAGAGTTAATGGAGCAATTTTTGTCTAGGACAACAGTTTTAAACCTTTTGCCCAGAAGTGTCACATGTCATTTCCACTCAGACTAAATCAGCTAATAAAGTGATATGGTAAAATCTGATAACACTGGGGCATAAGATCTATATTAGAAATAGCAGAAAAAAATTCTGGCATTTAATAGTATCTCCCTAATCATTTTTCTGATGTTCCCACTAGAAAGAGTCTGTTATGACAAACTCAGGGTTTGTCTGCCCTGAAAAATATCTTTCATTTACTGACATTTTCTGTGTATGCAACCTCTGGGTATTTTACCTTTCAGAACAATAATGATGTCATTCAGTTACTTCTGACTCCACTGTTACTATTAAATTAGCTATCAATCTAATTGCTACCATTTTGAAGATAATTTTTTTTTTAAAATCTCTGGCTGCTTTTAAGATTTGAACTTGTATTTGGTTATTGAATATGATATATTCAGATCTGTATTCTTTTCTATTTATCACATTTGGGATTTGTTGGGCATTTTGAATCCACAGATTGTATTGCTCTGTTCTGAAAAATTTGTAGCCAATATCTCCTCAAATATTTTCTCTTTCCCATTCTTCCCCTACTTTTCTTCTAGAACTTCAATTAGACATGTATTATACCTGATGTATTAGACTTTCTTTTTTGTTCCTCCATGAATTATGTCTCTTTCATATATATCTTCAAGCTAAATTCTATAAAGTTATTCTGACTGACCTTCTGGATAACTATTCTGACCTTGTCATTGAGTTTTTAATTTGAATTATTGGTTTTCTCATTTCTAAAACATACTTGTTTCCTTTTCAAATACACTAGGGTATGTTTAGAATGTTCTAATTTCAGATACATCTTATTTCTTTGAACATTGTTAGTATGACTTTTTGGGCTTCCCTGGTAGCTCAGCTGGTAAAGAATCTGCCTGCAATGCAGGAGACCCTGGTTTGATTCCTGGGTTGGGAAGATCCCCTGGTGAAGGGATAGGCTACTTATTCCAGTATTCTAGGGCTTCCCTGGTGTCTCAGATGGTAAGTCTGCCCGGAGTGCAGGAGACCTGGGTTGGATCCCTGGGTTGGGAAGATTCCCTGGCAACCCACGCCAGTATTCTTGCCTGGAGAATCCCCATGGACAGAGGAGCCTAGTGGGCTTATAGTCCATGGGGTTACAGAGTCAGACACGACTGAGCGATTAAGCACAGTATGACTTTTATAACTTGTGATTACACAATAACTGAAGTATTTGCACACTTAGTTTTGTTGTATGTTTTGTTAGCTGGTTCTTGCTACTGATGTCTTATTTCCTTGTCTGGTTCATTTTTATGACTAGTGAGTGCCATTGAGTCATTTTCCTTAGAAAAATATTCAAGATACTCTTTGAGGCTAAGATGACGACAACTTTCGGCAGAAAAGCTTTCTGTCGGGTCCCTGAGGATACCCTCAATTCAGAAGCAATTACACAGAATCAAGGTCTTAGGGAGCCGTCAACCTATGTAAATTTGGGTTTCAAATACATATGAGAAACAGACTGTGATTTTAACTTCTCTGAGAGTTTCTTCTTTGCTTTTCAGAGCACCAAGATGCTCTTCCTTATAGACCTGCACTGGAAAACTGAGGCCAGTTTATGTCTCATCCTCTGACATTCCTTGTGGTTCCCAACTCTACAAGAGGAGTGCTACCTACTAGATGTTCCACCTAAAGTGGGTCTTTGGTTTGTCTCCTGACTACCATGTCCTATTTTCATTTGAGTTTAACTCATTTGGCAAACAGCCTCAGAGAAAAGTGAGGGATTCAATGAATCTCTTAAGCTTCCAGTTCTAGCTTTTATTTATATTCTAATTCAGTTGATCATTACTATATTTTTAGACCTTTGGTGCTTTCAATTTTTATTTTCTATTTTATGGAGTGTTGTTAATATTCCACTGCAGAGGTTGGTCCTAATAATCTATCTCATCATGTTTCCAAGAAGGGAAGTCTGAAAATGCATCTTTGATACATATATACTATTGATACTATGTATAAAATAGCAACTAGTGAGAGTCATAGCACAGGGAACTCTACTTAACACATTGTGGGGACCTGAACGGGAAGGGAATCCGAAAGCGAGGGAGTATATGTGTCTATATGGCTCATGTCTTGCTGTACAATAGAAACTAACATAATATTGTAAACCAACTACACTCCCATAAAAATTAATTTAAAAAATAAAATTATTCATACATTTCAATGATGTTTTTTCTAACAGGAACATATTCATTGCAAACAAAACACAAATAATATTTGTCTCCCACCTCCACTTTAGTGGAAGAAGTCTTCCTCATGCTAGATGAAAACTGCAATAGTTCTTGTTTTGGATATCCATCTCTGGACAATAGTAAGTTTTAAACGTCCATTAGCATTAAATTGCTTCACTTCCTGCCACCGCCCTCATTAAATTTAGCCTACTTTGGTCTGGAGTCTGCTGTATTGAAAGGGATCTCTTTACTCTCCTCGACTGTCTCTGCTCACTTTCTTTCCCATTTCACCCCTTTGCTTTTCTACTCTACTCTCCTCTACATGCAATTTCATCCCTTCTCACTAGCTGCTAGTTGGCCTGTCTCCAGGATTAAAGTTATGTATCACAATCAAGAGACTGAGTCAAGGAACTGAGCTACAAGAGCTAAGGGAACAAAAATGTACTCCCTTAGATGAGAGGTTTTGCACTCTCTGAACCCGGCAAACTATGAAAGTTGACTTTTATGAGATACTTTGTGGGCTTAGAGGATGATTCCTACAGAGTACCTGTGATTCAATTCCCAATGGTCATATGAGATGCCTTCCTCAAGCCCTGGCTATTGATGGTACATTTCCAGACTCTTTTCTCTGAGGATAACAACTGGATAAATCCTCAAGTGATTCCATACCACTTTTCTCCTGTATTCAGTTTACAGGAAATGTACCCTGACAAACTCTGGAAGTACAAGTCAATCAAAACACGTGAGCATTCTCTTAGCTTTGTCAAAAAACAATGTGTCCACTTTTCTTATCTCCAGATTTCTCAGGCAGGAGTCAGATCTTAGTCTTATAACTGCTTTCATTTTTCTCACCTGTACGAAGACATAATGGTTCCCAGCTGTAGGAAAAACATTTAGAGCTGTAAGTTCCTCACTGAAGTCTTTCCCAAGGAACTTTGAGAGGGAGGGAACAGACAGTTCTACAGGCAGCAGAATGGAGACTCGTGACTCATACATTCAGTGGCTCAGTCGTGTCTGACTCTTTGCAACCCCATGGACTGCAGCATGACAGCCTTCCCTGTCCATCGCCAGCTCCCGGAGATTGCTCCAACTCATATCCGTCAAGTCCATGATGCCATCCAACCATTTCATCCTCTGTCATCCCCTTCTCCTCCTGCCCTCAATCTTTCCCAGCATCAGGGTCTTTTCAAATGAGTCAGTTCTTCACATCAAGAGGCCAAAGAATTGGAGCTTCAGCATCAGTCCTTCCAATGAATATTCAGGACTGATTTCCTTTAGGATTGATCTCCTTGCAGTCCAAGGGACTCTCAAGAGTCTTCTCCAACACCACAGTTCAAAAGCATCAATTCTTTGGACCTCAGCTTTCTTTATGGTCCAACTCTCACAGCCATACATGACTACTGGAAAAACCATAGCTTTGACTAGATGAACCTTTGTTGGCAGAGTAATGTATCTGCTTTCTAATATGCTGTCTAGGTCGTCCATAGCTTTTCTTCCAAGGAGCAAGGGTCTTTTAATTTCATGGCTGCAGTCACCATCTGCTGTGATTTGGGGCCTAGGAAAGTAAAGTCTGTTACTGTATCCATTGTTTCCCCATTTATTTGTCACGAAGTGATGGGACTGGGTGCCATGATCTTAGTTTTCTGAACGTTGAGTTTTAAGCCTACTTTTTCCACTCTCCTCTTTCACTTTCATCAAGAGGCTCATTAGTTCTTCTTCACTTTCTGCCATAAGGGTGGTGTCATCCACATATCTGAGGTTACTGATATTTCTCCCAGCAATCTTGATTCCAGCTTGTGCTTCATCCAGCCCGGCATTTCATGTGATGTACTCTGCATATAAGTTAAATAAGCATGGTGACAATACACAGCCTTCACATACTCCTTTCCCAATTTGGAACCAGTCTGTTATTTCATGTACAGTTCTAGCTGTGGCTTCATGGCCTGCATAAAGACTTCTCAGGAGGCAGGTCAGGTGGTCTGGTATTCCCATCTCTTTCAGAATTTTCCACAGTTTGTTGTGATCCACACTGTCAAAGGCTTTGGCATAGTCAATAAAGCAAAAATAGATGTTTTTCTGGAACTCTCTTGCTTTTTTGATGATCCACCAGATGTTAGCAATTTGATCTCTGGTTCCTCTGCCTTATCTAAATCCAGCTTGAACATCTGGATGTTCATGGATCATGTACTGTTGAAGCCTGACTTGAAGAATTTTGAGCATTACTTTGCTAGCATGTGAGATGAGTGCAATTGTGTGGTATTCTGAGCATTCTTTAGCATTGCCTTTCTTTGGGATTGGAATGAAAACTGAGCTTTTCCAGGTCAGATCAGAAAACTGACCTTTCCAGCTATGATTCATAACTCTCTAAAAACAAGTATCTTTGGCAGTTCATTCTCCCAATTCTATCTGACCCTTCAAGTTCTTGATCTTAATGAGAGATCATAAATTTGTGGAGCAGCTTATCATTCATTCATTGTATGAAAAATGAACCAATTTATTCCTACCTGGCATCCTCCTAAATATGGTTTTAATGACACTTCAGTCAAAGATGGAACATCCTGGGGGCTTGCCTGGTGGTCCAGAGGTTAATTCACTCTGCAATGCAGAGGACTCAGGTTCAACCCCTGGTCAGGGAACTAAGATTCCACATACCTTGGAGCAACTATGCCAGTATGCCACAACTATGATGTGATGCAGTCAAATAAATAGATATTTTTTAATGGGAAGTTCTATATACTTTGATATCACTGTTTTATAATCAAAAACAATTTATCAAAAAAATTTTTTTAATTGTTAATCCCACATTTAACCATGGCCTATCTGTGTGATGTTTTGGTAAAAAAGTCTGATACTTATGTATACCATTTCTTTAATAATATTTTAAGAGAAGTCAAACTACACAATATAGTCAACTGAATAGATTCTTGGAATGTCAAAATTGCTCACTGACAGAAAAATCCAAACTCTGGTAGAAAAAAAGAAATGAAAGTCATAAATATGCACCTCACAAAGAAGAAGTAAGAGGGAGTGCTTTAAAGGTCTCTAAAATAGCAAAATCTATTTCAGTGTATTAATACTTAGGAGAAGTAGTTACTTTAAAGTTTCCTGCAAGAGGAAGAAAAAAATTCACCCTCATCAGAAACACTCAGGTACACCACTCATTTCTTATTAAATTAACCAACACCTACCAGTAAAAATCCTATTTCCTCTGAAAGCTGTGTGCCTTTCACATAAAGGAAAGCCTGAATAGCCTAGCCCCTACTCAGACGCAATACTACAAGCCGAGAGATCTTTGCTGGATTCCATTGGGAGTCTCAGAGGAAACAATAATCTGTTGTCATTATATAGAGCACTATACAATGCCCTAGGAAGCCCTAATTCTCATAAATCAAAAGTTCTACTTGAATGCAGCTGATCTATTTTAGGGAAGGCAATCCTACTCAGAATCAGATTTGTCATAGCACATCCCTTTAATCCTTAGCAGTATGAGCTCTGTAAACACAGTATTTGAAATAATATTACACATTATTTTATACAGAGGCCTTCAGAGTCCTGCATCCCTGAGCGCTTTCCAGTAAAGCAGCCAAGTTACTTCCTTAAGCTTCTTTTTTTTTTTTCTTTTCCTTTTCTTCTGTTCTTATTTTAAGGAGACGAGAAATAGAAGCCCTATGGGCCAGTAAGCAAAGTAATGTTTGAATATTGAGGAGAGTTAATGAGACTAAGAAAGAGCTGTTGCAGTTGGCAAGTCTTACAAAGCAAAGGTCCGTGCAAAGGCAATAGTGACACGAATTAAAGACAGGGACACTGATCATCTATTTGATGTTTGTATCCCAAAATGTTACCTTCAATAACTGTTCCATGTTTGCAAGACTGGCAACTTGCTTGCAAATACAATCCTCATGAAATGTTATGTTTTCCTTTACACTGACCAAGCAATCACTCTTTTAGAAACATCACAAAGGACTTTGCGTGAGGCTTTGAATGAATCTGCATAAAAACTGTGAATTATCCAAAGGAGTTTTTTGTTTGTTTTTTATTTTCCTTCTGTGGTTCAAGCACACGGAGAACAGACAACTTAGAGAAAAAGAAAAATAACTGTAGACTTCCATGAGATATGCTTAAGATAAGAGGTGACTTTGGGGAAAAGCATAATTAGAAACTGAGTATAAGAGATGAGATTTACCAACGTACAACTAGAGAACCAAAGCGTATCGTGAAAGAGGACCACTGGTGAGAAGGAGGCATCTCAAAGAACAGCAACTAGAGATCGTGATAGATAAACAGGAACAGACAAGATATATACTATATTAACAAGTCAATAGATAAAAATATTAAACATTATCTCCTCCATGAGGGGTTCCATGACCTTTCCCCATGCTGTGCTGTGTTTAATCACTCAGTCATGTCCAACTCTTTGTGACCCCATGAATTCCTTTGTCCATGGAGCTTTCCAGGTCAGAATACTGGAGTTGGTTGCCGTGCCTTCCTCCAGGGGATCTTCCTAACCCAGGGATCGAACCAAGTCTCCTGCATTGCAAGCAGATTCTTTACCATCTGAGCCACCAGGGAAGCCCAAGAATACTGGAGTGGGTAGCCTACTCTTCTCCAAGGCATCTTCCCATCCCAGGAATTGAACTGGAGTCTCCTGCATTGCAGGTGGATTCTTTACCAGCTGAGCTCCCTACTTTCCCCTATACTTACCATCAAATAAAGTCACCACGGTGTCCTGGGAAAGTGTTCTACCATCTCTAATCATATATTGTTCTCTTTGTCTCAGCGTTGTCTTCTGTAAAAAGCACTTGTGATACCTTAAGAATTAAATGGAATAACTTCTAAAGGTCCCTAACACATGCCCTAAACACTGGGGGCTCTATGTGCTAACTTGCTTCAGTCGTGTCTGACTCTTTGCGACCCTGTGGACTGTAGCCTGCCAGGCTCCTCTGTCCATGGGATTTCCAAGGGAAATGGCAGTGGGCTGCCATTTCTTCCTCCAGGGGATCTTCTCAACCCAGGGATCGAACCCATGTCTCTTATGTATCCTTCAATGGCATTGGCAGGCAGGTTCTTTACCATAAGCAGCACTCGCAGGGGGCCCTCAATAACAACCATTAAGGTTATACTCTAAATTCTTTGCTTAGATCTGTCCCCCTTATTACAATATCCTTGAAGAATTTATCCATAGGCTGTATTTGCTCCATGGACTGTAGCCCGCCAGGCTCCTCCGTCCATGGGATTCTCCAGGCAAGAAACTAGAGTGTGTTGCCATTTCTTTCTCCAGGGGGTCTTCCTGACCCAGGGATCAAACCCAGGTCTCCTGCATTGCAGGTGGATTCTTTACCACTGTGAACTGAGGAAGCTGCAAAGAATTTATCACAGCTAGTCAAAACTAACATCTATTATTAACTGAGAAGTTACTACATACTAAGCACTGGTCTATGTGTTTTACATGGAGATGCTATCGTTATCCTATTTTACAAACAAGAAAAGAGAAGCACTAACAGAATAACCAAGTTGTCCATGGTCACCTTTCTAGAAACTGGCAGAGCTAAGACTTAACCCAAGTGGTTTGGCACATAGATAGTATAACATACTGAGTACTGATACTATACAAACACACACATCTGTATATATCCCGCTTAGCTATAAATAGCACAGATATCAAGTATGAGTCAGTGGGAGAAGGCGAGGGTGGGATGATCTGACAGAATAGCATTGAAACATGTATATTATCAAGTGTGAAACAGATTGCCAGCCCAGGTTGGATGCATGAGACAAGTGCTCAGGGCTGGTGCACTGGGAAGACCCAGAGGGATGGGATGGGGAGGGAGGTGGGAGGGGGGATCGGGATGGGGAACACATGTAAATCTATGGCTGATTCATGTCAATGTATGGCAAAAACCACTACAATACTGTAAAGTAATTAGCCTCCAGCTAATAAAAATAAATGGGAAAAAAAAAAGTATGAGTCAACCTCATCTCCTTAACACTTTCCTTTCTACCTGTAGTCAAAATAAATAAATAAAAAATGCCTGCTGAAACCACCTTCAGCTATAACCTAACCTCTGTCACTCTCCTCCAAGCCCCCATGATCTGTCCTGGTAACTCTGGTTTCCGTCCTGTTGGGTTCTGCTTTTCTGACAGTCTTCGGCAAATGGAAGTCTGGCTGGGACTTCCTAGCTGGATTTCAGTGTTGAATTCATTCTAGAATCTGGATTAACCTTCAGCTTCAAATTCTGCTATCTCTTGACACAGTCTATCCTGCACCTGTGTCCAATCCTAGGTCCTAGGAATGCACTTTGTTACTTGTCTCAGGTCAGCAATTCCACTGAGCAGCTTTTCATCCACATCTAGAAAGGCAAGCAGTCCTCAGCCCCAGCCATTACTATTCTCTCTCTAAAGGTTTGTGGTCCATTCTCAAGCATCTATTTCAATTCTTCCAACTGAATGTTAAGAGCATTTGTCAAGTTTATTTTAAGATAATATATAAAATGGTTCAATTAGATTATTAAATGACACTGATAATATTCCAAAATTTCTTATTAATGATATTCCTAATGATTTCATAAAATCTGTTGTAAACGTGGTCTTAAATTCCCCTTGTATCTAAACTCATTTGCCAGTTTAAAGGAAAACCTGGATTTCTATGTGTAACGGTCAGCTGCAGTCTCTGAAGCACACTGCTTGGGGGCTGTGAATGTAACTAAGTAAGTTTTGGTACCAATTCTGGTGAAGGTTCCAGACATCAAATTCCAGAGATCAAATTGCCAACATCCATTGGATCACAGAAGAAGCAAGAGAGTTCCAGAAAAACATCAACTTCTGCTTCATTGACTAGGCTAAAGCCTTTGACTGTGGATCACAACAAACTGTGGAAAATTCTTAAAGAGATGGGAATATCAGACCACCAGACCTGCCTCCTGAGAAACTTGTCTGCAAGTCAAGAAACAACAGTGAGAAACAAACATGGAACAGCAGACTGGTTCCAAATTGGGAAAAGAGTATGTCAAAGCTGTATACTGTCACCCTGCTTATGTAACTTACATGCAGAGTACATCATACAAAATGCCAGGCTGGATGAAGCAAAGCTGTAATCAAGATTGTCAAGAGAAATATCAATAATCTCAGATATGCAGATGACACCACCCTTACGGCAGAAAGCAAAGAGGAATTAAAGAGCCTCTTGATGAAAGTGAAAGAGGAGAAGGAAAAAGCTGGCTTAAATTCAGCATTCAAAAAACTAAGATCATCTGGTCTCATCACTTCATGGCAAACAGACGCAGAAACAATGGAAACAGTGACAGACTTTATTTTCCTGGACTCCAAAATCACTGCAAATGGTGACTATAGCCATGAAATTAAAACACCCTTGCTCCTTGGAAGAAAAGCTATGACAAACCTAGACAGCGTATTAAGAAGCAGATTACTTTGTATTACTGTAAACAGATTACTGTATTACTTTGCAGATAAAGGTCTATCTAGTCAAAACTATGTCTTTTCCAGTAGTCATGTATGGATGTGAGAATTGGATCATAAAAAAGGTTGAGTGCCAAAGAAGTGATGCTTTCAAACTGTAGTGTTGAAGAAAACTCTTGAGAATCCCTGGGACTGAAAGGAGATCAAACCAGTCAATCTAAAGAAATCAACCCTGAATATTCATTGGAAGGACTGATACTGAAGTTGATGCTCCAATACTTTAGCTGAGTATTAACCATATTAAATAGGGCTTCCCAGGTGGTGCTAGTGGTAAAGAAACTGCCTGCCAATTTAGGAGACATTAGAGATATGGGTTTAATCCCTGGGTTGGGAAGAGCCCCTGGAGGAGGGCATGCAACCCACTCCAGGATTCTTGCCTGCAGAATCCCATACACAGAGAAGCCTGGTGGGCTACTGTCCAAGGGGTCACAAAGAGTTGTACACGACTGAAGTGATTTAGTATGTACACAGGCACACCATATTAAATAAATGTACATGCAGTCTAAGATGTATCTCTCTTTTGAAAAAAAAAAAAAAGAATTACTCATACCAGTAGCAGTTAATACCAATACCTAGTTTTCTACATTGTCATGGAAAAGCTATCAAAAACCAGGAAATTAATATCAATAAACTTGAACAGTTTGCAAAATACTTTCTGCTACAGTATCCTATAAGCCAATTTTCACTATTTAAAATGACTCATTTTAATACACACGAAGACACACTTGCTTAATGGAACAGAATAATTTAACATATTTTCATAAGCCTCTCATCTATAGTCAACAAATAAGTCACTTTCTGACTCAAAAGGCTTGCTATTCATGTTAATGTGCTAACACAAAATGAAAGATTCCCATTTATTAGACTAAAAAACTGAGGCCCAGAGAGATTTTTGCCCAAGATTAGACAGTGAGTTAGTGGTCGCATGAGAAATTAATTTAAATTAACTGAAACTATTGCACTCCATTTTCTCCCTTGATAGCTTATTCATCTACATTAAAATAGACGAAACAATTGAGAAACACAGGCATAAAGAATCTAGAAATGTGTCAGCATTTATCATTGAGAGTTTCCTCTTTTTTACTTTTTAAATTTTACTGATTCGTTTTGGCTGCACTGGGTCTCTGTTGCTGTGTGCAGGCTCTCTCTAGCTGTGGCGAGCCGGGGTTCCTCTCCAGCTGCGGTGCCGGGCTTCTCGTTTCACTGGCCTCTCCTGTTGCAGAGAGGAGCTCTAGGGTGCACGTCTTCCACAGTTGAAGCGAGTGGGCTCAGGAGGTGTAGCGTGGGGGCTCGGTTCCCTTGGGCAGCCAGTCTTCTCAGACCAGGGATCAAACCCACGTCCCCTGCATTGGCAGCGGATTCTTAACCACTAGACACCAAGGGAAGTCCTTCACTCTTATTTTTAAGAAAGCAGTTTGGTTTTTAAAGTGATGATAATGACTGCACTTTAATAAAGAATAAAAAGAAAACTCTTTTTAATTAAATTTCCACAGGAGTCACCTAAAATCCATTGAAAGGAAGTTATTTTTGCAGTTTATATGTCTTGTCAATTACAAACTAGGTTTAATTTGCACTTCCTACATGCAAATTTTAGCTTTTGCCAAGAATTATAGCTTTTGTGATTTAAAAAACTAATAGTGGCTTACAGCTTTGATATTTATGTTCTTATGTGGATAATATAATAAATTGTTGCTGTTTGATTAGTCGATAAGTCATGTCCAACTCTCTGTGACTTCATGGACTGTAGCTTGCCAGGCTCCTTGTCCATGGGATTTTCCAGCCAAGAATGCCAGAGTGGGTTGCCATTTCCTACTCCAGGGAAGTTTCCCAACCAAGGGATTCAACCTGGGTGTTCTGCTTTGGCAGGCAGATTATTTACCACTGAGCCACCAGGGAAGCCAGGATATAATATATAAATCATCTCTGTTTCCTATATTTTATTAAGCAGCAAAGGAGTGCTTTATAATTATTATTATTAAATAAACAAAAAATTATCAAGTTCCACATAGAATTATTCCAAAAATTAGGTACTGTATGCATGCGTGCACGCTCAGTCGCGTCTGACTCTTTCACGACCCCGTGGACTATAGCCTACCAGGCCCCTCTGTCCATGAGATTTTCCAGGCAAGAATACTGGAGTCAGTTGCCATTTCGTCCTCCAGGGTGTCTTCCTGACCCAGGGATCAAACCCATATCTTTGGAGATTTCTGCATTGGCAGGTGGATACTTTACCACTGAGCCACCTGGGAAGCCAATTATTCCAGAAATTAGAACTTGACTGACTTACTGGATAAAATGGTTTCCTAAGAAGGATTAGATAGTCTCCTCTTAAAAACTCAATTTCATGATCTAATGTTTAGGAGATTCTCCTTAGCCACTCTGTGAAGATTTTTCTAACACTGGCCTTTAGGTAATACTTTGAAATTAATTTTTCTATTAATTTGGAAACAGCTCAAGCCTGGACTGGTAAAAATTTTTCTATTAAAATTAAGTATGTAATGCTTCAATCTGCACCTTTTGAAAAAAGAGGAGAGTGAAGAATAACCCACCAACCCCCACCCCATTAGTGACAAATTCTGCTTGCATTTTTTGTCTATATTGGAGTTCAAAATAAGGTTTAATTTTTAAATTGGATCCTGCTGACTTAAAATAATTGACACATTTACCAAACTGAGAAAAAGGGAAAAAATAGTGAACTAGGGGTAATTTATAATCAAATACTGATATTCCAATAATTCACTTTGTGAATACATGTTTACAGAGCATCTTCCTCCATCTAGGGTAGAGAAAGAAAAAAAATTTCCTGTTTCTATGTTCTCCTGACTAGTCCAAGAATTAAAGTGACATGAGACAGATTAACAGGAGAAAATCAAATTTAATTACATATTTCAGGAATTCTATAAGAAAGAAGGTTCAAGGACAAGTTAGACAATTGAAGCTTATACGCCACCTGAGAGAAAGAGAAGAGGGCAGGGGTTTGGGGCTTCAGAGGGAAGAAAGGCAACTTACAGGAAGATGAAAAAAGAGCAAATGTTTGGTAAACAGAAGTTTGCTGGTAAACAAATGTTTGCTGTGTCATGCGGAGATGGTGGGACCCAGAGAGGACTTTATAAGACAAGCCTTGCTAAGTGTCCCCCAGTGTACTATACCTAGCTCATACTATACCTTATTTGTGGCGATAGTTCCTCCTCCTGGAACAAGCCCTTTATCTAAAAAATTTTAGGCAGTTAAAGGGAGGAGGTAAAAGCTCTTCCTGAGTCTTTTGTTTCTGAAGAACAATCATCCCTAAATAGTCCTCAAGACAGACATATTTTGGGGTGGCGAGTTTTGTTCCCCTACATCAGGCACTGAGAAATCATTCGTGGTTCAGATAAAATCCCCACCCTTATGAAATTTCCAACAGAATAAGTAGACACTATTACATACATGGCAAAACTTGCAATACAATGGCATCTTCATGCTATAAAGAAAGATAAATACAGCCAAAGAGACGGGGTCTAATGGATAGTTATTTTTTATCAGATCATCAAGGAATGTCTCTACCTCTGATAAGAGGTGGCATTTGGACATATTCTCCAAATCAGTCTTTAGTGAAAAAGCATTTCAGAATGAAGGAGCGATAATTCAAAGGAAGAAATGAGAATGGTGCATTCAAGAAGCGTTAAAAAATCATATTAATAGAGATCAGTAAGCACACGGGCAATGATGGGTCCTGTCAGAAAGATAAACAGGAGTCAGAGCTCAGAGAGCCTCACAGACTGACACAAGAACTTGCCCCAGATTTGAAGGGAAGACACAGGAAGTGCGGGAGTGCATCTTGCAGGCACGCAAGCCCATACTTGCCCACACTGAAACCAAAGAAACGGCCCTGCGGTCAGCAGGAGACATCAGCGGTTTAACAGATGCAGGATCCTACACACTTGAGCAAAAGGTTCCCGGAGCGCACACTCCGTCACCGACGACAGGCTGCAGGCAGGACAGGGCAGCAGCCGTCCCCAGCAGGGGGGACAGGGAGACCACAGTTAGAGGGGGAATGACCGCAAGCTGGCTCATCAGTTACCAGGGAAAAAAGAAGGCACATCTCTCCTAGCCCTTGGGCTAACAACCTTCATTGGGCAGATGTCTTCTATTTGATAAACTGTCATAGTGGAGCCTTTCTGATAAAACTTAGAGAAATCCCTACTTGGGGCCAGAGTCAAGCCCATCGGCATCTACTGATTAGGATCTCTCCCTGAGAGGGAGGGTCGGTCAGCTGAGTAGGGTATCTGTGGGTCAGGGACTGGTGGGATACAGGATGGACAGAGAGCAAGAGAACAGCCATTTTGGGGGGCCTGGTCATACAGGGCAAGACTGATGGAGATGCCATTTATATTTTTAAAAGCTCACTCTTGGTTGTTGTTTAACAGTAAAATTGAGCAGTAGAGAATGTTGCAAAAAACTCACAAGAAAGTATAGTTTACAAGCTGGTTCCCTAACCCAGGAGGAAGAAGATGGTAACACGGACCAGGGAGCAGCAGCAGAGACAGGGAGAATGCGTCAAGCACAGGATACACTTGGAAGATAAAAGCCTCCAGGACTTGCTGCTGAATTGCACGAAGGCTGTACAGAAGACAGAATCGAGACTGAGTCTCCAATATTTCACCTAAGTGTAGGGGCTGCCGTTTGGTAAAATGAAGATGGAAGATGGAGCAGGCTCGGTGGGGAAAACAAGAGTTCTAAGGTTAAGATGTTTGTGTTTGCCCATTTGACATCACAGATGTCAAATAAATCAGAGCCTAAAGGTCAGAGGTGCCTTAGTAAGCTTCAGGCCTGCTCAGCCCATGTTTCCACAGCTTGTGCAGCAAGAAGGTGCCCCTACCTGCCGTATACCTATGCCTGAGAAGCGAAGTGGGGAGCAAGGGAAGGGTGGGGAAGGAGAGTGCTTAAGCAAGCAGTCAATTTCAGGGGACACATCTGATGTTTCAGAATGTGTCATATTTTTCAAACCCAGCAAATAGCAAAATTGAGGATCTTCCCTGGCAGTGTCAGATTTTGTGTATCTGTTTTCAAACATATCAGTCACTGAAGATGAGATAAAAAAAAAAACTACAAATAAATGATTACAGAAAAGGAAATATGCTGATCCTCTTTCTTACACAGCAGTTGATTTATTTTGAACAATATAGTCTTGTGTTATAGTTGACATGCTTTTTGTACTGAGCGTACACTGGATCTCAGACCATCAAGCTCAGATGTGAAATGTGTCACAGGTACTGCAAAGATGTTACTACAAATTTCAAGAAAGTGTTAAAGCTTACTAAGTCCTTTCTCTCTTTAAAGATATAGTGGAATCAAGGTTAACATACCAAGACAATTCCCATACCTTTGCTTTCTGCAGTGCTTCATGGGAGAGAATGAATGGGTTGGGATAACAATTATTAATTCATCTGGCTTGTGTGAAAGTACTTAGGTAGCTACAATCCATTGGGCTACAAAGAGTTGGACCTGAGTTAGCAACTGAACACACATACACTACCCATTTGGCACTGAGGGAGGCAAAGTTTAAGAAATACTAGTTTAGAGAATTAACTGCATAGACTTAGAAATGTTGAGATGAACTGTTTGCAGGCCTATCTTAATGTGCTAATTTAAAAGTGTTAATAGTCACCTGTGTCTAATAAATGGGGCAAGACAACACTTCTTGAGCTCTCAAATTCTAAATACTGAGAAATCTGACTCATAGCCCAGATAACAGGTAGTTTCTAAACATGCCACTTTCAACAAAATTTAAAGAAGATCCACAGAGCAGCATTTATTTGTGACATGACTTTCACCCCTCTCAATTCCCAACACAATTCTTTCTTTTCTTAGGCATAAAAACTTGTGTAAGAAAAACACTGTACAAAGAAGTCCTAATCAGATCTGATTACTGGCTTCCTTAATAGATGGTCAAGCCTATTCAACTGTGCACCGTCAGAGCACCCGGAGCATCCCTCAGCATCTTGAGTCTGCCACACTCACATGTCTACATTCCTTAATCCAGTTCAAATTCACATCTATTCCAAGCTCTTTCATTCTACCCTCTGGCACTCCCTATGTGTCATTAGCAAATTCTCCTGTCTCCTTAATTTCTTTTCTGAGTGTTTTGTTGTCTTTCAAGCTCTAATTGAAACCTGGCTGTATCTTGAAGGACACTGTCTTAGATGGGGTTGATTTATTTCACTTCCCATGACATACAAGCCTGCAAGTATCATCCTTGTTGTTTAAAGCTATTATACTTACAGTCTAAGTAGCTTCTCTACCATCACCCTAAAATTCTCAGTTTCCTGAATAAATACAAGTGATACCACCTGTTTCCTGAATTCATCTGCCGTTGCCTCCAGGCATTGCATTTCATTAAAAGATGCCTCATTGATGATCCCCAAACAGCGACTTTCCACCATTCTTTGGTCATCCTACTTGGATGTTTCCATGTTCTCACTGATAATCCTCGAAAACCCTTGAGAGGCCTTGATCTTCTAAGGTCTAGTGTTCTCCACTGACCACATCCAGCCAATGCTCTACACTGGACATTGTCATTTCCAAAACTTTTATCACCGAGAAACGTCTTCATTTCAAGCAGTGCACTCCTGTTTACAGCATCCTATGTTCACAGCCTTGTTCCACCACTGCTGCTTCAGAACTTCACCCTCTTCCCTGGGATCCTCAACCCATTAATTCTACACATTTTCAAAGCCTCTCTTCTTCTCACACCCAAATTCTATGACTTTGGATAATTTCACACAGAATTGGTGATACAGGCATCATCAAAATTATTTGATAAAGAGAGGGAAGGGATGGCCATCTCTCCATCATTCTCCATCATTCTCATCTGACTAAACTTCTACCCCAGTTATACCCAATGTTAGGCACCTATCCTGTGCCTGCACTGATTTGCTGATGGTATAAACTTTGAATTTATGACCATATAGTGGGCCCCTCTGCTGTGCCACAGTTATCCCGTATTTTTGTTTTCTTATGCTCTCCTATCCTCTAAGACAATCATCTCACATCTCTCCTCTCCTAAATCTCCTAAATCTCAGCTATTCCCCACTATCTCCTTTCTTAATTTGAAATTAGAGGTTGTAGAGAAAAATGGACATTGCAATCCTGACAAAATCAAAGCTTCCAGATATCATTCATTTTCACTGACAATGTGAAATAAATTATATAAGGGTATTTGATATAATAGCCTTGCTGTGAACATGTAATGCAGAATATGAACACAGTATGTAATATATAAGATGTGACTATGCATGTTAATTGCTTCTCTTTTCTCAGCTATTTGTAAGGCCTCCTTAGAGAATCACTTTGTCTTTTTGCATTTCTTTTTCTCAGGGATGGTTTTGATCACCACTTCCTGTACAATGTTACAAACCTCCGTCTGTAATTCTTCAGGCTCTCTGTCTATCAGATCTCATCCCTTGAATCTATTTGTCACTTCCACTGTATAATCATAAGGGATTTAACTTAGGACATACCTGAATGGTGTAATGGTTTTCCCTACTTTTTTTCAATTTAAGTCTGAATTTGGCAATAAGGAGTCATGATCTGAGCCTCAGTCAGCTCTTGGTCATGTTTTTGCTGACTGTATAGAGCTTCTCCATCTTTAGCTGCAAAGAATATAATCAATCTGAGATTTCAATATTGACCATCTGGTGAGGTCCATGTGTAGAGTCATCTCTTGTGTTGTTGGAAGAGGGTATTTGCTATGACCAGTGCATCTTCTTGGCTAAACTCTTTTATTTTATTTTTATTGTAGTGGTTTTTGCCATACATTGACATGAATCAGCATGGCTAAACTCTTTTAGTCTTTGTACTGCTTCATTCTGTACTCCAAGGCCAAACTTGCCAGCTACTCCAGGTATCTCTTGACTTCCAACTTTTGCATTCCAGTCCCTTATGATGAAAAGGACATCCTTTTTGGGTTTTATTTCTAGGTCTTATTGGTCTTCATGGAACTGTTCAACTTCAGCTTCTCTGGCATTAGTGGTTGGAGCACAGACTTGGATTACTGTGATATTGAATGCCTTGCCCTGGAGATGAACCGAGATCATTCTGCCGTTTTTGAGATTGCACCCAAGTATTACATTTCAGACTGGTTTTGACTACGTATGCTACTCCATTTCTTCTAAGGGATTCTTGCCCACAGTGTTAGTTATAATGGTCATCTGAATTAAAATCAGCTTAATTCTTAAGAATTTATTTTTAAAAATGTAGAAAAAACAAACCCCTAATGAGGATTCACCGGTTTGAGGGATTTGTAATTTTTATACTATTGAACAAAGAGGTTATCGAGTAATGTAGGATTCAGCAAACTGCAGCCTATGGGCCAAACCTGGCCAGACATGTCGCTGTTGTGTAGTTGCTCAGTCAAGTCCGACTCTGCAATCTCATGGACTAGGCACGCCGGGCTCCCCTCCTTCACTATCTCCTGCAGTTTGCACAAACTCATATCTGTTGGCCTGGTGATGTTATCTAACCATCTCATCCTCTGCCACTCCCTTCTCCTTTTGCCTTCAAACTTTCCTAGCATAGGGTTTTTTCCAATAAGTGGGCTCTTCGTATCAGGTTACTAAACTACTGGAACTCCAGCTTCAGCATCAGTCCTCAGGTCACTCAACATCTCACTGAATATTCAGGGTTGATCTCCTTTAGGATTGACTGGTTTGATCCCCTTGCGGTCCAAGGGACTCTCAAAAGAGTCTTCTCCAGCACCACACCAAAGTCAACAATTCACTGGCTTCTTTAAGGTTCAACTCTCACATCCATACATGACTACCGGAAAAACCATAGCTCTGACTATATGGATCTTTGTCATAATATTTTATTAAACACAGCCATGTTTATTCATTGATATGTTGTCTATGTTTGCTTTTTTCTTACTATAATGACAAAGTTGAAAAGTTGCAACTAAGATAACATGGTTCACAAAGCTGAAAATACTTTGTATCTGAGCCCTTATAGAGAAAGTTTGCTGATCACTATGATATTGACTATGGAGACTTCTTTACATGATTAAAATTCTTTCTAATCACAGGCTTTTTTTCATTACAGATGAGAGGGAGAGGTGGGGCAAAGTAACAGATATTTTAAAACTTAAAGCAATAACTTCTTAAATGATCAAAATAATTTAAGCACACTAGAATTGTAATAGGAAGACCAGCATAATTCAAGTGGTTTCACATCTTTATTCTGGCCATGTCCTCACTGTCATACCCACCACAATCTAAGCAGTCTTGTAAATGACTCAAGCCCATGCTCATGCATGGAAGTATTAGATGGCTTGGGCTGCAATAACAAAACATCATTGACTGGGTGACTTCAGTTCAGTTCGGTTCAGTTGCTCAGTTGTGTCCAACTCTTTGCAACCCCATGGACTGCAGCATGCCAGGCCTTCCTGTCCATCACCAACTCCCGAAGTCCACCCAAACCCATGTCCATTGAGTCGGTGATGCCATCCAACTATCTCATCCTCTCTTGTCCCCTTCTCCTTCTGCCTTCAAGCTTTCCCAGAATCAGGGTCTTATCAAAAGAGTCAGCTCTTCACATCAGGTGGCCAAAGGATTGGAGTTTCAGCTTCAACATCAGTCCTTCCAGTGAACACCCAGGACTGATCTCCTTTAGGATGGACTGATTGGATCTCCTTGCAGTCCAAGGGACTCTCAAGAGTCTTCTCCAACACCACAGTTCAAAAGCATCAATTCTTTGGCACTCAGCTTTCTTCACAGTCCAACTCTCACATCCATACATGACTACTGGAAAAACCATAGCTTTGACTAGATGGACCTTTGTTGGCAAAGTACTGTCTCTGCTTTTTAATATGCTGTCTAAGTTGGTCATAACTTTCCTCTTAAGGAGTAAGTGTCTTTTAATTTCATGGCTGCAATCACCATCTGCGGTGATTTTGGAGCCCAAAGAAATAAAGTCTGACACTGTTTCCACTGTTTCCCCATCTACTTGCCATGCAGTAATGGGACCAGATGCCATGATCTTAGTTTTCTGAATGTTGATCTTTAAGCCAACTTTTTGACTCTCCTCTTTCATGTTCATCAAGAGGCTGTTTAATTCTTCTTCACTTTCTGCCGTAAGGGTGGTGTCATCTGCATATCTGAGGTTATTGATATCTCTCCCGGCAATCTTGATTCCAGTTTGTGTTTCTTCCAGCCCAGCATTTCACATGCTGTACTCTGCATATAAGTTAAATAAGCAGGGTGACAATATACAGCCCTGACGTTCTCCTTCTCCTACTGGGTGACTTAAACAAAGATTCATTTTCTCACAGTTCTGGAACCTAGAAATCTGAGTTCAGTTTGCTAGCAGCGTTATGTTCTAGAGAGAGCTCTCTTTCTTCTCCCCTTGTAGAAAGCCATCTTTTTGCTGTGTCCTCATGTGAAAGATAGAGATCTCATTCATTTCCTCTTTTGACAGAACCACCAGATCTAACGGATTAGGATGCTACCCTTATGACCTCATTTACCCTCAGTTACCTCTTAGTTATCTCCCATCCCCAGATATACTCACAAGGAAAATTAAATCTTCAACATATGAATTTGGGGGAGATACAATTTACTTGATAGCAATAGATTTAAGAAATTATGATTTGAGGTATACCCACATTTCTGCTACAGACATGGAGTACTGGTTTTGTCCACTAGAGAAATTTAGCTCATCAAGTTTCATAACATGACTTTATTAATATTAATAAAAATTGACAGGCTATATCTCAATGTACTTAAATGCTAAATGATCACAAACATTATCAACTTACCAATTATTTTACAGTTTAGTGAATATTTTTCAGTCTGCAAAATAAAAAGAATTGCTAAACAATTTAAAAGCTAAAAACCAGTCTATTTTATATTATTGGAGACACATTCTGGGTCATTCATGAATTATTTCCCATATGAAGGTAAAACACATAAGGAAAAAAATAAAGCCAATAATGAATAAATGTAAGTTATAAAGCATTAAAATTCTTCCAACTGAAAAAATGGCATTTGAGACCCACCCTCTCTTTCAAAATTACCCTTTAAAAGCTTAAGAAATGCCCTAAAGGCTTCATTTACAACAACCACATTAGATTTGCTCTGCTTGTATATTGCAACCTCCCTTACAGGCTAAGGTTTGTTTCACACTTCAGTCTGTTTTACATTTCAAAGCCCATAGCAGAGGTATCAAAATTCTCAAAAGCAGGAATGAAAATTTTAAGCTAAAAGATGGACCAGTAGTCCATTTTTCATTTGAAATCTTTCAAAAAGTTTTAGTCTCAATCCTAGATCCCTGTAGTGTCACAGTAGATAAAGTCATAGTTAAAACTGTAAAAATAGCTGATTTTATGGTAACACTTCATTCTCAAATGATTATATCACTTTTATGTTAGCTAAAATTTTTTCTAACATTTTTTGCTTGTAATAATCTCTCCATATTCAGCAAAGTTTAATTTTGTATAGTTTACTGAGGATCCATATCCTATATTTGAAAAAGAGAGTAAAAAAAATATGTATGCCTCACTCAGTTTACAACAGCACATCTGCGTCTCACCCTACAAAACTGTAAGTAGATATTCAATGGTTTTAGGCTTCCCTGGTGGCTGAGATGGTAAGGAATCTGCCTGCAATGCAGGAGACCCCCAGGTTTAATCGGGGAAGATTCCCTTGAGAAGGAACTGGCTACCCACTCCAGGATTCCTGCCTGGAGAACTCCATGGATGGAGGAGCCTAGAGGGCTACAGTCCACGGGGTCATAGAGTCAGACACGTCTGAGCAACCAACACACACTCACACATACACAGAGGTTTACTACATTTTCTTATCTGATAAGATCAAAAGACCTTAAAGGCAAAGGGATGCCCTAATTACGATTATCACTTAGAACGCCTAAACCTTAGAAACAATAATAAATCAATAAATAATCACTGCAAATCTTTAAAGTGGAAACGTGAAAAGTTCTGAGTTAGATAAAGAACACTGTCACAATTACACAGGGACAAAGGGAAAAAAAAAAAACATTTTGACTCTCTTTCCTCACAGCCTTGTGCCTTAATTGACTTTTAGATACTTAACCCTAATTTACATAACTATCCCTCAGTCTCAGCTTCATGAAATGAAGCTATTTGGGAAAACCTTCTGATTTAAATAGCTAAGCTATTTTAGCTCTCAAGTTTACAGTGATTGTCACCTTTCTTTTAAAATTGCCTGACTGGCAGTGCATCCCCAGGAATAGGCAGCAATTCCCAGCCTAGACTTTAATGAAATGCTCCTCCCGTTCTTTAGGGCTTTGGATTGCAACTTGGCTATAATTAATTCCAGGTTGACCAATAGCCAGTGAAGGAAGCAACTCACTCTCAGAAGAGGATTATTACAACCATTATTTCATTCTAAATACAGCTGTTCCATCTAGAAATCACAGAAAATACAAACTATTTATCTTGCTATTTAATTGCAAATGACCAAGAAAAAGTGAAGGAGTCACAAAAAAGACTGTTCCCTTTCATTGTAGATACACAGAAAGAGTAAGCCACTTTGGAGCTGGCTGGGATGAGAGAAAACTCTTAGTTTTTCAACCTTGTCATAATTTTCTAAACTGCAGTTGGGAGGAACTGACATCAAAGCTTTACTTGAAAGCCTATCATAAAGTAATAAACTCGGTTGCCCCCAAAATATTCAGAATCTGCCCAAACCTCACCACCTTCACTTCTATGACTCTGGTTCAATATAGTATCATTTCTTGGATTAATATAACCACTTCTCTCTGCTTGATGCGTGGCTCCCCTCCTCCCACCAATCTACTCCTCATGAGACAGCCGGTCAGTGTGAGCCCTTAAAATGTAAATTACAGCAGATCATGTCTTCTGTGGACTGAATTATATCCGTCAAAATTCAGATACTGAAGTCCTAGCTCCCTATGTGATGGTATTTGGAGATGGAGCCTTCTGGAGGAAGGTCATCAGGCTTAGAAGGTTAAAGGAAAGGGTCCTCATGATGGGACTAGTATTCTCATCAGAATAATCACCAGAGCTTGCTTTGTCTCTCTCTGACAAGTGAAACGACTCACCCAGTGGCTCAGCAGTAAAGAATCCACCTGCAATGCAGGAGTTGCAGGAGATGTGGATCCGATCCCTGGGTCTGGAAGAGGCTCTGGAGGAGGGCATGTCAACCTACTCCAGTATGCTTGCCTGGAGAACCCCATGGACAGAGAAGCCTGGTGGGCTATGGTCCATAGGGTCGCAAAGAGTTGGACAAGACTAAGCAACTCAGCACACACTTGTGCCACGTGAAGACACAGAAAGCAGGCAGGCACCTGCAAACCAGGAAGACAGCTCTCAGCGAAACTCAATCACAACAGCACCCTGATCTCAGATTTCCAGCCTGCAGAACTATGAGAAAATAAGTCTCTGTTGTGTAAGCCACCCAGTTTACGATAGTTTGTTATGGTAGCCTGGGCCTCTAAAGAATTGCCTTTGCTCAAAATAAAAATGCATGTCATTCAATGGCTAACCAACAGGACTTCACCACCTGGCCCAGCTACCTCTCAGACTTCATCTCCCCTGACAGTCTCACTCATTCTGCATCAGGCACACTGGTTCTTCAACAACTCAGATCACCTCTTCCTTAGAGCTTGCACACTCTTTAGGACTGTGAATCAAGTGTCACCATTTCAGCAAGGCATTCCCTGACCATCCACCCTGTTTAAAACTGCAACCCTCCCCCAAGCAACATTTCCGACACTTACTTCTTGACATTACAGTCTCTAAAGTAGTTACTACTTTCTAACATCATATAGTCTATTGTTTGCTTGTTTCTCTCCCCTATTAAAATATAAGCTGAACGAGGATGGGGACTGCTGCCTCTGTGATGACCTGTATATTCTTCAGTATCTAGCAGAACAGTGTCTAGTATACAACAGATATTCAACAATGTCATCAAATACATGAAACAATGTTGTTTTCATTTCAAAGAACAACAAGGAGAAAAAGACTCAATAGACAGGATGCTTCTTTCATTTTCAGGTTGCAAAATCATCCCAGCTGCAAATAGCCTCAGTCTAGAACTGCCAAGATAATGAACCAAAAACTCAATACTTCTTCTGGTTATCAACTCACCCATTTTTCACCAACAATTTCCAATACATAAACCCTAATGAGACAGTGGCTCAACCACAACTAATTCATCTTTCACCTCTTTCATCCATATAGGCCAAAAAACAAACACTAAGAAGCGTTCCTTGGTAGTTTAAATGTTGTTGTTGTTGTTGTTTGGTCGCTAAGTCATGTCTGACTCGTTTGCAACTCCACAGACTATAGCCTGCTAGTGTCCCCTGTTCACAGGATTTTGCAAGCAAGAATACTGGAGTGGGCTGCCACTTCCTTCTCCAGAGGATCTTCCCAGCTCAGAGGTCAAACCCATGTCTCTGTATTGGGAGGCAGATTCTTTATCACTGAGCTACCTGGGAAGACCACATCATCACTATTTCTTTGTTTATTTTTAAAAAATCATATTTTATTCATTTACAAAGTAGTCAAAGATTTGTCTCTTTTTGCTTTCTAATGTGGTGAAGACGGTTTACAGAGGAAGAAGTTGGAGATTACTCATTCATTCAACAGTAGTTTATTGATCATTTACCTTGGGTCAACCACTGTTCTAGGCAGAGAGAACAGAGCAGCAGACAGAGACCACAATGTCTACTGTCACAGAACATTAACATGTGGCCAAGGAGGAGAGGTAGCTTGGAGACAAATAACAAAAGAAAAATAAACACATGTTGGGGAAGTAATTGTAAGTGCTATGGAGAAAAGTAAACCAGCAAAAAGACATGGGGAGTGATCAGCATGGCTGTGATTTAGCAGCAGGATCAAAGAAGACTTCACTGGAAATGCTGATATTTCAGCCATGTACATGTCTGTTCTGGGCTGCTGGAAGAATGAGTGTGAATGCCCCAGGCTAGAGCACACTTGGTATGTTGGAGAAAAGGCAAGGATGGCACTGCAGCTGGGGCAGAGACACTGAGCAAGAGAGAGGCAGCGATAAAGCTGGAGGGGCCAGATCCTCAAGGGTCTTGCAGGCCCAGGGAAGAATTCGGGATTCCATTACTTTACTATTTTTTAAGATATCATTTTTTAAATGGAGTATAATTGATTCTTGCCTGGAGAATCCCATGGACAGAGGAGCCTGGCAGGCTACGGTCCATGGGGTCGCAAGAGTCGGACACGACTGAGTGACTTAACCACCACACAATTGCTTCGTCAGGTTCTGCTGTACAATGAGGTGAATCGGGTGTATGTGTACACACATCCCCTCCGTCATGGGCCTCCCACCCCACTAGGTAATCACAGGGCACCGAGCTGGGCTCCCCATGACACACCACAGGTCCCCACCAGCCACCTATCTCACACATGGTAGTGTATTTATGTAAAATCTAATCCCCCACTGCACCCCAGCCCTCCCCTTCCCCCACGGGTCCACATGCCTACATCTCTACATCAGCATTTCTACAGTTCCAGCTACACCTCCATTTCTGCGGTGGACCTAGGTTCATCTATACCATTTTTCTAGAGTCCACAAACGTGTTAATATATGATAGTTTAATAGGAGTCCATTGGAATGTTTGAGCAGGAATGCAACATCACCAGCTAAGTTCAATATCCTTCCCCCAAACTGGGTAAACTCAGGCATCTCATTTTCTCAGACCACTTTAACTTCACAGTTCAGTGAGGTTGAACTGTCGAGCTAGGCAAGAATGAGAATAGCACCTATGGAAATGTGAAGTGATCAGACTCCAAACGCTTTTTGATTGTGGAGTCAAAAGAATTTGTTGATGACTTAGATGTGTAACATGCAAGAAAAAGACTGTAAATACAAGGATTTTTTTTTTTTAATCTGAACAACTTTTGAAGGGACGAAGCTCTCCTTTACTGAGATGGGGAAGATTATGAAGGGAAGAAGATTGTGGTTTAGGATCTGAAGATACATTTGAGCATATTAATTTGAGATATTCATTAGACATCCAAATGTAGATATCAAATAGCCAGTAGGATGTACAAGTTTGGAGTTGAGGAGCAAGAACCAGGCTGGAAATATAAATTTGGGAATCCAGTATCAGCAGATGGCATTTAAGCCATGAGGCTGGATGAAGTCACCACCAAGGCAGGTATCAAAGAGAAGAGAGGCAAAACCGGAGTCCTGGGCACTCCAGTATTGAGCAGCTAGAGAGGGTAAGAAGAGAAAAAATTAGACTTTGAAAGAATGTCCGGTGACAACAAACAAACACCTCAAACAGGAAAATGCATTGCCTTGAAAGACAAATGAAAAATGTGTTTCAAGGATTTTGAGACAGCAACTGTGTTGATACAGTTGACAGCTCAAGATGAAGACTGAGAATTGCCCATTGGATTTAGCAATGTGGAAGCATTATTGAACTTCACAAGGGCAGTTTTAATACAGTGTTGGGGGCAAAAGCCAGATGCAGAGTGCACTCAAGAGACGAGAGAAAGCAAGAGATAGGAGTCAGTACAGACGGACAACTCTTTCAAGCAGTTTAGCTGTAAAATAATGGAGAGAAATGGCATAGCAACTGCAGTGAGTATGGACGTGTGTGGTTAGGCTGAGACAAAGAGAATCAAGTTTTTAATGCTGATGGGAAAGACCCAGTAAAGCGGGAGAACTGAAGATACAGGAAGGAGACAGAACTACTGAAGGGATGTCCTTGAGCAACAGAGAGAGGATGGGGCCAGGTGCACCAAAGGAGAAGGGGCCCAGGGCAGGACTGACACCACCCACATTACCAGGAAAGAAAGCAGACCATATGGCACAAGGCTCGGGCAATGATGAATGACACAAGAAAATGCTGAAAGAAGTTATTTCCTGGGACCTCTCTGGTGGTCCATGGTTAAGAATCCACCTTGCAATGCAGTTTAATCCTTGGTCCAGGAAGACCTCACATGCCATGAGACAACTAAACTTGTGCACCCCAACTACTGAAGCCTGCTTGCTTAGAGTCTGCACTCTGCAGCAAGAGAAGCTGCCACAATGAGAAGCCCTTACATCCCAATGACGGAGGGGGCAATGGCAGCCCACTCCAGTGTTCTTGCCTGGAGAATCCCAGGGACGGAGGAGCCTGGTGGGCTGTAGCCATGGGGTCACAAGAGTCGGACATGACTGAGCAACTAAACCTTAAACCTTATATCACAATGAAGAACAGCCCTTGCTCATGGCAAAGAGAGCCCTGACACAGCAAAGACCCAGAGCAGTCACAAATAAATAAATAATTTTTTGAAAGTTATTTCCTAGTTTAAGAGCATAACTGAAAGGGCCAAATACCTATGCTGTAACATGTAAAACAATGTTTCGCAGGCCTCTGTAACTAAGTCCTGATTAAGTTAAAGACTTTCTAAACTTGCATTTGTTTTCAGGATAAAAAATCTTTCACAAAAACCCTAATTAAATTAGTGAAAATTTATACTTAGGAATAAATCCAAAATTGGGAAGCTCTGAAATTTTTAAAACTAGAGAAGGAGGGAGGTGGGTGGTAAACAAATTGAACATGTCACAATATTGGCAAACTAACTAAATCATGAAAAACTTCTCTTCCACTAGACTGTAAGCTTCTAGCGAAAGAGGCCATTTAAAATCCATTGCTGAGTACAATACACATAGTAACTACTCAATAAATGCTTGTTGAATTAATTAGTTAATTCAGTTCTATAGCTGGTTTGTGTTGCATTAAATTGTCCATCCAGCGCCCTTGCAGTTTGCTAGTTTATAGCAGTAACAATCTCATGCATCATTCCCACTATTCCCAGCATTGTTTTCATTGGTTTGTTTATTTCTATTTTGCATTAGTAATTGAATATCATAAACACTGAGCATCGTATATATGTTTTGTGTGCTAGTACAATCTTAGAAGTGTACAGCATGTAATAGCTGCAAAACAGCTTAACAAGGACAGTTAAATGGCCATATTATAGAATAATTAATGAAGGGGAAAATGCCTTGTTAAACTGTGTTAAAATAATTGTTAAATATTGAAGTAACTGTGTCCATTTTAATAGGGTTTGGTGTTGTTTCAGCACGAATGGTTGTCAGAATGAAGGTTAGCAACATGTAAAAACTATTTTCCATTAAAAGGCATGATAACTGCTCTTTGGGTTGATGAGAAAATCACCATGTGAAGGGTTTCTCAGAAATAAATTACCTTCATAAATGGGAGACCATATTTATTTGATTCCTAAGAGGAAGGAAAAGGATAGTCATTTGAAGAAACTTACTTCTCTATAGCACTTAGTAAACTAGAAGGTAAAGAACTGTCTCATCTGATTCCCTAAAAACTGCACTAGTAATGTTAATCCACAGAGAGACCTTCATGTTTGTTTCCATCCAGAAACCTTATCATTAAATAGCTCCAGTGTATATTCAAATATTTTTAGGAATTCTGATTGAAGAAAACATTTTGGGAGTGAACAGACATTATATGCAATTAGATCAGACTATATAAAGACCATGTGCATAATAGTGGGAAGTTACTGGACCACACAGAGAGCTCACCTGGGTGTTCTGTGATGACTTAGAGGGGTGGGTTGGGGGTGGGAGAGGGGAGGGGTGAGGGGTGAGGGGTGGATGCAGGGTGGGAGGGAGGGAGGCTCGTGAGGGAGGGGATATGTGTACACTTCCAGCTGATTCACATTGTGGTACAGCGGAAACCAATACATTATAAAGCAACTATCCTCCCATTAAAAATAAATATAAACGAAAAAAGAGCTTCTAGACATTTTATTTTAAAAAGTAGTACTACTTGAGGCTATCTATGAAACATATATATACTACTCAATATTTACCTAATCAAAAAGAAGATAAGAAAAGGCATAATTTTAAAAATTATATCTCTAATGATAACTCAAGTATGAGATGTATCGATATAATTAAAATGAGAATAGTATTAAATGATTATCACCTGAAATGTACCCACTACTTAAAGAAAAAAGATATATAATCACAGAAAGTGAAATCTATAGCAGTCAACATAAATATTTTATGAAGGAAAAAACTCCAAAGCTTTACTACTCACAAATAGCACAATCCTCATCCTCATCACCATCACCACCACCTCCATCATCAACACCACAATAAAGAAATGGATGTATCTGTTATATCTTAAACAAAACTCAATCATTAAAGTCAAACTTTCTTATTCATGAAGTTCAATAATCAAGTTATCCCATAGCTTATCTATTCCATTATAGAAAAACAGACTTCATGGCTTTCCCTACCACACAGTGCTCAAAATTACTTCTCCCCTTTCTTCTCCACCTCCGATTAAAGTTGTTTCTTTTTTCAGGACTCAAGTAAAGATGAGGTTTCTTTTTATGTGCATTCTATGCCTACAGTATTGCAATGATCCCACAGCCTTAACTGCATGGTACTACATTTTTACCCTACAAAATTTTGGAGCTTAATTATATTCCATATAGTGTGAGTCTCTAATCAAATAATTCCTATAAATATTATATTCTCTCCTTAATAAAATCACAACCTCCCTGAAGCCAGAAATTCTTCTTACAAAATAACTATGCTTCTTCTACAAGTATAGCAGTATGCCAGGAAAGTAATATATTCTTCATAAAAGCATGTTGTCCTCAAAAGAAGTAATCAAGCAAACTCCTTTATAGAACTTACTGATTTACAAACTATACAGTAACAGCAAAGAAAACTGAAAACTACTTCCATAATTAATGGAAATTTAATAGGATAAATAACAAAATATTCCAATAGAAATCTGAGTCACTTTATCTGCCATCTAATTGATTTTTAAAAGTCCATCATGAAAAAAACATTTAAAATACACATCTTCTGATAATGAAACTGTAAGTCACGCCTCTTTTTTAAACAACTTTTCTATAAGAACCACATATCACTTTTTAACATCAACATGAAATTGACAAAAATAGCTATTCCATTATTCCTCTAGAAATCAAATTACTTAGTTTATTAAAGTGACTTAGATTTTAATTTCCTAATTCTCAAAATTTCTGGAATCTGTTTCACCAGATTCTTAAGATTCTGGAATTAAAAAACATGGTTTTGGATTACAAATCCACTATTTCCTGCTGTGTGAGTCAAGAACATAGTCACTCAGTGCCTCAATTTTGTCACCTGGAAAGTGGGAAAATAAAAGCTTCAAAAGTCTGTAGTAAAGATTAAATAGGTTAAAAGGTACAAAGCCTTTAAGAATGGCCCACATTTAATAAACACAAGCCCATTTGTTTTTGTAGTTATGTTCAACTGTTTTGAAGATAGGAGGAGAGAGAAGTTAATTCTTTATATGTCTACAACAACAATCTTTTAAAGTAAACCTCCATGCCTCAGAGAGTTCTCGAGAAAATAGGGTGCAGAGCTATAGAAAGGCTTGCTTTACTGTATCAAGTAGACTATATACCTTACACTGCAACTTAGCAGTAATGAAGAGAAAATCTCCACAAACTTTATACAAATATTATAGTATTAGTATAAGTTTCCTTAGACTAATATACCAGGCTCCTCTGTCCATGGCATTCTCCGTGGATAAGAATATTCTGCAGGCAAGGATATGGAGCAGGTAGCCATTCCCTTCTTCAAGGGATCTTTCTGACCCAGGGATTGAACCCAAGTCTCCCGCAATGCAGGCAGATTCTTTACTGTCTGAACCAGCAGAGAAGCCTAATATAGTTTCAATTATCTAGTAGAAAAAACAAACTCTTACACAGCACACACTGGCTGCCTATTTGGGCTTTAAAATGTTACAGGAATATTGTTATGCAACAAGGAGGATCAATCTTGTTCTAACAGCAAGCATCAGAATTCCTCTTAGGGAACTACTCTGAGAAACTACTTGGAATGAAACTTAAATCCTTAGAGATGAGCTAATATGAGTTGGTACAATGGCAGAGAAAGGTAAACTGTTCAGCATTAGAAATGAACAAGAATTTGGGAAGAGAGAAGACATTGCTGACTTTATGACAGAACAGCAAAGTGATATTTTTTAGAAAAGAAGGATTCAGTACTAGGTTTTAAAGGTTTGTTTTGGGATTTTGCAATGTCTAACGCCCTGACATTCACATTTGCACACATCTCTGCAAACCTTCAGTAGAGTTAGGTCAGCTGGTAGCGAGTGTTCTTATCCATGTGTTTCCTCTCTGGGTTTTCTTTCCTTTTTTTTATATATTTTTATTTTTTCCATTTATTTCCATTAGTTGGAGGCTAATTACTTTTCAATATTGTAGTGGGTTTTGTCATACATTGACATGAATCAGCCCTGGATTTGCATGTATTCCCCATCCCGATCCCCCCTCCCACCTCCCTCTCCACCCAATTCCTCTGGGTCTTCCCAGTGCACCAGGCCCAAGCACTTGTCTCATGCATCCAGCCTGGGCTGGTGATCTGTTTCACCCTAGATAATATACATGTTTCGATGCTGTTCTCTCGAAACATCCCACCCTCACCTTCTCCCACAGAGACCCAGCAATCCCACTTCTGGGCATACACACCAAGGAAACCAGATCTGAAAGAGACACGTGCACCCCAATGTTCATCGCAGCACTGTTTATAATAGCCAGGACATGGAAGCAACCTAGATGCCCATCAGCAGACGAATGGATAAGGAAGCTGTGGTACATATACACCATGGAATATGACTCAGCCGTTAAAAAGAATTCATTTGAATCAATTTTAATGAGATGGATGAAAACTGGAGCCCATTATACAGAGTGAAGTAAGCCAGAAAGATAAAGAACATTACAGCATTCTAACACATATATATGGAATTTAGAAAGATGGTAATGATAACCCTATATGCAAAACAGAAAAAGAGACACAAATGTATAGAACAGACTTTTGGTCTCCAGGTTTTCTAATGCAAATCAAAGAAAGAGTCAAGTTCCCGTCCCCCTTGATGTAGCTTGAGACGGGAACAACATGTGAGGTAAGGAAGTGATCAGTTCACAGAAACAGTGCTTGTCAAGAGGTGAGCATTTTTAAAACACAAATATTTCTCCTTGTCAATTAGACCTCTCCTATGGGGAATTTTCAGAAATGCTGGCCTGTGACCTGCACCCACAGTCTCTATTTTCTGCATCCTCTCCCCAATGCACCCCTATTTGCTCTTAAACACACCCATCAGGCCCTTGACCTAAAAACACTCCTGCCAAGGTCACTAGGTCCTTTCACATGGTAGCCTCAGTGTATGATCAATTCTCAGTCCTCATCTGTCTTCACTAGATACCTGGAAACATCTCAGATACCCATTTCTTTAGGGTTTAATCAGTTGCTTCCTCCCCGTAGCCCTTCTCTAGCTCCTAGTCTCTCTAACCTCTGAACATCAGCTCAGTCCTTTCTTGTTCCTATTCTCTTTCTACCTGCTCTCATAACCTTGGTGACCCCATCCAGCCTCATGGTTTTATCCATCATAACACACTGGGAAATGTGTGTCTTTAGCTGGATTCCTCAACCAATTTCCATATTCATAAATTCAACTGTCTACCTGAATTTCCTAGAGACATCAAGCTGCCACTTAAATGTTTAAAATGATCTCTTTCCACAATCCTTTTTCTGTAAATGACAATTCCATCCTTCCAGTTACAAGTCACAAAATCTTGGAATCACTCACAGTACCTCTCTTTCCCTCAGATCTCACATTTGGCTCATTGCTGTCTCTACTTCCAAGATATGCCTAGAACTGGGCCACTTCTGACTATCTCACTCTTCAGATCCCAGTCCAAGCAACTATCAAACTGTGCCTGCCTTTTGCCATAGCCTCTCAACTGGTTTTCGTGTCTCTGTCCTTTCTCCCTACAACAGGTCTTTCCGTTTCAGCACCATTAATATTTTGGGCTAGATAACTCTTGGTTGTGGGAGACTGTCACGGCACTGTGGGACATTGAGCAGCACCGCTAGTCGCTACCCATTAAATGTCAGTGGTATATTCCACCAGTCCCTCCTGAGTTATGAGAAACAAACAGGTCTTCAGATATTACCAAGCGCCTCTGAGGGACAAAATCACCCTCAGTGGAGAACCACTGCCCTACAGTGTATTCAACCTAGTGAATACACTTTTATAACAGAAACCAGATAATATAATACTTCTGCTCAAAAGTGAACTATAAATCTCCATCTTATTAAAAAAAAAAAAAAGCTAAAATCTTTACCACAGCCTGCTGGCCCTACATGATATGTCACCCACTCATCACTCCTTGACCTCATCCGCTATTTCTCAACCCATTAATTCACTCTCCTCCAGGCATACTTGGAGAAGGGAATGGCAACCCACTCCAGTGTTCTTGCCTGGAGAATCCTGTGGACAGAGGAGCCTGGTGGGCTGCCGTCTATGGGGTCTCACAGAGTCGGACACGACTGAGGCGACTTAGCAGCAGCAGCCAATCATACTTGCCTCTTTGCTATTCCTCAAATACATGAAAGCCCCATCTCAAAATCTGGGCAGTGTGCTCCTTCTGGCTAGAGTCCTTGCTCCATGATATCCCCGTGGCTTACCCTTCACTCCCTTAAGTTCTCTGCTCCAAAGTCAGCTTCCCAGTGAAAACTTCAGCCTTTTCTCCATGCCCCATCTGCTCCCCACACTTCCTACCGCTACATTCTATCTGTTTTTTAGTTGTCCAGTTTGCCTGGGCTGGGTCTTTGCTGCTGTGTGCAGGATTTTCTCCAGCTGTGGCCAGCAGGGTCTACCCTAGGCGCGTGCACAGGCTTCTGGTTGCGGAGGCTCCTCTCGCTGTGGGGCACCAGCTCTGGGGCACCTGGGCTTCTAGTCTCCATGGTCGTGGCTCAAGGGCGCTGCAGTGCAGACTCAGGAGCGGTGGCACACGGCTTACTTGCATGTGGGATCTTCCTAGACCAGGGACCAAACCCATATCCCCTGCATTGCAAAGCGCTCCCAGCACTGGACTGCCAGGGAAGCCCTCTGGCCTCATTTTTATTGGCACTTGTCTTCATCTGATACGCGATGCTGCTGCTGCTGCCAAGTGGCTTCAGTCCTGTCCGACGCTGTGAGACCCTGCGGACTGCAGCCCGCCAGGCTCCTTTGCCCATGGAATGCTCCAGACAAGAGGACTAGAATGGGCTGTCATTTCCTTCCCCAGGGGGATAAAACGTAAGGATTTCTCCAAATGCTTCTGTGCTTCAGAATTTTTATGTAGGGAGTATTGGAAAGCACACTTACAAATCTATTAACATGTAGCTCTAAATATCCACAGGTATATTAAAAAAGTAAAGCTTCAGGAGAAATTGTACAAACTGCAGGGGCTGTGGAAATTCCCCTAGATACAGCAAAAGGAGTGCGCTGGGGTAAGTCAAATCATTCAATTATATATGCCATAAGGTAACTTACCAAGTAATAGTTAAGAGTGAACACAGCTCTTTTCTATGGATGAAAGCCCACATAGTTCAATTGTGAGTGAAAGAGAGGAACAGAAATGCTTCCCGCTGCAAGCAGACAGTCACAGGGAACCCCCCGAAGTTATAAACTGAGTTCCTCTACTGATTACCGGTCTGAAGGGGACAAAGACCCACGTTTCATCTCTCTTGCTGAATGTGCAGCACACGCACCGGTGAATTTTAACCAGGGTCCGGCTGGGACGTCCCCAGCCTGCTTCACCTGGAGGAGAAGGGCAGTGTCGCCCCATGCACATGGGGTCAGGTCTTCCTTTCTGCCTTGGGTGCCTACCAGGGAGATTTCAGTACAACAGATCCTCACAGGGAAGCTGATACTGAGGGGGAAATAACGAAGGCAGAACAAAACCAAACACAGATCTTATTTGGAATAAAAATTTGTTTAGAAATTTGAAAGGAAAGCTCAGAAATTCTAAGTTTACATGTTTCAAAAGACCTCAGAATTTTGTATCACCACTCGTTGAAACTGTATACTGTACCCATTGACAACAACATCAACCATTCTATTTTCTGAATCACTGATGGTGAGACCACTAAACCTACACAGCAGGCAGTCACATGAGTGAAATAGGCCCATCTCCAGAGAGACAGAAGAACTTGTGGTTCAAATGTTAATACTTTTGATCAGGTAAGTACTTTATTTTTGTCAGTAAATGATAACTCTTATGTAGATGTTGATTAACAATGTTCCTGAGAAGGATAGTGGATGGGGAAGAAGGATTGAGGAACAACAAACTGTTATGATGTAATATTTCAAAACAGGTTTTCTGAGAAGCAAAAATCACTTCAGCATTTCTAATGTATATAGGAGATATACATATATATATATACACACACACACACACACACACACACCCTTTTATAACTTCCTGGAACATCATAGCTCACTCCCTGCAAAAGCAGCAGTTTCTCTCAAATTAAGACAACAAAATTCATTCATTTATTCATATAACAAATAATTATTGAACTTACTCTCTTTGTAAAAGAAACACAAGTGAATACAATCTCCATCATTGCAATTTTCCTCATCTCTTGCTTTTATTCTACTTACTATAACTGTGTACTCAAAATATGACTGACTGAGCAAAAATAATCTAAGGGATAATCAGTAAATTCAAGTCTGACATCTGAGGATTAGGAAACAGAAACCAATCAATGAGTGCTTTCTTAGTGTAAAATATTGAATAGTTCTGGGAATCATCAAGACCTAGCTTGAAATCCCAACTCCTTTTCTGATTGACTGAGTGAATTGAGACTCCCAGGTCTCAATTCCCTTATGTGGAAAGAATTCTAACAGTACCTACCCACAGAGCAGTTACAAGGATTAAATGAGATGTTGGCAAGCACCCCTCCACAGTACTTATTCAACAAATTAGCTATTTGGGTTATCTTTTGGAAGCTGAAACTTCCATAATGCCTTTCTTAATTCCTATGAGCAACACTAAATTTTATTTTACCTCTTCAGAAGAAACTATTTTCTGTTCTCATCTTCTCTAAAAATAAAACCCTTGGAATTTTTATATTTCTGGATGTTTCAGATACACGCATGAGTAAGAAATTTCACTTCCAAGGAGTCTTTCCAACACAATAACCAAGAAAATTCTTACCTAGTTTTGGCAAGGAATAGGGCACTTTAAAGTAGTCTTCATAAAATTCTATTAATCTCTTTGCTATATGGAGCGCATAGTCCCCGGATCCTCTTCTGATAGCATCGGGTCTTGCATACAAGCGTACCTAATTTAAAATATATATAAAAGTTACTTTAGCCTTTTGATACTCGAATTTTATCTTCCCTGCATGTATGAATCTACACAAATAATTTCAAATACTACAAAAATTAAGCAGCATTCTTGTTCATATATCAAAGCACGCTGGAACTGAAAGAACCAAACTTAAACAATTAAAGTAACCAAGTTGAGCAAGTCACAATTTCCTGGCTTTACAAGTTGACACAGAGATTTATACACCTTGCATCAAAATAAATATTCAAAGTTACAGTTACATGTGCTTGCTAGAGATAGGAAGGTATGGTGGATTAGTATAATGGTTCCCTGACTATGTTGAAAGCAAGCAGGATGTGGTGACTCCGCAGGAAAGAAAATTCATGGTTTGTTAAAGATATACTGCAACAAGCTTTGGAAGTATTACCAGGCTGAACAAAAAACTAATTTATGCTTTTACTTTTCTTTGGAATCAACTATCCACCTGTCCTTATTCTCAATATGCAAAGCAGGAATAGAGAACTCTTCATGTACATAAATGACTGCCATTCTGGAAGGCTGTCTTGAGGAAGGCAACTGCTCCCGGCTTCAAAACCAGCTGAAATAATTCATATTTCTAACACAATCCAGATACTTAATATTGATTTTCAAATCAAGCATTGTGTATTATCTAGTCCTTGGCCAAAAGGAGCCTGAGGCAAATAACATAAAACTGAACAAAACTAACAACTGTACAGAAAAGGTTAAAATGAGATTAGTTTTCTTAAAGCTTTCATAAAGCTATCCAGCATCTTTCTTTCCAAAGGCTAAATCTATTTTTCACAGATGTGGTCCCTAATCCTCATATCAATTCTGTGAATAAGAAATATGTGCTTTGTGGAGCAGTGGAGAGCCCCGCAGGCCAGGAGTTGGGTTTTATTCCTACTCTGCCACTAACTAAGCTGTGTGATATTGAACAAATTACTTAACCTCTTCCAGTCTCAAAAGTTCTCCTTTATAAAATGAAGGCATTGGCTACTAGCTGGTTGCTAAGTGCTTTTCAGTCCTAAAACACATTACTTCCAATCCCATTTTACAGATAAAGGATCTTTGCAAATCACTGAAAACGTAAATAGATAACTCTGTATGTGGAAATGGATACTTATACACAAACAGGAAGACAAAAGAACGCCGCACTCAATCATATAAAAATTGATTTTACAATTAACTCTTTATTATCCTTGCTTCAGGAAAGAGAACAGAGATGTGTGTAATCAAAAAGAACAAAATGTCAAGAAAAATACATTCTGACTTTGTTAGAAAGATCTGTAATTCAACAATATATTCACCAGATTCAATAACTATTATTTACTGAAATTGTGGAATGCCTTCTCACTTGACAGTCAAATGAAATATCAAATGTTGCTCACAGTCACCTGCAGTTTTGGTTGGCAGGAGGATGAAACCACAAACTGTCAGGAGACACCATCTGCGACAGCAGAACCTAACACTCTCAGAGAGATAGTGGTTATGATCCCCTACCCTTGACATCAACTGCTTATAAACATGAAAGGCCTTGAATTCCCAAAAAGCAGATCCTAAGGAAAGCATGAGTGTACAGGTGATTTATTAAGGAAGTGTCCTCAAGAGGAAACCTACAAGGGAGCAGGGAAGCAATATAAGAAGGCATAAAAAGTTAAGCAAGGGTGCAATTTCAAGGGAAGTCCTGGCCTCAGTCTAATCCTACAGGGAGTCCTAGCTTGTAAATTGCACTGGCGAGTTTGTGCTGCCTTGAGGCAAGAGAGCTCCCATATTCCTGCTCCTCAGTCATTGGATACTGGTTACCAAGGGGAAAGCATTAAATTCCAGGAGTTTGTTTTTGGAGCATCTGGAGGACATAGTTCCAGTGGCTCAAGGATAGTCCTCAGGAGAAGAGTTCAGATGTGAGCTGTGAGAAGCAGAACAGTGAGAGCTGAGGCATAAGCACCCCAAGCAGAAAAGGAGACCTGGTCCGTGCACTGACAGCACACACCACAGACAAGAGTCATTCACGCCTGCATTTGTTCACTCAATATTTATTTGGCACCTTTTATGCACCACGCACCTTTTATGCACCACGTCCTGGACTAAGCCTTTTTAACTTAGTGATGAGGAAGACAGGTTCTCTAATTAGAGAAGATCCAAAGCATTACTGAGAACGAAAAGCAATAAAGGTGGAATTCCCATTCTCAAAGGCCTTCCCATTCATAGGTAAATTAGATTATAATAACAGGTAAGGATACATGCCCAATGAATGGCAAAGTCTAAGTGCCAAGTGGATACTGAGGAGAATAGATAGTTTTCAGAAGGTTCAAGGTGAAGTAAATAGTAAATTCATACGCAAACCATAACCAGGATCATTGCAAAATAAAGCAGCAAAAGGTGACATTTTGACTTTACTCCTAAGAAACATCATTGATTTTAGTAGAAACATGGCCATTCCTATCAGTCAACTCTACCAGTCAGTCAAGCTATCTGTAGGCCCAAACAAGAGATGCACAATTAAATCAATCTAGTTGTCAAGATTTGATGGAAATGATCCAATTTAAGTGAGAAGCATACCCATGTTCAGTATAGTGTCTTCATTTGTTCATTTAAACATTTATCACATATCTGCTGTGTGTCAGGCATTGTATGAGAAAGTAGAAATAGAACAGTAAAAATTTCTGCCACAAAATAAACAAAGCATTTCTCTTAAGAGGCTTACAGTGTGGAGAACCAAACTAATCAACAGCAAGATACAACGTGAGAAATGTAACTGCATTTTGCCTTCCCTCCCATTACAATGGATGGCCTGACCTCCTGTAATGTAATAGAATGAACACCCATTGCAAAGGACTGAGCTCCTGTCCAAGGCCAAACCATAGTCTATCCTTCCTGCGTTTTCAAAGACACTGTTCTCAAAATTCTCCCCTTCACGTCCTGTATCACCAATTGAGGCTCTCATACTGAATCCTTTTCATCAGCTCTGTATCATTTCCTATGGTTAAGAAAAAATCTTTCTTGACTACAGTTCCTCCAGCTATGGTTTCCAGCAAGAGTCTTTGAAAGTTTTCTATATTGTTAGAATCAACATAGAATTTCTATATAATTAGAATTAACATATCTTACCTAACTTCACTTCTATATAGTTAGAATTAACATCTTTCCTTACTTTCCTTCTATATAGTTAGAATTCACATATGACTAAAACACTCTCAAAATGAAAAGCAGCCTGAGATTAAAAAGCCTGAAAAGCCTGAGATAATAGGTATCTCCTGGACTCCAGGGAAGTTCCCCTGGAGAAGGAAATGGCAACCCACTTCAGTATTCTTGCCTGGAAAATCCTATGGACAGAGGAGCCTGGCAGGCTTCAGTCCATGGGCTCACAAGAGTTGGACACAACTGAGTGACTAAGCCACAGTCAGGGTGGTTGCCCATTTATACTCCCCGTTTCTAGTCTCTTGGATTCACCACCACAAGGCTTTTATTCCCACTGCTCCACCAAACCTGCTCTCATCACACATCACTACTGACCCCAGGATGCCAAATCCATCCGCTCCCAGTCTTCGACATGCTTAGCTTAGCAGCAGCATTTGACACAGTGGATCATCTCCCCTCTTTCAAAGGCTTTCTTCACTTGACTTCAATCTTACTTTCCTTCTATCTGATTGATCACTCCTTCTCAGTCTCTCAGCTGATTCATCCTCATCCTCTCCCTCATTCCTCTCACTTCTTAATGCTGGAAGTTCTCAGGTTTCAAACCATAGACCTCATTTCTCTGCCTACACTCAGTCCCTTGGAGATAGCAGCAAGTCTCATAGTTATAAATACTATATAGATGCTGAAGCCCTACCCCATAATTCCAGACTTCCAGCTGCCCACTGGACATCTCCATGTGGAGACTGAACAAGCATCTCAAACTTAACATGTCTAAAATCCAAACTCCCAATCATCTCTCTTCTCTCTCTCATACACATAGATGCACACACACACCTGGCCCTCCAGAAGTATTTCCATCCAGCTGCCCAAGTCCAATACCTCAAAACCATCCTTGTTTGTCCTCTTTCACACTCAAGGATGACGCAAGAGAGACAAAATTAGAAAAGTGAAGAGAGGCATACTGATAAGTAAAGAAAAACTTCAAATTAAAGAAGGACTTGTAAACCAAATTGTAGATGATTAATTTACTGCTACAGGCATAGGCAGAGTCAAGGATTTTAAGCTACAGAATGACATAATCAGAATTAAGTTCTCAGCCGCAGTCCTGGCGGCTGCAGAGAAGGGAGGGAAGCACAAAGTCGACTGCCCACTGCGAGATCAAGCCCTGAGCCTCCGGAGGGGGCGCACTGACTCCACACCCTAGACCACCAGAGAACTAGCCCGAGGGAGCATCGAACAGTGAGAACTCACACAGAGGAATCCACCTGAATACAAGACCTGGCATCACCCAACCACCAGCAGCACCCTGTGCAGGATGCCCCATCCAACCAACAAACAAAACAAAAACACAAATACAATCAGCAGACAGGAGCACCACCTCACTCAGCCGTGCCCATCAGAGGAAAAACAAACAAACAAAAACTCAGCACAAATCTCACCTTACAAGAAGCTCACACAAACCACTGGACCGACCTTAGGAGAGCAGAAACCAAAAGGAAGAAAGAATTCAACCTTCTTCAAGGAAAGTACTCAACTTTCCTTGAAGCCTGGGAAAAGGAGACCTCAAACACAATAACTTAAAAATAAAATAAATAAAAAGGCAGAGAAATACTGCACAAATGAAGGAACAAGCTAGAGACACAGAAGTCCAAAAGTGAAGAGGAAATAGGAAAACTACCTGAAAAAAAATTCAGAAAAATGATAGTAAAGATGATCAAAAACCTTGAAAACAAAATGGAGAAAATGCAAGAATCAATTAACAAAAATCTAGAATAATTAAAGAATAAGCATACAGACACAAACATTTAATTACTGAAATTAAAAATACTCTGGAAGGAATCAATAGCAGAACATCTGAAGCAGAAGAACAAATCAGTGAACTGGAAGATAAAATGGTGGAAATAACTTCTGAAGAGCAGAATAAGGTTAAAAGATTGAAAAGAGCTGAGGACAGTCTCAGACACCTCTGGGACCATATAAAAAACACCAACATTTGAATTATAGGATTCCCAGAAGAAGAAGAAGAGAAAAAGAAAGGGTATAAGAGACTTTTTGAAGACATTATAGTTTAAAATTTCCCCAACATGGAAAAGGAAATATTCCATCAAGTCCAAGAGGCACAAAGAGTCCCATACAGGATAAACCCAAGGAGAAACACACCAAGACACATACCAATCAAACTAACAAAGACTAAACACAAAGAAAGAATGTTAAAAGCAGCAAGGGAGAAACAACAACTAACATACAAGGGAAACCCCATACGCTTAACAGCTGATCTTTCAGCAGAAACTCTGCAGGCCAGAGGGGAATGGCAGGATATATTTAAAGTACTGAAATGGAAAAATCTACAACTAACATCACTGTATCCAGCAAGGATCTCATTCAAAAGTGATGGAGAAATAAAAAGCTTTTCAGACAAGCAAAAGTAAAGAGAGTTCAGTACCACCAAAACCACTTTACAACTAATGTTAAATGGACTTATATAGTCAAGAAATACAACAGAAGAAAAAAGATCTACAAAATCAACTCCAAACAATTAGAAAATGGCAATAGGAACATTTGTATATGTATATACATACATACATATATATATATGTATATATTATATGTATATATATGTATATATATCTATTGATATATACATATCAATAATTACTATAAATGTAAATGGATTAATGCTCCAACCAAAAGACACAGACTGGCTGAATGGATACAAAAACAAGACCCATATATATATACTGTCTACAAAAACCCACCTCAGACCTCAAGACACATGTAGACTGAAAGTGAGAGGATAGAAAAATATATTCCATGCAAATGGGAAGCAAAATAAAGCTAGAGCAGCAATCCTCATATCAGACAAAATAGACCTTAAAATAAAGAAGAATACAAGAGGTAAGGAAGGACACTACATAATGATCAAGGGGTCAGTCCGAGAGGAAGACATAACAATTGTAAATATCTAGGCACCCCACTCCAGTGTTCTTGCTTGGAGAATCCCAGGGACGGCGGAGCCTGGTGGGCTGCCGTCTATGGGGTCACATAGAGTCAGACACGACTGAAGTGACTTAGCAGCAGCAGCAGCAGGCACCCAACATAGGAGCACCTCAATACATAAGACAAACACAAACAGACATAAAAGGAGAAATTGACAGTAACATAATGAGAGTAGGAGACTTTAACATCCCACTCACACCAATGGACAGATCATCAAAACAGAAAATTAAAAAGGAAACACAAGTCTTAAATGACACATTAGATGAGATGGATCTTATTGATATCTTTAGGACATTCCATCCAAATGCAGAAGAATACACCTTCTTCTCAAATGCACATGAAACATTCTCCAGCATAGACCACATCTTGGGTCACAAATCAAACCTCAGTAAATTTAAGAAAATTGAAATTGTATCAAGCATGTTCTCTGACCACAATGCTATGAGACTAGATATCAATAACAAGAAAAAACTGTGAGAAACCCAAAAACATGGATATTAAACAACATGTTTCTAAATAACAAACAGGTTACTGAAGAAATCAAAAGGGAAATCAAAAAATTTCTAGAAACAAATGACAATGAAAACACAATAACTCAAAACCTATGGGATGCAGCAAAAGCAATTCTAAGAGGAAAGTTTATAGCAATACAATCCTACCTCAAGAAACAAGAAAAACATCGAATACAACCTAACTTTACACCTAAAGCAATTGGAAAAAGAAGAATTTAAAAAAAAACAAAATAAGTAGAAGGAAAGAAATCATAAAGATCCAAGCAGAAATAAAGGAAAAAGAAATGAAAGAAACAATTGTAAAGATTAATAAAACTAAAAGCTGGTTCTTTGAGAAGAGAAACAAAACTGACAAACCCTTAGCCAGACTCATCAAGAAAAAAAAGAGAGAAGAATCAAATCAACAAAACTAGAAATGAAAAAGAAGAGGTTACAACAGACAATGCAGAAATACAAAGGATTATAAGACACTATTATGAACAACTATATGGCAATAAAATAGAAACCCTGGAAGAAATGGACAGATTCTTAGAAAAGTTCAATCTTCTAAGACTGAACCAGGAAGAAATAGAAATTGTGAACCCAATTATAAGCACTGAAATTGAAGCATTGATCAAAAATCTCCCAAAAAACAAAAGCCCAGGACCAGATGGCTTCACAGGAGAATTCTATCCAACATTTAGAGAAGAGCTAATGCCTATCCTTCTAAAACCCTTTCAAAAAATTGCAGAGGAAGAAACACTTTGAAACTCATTCTACGAGGCCACCATCACCCTGATGCAAAAATCAGACAAAGACAACACAAAAAAAGAAAACTACAGGCCAATATCACTGATGAACATAGATGCAAAAATTCTCAACAAAATTTTAGCAAACAGAATTCAGCAACACATCAAAGAGCTCATACAACGTGATCAAGTTGTGTTTATTCCAGGGATGCAAGGATTCTTCAATATATGGAAATCAATCAATGTGCTATACCATATTAACAAATTGAAAAATAAAAACCATATGATCATCTCAATAGATGCAGAAAAAGCCTTTGACAAAATTTAGCACCTATTTATGATTAAAACTCTTCAAAAAATGGGCATAGAAGGAACTTACCTCAACATAGTAAAGGCCATATATGATAAGCCTATAGCAAACATTATTCTCAATGGTGAAAAACTGAAAGCATTCCCCATAAGATAAGGAACAAGACAAGGGTGTCTGCTTTTGCCACTAGTATTCAACATGGTTCTGGAAGTCCTAGCTGTAGCAATCAGAGAAGAAGGAATCCAGGTTGGAAAAGAAGAAGTAAAGCTCTCACTGTTTGCAGATGACATGATACTGTACATAGAAAACCCTAAAGATAGTATCAGAAAATTACTAGAGCTAATCAGTGAATTTAGCAAACTTGCAGGATACAAAATCACTTGCATTTCTATATATTAAAAATGAAAAATCAATAAAAGAGCAATTAAGGAATCAATCACATTCACCATTGCAACAAAAAGAATATCTAGAAATAAACTTACTTAAGGAGACAAAAGAACTGTACACAGAAAATTATAAGACAGTAATGAAAGAAATCAAAGATGACATAAACAGATGGAGAGATATTCTGTGTTGCTGGGTAGGAAGAATCAATATTATGAAAATGACTATACTACCAAATGCAATCTACAGATTTAATGAAATTCATATCAAATTACCAATGGCATTTTTCATAGAACAAAAAATTTTACAATTCATAAGGGAACACAAAAGACCCTAAATAGCCAAAGCAGTCTTGAGAAAGAAGAATAGAGCCGGAAGAACCAACCTTCCTGAGGTCAGGTTATTCTACAAAGCCACAGTCATCAAGACAGTATGATACTGCACAAAACAGAGATATCAATCAATGGAACAAGATAGAAAGCCCAGAAATAAACCCATCTACTTATGGGTACCTTATTTTTGACAAAGGAGGCAAGAATATACAATGGGGCAAAGACAGAAAGTGGGAAGAAGACCTACACAGACATTTCTCCAAAGAAGACATACAGATGGCTAACAAACACATGAAATGATGCTCAACATTGTTCATTATTAGAGAAATGCAAATCAAAACCACAATGAGATATCACCTCACAGCAGTCAGAATGGCCCTCATCAAAAAGTCTACAAACAATAAGTGCTGGAGAGGGTGTGGAGAAAAGGGAACCCTCTTACACTGTTGGTGGGAATATAAATTGATACAGCCACTATGGAAGACGGTATGGAGATTCCTTAAAAACTAGGAATAAAACCACCATATAACCCAGCAATCCCACTCCTAGGCATATACCCTGAGGTAACCAAAACTGAAAGAGACACATGTATCCCATTGTTCACTGCAGCACTCTTTACAATAGCTAGAACATGGAAGCAACTTAGATGTCCATCAACAGATGAATGGATAAAAAAGTAGTGGTACATATACACAATGGAATGTTACTCAGCCATAAAAAGGAATGCGTTTGGGTCAGTTCTAACGAGGTGGATCAACCTAGAACCTATTCTACAGAGTGAAATGAGTCAGAAAGAAAAAGATAAATATCATATTCTAATATAAATATATGGAATCTAGAAAAATGGTACTGAAGAATTTACTTACAGAGCAGCAATGGAGAATCAGACATAGAGAATAGACTTATGGACATGGGGAGAGGGGAGGAGAAGGTGAGCTGTATGGAAACTTACATTACCATTTGTAAAATAGATAGCCAATGGGAATTTGCTGTATGTCTCAGGAAACTCAAACAGGGCTATCAACGTAGATGGATGGGATGGGGAGGGAGAGCAGAGGGAGATTCAACAGGGAGGGGACATATGTACACCTATGGCTGATTCATGTTTAGGTTTGACAGAAAACAGCAAAATTCTGTAAAGCAATTGTCCTTCAATAAAAAATAAATTAATAACAAAAAAAGAATTAAGTTTTCCTTGATGACACAAGCTACAGTGTAGATGACAGATTGGGAGGGACTAGGAACAAAGGAAATGAGTTAGACTATTGCAAAGAAAAAATGATGCTGGTTTGGACTGTAGAGATGGCAGTAGGGATGGAGAGAAATAATCTGATTCATTCATTTGGTTCTAATGGGAATGGCTACCCACTCCTATATTCTTTTCTTTTTTTAATATAAATTTATTTATTTTAATTGGAGGCTAATTCCTTTACAATATTGTCGTGATTTTTTGCCATGCATTGACATGAATCTGCAACAGGTGTACATATGCTCCCCATTCTGAGCCCCCTCCCACCTCCCTCCCCATTCCATCCCTCAAGGTCATCCCAGTGCACCAGCCCTGAGTGCCCTGTCTCATGCATCGAGCCTGGACTGGAATATTCTTGCCTGGAGGATTCCATGGACAGAAGAGCCTGGCAGGCTACAGTCCATGGAGTTGCAAAGAGTCAGACACGACTGAGCAACTAACACTTTTTCAACTTTAAATATTTTACTGCACATGTCCTTTAGTTATCAAGTAAAACTAACTGTAGTCACGTTCTTACTTGTGAACGTCATTCACCTTACTTGTTTCACTCAGTGTGTAGTTGTAACAAGTGAGATATGTTGAAGGACAGGGGAAAAGACCAAAATATTTTACAAACTGGATAATTCCTGTGTGGTTCATCAAGAGTTGGCTGTACAATAATTCATTTTATACTGTGGGGAAAATATCAGCTTTTTTTTTCTTTTAGAGTAAACTAGGTTCTACTTAATCATAACACAAAAACTAAATCTTCATAAACATAATTATCATTCAAAAGCAATAAAGTATAATTTTATTACACCTGCTCATTTGCTTTTCTGACATTCCACGATAAGAGCCCAGCTCTGAACATGTAAATTGCTAACCAGGCTTTATCTCTCCCTCTGCATAGCTTCTTCCTAAAACCAATATAAACCAAACTGCCCATTAAGTCTGGTGGAAAGGACATTACACTAAGAACTGGCAAACAGGGATATGAGACTCAGCTTTCTCACCAACTACTGTCAGCATGTGAAAGTTTGCTAACTTCTGTGGTTTTCAGTTCAGAGTTCCTTCCAGGGGCAAGAGTTTATCATTATCTATATATCACATTAACCCTGAGTGACTGGTGTGTCATACTAATTTGTCTAAATTATTCTCCTCCAGTCACTACTTCGGAGAAGGAAATGGCAACCCACTCCAGTATTCTTGCCTAGAGAATCCTGTGGATAGAGGAGCCTGGTGGGCTGCTGTCCATGGGGTCGCACAGTCGGATACGACTGAAGCAACTTAGCATGCATGCATGCATTGGAGAAGGAAATGGCAACCCACTCAAGTACTCTTGCCTGGAGAATCCCAGGGACAGAGGAGCCTGGTGGGCTGCCGTCTATGGGATCACAGACAATGGGACACGACTGAAGAGGCTTAGCAGCAGCAGCAGTCACTACTTATTTTGAGAAGAAAATAATGAAAAGGTTTTCCTGTTAACTCTCGTACAGTTTACCTCCTTGACATTTTTCACTTACCGTGAAAATACATACCAACTACTCAGCTGTCATTCTCCATTCTTCACTCTTGGGGGAAAAAAAAGTTCTCTTTTTTTCCCTTGAACTGTCCATGAACTTGGTATTGATTAGACAGATGTAACTATGGTAGCCAGCCAATATGAAATAGAAGAAGCTTGCTTTGGAAAAAACTGATCTTATGGTTCCACCACTGTGGTAACACATAGCAGCAATGAGCTAAGGTTTAGGAGCTGTATAATTTTGATCCCATAGAAAACTTAAATGCCCAAAATGGGTATTCCTAGGGGGCTTCTGTTTAACCCACTGGCATTTACTCTGTATTTTTATTGACCATTTATATTTAAAGTATGTTTATTTCATCTTTTTATAGGATTTTACATATAGCTGATCCTTGAATAATGGGTTTGAACTGCACAGGTCCACTTATATTCAAGTTTTCTTTAATAAATACAATGGAAAAATTTTTAGAGATTTGCAACAATTTGAAAAAAATATGAACTACGCAGTCTACAAACATCAAAAAAACTTATTTAAAAATTAGTTTTTTTTTAAACTAATTTTATGGACTCATCTCATGAATCCAAAAATTATATGTAGATATACATATAACACACAAAATACATGTTAATTGTTGTCTGTAATGCTTCTGGGTCAATAGTATGATCTTAGTAGTTAAGTTTTGGGGAGTCTAAAGTGACACATAGATTCTTGACTGCACAAGGGGTTGACACTCCTAACCTAATTGTTCAAGGGCCAACTGTGTTTTAATCATAGAAGGGGGCAAAATATTAAAGGCAGATATCACCAATCCCATCAGTCATTTTACTTTCTCCCAATAACAGGGATGGCAATTAAGCTTCAATTTATTCTAACAACTGAGAGCGGCTTCTTAGAGGACATGTTAGGAGAAGACCTGAGACCACACCTGCACTTGCCAAGAGAAGGTGCCCTGATCGTGTGAAACACCATCTGTCCTCGTAGGGGTTGGAGAGGTGGCACTGATGTCAGGCATCTACCACTATTAGGACAGAATATTCTTTGGAAAGAAGTAATAATGGAAGGAAGCTTTAGACAGGCTCAAATCCACTTCGTCTCTGAGAGCTGTGCAACGCAGAATGAGAACGTCCAAGACCATGGGATAGTTCGCTAGCTAGCTACTGTTTCATGAGCATCCGTTAACAGCCATGCACTGAGCATGCACAGGTAAGCAAAAGAGACAGGGTCTCTTCTTTCAAGAAGCTTGCAGTCCAGTGGAAAGACACAGCAAGTAAGTTCGATCCCTGAGAAAACCAATGTGGACCTAATTCACAACGGCTGTTGGCATCCTAATAGTGGTTCATCAGAACAGGGATGGACCACAAAAGAAGTAAAGAGAAGCAAGCACCTATTCAAGTTCTTACATAGCACATTCTACCTTTCACTGTGTTAAAGATTTCAAATGAAGAGTAAAAACACTTATACAATTGTAACACAAAGCAAATACATGCAGCTGTCAGACACATTACTAATATTTTCCCTAAATAATTTTAGAGATTTTCTTCTAATAATTTAAGATACTTCATAGATTTTCTTATTTGTCTTTACAAAACTCCTGTAGAATCAGTATAGAGTTCATCAGTAAATTCTGATATTATAGATGAAGAATCTGAAAAGAAGGTTTTCCGGAGTCCCTGAGTCATTTTAAAGGACAGTGAAACTAAATCTCTCTAGTGCCTTTCTTCTAGACTGTTTTAATTATTTGTTGTATTAAAAATGAATTATGGTAGTTGCTATATAATTATGTGAAAGAGTGTGTTTCCCATACAGCAAAGGTAAAAAACAAAAACAAAAACAAAAACCCATTTACAACAGTAGCACACCTGTTAAACAAAGACTTGAACAGCATTTTCTCTGATTTGACATTTGCAGTTTGGTATGTTAAGTGGAATAAACCTTCTGGCTTGCCAGAGATATTCTGTGAGAAAATTTCACACTGCAAGAGTACATTAAGAACTTTGGAAGGCAGAAATTATTTCATGGTGTTAAAATTTCACTCTAAGAACAATAACAAATTTAATTTTTCTTTGGCCTAACTGAAAAAAAACAGTCCCTTTCTTCAATAAGTACAAAACAATGACGTGATATCACTAAACTCTCCACCATCAAAGCTGAATTAACCCTCATATGTGAACATAATTTGATTTGGGGGTTCTTCATATAAATCAATAAAATAGAAAAGCCAGGCACGAGGGAGCAGGTGCGTTTGGCACTGAGTACAAGACAAATACAGTGATACGAAGTAGGAAGGATGCGAACAAGAAGTGAAAAGCCCAGGAGAATTAGTCTTGTTTAAAATTTGGAAGATACCTTTTTTGTGTAAAGAAAAAGGAAGATAAAAACACACAGAACTCTGGCAGAAAGAAGGAACCAGAACCCAGATGCCTGAGCCAACAAACAGAAAGAGGAGGCTGCACGGGGCCTGGCGCAGGAGCTGGCCTGGCTGCAGCAGGTGGTGCCAGGCCGGGAGGCAGAGTCCGCGAAGGGGCTTGGCAGCTCGAGTGAAGAGCCTGGTGTGCTGCTCCCAGAAGCAGAGCCACCTCGGAGCCTGCAGCTCCGAGGAACATGATTGAAAACGTTCACCGGGAGATTATTTAGGCAACAGAATGTAAGACATATTGAGACGGGGTGGCTGGTGAGCAAAAAAGCCTAATAATACAAGTGAAAAATTAGTTCTGCAGTTTTTACAGGGAGAACAGCCAGGAATAGCCAGTCTCTATCACTTGCAGTCAAAAAACTCATTTGGAGAAGGAGAATTTAGAATGGGGAATGGATGGGGAGTAAGATCCCAGTACCAAGAATGAGGGGCTTCCCTGGCAGCTCAGTGGTAAAGAACCCGCCTGCCAATGCAGGAGACCCAGGTTCAATCCCTGGATCAGGAAGATCTTCAAGGAGGAAATGGCAACAGGAGGAAATTTCCAGTATTCTTGCCTGGAAATCCCATGAACAGAGTGGCCTGATGGGCTACGGTCCATGGGGTCGCAAAAGAGCCAGACACCATCTAACACTGACTAAACAACGGCAACACTAAGAGTGAGGCGTGCAGTGATGAGGAAACCGTGACAGCCTCAGAACTTAGCGTCCTAACACGCGCACACTGCAGACACACATCTCAGAGCTCCTCCTCGAGGCTTCCCTGCGACTCCCCGCCTCGGACCCAAGTGAGATCTCTTCTGAGGACAGTGACTTAGACGTCTTTAATGAGATCTACATTTCACTTCATATCAAATACCATCATAGGGTGAACCAGCGTACCGTCAGTGTAAAGTTTTTCTTTCCACCTGTAATTTCTCCCTTCCCCTCTCATAGAATGTTACTAAGGATTCATGAGAAAGCACTGCTAAGAATCCTGAGACACACTGGCTACATGCTCTGGGGTTTCTTTGGGACCCGGTGGCCTTAATTCTACGGGTTCATAGGTTCTCTGCATTTAAGGCATTTTTGTTTCATCTCTCCATAAGACTGAAACTCTTTAAGCCTTGGGTCCATCTCTTCAATTTCTCTTTTTACTCCTTACTGGGTCTAATAGAGTCCCTTTCACCCAAGAGGAACTGACAACGTCTTGCTGACTCCCATAAAATGGCAATAAACTTTGAAGGTCCTTGTCTGCTCAAGTACTAAAATGCTATTATAATAGATTGATTGCATCTTCCAAGTGCATTTTGCTTCAGGCAAGGAAATTAGTACTGTGGCCACCTGAACAGTCTCTTCTTGTAAATCTCTTCACATTTGCTTTCTAAGCATACTATTTACTAGTTCACCACGGAGCCTACAAGTTCAACATACTGACTTCAAGGAAAGGGCAGGGCTTTGCCATATTCAAGCTGCCACTGACACATTTTTCTAATATTTATGTGGTGGGCTGAATAATGGCCCCTCAAGGGTATCAAGCCCTAATCCTTAGGACCTATGAATGTTACCAAAAGGGACATTGTGTGTGATTAAGTTAAGAATGTTGACACAAGGAGACTATCCTGGATAATTCTGGTAGGACCTATACGTTATCACAACTCTCCTACTAGGAGGGAGGCAGAAGGAGTTTTGACTACAGAAAACAAGATCGCTCAGTCATGTCTGACTCTTTACGACCACAGCCTGCTAGGTTCCTCTGTCCATGGGATTCTGCAGGCAAGAATACTATAGTGGGAGCCATTCCCTTCTCCAAGGGACCTTCCCAACCCAGGGATCGACGTCAGGCCTCCTGTATTGCAGGCAGACTCTTTACCATCTGAGCCACCAGGAAAGCTCAAGATGACAGAAGCAGAGAGAAATCTGAAGATGCAAAGAAGGAGAAAGAGGTCATAAACCACCAAATATAAGTCCTGCAGCTCTAGAAGCCAGAAAGGCAAGGACTAGCTCATCCTCTAGAGCCTCCAGAGGGAACCAGCTTTGCAACACTTGATCTTAACCCCAGAAAACTCAGTTTAGGGACTTCTCTGGTGGTTCTGTGGCTAAGAGTCCACTCGCCAATGCTGGAGACACAGGTTCCATTCCTGGTCCAGGCAGAGCCCACATGCTGTGGGCAAGTAAGCCCACATGCCACAGCCACTGAGCCCACAATTACAGGGGAAGCCACCACAATGAGGAGCCCGTGCGCCGCAGCTGGAGCAGCCCCCGTTCTCTGCAACTAAGAAAGCTCATGCACAGCAATGAAGACCCCGCGCAGTCAATCAATAAACAAATCTGGAGGGGAAAAAAAAAGAAGTAAAGGAGAATGGCTGCTAACCTAGCCCCTTCTTACCATCTTGCTTTTAAGAAAATAAAGAAAACTCAGTTTAGGTTTCTTACCTCTGGAACATTAAAAGAATAAACTTGTGTGGTATTAAGTCCCTAAGTTTCTGGCAATTTGTTACAGCAGTAATAGGAAATTTATATAACTTTTTTTTTCTTTTCATTCCAGTTAATACATTGCTTTGTGTTCGATTTTCACCTTCACATTAGAGCGTATTTTATATTTCTCTCTGTGTCACTCTTTCTATTATAGATGTGATTGTTTACAGCTTTCAGTCTGCTAATGTTGGCACACCTGTCTTACATATATTATTACCAAGCACACTACACATTATTGTATATAATTGGTACACATGCACAAAAGTGAAATGATTCAGTAAAAGTGAGAATCATCCACAGTAATTATTTTCCAAGTGTTGTCTCATTATGTTTTGTAGCAGAATCACCTGGAGTAATCGTTTAAAATTCAGATTCCTGGGTCTAAATGCTGCAGAAATTCTGAATCATCTCTCTCCATAGAGCCCTAATCTTCATTTTAACATGCTAACCAATTGAATTACATATATTTCACTAAAGCTGAGGAACTTGTGGCCTAGAGTCACCTAAGAACTTTTTGCTCGTTCAGTCCCACAGCAGGCAAGCCTCAAGACTGGAAAGAAATATTTAACAAAAGCCCAACAAATAGGAAAACATATAAATCCTTATTCCTTAAATCTCTTTCAACATCAGAATCTTCAGTGAAGACACATTCAACATGACTCATTATTTTTAACTTGAAAAACTAATCTTTCTTTCCCCTGCACAATAAACAACAAACAAATTGATGAGTCAGATCCAGTGTCTGAAGACCAGTAAAAGTTGTTTAATACTGTCACAGCCCATAGATAAAACAGTAGCATTTAATCCCTTTCTGTAACAGAGAAGTAAACTAAATTGCATTTTTTTTAAAGTGAGATAGAATAAATGTAGAGAATTTCTTTATTAAGCTATCCGTTTTATGCCTGGTCAAATTTCTTCAGCAAGACTGACAGCCAAGAACAACTATTTGCAAATCAGGGCTCAGTTGGATTCAATTTCAATTTGGTTTGGCCCATCTGGCCTTTTATTCCCTGATTTCCAGCAGCCCGCTGACCTTACTTTTATCTGTGGCACCTTCCTCTCCCACTCAGCACCACCCAGGGCAAACGCAGCATCCCGCCTGCGCCAGTCCTCTTTTCTGGATCTTTCAATGATGCAGGCAGTCTGCCACACCTGGGGGTCAGAACTCAGGATGCCTTTGTCCATTCACTCATTTAATGAATATTTATTGACAGTTCACTCTGTGCCAGGCACTCTTCTAGAAAGTAAACCAAACAGATAGAAATCCCTACCATGGTAAGTTTATTTTCTGGCAGGAAAGAGGGATAAATAGAAACAATACAAATTAATGCTACAAACAATACAAATACATTGATACAATATAAATAGTAAAAATACAAGTAGATACAGATAACATATAGCATGTTAAATAGTAATGTGTTCAACATCAAAATAAATAAAAAAGAGTTAGAAAATGTCAAAGACCAGGGAAAGCCTGGATGAGAAGTTGGTGTTTGAATAAAAATATAAAATAAGTAAGGATGTGAGCAATGTGGATATAGGTTCCAGGAAGAGCTACTTATCAAAGTCCTGAAAACTTTCATTCCTGTCCTCAAGTCTCTCCATTCAAACTTTTAAATAAATAAATTACAAAATATTCCAATCATATAGGAAAGTATAATACAAAAGTACATTATTTTTTTTACCCCTAACAGATTTTAAATAATGTTATATTTTTCTCCATTTGCTTCAGATATTTAACCATGTAAAATGTTTAAATTCCTCTGAGGCAATACACCTCCTTCTTACATGTCCCTGTCTCCCACTCTGGAATTAACCATGGCATAAAGTACTAACTTCAGTAGATTTTCATCAACTCATGTTATAATTGTCCTTCATTTTAATGGACATTATCAATTTCTCTTCAAAGGAGGTGTACCAATTTACATCCCACCAGCAATGTATGACAGTCCCTGTTTCCCCATATCCTCATAAATTTTGAAATGTTTGTTCATCAGTGGTTATAAAATGATGTCCTTAGTTACAATCTGCATCATCTTAATAATGGGGGTGTTAAGCACCATATCACAGGTATATTGGCTCGTATTTTCCTCTTCTACACACTGCCCTGTGTTCCTTTGCCTGTCTCCCATTGATTCATTTACCTTTTTTCTCATGATTTGCAGTGGTCCTTGGTATATTCTAGACTGTAGTAGTTTGCCTGTGTGTTACTTACAAAAATTTCTCCTAGTCTGTGCTCTGTGTGTGTATGTGTTAGCTGCTCAGTCACATCCGATTCTTTGAGACTCTGTGGACTGTAGCCATCAGGATTCTCTGGCCGCCAGGATCCTTTGTCCATGGAATTCCCAGGCAAGAATACTGGAGTGGGTAGCCATTCCCTTCTCTAAAGGGTCTTCCTGGCCCAGGGAGGAAACCCAGGTCTCCTGCATTGCAGGCAGATTCTTCACCATCTGAGCCCCCAGTCTGTGGTAGTCTTGAACATTATGGTGATTTAGTTGCTCAGTCGTGTTTAATTCTTGTGACCCCCATGGGCGGGAGCCCTCCAGGCTTCTCTGTCCATAGGATTCTTCAGGCAAGAATACTGGAGTGGGTTGCCATTTCTTTCTCCAGGGGAATCTTCCCGACCCAGGGACAAAGCCCGGGTGTCCTGCATTGCAGGCAGATTCTTGACCAACTGAACTACAAGGGAAGCCACCTTGAACATTACATCCCTGATCAAACAGAATTTTTCACTTTGAATGCAGTCAAATAGCAAATGTTCCCTTTAAGAGACTGTGCTTTCTGTGTCTCTTTAAAGAAAGCTTTCAATGCCCTCAAGGTCAAAAAGATATTTTTTTCCTATATATTCTAAAATTTTTAAACTTTTGCTTTTCGAAATCAGATCTTTAACCCACGCAGAATGCATTTATGTGAATAATGGGAGAGAGCAACCTCATTTTGTTTTTTTTTTCTGTGTGGATGATCAATTGTCTCAGTACAGTTTGCTGAAGTCTTGCCTTCCCCACTGATTTATAATGCTCTTCTCCATATACCAAGTTCTCATACAAACTGAGATCTCCATTTTTTTCTATAGGTCAGTATGTCTATCATTGTACCAACATCACGTTCTGGAACCACTAAAACTAAATAATAAATTGTGAGGTCTAATAAGACCAGTGCTTTTCCTTAATTTTTTTTTACGGCTTCCTTATTATTCTACATGAATTTTAGGAAGATTTTTCACATTTACACAAAATACCCTGTTGAGGATTTTTATAAAATTACACTAGATTTGCATATTAAATTTATTCCTTCAAATGTTAGATCTTAACACCCATGCTCATGGACTACATCTTGATTATTTCAGTCTTTACCCCACTTTTAAATTTAACAATTTCCTTCATCTAAACCTTGCATCATATCTTCTGTTAGATTTACTTCTAGATACCTCGTGGTTTGTTGTTACTGTGAATGGGATTTGAAAAATCATATTTCTAATCTATTAGTTCTGATATTAGTCATATATTGATTTTAGTAAAGTACTTTGAAACTAAGTAACTGAAATAATTTTAATAGCTTTTCTGTGTTGATTGGTCTCAGTCAAGATTTCTAGAACAATGCCAGCTTTATTTAAAAAAAAAAAAAGCAGTGAAAGAAAGCATCCTTATCTTATTTTTTATTTGGAATGCTTCTATTGTTTCACCACCAACTATAATTCGTGCTGCCAGATAAGGAAATTCCCCTGTATTCACTGTCTGCCAAGAATTATGTCATGAATAGTGGTGGATTTTTCTAATGCTTTCCTCACATCTATTCAGATGATATTTTTCTTTTTTCCTGTGTTCTGTTAGCACAGTGAATCATAATAATAAATTTGCTAGTGTTAACTGTTTGCTTTACTGGGGCAGGGATGGGGAAGTGGCAACCTACTTAGATGTGTTGGTAAGCTTTCTGTTTAAGATAAGATTTAACTTTGCCCAGTGTTTTAACTGAAACATACCAACGCAGGCATGCCAAGTTGCTTCAGTTGTCTCCAGCTCTTTGCAACCCCATGGACTGTATCCTGCCAGGCCCCTCTGTCCATGAGATTCTCCAGGCAGGAATACTGGACGAGGTTGCCATGCCCTCCTCCAGGGGATCTTCCCTACCCAGGGACTGAAACCTCATTTCTTAGGTCTCCTGCACTTGGCAGACGGGTTCTTTACCGCTTGTGCCACCTGGGAAACCACCTAAAAAGCTGTGAACCTGATGCCTTTGTGTGTGAGAGGACAGATTTTGATTAGTGATTCACTTCTCTGTGGTTATTGATGATTCATATTTTTCTTAAAATTATGCATTTCAGGGACTTCTCTAGTGGCCCAGTGGCTAAGGTTCCAAGGCCCCAGTGCAGAAAGGCCTGCTCAGGGAACTAGACCTCACACACTGGGACTAAGACCTGGTACAGCCAAATAAATGAACATTTAAAAAAATTTCATCTAAGTCTTAAAAGCATGCAGAGTTTCTTCATAATATTCTCTCTTTTTAAAATCTCTCATCTATAGAGTTATTTCAATTCTAATAATATTTGTACTTACTTTTTTCTCTTATTAAAGTTGTCAGAGCTATGTCTAATCATCTTTTCAAAGAAGTCTCAACAATTTTCATTAAGCGTATTATTTCGTAATTTTTTATTTCATTAATTTCTAAGCTTATTTTATTATTTTCTTGCTTTTTTCTTTCATTATATTCTGTTATTTCTCTGATTCAATAAAATGATCAACTGATGAATTTTAAATTATTCATGTCTTAAATACAATCTTTTGTTCTATATCCTTTAAGGCTCTAAGTTCCTTCTATGTATAGTTTTAGTTGCATCCATGAAATTTAATAAGCAGTGTTCTCATTTTTTTTCATTAATTTCTAAACATTTTTTAAGTTTCTGTTTCACCCATAAACTATTTAGAAGTATGCTTTTACCTTCTGATGTATGTAATTTTTAGGTTATTTTTTTATTATTGTTATCTAGCTTTACTGTCAAAAGGATGGCCCATTTGACACTGATTCTTGGTATTTCTTCAGAATTTTTGTAGACTAGCAGTTGATAAATTCTATAAGCAATGGATCCAGATGCTTGAAAATAATGTTTAACCACTAAAATGGTTCTAAAACATACTGAGATTAATATTATGTTGTTTATAACTTCCAAACCTCTATTAGGTTTTTGTTTTATGTTCCTGAGAAAGATTTTAGAATCTCCCACAAGTTCATTGAGTTGATTGTCCATCTATACTTCTGTCAATTTCTGCCTTATGTACTTTGAGTCAACATTAGGTGCATATGGGTACATGTTGTCCAGGTGACATTATATGTCTTATAATTTCAGCTTCATTAATGTGAACGCCTTAAAATCTATTTTACCAAGTAACATTGACTTTATCCTTCCTTTTACATTCAAAATTGTGGGCTTTATATTTAACATGAATCTTCTGTCAGGCCATAGCACCATATGTTACTTCTTTACTCAGCTTTTTATTCGATTTATTTAAAATAAAACAAAAACAGCTTTACTCATTCTTTAGTTTAATAGGCAAATTTAGTGTAAACAGATATACAGATATAGCTACAGACAGATTCTGATCCTGTTTTACTATATTTTTCAATGTTTTCTATTCATCTTGCTTTTAGTTTCCCTCTTTTCTCTCCTCTCCTGCTTTATAGTAGATCTATCATTTTTCTCTAGCCTATTTTTATCCTTTTCATCATTTCAAAATTGTATAATCTGTTTCTATCTGCTCCTTCAGTGCCTGCAGTTTGGTATGAATGCATGATGACTTTACAGTCTAATATTAATCCATACCTCTACATGCCTAGAGAACAAGGACCTGAACACACTATACATTCAGTGTAGTGTCGTTATCAAGTGACGAGGTCTGGAGCTAGATTACCTGGATCCGGATCCTGGCTCTATCTCCTACTAACATTCACTAGGTAGGTTGCTAACCAACACTCTGCATCAGACCCTTCATCAGAAAAATAAAGCTAATATAAAAACACTAGTCCTAATTGCTTGACAATTCAATTAGTCACTACATGGAAGGGCTGAGAGAAGTAGCTCGTATATGCTACCTGTTATAAACTTTCATTTTCCTAATATACTATTAAACTATTGTTATAGTAATTTTTTACATCATCAAAGTTAGTCATTATTATTATTTAACAGGTGATACTTATTTAAATTTACCAAAAGGTTTACCAATCTTTGCTTTACCATTGCTTCTCTCTTTCTATATTAAATTTTCTTCTTCCTGGGGTGTACCCTAGAGTCATTCTTTCCACAATGGTCTGTAAACAGAAAACTCTTCTAGTCTTTCTTTGTCTGAAAATGTCTATATTTTGCCTTCACTCATAATAATTTATCAGAATATGGAAGCCCAATTAGGCCACAACTTTTAACTTTCTTTCAACATTTTGAAAATGTCTATCACACTATCTAGGAGACTCTGTTATCACTGATGTGATGTCTACTTATTCCTTTCTCAAGAAGTGACCTTTCTTTTCTCTCTAGTCACTTTCTTTAAACATTCATTGTTGTAGTTTCATCTTTAATTGGTGCCTAACTCTTTTGCAACCCCACAACTATACCCTGCCAGGCAGTTCTATCCATGGGATTTCCCAGGCAAGAATATTCAAGTGGGTTGCCATTTCCTTCTCCAGGGGATCTTTCTGACCCCTGATCAAATTCATGTCTCTTGCATTGCAAGCAGATTCTTTACCACTTAGCCACGTGGGAAGCCCTTTTTTAAACATGATAGTTCTAAATTTTCAGAAACAGAACTAACAGTACCATGAGCCCCTGTATTACCATTTCCTAGATTCAACAGTTATCAAGAGTTTGCTTCATCTATACATTTTCTTTCTTCACCAAAGTATTTTAAAGGAAATCATAGACATTTAGTCATTTACTCATACTATATACATCTTCAAAACTATTTCTTTTAATGTAATGTTGATGCAATTATACATATTATGAAATCATCTTCAGCTGTGCTCACAGTTTTTTTTTTCCTTGAGTTTGGAGTTTCATAGTTTTACCACAATGTTTCTGATGTGACTGCGTTTCCTTATCTTGCTCAGGTCACTTTTGATCCGCCCGTCCCCCCAGCTTCAATACACTATCCCTAACCTAATCCATCACCAAGTCCTTTTATTTAACCTTCTTAATAGATTTTTAATCCATCACTTCCCTCCCTATTCACTACCATCCAAGGAAAGTGATCCCATCTCTCTTCTGAACTTCTGTAATAACATAAAAATTTCTCACATCCATTCCACTCTATATCTAATCATCACAATGTAACCAGAAGGCTCTTTTTAGAATGCAAATTTGCTGATACAACCTCCATCTTCAAACTTTCATTTTCTCTGATGAAAAAGGTCTAGGGAGTCCATGTGGTCAGTCTCTAACCAGTCATGCATAAACTGTTCATTTCATCTTGATATAGCCCTTAATCTCTACCCTCCACCACATCCCTAACCATTTCCTAATTCACTTCAGTTCAGTTCAGTTCAGTCGCTCAGTCATGTCTGACTCTTTGCAACACCATGGACTGCAGCATGCCAGGCCTCCCTATCCATCACCAACTCCCGGAGTTTACACAAACTCATGTCCATCAATTTGGTGATGCCATCCAGCCATTGCATCCTCTGTCATCCCCTTCTCCTCCTGCCCCCAATCCCTCCCAGCATCAGGGTCTTTTCCAATGAGTCAGCTCTTTGCATGAGGTGGCCAAAGTATTGGAGTTTCAGCTTCAGCATCAGTCCTTCCAATGAACACCCAGGACTGATCTCCTTCAGGATGGACTGCTTGGATCTCCTTGCAGCCCAAGGGACTCTCAAGAGTCTGCTCCAACACCACAGTTCAAAAGTGTCAATATTTCGGTGCTCAGCTTTCTTTATAGCCCAACTCTCACATCCATATATGACCACTGGAAAAACGATAGCCTTGACTAGATGCACCTTGGTTGGCAAAGTAATGTCTCTGCTTTTTTTTTTTTTCCATTTATTTTTATTAGTTGGAGGCTAATTACTTTACAATATTGTAGTGGTTTTTGTCATACATTGACATGAATCAGCCATGGATTTACATGTGTTCCCCATTCCGATCCCCCTCCCACCTCCCTCCCCATCCGATCCCTCTGGGTCATCCCAGTGCACCAGGCCCGAGCACTTGTCTCATGCATCCAACCCGGGGTGGTGGTCTGTTTCACCCTTGATAGTATACTTGTTTCAATGCTGTTCTCTCAGAACATCCCACCCTCGCCTTCTCCCACAGAGTTCAAAAGTCTGTTCTGTACATCTGTGTCTCTTTTTCTGTTTTGCATATAGGGTTAGCATTACCATCTTTTTAAATTCCATCTGTATGAGTTAGTATACTGTATTGGTCTTTATCTTTCTGGCTTACTTCACTCTGTATAATGGGCTCCAGTTTCATCCATCTCACTAGAACTGATCAAATGAATTCTTTTTAATGGCTGAGTAATATTCCATGGTGTATATGTACCACAGCTTCCTTATCCATTCGTTTGCTGATGGGCATCTAGGTTGCTTCCATGTCCTGGCTATTATAAACAGTGCTGCGATGAACACTGGGGTACACGTGTCTCTTTCAGATCTGGTTTCCTCGGTGTGTATGCCCAGAAGAGGGATTGCATAAAAACCATATGATTATCTCAATAGATGCAGAAAAAGTCTTGACAAAATTCAACATCCATTTATGATAAAAACTCTCCAGAAAGCAGGAATAGAAGGAACATGCCTCAACAAATAAAAGCTACAGCAAACATTATCCTCAATGGTGAAAAATTGAAAACATTTCCCCTAAAATCAGGAGCTAAACAAGGGTGCCCACTCTCACCACTACTATTCAACATAGTTTTGGAAGTGTTGGCCACAACAATCAGAGCAGAAAAAGAAATAAAAGGAATCCACATAGGAAAATAAGAAGTGAAACTCTCACTGTTTGCAGATGACATGATCCTCTACATAGAAAACCCTGAACACTCTACCAGCAAATTACTAGAGCTAATCAATGAATATAGTAAAGTTGCAGGATATAAAATTAACACACAGAAATCCCTTGCATTCCTATACACTAACAATGAGAAAACAGAAAGAGAAATTAAGGAAACAATACCATTCACCATTGCAACAAAAAGAATAAAATACTTAGGAGTATATCTACCTAAAGAAACAAAAGACCTATACATAGAAAACTATAAAACACTGATGAAAGAAATCAAAGAGGACACAAACAGATGGAGAAATATACTGTGTTCATGGATTGGAAGGATCAATATTGTGAAAATGACTATACTACCCAAAGCAATCTATAGATTCAATGCAAACCCTATCAAGCTAAAAACGGTATTCTTCACAGAACTAGAAGAAATAATTTCACAATTTGTATGGAAATACAAAAAACCTCGAATAGCCAAAGCCATCTTGAGAAAGAAGAATGGAACTGGAGGAATCAACCTGCCTGACTTCAGGCTCTACTACAAATCCACAGTCATCAAGACAGTATGGTACTGGCACAAAGACAGAAATATGGATCAATGGAACAGAATAGAAAGCCCAGAGATAAATCCACGAACTTATGGTCACCTTATCTTTGACAAAGGAGGCAAGCATATACAATGGAAAAAAGACAACCTCTTTATCAAGTGGTGCTGGGAAAACTGGTCAACTACTTGTAAAAGAATGAAACTAGCAACACTTTCTAACACCATACAAAAAAATAAACTCAAAATGGATTAAAGATCTAAATGTAAGACCAGAAACTATAAAACTCCTAGACGAGAACATAGGCAAAACACTCTCTGACAAAAATCACAGCAGAATCCTCTATGACCCACATCCCAGAATATTGGAAATAAAAGCAAAAATAAACAAATGGGACCTAATTAAACTTAAAAGCTTTTGCACAACAAAGGACTATAAGCAGGGTGAAAAGACAGCCCTCAGAATGGGAGAAAATAATAGCAAATGAAGCAACAGACAAAGGATTAATCTCAAAAATATACAAGCAACCCCTGCAGCTCAATTCCAGAAAAATAAATGACCCAATCAAAAAATGGGCCAAAGAACTAAACAGACATTTCTCCAAAGAAGACATACAGATGTCTCTGCTTTTTAATATGCTGTCTAGGTTGGTCATAACTTTCCTTCCAAGGAGTAAAGCGTCTTTTAATTTCATGGCTGCAATCACCATCTGCAGTGATTTTGGAGCCCCCCCAAAATAAAGTCTGACACTGTTTCCACTGTTTCCCCATCTATTTGCCATGCAGTGATGGGACCAGATGCCATGATCTTAGTTTTCTGAATGTTGAGCTTTAAGCCAACTTTTTCACTCTCCCCTTTCACTTTCATCAAGAGGCTTTTCAGTTTTCACTCTCTGCCATAAGGGTGGTGTCATCTGCGTATCTGAGGTTATTGATATTTCTCCCGGCATTCTTGATTCCAGCTTGTGCTTCTTCCAGCCCAGCGTTTCTCATGATATACTCTGCACAGAAGTTAAATAAGCAGAGTGACAATATACAACCTTGACGTACTCCTTTTCCTATTTGGAACCAGTCTGTTGTACCATGTCCAGTTCTAACTGTTGCTTCCTGACCTGCATACAGGTTTCTCAAGAGACAAGTCAGGTGGTCTGGTATTCCCATCTCTTTCAGAATTTTCCACAGTTTGTTGTGATCCACACAGTCAAAGGCTTTGGCATAGTCAATAAAGCAGAAATAGATGTTTTTCTGGAACTCTCTTGCTTTCTTGATGATACAGCGGATGTTGGCAATTTGATCTCTGGTTCCTCTGTCTTTTCTAAAATCAGTTTGAACATCTGGAAGTTCACAGTTCACGTATTGCTGAAGCCTGACTTGGAGAATTTTGGGCATTACTTTACTAGCGTATGAGATGAGTGCAATTTTGCAGTAGTTTGAGCACTCTTTGGCATTGCCTTTCTTGGGTATTGGAATGAAAACTGACCTTTTCCAGGCCTGTGGCCATTGCTGAGTTTTCCAAATTTGTTGGCATATTGAGTACAGCACTTTCACAGCATCATTATTCAGGTCTCAATTGGAATTCCATCACCTCCACTAGCTTTGTTCATAGTGATGCTTTCTAAGGCCCACTTGACTTCACATTCCAGGATGTCTGGCTCTAGGTGAGTGACCACACCATCATGATTATCTGGGTCATGAAGATCTTTTTTGTACAGTTCTTCTGTGTATTCTTACCACCTCTTCTTAATATCTTGTGCTTCTGTTAGGTCCATACCATTTCTGTCCTTTATTGAACCCATCTTTGCATGAAATATTCCCTTGGTATCTTAACTTTAAAAAATATTTATTTATTGGGCTGTGTGATGTCTTAGTTACAGCATCCAGGATCTCTAGTTGCAGCATGCAAACTCTTAGTTGTGGCATATAGGATTTAGTTCCTTCATCAGTAATCAAACTCAGGCCTCCAACGTTGGGAGCGCCGAGCCTTAGCCACTGGACCGCCAGAGAAGTTCCACTTCCTAACTGACTTTTAATAGTCTTTCAGTTTTCCTCATTCCTTCTCTAGGAAAACTATCCTTGGAATCCAAATCTAGATGAAGGTTTTTGCATCACTCTGTTTTAATAAATCCTGAGAGAGAATACTTGGCACAATTGTAATTTGGTACTTTAATTTTTGATGTGGCTATTTGATATATATCAGTTTCCCCAGAAGAATAAGAGTTCCAAGAAAGTTCTTAATTGTACCCCCACACCTAAAAGAGGAATTGGCACAAAGCAGGAACTCACATCAGTACTGGTCAAGTGAATGGATGAACACATGAATCTCCAGGCATTTGGCCTCTGTGCTTCCACTCCACTCTGCAAATTCCTATCATACTTATCACATTTGACATTATTAATAGTTTTCCATTCAGTTTCCCCAAATATGTTGTGATATCCTAAGGGGCAGATAATGTGTTTGGTTCATTTCTGTATCTTCAGCAACTGGCCTAGTGCCTGTATGTAATATGTATTTACTTATAAAGCAAGAAATTAGTGGAGAGACACTAATGTTGATTGACTCCCAGGCACATGGAACTGAGTTGATCATTCTTTTTAATTTATACATTCTTCATTCCGACTTTAGTTATCTGAAGGCTTTTTATACTTCAGATACAGATTTAGATTCAAGGGACAGGCCAATAAAGTAGAATAAAATTTGGTCCCCACAGAGCTTATGTCATGTCGTGCTTTCATCAGAGATCTGTGAGTTTCCTCTTCTGTTCTAGATTTGATTTTTATTACTGCTTTCCTACTTAAACCCTATTTCCAAGACCATTTTTCACTTCTTGGTAACTACTCCTATGAACCTTCTAACTACCCATCATACCTGTCTTTATGTGAACGTATGTCAAGGAAAACACACTGTATCATATGTGTATGTATTTTTTATATAAATGATATTATGTTATAGAGCTTCCCTGACGGCTCAGTCAGTATGGAATCTGCTTGCAATGAGGGAGACCCAGGTTCAGTGATCTCATCCTTTTCTTTTTTAACTTTTACTATTTGTTCACTCAACTACTTTTGAAATCTATTCATGTCTTTGAATATAAAATCTAGCTAATTTCTGGAAATTAACATTACAAGCATCACCATCCTATCCATTTTCCTAGAAAAGGACTCCTGTGACACTCTCAACTGCCCACATTCCCAGCATCAGCGCAATAAGCATCCTAGTGCGTGTCTCCGAGTGCAATGACTTGACAGTTTCTCTCTGGTCAATGCCCAAGAACAGAACTGCCAGAATATCATGGTCAGCATACCTATCTTCCCTAAGAACTACTGCTGCTCCTTGAAATGGCCATACCAGCTTAGATGCCACAAATAGTGAAAAAGGACTCTCCTCATCTTTCCATTCTCATCAGCACCTGATATTACTTGATTTCACATTTTTGAAAATCTGACAAGTGTAGGTATTAGGTTGGTTATTATATATTCAATACACATTTCTCTGGCAACTAGTGAGCCTGAGTTTCCATATACATATGAGGGATCTGATACCAGATTCCCATTTAGTATTCAAAGAGTTATCTTATTAACTGTTTTGTGACTCAGTTTACTTCCTCTGTAAAGCAGAATGATAGTAATACTTCTATTGTGAAGAATTAAATGGTCAAAAAAATTAAGCACCCAGAAAAAAATCTGGTACAAAGAAGTTTTCAATAAATGTTGGCTATTTTATAACTATTTTCTATTATTTTCATTCACATATCCTCTCCTGTAAATTGCCTATTTATAACTTTGAACTATGTTTCTTCTATATTTCCTGCATACTCCTTGCTGACTTACATGAGCTTCTTGTACAGTCCAAATATCAATCTCCTGCAAATCTTTCTAAATGAATAAGTAAATGAGTGATCAGATAAACATGCCAGCTTTGTCTTATAGAACTCCAGCTGTTTGTTCTTTCTGTTCACTCCCTTACTGGGTCATTTTTGTGAACAAAACATTGAATCTCAATATAATTTTAATATGGTCAATAAATTTTAAATAAAATTTAATTTATATTTCATTTTTCTAAGTCAACAACACACAAATACAAAATTGCAGGATGACATATCTTAGCTTTTCTGTGAAAAAGTTAAACAATTCTATTTGTGGTTTTTATTGGGAAATTATTAGAAAAGCAGAATTATAGCACAAAGAGCTATAGAGACTGCAAATTGTCTCAAGTACTTTATTTCCATTTCAAGCTCAATATTTAACTAGAATAATCCCTAAAATGGGATTGCAAAATAATTTCCTGCAAGATTACTAAAGGAAATATTTATCACTCTTACAGGGCCACTTTTAATAAAATTCTTAGAAATCTGTTATAAAAACACAGAGAAAATCATAGAAAACAACAAATTAGAGCTATAAACATTTATTTATAACATTTATATATAAACATATAGACATTTACTGCTACAAACATTTGATAAGGATTAGTGTTTCTAACTGTTGTTTCTTGATCTGCATACAGATTTCACAGGAGGCAGATAAGGTGGTCTGGTATTCCCAACTCGAAGAATTTTCCAGTTTATTGTGATCCACACAGTTAAAGGCTTTAGTATAGTCAATGACGTAGATGTTTTTCTGGAATTCTGTTGCTTTTTTTATGATCCAACAAATGTTGGCAATTTGATCTCTGATTCCTCTGCCTTTCCTAAGTCCAGCTTGAACATCTGGAAGTTCTCAGTTCACGTACTGTTGAAGACTAGCCTGGAGAATTTTGAGCATTTCTTTGCTAGTGTGTGAGATGAGTGCAACTGTGTGGTAGTTCAAACATTCTTTGGCATTTCCTTTCTTTGGGACTAGAATGAAAACTGATCTTTTCCAGTCCTGTGGCCACTGCTGAGTTTTCCAAATGTCCTGGCATATTGAGTGTGACACTTCCACGGCATCATCTTTTAGGATTTGAAAAAGCTAAGCTGGAATTCCATCACCTTCACTAGCTTTGATTGGAGTGATGCTTCCTAAGGCCCACTTGACTTCACACTTCAGGATGTCTGGCTCCAGGTGAGTGATCACACAGTCATGGTTAGCAGCATCATAAAGATCTTTTTTGTATCATTATTCTGTGTATTCTTGCCACCTCTTCTTAATATCTCCTGCTTCTGTTAGGTCCATACCATTTCTATCCTTTATTGAGCCCATCTTTGCATGAAATGTTTCCTTGGTATCTCTAATTTTCTTGAAGAGATCTCTAGTCTTTCCCATTCTACTGTTTTCCTCTACTTTTTTGCATTGATCACTGAGGAAGGCTTTCTTATCTCTCCTTGCTATTCTTTGGCACTCTACATTCAGATGGATATATCTTTCTTTTTTTCTTTTGCCTTTTGCTTCTCTTCTTTCCTCAGCTATTTGCAAGACCTCCTCAAACAACCGTTCTGCCTTTTTTCATTTCTTTTTCTTAGGGATAGTTTTGATCACCACCTCCTGTACAATGTTATGAACCTCATCCATAGTTCTTCAGGCACTCTATCAGATCTAATCCCTTGAACCTATTTGTCACTTCCACTGTATAATCAGAAGGGATTTGATTTAGGTTATACCTGAATGGTCCAGTGGTTTTCCCTACTTTCTTCAGTTTAAGTCTGAACTTTGCAATAAGGAGTTCATGATCGGAGCCACAGTCTGCTTCTGGTCTTGTTTTTGCTGACTGTATAGAGCTTCTCCATCTTCGGCTGCAAAGAATATAATCAATCTAACTTCAGTGTTGACCATCTGGTGATGTCCATGTGTAGAGTCATCTCTTGTGTTGTTGGAAGAGAGTGTTTGCTATGACCAGTCCGTTCTCTTGGCAAAACTCTGTTAGCCTTTGCCCTGCTTCATTTTGTACTCCAAGGCCAAACTTGCCTGTTGCTCCAGGTAACACTTGAATTCCAACTTTTGCATTCCAGTCCCCTATAATGAAAAGGACATTCTTTTTTGATGTTAGTTCTAGAAGGTCTTGTAGAACCAGACATGGAATAAAGAACTGGTTCAGAATTGGGAAAGGAGTATGTCAAGCCTGCATATTGTCACCCTGCTTATTTAACTTATATGCAGAGTACAGCATGTGAAATGCTGGGCTGGATAAAGCACAAGCTAGAATCAAGATTGTCGGGAGAAATATCAATAACCTCAGATATGCAGATAACAACACCCTTATGGCAGAAAGCAAAGAGGAACTAAAGAGTCTCCTGATGGAAGTGAAAGAGGGGATTGAAAAAGCTGACTTAAAATTCAGCATTCAAAAAACTAAGATTATGGCATCTGTCCCAACACTTCATGGCAAATAGATGGGGAAACAATGGAAAAAGTGACAGACATTATTTTGGGGGGCTCCAAAATCACTGCAGATAATGATTGCAGCCATGAAATTAAAAGACACTTGCTCCTTGGAAGAAACCTAGACAGCATATTAAAAAGCAGAGACATTACTTTGACAACAAATGTCCTTATAGTCAAAGCTATGGTTTTTCTAGTAGTCATGTAAGGATGTGAGAGTTGGACTACAAAGAAAGCTGAGCACTGAAGTATTGATGTTTTTGAACTGTGGTGTTGGAGAAGACTCTTGAAATTCCCTTGGACTGCGAGGAGATCAAACCAGTCAATCTTAAAGGAAATCAGTCCTGAATATTCATTGGAAGGACTGACGCTAAAGCTGAAGGTTCAATACTTTGGCCACCTGATACAAAGAGCTGACTCATTAGAAAAGACCCTGATGCTGTAAAAGATTGAAGGCAGGAGGAGAAGGTGATGACAGAGGATAAGATGGTTGGATGCCATCACCAACTCGATGGACATGAGTTTGAGCAAGCTCTGAGAGTTGGTCATGGACAGGGAAGTCTGGCGTGCTGCAGTTCATGGGCTCGCAAAGAGATAGGACTGAGCAACTGAATTGAAGGATTAGCATTTAATGAAAATCTTTGAGAAGAACCCTATAGTTTGTGACCCTTTCATAGCAACTCAAAACAACACACAAACTAACAACGAACTTCTCAGTTCAGATCTGCATAGGAAGTCTATGAATACTATACCTTATTTTTAAGAAGAGATGCAAAGGTGTCAGTAAAAAAAAAGTAATTGTCTCCTTCATGAAAGAGTGCAATTTATATAAAAATGAGAGGGTGAATGAAGGATCACAGCTAAATAAGAAATAGAATAATGGCCAATCACCACCATTTCCACATGCCATCTTGATGGCCTTCTGAAACCTGAGGCTTCTGTATGATTCTTGTCATTTGTTTCAATGGAAAGACTAGGTGATGTAGATAAGAATTCTTCCATGACAGAGAAGACATCCTGGTAACAGTAACCTGTTCCAATAAGGATTAGGAATATTCTAAGTAGGTAAAACAGACACAATTTTTAAAAGTTAGCCAAATCTCTTTTTTTCTAACTAATTCCAAAGAAGATACGCAGATTCGTCTAGTTTATTTCATGAACATCATTAGATGTTGGAGTTACAATTATGAGCAAAAACTCACAACATCCCAAGTGGTTATGACTCAGCAGGGGAGACAAATGTTAACTCTAAATCACATCAAAGTGGAATTATTCTGAAAGTCAGAATCACAGTCAATGTTATTATGAAAGTCTATAGTGAAAGAATCTGACATAGTCTGAAAGATCAGAGAAAGCTCCCCTCAGCCAACCTCTGTAGGCACAGGATGAGTTAAACTGGTGAAAGGAACAGCATGTTCCAAACTCTATGGTGTAAGAGAGTGTAGGAAGCTCACAACTATGCCTGGGCTAGACAGTATAAAGGAGATGCAAGATAAAGGTAAGAGAAGGGTCTCCAGAAGGTGCCTGGCTATTTGGCTATCTTACATGTTTAATCTTTAAGTGAAATGGAAAGCTATTGATGGACTTTAAGAAGGCAGGCTCCAATGTGGAGAATGAATTGGGAGAAACAACAAGAATGGAAACCAATTATAAAAAATGTTTCTATAGTCCGCGTGAGAGACAGAAGTGACTTGAAATGAGGTGGTAGTGCTAGAGATGAAAAGAAGAGATGCTGGGACTCTAGAGATACTGAAGGGCAGAATCAATAAAATGAGATAGCAAAGGGCAACTGCAACAAAAGCCTCTTTCATGATTTCTCTAAGAATCCGCTGAGCCATTGTCCTGCTCACCCCATTACGGCTGCTGGTCGGTCACATCCCTGCAAGTTAAGACGGAGCTGCACTCTCACTACTGTTTGGACACCCAGGCAGAATTTTCCATGCATTCATTAAAGAAATCAATTCAGCACTATTTACAATAAAGAACAGTTTTAACTGCAGATATTCTGTAATCTCCACTTCTGTAACATGGCAGAACATATTTTCTAGCTCAACCTATGATCCTATTTAACCCTGTGGGACATAAGCTATTTTCTTTTCTTTTCTTTTTTTTTTTTTTTTGACATAAGCTATTTTCATTGCTGTTAACTTTACTTGCTTCCTCAGGATGTCTGATTATAATACACAGGATTCCTACTTCCCAGGGCTTCATTCCTTTCCAAGGATTTGTTCCAGTTTATGAAATATTTTATCTGAAAAACAAGTAGAAATTTCAAAAAAAAAAAAGTCTAATCTTTTCCTCTGGATCTTCTACTAGTTGAATAAGATGTATATGATAGATAAACAAACATATTTATATATTCTACAAAAATTTCTCCTCCAAGTTCACAGTCAATTGTATACAAATGCCTAGTTCTACTTGGTTAGGTTTAGATTCTTTTATTATAGACACTCATAGTGATACTGACTACGATCCTGCCATTCAGAGTAATTTCACCTTTGTGTGATTCTAAAATTACTTGTCTCCTTTGCTAAGCCATAACCACTAAGGATGCTGGAAGTTTCTGCCATATTCACTGCCAATTGGACTACCAGATTTATTTCTTAACATCCATTCACACATTCTGAAAATATACTAATTTTAATTTTAGAATATATCTGTCCTCCCATTTTTCTACTGCTAATTTCTTATTAGCAATTTCAATAAACGGGTTTGGTACCTGGAAGATCAAAATCTAGCCAAGGAAAACCAGGCATATCAAACATCCACTGGAATTCTGGGCTTACAGGCAGGCATGGCTCAAAACACGGACTTTGGTTATCAATCTGATACTCTCTGACTTACTAGTTGTATGGCCTTGGGCAAGTTACTTAACCTAAATAAGCCTCATTTTTCCCACAAAAAGAAGATTAGAATAAAATATGTTGTACTGTATGTTATATTATGTAATATATAATATGCTTGGATATAACACATAAAATGCTTGGCACAGAGAAAATGACAGGAACTGTGGTCATCTTCCTGATTTCCTCCAGCAATGGCCATCCACCGAAAGACGGATGCGAGCGAGGTAAAGGTTGTGCCAATGAGCTCTCTCCTGGCATACTAGAAGAGGCAAGATTAAGTAAGTAATATAGGGAATTAGTAATAAATTCAAAGAACTGGGTAAGTGAATCTAGAATAGGTAGAGAGGGAAGATGTAAAATTGTATTTGCATGTCTGTTGAGTAGATTAAATGAAGGAGTAAGTTGTTGTTCTGAAGAAAAAAGTATATGGAGTATGGAAAATGGTATATACCACCAAGTGAAGAGGAAGAGGGAAGCACAGACTTGAATCTAATATCTCTGGTTTTTTAAATTATATTTTAGTTTTCTATAAGAACAAACATATTCTGGCTTATAACTAATACCATGCATAAGAAATGCATGACATATATTCCCATTTTACATATGAGGCAACAAAGCCTCAAAGAAGTGACACATTTATGCTCATTCATCTAGAAAATAACAGACCCAGACCTAAACCAGGTTTCTGCACTTCTGAGTCCCCTTCAAAGTGCCCTTTATGCTACACCAAAGTCAATCACAAGGCCACACAGCTTGGTCTTTTCTGACTGAAAGTGCATATGCAACTAGTTTTAGTCACAAATTACCACCCTCAACAATAAACAGATATTGGTAGATTTCAGTGTAAAGTAATCAGGGTCTACTACTCAGGACACTGTAAGGCTGTATATTTGTCTACAAACCAAAAAGAGTCAAAGAGGCCAAAGAGTCTGCCAATTACCTTTCAAGGAAATTCTCTTACTAAAAGTAAAACATAGAAAGCAAACAAACAACCATATTTGCATTCACTGTTCCCAGGCATCACATGAAGCCACTTCAACAACAGCATTTCTGGCGACAATCCTTTCAAGATTACCATATAATGCTTAGAAATTTCAGAAGCATAAAGAACAACTATTTGTCTAATAATGCCAATGAAATAAAGTCAGGCAGATTAGAAATAAAACTATGCATCTCCATGATGACTATAGAATATTTGTATGAGAAAATAAATTTCTGATGAAAAAAATGGTTAGCATTTTTCAGAATGCAAAGATATTCATAGGACAAAATGGTAAAAATGCATGCTTAGCTAAACTCAACTTTATGTATGAGAAATCATAACTACTGTATAAAATCCACAGTAGAAATGAAACAGGATTACATCACTGACGATTGCTATATTAATGGACCGGAGGGGACTACATTTCCTGAAGCTAAACATGTTGGAGGAGAAAACATACAATTCAGCTTGAAAAAGCAAACTCCATTAACCATGAAATAGGGAAACAAAAAAATCAAACTTTCCATATACTATATCCTACTGGAAAAAAAATATCTATTAGCAAAAAAGACCTCTACTAGACAAACTGTTTTCAACTCAAAGCAAGTATAAAGATAAAAGATTTAAAGTCAAGAAAAATTCGATAAATTTTATAGTGCTGATATTATTTTGGCCACACAGATCCATCAAACTACCAATATACATCTCTGAGTATATTGATCTCAAAAAAGGCATGCTGATTGGAGTGTACTTAAACACATTGTTAGTTTAAAAATTATCACAGGGACTACCACAGATTTCATATGAAATGTTCCAAGTTTATATTTCCATCATGAAATTACTCCAAACAACATCTACTCTGAAAAAGAAGTCTGAGCCTCTGCGATAGGAAGAGCAGGACAAATGAGAAAGATTTGACCCTTTCAGTCTACTTAAACTCATTAAGATTTATAACGGCTTCTAGAACAATCTTTTAAAAATATTGCACACCCAAAAGCAAAAGATGACCTGCATCCATTAAAGAGTTATTCAGATGGCAGAACTCCCAGATGGAGAAGATCAATGCCACTGTCAGATATGAGAGCAATTAATTATGTCACCACTGGTCCAGAGTGATGCAGAAGGGAGACTGCATAGCATATATACATGGAGAATTAAACAAGCAAATAGAGGCCTTCAACTGCTCTAATGGGATTAAAGAAATAAATTCCATGAAAAAATGCCATTGGTAATTTGATAGGGATTGCATTGAATGTGTAGATTGCCTTGGTTAGTATGGCGATCTCCAGATTCAATGCAATTCTTATCCAATTACCAAAGGCATTTTTCACAGAATTAGAACAAAAAAAATCTTAAAATTTGTATGAAGACACAAAAGATCCTGAATAGCAAAAGCAATCTTGACAAAAAAAAAATAAAGCTGGAGGAATCAGGCTCCTTGGCTTCAGACTATACTACAAAGCTAGGGTGATCAGAACAGTATAGTACTGACACAAAAGTAGAAATATAGGTCAGTGAAACAGGATTGAAAGCACAGAAAGAAATCTACACACCTGTGGTCAATTAATCTGTGACAAAGGAAGTGAGACTATACAATGGAGGAAAGGTAATCTCTTCAATAAACGCTGCTGGGAAACTGGACAGTTACATGTTAAAAAATGAAATTAGAACATTATTTAACACCATAAAAAAAAAAAAAAAAACCTCAAAATGGACTAAGGCCCTAATGCAAGACAGGATACTAAAAAACTCTTACAGAGGAAAACTTGGACGTAAACTGCAGCAGTATCTTTTTCAAGCTGTCTCCTAGAGTAATGGAAATAAAAACAAATGTTTAAAAATGGTACCTAATTAAACTCAAAAGCTTTTGCACAGCAAAGGAAGCCAAAGACAAAACGGAAAGACAATCCAGAGTGGGAGAAGATATTTGCAAACAATATGACTGACAAAATATTAGTTTCCAAAATTTACAAACTGATGAGCCAGCTCGTGGGGCTCAATATCAAAAAACAAAACAAAAAATCCAATCAAAAAATGGGCAGAAGACCTACATAGACGTTTCTCCAAAGAAGACATACAGATGGCCAAAAGGCACATGAAAAGATGCTCAACACTGCTAATTAGTAGAGAAATAAAATAAAAAATTATAATGAGATATCACCTCATACCAGTCAGAATGGTCATCATCAAAAAATCTACAAACAATAAATGCTAGAGGGGCTGTGGAGAAAACGGAGCACTCCTACAATGTTGATAAGAATGTAAATTGGTATAGCCACTATGGGGAGCCATATGGAGGTTCCTTAAAACACTAAATATAGAGCCACAATATGATCCAGCAATCCCACTCCTGGGCATGTATCCAGAGAAAAACATGGTTTGAAAAGATACATGCAGCCCAATGTTTAGTAGCTAAGACATGAAAGTGGCATCGCTCAGTCGTGTCCAACTCTTTGCGACCCCATGGACTGTAGCTTACCAAGCTCCTCCGTCCATGGGATTTTCCAGGCAAGAATACTAGAGTGGCCTGCCATTTCCTTCCCCAGGGGATCTTCCCAACCCAGGGATCGAACCTGGGTCTCCTGTATTATAGACAGACGCTTTACCATTTGAGGCACTAGGGAAGCCCCAAGACATGGAAGCAACCTAAGTGGTCACTGACAGATGATGCACAAAGAAGATGTGGTACATAAACAATGGAATACTACTCAGGTATTAAAAAGAATGAAATAATGCATATTTGCAGCTATATGAATGGACAAGGAGATTATCATACTATAGTAACTCAGAGAATAATAAGTATCATATTATATCGCTTATATGAGGAGCCTAAAAATATGATACAAATGAACTTATATACAAGACAGACTCAGAAAACTAACAGTTACCAGGGAGTACCGATTAGGGAGAGGGGTGGTTAGGGAGTTTGGGACTGACATGTACACACTGCCATATTTAAAATTAATAACCAAAAGAGCCTACTCTATGGGTGGGGAATTCTGCTCAACATTCTGCAATAACCTAAACGGAGAAAGAATTTTAAAAATAATGAGCACATGCAAATGTATAACCGAATCACTCTGCTATGTGCCTGAAAGTAACACAACCTTGTTAACCGACTGTGTGCCAATATAAAAAAAAACTTTTAACCTTAAAGAAAAACTCCAAGATGACTGACATATAAACATGTCATATAAACATATATGATATATAAACATATATGACTGACATATAAACTTGTGACATATAAAAAGTGGCTCAACTGCTACAGACAATGTGCAGGAATCCTCTCTAAGATGATCTCCGGTGAACCCTGCCTGCCGAAATTCATGCTCCTATGTAATCACTTCCTCTTGAGTATTACCTAGACCTGGCAACACGCGGCTGATGGGCAAATACTGCAGAAATAATGGGATGTCCATTCCAAGACTGGATTGTGAAAGAGTTTGGTCTCTGCCTTGCACTCCACTTGGCTCTTCCAGCTTGCTCACCTGTGAAGCCAACTGTCATGCTGTGAGCAGGCCTGTGGAAAGGCCTGCACGGCAAAGCACTGAAAGCAGTCTCCAGTCCACGCCAGCAAGCCCGGGTGCACCAACCACGGGGAGCTGAGCCCCACCAGTAATCGCGGCAGAGACTCAGAGCTTCTCCTCCCCAGCCACGCCCTGAGATGACGGCAGCCTCTGCCATGCCGAGACAGTGGCTGCGTGAGAAACCCTGAGTCAGATGACCCAACTACACTGCATCCACACTGCTGACCCACAGGAACCGTGAGATAATAACTGTCGTGTTTTAAGCACCATACTTCTGAGATAAGTTGTTACATATATATATATACACACACACACACACACACTATTCAACAAAAAGAACACTTTAATGACTTCATCGTTGAATAAATATACTGCTGACTTTAGAATGGAAATATCCTTGTGTCCACCCCAACTCTTATTACTCAATCCAGAACTTTGGTATCTCTCCCTTGGATTTGTCTCCTTGCTTTGAGTTCTGTCCCTCTGAATCCATGTGTTATGCGTTTATGTCCCTCAAAAATTCCTGTATCAATGTGATATGTCCTTAGAGTGTTTGCAGATGTAACTAACTAAGATTAGGTCATACTGGAATAGGTGGGTCCCTAATCCAACATGACTGATGCTCCTTGTAAAAAGTGGAAATCTGGACACAGGCATACAGAGAATGACATGGCGCCTGACCAAGCCAGGAGGGGGGAGACAAAAGGCCTGCAGCTGGTCAGAGCTCTACATGGGGACTTGGGCCTGGTTTCCACTTATCCTCTGACCCAGCACCACATGGATCAGAAGCGGTCCAGGCCCCATACTGCTCTCTAGCTTGCCTTTTGGATGCCATCAGCATCAGACTGCCTACCACTCTCCACACTCCCACCATGCTGCTCTCCCCGGCAAGTCTATGCTTGTGCTGCCCGCCGGCATGGGAAGCCCTTTCGTTTCCATCAGAACCTGACCCAGGGCCTAAAACATAGCAAGACTCAAAAGTCTGACTTGAATTAATGAATAAATGAACTTTATGGGCACCAGTACTTTGTCCACTGTTATTAGCTATGTGGCATTATTAAGCTCTTCAGGATTTAGTTTTCTCAGTAGTAAGGATAAACAATCACCACCTTGTTAAAAAGATTAAATAAGATGTTACATATGATAACTCTAGCAATAATATTGACTAAGCACTTACTTGCTAGGCCCTGGGCTTGGTGATTCACATAGACTATCTCATTTTAATCCTTTCACACATTAAGCCTAGGACTGTGTGACTATGTCAGTCGCTCAGTTGTGTCTGACTCTTTGCAACCCCACAGACTACAACCCGCCAGGCTTTCCTGTCCACAGAGTTCTCTAGGCAAGAATGGCAAGATTGCCATTCCCTTCTCTGGAAGAACTTCCCAACCCAGGGATCAAACCCCGGTCTCCTGTATTGCAGGCAGATTCTTTACCTAGGAGATAGGTGCTATTATTACACCCATTTTACAAAAGCAGAAACTGAGGCTTAAGAAGCTTACATTTACATAATAGGATTCAAACAAAAGCTTTTTACTCCTATGAAAGCAATAATATATTTCAGTAGTATTTAACTTGCAATAAAGTCCAATTTAAAAAATGATTAAAATGTTAATAAAGAAATAGCCCATATAATCTGCCTATATATTTAGTAAATCTTATACTGAAATGCAAATATTAGTGAGTGCAATGAAAACAAATTATAAGAAAAGTAATCAATATAGTCAAAGGAGATTAATATGATCCTTCCCAGGTGGTGCTAGTGGTAAATGACGGGGTTATTTTAAGAGAAGTTGGTTTAGACAGATAAGAATAACAATCACAAGATAAATTTTCAGTGAAAACAACACAATATAAATGACTGATTATGTTATAAACCAAACAGAGGTTCTCCAGCCCTGAGAAAGGCTCTCTCCCCTTAGAATCAAGAAGTTTAACCCTCTCTTTAGATACTTTAAATCACCCTATATCACATCCCAAACCATATTAGTCATACTATATTTTCTGCTTCAAGAAAAACCTATAAGAAACTACCTTAATTAAAAAGAGTACTAGTCATCAAATATGAATTACCTTAAACTAATACTGAGAACATAAACTCTAGGCACAATAAGCAGGAGAGTACATAAACTTAAAGTAACAGATAACAATATTAACATCACACCTGTCCCAAGACAAGAGTTTGAACGAATTCCAGAAGGTAGTAAAGGGCAGGGAAGCCCGCCACGCTGCAGTCCATGAGGTGCAGAGTCGGACACGACTGAGTGACTGACCAGACAAGAAAACGTGAATTGCTGTTGACCACGTCAGAATAATGTAAATTTTAATATTTAAATTCGCAAATCGATGCTCACATGGAGCAGTGACTTTTGTTGATGTTTCTCTCTGAGCTACTCATGTTGACATCCCCAACATACACGATTTAAACAGCAGAGTGAATGGGAACACACTGTGGGCAGAGGGAACGCTGCGGTGAGCGGACGGGAAGCAAGCCCAAGGGAGCGGATGCATGGCCGTGCACGGGCGATCCACCCTGCTTCACAGTGGACGCGAACAGTTCTAAAGCAACCGTACGCCAATAAAAATTATTTCACATAAATAAACCCAGAGCAAGAATCTTGATTCTGACAGCCATTAGCTATGTTACATAACCTCATTGCTCCTCAGTTTGCTCATCTGCAAAATGGAGACCCACTTCATAGGATGTAAGTATTATATGTAACGCACGTGAAACAGTGCCTGGCACAAAATAAATGCTATATGTTGGTGATGATTACTGGCGTTATCACTGAAATTAAATAATATCTTTCCATAAACCATATATTTGTGTCTCCTTTAAAATTCATATGTTGAAACCTAACCCTTGACATGATATACGGAGATGGAGCCTTTGGGAGGTAATTATATTTTGGCAAGGGAAGAGTAAATGGCTTCCCGCTGCAGTATCCTTGCCTGAAAAATCCCATGGGCAGAGGACCTGGTGGGCTGCAGTCCGTGGGATCGCAAGAGTCAGACATGACTAAGCAACTATGCACACGTATGTATGCACAGGATAGGAATAATGCCCTTACAAAACAAGACTAGAGAGTCCTGTCTCTCCCTCTCTCTCTCTTCACCATGTGAGGATACAGCAAGAATGCTGCCGCCTGAAACAAGTGCCTCCATCCTGGACACCCAAGCCTCCAGAACTGTGAGAAATAAATGCTTATTGTCTAAGCCATGCAATCTATAGTACTCTGTTATAGCAGCCTGAACTAAGACATATCTCAAAGCCTAGTTGCTACAATGGCCAGGCTCCAAAAAAAATGAAAACAAAAACTCTCTATCTGCGAATCATGTCTATAGAACTATATATTACACGCCACTATAATGAAGAAAGAAAATCAATGAATGTGTTCTATGTCCTATATGTCTAACTCCATCTTTAATATATAATATTAGGACAACAGAACTAACTCTTCCTCAGAGGTATCAGCTAAATATACTTATAAAATACATAGATTATATTCCAATGGTGTTCTCTTTACTCATTAATTGCTTACTTTACTAATTAATGAAAATTTAAAGGATTGATTTTTCTAATTCCATGTCTCAGTCACCTACATGAGCTACAGTCTTTTCATTATTGCTTTTTTAGAAATTAGAGTGCACACAAAGATATTATTTTGGGAGAAATACACATTTTTCAGTAGATACAGGGAACTCTCTCTTCTTGAAAAACTATTCTGTTCTCTGAGAGTTCAAAAAATTAGCTTGGCATACACATCTAAAAAGAAATGATTAGATAGAACTAAAACAAGTTTTAGCTCTGGTAGATTTAACTTGTTTCACTTACACCATACTTCTCAAGTATTTTCCAATCTAAAAAAAAAAAAAAAAGAGTTATATCCCCAGTTTTCTTTGAATTAGGTTATTGTATAATGATGCAAATAAGTGAACACGATCAAAGTATAACAATAAAACACACTAAAATTTAGAAAGACAAATATTGGTGATTCTTTCTCTAAATAAGCTCTAATTTTATTTTAGATAGCTTTATAGCCACAGAAATTTGGGAGTTTTTAAGGTCTTTTCTTATTTAAATCTTGAGCACTGATTTTGAATTGTGTTTCAAATCCTTTCTACCACTTCAGTTCAGTTCAGTCGCTCAGTTGTGTCCAAGTCTTTGTGACCCCATGGCTACAGGGGTGATGGCCTCCCTGTCCATCACCAACTCCCGGAGTTTACTCAAACTATTGTCCATTGAGTCAGTGATGCCATCCAACCATCTCATCCTCTGTCATCCCCTTCTTCCTCCTTCAATCTTTCCCAGCATCAGGGTCTTTTCCAGTAAGTCAGTTCTTTGCATCAGGTGGCCAAAGTATTAGAGTTTCAGCTTCAGCATCAGTCCTTTCAATGAATATTCACTATTGATTTCCTTTAGGATGGATTAGTTGGATCTCCTCACAGTCTAAGGAACTTTCATGAGTCTTCTCCAACACCACAGTTCAAAAGCATCAATTCTTTGGTGCTCAGCTTTCTTTTTAGTTCAACTCTCACATCCATACATGACTACTAGAAAAACTTAGCTTTGACTAGACAGACATTTGTTGGCAAAGTGATGTCTCTGCTTTTTAATATGCTGTCTAGGTTGGTCTTAACTTTCTTCCAAGGAGCAAGCGTCTTTTAATTTCATGGCTGCAGTCACCATTTGCAGTGA